>NC_086250.1:11828928-13190714 GCF_021018805.1 Prinia subflava | reverse complement strand
TATTCTGGAGACATTTTTTTGTCTTCATTAAACTGTTTCCAGGAAGAAACATTTGTTCACTTTACCAGAATAAAGTGTGCCTTCAACTTCCAACATACAGACGAGTTATTTGTTGGCTCACTTTCTGTGAAGATTCTAACAACTAATTAAGGAGCTATGAAGAAAAAGACTTCAAGCTTAAAGTGAATTAAGAATTCTGGAGTTGCTCACTTGAATACAAGATTCAACAAGGAAAACAGCAGACAAGTGGCAAGATGTGCAGAGGAGTTTCATGTGATAAATGTTAACTAGTGTTCCTCTTGCAAAGGCAAACTGGTGGAGAGGCCAGTTGGCAAGGATATATTCTATACTGCCACATGCACTCAGTTTTAAAGTAGAATAACTTCTACAGAAAGGAAGACCTGGAGTTTCTGATGTCTCTACCATTCCTGAAGTTGGAGGTGTTGAAGAATCATCAGTGTGTCAGACACCAGTGGTTTTAGCACTGAAGAGTTCACTGCTTTCTGAATGTTCAGTGGTAGCTTATTTACTAAAAGTGATAATTTTGGTGTTGCTTTGCCGGAAAATGGATTGTCACAACATTATGAACTGCAGGGAGTGCTGCAAGAGCCGCTCTGTAAATGTGACACTTGCTTGTGAGCAAGTCTCTACAGCCACCTGTACTATTTGTATAAGTTCATGTGGGTTTTCTTTTTGTTTCTCAGGTGGACATTCTTTACTGTCCAGTTGTGTGACTTACAACTGGAGCATACACTAAAAAGACTGTCATTAGCCCAAATTTTGTCTGTGCTGCACTTCAGTGAGTAAGTAGTAGCCTGTACTTAAAAAGTAGTGTCTGTAATGTGCAGACCCTCATACTACTCTTCTGGAATTTTCAAATGTGAAGTAGATACATGAAAGCTGAAAAGTTAGAGATTGAAATTCTATTCCTTCTCAAAACTTTTAAAGTTGCAAGTAGTCTTGTTTGTTCTTAGTCATAAATCTGTACACAAAATAGACTTGGAACTGGTGTGAATGGAACTGCATAGCAAAGTTTTATGCAGGTATCATCATGAGGTCTTACTAGTGTCAATGCCAAAACAATAGATAGAATTTTATTTTTTTTTCCTGTAACTCCTCTGTAGCAAACCCACTAGCAAGCAAATTTATATGAAGCTGTTAGAAGCATGTAATGTTTGGACAATCCCTTGATCTAAATTCTTGGACAATGTCTGGACTAACATTTCAAATATGTTCAATACATACTGTTAATTAAGGAATATGTACTTCAGAATTACTAAACAAGGATTCAGAGATGTTAGTGTTTCTCTTTCCAGAAATACTTGCTTGGCAATACAGTTTAAAGCTCTCTAATGATGAGATGAAGACCTTATCCTTGACTTCACCTATCATATGTGAATGGCATCTGCTTTTTTATTAAGTCTCACAGTCAGTCCTTTTACAGCTAGCTTAAAATTCTTTCAGGTTCTCATCTGATCTTCATACCTGGACTTTCTGATGTCATCACTTCATTTGACCTTGAAAATACAGCTTTTGACATCAGCTTAAATTTTGGCTTGGCTTGGTTTTACTTGTCTCTTTTCTTCCTTCCCTCTTTTAGTTGAATAATGATTGGGACCCATATTAGTGAGTTTGAAGGATGTAATAGCTTCATTTGAGGTTTCTTATGGTGAAGTTCAATTTTTCTTCCATGTCTTGGTAGTCTAAGAAGACTTAGATTCTTTTTCTAAATCTGCTGCTACAAATGATTATTTTCATTTAATCCTTGATATTGCCACTTGCTTAAAGTAATTCTCTCCATCTTTGTCATTACAAAGAGCCCACGTTTTATTTGTATGGCTATATACTCAAAATTTAATAAATGTATCTATGCATCCTTTTCACAAGGAGCATCTTTTTTCTGCTGTGGTGCATCAAGTGACTTGTTTAATCTCCAGCATAAAGGAGATTTGGGAGTGCTAATATTTGGAAATAGGGTATGTTATAGGAACGTGTCTAGACATGTCTAGTTTTCATTCTGTTTTGGATTTGTACTTACTTTGAACTGAAAATGCCCAGAGCCACAGAGATTTCATATGTGAAAAGCATTTAGCATTGTTACAGGTGAAATACAATATTATTGTTTTGATAGCCTGTAATGAACAAATCTCTTGGTTAAAAAAGTTAAAGCTAGTTAAAACTTCAAATATTCATAAATTAACTACCTAGAGAAAGTTCTTATTTTTTCTAGTTATAATACCCTTCTTTTAGAGAAAAGTATGCTCTCAAGATACATATGATGGGATATGATACTTACAGTACAAGTGTAATTTGAAGTAGGGATATATTTGCCCAAAGTTATGACTTTCTCTTCTACCAGGAATTCCATAAAAATCTGGAGGCATGCCTATGCAGCCTTAAAGGCAGGCAACTGCATGTGGTGGAAATAGGCTTGAATCATGCTTACTCTGATTTATGATGAATATAAGTATATAATAGATGTTTATTGTCCTATGTATGCAGAATAGTATTTCTAGGGTAGTTTGGATGCATTTATGTTCTTGCTTCTTTCACCCATAGAAAGTGGGAGATTAAAAAGCTGAAGCCATAAGGGACATCAGATGAGTGTTACAACAACTGCAGTTGCCAAGCTCATTCCACTTGGAAGCCTTAGAGAAATTAGACCATACAAGTTAGCAAAATAGCTGTATCATTGTGTGCAATTTCTTTTCAGATAAAGATTTCCATCCTCAGAAGCCAACCTGTTTCAATACAAAATCAGCTTACAATGTTTCTGGGAAGCAATTAGTCCTTTTAGCAGTGGAAAGGAATTCTAGACCATAAGGTGAAAAGATTGTAAGGAAAGCAAATATATACTAATTTATTTAAAAAGTCTCAGGTGTGTGTCTAATTGAAAGTGTATTGGGTTGTTTTAATGCTTATGATCGAGATATCTGTTACGAAAGTCTGAGGAGCATGGAAAAATAGTGGTGCATATGTTCATGAGGAAGCAGGTGGAAGAATGTTTTTGTGGGCTAGCTTATTCCTAGGAAAAATGTCCTGAAGAACTTGCAGCAGGCTTTTAGCTTGGCCTGCTGAATACCATGAGTACTACCAAGTGCACATGTTCTTTCACCTTTCACCTCAAGTTTTTTAAATTTGAGGAAGAAATTTTATTGGAACTCCTGATTCTGAATGTAGTGTTGTTAAAGAAACTTGTCTTCTGCACAGGAAAATCTTTATGCCAGTATTGAGTGTGTTTGCTAAGATGCTGTAGGAGGAATTTCCATATTATTTAGTGGAATTTCCCAGTAACAGTCAACTTGTAAAGCTGGTATTTTCCTGTTGTATCTAATCTGAAAACAAGTCAGGGGAAAACCAAAAGGAACTTAAGGTGAATTCTAAACAGGACTGTATTTCAGGATGAGTAACTGACTAGATTAAAAAATCCATTCTTTCTGAAATTGGAAATTTAGACTTTGAAAAGGTTTTTGCAATAAAATGAAATACTTTATTACAGTAGTGCAGTGGTTTGTCCTTGGATGGATGCCAGATGCCCACCAAAGCTGCTCTGTCACTCCCCTTTGCAACTGGAAAGGGGAGAGAAAATGCAAAAAAAGGCTTGGGGTCAAGATAAGGATGGGCAATCACTCAGCAATTATCATAATGGGCAGAGCAGACTCAGCTGGGGGAAATTACTGAATTTATGATCAGTCATAATCTGAGTAGGATGATGAGAAGTGAAAGGAAACTTCAAAAAGCCTTTCCCCCACCCTTCCCTCATTCCCAGGCCTAACTTTATGCCCTATTCACAATCTTCTCCCTGTTCAGTGGCCCAGGGAGACAGGAAAGGGGGGTTGTGGTCACTTCAGCACATGATGTTTCTGCTGCCCCACTATGGGGTCCCTCTGATGGGAGACAGCTTTCCACAAACTTTTCTTGTGTGAATCCTTCCCACGGGCTGCAGTTGTTAACACAGAACTCCAGCAGGGGTCATTTCCTGGGCTGCAATCCTTCAGGAGCACACTGCTCCAGTGTGGGTCCCCCAGGGGATCACAAGTCCTGCCAGAAACCTGCTCCAGTGTGGGCTCCTTTCTCCACAGATCCACAGGTCCTGCCAGGAGCCTGCTCCAGCACAAGGGGCCCATGGGGTCACAGCCTCCTTCAGGCATCCACCTGCTCCAGCACAGGCTTCTCCATGGGCTGAAGATGGGCATCTGCTCCCGATGGTCTTCATACCACACTGGTCAGGCAGGGTTCTTCAGGTGCATGTGGCCTGAAATGTGGGTTGTGGGCCAGTGCAGATGATCCCACTGAACTGTTAATAGTGTGAAAATCTTCTATTGGAGTTAATACTTTAACTTTTATGTGCTGTAACAGCTTTCTGATGCAGTCTTTTTTTCATTGGCAAATTTGAAGGTCACCAAAAAAATGTTTTCCTAGACAAATTCCAGTGATGCTTTTAAAATTTACCTCAGCAGTTAGGTAGCTGTGGAGTTGTTTAATGTACGTACTTGAAGTTCAGATGTGCTTTGAAGGTGTCAGTGCCATAGTTGAACTGACTAAATTATCTACTTTTTGCCTACTGGCCAGAGAGTATGTATAAAACCATAAATATTTACTGTCAAAGAAAGCATGAAACAGTTTGTGAAGTACTTAAGAAAACGAGACTATTTTTAACGGGGAACAGTCTTGTAAAATCAGCTATGAAACTGAAGGTTGAGCCAAGGAATGTCCCTAATTACTTGATACTGTCTCTCCAGTGATTCAAGTAAAAGCTTATTTGAAGCTTTTATGTGGGAGAAAATTGCATATTACCTACCAAACATTACTAACATGATAGAGGACTGATGTTAAACAAGGTTTCTAGTTATTTTTGAAGTTTATCAATGGGCTATGGGAAAAGGATGATAGTAAGCAAGACTGAGCTCTTTGAACTGTACTCAGGGGTTTTGAGGGCCCTTGTTTGTAATGTGGATTTGGGTCATGGAGACATCCTCATTTCAAGAAAGAAATCAGCAACTCTAGTGCTGAATCCTCTGTAAGTGGGAGTACATGGACAGGGGAACTAAGCCACTTGCCTTCTGAATGTAGAAAGATTTTTGCTTCTGATTAATAACTAAGTTGCCGCAGGCAACTTACTATTAAAATGGAGAGTTTCCCTTTCAACTGTAGTCCCTCAAGTGAATATAGTGCAATTTGAATAAAACAAGACTGTAGTGCAAATACCCTTTGAACTAAAGTGATTGCCTAATTTGAAAAGTGACTGCGTAATTTTCCCAATGAGCTAACACATCTGTCTGGACTGTAGTTTGCAAAAAAAGAAATAGGACTATGTTAACATGTTGACTTGGAAACCTCCCCTGTATTTTCTAGGATGTATATATGAGGTCAGAAAGCATTTAATAAAACTTACTTGATTGGCTTCATTTGTTTCTAGGCATGTGCTCTGGAGTCTGAGCCTGGTCAAGGATGTGTAATCTGAAGTTTGTTGAGCTAATGCCATAATCCGGTCCTCACACAAGTTCATGTTGTGCTTAGGTGGCTGCTGCTGAGCGTGCTATGTCAGGGTACTTGTAACACTGATGCTGTTAGGGGAGGGAATGCTGGCAGCTGCACAGGGAATGAGTAGGTGGAAAGAAGGAGGGAGAGAGCTGCAGCACTGCTGGGACTGGAGAATGAGACATTTTAAAGTGGGAGCAAGGTTCTAATTTTAAATGCAAGGTGCAGTGCCTCAACAAACAGCCAAGCACCAACAAGTCTGTTACTAGAAATGAGCAGTATGCTTATTGAACATCTGTAGGAGAAGGGAATTCAGGTGACCTTGTCCCTGATAAATAACAGCTGTGTTAATTACCAATACAGCCTTGGCCCTGATGAGTCCCAGCTATAGCCAGTAAAGATAAGTGTGATAAAAGGGAGTGGGTTAGCTGGTGAAGGGATCATCATGGAGAATCAGGAAGGAGAAGGAACCTTGAGGAAGAGGGAATGAGAGGATCATGAAGAAGGAGGATCCTGAGGAGAGAGCATCACTGCTCTGAGGTCAGTGTGGGTCTGCAGTCAGAGCCTGTTGTTGGAACCTGCAGTCACAGTCTATCCAGGTAAAAGCCTGCATTCAGGATCTGCAAACTGATACCTGCAGTCAGAGTTTAGCAGGAAATAACCAGCAGTCAGAGGCTGCAAGGGAAACCTACAGTAGGAGCTTGTTGCAGTTGGAATCAGGATGGTTGAACTGTAAAGAGGAATAAACCAGGACCCTTTTTAAGCTGTGATGAAAGAAGTCTGTCTTTGCTCATTTTTACCCTCTAACGAGAGAGCTGCTGCAACAAACAGCAAAAGTGTCAATTGAAACACATTTTTTCTCACCTGAACTTTGCTTTAATATGAGTAAACTAGTTACTGAAATAATGTAGGAATGTAAATTACACGCCCTCCTTGCCTGTTGGTTTAAGGAGAAGGGGTAGCAGCTTTGAATCTTCTTTGCCTTTGGAAAAACTTTGATGACTTTTAACTATTGTTTCAACAGTTTTCAAGTAAAAGTTGAAATTCATAGCACTGCTCAGCTGACAGTAGACCAGAACACCATTTTAGTTTGAGGACGGTAGAGCAGAACAGCACAGCCTTGGAGAAATAGGTAAAGGATGTAACTTAGGCAGACAGAAGTCACGCAGAAGGCAAGCAGGATGCCAGCTCAGCTCTGCAAAGCTGACAAAGCAGAAGTCACGGAAAACAATGATGTTGCTTATGCAAAAGTAGACATTGAGGAACAGCCACCTGAATAGGACACTGGACATTGAAGACCACTGAAAAAGACCCTCAGAGAACCCTGTATGGACTACCAATAAGGAGTGTGATTATGCCAAAGTAATACATCAAGTAAGAGGGGGTAGCTAATGAATGTGTCTGTCATCAGTGTGTATGATGAAAACCTCTTTACCCGCTGCTCAGGGCACTTCATTAGAATAAGGATCCTCCAAGTGACCAGTGCACTGCAGTAAAGAGTGCCTGCCTTCTAATACTCAGAACTTCTTAGATAGTTTCTATCTGGCTGATTTCAGTATCACAGCCCCAAAGTGCTAAATTAGAGTGGGAGGCAACTCATCAGTTGGACGCTGAGATAAAGACTCTGTTTAGCAGACAAGCTTTGTTGAATGAATGTTGAGCTGTATAATGATAGGTAGTGTCCCATAGCAGGACCTCAGTAATGGTTAAATGTCTGGGAACTTTGAAACCCTCGGGGTATCATATGTCGGAATTATATTAATCTCTTTTGTCTGTTTACAGATTCCTACCTTTTCTTACTTTAGCAGCTGGTTTTCAGCACTCAACTCAGTTCTGTGCCTTACTTGCTTTTGTCTTGTTTGGAAGCTCTTCATCACATATTAGCAGCTACTGTTCTCACTTGTTTTAGTGTATGGACTGTTTGTTGAGCTTACTAACTACAGACTACTTGGCCATCAGTAGTTCAGTTTTATCTTCCTCTTGCAAGTAGGGAGAGGGGACTGGGAGGGTATAACCCACTGGCTAGCATATCTCAGAAATCACTGAACTTAGAGTACTTACATTGTTTAGTTTAATCAACTGTTAAAAGAACTTCTGTTTGGAGGAGTTCTAAACTTTTCTTCAGTCCCTTCTGTATGCAAGAAACTCAAACGTGGTTTCAGAGCTCATGTGTTAAATGTTGCTGAGTATTACCTCTAAACAAACACAGAGAATTCTTTCCTTGGATAAACACAGGTGGCATTCAGACAGTTTATCTGAATGAGAGTCCAAAAATGCTAGCAGCTCTTTCTTCAAATATTGCACTCCAAGTTGTTAAATAGAATGTTTATTTTCTGCTTCATGCAAAGGCAGAGTCCAGTCTTGTGAAAGTGTTCAAAAGTTTCTGGAATGGAACATGTGGGAGGACCTGTGGTCTTCCCACATCTATCAGTGAATTTTAAACAAACCAAAAAAAAAAGATTCTTTAACTTATGATTGTCATAACTCCTGTCTGTACCATAAGAATCACTTGCAAGTATTGCTTTTATCACTCAGTAAATAAGTAATTGATATATAGACTGTTGGCACTGGCACCATTAGTAAAATTGTGTGCATCTTGATTGATTGTGCAGGGAGACAGTACTCTGTTGCCTTTTGCTTTTCAGAAATGGCCTTTCAGCTGGACAAGTTAAAAGCAAAGCTATGATCTGTGGTAGCTCATGTGTCTTCTAGATCATTATCACAGCCATTGACACTCAACAGGGCCAAAGATCTCTCTTCAAAATAATGATTCCAGAAGCTGTTTTGGCAAAATGAAGATGACTTTGTTTATGAGTATCCCAAAGGGATGTAGCTGACAGTCCTCTTTGCTGCATTCCACCCTTTGTGCAAGAGTTGAGTGTACTCTGGATTCTTTAAGAGGCTAGATGCTTATCTTGCATCCTTTAAAAGTCCATTTAGCAGTAGCATTATTGTATTGTGTTCAAGTGTGATTGTATGTATTGTGCGGGGTTTCTTTCCTTTTCCCTGTTCCTAGTTCCATTGAGATGAGGTCAGATTTTAAATGGTTTCTTTGGCTGCCTTTTTGACTAAATCTAAGTTTTTGAGACTATAGTGTAGGTGTTCGAAGCTGCAGGATGTCTGGCTTTAAACTTTTGCCAGAATCGCTGTTGTTCTGGCTTAAAGTTGTGGCTGGTTGTTTCTGCTTTTCATTTGTCATTCATACCAGACAAGTGGATTGAGAACCACAGTGCCATGGTGGAACCCTTGTGATTATTCCATAAAAATAAGGAATAGAAGTACAAGCTGGTATTGGATGCCAAGTGTACTATTTCCAGAACCTCATTATCAATCCTTTGAGGCAGTATGGTGCAAGGAGGTGGAAAGAGATTGAGTCTAAAGGACTCAATAAAATGGCATATAAATGGCACTTGTGAAGACCAGTTTTGGTAGAGGATGAATTTTCTTAAGCTTCATTCTTAGTGCCACGAGTGTTGTGCGGGGAAGGCGCCCCTGAAGGAGTTCTTTAGTTCTGAGAAAATGGAGGAAGATTAGAAGACTAGATTTCTTCAGTGGCTCTGGATGTTCATTCACATCAGCCAACAGGCTCTGGCTCATGGTTCAGTTACCTACTGCAGATTACAGCAGCAGAAGGAGATACACCCTGGGAACACAAGCAGTATCACTGCTGGCTCTGTAACCTGCTGTTTTCTGAAAGCTGTAGGGCAGCTGTTAGAAATCCCTGCTGTTCTTATTTGATCAATTAGTGCATCTCCTCAACCCAGAAGGAATATGTTTTATTAGTTACATTCAATAATTTTCATACTAATGCAATGTCAGAAGAGATGGTAACACTGCTTCTTAATTAATGCTGGCTCTTGCAGGCTGCATAGCCATGTGTGAATCTCACAATGCATATATTGCTCTAGCTTGGTAGTCTTATAGCTATGTTGGCAGTGGAAAAAGCCAGACACCTTGCTTTTTGAACCCTTGCAACAGTGCTGTGGCATACTGGGCACATGTAAGAGAACAATATAAAGTGAGCTGGCTTTTTATTCCTGACCATTTGTACCCAAAAGTGCAATGCCTGTAACTTGCAGTGTGCTTGGAGGATATTCTCCTCTCTTAATGACTGGTTTTAGAATATTGGAGGAATTCTTGCAATTGAAGTGGATAAGAGTATTAGTGTAGTTACTGTAAAGAAGTGGATGTTTTTAAGGTGTAATTCATCTGACCAAATGTAAACATCTGTTTTAACAACGAGACCACTCATGATCTAACTATTACCTATGTCTGCAATGACTATGAAGGGAACTTCATGTAACATTTAGATGAATCCCACTGAAGGTATTAACTTGGCAACACTGCGAAGAAACTACCCATCTTTCAGGTGCAAAATTTTATTCTGTGGAGTCAGCATAATAAATAAGTATTAGTTTTGTGCTACCATTAAGAGTTACTTTTTCATAGATGCAAAAATCCTGCCTGTGACAAGCTTTATTGTTGAACAGCTTTTAAATATAATGTGTGTTCTGTCAGAACAGACTGGATTTGGGAGTCTTGGGTTATATTACTTAAATAAATTGAATGGCTTGGAGCTTTACTTTTTTATTCCATTAATAATGTCTTGCAAAGCACTCAGACTTATCTGATGTAAACTGCAGGAAAGACTTATCTTTAT
Organism: Prinia subflava; assembly: GCF_021018805.1. Taxonomy (NCBI): domain Eukaryota; kingdom Metazoa; phylum Chordata; class Aves; order Passeriformes; family Cisticolidae; genus Prinia; species Prinia subflava. Next base: position 13,180,573 of record NC_086250.1, on the reverse strand, counting down.
TGTTTTCTCTCATTAGGGTGGGAACTTCCATCAAATATTTGTTGTACTTCGCACTTTCTCTGTCCCTGTCAACAGCGTGCTTTAAAAAAAATAAATCTAGAAAATTTTAAAATACTGCCAGGTCAAAGTATTTGTTATATAACAGATTTAATTGCAGTACAGATTGAAAATGCACCTTTAAAAATACTCAGAATTTGTTGATAAATACATAAACTCCTCTTTCTTTCTGAGTATTGGGCAGTGTAGTTGGATAGTAAATGTGCTATTACCATACTGTAGTTGAAGAATATATTGAAGAGACATTAATTAGTAAAAAATCTCTTCTTAGTAATAATCAGCCCTTTTTTCCCTCCACCTTGTCACCAAACAAAATAACCTAAACAAAGGCAGAACCTATTATTTTAAATCAACATATTATTTCTATGTAGTTTTAAGCATTCATTCCCTGCACAAATATTTTAGAGATTAAATTGACGGAGTTTTTCATTATATTTTGCATTACTGTTATCTGTATTTTGAGATAGTTTGAAGGAAACGTAATAGAGCTCTTGATGATTTCTGAACTCTGTCCTTGAGGAGAACCTCAATATAAATATCCATGTAGCAGAATGTGGACAGATGCCATGGACACTGCAGTTAACAAGTTGATGGCTCTGAATAGTGACTCTTCAGTGTTTTATACCAAGTTTTCCTTTGGAGCTACCTACTGCAGTTTGTTAGGGTGCAAAGATCTGTGTGCCTCAGTTGTGTTCTTGAACAGGAATTTAAAATCACAATATCAAAAACACATAGCATATAATAGGGCAGCTAAGTTGGAATTCAGCTGTCTGAACTAGACTATCTTCTGCCATTTCTGAATTTTTGGGATGCCTGTAATGTTTTAAAAGGGCTGATAGATGTACTGCACAATCCACAGGAGCCCTGTTTCTTTCTGGAATAGTAGCTGGAAGCCAGGCATGATATTACCCTCAAATTAGATATGTCTGTTTAGGCACCTGAATTGCTCCCCTGAGGCTAGTGGCTGGAGAAATGAGAGCCAAGAGGGTAGTTTGCCAAGTCTCTGAGGTAGTTTCCAGTTACTGAGTGATTGAGAATGGAAGGAGACTTGTGAAGGAACAGGTTGCAAGGATGCATCTGAGCACTTGAAGAGGAGGAGTAACATGAGCTACTCAAAAGCCTTGAGTTGCATTATCATTCCTGTTTGGATGACGTTTATCCTGAAATACTCTGGCTAAAGCCTGTTACCTACTGTTACCACTGCTGGTTCTAATTTGGTTCCCTTTATGTGATCCAGATTCTTAGAAGTTATTTTTTGAGGCTTTTTGTACCTTCACATCTGCTCAGTGTTGATGGGAACATAAAGGTAGCTGGGGCTAGACAGAAGTAGTGAGTGAAACACTCAGGAGTGTCACATGTTGGAGTGCAGTTTTCATCCTTTCAACAAAGAATTAAAAAGAACCAACTCTTTCAGTGTCTGAGAAGGGCTTGGTTCTTTGGGTTGTGACGGGCTCTAACTGTCCAAATTATACTCTGCTAACCTGCTATTTTTGTGGGAATAGATGATTTATGGGAATAGATGCATTGTACTGCAACTGCTGAACTAACAGCTGGCGGTAGATGAGAACTCAAAAAGATGAAGACCAGAGTACGAAATGTAGTGCTACAAAGAAATGATTATTAGCTGTGTTGTGTTCTAAGGCAGGGTCGATCTTCATACCAGAGATTCTGACAACAAATTTTTTTTATCCCAGTCATCTTTCTTTTTTTAATTAATTATAACATGTTAACATGCTGCTGTTATGGAAAAAGGTACTAATTTCCTTGTCCCAGAAACACATGGATACAATGGACTTAAGCACTGTTGGCAAGATTCTAGAGTATCTGTGAAATGGTATTTCAGTGGAAAGTATAAATCTAAACAGCATTAAATCCACTTTGAAAACGTTATTTCACAATTAAATACTTAGCTTAAAAATCCCTGCACGTTATATGTCTGAATTCATTACATACCATTTGGAAATACTTGACAATTTCAGGACTGGAAAAGAATGTATTTTAATATTAATGAAAGAAATGCTCATCACAGTCAGCAGTGACAATTGGCTTAATTGTTGGCGGCTTCTGCATCATCATTTAAGCACGTTCATTACAAGACAGTGAGACTTTTTGTTCATCATCTTGTACTTAAATATTGTCTATCCCACAATAACAATGTTTCCTTTTGTTAATACTATGACACTTTTTATAATTGTATTGTTGAAGCAAATGCATTGGACAGCTTTGGGTGTGAGTGTAAACTCTGCCACAAGAATTTCTTAAGGTATTCAGAAGTGGCTGGAAAGTCAATCTTTGCTAAATTTACAGTTTTTGAAGTCTTATATATGCTATCTAAAATATTTGAAGATTGGGCATGTATAGCAAAAACAATGAACCATTTCACAGAGCAGCTGAAATATTTTAATTCAGCTCTGCAGTGCTTTCCAAGAAAGTCAATGTACTGCAGCATAAAAACTGGCCTGTAACACTTTTCCAGAGGGGGGATTACAGCTAATAGTCTTTGTCTGGTTTTCATGTATTTGCATTTTAAAGGATTTAAAATAATTTAAATTCACAATTAATTATAATTGTAATAAATTTTTTGCTAGATTGGTGGTTGGTTGGAATGTTTATATCTTGGCAGTAGGTGCCAGTTTTCCCTTGAGATGTGCCTGCTTATTGGTTTAACCTATCTCCCCTCTACTAGCAGCAGCAGGCTGTCACAACTAGATGGGAGCAGCTTTTTCTGGAACAAACTGGTTTGAAGAAGTTGCCAATTTTGCAGCACCAGTAGTGGCTTAATGAGAAGCAAGAGGAAAGCAGTAATTATTTTAAAAATTGATTCAGATGTTATTGCACATGATACTGCCTCTCAAATTAAGTTTTCTAAGTGTTTGTTCTTAACTGGGAAACATGACCTGTGTAAATATAACCAGCTTACTCTCAAACCCATGCATTTTAATGAAAAGGCATGCAAGTATTAATGGTATCTATAGAAAGAGCAAGAGGAGAAAAAAATCTGTAGCTCACAGTTGAAACACGCAAATTTTCTGTGTAGTTATGTTGAAAATCTTAAAGCTGGTGCTGCCTTCAATCTCTGACATACCTTTTATTAGTTTTAATTAGCGTGTCCATGTTTTAGACATTTTAACTGCATGTGTAACGTGCTGTTAATATTTTTTCATCTGAAATCTGTATAGTTGGAGTTTCAAGCAAAACATCTGTAAAACTGGGGAAGATTGCTGTATGAAACTCTAATTATTTATTCTGTAATGACTGTCATTGCAGGTAAAATTGCCAGTTGCTTCTAAGCACTGTATTTAATAAAGAGAGCTCTCTTTCAGAAAACTAGTGGGTTTTTTGACTGATTTAATCTGAAGAAAGGGAACTATTAAGTCCTCCTTTTTTTAGTAAAGCACTTTGCATCTACTAACAAAAATACCTTCTTGGTTCTACAAATGATCATCCAGTGGCTTTATTAAATTGGCTCTGAAACCTATTTGCAACAGTGAAGAAGCAAATGAGTCAAAATTAGGGCAAACCAGAGCAGCCTCCTCGTATTGTTTCAGGATGCTTCAGTGGTCTTGAAAGTACTCCCAGGAAACTGAGTTTTGAGTTGGAAATAATACTGTATAAGATATAAATCCATTCTGCTGAATGGCTTGAGATGCCCTAGTGAATGCAGCACATAACTTGTGAAGAAGACTAAGAACGGGCCATGATTTTTCCTACTTAAAATTCCTACCTTGCATTCCTTGAAAGAGGTGCACATGTTATGAGCCTGTAGCCAGTGGAGGGAAGCATTTTCTGTCCTGGCACAGCTCCATTGAATCCATATTGCAGTCCTTAATCCAGCTCACTGCATGGCAGCACAAATCTTTCTGTTGTCACGGGATGGAAATGAGGGAGCCAGCATTGCTACTTTTGTTAGCATTATGGTGTCCTGGCCTGGTTCAAGCAAAATCTGAATGTGAGATTCCACAACTGCTTGGTTTTTGTAAGAATGCTGCTAAGAAGGGTGGAGGTCTTCTCTTTTACTCCTCCTGCTCAAGAGCTACATGCACTTGATCCAGCTCCCTTTACAGCTGAAAAAGCAATGCTCCTGATGCTAAGATCCAGCTGTTGAGATGCACCTCTGCCCAAATTAAGGTTCAAACAAGATCATAATGCAGAAGTCAATAATACAGATTTTATTTAACATGCAATGTCAGAGAGAAAGGTAGAAATGGACAAGAAAGCAGAAAGAGAGATCAGGTAGAAGATAGTTGCCACCTGTAGATCCAGTGGTGTCCTTCCAGTCCCGCTTCACTCTGGGATTGGTAGTGGGAATCTCCAGGTCTTTTCACTATTCATTCATATTAGCCAAGAAACAAATTACTGCTCATTGGCTACACAGTTCTACTATTCTATTGGTTAATTGATTCCCTTGCTTCTCATGATAGTTGGTGCTTGTACTCAGTCTTCCTCTTTGAGTTGGTGGTCCTCATCTCTCCCTGCTGGAATTAGGTTTTACCAAGTCCAAGCTGACTTCATCAAGGTTGCTGAGGTGGCTTTCCTTGTGGCCCATACCTTCTGCCATTGTGTCCATTATCGGTGACATCTTCTTCTCCCCCAGCTTTGTTCACCTCCCCTTAGATGTGAGAACACTCAGACACTAGCACCCCTTTTATCTTATCTCACGTTCCTGCTGTGGTGCCTTATCTTACAGTCCAAGTTCCAGGTATCCAGGGAGGCATTTTCAGGCGGCTTCAGTGGTTGGTGGTGGTCACAGATTTCAGCTGTCCCAGAACTTGGGATGAACTTCGTTTGACCAGTGATACACATGAGCAATTGCTTTTTTACACACATTTCCACGGTGGGAATTTTCATCTGGGTGCATGACCCAGAATGAGTTTACCAGGTCTCACCCCTGCCAGGCCTGGAGATAGCGCTGTCCTGTCCCTCCATTCTGTGCTTATCTCATGGCAAAGTCCTTCTGTGGCTGCAGCAGTGTTTGAGACGGGCAACTGTGTTCTTTAACTCCTTACACCTGGAACAAAGGAGCAGATAAAAATGTGGGATCTGCTCACTCACTATCTTCACAGTTTAAGTAATGTTTTCACCTTCCTGTGCTTGCTCCATTAGAAAGAAACAAGAATCTTACAGAATTACTTTGACTAATATAAACCTTGATACTTGAGGTCTTTTGCTTAAATTCACCATTCTGAGGTTGACTAAATCTGGGTTAAAACTGATTCGTGTAGCAGTCATCAATCCAGGATTATAACCAAAAGCAAGTTTACCCTCACACAGTGGTAGAAGATATCCCTAACATAAAGTTGGACAGCATAAGGAATTCTAGAAAAGAAAATTCATGAAGATTTTGAGAGTTGTAGGAAATTTTTCTTTTTTTTTCCCCCTTTTGCTATCTCACACTAGAAATCTTAAGTGATTTCTTGAACAGGTAGTTGGCAATATTCTATTGGTGAAAAGACACATGAAATATTTGGTTTATGTTAGTGTATTTCCTAATTTCTTGCCTCATGTTCCCTGTCTTCCGTATTTTCAACTCAGGCTGACTTACAAACCCTAGTTAATGGTGCTGGTCTGGTTCAGTCTCTCCAGGTTTAATCTTCAGTGGTGGTGTTGTCCTCTTCTCATCCTTGTGCTGCTTTCTCATGTTGTTTCACTGTAGTCAGTAGTGCATTTGGTCAGTGAAGCAGAACAGGGGATGAAAGTGAAGCTTGGGAGAGCAGGAAAAATACATCCATGTCTGAATTGGTTTGCCAGTCTCATTCTGTGTCTGTACCCATCTCCCAAACACATGCAAAGACCAACTCAAACACCTGTGTTAACCTTGATAAAAGGAACAGAATGTGATGATGTTTTACTTGTCCAAATTAGGGAACAATGTGTTTTAAAGAAATAGATAAGAGAATGTATAAATAGACACACAGTATGCTCCATGTAGCTGGAGCCAGTGGATAAACAGATAATGAGGAATACAATGGTTTTGTGGTAGTTATGTAACAAGAGGCAACAGTGCATGCCTTAAGAGGAATGCAAGGAAAGGTCGTGTGTAACACTGGGGGCTCTCCAGAGACACCTTCACAATCACCAGAGACACCTTCTGAGGACACAGTAGGAACATGTCCATAAAAGGACTCCTACTAAGAGGTGGATGCATGCAAATTACTTCTAGGAAAAGTGATGTGTGTGTATTAGCCAGGAAGTACACCATAATCAATATTTATGATCATGATGGAATAAATACCCTTTTTGTAAGGTTTCACAACACATCAGATTAGAGGAAATAGCCTCTGTGTGTCCAGCATGCTGCAATAAAAATGTCTTCTTTTTAATACTTCAAATTGTATTAGAAAGTTTCCTCCCTAGCTGATTTTGGTGTCAACCGAGAGCATCGTGCTTCATCAGGGTCAAGAATGAGCAGTGAGGGAACAGGAGAGGGTGGTTTGTAACTGGTGCTGTTGAAAAATGTAAAAAATAGTCTTTTTTTGGAAAATGTGTAGCTTGAGTATTAGGAGATATGTTCACTCTTGACTGTGGTAAATCGATTTGCTTAATTACAGGAGCAATTCAGTACTTGCAGTTCTGCTAGCTACTTGACTTATCAGAACTGAATTTCTCAATTATCCTTGCAGATGATGGTACAAAAAATGTTACTAAAGTTGTAGCCAAAAAAATGGAATTTGTATATCAAAGGAAGCTGCACAAATGTGTATTTAAAATGGCACTTAGAGTAAAATCGGGCTTAACATCATAGCTGTTCAGATGAAAGTGAAATGCCTTGATAATAAGTGAAAAACGGCTTGCTGATTTTCCAGAATGAAGAATTGCTTTAGTGAAATGGGTGGACTTTTTTATTAGAGCACTGCTTTGTACTGATTTGCCAGTTAAATCTTTAGCATCTGTTGGAAGAAGCTTATGAATGGTTAACTTAATCTTGTATGAAGCACTTTGAGTAAGGAATTAAGTTCTTCTGCAGAAAATGAAATATTTAATAATTTCTGTACTTCTTAATTTTATTGTAAAAATACCTGAAACAGGAACAGATTTAAGCCCACACTGGGTAAAGTTAAACATGCAAGTGTTGAGTTATTTACTGGTGTTGAATTCATTGAGTTAAACAGGTCTTTTTTGAGGCCCTAAATCTATGTCTTCTCTCAAATGGGAGCTGAAGGTCTAGAATCTGTGGCAGTATGGACTTGCATGACTCTTCTGTATGCTTTTTGCATGTGACTTCCATGTCCTAAGTGATTATTTCAGCCTAACTTAGCTTCAGTTGCTTCCTTTTTTGGTTGTAATGACTATGGTAATTTTCTTCAAGATGTCAGTGCCTAGCATTTTAGAGATTTTTGTTGGATGTTAAAAACAAGCCTCAGTGCTAATAAGACATTCTTTTCTGCAGCTAGAAAAGGTGTCTGCTCAAAAATGTTTGTATAGGTATTTTCCATTTCAACCTAGTCTACTCACAGCTCAACCCCAAGTTTTGAACTTTACTTTGTCCTTTCCATTCTCTTGAGAGGACTAATCGTTTAACCCTTTGTAGTACTGGTTTTCAACTTTCTTCAACCTGGAGCCTAAGTATGTTTCTGTCTTAGAATTCTACCCCATCGTGTCTTGCAGAGGAGGGAAGACAGCCTTGCTTATTTGTTCCTAAATTCTTGCCTTCCCTTGCTTAATGTGAAGGTAGTCACGATATTAATACAGGTCCATTCTTTCTCTCTACGACTCACCTCATTAATTTTGAATGTACTGCATTTGTGTTCTCATATGACATGGGTGAAGGTCAGTCACGTCACACTGCGGGCGTGTATGTGTGTGTATGTTATACCACTCAGGGTCGCTTATTAATATTCCACACTAATAAGTGTTTAATCCATTCTATAACAACAAATCGTCAATGGGAATATATTCCCTTTATAGTAAAAGAATTATTTTTCTATAACATTAAAGCAAATTCCTTATGGCATTGAAACAAGAAATTGTTTGACCTTGGCTAGTAGAATATGTCATCAGGGAAGAACAGGTAAACGTTTCTTCAATGATAAATGAGAATTTCCTTTTTCTTGCTTACACCTTATTGACAGGAAAGTATTAAAACATCCTTTCAAAAAATAAATCCTTGCAAATTGTCTTTGAAGTTGTTTAATATATCTTAGTTTGTGCAAGCATAATCAGATATTTTTTTTTCCCCCCAGTCGGAGTTATCCGCTGTCCAATTTGTGGTCAGGAATGTGCAGAGAGACACATCATAGATAACTTTTTTGTGAAGGATACCACAGAGGTCCCCAGTAGCACAGTAGAGAAATCAAATCAGGTAAGTGCATTAACATGTAATCAAGTTAACACCTTTTGGATGTGTGTGCATATCCTTGGCTTCTTGCTGTGTGGCCTTTTTGCTCTTCATATGCTGACAGAACTTCAAGTACTTAGGCATCACATGGGGTAGCTACTTTAGAAAATCAGTTAAAATATATGAAAATACATGTGAAGAAGGTGGTTATCTTACCCTAAACTGTTTTTAATTGTTGATATAAACTTGCATCTTAATAGCAGAAGATAAAAGTAAGGAATAGGCATTGGAGTGGGAATTTCTGTACTTTGGACAGGGTACTTGAAGCACTCCTAGAAGCAGAGACTTGAATAACACTACACCAGGAGACCTAAATGGACTTTATCATATTACTGACAAAACATGGCATTAAATAGCAATCCTGTTGCCAAGGAAGAGGCTCAAAATGCTAATTGGGGAGGACAGTATATTGTAGGGGTTTCTTGTTTGTTTTCCTTATGTAGACTGCCTCTCCTTCCTTTTGTAGTCAAGTAATAGCCATCTCATACAAGTTGCTTATCTGGAAGATTAGTAATATTGGGGGGGTTTTTCCCCCCCATGTTTTTTTCAGGAGGCAAATACTGACTAGTGTGGAAGCAATGCCAAATGAATAGTCAAATCTGTGTAGGATCACAACTGAACAATCTCTGTTAGCAAAATATTGCATGTCTTCAGTTTTAGCTTGTAAGGGAGTATCTCATGCATCTCTTTACTCATGAACTTTTTATTAAACCCTAGGAACTTACTGTAAAGAATTCAGCCTCTTTGTTGCTGCATTCTTCACAAGAACACTACAGTAAGGTTGCTGTATCAGTGTGGTTTGCATTTAAACTCATGCCCTAATATTTGGATGCTGGTCTCCTTTTACTTTGAAAATTCCTCTTTTTCAATTTCCTGTTTAAGGGGGGACTGTATCGTTGTCTCTTGAGCTGTTTGCTTCAGGGGCAGTGTCTTGGAGGTCCTTTATTGTGCGTTCTGCTTGTTTCAAGGCTTAGTTGGAATTTGTGCTTGCTTGTGTGTGAACGGCCACATCTCCCAGGAACAGATGACAGGACCCAGTCAGGTTTGTGATACCAACTCACTGACTGTTGGAGGCATAAGTGGTGTCATCATCTCTGAGGAGGAGGACTTGTGTCTTGCAAGCCATTAAACTGTTCAGATTTTAAGGAATTTTGAAATTGGATTTCTGCAAAATGGTAGACCTTACTGGAAACTGAAATTGAGTTGTGAGTTGCTGGAAGTACGAAGTGTGTTCTTGCAATGTAGGACTGTTTGAACTTGGTTTTTTTTGGATTTGGCAAGGGGAAATGTTGGTTTGTTTTTTTGTTTGACCCTTGGGAATTGCAGGATAATATCTAAGTTTTGCAGATGGTTGTGAGATTTACACATTTTCTCAATACTCTACCAGTAAGATTGACAAAATGAGTAGTCCCTTTGAAAATTTCATCACAGCTTTTGTACTGACTTTAAAATTAGGAAGAGAAGCAAGATAACAAATGTTATGCAGAAGCAGTTGTGAATGTTTGGTTTGGTTTTTTTTCTTGCAAGGGTGGGGCTGTCCCGTAGCCTCTGCTTAGTTACATAACAAGTCCTCGAAGATACTGCTTTGGGCAGTGGTGATAGAAATGGATTTTTTTTTCCTTGGGAGTAGTAACCATTTTTTTTTAAAGTCTCTGATCACCGCCTTTCCCCTCACAATATTTTTGCTTCCTATGAAAGTTTAGTGGGGAATTCCATTGAGTGGTGTGAGCAGATGTCAGGGAGGTTCTTGAAAGCATTTGTGTTTTCTTAAGATCCCTTCTAGACTTCGATCTTATTCTTCCATTCCATATTTGTTTCTCCCTCTCCCTGAGACAAACCAGCAGGTTTGCACTTTGAAAGGGACTCTGTTCTTCAGCTAAGGTCCTTGGCTGAACTCAGCACACTTTCTGTAGCAGTTGAAGGCAGACCAGCAGACTTTGTTGAACTAGCAGAATAGGACATTCATGTGCTTTTCTGTTGGCTTTTTTTTAAAAAAATGGAGCTCAGTGTTTTGTTAGATGCCTGCTAAGTGAGTCTGTACCTTAACTCTTGGAAATGAATGATGTTGTGATAAATGGATATGATTCATGCTAACTAAGTTGTAACTATATCAATATTTTAGAAAATATTTGTTATAAAGTCACAAAGCAAAAGTATATGTGATTAGTGTCACAAAACGGATGGGCCCCTTTGCAGATGTTACATGTTAAAAACAAGATACAGGATGTAGTTTTGAGATAAGCAAAATCCCAAAACAGAATCGGCCTTGGGATGGACAAAGTTGGGACAATTCCAGGTGTGGAATCCAAGTTGTGATTTTATCTATGAAATATAAGGCTTATTTTTGGAACGTAATGCTTACTTACATAACACAATGCTTAGTGCGCATGTGCAGCCTGTAAGGTTATTCAAAGGACAGTGAGGAAGAGGGGGAGCCTTCATCCCAAAGACCACCAAAGGCAGACAGAAGACCCCCAACAACAAGTGAAGCTGTTAGCGTTCAGAAACACATAATCACAGATAATCATAATCATAAGCACCTGATTATATGCAGGTGCTTTTATTGAAGAGCTCTGGGAATCAGGGGTGCAGACCCAGATCTGACTCCAACATGGATTCGAGATGGACACGTTTTTATACCCTTTTTGTTATATAACTACATATTAATTATTAAACCTATATTGTTCTGTTGTATACATTGATCTTAGCCAAGCATGAATTCTTGTAATTTTCATCAGGTCCCCCAGCACAGTTTCTGATAATTCTTGTTATGATTAAACAATAACCATATTCAATTACCAAACAGTCATCACATTTAACAATCATATCATTTATCATATAATGATTATTCAGGTGCAGCTTCACATGATCCAGTAAAGACAAACCCAGCATTCCTTCCCAGGGCCTACCCAGGCCTGGCTCCCTTTCCCAGGGCCTGCCAGGCCCAAGCTCTCTTTCCACCCCCCTGAATCTATTGTATACAATTCCCATGAGTTCAGAAACATGTTAACCCTATGCTATCAAAGCATGTGCTGTGCAGTATAGTGATGTAGATATCAAGAATTGAAAATAGGAGGAGATTTATGGGAGGTATTAATGAATATGTTTTATCATAACAGTATAGAAGTGTAGTTTGGATGACAGTGTTTGGTATGTGAGGAGGGAGATGGTCCCTCTCTGTACCCTGATGGGTTTTGCTTATGCCTTATCAGAACCTTAATCAGTCTTAATTAACCACTGCCAAATTTACTTTGTATATGCTTGTATTCATGTCAATTAAAAATTGCTGCTAAAATTTAATTTTGTTGTTTATGGGACTTCATTCATAACAACGTGCAGTTGTCTTCGTTTGGATAGATTTATTCTGGTATGATAATGCAGCTTTTTGTACATTCCTTTGTACCTTGACATAAGAAAAAAGCTAAACTGTTCTGTAAACTTCTCTGTTGTGGAACAGCAAAGTTAAATCAATAATAGTTAAACTGATTACTGTACTGTCCAGGGGGGAATATTATGAGGTTTAAGGATGATACAGCCTTCTGATCAGCCTGTCTTGTTTTGCCTTTGAAGGAGCAAAGAGAAAAGAAAAAAAATTGCCATTAGCATAGGCAACAGATCAGAGAAATTAAAGTAGAAAAGATACAGACACTTGGAAATATTGCATCAGAGGTCATCCAAATTGTATCCAAAACTGCAGCTATTTTATTGGGTTTTTCTACTGAGATAGTTAATTTGTCTTCAATAGTTCTGCAGCTTTATTTGAACACTTAAGAAATTAGAATGGGAAGCAGGGCATGGGTTTTGTGCAAATAATATTGTTGCTTGGAACCACTGGTCTGTATCTATGATTAGCTTTATATGTGTGTTTTCAGGAAGGACTGCTTTATTTCAATCCAAGAGAGACTGCAAAAGACCTCTTACAAATGAAATGTTTGAATGTTTCAGATTCAAAATGGTACTAATGCTAAAGTAAACTAAAACTGCAGGAGTGAATGGCATATCATGGAGCCTGGCATTGTGGGACGAGAAAAATAACTGGAACCCACAAAAGTGCTATCCATCTATCTACAATCATGTTTATCTTACCTGAGCCTGATTTGGGCAGCTCAGTACACTACTGGCATAGTTGTGCTTTCTAGCAACTACTCCTGAAAATTTCAGGAGCATGAAGAAAGTATGGAACTCTCTAGTATATGTTCCACAAGAGCTTTCCTGGGTAGCATTAAAGGTTTTGTGCTGGCTATTAGTGTTGGAAACTTTGCAAGAGAAAAGAAACTCACAAGAAATGCAGTTGAGATCTTCCTGAAAGTACTTGTAGGTTGTGGACAGCTAGGACATTTTGAAAGAGCAGATGCTTTATAAATTTTTTTCTTGCATTGAGATTTATTGAAAGACTTGGCAAAATTTTTAGCCTCTAAAGAGGAGTTTGAAAATAAAAATTATACTTCATTCGTAAGTGAGCAGAAAGGAGCTTCAGACCTAAGAGATGTAGCTGAAGCAAGTGCTAGATTTGAACAAGACTGAAGAGTAGACAAGTAAGGGAAGTTTAGTGACTTTAACAGAAGAAAATGGCATATGCAAAGTGAAAATAAAAATGAGGAATGTAAGATTGATGCAAGAGAGAAGACCTTAGTGATAACACGGGTGTTGGTGCAGCATACTGAGCCTCTAGTGCATTTTAGTCGAGGTTGTAATTCTCATAGTTTCTCTGTTCAAAATAGAAAGTGTAAATTTATTTTTGATGGTAAGAATAACTTTCTGTTTACCAGTTACTGACCTGAGAGTTTAATATACTGTATTAGGAATGAAGAACAGCTGGGTTTTATGTGAGATGTTGGGAATGTAGTAACAAAACAAGGTAGCAGCTTAAATCTGATACTAGACCAGATATTAGGAAAGCAAGTCTGACAGCCATAATGAGGTGATTAATGAGGAGAATTTAGAACATTAAGTTTCTTTAAGTTTGTATGGTGCCAGAGGAACCACTGTGTGTTTTTCCAAAAAAGAACTATTATGCTTAAACAGCTCATAAAAGCTGTACCTGTGACCAAAACATCTTTGAAAGCTAGCAGTGATAGACTCAGGAAGAGTCACAATATGATCTTGTATGCTCTGAATAGATGTGGATATTGATGGGATGGTGAGGTAAGAAGGGTATGTTGATCAGATTTTGTGCATTTTGAGCTGTCAGTACATGGTTCATATTTAGAATTACACATAGTCACTGTCTTTGGTGATTTTGGATGTGCTGAGAGATAGTTACATAACAATTAGCATCAGTGAGGTTTGGATCCAGTGGGGGAAAGCATTGCATCTGATTTACATCCGTGAAGTTTGGAGTTCACCAACAATTTGTCTAGACTACTTTGTTTTCTTCCTTTGAAACCTCTGCTTGATTATTTAATCTTTTTAATACTCAAAGTGTATTATTTGGAAGAGTGGTTACTCACTACAGTAGTTGAGAAGACAGGTCTATTACCTCAACTCTTGCAAGTAAATGTGTTTTTTCTGCCATAAAAGATTTTGTATTTACTAAAAACAGTACTTACCTGCAACATGCTGAGTAATTTCTGCTTTCATTAAATTTGACTGAAGCCTGAATGAACGCTTCCCGGGGTTATAAATACTAGAACTCGTAACTGAATTAAATGTAATTACAAGGAAAACACAATTAAAAATAAATGTCTGTCTGACCAGAAAAAAGGCTTATAGGTTAACTAGGGAGAGTTTTCTTTGAAATTATTGAAACACTGCTTGTGTGAGTCATAAAAATAAGAATGAAATGAGTTTTAGGTTTTGTAAGTGTGTTAAAAATATTTGCTGTAATTATACTTCTATGTGCTTTAGCTGAATGGCTTACTCTAATAACTTGGAATTCTAGCAAAATCCAACCTATACTTGAAAATGTATATTTCAAACAAGAAAAGGATAGGAACAAATCTGATGCTACCTAGAAGGAATTGCTGTTTTGGCAGCTTGAGTTATGATGTCTATGAAAAGCTTTAGGAAATCTGTCTCATGTCCACTTGGTGGATTTGAAGAGTATAAAAGTGGGATATATATTTTTATACTACAAAGGAGGAGTTTTGGTTCATCTGGCAGCATCTGATTATTGGTTGTTGAATCACAGTTTTCATCTCATTCCACATACAGGTCAAAGTGGTTGGAAAAAAACCAACTAAATCATATTTAAAACAGAAAATAGATGAAACTCTTGGAATCTAGGGAGAATTAATAACTTCAAAAAGTCTTTGAACTTACCTAAATGCCCTGGCATGTTCATCTGCCTGAGTTTGCTAAAGGTGATCTGGAAAGGTTGTTGTGGGGAGTTTGGTTGGTTGGTTTTGCTTTTAATTTGGTTCCTGCCCTTTTTTTTTTTTTTGTCTTTGTTTTGCTTCTTTGACTTAGAGAATGACTGAAATACTTTTTTTGTTCTTTTTCTCTGCTTGTTTTGTTTTTACTGCTGTTTTGTTTTATACTAGAAAACCAAACATCCAGTATGTTACTCTCCACTCTGACTTCTAAAAATGTATTTGGAGGCATAGCACAATCACACCTCTGTGGCAACAAGACTGATGTGAAAACTTTCTTGTCCTGCCTATTCAATTCACTCTCCAGTCGGCATTGCTGATGTAACTGAGCCTTGGGCTACAATGGTGTAATCAGTCCTGGTTTGCATCACAGTCTTGCAGAGGGTTGCACTGGCACAAAAAGGAGGAGACAACTGGCTAAAGAGAAAGGACGGAGAGGATTTTTTCCCCAAGAATTAAGAATTTTTAAGAATTAAGACGTTTAAATTAGTTTTGTTTTTCAAAATGTCATTGAATTTAAGGGTTAATAACAAGTGTTACTCTCTAACCCCAGCACCATACAGCCTTTTTTACTTCCCCCTTTCAGTTTACTCTCCCCCTCCCCACTCCACCTCCAATGGGATGGGTAGGAGAATCAGGGGGGAAAAGGTAAAAATGTAGGTTGAGCTAAGAACAGTTTAATAAAGGAAATAAAGTAGTATTAAATAATTGTAATATTAGTAGTAATGAGAGAGAGGGAGGGAGGGAGGAATAAAGCCCAAGACAAACAGGTGATGCCAAATAAATTTGCTCGCCACCCACTGACTGATGCTCAACCTGTCCCTGAAAAGAGATTGGTGCCTCCCACTCAATTCCCCACAGTTTATATGCTGAGCATGATATTCTGTGGTGTGGAATATCCCTGTGGGAAGTTCAGGTCAGCTGTCCTGGCCACACTCCCTCCTTGTGCATGTCCTGACTAGCAGAGAGCATGGGGAGCTGAAACGTCCTTGAGTTTGTATAAGCACTGTTTAACACGCTGATGTTCTGCTTGTTGCTATCATTATTTTCATACTATATCTGACACCACAGCTCTGTGCCAGCTATGAAGGAAAACCCCCACTCTGTCCCACAGGACAGAAAGGAAAAATTTTCAATTTCCTGATTTCAATTCACTTCCTTTGCTAATGGAAATGATTGCTTGATTTCCATTTTCTAAGCTTTTTTTATGACGTTCTGGTATTTCTCCCTAGTCTACTGGTCTGGATAGGAAAAAAAAAATTATTTTTAAGAGAAGAAGGGGAAGAAAAAGAAAAAACAGGTCTCATTTTTGTAAAGAAACAGAAAAAGGGGCACAAGCCCAATTTTTCTCCTTTGCAGGTCACCTTTAATGAAAAGAAATTGCTTCAAACTCCAAGTAACAACAAGAGGGGTCAACAGCCCTTGTGTTGTAACTTCATTTCTCAGAAGATACTTGCTTTGAGAGGTTAACATGATCCAGAAGAATAAGCACAGCACTGGGAATCTGGAACTCATGTTCAAATTCCAGTTCTGTCAGTAACTTGCTATCTGGCCTAAGGCAAGTTTTGTGCTAATTTTCCTCTCTTTCCTGAAGGGGAAACTGGAGCATAGTTCTATGTATATATTTTTTATCTGCATAAGATATAAATATTTCCTTCCTCTTTACTTAATCTACATTTACCTTGTGTGGGTGCAGAACTCATTTGGTTGAGTTTTTTTAATCAAACTGAAAACAAAACTAAGACCTAACATTTTCTCCTTATTGCTCCTGTGAGCAGAAATCTGTTACTGTGATCTGTAGGCTGTAGCAATCTTCACACAACTTGAGGCTTTGGTTTGCAGCAGTGCTAAACATTGCCAGCAATGGGTGCTGGTTACCCAAACAAGGATCTCCAAAAGCACGTTCACTGTTTTTTACTACCAAAACCCCACTGAAGGTAGGACTACAGAGGCAGAGGTAAAAGTAGGGGTGAAAATGAAATAATAGTATGAACATGTGAAATAGTGTCCATCATTCAGAGTTTTCAACCTGTTGTTCAGACTGTGGTACTGTAGCAGTTTTTTCTTGTGTATGTATTTACTCTGTGCAGAGAGGTCTTGGTCTACTGACACATTTGTTTCTTTTTTTTTTTTTTTTTTTTTTTTTTTTTTGGTAGGCCTGTTTGGTATAGTCCAAATAGCCCCAGGGGTTAACAGGCCACAGTTTGAAAATTCTTGTGCATTGGTTGCAAATCTGTTCTGGGGTAGCTTTTTTTGTCAAACTTAACTGGAATACTGTGTTCAAGAGGTGATGCCAAGGTTCTTGAGAGGAACCTTGCTGTTCAGTACAGTGTGTGCTTCCTGAAACCAAGCAGGTGACCGGAAATTAAAATTAAAGCTGCTGTGTGAACTGAGGGAGGCTTCTAAAATCAGAGTAGTGCTGCTTGTGTTCTGTCATTAGTAAATATTTCACAACAGCACCTTGTATACACTAAACATTGTGTGGCCTTGAAGTGTGCAGGGAATGGCAGAAAGTAGCAGTCTGACTCTTATCATGCCAGGCAAAGATTTTAGGGTAACACTGGCAAAATGACCTGTTTCTTTGAAAAGTCACATTCAATTACTTCTCTGCTGTTATTTATAATGCTCCTGTACCTCAGGCAGTTTTTCGCTCTCCTTTCACTGTTTTCAGAAAACGATGAAAGTGCACTGATGATGTATGAAAAATAACCTGTGTGTATATTCCAAACTTCTTTTAACAGCTACCTTCTCTTCCTCTTGTCAGGTCTGCACAAGCTGTGAAGACAATGCAGAAGCTCATGGGTTTTGTGTGGAATGTGTGGAGTGGTTGTGCAAGACCTGTATCAGAGCTCACCAGAGGGTTAAATTCACAAAGGATCATACTGTGAGGCAGAAAGAAGAAGTATCTCCAGGTAACATATTTATAATTTCACAAAGAATTTGTGTCTGCATTGGAAAATTATATTGGACCAACCCACTTTTTTTAAAAAGTGATAAATTGAAAGCTGGTTTTCTGTCAGTTTTTTGTCTCAGATAAGCTGAATAGCAGTACAGGTTTTCCTTTTTTTTTTTTTTTTTTTTAATTTAATTTAACGTGTTTTAAAACAAAAAATACACATGGATTTTATCTTTCACATGGATTGCTTGCAAATTATTTTCTACATTTGAGATCAGCTGCAGAAAATACTTATTTAGGTATTTGGCTCCTCTAGTTTCACTAGAGGTCTAACAAATTAAACATGAGTTTTAGTATGAGCTTTATTGTTGTATACAGCAGGAAAAGGAGCAGTAATAGATTATATTTTTCCAGCATTCTGAGAAAAAGCCAGACAAAATTCATGTTTTAGCTAAGTATCTTTTGAGCTTGAAATGTTTTGCCTTAGAAATGCAAGGGCAGTATATTATGAATTGGGGCATTTTTCCTCAGTAGGATCTAGGATAATTCAGGCACCTCAGCAGATCATATAGTCCAGCCTGCTGCTTCAAGCATTCAGTTCTGAGTTCCAGTTGCTCAGGGCTTTATCCATTTGGGCCTTGGGAACCAACAGTGGTGAATGTGGTGTACAGTACTCTGAGAAATCTTAACTGCTCTGTGGTACAAAAGGTTTTATTTCTATTCATTGAGAACCTCTTTTGTTTCAGTTTTTTCCCCACTGCATCTTGTCTTTCAATGTCATTGTAGGAGAATAATAAACATTATAGGATGCTGACAAACATTCTGCTAGTTCTCATACATCCATTGGACTTGCATGATTTTTCTTGTAAAGATATATATTTTATTTGATTTTTAGTAATTGTTACATGTTATTTTAAGTATATGTATTAGAAGGTATTTGATTCCACCCTATCTAATATTGTGTGGTAATCCATTGCTCAAAGGGTATCTTCCACTGTGGTACTTTGAAGATAATGCACTGTATTCTGTATCACTCTTTCACACATGGTTAATCAAAAGTGATTACTGAGTGTACTTTCAAGAGAGGACAAAAGTGAGTAGAAGTGGCTGATGGACTCTAGGCTTGGAGGCAGGAATAATCTCAGTGCACTCAGGCTCTTTGGGAGGCAGTTTGTTGGTGAGTTGGAAAGAATTTTGATGGAAGGACATAGATCTGAAAATCAATTCTTCCAGATTTCTGGAAAATAAGTAAATTAACTGATATGAAAAAGAGGCCTTATCGATCTGCAGTGAAGGATGGGCAGTTTTCATTACAGGTTGTATAATCCTTATGAACTCAGTGTCCAACCTAACTCTTAGGAAATCAGGCTTTGTCAGTCAAATTGTTTAAAGAAACAGATTTCATTTCTGTGTTCTGGTGGTGTTTCCTGCACCCTTTGATATTTCTGCAGTAGAACTGAAGTGAGACCTCTCACCCATTAAGAACGGGGTCCTGAAAGGAAGTTCGTATCTCCTGGTTATTACATTCTGTATGTTCTACACTTTGAATGTCTGTGTCTCGATATCCTCTTGATATCCCTTTCCACCAAGTCAGCTGAGAAAGAAACAGAGCACAAATTAAGTCAACCACCTCCTCATCTGCATGTAAGAAAGGAGCTTGCTGATTGTGCAATGTCTTTTGCAGGCTCAACAGTAGTGCCTACTCCTTTTGTAAATAGTTTTGTGAGGCCATAGGAGATTATGTTAAAATAGGTTGTAGACATTTTCCATTAGAGAGGGTGCTAGCTTCATGCTTGCAACAAGAGTGAGACACTGCAGTTTGAGCTTTTGGCTGTTACAGTCTCGTGAGTGACCTGATACACACTTGCACATCTAAGGAAAAACAGGAAAATGCAAATCTTGAACAAGTTCAGTAGACTGTACTAACATCTTCCTTTATCCAACAGAGGCAGTTGGTGTGACCAGTCAGCGACCAGTGTTCTGCCCTTACCATAAAAAGGAGCAGCTGAAGTTGTATTGTGAAACCTGTGACAAGCTGACCTGCCGAGACTGTCAGTTACTGGAGCACAAAGAGCACAGGTATCAAAGCAGAGTGTATGTCTCATCCATCTCACTTACAGGAAGGTAGCCTGAAGTAGATTGTAGTTCCAGCTGTATGGAACACAGGGGGAAAAAGTGCAAACTAAAATTTTCTGCTCAGACATGAAACTCACAAAAACCAGAGATTGTATCCTAAAGAATGTGACTGATGAATGTGTGTTATACTTAGAATAAAACCTAATTCTTCCAGTTGTTAATCTGGTGACTTAAGCACAAGACCTTTTTTGCAGTCAAGCTGTTTGGTTAGAATTTGTTGCTATGCAGCTCTTCAGAGAGTCCTTAGAAAACACAGGGGCTGTGTTATGCAACTGTACACTTACGTGTAACTTCTCCGTTTGTCCTTCAACAAGATTATATAACAGCATTACCAAACAGTTTCAGAGTGGAGCAAATGGGGACTTTGTCTGTGAAAAGCCCCTTCAAAAGAAGAGTTAACCTACAGTTTGGCTAATACTGTACTTGGACAACACTATAAAGCTCAGATCCTTGTGTTGCTGTTCTTTTCGTCATCTCTTACTGGTCACTGAAGCTGAAAAGCAGAATTATATACAACTTCCAAGTACAAGGCAAAAGTCGTGCTGGTTAACACAGACAGTAGTGTTTTGGGACAGATGTACTCTGGTTAAATATTAATATGCTTGCTATACCTGATGCAACCACCCAAAGAGCTTAGTTGGCTGACCAGATGAAGAAGTGTTAGCCACTGTTGCTCCTTGGAACAGGTTAAACATTGCTTTTGCAGAGTTGCAATCTTCCTCTTTTATTTTTCTTTTCTTAGGATTTATAGCCCTTTTATAATGTGCCACTTCTTTTTTTCCTCAGATTGTTAAAGATTTCAGTTCCTTGATTTCTTCCAACTTCTACCAAGTCAGCAATCTCTTCTATTTCTGCATCTTTGTCTTGCATGAAGTAATAGCTTACATGCATTTTCACATTCAGAGTGATGT
This sequence comes from Prinia subflava, assembly GCF_021018805.1. Lineage (NCBI taxonomy): Eukaryota > Metazoa > Chordata > Aves > Passeriformes > Cisticolidae > Prinia > Prinia subflava. The sequence continues at coordinate 13,159,927 of NC_086250.1, read as the reverse complement.
ACCTCAAAACATGAGCTTTTCTTTTGCTAAAATTAGGCTGTGGTCACCTAATATCCTTTTGTATTTATGAAAATCATAAATTCTTCCCCCAGTATGACAGAAAATAGACTATAAAATGAAATATACTATAAATGAAATATATGAGCATTTACTGACATATGCTTCCACGACGACAGTTACATTTCAGATTTGAGCAGCACCTTTCTTAATTAAAGAAGTATTATTTTGTAAGTCACTCCGCTTTTTAGCAAGTATGTCACACCTTTTACATGTGTAAATCCTCTCTGTTTTTTACTACAGGTACCAGTTTATCGAAGAAGCTTTTCAGAACCAGAAAGTTATCATTGAGACACTAATCACCAAATTGATGGAGAAGACTAAGTACATAAAATATACAGGGAAACAGATCCAAAACAGGTTTGTATCAGATTATGAGGGTAAAACTGACAGAAGGTGACTTTACATACACTGTAGCTTCTTGAAATGTTTAAATTGGTGTATTTTGTACCTCTCTGGTTTTATTTTTTCAGAAAGAGTTCTAAAGTTCACTGTAGTGACTGCTGCCTGTTCTGTAATGCTTGGTTGTGTTAGGTAATTCTTCTGCTCAGCCTGTGGACTTAATGGGCAGCAGTTGCTTGGGTGCAACAAAACAACTTATGCAATAAAGACTGTAGAAGACAGTCTTAAATGCTTCCCTACCATCAGCAGATGAATTTTCTTAGTGTAGAACCCTCTTAGAAAGTGAGAGGTTATGACTCATGTTTTCATAATGTTTGTGACATGTATTTGAAGATTTATGTAGTACTATAAACCTAGGAGAAAAATAAATCTGTAAAATGCAATCTGCAGCGAGCCTTTGTGGCTGCTCCTTCAGCAGAGTTCAGGGGCAGCAGTACCCAGGGAGGTTCAGCACAGTCAGGAATGCCAAGAGTGTTTTGAACTTTTCCCTCTTTGCAGTAGAGGTTTGCACAGTACAACATGAGGCCTTGATGTTACGAGTTTGAGCACTGTTGTTGAAATGGCTAAATTAGTGCCATTCGACCTTAGATGGGAATTAGACTTAAGCAGTTTTGATTGGCATGGACCATTCCAGAAAAGTGCTGGAACTCTGAAAATCGACAATTTCAATTACAACGAGCATTTAATTTTTATCATTGACACATGCCAACGTTACAACATTAGAGTTTGCCACCATTTAATTAATTTTATCATTGTTCACTCTTACTTGCTCTATTTCTCCCAGTGATTTTCCTGACTATAAGTATCTGATGATTAATGTATTAATTGGTGCATTAAGCACTAATCTAAGCAACAGATTTTCTTTTTAATAGTGTTTAGAGGATGGGTTTATGAGCTAAATAACATTTTCTATACTGTCTACTTACAGAATTCTTGAAGTGAATCAGAATCAAAAGCAGGTGGAACAGGATATTAAAGTTGCCATATTTACACTGATGGTAGAAATAAACAAAAAGGGAAAAGCTCTGCTGCATCAGTTGGAGGTAATTTAATTTCTCTCTTAAGAATGAAAAATTTCAGTCTTAATGTTTTTTTCTGTGTATTCACATTGAAGTAAATTTCTAGCATTAGTCCCCTGTGCATGTCCTATCATGATTCCAAAGTGGAGAGATGTCTCATGCAAGGACAGCTATTTGAGCAGGTGGGGTTTTGGTGGAGGAAAGTTTGGTTTTTGAGGGGTGACTAGTTTCTTTCTCTAAGCTTCTGCAATTCATAATTCTGCACATCCTGCATGAAAAGTGTTTTATCAGAATTTTTCATAAATTCAGTAATTCGGTAGCAAATCACAGGAGAGAATTATCTAGAATGGGTAGCTGGAAAAATATAATCTCCAATTGAAAAAGTGTGTGTGTATGTAGAGAGGCACACACATACATCTATATAAATATATGTTAAAAATATACATATATAAAAATATATGTTAAAACATATATATATAAATATATGTAAATATATGTTAAAAAATTTCATTAGCACAGGAAGTCCTGATATCTTGAATAAATGTGTACTGACTTTCCTGTCTGATAGCTGCATCAGGGGGCAGGAGGCCTTTTTAGAGGAGCTAAGTGAAACCACTTGATCATTGTAAGTTACCAGTATGAAAGCTGTGCCTTTTAACTGTAAATTAAACCTTTTGACTGCCTTTCACTTGCAGACTCTGGCGAAAGAGCATAGGATGAAACTTCTGCAGCAACAACAGGAAGTGGCAGGACTCTCCAAACAGCTGGAACACGTCATGAACTTTTCCAAATGGGCAGTTTCCAGTGGGAGCAGCACAGCACTGTTGTACAGCAAACGCTTGGTAAGGTTAGGAGGACAGCTCCCTCCATTCACCTAGAGTTGACTCAGATATGCTTGCATACGCTTGTCAGGAGTACTAGGGTATTAGAATTTTTAATGATTATCTTCTCATTGCAATATTTATACATAGTTTTTGTGGTTTTTTTCTTAAACGTAAGTACAGAATGTTTCTATTAATTTAGCTATCTGGCCATGGTTCTCTCCTCTTACACCACCATAGAGGTATTGTAAATCTGCAGAAGTAGAAACAGCTCCTTTTCTCTGGGTTCAAAGCCATGAAACACTGGGAAAAAATGTTGTGTGTCCTACATCATCATTTGTCTTCTTTACAATACTTGCTACAGCATCTGAGTCCATAAAAAAACAGTATTTGTATATCATAGTGTCTGGTATCTAGCATTTTAATGTAAATATTATTGTATGTCTTTGTTCTGTCAGGTTCATCTCCCACTGAAAGTCTTTCAAAATTGATAAAAATTAAACTAAGGCTTTTGTTTGTCCTTACAAACAATTACAAAGCTAAGTATTTCATTGCTATAAGGACCCTGAAGGTCTGAGTGCATATTCTCTCACTAAGCTGACTGTTCATCATGAACAGAAATCCTAGAAAATTTGAAAGGGAAAAAACAAACCAAAATCCTAACTTGACTTTTCCAAAGGTTGCCAGACTGTATTTGCCTGATAGCAGAAATCTGGGGCAATGTTGAGGAAAGATACTAGATGGTTTTTTTTTTTCAATTCCTAGAAACTGGTTCACAAAGTTTTTTTCTTCATTTTCTCATTGGTTAGTTGATAACCTACCAGGATATTTGTTTTGGGTTTGCCATTGGTTTTTGGTGGTGTTTTTTTCTTTTTTTTAATATACCCACTATTGATGCTGCAGGCTATAGCAGAATATTACTCGTTTTTATCAACTTCAAGTAGTTAAATTCATTTGGTCTGCCTTATACTGCCTCAGCCAGTAATATTTTTTTTAATTGAATAGAGAAAAAGGACATCAAACTGAGTCATGTTGTTTATGATTGCTTAGTGTTGCCACCAAGACTCTACTACATGAGTAAGAAAATAAGTTGAGTTTCAGGCATTTAATCATATAAACATTAGGCAGCTGGATGAAAGGACCATCTAGCCCAGAAAGCCTCAGGAAATGAAAAGTATTTTTCAAAAGAACAGATTGAGCTTTAGAAAGTTGGTGCTGCTTGGGAGTTGAGTAGATAACCTGTCTGTGGGCACTTGGAAAAATCTATTTCCAAGCAGTTTTGCTTAGAGAAGCATGTGATACTTCTGCTCCAGCATATCCAGGAGAGAGGAAGGAATGCCCATCAGACTTACAGGCAGGATTAGAGCTTGGGGCTGTTCTTTCAGGCTGTACATTCCACTACTACCAACAAAAGGTAACCAGTCAGGAGTTTATCTACAATACATGTGTGTTCACAATAGGAAAATAGTGGAGCAAACTGTGACAAGAACTGTGTGTGACCAGTACTTGTAACAGGACAAAAGTCTAGAATTTCTGTACTGTCACCAACTTGATTCTGGTAGTGTACACAAAAATCCTAAGGAAATCTCTATCCAAAATAGTAGTGATGCACTTAAAGTTTTTCCATGGTCATTTAAAAGTCTTGAGTCACATTAAATGTTTTTTGAGTATGGTCCTAAACTGGCCTGCCTAAAACTGAAAGAACAAACTTGTTCACTGGAAGCCCTTACAAAATTCCTCTGGCGAAAAAAAAAGCGCCAAACTTGTATAATTTTAAACAGTTAAGATGATTTCACCAAGTTTATTTGTTTTCCAGGAAATAATCTGTCACTCAAAAAAAAACCCAATGTTTTGTTTTTTTCAGGATCTGTGTGTGATTCTAAAATTAGTGCCAGTTATATTTTGGTACATCAGTTCCTGACATTTCTAATGAAACAACTGCAAGACAACATTTTCTTTCTAGGAACTAGATAAATTGTGAGCATTTGGTAGAATATTCTCTTGTGTAATCACAGTCCAGTTCTTTGGAACCAAGGCATTGGAAAAATCTGGAAATATCTGTGAATCTGAGTTTTCAAAGACAGTTTATAAGAATCTGTTCTTTGGCTGTCTGAAGAAAACTTAAATTTAGTACAAAAGAAAATTCCCTGTGATCATACTTGTTGCCAAACGAATGGCATACTTGGAAAGAGAAGTGAATGGGCTAAAATAGATTTGTGGGGGAAAAACCATCAATGGTTATGTAAATCTGAACTTCACTTGCAAGTAGTTAAAGTCATTGAATATAATGGCCAAGTTTTTAGAAGATATCTATTTCTACAGGGAAGAATTTGTTACTTTTCTTCAGGCTGTAATTAACTTCTTTTAAAACTACTTTAGGAATAAGGGAAAGATATTAAAAATACCTCTTTATTTGTACCTTGGACAGGTTTCTCTGTCTTTAACCTCAATTCTCTAGGGGCTTGTTCAGGGGATTTTTGTTGGTGGGGTTTTTTGATTCGTTGCTTTCTTTGGTGTGGGGGTGGGAGGTTGTGTGTGTGTTTTTGGGTTTTTTGGGCTGTTCAGATAGATGGCTCTGGCCCCAGAGGAAAAACAGCCCTTGTTTTTGTTCTTGTTCTAGATTACGTATCGACTACGGTATCTCCTCCGAGCAAGGTGTGATCCTTCCCCAGTAACTAACAATACCATCCAGTTCCACTGTGATCCTAGCTTCTGGGCTCAGAATATTTTCAATCTAGGTATGATAAGTTTTTATTAGTGCTTTGGTGTCTTGATCCTGTTTTGAAAGCAGCTTTCTTTTTGTGATGATAGCCTCTGCACTATTCATTTCTTCGTTTACTCTCCTAAATGTATTTCCCTAACTGTGAAAAACAATTCAACTGCAATTCATGGGGAAAAGTATTATTTATGATTACTATGGTAAGTATTAACAAACTTATCTTGTTTGAATGGTATAAGTGATGGTGAAAATAGCAGCTTTCAGTTTTCTGGTCAATACTTCTGACTTGTGGCATCTGAAACAAGGAACACAATTTTTAACCCCATTTCACATCCAGAGAAAGAGTTCCTGCTGTCAGCCAGCACTCCCAGGTTCCTTCCCATAGGACAGCTTTCAGCCACAATGATAAGCACCCTGGGAACTCAACACCTTAGCAGGAGGACTTAAAGGATTTAGAGGTCTTTCAGGATTTTAACTGGGCTTCCTGTCTCTCTCCACTGTTATCTTGGTGGGCATTTTTGTTTTTCTGTCATGTGCAGAAGGCTTTGTGAGATATCTGTGGGACATTTTCTGCCTTTCCTCAGAAAGTGCTCTCTCAGTGTGCAGAGGTGCAAATGTATGATTCTCTGCAATGTCAGAGGAAGAAAGTGTTACGGCAGTTCTTTAGGGCAAACAAGCTCCTTTTCCCAGACATGAGGACACTGGATGGTAGCAAGGAAATTCTCCAAGTTCCTTCTTTATAAATAATTTTCTTAGAGACAGGAATTGAAAGTGAAAAATGTTTCCAGCAACCACTTGTCAGCTTGTGTGGTGATAACTCTGAACTGCTGCTCAGCTGAGATGTTTCTCATGAGTTGACTTTTTCCTGTGTTTGGTGGGCTCTTTTTCTTGTGTATGTTTATTTAATGAACTTCTGAAATACCATCCCTTACATCCTGAAAAGTGCTACAATAGAAATGGCACTTTAGACCAGCACTGGGGTTCTTGTAAGGGTTTTAGTGATCAATAAAACCAAATCATGATTATCTATCTAGTTTCAGAAACCACAACCTTTAGGCCATTTTGTTTATGACCAGACATGCTCAATTTCTGTAGATAAGCTAGATATCAGAACTAGTAAAGAAAAATAAAGTCTGAGTAAAGAAACAAGTTACTTCAGAAATGGTTTAAGTTTTAGTCAGACTGCATGTTGCTGACAGTTGCATGTTGCTGACAGTGTGATGGCATTTCTGCTAACTGCCATACTTGAGTGTTGATTTTATTTATTTTGGTTAAAATAGGTTCTTTGGTAATTGAAGATAAGGAAACTCCACCACATGTGCCCAAGAGCCCTGTGATGGAACCCAGCTTACAGCCAGCAGGCAGCTTACCTCCCAACCAGCTCTCCAAGTTCCCAACACAGATCAGCTTAGCCCAGCTCCGCCTCCAGCACATGCAGCAGCAGGTCATGGCTCAGAGACAGCAAGCTCAACGCAGGGCAGGACCAGCAGTTCTGTCAAACCCAAGAATGCCAGGAGCCATGCAACAGCCTCCTGCTTCTCATCAGGTAAGTTAGGAATGCTTTCAGAGCCTTTTTTTTCCAGGGCACTGAAGGAGAAAGTAAAGTAAGAACATAAATCTAAATGCATAACTTCAGATATCTTAATCTTCAGCTTGGAGCTATGTGGATGACAGGTTTAGAGGACATTTTCTTTACTGAGAAATAAATGGGCATTTTAAACTTGCCTTGCAAAATGTATGGTAGCACGCAGCCTGTATTTATTCTTTAAAAATGTAAAATCTTGTTGTATCCAGCCACATACAGTGCTTAGGAACATTTTTGTTGTTTTGTCAAGTGATCAAAAAGTTAATGTAATTAATTTTTTTTGCTATATCTATTTTGCATAATACCCAATGATTCTCTTACCAGTCTTTGAAAATTGGAAGCACTCTCACTGGCACCTGTTGTGTCTCTTCATATAGGAAAATAATTCAAAACTGTCCGCTAAGTTTTAACACTGAAATTGCTTTTGATCATTCAGATGAATGGTGTGGTACTATTTGTTTGCATATAATTTATGAGGAGTTTCAGAAGTTCAAAGGACCTTTTAGTAAAAAATGTGTGGAAATAAAGCAGATTTCAGCTAACTTGCAGAACTGTTTTTATGGTTTTTATGCAGGCACCTCCGCGCTTGATTCATTTTCAGAATCATAGTCCCAAGCCCAACGGTTCAGCTCTTCCTGCACAACAGATGAGATTTCCCCAAAACCAGAACCTACCAAGGCCAGCAGTAAAGCCCAACCCATTGCAAATGGCATTCTTGGCACAGCAAGCTATAAAACAGGTAGAGCATCTTTCCCTTTTCACTCTCCATTCAGAAATCAAACATCAAATGTGCCTTATATATCTTCTATACTGTACTTCTAGAGTGCTTTTCAATTAAAACAGTCTGCATTATTTTTCAATGACAAGATACCCATACTTTTCTTAATGAGGTAACTGTCAAGTTGCTTTCTTCTTGCCAGTTCTTAGCATTAGGGAAGTGAACCACTGTGTGTGCTGTGTAGATGTTTCATTCTCCTACTGTTACTGTGGTTTCTGACCACTTATGCAAAACTTAGTGTGGCCATGGTCTCTATCCTCTAGTGGGTGAGTAGACAAATCAGAAAATCCCAGTTGAGCTTGATGATAGTGACTTTACCAGGAACCAGGTAAAACCTTGACTAAAAAGCTAGAGCTTCCATGGTTCCCCAGAGTATGGCCAGTCTGAACAGGTGAGGGGAGAAAAGAGAGTCCACAATTGTGGGGCCTCTGCTGAGACTGATGAATGCACCCAGCTGATCAGCAGCTGAACTGGGGCAGAAATAAACACATCATGTGTGTTCTGGATGTTAGGTACAATATCTAAGAGAACTTGGGAGAATAAATAGTAAGTCACTTCTATTCTATGTCTCTGGAAGAGACTGGCCTGTCTACAAGCCTTTCTTTCAAGATAACTCATTATTCACTAATGTCTGTCTGCAACTAGAGGCCAGTAAATAGAATGACTGACTAAAAAGGAATTGAGCAGAGTCAGATTTTGCCTGCAGTTGCCAGGAAATTCCATTAAAGTCATTGAAAACTGCATATATCTAAATGAGAAAGAAATTTGGTCTGACTTGACTATGCACTTCATATCATGGTGTTAAATGTATATATGGATGGAGGTCCAATCAGCATTTCAAATTCTTAATGACTTTGTGTTTTTAAGGGAAGCACAACATGAAAGACTTCAAGGCATCTGGGTAACACTGTAGCCATTTATTTGGTAAAGCACTGGAGCAGTTCAGCCTATTACCTGTAATGCTTTTATTTCACAAAAACTGCTACATTTCCCCAACACTGTCAATGCAGCATGAAATATTAATAGATACTTAACGCTGAGGTATAGCTTTGAATTTAAGTATTTGCATTCATTTCTTCTATTCATAGTTTTCAACTATGTGTCATCTTCTGTTGTCTTGTGAGATTGGTTCTTGAAATGAGATAACTTCAGAGTAAATCAGGATTTTATGTTTGAATTCAGCTTCCTGAGCTAAGCTGCTGGTTTTGTCAGTATATTCAGTAGATGTGACCTGTTGCAAAGAAAAAAAATGCTGAATTGTGGATTATTGTCCTTTCTTTTTTAGTGGCAGATCAGTAGTGGACAAACTTCAACCACCCCTTCAACTGCAAGCAGCACAACTTCGACTCCATCCAGCCCCACAGTGACCAGTGCTGCTGGGAGTGATGGGAAGAGTTACGGGCCCCCCGTGATAGACTTGAGTTCCCCAGTGGGCAGCTCCTATAACCTGCCCTCTCTCCCTGATGTAAGTGTAACACAGAGGCAACGTCTTCTGTTTTAAAGTCTTAATGTTTGTGAGAAATACAAACCTTTTAGACTGGAATTCTCTCTGTCAAAATGAGACAGTTCTAGGAAACAAACAATGCAGAGTTGCCTGCACGTTGCTGGAAATACTTAGAACGGTTCTGGGAGACAGCTGTTAGGACAACTAAGAAAAACAGGATTACAAGTTGTAGTTGTAATTGGACTTATTTGTATGATGCATATTTTTCTGCAGCCCTCATAAATGACCCTTACAAAAATGTGTTAGCTTAGTTCATTTACCAGTGTCCATAGATAGCAGTGGTTTGCTGATGGCATTTCTGGTAGATTTTTAACAATTTTTAAATCTATTTTTAACTTATTGAAAGAGCTATCTTGGGTTGGTATTAATGGTCTGCATACTGGATATATTCCTTACATCTTTTCCTTTTGTAAAGGAAAAGATATTATACATTCTTCATATATTCTTCATGTATTCTCTAACATGCCTCTAGCTGGTGATAGAAAGAGCATAGTAAGATCATAATTTCTTAACCTTCTAAGCTTCTCTTCTATAGTTTCTCCTGAATGGTTCATGTTTGCCACAGGTCCATGTTAGAGTTAGTGGGTTTCAGTCAGGTGACTTTATTTTTCCACATAACTGCCTGACCTCTTTTCTGTGGTCTCAGGTTTGTAGAAATCTGAAGTGTCATGCTTTTCTAGTCATAGCTTGCTATTATCTCCCATCTGTGCTTTGTTTTTTCCTATATACTGTGTGTTCTCTTTATTAAAATAGAGTACACAGACTAGAGAGTCACAGTGTCTGTCAGACTTAAAGGGGGAACTACACAACATGGTCATAAAACTGCTGAGTCTATGAGACATTTTAGCATATTTATTTCTGTGCACAGGATTATGAACTCTTCTACCTGTGTGTGACTGAGTTTATGCTTTTAAGGTACATGGCCCAAATCACTGTAAATGTGCTGACCTTTTCAAAGCTGCTGCATCCACTTTGGATACACATTACCAAACATTCTCTTACATATTGAAAGAAACCAAACATTTCAAAAAGTCATTCCTCCTTATCAAACCAGAACGCGTAGTTTATATGGAAAGTTAGAATGCTGCATTGGGAGCCACTAGAATAAAGTTCAGTTGTCTGGTCTGAGCCATGGTGGAAAGAGCAAGTGTTGGTTTGCTGTTTCCATTTTGAGTCAATGTTCATGGCTCCTGTCCCGAAGCTTTGTGGGACAGATGGGATTGAGTATCCTGTGAGTTTCTCCCAGTCCTATTAAACACCAGTGGATTAAGGGGTAGTTTGTGTATTGTGTATTATCTTTTCGAGAGTATTTAATGTGAGCATGTCCAAAGAAGGAGATAAACTTACAATGTGTGAAAGCTCCCTGTTTCATTTAAGCTTTCTCTGTAGCTTGTGGAGAAAAATTGGCACTTACAGATTCATCTGTTCTTAAAATAAATCACTGTCTGGATTTGGCCATTTCATTTTCTTTTTAGGGAAAGCAAGATGATATGTTTTAAAGTAACCATCTCACTTTTGGATGGGTAAACTTTGGTGAAATGCATTTTGATCTTCGCTTTCAAAATAACAGTATGGCAGAGACTTTTTGGTTTTGTTTGGTTTTTGTTGTTTTGGAGGGGTTTTTTTCCCCTTCCCAAGACTAACTGCTTCCCTTTGCTTCCCCACCTTTTAGATTGATTGTTCAGGAAACATCACACTGGATACTGCTGTGAGGAAGGATGGCACTGTAGAGCAGAATCAGCCAAAACCCCCTTCAAACAGAACTGTGCAGTCACCAAATTCCTCAGTACCATCACCAGGCCTCTCAGGTAATTGAATGTGATGCAATTTTCTGTTTCAGTGGTGCAATTGAAAAATCTAATGTGGCAATGTTAACACTGACATCAGAATTAATTCTGTTTTATATGAAAGATGAGAAATAAAATTAAGGCAAAGTTGTAGAAACTCCTAGCAGGAGGTAGAGTTCAGATAATATTTTAGAACTGTGATACAAAGTTAACCATCCAGATCTTGAAAACAGAGCGGAAGGAAAAAAAGAGTGGATTTTAACAAATTGGATAGAAATCCATAGGAAAGGGACACTCTCAGGGGTACACCAGATTAAGACCTAGCAGCTCTGGTAAGAGACAGGTATTTGAGAAAGTGAGATAGGATGAGAGCAGACTGGAAATGGTGCCTTGGGTGTGTAGTGCAGCACTGACACAGGATGACCAGAGGAGTTACTGTGATGGGTGGCTGAATGTGGTGCACCTGGAGGATCCAGGGGATTCCTGTCACCGTGCTGGTGGCCCACAGCAGCTGCTCCTTGCTCCCATTTTCTGAGCTGAGCTGTGGGAAGGCTGTGTGAGTGGGAATTCCCAGGGAGCATTCATGCAATGTTCATGTGCTCGTGTGATGGTCCCACATTCCAGCAGGATGGCAGAGACAGCAATGCCTTCACAGGCAGCACAAACAGCCCCCTCAGGCTGCTCAGAGCTGCTGCTCAGCAATCTGCTTCACAAGGCTCTCTGGGCCCCAGACCTTTGGTCTCTCCCGTGTCTGTCCACCAGACTTCTTCCTGCTCACCAGCACAAAGTTTCCCGGCAGTTCTGAGAGATCTGCCTGAATTTAATAAGACAAAACAGGCTGCAGTGATCAGGTGGAGAGGTCAGCCAGACAGAGGTAGTCACCTATCAGCCTGCTTGCATGTAATGGACCCTTTCTTAGGCCTCTTTCTCCCTCTATTATTTCATGCCTCTCATCCTTTCATGGAGATGTGTTAAATGAGATATTTCTCACTGCAGGAGAATTTTTCCCCAAAACGTGTGTGCTTCTCTGAGTGGTATCTCAGACTGGGCACAGACCTGTGTTCTGTTCTAATCTGATCGTTCTGTCCTAGGAGGAGTCAGTGTGACAAATGTACACCCTCCAATTCGTTCACCCAGTGCCTCCAGTGTTGGCAGCAGAGAGAGGTAAGGAAAGAGTGTGAGAAGAAAATGTAACTTCCACCTCCACAGAACATGCCTCAGTCTCTTCTCTCTTTACTGCATAAAGATGTAGATTTGTCTCACCTCTGTTAACTGGTCAGGCTCGATGGTTGTTTCAGCTCTCTTTGCATTCTAAAAGCAGTAATTTCATTTGTAATGTATTAACAGACCATCTAAAGGTGTTTTGACTCTGTAAGTGATGGCTAGGTTGGCATTATTAAAAGAATACCATTTATAAATTAGGTTTTAAGTTCAGAAAAATCAACTAAAGGAAAAAGGTGCACATTGAAAGCCCTTGTGGAACTATAAATTACTTCAGATTTAAGGAACTGATGTTACAAAGAGGTTTACAAAGAATTTTCTGCTGCAATACAGTTATAAGTGAGCACTAGATATCTACTGAGAGTCTACACAAATGTTTTTATCCCTTACTGATGGAATATTAATGAACAAATCTATTTACACAGTGTTTGAAGAGTGCAGATCCGTTAATGCGTTGCAATAAATTAGAGCATACATCTGACATGAGATTAATTTTTCATGCAGGGAAAAATCAGATTCATCCTACTTGAGTTGGAAATGCAGGTGCTTTTTAATCTGGAATACCTTTTGCTCTATTCAATTTACATGGCAAAATCTCTGAAGGACTCTTACAAACAGTTTAAATGAACAATTTAAATGGTTTTACTTGTATTTAAAAATGTGATTAGATATGCTGCTGCTCTAATTCATTTTGTTAGATTTAAATTCTTCATTTTTATTTAAAAAAATAAGCAGGTATTTTAAATTTTGATTGTCCTATCTCATCCTGTTAGGACTAAATACATGAAAAAAGATACATCTAATTCTAAAAGTAGGGTCCAAGTTTTGGTAGAGCTGCAAGGCTCTAAGAAAGTTTTCTAAGATAATGTCAATATGTGTTTTATCTGCTGCATTCAGTTGTGTGGTTTACAGTGTTCAGTGGAGGTGCTTTTTGTGTATGATCTGAAAGAAACAGATTATTGGCAAATTTTGCACTAATGGGTCAAACCATGAGTAATTCTCTAGTTTTGGGGCTGCACCATTAAAATTTTCCCATTTGGTAATGCTTTTTCAGTATACTTCAAAGGAAATAAGCTTGAGTGTTGCATTCCATAAAGGGAATACTATTCAAGATTCAAAGAAACAGAGCAGATTAACATCCTGAGGTCTTGGAAAGCATCAGTGTACAAAAGGTGTCCAGTTCTGACTCCTAATTTCCTCTTTTTTTTCCCTGCCTCTTCCTGTCACTTACAGTTCTGGCTCCTCCAGCAGACCACCAGGAGCTGATTCTACACACAAAGTCCCTGTTGTTATGTTGGAGCCAATCAGAATTAAACAGGAGTCAAGCGCATCAAATGAGGAGAACTTTGATTTCCCAATTGTTGTGGTGAAGCAAGAGACGGAGGAGGAGTCCCGGCCTCGGAATGTAATATTTACAGCTACAAAGATCTTCTTTCTCCTTGGGGGTGTCTTGTATTTATGGAGACTAAAATAATTTATTTTTATTCTATTGGGAACTGTTTCAGGAGAAAACGAAAAAGCTAAATAAAAGAAGAGGTGAAATTTAAAATCAAACTAGCCCTACTGCCACTTAAATTAACTGGTGTGATCAGACACCTTTTATCCATTGAAAACCTGGGAAATCCAGAAATGGCTTGCAGAGGTGAAAGTTTCAGGTGCTGCTAGGAAGTGTTTCCAGGAATATCTGGAAACAGGAATATCTGTATCAAGGTACTAGATTTTTGGGCCATCAGAGATAAGTTATTTTATTGGTGGAGCAGTAAATAGCCTTTCATGGCTAATTTCTTGTGTTCATTTCCCTGTGTTATAGTGTGTTGGTAATTTCCGCATGCATGTTGCAAGTTGTATGGCTGCTGGTATGTAAATCTGTTAGGTCAGTTTGCACATTGTTAGGGTCATGTAAATTCACATAAATACTGTAATCTCACTTCCTTTGTTTCTTCCTGCAGTCCATCCTTACTTCCTTGCTGCTGGACACCAGTCACAACTCCACTTCTGATGAAGCCATGCTGAGAACAGATGCACCAGACAGCACAGATGACCAGCCAGGGGTACTGCAGAGCACATTCCCTGGGAAAACAGCATGGATGGGATCCTCCCACGCTGGCGAGGGCAGAAAAGAGGATGACCCCAATGAAGACTGGTGTGCTGTGTGTCAAAATGGAGGGAAGCTCCTCTGCTGTGAGAAGTGTCCCAAAGTGTTCCATCTTTCTTGTCATGTCCCTACACTGATGAGCTTTCCAAGGTAATTGACTATTTCAATTCCATCGAAAATTGCACGAAAAGACATTAGACGTGTGTTGTGAAACCCAGGATAAGTTTCAGTCTCAGAGGAAGAGTTGTGTCTTTTTTAAAGTCTTGTATGCAGGAGTTTTATTAGTTGGAAAAAATCTGAATTTTCATGAAACTTCAGCTTTACTGTGTATTTTTCTACAAAATCTAGTAACACTCTTCACTTATTTGACAAATAAGCAAGATCACATCCAGGGTATCTGTTACTAAACAGGGACACAGAATTACCAGTCTCATAAAATATTTTAAGTGTAACTAAAAGTAGTTATATTTCTTAATAATAATGATTTAAAATAACAAGAAATATTGAGAAATGTCTACAGGAAAAATCTGAATTAATATAGTATTAAATATATTATTTCAGTGCTAAACATGGCTATGCTCCAAGCATGGGATGTGTAGTGACTGACATCTTTTATAACATCTCAGTCAGTGTTGAAACAAGCATTAAGCTTTCTTGATTGGCTGTTACAAAACCACTGCACAGTTTCTTGACTTTCAAAACAGAGTCTTAAATAGATTATTGTTATAAGCATTACCAGCCTTTGCTTCTGGAATTAGTGTCTTTGATTAAAATAAACGGCATTTTGCAATGCCCCAGCTTGCAAATGTCATGCAATAAGCTTCTTTGTATTAAAGGATAAAAACATTGGTCATAACATGCTCATTGGTTAATGCTTTTATAAATATTGGGTTTTCTGATTAAATACCAGCACAGTTTACTGGTGTAAAACATTTGGATAGCAACTTAGATTAGCACATTGATATCTCTGTGCTACTCTGAACATGCATGCTCGTGGAAGTATATCTTTCTTTTAAATGTCACTTTTGCTTTAAATGTCACTCTTACTTCTTGAAACTTCAAATTCCAGGGTTTTTTTTTATTAAAACAATGCTATGTTACAGCTTTATGCCATAAGAAAAACACAGTAAGGTTACAGTAAGCACTTCTAAAATGAATATTCTTTCTGGCAAGGAAACAAAATCATGAAGCAGGTAGATAACTATGCATTACATGACTTGGTTTCTATTAAAATTAAATAGTCAATAACAAGCCTTTTAAATGCTTCATTTTCACTGGATCGTTCAGTGGAAACTGAGGTAGTGATGTCTGAGGGCAAGGGAGCCAAAAGCCACTTTGATAGCAACTATTCAGATCTGTAAAGGTGTGTATTGCTGCGGGTGAATTTGTTCCTGGGCTCCAGAGCACAGTGAGCTGAAGTTTCTTCCTGACCTCTGCTGTGTCAGATTTTTGTTCTCATTTTTGTGGGGTTGCTTGCTATAATAACATATCTCTGGGTAAATACATGCAGTTGATCTCATAAGTGGTTCTTGCTGGATTCTGTCTATTGTGTGACAATTCAGCCCTCTGGTGGTGATCTGCAAGCCTGCAGGTTTCTTTTTTTTTTTTTGTAGAGAACTATATTGAAAACACAGACTCTTCATAGTTTTTTCTAAACTTTCAAGTTCATGAATTGCATTCAACAATCAGTGGACAGAGCTTGCAGAACTAATTATCATATAATCTTATGCTGACCTTGAAATCTCCAGTATTGTCTTATACAAACTGGTAAAATCATGAACATCTGAAAGTTTTAGGGAGTGAAATATTTTCAGTTTTACAAAGAATCCTGTCTGTGGTCATCTCTGTAGATTAGTCTCAGGGTTGCTCTTCCCTGAGATTCTCCTCGGGGTTGCTGTTCCCAGAGGTAATAAGGTTTTCAGTCTTCTCTTTGTCCTAAGTGTTTCACACCAGAGGTAGAGACGACAAGTTGAGTCTGCCAGTGCACATTTCCAAGGTTGTTTATTCTTCATTATCTCAGTTCTTTCTCAGCTCTGCCAGGCCTCCCTGGCAGGGTACCTTATCTCAGTTCTTTCTCAGCTCTGCAAGGCGTCCCCAGCAGAGCAGGACACGCGGCGGACTGGGGCTGATCAGAGGGTCCCAGACCCTTTGTACCATTCCTCTGATCCAACCACCATCCAAAACGTACTTTTTATTTACAGAATCATATCAATACTTACTACCTATGTTAATGTGTCATTTCTACTCTAAACCAATCCTTGAGATCCAGCTCAGCAGCAAATGGGGGACGAGAGCAGGAACAAGGAGCACAGGGGCCACTCCTCAATTCCTCCATCTTGCCTCTTCAACCCCATATACTGAGAATCCTAGATTCTTCATTTACATTCTATGATAAACTAAATACTACTTATTTTGAATTCTCTCAGCTTGTGATTCTTCATACAATGTGGGCATTCACTCCCGTGGACAGGGATCAGAGGCAGTGTCCTCCTGGCCTCTGTGTGAGGCTGGTTGACCCCCTTGTACAGATCCCAGACCCCCCTGTCTGGTCTCCAAACCCTCCAGGGTGGCCAGAGGGATATTCTAGACTCCGACAGATTAGTAATGTGATCAAGTTTGTAGAGGGTATGTAGTTCTCACGATATAATGCTGACACTTTTCCTGCTCTTCAGCCCATCTGACTCCTTCAGTCTCTCTATAGTTATGGTTGTACAGGGCTCTGCATGGTGCTGTCCTTAAATCCTGTGAGCTCAAGTGAAAAAATTCAGTATTGACACAGGTAGAGACCATGTGCCTGTCTTTCTGCTAGGACACCATTAATGACACCAGTGCCACTAAGAGCAAACAAAGTTGTAGTAAAGTGTTTTTGCTGGCTGTTACAGCCTTTTGTACCACCAAGAAAACAACTGAGATGCACAGAAAACCCATCCCAGAGATGAGGGATTTACCCAGAAAGATGTGGAAAGCCTTCTGGCAGAGGAGTGCTCCCTGACTGAGGTCAATGTGTTTGTTTGTCTTCCTTAGTGGAGAGTGGATTTGCACATTCTGTCGGGATTTGTCCAAGCCAGAAGTGGAGTATGACTGTGATAAACCTGCTCACAGCTCTGAAAAAAGAAAATTGGAAGACACCGTGGGTTTGGCACCCATAGACCGCAGGGTAAGGGTAAAATTAGTATTTAAAATTTCTAAGCTGAAGCAATTTTGAACTGTGTTAGAAACTTTTGACAGTATTTTACCTGTTTTCTGTTGGCAACTTGTGTAAATACGTTGAAGTTAGTATTTTATTTGGGGTCTTAGTCTACATTAGAACCATTTATGGAAGAGTAGTAGAGACAAGACTCCCAGGCTCACGAGGTATGACACTGATTATGTGGGTGATTATGACGAGATTTATTGCTAACACTGTATTTAAATATTGCCAATGCAATGTCTAATAGAAGCAGGTCTAAAGGGCTAGAACATAGACAGGTTCAGCTGGAAACATGCAGGTTTGCAGAAAGCACAAGTGCAAAGCACCCATGGAGTTACTTAGGATTTTATCTCCACCTGTTACTCACCTGTCCAAAACTGAGAGTTCCCATCCTCAGGCTGGATGTACCTGCAGGTGTCCCTGCTGGGGTGGGATCCACTGGAAGCTGCCCTGCAGCCTCTGGAGATGAGCTGGCCCACTTGGCCCCTTCTCCAGGAGCATTTTGTACCCTTTTGCAGGCCCAAGATCAATGTGTACCAAGATCAATGACAACCATCACCACTCCCCATCTCTGGAATACATTAATTATGCAAGCATCCAGACAGCTCCTCCTGCAATTCCCACAGTTCCTACCTGGTGTTCTTATCTCCCGGACAGATCATATTGCCCATCAAGAGTAGTCTATGTTTGTGGAGGACAGACTCTGTCACACCATTATTTACATGTGCTCTATTTGTATTTTGCATTAAATGGAAGCTATAAGCCCTGTAAAGATTCTGATAAGGGATCAGCAAGCATAAAATCACACAGAAGTATTTTTAGAATCTCTTTCAAGGCTCAAGATCCAGTTTAATATAATTGTACACACAAAGAAAAAGGGGGAATACCGAGTTCTGTATTTTCTGTAGTTTGTCATTTTAGAATCAGCTGTGTAGGATTCCTGAATTACTTGGCTATCTGTTTTTCTTGACACAGAAGTGTGAAAGACTGCTGCTATACCTCTACTGTCACGAAATGAGTCCTGCCTTTCAAGATCCAGTTTCTCCCACAGTATGTACCTCACTTCTTTTATTTTATGTTAGCAGCCTCTTTGTCATGTTTCTAATGGCATTCTAAAGTGCCTTATCATAAGTCAAATTCCACAGACACTCAGTGCATTAAACCTGTTTAGTTTTATTCAAACTGTCTAAAGGAGGAAGTTAAAAGTTGAAGCATTGGGCTGGCAGGAAATTCACAAGTAAAATTCCACAATAACTGATTTCACTTAATACTTCAAAAGTAGTTAGAAAAAGTAAGTTCTAACACTGCTAACTTCATATCCTGAGTTACATCACTGAGAAGGTAAATTGGGATATATTTGGGGGTTTTAAACATTACCTGATTTTGAGAATTGGGGGACTCCATACTACTGAAATTGAATTGCTTAGTGACTTGAAATTTGTTAGTTTAAAATGGTAAACAGTACCTGGATGCGTTAGAAGTTCAAGGATACAAAGAGCTACTACCATGGTCAGATGAAAAGATGTTCCTCAAGACAAATCAGTGGGGAAAGAGTTCATCAAAAAGTACTGTGTTTCTATGCAGCTGTTATTCCATTTGAATAAGAGTTCTGAAGAACATTCCACAGAGTTTAATAATAAGAAATGGCACAAGAGATTGATTGATTATTCATATTATTGTCATGTGTTAATAAATTCGGGTATTAAAAATGTGCATCTAGTTAGAAGAAAGTAGGAAAAAATACTCACATATTACTACTGGTTTTCATTCTTACTTACTTTCTTATTCTTTCTAAAGAAAAAAAATCTTAATCCTACAGCCATAGTTTGGGTATGAAAACCATTGATATCTCCGAAATTTGCCACCATTTCAAAGGACTTATTTCCTATGGTGGTCTTGAGAATGAAATTTAATAGATAGCTTATTTGACTACAGCTGAAAATAATGTCCAAACAAACTCATTGGCTCTATTATATGTAGTTAGTGGAGGTTTTATGTTTTATCTTTGATTTTAAAATAGCCATTGGAAAGAGTATATTTTAGCCAACAAATTGTCATACAGCACTGGTATTCCAGAAACTATCTGCATGTATGTTAAAAGTGCAATTCTTTTATCTTCTGGCCCACTCCCTCAAATCTAAAGGTTTATAAAACAATAAATTATGAACATTGCTTTTTGGACTTTTTTTTCTCCCTGTAGGTCCCTGATTACTATAAAATCATCAAAAAGCCTATGGACTTATCAACTATCAAGAAAAGACTTGAAGCAGCCAATTCATTCTACACAAAGCCAGAAGATTTTGTGGCTGATTTCAGACTGATTTTCCGGAACTGTGCTGAATTCAATGAGGTGAGAAAAGTTGATACTTTATCAGGTTTTGTTGGCTTAGTTGCTTTCAGGAAAATTGTAATGGGGGTAGAACTTACAATACAAAAACTTACTGTATTAAACTTACTTTGATGATGAGACTGCAGTGAAAACATAGATCAGCTTTGACACTGCTGTGGTCTGGGATAACTCTGCAGTGGAGATCTTTCCGTAGAAGGGAGGA
Organism: Prinia subflava; assembly: GCF_021018805.1. Lineage (NCBI taxonomy): Eukaryota > Metazoa > Chordata > Aves > Passeriformes > Cisticolidae > Prinia > Prinia subflava. Next base: position 13,140,197 of record NC_086250.1, on the reverse strand, counting down.
GGATGGTAACAAACACAGCTGAATGGCAGGACAGCAGCTAAAGAAAAGGACAATTTTTTATCATATAGGTTAATGGGGAGCATTATGATCTAAAACTTGGTTTAGTCCTCCTTGAGTCAGATCTTAAATTCAGTGGGATTTTCATCTGGGGTGTCTGTGCTCACCTTATGATTTCAAGTTGCATCTTAAGTTAATTGTTATTATCACCTACTACACATAAGGGAACGGAGTAAAATAGGGATGCAGGTTCTGAGTGGACTGCAAAGTGAGAGAGAATTACAGTGCAAATAAAGGCTTCTCTAAGGGATTCTCATCCAGTCACCCCCAATAGCTAGGATTTATTCCTGCACTGGTGATCTCTGCTTCAGGGAACTGGTGGCTATGGATGACTTAGGACTGCTCAGTCTTCCACATTACAGTCATTGTCTACCAAGTAATATTTTCACTGTTACTAAAAAGACCTGTAAGCTAGAGAAGTTTCTAACACCCTGAGGGCATATCTGTGTTTCACAGCACAGCACAACACAACTCTGCCCCTGCTCCCACCCCAGTTAGGATTTAAGAGTTCTTAGAATCTTTATATAGCTTTGAGAACCCAGGCAGTGTGGCTTCTGTGGTCACCACCTTTGTGTGTCAGAGAAAAAAATCATTGGGGGTTGTTGGCTGGAAGCTCTGCCCTCACTCAGTGGTTTTGTGCTCTGTGGGCTCTGTGCTGCTCAGGCATTCTTGCTGCTGAGTGATGCTTTGTTGTAGTTTGTACCTAAGAGCCTTAATGTGATCTAAGCTATTCCATGATGCACTGATGGTGTTAATTCACCCAACAGCCCGATTCAGAAGTGGCTGATGCCGGCATGAAACTCGAAGCCTACTTTGAAGATCTTCTAAGGAACCTTTATCCTGAGAGAAAGTTCCCTGTACAGCCAAACAGCCACAGTGAAAAAGAGAATTCAGAACTTACCGACGACTCGGACGATGACTTTGTACAGCCCCGGAAAAAACGTCTCAAAGGAGAGGATCGTCAGTTGCTTAAATGAGCCACACGTGTTACTACAGGAAGTTTTTTAAAAACTGAGAATATTCATCACTGGTATCACTGTTTTGACTTGTAGGTTTGTGAATATTTACTAGCCTTTCTACCCTGTCTGAAACACAAATCTGATGGAGATCAAGGCATGTGAAGAGCTTCTCTGAAGTTCAAACCTTTCATCTCTTTTCTGGAGCAGCTCAGAAATTGCCCTTTGCATGGGGATGACAGCTGTTTAACTTGGCTTTGAAGAAGAAGTTTGTATAGAATTGATCTTTAAAACACAACATGGGTTCAACATGTGGCTTTCTGAGTTTGAAGAAAATGTGATCTCGCCAGACTTAATTTTACCAAAGGCATGTGGCTGGCCGTAATTTGATATCTCTGTACTGTATTTAACACGAGCCATGAAAAAAGATGGTGTAATGTTATTGTCCTGCCATACTGATGGGTACAATGAAAGTGTAGTTGCCCCCAAAGAAATTATTGGAAATTTTAAAATGTAAGGGAGAGGGTATTATAAACAACTTTAAAAAAAGGAAGAAGAGGGATTTGTATGAGAGCTTCTAATGGAAGAAGTAAAGGACAGAATATTTTGGTTTGCACCATTTTTCTCACCACCAGCAGGATACAATGTATTTCTGTACTATTTTGTTTTAACAGGTGTCTCAAAGTGTGATGTACCTCTGTTTAATGAAGTTGGTGGGAAAGTCTTGAGTGGAAAAGTGTTTGTTTGCAAAATCAGTCATTTTTGTGAGCTTTTAAAGAGGGGAGAAAAAGCATCCTTTCTGTCCACAATCTCTTGTTCTTTTCCCATATTTCTAAATATGTCAGAATGCAGTCAGTATTCACCTGGGACTACACAAGTCTTAAGAGAAAGATTCTGCTCTTAAGCCCTCCATCTTTCCCTGATCACCACAAAATGAGGATGAATTACCTTATTTTGTTCCACCTACTTTCCAGGAGCTCTGACAAAAACACTGGGATTGCTTCTGCTCTCGGTTTGCACGTTCAGTAGGACCCACCTGTGAAAGTTTTCCATCAGTTCTGTAGTTCCAGCTGGTGCCCTGAAAAACTCCAAGTTTAATTCAAACAAAATTTCATCTTTTATTTTGAGGCATCTCTGAGGGCATTGCTTGGGGTTTAATTTCTGTGAGAGAAGATTCCCATGACTTCAATGCTGCTGATGGATGATGTCCCCAGGCTGGAAGGGAGGGGATTTGGGGTGGCTGGGACATCCCTGGGGGTGTGCAGGAGCTCTGGGGGGGTCAGCACTGGGAATTGCTGTCTGAGCCCCTCCACAAGCACACCGTGCCGACATTCCCAGGTAATGCCAGCTGTTCCCTGGGGTAATTTTGGGCTGTGGGTGGGCTCTGTCCAGCTCTGGGTGCCTGTTCAGAGCAGCCCCCGGCTGAGGAGCCGCAGGCAGCCCTTTATCCACGTCCATCCCAGCGCTGCCCAGGAATGCCAGAGCCCTCCCCGGGCTGTGTGTCTGGCACGCTGCTGCCCCGGGCAGGGCACTGCAGGCACAGCTCCTCCCCTGCACATCCCCAGGACAAGAGGGGCTGCTTCCCTCTCTGGGGCTCCCGGCCTCCTCCCACCCCGCATTCCCAGCCAGCTGGGACACACAGAGGGGACACCCAGGAACATTCCTGGCAGTGAGCAGGAGTCACCGAGGGCTCTGGGCCAGGAAAGTGGCCCCAGCCTCAGCAGCTGCTGTGACTTTGGGCTGGGAACACTCACCTGCAGGAAACGCCCCTCTGCAGGGGGAACCAGCCCTGCCACTCTCCAGAAGAACTCTGGTCATGGACCAAGTGAACCTTCAGGACTTGTCCTGCTCATTTCTCCCTGGAAGAGCACATGGAATGAGAACCTTTACAGCTGCTGGGTAAATCCTGGAAAGGGCAGGAAACCAGGGTTATTAGAAGAGTCAGGTACCAGGTGGTTCTACTCTAGAACCTTTCTAGGGGGTGGTGTGTAAAGCAGCATTACCAGGAAAGGAGAAACTGTATTTGCTTCCCTTGCTGTTCGCAGCCATTCCCATCCCAGGCAGGACCTTCCTCATGACCCTGAGATCAGCTCAGGTGCTTGGAGCAGGGTGCTCAGAAAGCCAAGATTCCGAATTCAATCCCCACATAGGCCAATCACTTACCACTGTTTGACCTGATGATCCTCGTGGCTCTTTCCAACTCAGAATCTCCTGTGCTCTGGAAATAAAAGAGTAAACAGTTCTCAGTGCCTTTTTACACCCACAGGTTTTTCCATTGGAGAGTGTGAGGCACAGGGAAAGGGGGAGAGAAGGGACAGCATCAAATCTCACCCGGCAGTGTCGGATGGGGCTGGAGCAGGACCGAGCCCCGCTCCCACCCCGGGCAGAGCCGGAGCAGGAGCGACAGCGCCGGGCTCGGCCCCAGCACCCGGCCCGGAGCGCTCCAGCCCCGCTCATTCCGCGGGAGCCCCCGGGGGCGCTGCCCATGCCCGTGCCCGCGGTGCCCTCGGGGGTGCCGGGCCGGGGGCGCTGCCCATGCCCGGGGGAGCGGCGGCCTCGGGGGGTCCCGGGGCCGGCCCGGGCCGTGCCCGCGTCCCGCCCGCTTCAGCCGCGACCCAGCCCCTCCTCCGGCACCGGCACGGCCCCGGCTCCCCATGGCCACGGCGGGACCGTGCCCGGAGCCCCGGCGGGACCCCTGCCCCGCCCCGGCCGAAGCAGGAGCGGCAGTGCCGGGCCCGAGCCCAGCGCCCGTCCCGGAGCGGCTCCTCCCGCCCGGGGCCATCCCGGGTCCCATCCCGGGCCCCGCCCGCCGAGAAAAAGGCGGCTCCGCCCGGGACCCCCAGCAGACACCGTCAGGACCCGGAGCCAGATCCCCGGGCTCGGATCCCGGTGCCGGCCCCAGCTCAGCGCCTCGGGCTCCGCACGGCGCTCCGAGCGCCGGTCCCGCCGCGCCCCGGGATGAGCATCCCCTGCCCCGAGCGGGGCGGGCGCGGATCCGCCGGGATTTGTGGGCGGGGCCGGCTCAGGTGCGAAGGGCGGGGCCGGCTCAGGTGCGCGGGGCCCCAGGGGATTTAAGCCCCGGGAATTGACTTTGGAGCCATTTGCTCCTCGGCGCTCGGGGCGGGAGTCTGCGGCCGGGCCGGGCTCTATATCTTTTTATATCGCTTTTCTTCTGTCCTTTTTTTCTATACCTCTCCTTCCTCCCCTCCCCCACTCCCTACTCCCCCCCCCCCAGGGATCCCCTCCTCCGGAGGGGGCCCTCCCTCACCCCCACCCCCCGGGACCCTCTCCTAAGGAGGGGATCCCCCCTAACCCACCCAACCCCCTCCGCCCCCCAGGACACCCTCCGGAGGAGGGGCCCTCCCTGACCCCCGGCCCCCCGGGACCCCCAGTGCGATGTGAGGACAGCCGCAGTGCCGGCGGTGTCGGGCCGTGTGTTTGACCGGCATGGGGGGACCCGCCGGGCGGGCCCGGCCCCGTGTGGGGACTCCAGCGAGGGCGGGGGCGCCGGGCTCCGGCCCTCTGGGCTTTATTCTCCGGCACCCCGAGCCCCGCGGCTGCGGGGAACGAGAGGGGAGGACGGGGAGAGAGAAGAGACGGGTGGAGAGTGAGGAGAGGTAGGAAGGGGGTCGGGGTGAGGAGGGAAGAGGGAGGGGAAGGGAAAGGCCAGGTGGGGGGAAGAGGGAGGGTGAACAGAGGAGGGGAGAGGGGAATAGAAAGGGGTAGCGGGGTAGGGACAGGAGAGGAAGGCGCGTGGATGAGGGACCCGGGTTTGGGGGGAGGAGGGAAGGGTTTAGGGGCAAGAGGAAAGGGGGAGAAAGAAGAAGAATACGGGGAGAAGGAAGGATGGAGGGGGGGACAGGAGGGGAGGCCGAAGCCCCCGCGCCTGACCCGCGGAGCCCGCACAGGGAGCTCCGGCCGCACCGCACTCGCAGGGAGCAAATGGCGCCGGGCCGATTTCCGGGCTTAAATACCCTCGGCCCCGCCCCGCGCACCTGAGGTGCAGCTCCGGCCCCGCCCCGGCTCCTCCCGGCCCCGCCTCACCGAGCCCGGGCTCCCCCCGGGCTCCCGCCGAGCCCTGCCCGGGCTGGGGCCGGGACCATCGCTCGCGGCCCTGCCCCTCACACCTGGGCCGAACCGGGGCCGGGACCGGCACCGGGAGTTCGGGTCCGGGTCCTGCCCGTGCCCGCTGGGAGTCCCGGGGCCGGAGGACCGGCGGGGTTGGCGCTGCGGTGCGGACCGGGCTCGCCGCGGGCGGGAGGAGCCGCTCCGGGCCGGGCGCTGGGGCCGAGACCGGCGCTGCCGCTCCTGCTCCGGCTCTGCCCCGCCGGGGCTCCGGGAACCCCCAGAGCCGCCCGTCCCTGCAGCGCCGGGGGAATTTGGTTTGAATTTTTCATCCAGCATAGGCAGGTAATTGTCATGGAGAAACCCCAAAAAATAAAGGTCGGGGCACGGGCACGGGCAGTGTTCTCATTTAAATTAAAAAAAAAAATGGGAAAAATAAATCTGTGGAACAGCTCATTTCCAATCTTGGCCCGGCCTCTGTGTGATTGGCTGATTCCAGCTGCTCCCACGGGATTTTCGGCCTGCGGGTCTCTAATGAAATGCCAGTGCTGAGCACGACAGAAAATAATGGGAAAACTCTGGATCAGGCAGTGCCTCAAAGAGCTGGCAGGGCCCAGCATTCCTGGCTGGAATTTGGGGATCCCAGCACAGCCCCTCCACCGTGTTCCTGTGTCTCTGGCACTGCCCAGCAGCCCTGCCCAGGGTTTGGGGGTTCCAGCACAGCCCCCCCAGCACATCCCGCTGCTTCCTCAAGTCCCCTTTAACCAGGATCATTATTTGGGGTGGGGGCACCCAAACCCAGGATTGGCTTTAACCAGTTTGGGGGATCTCCCCTCTGCCCTCCTCACTGAATTCCCACTGCCACAACCCAGCCTGAGGCTCAGCTCCCCATCCCCTCCATCTCTGAGGAACTGCACCTGGATTTCCCAATCCAGCGGGGCAGCACTGCTGTTCTCCTCATTGTGTATCTTGATTGCAGAAACTGCTTAAGAAATAATTCAAAGAAATTCGGAGAATGAAGAGACAATAAGGAAGAGCTGCCAGCTCCAACCAAGGGGTGCTCAAACCCCTTCTCAATTATTTGCTTTAATTAACCAATGCAAATGAACCATACAAAACCACATTGATACAGTTTTATTCTTTTTAATCAAGTTATAAATACTGCTGAATATAAAAGAACTTTTTGAACCTCAAAAACTCTTGTAAGAGTTACACAGGGCAGGGCTGCACTGCACCCCCAAACTGAGAACTGGGAGCAAAGACAAATCCAGGCTGAGATTCCCGGAGATCGGTGCAGCTGCTGCCAGCCAGAGCAGTCCCGGTGCGGCCTCACGGGAGCGCTGCCGGGAGGCGCCCGGAGCCGATCGTGCCCAGCCCCGGGGGAGATCCCTGCCCGCAGCTCCGGCCGTGCCCGGCTGTGCCGGGGTCCCCACGCTGGCAGCCACCGCCTCCTGCGCCCGCTGCTGCCCCGGAGTGTCCCCGAGGGCCGCGGGGAAGGAGCCTCGCACGGACACAGAGCTGGGAACGCGGGGGAGGAAAGGAGCTCTCGGCCTCCAGCCTGAGCCAGCAGCGGGGCCGGGCGGCCGTGGGGAAAGCCCGGCAGGGCCACCTTGTCCAGGGCATTGCTGCCAGAGGCCATTCCTGCAAAATCAGGGGGAAAGGGATGAGCCTTGGAGCTCCTGCAGTTAGCCAGAAGCTTTGCCAAAAGACTGGAAGAAAAATTCACATCCCCAGCAGAGATAAAAACATGGAGAGAAATGCAACCGTGGTGGTGAAAAGGGAATGGAATTATTGGAACCATTTGAAATGGATAAGAGGAAATGGCCTCACGTGATCCCAGGGGAGGTTTAGGCTGGATACTGGGAAGTCTCACAGTGGAAAGGCTGTCCAGCCCTGGCACAGCTGCCCAGGGCAGTGCTGGAGGCCCCATCCCTGGAGGGATTAAAGCTGTGTGGAGGTGGCACTTGGGGACATGGGACAGTGGTGGCCTCAGCAGCACTGGTTGAGCACCGTGACCTCAGAGGGCTCCTCCAACCTGAAGGATCCCATGATTCCAAGGACACCCACACACACACACCCACATGGCCAGCACACACACACCTGTGCCTGCTGCAAACATCATTTCACTCCGTCTCCTCTGCTTGGCTGCCAAATATTCCCTGGTGACAGGGAACACAGGAGCAGTCCTTGCTGCAGGACAAGCCAGCAGGATTAGATCAAATTCCCTTCAGAAAGGGCTGACAGGATCCAGCCAGTCCTGGAGCTGCTTGGGAAGCTCCCAGTCCCTTCCAATAGCAAGAGAGGGAAATCACCTCGTGCAGAGGTGTTGCCATGAATTTTCCTGGTTTGCTAAGCGTTCATATTAAAGGAGAAACGTGCAGTTTCTCACGCTGGTGAATTGTAAACACAGGACCATGTTTTGTAAATATTGGCAATGTTATGAATACTTTCTCCAAGAGAAGGGGAGGCTGAATGACAGCCTCCTAGACCAATGTGACAGGAGAGGTGGCGATACCCTTCTCCAATCCATGGTCACCTTGACACAGATATATAATGGAAAAATAAACTAAGGGCAGGGTCTTCTGCCCTGCTGCTGTTGTTGCACCCAGATCTCTGTCCCCAGTCTGTGTTCCTGGTTGGGCCTCCACAGTGATAACTGGCGCCCAACGTGGTCAAGTTGCAAGCTAGTGAGGAAAGAAAAAAGAAGAAAAAAAATCTGCCTTCTACAGCTGCAAGAAGAAGAAACCCACGATGTTCTCAGAGGAACGATTGATGATGGAACTGCTCCACTCCTTTTTGTTGTCCTGTGACGCTGACTTAACCAGGAAACACGTGAGAGAACTATTTAGCTGGGGAAAGAAACTTGGAATTTTTTATACTGCTGAAAAGGCACTTTATATTGGCCCATGGAGAACCCTGGGAAAAAGCCTTTTCTCTGCCGTCCTTGACGGAAACTCTAAGGCAGGCACTCTTTTACGGGCATGGACAACAGTCTTCCCACTTCTAAAAGAGGCTGGAGAGGACTTTGAAGTTGATTCTGGGTTTTCGACAGGAAGCAGGACTGGCTCCCCTGTGAGCTCCGTCGCTTCTGACGAGGATTGCTCTGATGCAGGGTTAGACCCGATGCAGAAGACCCCCACCCCCATGTCGGGGGTTGGGCGCGCCCAGCGGGGTTTTTGGAAGGGCGGGAAAGCTTTTTTCGGTCTGCTCCCCGCGCGGTTGGCCGGGCGGGGAGCTGGGGTGCCGAGGGGGCGGAGCGCTCGGCATCGGGTCCCACGCCGAGCGCGGGGGATCGCCCGCGCCGCCCCGGGCCGCCGTGCCGCGGCGACCCCCCCGCTGCCCGCCACCGCTGCGGGGTCCGCCCTGCAGCTGCCGCGCGGAGCCGCGCCGCCTCGGGCCCCCTGCGGGGAGCCGGGGGGGCCGTCGTGCGCCGCCTCCCCGGCCCGCCCCGCCCCGCCGCGACCTGCTCCGCGAAGGATTCGGCAGGCGAGCCCGGCGGGGACGGCCCCTCCCTGCCCCGTCCCGCCGCCGCGCCAAATGCTGTGCGCGGGGTCGCCGCCGCCGGCGGTCCGTGCGGTGCCCGCAGCGGAGCCGCCGCCGCCGCCCACCGCGCCGCGCCCCGCCCCACGCGTCCGGTGCCGGTCCGGCGCCGCGGGGGGAGGGCTGGGCGCAACGCTGCCCGCTGCTGCGGGGCCACCCGCGCTGGACAGCCCCCCCGCGCCGCCGCGCGGCACCGCCGCGCGTCCCCTCCCTGCCGCTCGGGGAATGCCCCCCCGCACCGAGCGGGAGGGGCTCTCGGCTGCCGCTGCTGCCGCCGACCTGGCCACCGACCCATCGGCTGGCCGGGCAGGAGCTGAAGGCTGTGGCCGATCGGCCACGCCTCCCTGCCCAGCGCGACAATCGCCCCCCCGCTCAGAGAGGAGTCTGAGCGAGTCACTGTCCCCCGCCCACCCCCCCTACGGGGCCGGGTCGGCTGTGGGAGATGATAACGGGGCAAAAGCGTTGTCTGATGTGCACGCTTTCCCTGTCATGAAATCGGATGAGGCTTTTAGTCCGCAGGTGAACCAGGCTGCTGACCTAAGAGAGCTGCTGCCTGAAGATGCAGCTTTGCCCGAGCCAGTTCAGGGAGCTGTGGACGTGGGTCCACAGCATCATAGCCATGATGACCCATCATGGGCAGTTCCGCTTCCCTTATCAAGGGACGTGGCAGAAGATAATATAAGCTTCACTGAGGCAATTCAATGGATCAGTGCAGAATTTGAGAATCTGATCTTTCCTTATGTAATAAGAGGTCTTGCAACAATGATGCTTGAACCTCAACAGGTTTTTACCTTTGAAAGAAATTGGAAATTCCTAGCTGGACAAATGGCTGTCGAAAATAGCCACCTGCCTCGAGATGATCCCTTGTTTGGGGTCGGAGTTGACCTACTTATGGGGAGGGGTCAATATGCTTGCCCTGATGTGCAAGCTGGCCTTTCTTTCATTGTTTTAGATTCGTGCAGATACATAGGGATATCTGCATTGATAAAAACCAAGTTATCCTTCTCCCCAAAGGAAGACTTCTTAGACATAGCACAGAAGCCAGAGGAAGCTTTTAATGAATTTATATCGCGTCTGATGCATTTTTTAAAGACGAGAGTCAAGGATATAACTTTGAAAATGATATTGCTGGAGCAATTAGCAAGAAGCCATGCTAATTCTGCTTGCCAGAGGCTCCTGGAAACCATTCCAGAGACTTCTAATGTCCTGGAGATGGTCCAGACCTGTGCAGTTCTAAACACCTGTGATTCTATGGTGATGACCCCAACGGCTGCTTCACAGCCGGCTGAACAGAGGCAGAATGATGGACATGAGACACAGGCAGATATTCAGCCTAGTGGAGAACAGGAAAAGGAGGCACAGAAAGTGACTCCCTTGTTTCTCTGCGCACAGTGTGGGGGTTCAGACCATACTGCAGAAACTTGCAAAGCAGTGGGTCATGCTGAGCCCACGCCAAGCCCGAAAACTCGGAGGCGAAGAAAAAGACGAAGACGTCAGGGGGACGAAACAGTTTCCCAAGCTCTAGAACAAGAGCAAAATTCTCTGGCTGGTGTACAGCCAGCATCTCAAGTGTAGGAAATGTTGATGTTGCCACATAGCTATGGTCAGTTTTCCTTGGACCTTGCAGTGGGTTTCTACGTCCACATCCTATGTTGCATGCATTCTTTGAGAAAAAGTCAATTGCTCAATTTGTGTTTTCTAAGTTCTCTATCCTCAGGTTCTGGGATCTTTGCCATGGAGGTGGCCGCTGAAAGTCTGCTGAGCTGCCTCAGGTGCATTGGACTGATCCTGTTTGATCCTGAAACCTTGTGCATCCTGTGCCACCCTAGTGCCACCCATCAGAGAAGCCTCTTCGAGATCTGATTGACATGGACACGGAGTGGCATCCTCTCTTTTCCTATATGGCCTCCATAGAGACTTTGGATCCTGTGGAGCTGCTGGACAAGGACAGACTGAAGCAGTGTGATGCTGAGAGCCAACGGACTGTTAATCATGGACTCAGAGGAATTGTTTGCTACGGCTCAGTTTTATGTATGGTAGCCATTGTGACCTCTGTGGGGAAAGTGCATGTTGTTTGGGGGTTGTGGTTTTGGGACAGAACTTTTGGGGCTCAGAATTTTGAATTGAGTGATTAATTTTTCTTGGAATGCTCCTGCCTTTTGCACCGTATATTCCCTTGTATCTTATAAAAATTTAAAAATATGAGGGTGTTGGTTGAATTATGTTAGACTATGCTCGAGATATTTTGAGCAAGTTATTGCAAGGGGTTCAGGGTGAAACCCTGGGTAGCAAAGGCAGAATCAGACCAACATGTAGCCCTCACACCGTCACCTAAATGAAGGTCGGTGAACTTTATACAGGTTTTTTTTCTTTCTTTTTTCCTGTCATAGAATTGTTCATTTTTCTTTTTTTGTTTTCTTTTTAATATACTTAAAAGGGTGAGATGTTGCCATGAATTTTCCTGGTTTGCTAAGCGTTCATATTAAAGGAGAAACGTGCAGTTTCTCACGCTGGTGAATTGTAAACACAGGACCATGTTTTGTAAATATTGGCAATGTTATGAATACTTTCTCCAAGAGAAGGGGAGGCTGAATGACAGCCTCCTAGACCAATGTGACAGGAGAGGTGGCGATACCCTTCTCCAATCCATGGTCACCTTGACACAGATATATAATGGAAAAATAAACTAAGGGCAGGGTCTTCTGCCCTGCTGCTGTTGTTGCACCCAGATCTCTGTCCCCAGTCTGTGTTCCTGGTTGGGCCTCCACGGTGATACAGAGGGACAATGACAGGAGAGCTGTGGGGAGAGAGCGGCAGAGATGGGAGAGGAACGGCAACACCAGAGCTTTCCAAAGGGAACACCTGCCAAATCAACCTCCAGAACCTGTGCAAAATGTTTTCCAGCTGAGCTGTGAGTCCGTCTACTCCTGTCTTCCACTCACTGACCTTTCAGCCATGGCCAGGAGCTGCTCTGGATGGAAGGTCCTCTCTGTGTCCATGGATGTTTTCCCTCACTGCCCCCGTGGTCCATGGGGAGCTAAAGGAGAAGAAAAGGAATGAACAGGGAATAAAGTATCCATAAATACAGCAGATATGGCCACATGTCCTCACTAAGTTCATACAACAATACCCCAGGTTATTGTGATTAAAGTACCTTTTAGCTGGGAAAAGCAAGAGGAAACATTCCTGGTCCTCATTTCTGACACCTTCCTTTTGCAGTGCCTGTCACCCTGGAGTGCCAGGACAAGGGGGAATGGCTTTCCACTGACACAGGGCAGGGATAGATGGGACATCGGGAAGAAATTCTCCCCTGTGAGGGTGCTGAGGCCCTGGCACAGGGTGCCCACAGCAGCTGTGGCTGCCCCTGGATCCCTGGCAGTGTCCAAGGCCAGGCTGGATGGGGCTTGGAGCAAGCTGGGATAGTGGAAGGTGTCTCTGCCCATGGAACTGGATGGGCTTTAAGGTCCCTTCCCACCCAAACTATTCCAGGATTCCATGATTCTACAGAAGATGACCAGTGCTCAGCTTTGAGCTGGGAATTTTAGGGAGTCAACTAAATGATCAAATTCAGTCTAAGCCGCTATTATTTTAGGGAATAGCAACCTCTAGACAGTAATAAACACATAGAAAGTCAATGAAAGTGCCCAAACTAGCAAACAGCCCAAGGCTGTGGTGTCTGAATATTGGGTTGTAATGAGGTGAACCCCCCACCTGAGCAGTGACTGCCGGGCTGGGACACAGCTGTGTCTTCCCAGTATGGAATTCCCCGAATAACTCTGTTATGGATCCTGTTTCTATTTCTCCTGAAGAGAAAATGACAACAATAATTATTAATAAAAATCAAAAGGTCACATGTTACACACAGATATCTACACACCTATCTCACATATAAAGTATTACATGTATAGAGACTCAGTTAAACACTGAATTTGGCTGAAAGCTTCAAAACTAAGAGGCAAAACTGCTTGTCATCCTGAGGTTTGTTCATGCCATGGATAAGAAGTCCAGGTGTGTTTCTGAAGATGTTAAAGAGCTGAAATCGCTTGTTTTCATTTTTGGATTACCAGAGGAATGGGGAGATGGTGATGCCTGGTTCTGTTTTCCCTAAACACATCACGGACTTAAATAAACCAGAAACATCCACAAATGGACAGCTCTGGGTCTTGCATCACGACTAAAACGATTAAAGACTATTTCTGCAGCTTTTAAAATAAAAGCAATTATTCAAGAGCAGTCCTAGAGGTCTTTCAAGGTCTTTCCGACCAAGACTTGTCTTACTTGTCTTTGTTCCATGCAAAGATCAAACTCATGGGAAAACCCCACCCCAAAAACTGAGTTTAAGCAGGAAAGAGAAATAATAAAATGCTGACCTTGAAGCAGCTTGTCCTGCTCTTTGGAGCCAGTGGTGATCTGGATGATCTCTGACCATTGCTGGTGGAATTCCATGACCGTGGTGAAGCCCATGGGAGCCACTGCATCAGCCTGAGCAGTGCCAGGAGAGCTCATGCCATTCGTTAACCCCCAGTAATTAATATTTCCTGCCTTGTGGAGAGGCACCTGTATCATTCCATGCACATTTCACAGACCTTGCACGGGTTGGTACCTCTGAATAGAACTGAAATTCCACTCCAAGAAAAAGCTCCATCCCTTTTGTGTGTTTTATGGAAATATCCTCCCCTTCAGTTCAGTCTTGTCCTGGTGCATTTTGCCTTTTCCCACCACAAGTCATGTCACACCTCCAGTCACCATCACTGCCCTTTGGAGAACTTCCAAATTCACCACAACGCTTTCAGCCAGCAGAAATAAAGCTGTGGAATATCTTGGGTTGAAGTTCCAGAACATCCTTACTGGGATTTTGTCGGCTTTGGTTTCACTGATGCCTTTAATGTTCAGCAGCTCCTTCCCTGGTGCATAAGCCACAGCCCCCACTGTGAGAAATCCAGCTTCTTCCAGCTTCTTCCAATTACTGGAATTCGGGCCACATTGCTGGGAGGGAATGGGAAAAAAGGACACCTGTTAGTATTTTTGGATTGTCTGTTGTTGTTTTGGGGTTTTTGTTGTTTTTTTTTTTTTTTTCCTTCACAGAATAAAAGTAAGAATTTAGTGAAGAAGTTTGCAGATTCACCTTGTTTTGAAGGAAAACTTTAGGTTGGCTATTATGAGGGAATTCTTCCCTGTGAGGGTGGGCAGGCCCTGGCACAGGGTGCCCAGAGAAGCTGTGGCTGCCCCTGGATCCCTGGCAGTGTCCAAGGCCAGGCTGGACGGGGCTTGCAGCAAGCTGGGATGGTGGAAGGTGTCCCTGCCCGTGCCAGGGGTGGAGCGGGATGAGCTTTTAAGGTCCCTTCCAGCCCAAACCATCCCGGCATTCCACGGCTCCGGCTTTAGCAGGGCCCTGCCGGGGCCAGCAGCCCCTCCCGGCTCCCCCCGCCCGCGGTCTGGAGTTCCCCGCGTTCCCCGCCCGGGGTCCCCTCACGGTGCCCCATTCCAGCCCCTCGTTCCGTGCCCCTCACGGCCCGGCCCCGCTCGGGAGCGCGCACGGCGGGAGCGGGAAGCGGCGCCGGGAATGCGGAGGGAAGGGGCTGCGGCCCTCGGGCTGCGCCGAGCTTGCTTTTAACGGCCTCTGTTCCTCTTTTCCCTTTTCCTTTTGCCCTTCCTCCCTTTTTCTTTTCGCTTTCTCCTGTACGGAAAATCACGCTATGAAAAGCCAGTGTCCGTAAAGGAGACAGAGCAGTCCTGCCACTTTATTGGAATAAAGGGGGAGAGTCCACTGGGGAACGCACCCGCAGGGTTTTCCCTCTCGAGGGTTCGGAGGGTGCAGCCTCCTTTCATCCTGAATTTCCCTTCCCCACTGGCTGAGGTACTGGGAAGGTACATCCTTTCCAACCCCTTGAACCTGTCATTTGACCCCAAAGCTCAGAAACTCAGGCTTGTGCCTCTGTTTCAGGAAACTCTGTCTGTTTCAGGAGTCAAACTGTCCGGTTCTGAAACAAACCTGGGCTTGAAGTTGGTAGAGAACTGCACCCTGGATGACACCCAAGGGTTCCTCCCCCGGCTCCAGAAGGCTGCAGAGGCATTCCCACAGCTCAGCCACAGGGAGAAGGGGAGGCAGAGCCAGGAGCAAAGGCCAGCAGGGGCAGTGCAGCAGCCGAACAAACGGGGAGCACAGGGGGGCAGGGATGAACGCGGGGACACCTCAGCTCCCGGCCCGGCGGGGCCGGATCGGTGCCGCGGCACAGCCCCGGCTCCGGGCACAGCAGCTCGGGAGGGGCAGAGCACACGGAGCCGCCGGCACAGAGGGAGTTTGCCTTTCCCTGAACCCCTCATTCCAGCAGTTCTGGGCTCAACACCCATTCCTGCTGTGCCTTCTGCACGGCGGGCGGATGGAACCTTCCCAAAGGGGACGCTCTCCCCAGCGTGTCCTTCTCGGCCCCTTCTCCGGGCAGGGGCAATGCTGACCCTCCGAGCAAGACCCCGAGCGAGGCCGAGTTCATCCACTGCTCCCAGAAACCAAACGGGCTGTGAACCTCTTGGTGAGAATGGAGGAGTTTCCATCCCATGCAGGGACAGGGCTTTCCCCCTGTATCCCAGCAGCGAGTGCTCAGAGGGAAATTTGAACAGGAAACACTGCCAAGGACAAAGGTGTGAATTCCAGATTCTTCAGAACCCAGGACAAACACTGTGTCAGGCTTGTGCAGGTTTCCTGGGACAAGCTGTTAAACCAAAACTAGAAACATCCAGTCCAGGATGGGACAGAGCAGCCAGAGGGTTGCAATGCCTGGGTCTTTTCAGATCCAGGCTGGGAAGTCTCTGCTTGACCATAACTGAAGTCCCTCACTGCTGCCCCGATATTCCTGGCTCCTCTCTTTCTCCCCTGGCAGACCCTCTGGATTGTGGAGGGGATGAAAAGCAGGAGCACAAAAATGTTCCCAGTGCTACCAGCTCTGCTCAGTGAAACACAAGAGAGCAGGAGGGGAAGGAGTCAGCAGGAACTCTGTCAGTTGTCACCAAACTTGTCCAGCAAACACATCCGACAAGCTCCTTCCTGGGCAGTCATTAATAAGGAGACTCCAGAAATTGTAAACAACCTTAAATGCAGGACACCAAGCTCAGCCTTTTCCTTGAGAAGCAAATAGGGATAACCTGTGCCTGCTGAGGATCAGAAGGAGCAGCTGATCTGGCAGGAGCCCAGGGCTGAGCGTGGAGCAGAGCTGGGACTCTGTGGTGGAGCCCTGCCACGTTCCTCCCCACGAAGCTGCCAGTCCTGGGAAGTGCCCATTCCCTGGGACACCCTGCTGCCAGCAGGTGTTCCCCACTTCCCACTCCACACTAAAGTTTCATCTCTGGCACTTCCAATGCTTTGCAATTCAGGGGAAGCGGGGAGCCTGTCTCCCACGGCAGCAATGCCAGGAGCCAGGGCAGGAGAAGGAGCTGAAGGGAAGCACAGACTGGAGAGGTTTCTCACCACAGCTCAGCTGATTGCTGCTACCAAAACCCAGTTCTTGCAGTAAATCAATCCCAAGTGTTTGCTCCTCCAATCTGCCACAGCCCACCTCAAACACCCCTGGATCTGGAGCATTTCAGTAGCCAGGGCAGCTGCGGGTGCCACACAGACAAGACTTTGGCAAGGACTTTTGCTTGTCAGCAATTTGCCAAGGGACCCTCAGAACACCAATCCTGTTGTTTTCATTCTTGGAACTAGTGGGATTCTCAACCCTGCAAGAGGCAGAAGCAACAATAACCCTGGTCTTTCCTCACTAGGACTTCCAAAATAAGGCAAAGTTTTGTGTGTCTGTTCAAATCACCTTCAAAGACACTGATTTAACAGAGAGGGGATCCCACCCCTCCTGAAATTCATTGGGAATTAGAAATGGGCACAAAATAAAAATGAATGGTTCCTATGTCCTACATCACTGACTCTTCTCATCAGCCAGCAACACTCCCCCCAAGTGGCAGAAAAGACAAGGCACACTCAGGTTGGGTTAAACTGTGTTTCCTTTCTCTTTCCGGGCCAAACTAAGGAAGCAGATCCAGAATCCCCACACTTTGGAGTTGGTGCATTTCCTGTTTGAACCACTGGAATTGGGAAATCTTATTCCCAGGTCCACCAGGAACTCACTTTTTATTTCTAGTTCACACTTAGAAGCAGACAGATTGTGCAGAAAGGTTAGAAAACTGCTCCTGTCTGGCCACAGCTTTCTCAGGAACTTCCAGAAGTGATGCTGGTTGTTCCCAGCCACTGATCCAATTTGCAGCTTGAAGTAAATACAGAAACCTCAGTATATATGAATCTTTCCACCCAATCAATAAAGCATCACTGTGAATAAAAGGGGCAGCCAGCCGGGGTTCTCACTGGGAATCTGCCTGGTTTTACCTTCAGAAAAACATAGAGCAGTATTTGCACTGAAAATAGGAAGCACAAATCCCAGCTTGGAAAAGGAGCCAGGAAGCACACACAAATAGCAAGGTATTTTCCATTTTCTAAAGTGCCAGCTTGTAAGGTCTCTAATAACAATTCATTTGTAGATTAGACTTTGTTTTGACTCCAATCCAAAAAATTCTCACATGCCCCTGAACTGTCCAGGCTCCTTCAAAGAGTTAGGCTGATGTTCCTGCCTCCCTGTGTATCCAAATTTTGACCATTTCCTGCACGTTCTCTCCTCTGTGTGTGGTTTGTGTGTGACCCAGATCCTCAACAGCTGTGGAGGTCCCGAGCTGGCCCAGTCTGTCCTCAGCCCACTGTCTTCTAATGATACCACAGATCTCTTCAGAGACACCTGACACCCAAAGAGAGAAACCTCCAGGATTCCCTGAGGGAGACATGGACCAGATCCAGAGGAGGACAGAGCTGGCATCTCCCCAGGCTCCCTAGGCAGAGGGGATGCTTGGATGCCCTGATCCTCCTGTTTCTCCCTGGCGTGTCCTCAAAGACACATTCCTCGGGAATGTCACCTCATATTCCCACTTTGTGTCCCAGAGCTGAGTGGCCCCAAGACACGAACATCCCCACCTCCATCCCCAATTCCACAAGGACTGGGTACTGCCCACAGAAATCCCTGTCACAGCTTCGCGGGAAAGAGATACCAGACACTTGCAAGAGGAGCTCAGTCCTATGTCCCTGGGGATTTTCTCTTTCCTCTCCTTCCCCCTTTTCCAGAGGGATGGAGCTGTAGGGGGTGTGGTGGTGTGCAACTAGTTGGCTCAAAACTCCGTTGGGTCTGGTCACTCCAGTTAAATACAGAAAGCAAATGAGGCTGGAAAAGGCAGCAATAATCAGCCTCTCCAGCTCCAAGGCAGCAGGACCCACAATGAGTTCCAGGGACACCGGCTTCCCTGAAGGACATGCTCAGCAAAAGCTGCCAGGCCATCACTCATCCACCACTGTCCCTCCTCTTTACTGCCATCGGATTTCCCCCTTCCTGGTAACACTGACCCCACATTTGTCTTTCCAGCCAATGGATATCCCACCTGGAACTCCTCACTCCAGCATTGCCAGAGGGCTGAGCAGACACAGGCTGGGGATGCCTTCCACCAGAACATCCCTCGGTATGGAAATAGGGAATGGATCCACACCCCCAGAGCTTTGGCACCCACCTTGGAACCTTGGGAACCCACAGACAAATACAGTGACACTGGGGATCCTGGAGACAGCTCCCTGCCATTATTAATAACCACCAAGAGAAAATAAAGATCACCCGGGGGACTATTCCCATAAGCACCGCAAAAGTGCCCCAGCAGCTCTGTAAGCAAGGAATCCCAGGTGTTTTCCACCACAGGAGGCTAAAACATTGACTGACTTCATCAGTCCATCCATAGGTCTTGTTTCCCAACATCAGCCCACCAAAGTGACATTAGGGGTCAGGTGCCAAAGATGCTGCACCGTGCTTTAGCACTCTTTATGGGTAGAGATGTTGGAATCATGGAATCACAGAACGGACTGGATGGGAAGGACCTTAAAGATCATCCAGTTGCACCCTCTGCCACGACCAAGGACACCTTCCACTATGCCAGACTGCCCCAAGCCCTGTCCAACCTGGTCTTGAACAGGGATGATCCTTCCAGGGATGGGGCAGCCACAGCTGCTCTGGGCACCCTGTGCCAGGGCCTCCCCACCCTCATGGGGAAGAATTTCTTCCCAATATCCCATCTAAGCCCCCCTCTGGCAGTGGGAAGCCATTGCCCCTTATCCTGTCACTGCAGGTTCTTCCCCGAAGTCCCATTCCAGCTCTCTTGGCACCCCTTTAGGCACTGGAAATGGCTCTTAGGGCTCTCCAAAGCCTTTTCTTCTCCAGGCTGAATATTCCCAGCTCTCCCAGCCTGTCTGCATAACAAAAGTGCCCCGGCCCTTGGAGCACTTCCTGCCCTCCCTGGCCTCCTCTGGATTCCCTTGAGGCTCTCTCCACCCATCCCAAAGCCCCCACAGGTTGCACAGACAGAAGCTGCCTACAAGAGAAATCTGCCCTAAGGGAAGGGCACACACAAACCTTGCCCTGTTGGAAACACAGGGCCAGGGAAGAACAGCAGGAGCTCCCAGTGCTGCTGGAAAACATTTCAGGTAAGGAAGGAGACAGCAGCTCCTTGCTTTAGACACAACCAAAGGCGAACCCCCCAATTAGAGGCTGAATAAAACAATATATTCCAGTCCTGCAGGGAACTGACAGGGTGCCAGGTTCAGACAACAATTCTTAATGAGAGAGAATTCTAAAAAAATGAGGGAAAAAACCCCTCTCCTTCCTTCAGAAATCTTGGAAAGTTCAGTTCCAGCCCCAGAACCAAACAGGCCACACCCTTGCCTCAGGTTTTTTCCCAAGGGAAAGATGGATCTTTCAACAGCCTCAACACTCATTTTCCATGACCAGTTACTCTGTGGCACAAAGCCTTCATCAAAGTACTTCTAGTTCAGAGGCTCCATCTCCTTCCCTGTTTACACAAACTCACACTTTGGAAACTGTCACATCTCCAAGTTCCATCCAACTCTTCCCAAACTCCACATGAATCCTCTGCTGGAGGAAACACAAAGTTTTCAGCTTCTAATCTTTCAAAACTGGAAGCCCAGACCAGTAAAGCACTTGACCATCCAATTTTCTGTAGCCATCTCTAGCCTGGTAAAAACCCTTCAGACCAGGCTGTTTTTCCATGGCTTTCTGTTCTAATCTAAAATACTTTTAAGCTTTACTACAAAAGAGTTCAAATCCACAGCAAAATACCTAGAATCCAATTATACCAGGAAAATAACTCATTTTTCTCATGCACCCCCATCACAGATCCTGGTGGGACTGTCAAGAGGTACAGATGCTGTGTGGAGCAGGGAAAGAATTAGGGTCATTTCTCCAATTCCAGTGTTCTCGGTGAGGTTGGGAAAAATAAGGACAATTCAGTTTACATGAGAAGATAGGACTCTGTTTTTAGTGACTGGCAGACAACACTCATAGGGAAACATTTCCACCTCTCTCAGCACGGGCAAACCATAAATAGCAGGATGGAATCCTGGAACAGAAATTATCAGATGCATTTTCCAAAGGTGGCATCTCCTCAGACAGCAGCCAGTGTAAGCACAACTCACAGGAGAGGAGGATCTCTCTTCTCCTGGGATAGATGTTGTCCTTGTTTCCCTGCCTTTTACATCCTCAACAGCAAATTTTCCTTATGGGTAGCATGTAAGAAAAAAAAATTCCAAGTGAATTGTTAATTTGCCAGGAATACAGCCATGGGACAGACATTTTCCCTGCAGTGCTCCTGCTCTTTTCAGAGTAGTCTGAACAAGTTTTCCAGCCAGGAGACCCCTCATTAGCACAAAAAGGCACCCCTCAGTAGTGCAGTTATTTTCTGTAGTATTTTCTGCAGCTCTTGCCTGCAGAGAAGTGTTCTGAAAGCCCCAGAGGAGCACAACCTTCAGCACAGGTCCCTTTGCACAGTCCAGGTACACAAAAAGGACACACCAGTCTCAAACTACTCCCTCCTGACTCAGTTACCTTCTGGAATGCCACAAAAAAAAAAAGGAATTCCAACTTAATTCAGGCTTTCCTCCCCTTCCCTGTCTTCAGGGCACTGCTGGGGCAAGTGCTCCCTCCCTGGCCTGCTGGATTCAGTTTGACTGCTCCAAGCTCTCCTCCACTATGGAATTAAAACTGAAATTGCAAACCCTTTTTGAATTAAAAGGTAACACTTCTCTTGGCTGGAGATGAAAAAAGTGAGATCTGCTAAATTTCCCTAGCAGAGGCAACATAAACCAAAACAAACAAAAGACCCCTTTTCAGATTGGGTCAAAACCAATCTTTCATTCCACTTTTTCACCATTTTCAACAATCTACCATATTCATTTTGTCTCTCTTCAAACAAAAAGCCAATTCAACTTTGAGAACCATATTTTCTGGTGTCCCAAGCTAACACATAAATGCATTTCTCCTCCCCTCTGCCCCAAATATATCTTAGAATAGAAACATCCAAACTCACTTTTCCTGGGAACCTGCAGAATTCTGTGTCAGCACCTCAGCAGTGCCTGATGAAAACCCCACAGATTTCCAGTGGGTTCTGCCTGCCTGGATTTTCAATTTCCCCGGCTCAAGATCCCTGCCCTGGCAGCTGGGTCAGTTGTTTCCCCTGGGCAGAGCAGGGAGGGGGTCACACCTCATCCTTCCCTGCGCTGCCCTCGGAGCCTGTGGGTGCTGCTGTGTCAGCCCCCAGGCCCTGCAGAGCAGCGTTTCCTTCCTTCCCCCTCCGGAGCTGCCTCACAGCCCCCGGGAATGCCCCTGAGCAAACTCCACGGCTTTGGCTGGCTTGCTTGTTCCCAGTCCCCAGGGATTTCACTGAAACAAGGCCTGAAAGTTTTCCTCAGAAAGAAGAGGAACATTTACGTGTGTCTGAGCACCCCCCCAGATCCCTCCCTTTCTCTCCGTTCCCTTTGCTGCTCTCCTGCCCACACGCAGTGCCCGCCTGGCCGGTTCCTTCCTGCGGTGGGAATTCCACAGTTCAAACAGGGATCCGCATCCCGCCTCAGCCTGCATGGCTCTGAGGGTCACAGAGCAGGACAGAGCACACCGGGAACGCTCAAAAACTGCTCAGCTCTGCTGCTTCAAGGACTTTCACACCCAGGGAACTGAGAAGTCCCAGACATAAACACCACATTTGATACAAATCTGATAAAGGTTTGATTTGGCTGCCAGGGCTAGAGCTGGTTCCGCACAAAGACACAGGAATGTTGCCATTTCAGCAGCTCCCGGGACACGAACACCAGCCACACCCCCCACCTCCTCAGCCGACTCCGTCCAGCACTCCCAGAGAGCCGCTGGGAGCCGGAATTCCCCCTGCTGGCCCTGCCTGGCACACCCTGCCCGCAGCCGCGGCCCCGCGCCTCTCACCGCCTGCGGAGGAGGAGCTGCATCCTGCTGGGTGCTCCCGGCTCCACTGACCCCACAACCCGTTTTCCCACATCGGGATACGCCAGAAAAAGCCGCGCTGAAAGTGCCGGGTCAGCATCAGCACCGCGTTCACGCAGCCGAGTGCACCGATCATGGTGTTTCCGGGCCACCATTTTTCCTACCCAAGGCGCATGCGCACCATGCCGCCATCTTTGGAAGGCAATTAAGTGGCTTACCAAACCGCCATCTTTGGTGTGGCATCACATGACCTTCTCCCTTTGTCGCCATCTTGGGTGCTGGCGGAAGCCATTTCCTGCTAAGCGCCATCTTTGGTGTGGTACAAATAGGGCCTCCCACTCCTCACACAGGCGTCTGTATTTTCGGCTGCCTGAAACCCGCTCCCCCCAACCCGACTCCGACTCCGACGTAGCGCTGTCAACGCGATTTTTCGTGGCATTTCCACATGTCCGGTGCGGGGACACGGGTGGTGGCGTCAACAGCGCCGGGGGCTTGCGGGAGCCGCGTGAGCGGCAGCAGGCAGAGACACGGACGCTTCTGTCAGGGTCCCGCCATTTCGGCTCAATCCCGACCAATATATGGCATTCTGTCACGTGATTTTTGCCACTTTCGCCATCTTGGGAGCGGCAAACTGCGGCTCCCTTTTCGCGCCGCCATGTTGAGAGCGGCACACACGGGCAGCTCCATCCAGGCTGTGCCCGCCCGGTGTCCCCGGGCCGTGTCCTCCGCCCGGCACAGCCGGCGCCACGGCTGTCATTCTTCTCAGCCACCGCCTCGCACGGCGGCCGTTCCTTCTCTGGCCATGGCCCCGCTCGTGCCCGTGCCTGTTTGCATTCCTGACTCTCCTTCACCCCTCCACTCTGTTGACAGCCGCTCGGTCCCGGCTCTTGCCCCGGCCATGCTCGCGGCCACGGAGGCCGCCGGTGTCCCGTGTCCCCAGCGGGGACAGCGGGAGGTCAGGGCGCTGTGCCGGGGCGGCAGTGCCGGTCTGTGCCGCCAGGCGGCAGCAGCAGCGCACGGCTCCGGGAGAGCTCGGGGCCGGGAGAGAACAGAGGGAAGAGTAGGGATAGAGCCCCTTTTATTTCCTTCGCCCCCATCATCTTTCCTTATGGTGTCAGCCACTTGATTGTTTCATTCATATATAAAAATGTTATGTCGTTACTTTCAAACCCTACAGATCTCTATTTAGAGCTTCTTACATTCCTGTATATAATATAGTAGATAGGGTTTATTTTGAAATGAATATATATATATATAAATTAGTATTACTTGTCAATATATATATAAATTAAAAACTTGACAGGTTTTAGTATTCTTCACACACCCCCTCCTGCTCCTCCCCTGCAGCGTGGCTCTCCCAGGGACACTGGGGTGCCCCAAATGACATCAGAGCCCCCAAGGCCCCACTGCCCTCCCCCAGCCTTTTTTCCTCACCCCCAAAGAAAGGTGAGTCAAACCAAGTCAAACTGCCCTGGAGATGAGCATGTTGCTTTAACAAAGCCATTTACATGTGTACATCCCCCTGAAAGGGCTCTGCTGGAATAAGAAACGGGGTCAGCCCTCAGAAGGATTGAGGTTCCTCCCCAGCTCCAGTGTCGCAGGCTCGTGGCTGCCCCACCTGAGCGGGCAGGGAAAGCCTGGGCTGTCTTGGTTCAAATCAACCCAAACTCAGTCCCTGTGCTCTGAAGGGCAGAGAAGTTTCCCCACTATGGTTAACAGGTTCATCTCCATGCAAGAATTAATACATCACCTGCTCCTGCTGTGTTCCTTGCCTGTCATACAGCATTTTCTGGTCATGAACAAAAGCATTTCAAGAGTTTTTAACGATTACTGACCAAGTATTTTTGTTTTGAAAAACAACCAAGAAAATACCATGGATAGGAGACAATTCTGTTTGAACAATCTCTGAATTAACAGTATTTGAAAGGAAAAGTAATGGGATAAGTGCAGGAGTATACAGCCATTACCAATAGAATCAGTAAGTTTCCCAATATTGCTTTTGGTATTTCATGGAAAAAAACCCCATTCAGCCCAAGATTTCTCATCCTGATGTTTTTTCCCTAAAAAGCACAATTTCACAAGAAAATAGCTCAATCTGGGTCACTTTCCCTTAATTTCCCCAGTCCTGGCAGGAGCCTGGGGAGCAGCAGAGTCACTTTGTGACTTTGCTGAGTTCAGTTTTTGACCAGGCCAGTCCCTCTGCCAGTTCACAAGCAGCAGCTTTGGCCTCCCCTTCCCCAGCAGTGAATCCTGCCCTGGTCTGTGAAGCTGCACCTCCAGCAGAAACAGAAGGATCCACCCAGTGCTGTGCTGGGAAGGCCGAGACTGAGGAGAAGGATGACAGTGTCAGCACTTGAAGTTAAAAATAAGGAAAACAAAGTGAGGAAATGACAAAAAGTCCAAACTGACTTCGGCTCCTGCAAGTGGCGTTTCAGGGTTCTGCAGTGTGTATTACCTCCAAGTAGAAAAATAATCTCCTTATAGGACTGTTAACTTCTCCATTAAGCCTCTTTTGTTATTAAGATTTAGGGATTTATTACATCCAGCTTTAGTTCCTGTAACTTTCTCAGTTACTTCTCTGTAAAAAAAAAAAAAAAAAAAAAAAAAAAAAAAAAAAAAAAAAAAAAAAAGGAGGGGTAATAAATAAAGAGACATCAACTCAATTATAACCTTTTCCCTGCTTTTCAGTATTTCCTACCATCAAGCACCTCGCACTGGAGAAGAAAGAATAGCTTCTTTCTACACATCCAAATTCCTTTGAGTTTTAGTATCACCTATTTCCTGGCATCATGAGAAGTGTTTTGCACAGCACAATGAATAAAATGGTCTAATTTTCAGAAGAGACAGTTGCACGAGAACAGACAGCAAAACCGCCTCAAGAGGCAACTTGGGCACACATTTCCCTTTTTTTGCACTCTGCGCTTTCTTTTGTGTCACATCTGATATTCTGAGATTTTTACTACAGTCCCCAGTCTGTCCCTCTCCTGTCAGTGCTGCTGTCACAGGAAAAGAGAGGAATTTTCTTTAGCACTGGATGTCAGCCTTAACATCACAAGAAGTGGTTCAGCAGGCAAGAAACCTGCCTGCTTCTCCACGGCTGCTCAGGCCAAGGATGCCAACTCAGTGAGGGAGCTGGCGTGTCCTTTCTTTGCTCAGAGCTTGTAGTGGGACAAGCAGCACAAAACCCAGCAGATCAGTCACCAGTACATGAAAATTTCCAGTGTGAACCATTCAAAACAAAACAAAAAAAAGCATCTCCCAAACCCCACAGCACCCAACACCCCAAACTATAATTCGGAATTGTTCTGTGCAACACTCACCCTTTACAAAATGAGGCACAGACCCGTGCCAGGGGTCTCAGGTACCTGGCGAACTGACACCATGGGCCCATCTCCATAAGGACAGCGCACCTTTGCAGCCCCTGCCTGGTGTGACACTGCTCCCAGCAGGCTGGGGAGACCCCCCTGTCCATGCCAGCCCTCCCTGCCCTGGCTGGGGTGCAGAGTGTCCCCCACACCCTTGTCTGGCTGGGACAAACCCACAGAACACTTGCATTCAACACCGAGTGATGTCCATCACCGCTTCCTGCCAGGAGACAGAACCAGCAGACTGATGGATTTCAATCCTAAATTAGGTTCTCTACATTCTTTCTCTGCCCCTTCTCTACCACCTTTTCCTTCAATTTTCTCTTCCAGCTCCCTAGTTCTGTCTCAAACAATGCATCTGAACAATAATACAGGAAATACATCGAGTTCAGATAAAGGCACTGAAATCAGCAGCTCCGATGTTACAACCTTCTTACTGATAACAGAAGTTTCTTAAGAGCTCTCCTGGAACAGGGAAAGAGGAGAAACTACATAGGCTTTCAATGCAATACTCTAAAACCAGCAAGAGATTTAGTATTCTTGTGTATTAAATGCTAAAAATCACAAGCATAATTATAGAATACTTTATAATTAAGAAAAATATTTCAAAATCCAACCCTGATAGTTTACTTGCAACTGCTATAAAAACTTCATATCTATCTATGTATATGTGAATATATGCATATACACACACATATATAAACGACGATTTTCTGTAATCATACAGGCATTTTAAGTCTGCTTTGCTTCACAGGTGCTTTTCTGCCAAAGGCATTCCCATCTTTTTTTTATCCTAAATAAAGTTTTGGAAAGCTGAGTTTCATGAGAACTGATTCATATTTTGATTATTCTTAACTTGGAGTTTCCCTTGAAACCAAAATAAGTGGCGTAAACCCAACATGGCCTTGAAGGGCCATAACATCCCAGAGAACCATAAGATCCCAGTTCCCTCAGGATTTGTTTACTGAAGCTTTTCAGGGTTAATTTAGCAGACTTAAGGTTTTGGTGATTTCATGATCAAAACAACAAGAAATCTGTGAAAAAGAAAGTTAACGAAAGCTGGCTAAAACTGGTTCTTGCTGATGACTAATTAAAACAACTAATTAAAAAGGAGATGGTGAGAAAGGTAAAAGTTTAACAGGAAAGTTTCACAGATATATAGGTTTAGCAGAAGGCTCTTTGAATGTGGAACTTAAGAATAGAATAGAAATTAAAGCAAGTTTTGATACAGAAGAATAAAGGATGCCTAAAGTAAGAATTGCTGAGCCAGTTGTTACTGGACAACTAAGAAAGCAAAGGTTAAGTTGAATTGCAAGGAGATTTTATGACTAGAACAAAGGGGATATGTTGACCACAAAAAAAGAAAAGATGTTTTTACCAAGTAAAGATAAATCTCAGGAAAACCCTAGGCAAACAAAAAGATGTTTTTACCAAGTAGAAAAAAAAAGTCTAAGAAATTTCCACTTCAAAACAACTGTAGGTTTAAATTGTAGCATACTAACTCGAGGTGATTGGATTGTACTAACCATAATGGTAATGCTATTAGTTGTGATAGGCTATAGGTAAATGTAAAGGTATTGTGCATGATGCTAATTGGTGTCTACGTATTAAGATACTCAGCAAAGAAAACTATATAATACATTGTAACCAAACCCAAAGTGGCTCCAGGCATGTCTGTAAGCTGTAGCTGGCAGCTTCAGACCTAGGCTCTGTTACCCACGACCCAGGACTGCTGTAACATCATCCATGTAATAAACAGCATTATGCAAAAGAGCCGCCTGGAGTCCCACAGCTCTGGTTTCAGGCTCTTACAAGGAGGTAGGATTGATTCAGTACTCACAAACCCATCTTGCCAAGATCAGAGCTCTCTGCCCACCAAGGACCCAGCAAGCAGCAGGGACGTTTCTCCCACTCTCCAGCAGAGACCTCCTCCCTCCACATCCAGGGAAGTGCAGCCACTCAGGGGACACCAGCTTAGACCTGGGCTGGGAACAAGAGAGGGACAAGGAATATTTTTAAGTTATTCCAACCTCAGTGGTGTTCAGACCTGGGAGAAAGCACTTCCCACCTCACTCTTGGAATTTTCTTCCCTGTCTCTTCCACCTTTGGAAGGTTTCTGTGGGAGCCTGACTTATTTGTGCAGTTCAGAAGCTGTACATGCCTAAATCATTCCCTTGGGAACATGAAGCTTCCCTCATGCATTTCAGTTCTTTATCCTAAATATTCTCCCTAATTATCCACAATCTAGAAAGAAAAGAATGGAAAAGAAGGAGGACAAGTTAATTCTGACATAAAGAATGTTGGTTGTCCCAACACACTTCCAGGCGAAAAAACATTTCTGCCACTCTAACAAATCAACTTTTTATTGTCTCAATTAAATATTAATCATTTAAATATTGTATTAAGAATTTTGGGGACACAACACTTGGAATTCTCAAAAATGGCTCAGCTTTGCTACTTGAAGGACTTTTACAGCCAGGGAACTGAGTGGTCCTGGATATAAACACCACACTTAGATACAAATCTAATATAAATTTGATATTGTTTGCCTACTAAGCTTTTCCAAAAGCTGTGTAGGCTGGAAATCCTTGCTGAGGCTTTTCCTGTCACATCTGGATTTACCCTGTGGAAAACCCTGCTCCAACACTTTGGCTTTAAAGAGGTTGCACTTGGTGTTATAGACACAGAATTCCTTTGGGATGTGGCATTTCCTGCATCTCAAAACACATTAAAAGAATGAAGTGCAGAGTCCTGAGGCTCAGTTATTCCCATTCTCCTCACATCCCTTTTCTCAGGTCCATGTGGATTTGGCCCTTCTCTGAAGGTCTGGAAAGGAATTTGGGAATCCCCTTCAGTTGGTTTGGTTTCCAGCTTTTCCTCTGAGGTGGCCCAACAGGACAAAAAAAGAAAAAAAAAAAAAAGAAAAAGAAAAAAGAAAAGAAAAGAAAAAAAACCAAACAAAAACAACAAAACCAACCAACCAACCAAAAACAAACAAAAAAACCCCACAAAAACCCAACAAAAAACCAAAACAAAACAAACCAGAACAGCACAAATTCCCTGCCCCTCCCAAGATGCAGCTCCTCACACCAAACCCTGGGAGAACCCGTGGTGGTTCCAACATTGCTCCAGTCCCACCCTGAGCTCAGCTTATAAGGTGCTCTGCCTAATCCACATCCAAGACTGGATAGCCCAAAGCCTGCAGGAAAAGGGGAAGCAAAGTGAAGGGGAGAGGGGAAAAAATGAAGTTTTGGGTTTTTCCTCTGTGTATAACAGGATTGAAGGGCAGGATGGAGAGGTTTTATGGAAAAGAAGTACCCAAGGATGCTTAATTCCCAGCAATTAGCACTGCTGAGGTTAAATACAAGAGGACAAATCCACTGGGATCAAACAGGAGTGGCTGACAGAATGGGTTATAACACAGACCTGCAAAGCTGGAGTCTTCTTTCTTCTTCAGGGCTCTCCCAGAAATTCTCCAGGTCCAGACATACGCCCAGTCTCCCCACTGGGGAGGATGGACTTAGATATCCCAGGTTACTGGTTAGGCTAAAACAATAAAGTTATGCAAAATATTTTTCCCAAGGAAATGACATATCCTCTGAAATTGGGATAACCTATCCCACGGCTTTCCTCAGAAAGAGTCACAGTTGGATACGGTCTCTCATAAAGGATTCCACATGGGCTCACTTTTTCTTGGAGTTTGGCTGAATTCCTCAGCAATGCCAGGAAATGAGACCATTTGAGGGTTTTGACAGATTTGGCTCATTTGCGTTTTTAAGCTCTGTTTCCTTCTCTCAGCTTTCCCACTGGATTGTGGTGTCCAAGAAATACGTCGATGTGATTTTATACTTGTTCTTTTGGACAATTTTTGCACGATTTCTGTACAAAATGAGTCCCCCTATTAGGATGTTTTCCCCTACCATTCCCCAGCAGTTTTATCAGCCAGTCCATTCCCTACATTACTTGGGGTCTTCCCAGATTTCTGAGCTTCACAAGGCAGGAGACTGACTTGCCTTAGGAACTAAACATTCCTGAGTAACTGTCTGATAACACCTCCACGTTTGACAGCTGATCCTTATGCTGTCCTTCAGACAATTTCAAGGCTCACTGTTCCCATCTGGTAACAGTCCCCAGTCTGGATCTTCTCATGGAGTTTCCCTGCTGGGATCCTGCTCAGGAATCCATAGGGTAGAAATTTGGCAATTAATTCTTCTCACCCCTGCCCAGTTCTAAGGATTTGGTGTCTGCCCTACCTGGCTGGAGTCTGTTCTTCCTGCTTCTGCTGCTTTCCATTTCCTAGGAATTCCACCAATGGAGGGACAGCATTTTTCACATCCTCCAGGATTTCCTCTGTTGGGTTTGGTTGCTGGAAGAATATCAAAACCTGGGCCCCCAGGGCTTTACTATCAGAAATTACATACCTGGATTTGTTCATTTCCTAATAGTATCTCTTCCCAACAAGACACTGGGCATCCAAGGAATACAGAAATGGATGTGTAAACCACTGGTTACTCCTCTGGAATGTCAGTGCTTGGAGAAATGGGCAGTTTGGGCTTTTCCTGATGGCACCCATGACGTGTATTTTACCTAAGAACCCCTTTCCCACATCTTTCCCTGTATCCACAAAAAAGCCACCTGTTCATTCCCCAGCTGCTTCCTCCCTCTTTTCCTTTATCCAGTAGAGTTTTAACAGGTGACTATTCCCCTCTGGAATAGCACCTTTCATTCCAAACCTAATAACAAATGAATCATTCCCTTTGACCTTCATTATAGGATTTCACCAAGAGCTGATGGATGCAAAACGATCCTCTCCTGCTCCCTGCTGGATTCTTGGATTACTGCTCCTTGATGGAGCAGTAACCACCGCTTATAAAGTAGCATTAGTCCTAAACAGGAAAAAATAAGGCAAGCTTCAGTGGCATGATGATGACCCCACCTAATGTTTATTCATTTTCCTATTCAAGTAATTTATGCCACTGGTGGGGCTAATTGCTATCATTGACAGCATATTTCTGAGATGAATATCCCACTGATCCAAGACCAATCAGAATTTCACCCGGTACTCACACAGAAGTTCTTAACATGGAAAGAGCCTTTATGCCAAGAGACAGAGGTGTGGATAAGGAATAATTATGCATTTCCATTTTATTTTTTCCTGAGACTGATACAGGAATTTGATCCACTCAAATTCTTGAGCTGCTTTCAAAAACACCCTGGAAGGTGTTCATTCAGCACTGAAAAGCATATGGGTGATGGAAATTCAGGACAACCATCTGCTGAGAGGCACAGTTTCCAACAGTGCAGCGGATCACCAGGAGGATTCAGCGTCTGTAGTGAACATGTTAGTCTGGATGCCACCAGATTTTCACAGAAACCACTTCAAATCCAAAGGAGCCAAAGGGCACAGAGGATGAGGCCACTACTTGAAGGCAAGTGAGAGTTAGAAGAGGTTTCCTTTTATCCTGAGAGATTATGTACCCTTGTCATTGCAATGGCACGTAAAGAGACTAATGAAAAGTCAGATGGCCCTGACCCATGTTTTACTGTTCTTGGAAAGCCTGGTCAAAAATTTTTTTGGAGTGGATACAAATAAAGATAAAAATAGTCCATCAGTAAATGTTACTCGTATCAATGTGAAAGAGACTAAATATGAAGAGACTCCACCTTCCAAAACCACTTTTTTATAAAGCAATAAACCAGTCTGTCAATAGAAATCAGCTTTTCCACAAGAGAAGGGTAGGACAACAAGAGAAGGAAAAATGCCATCACAAATATGTATTGGCCAAGGTGAATTTTGCAAGTAATTTAAGCAAAGAGATACTAATTTATGCAAATAATGAGGTTTCACTCACAGTGGTCTCATGGAGGACCATGAGGTCAGGAAAGACTCAACTATAGTTTGTATTGTGCTGAAAACTCATTTCTAGGGCTGTGGTTTCAGACTTCGTAGACTCCTGTAAAAAAACTTAGGTGGCGTAGCAGACAAGCTCTTGAGTAATTCGGATTTTGTTTCTTCAGCAAAGCAAACTCTGTTCCCCCCAGGCAATTTTAAGGCTGCAGAAATTGTACAAGCAATGATGCATCATTTCAATTCTACCTTGATAGAGCAAAAACCTGAAGCAGAGAACACCTAACAGTTGTCTCTGTGAGAACAGGTTCAAGAACTGATGCAAAGGCTGAGAATTGATGTCTGCAGCAACAAGGACTGAAATGTTGCCAAAAGAAAAAAATGAGCTGTGCAGATGCAGCAGTAACTACATTATTAATCAAGGGTTTGAACACCAAAATCAATGCAACCAGTGCTCAAAGTCACAAGCAAGAAGGGAACTGAAAAAAGATCACCAAAGAATGCGCCCTGGCATTCAGAAATTTGGGATATAGACATAATGTTACCAGATTAGTGGGCTTAATTGTGATTGCATTATTGCCCATAGATTGTCAACTAATCAAGGAGAAGAATACCAGCAAGGAAGTAACAGAAAGTTGCAGTGCTGGCAAAGCAGAACCCACTGCGTTTGGGTTGTCTTATCAGGGGTCCCATGATAGCACTTTCCAAACATTTTCCAAAAGATGTCAATATCCACCAAAAAAACCAAACCAAACCAAAACAAAACCCCCAACAACAACAAAAACAACTTGAAGAACCAAATTCATACAAATCAGAATCTGAAAGGCAGAAACCCAGAAAAGACATGCCAGTGCTGCATTAATGCTAATGTGGAACTTAATAAAATAGAAGAGGTTTTTTTCTTTGCAAAGTAGAAGGCCTGGAAATCCAGCTGCTGATGAAACAAACCAAGATACTGGCAAAAACCCACTAGGGGACATATTGGGTTATCTGAGTAATCCTGTGAAGAATCATAGAATATCCTAAGTTGGAAGGGACCCATTGGGATCGTCAAGTCCAACACCTGGCCCTGCACAGACACTCCAACAACCCCACCCTGTGCCTGAGAGTGTTGTCCAAACACTCCTTGAGCTCTCAGGCCTTGGGGTTGTGACCATTTCACTGGGAAGCCTGTTCCAGTGCCCTTTTCCTAATATTCCTAACTAACAGGAAGAAATATGTACAGAAAAATACATCACTTTAGCTTTCAGCACAAAGGTGGTGGAAAATATTTAATATGGTGTGTCCCCAAAGATTCACTGGGTCTAATTTTAATTTTAAAGGTAACAAATTTTAGTTTTCAAAGGTAACAAATATATTTGCTTTGAACATTTATTGCATTAATTAAGATGGTTACATTCAGAAATGTTTCTGAAACATTCTAACAGCAGTTTCATGTAACAAAGAAATATTCACATTATAAATATTATGAGTTGTTCATTAACATTTTTACCCATGTTGCTGATTTGCTATGGGTTCCAAGTATCCACATCTTAGACTCACAGAAACACAAAGATTGCTCCTTGAACAGTAAATCTAGTTCAAGAAACTACTTTACCAGAAATACTAAAACAATGAATTTAGAAGACAATAGAGGTCTACAGGATGTGAATCTTTTTGAATGAAAGAATATGCGAAAATATACTTACAGGCTACAAGGTTTCATATGAATAGACATAAAATGCGGTCTGCTTGTGCAAAAAATCTTTAAATGTTAAAGCAAGAAGGGCATTTATTTAGAAATGTACTAGAAAGCATAACTAAAATAACAGAGGTAAAGTAAACACCAGTAAATAATTGTTCCCCTTCATCAAGATTTATATTTGTGTACTTTGCAGCTGATCCTGGCCAGTCATCCGTGTTGTTTTATGAACATTTGCACAGCCAGGAGATAAACATTAAGGTTACAAAGCAGGCCAGTGAATCTGACAGCTCACACCTTTCTGTTCCTTACAGCCTACTGAATGTGTATTTGCCCCAGTTTGAGCATGTTTCCACTAGCACTTGATCTGGAATGACTCCCCACCCTCACAGGGAAGAATCTTTTCCTAATATGCAACCTAACCCTGCTCTCAGTCAGTGTGAAGCCATTGCTCCTTGTCCTGTCACTCCAGGCCCCTGTCAAGAGTCTCTCTCCATCTTTCCTGTGGGCTCCCTTCAGGCACTGCAAGGCCACAGTGAGGTCACCCCAAAGCCTTCTCCTCTGCAGGCTGAACAATCCCAATTCCCTCAGCCTTTCCTCCCAGCAGAGCTGCTCCATCCCTCTGATCATATTGGTGAGACCGTGGCACAGGTTTTCCAGAGAAGCTGGGAAGTGGCTGCCCCATCCCTGGCAGTGTCCAAGGGCAGGCTGGATGGGGTTCTGAGCAAGCTGGGATAGTGGAAGGTGTCCCTGCCCAGGGCACAAGATGATTTTTAGGCACCTTCCAGCCCAGGCCATTCTATGACCCTATGACTCTGTTGAGTTTAGTAAACAAACTGACTCTCTGCACCCTAAAGGTCTCTGTGACACACCTGAGACTGTAGTGGGTCCACATGGACAGGTAAGAGCTGTCAGGAGTCCACAGGAACATCCAGCTGGAGTGGTTAAGAAAGAACATAACAACCTGAAAGTGAGTATTGGAGGCAGACGGAACCAAGCTTATTTTAATATCTGGTAATGGACATTGAATTCCTGCACTAAAGTACGAACATTCGCTGTGGGAGTCCAGAGATCTCCCATGGAGCAAACACAGACCTTCCCTTCACTGCCATCAGCTGCTTGGACTTGTGCTTATGGCAGGAGCTGCTGAGTGTGCCACTGACAGAATGGAAAACTGTGTTAAAAGAAAACATTGACACCAAAATTATTGCTTCTGGACTCTGAGGAAATAAGTCTCTGAAATTAGACTGTTGTTTTTCTCTGTAACTGGGTAAAATAAGTGCTGCCACCCATATAGCAGGTGGGGTGTAGGATTTCTGTCATCTCTGTCTAGCCAGATTTTAAGGTTCCTTGCAAAGGCCTTGGAATTGATTGCTCTTATCAGATGATGAAGGAATTTCCCTCAATGGCTTTGGATTTCCTTGTGAACAGACAGGTAGGCAACAGAATTAGTAGCCAAGGCATGTAAAAGAGACTATGTTTAATAGTTTGCAAGAGTCATTGTCAATATCTGTATATGTGGTGAGGTTTTTAGCCTGTTCTTGTCTTGATTTGGAAAGACAGGTATCTGTCAGGGAAAAACTGGAGTTTCCCTTGGAATGGAGAATTTAAAACCTCCTCCCTCCAAATTGTTACAAATTTGCAATTAGGAGCTTTCAGGAGAGAAAAAAAAAAAAAAAAAAAAAGGGGTCCTAGAAAACCCTGACAGAATCAGGAATACAACCTGACAGCCTCTTGGCCAGGGTGTTGGAAGCAGTCCAAATAAGTTCTCCTGGAGTAACAGATGTGGTTCTGTTCGGGTAGAGATGATCCTGTAGGCAGGATTCAGTGGTGGTGAGGTGAGTCCAGTCTTCTTCTGGGAATCCAGTGGAAAAACAGGATGCCTGGAGTCTCTGTGTCCCCATTTTATCTGGGTAGGGAATGGTTGGTTCCTCCCCACTGGGTGGAGCATCTCACAATGGGATGGTGTAATGTCCATGTCACTGGTGATCCTTAATGGCCCAGTAACAGAAGATATCCCCCGGAGGGTGGACAGTAAATGAAAGAGATAAGAAACACTGCCCCACCTGGTTTAACAGCTCGTCTATTATCAGAAGGCATCTGCCCCCCTCCACCCTGAAGTTACAAGAGATAAAAAAAAAAAAAAAGAAACCATCTTCCAACTGCTTTCTACAGATGAAATAGAATACACATTTTTTTTTGTTACATAACCCAAGACAGTTCTTCATGCTGCTTTCTGTGATTTATCTCATCACTTGAATTCTTTTCCACTTACTTGCCTAGTGTTTTCTTCCAACTACTCTCAAAAATGTTGAATATCCAGTATTGGTACAATTCTGTGTCCCTAGAAGCCAGCAAGAGGAAATTTAATCTTTACTAGTGTCAGGGAGTCAAGACCCTCCTCAAACTGGGGAGGAGTGGAAGAGTGCCTTCTGCCTTGCTCTGTTGGAAACAGTGTCCAGCCTGATTGTCATCAGGCCCTATCTCTGGCACAGCTGATGGTCTCCAGCTGAAGCTTCAGAGACTCTCATTTTCAGTCAAGGTATAAATCAGCTGGTAGACTCATACCATGAGTGCTGGGCGATTTATTTGTGTGCCTTAGCTTGCAGCAGCAGCAAACCTGAATTTAGAAGTCCCAGCTGAGCTCCAGCTGTTATAGTGGTGCTTAAAATACATCTATCTGATTCACTGTCCTCAATCAGCCTGAAGATTCCTTTGTAAAATAAATGATTTCCAGGTTTTGCTTTCCCACTGAGGATATTATTTAGGATTATATTTCTCCAAATATGTTAGCATGCATTTTCCAGGCTGAATCCTGTTTTATTTTCAGCCCACATTTCAAATGCCTGCGTGTTATTTCTCTGTCATCTTTCATTTGCAGTTCTTCATCTCATATGTGTATTTTCTTAAACTTTAGTTTGTATATAAATGGATTTAAAACATTACTGTACACCTTCCCAAGTTTAGCATGTTCTTGGCTAACGATCCTGTTTGTAGGCACAGAATCCAAGAAGATAAATTTACAGGAGACCTGAAGAGATCTCCTGCTTTATTCTCCTGCCCCACCATAGCATCAGCACCACCTAAATTGCTCCTAGCAAGCATTAGACTGGTCTTTGCTTAGAATTCTCCAAAATTAAAAATTCCATCATTTCTCTAGACAATTTATTCTGAAAAAGTGTTACAGTGTTTAGTTTAGTTTTCTCCTGAAAGATTTTAAATGGCTGAAGAATCACTCAAGATCCTTTGTCTTAAGCAGTTTTCATTCCAGTGTCTTCCTTCAGGTTCAACCTAACATCTGTGCTTCTGACTAATTATCAATGAGAATGGAAATTCCTTTACAGTCTCATTATTGCTTTTTGTTATTATTGTTGTTCTGTTTTCCCAGTTTAACTTCAGAGCTGTCCATAACAGAAAAGTTCTCAAGGAAACACTCTGACTTGCCATTTAAAATTTTTCACAGCACATCAACTGCAATAACTAACAACCACACAAAGACATCTTGGGAAACATTTTACACAAAATTCACAGTGAGAGCAGATTCTAAGAAGTCTCAGTTATGTTTGGCAGTGTAGTAGTCATAGGTCAATTCTTGGATTTTTATTTTAAAACAGCAGTTCAGGGAGTAAAGGGAGTCAGCCTGACCAGCACAGCGACTCCAGCCTGCAGCTCCCTGCATCCTTTGGGAAACAGAATGGCATTTACATTTCACTGTTCCTCCAGACCCCTCGGTGGGAGCAGGTGTGGACTGATAAATTCATTATTATTGCCTTCATGCCTTTTTCTCCCTAGTCTTCTGACCCCAGACCACTGTGAAGAATGAAAAATATTTTGTGTCTGCAGCCATTGGTCACAAAATATGTTATTGCAACCATCTTTTTGCTTAATGTGATCCTCTGAACAGTCATTGGTTGGTAGCAACTTCTGGTAACTATGGGCCTCAATTGGATCTCATCCAGTCTCTCTCAGACCAATTCAACACTCAGAGAGACAGAGAAATCTTTCCATTGACTTGAAAATGCATTAGCTCTGGCCTCTCCATGGACTTCACCTTCTATCACAGTATTCTGAGCCTCTCAGCTGTTACTTGCAACCTTCTAGAGTCTATCACTTAGCCACAAGTAGAGCTAAAGATTTCCTCTCAAAGTGCCTGAAAATTGCATTTTAATTTTATTTTAATCTGTAAATATTTCACACCGGTGTGTTACTGAAGACAGCCAGACCCCAGACAGCCAGAAGGTTTTAGCAGGATTACATTAGCATAGGTCAGGGACGACCCTGGAGGACTAATAAATGCTGGCAGAGTGGTTGTGCTGGGTCCTTAAGGAGAGATTCCACTGCCTTAAACCAATTGTTTTACAGGTTCATATTACTGAATGTTTTTTAGAAGTTCATGAACTGGGAACTGGGGTTAGCAGAGGACTGGTGAAGGGCAGGATGGTTTCCCTGCTCACCTCTTTCTCTTTCAAATCTCTTTCTCACCTCTTCCAAATCTCCCTCGGGATAGTGGGGAACAGCAGGCATCAGCTGATTTTGGAATGACCATACTCTGTCTGTGCTCTTCTGCTATTTGTTAACTCCTTTTCTCACTGTTTTGTTGTTGTTGTTTGTTTTTGTGGTTTGTTTTGTTTCTTTGTTTTGGTTTTTTTGTGGGTTTTTTGTTTTGTTTTTTATTTCAAGCCATTCTTTCTCCCTGTCTTTCCTGCTCCTTCACATTCTTTCGCCCATATCTCTTTTCATGCCCATCTGCACTCTTCCACCAGCTGATTTGGTTGGTTTGTGTAAATTGTTTACATGTTATTATTTCAACTGCAGTAGCAGCAACAGGCCTGAACTGAGTTCCAATTGTGCAGTTTAAATATACAGGAACGGACAATCATCACCCTCAGGAGTTTATACTATGAATGGGCAAGAAAACAGAAACAATTTGAGTTTCCCAGATCCTGAAGCAGTTCAGTGGTACAGCAGGAGTTAGCTGAAGTCTCTCAGCCTGGTCTCCTGAGTCTCAGCCTAGTCCCTGTCTGTCATCATTCTTCCTCTTTTGTGTGTGAAAGTGCATAATTTGTTCCTGGCAGTCTCGATCATCTGTCCATGCAGGACCAGCCTGGGGAATGTTGGTGGTTTTGTGTTGTTTTTATGTTGTTGTTTTCCCAGAGTTTTGTCCCCAAAGTTGAGACACCCTCCAGGATTTGCATACAAAAATGTTATGCTGTGTGTGCTCCAAAGCCTTATAAGCTTTCAGCAGTCTGTGGAGGAGCAGAGCTGGAATAGTTTTTGCTTCTTAAGGTGTGTCAGAGCTCCTCTGTGCAAGGCATGGAACACAGGGAATAAGCAGGAATAACACAAGCAAGGCTATCGGGTTCAAACCACAGGGCAGACAATCTAAGGTCTTGTTACAATTAGTCTTGATAGAAAGCCACTTAGCCTGGCCTGCTTAATGCTGCTTCTCACCTCACAATACAGGTTTAACACCAGCTATTCCTCCACTTACTACAGCAGCTGGGAAAAGTCAGGAATTAACACATTTCTAGAAGGAATTATTTCAGAGCTGTGTTTCCCTTGGAGAATGAGGGATGACATTATCTTGTTAACCACTTTCACCTTGCCCTTGCCATATTTGCCACCTTTGTCAGCTCAGCTTTTGGTGGAAACTCTGCAAATGTACTTCCAAGAGCTCCTATGTGTCATAAGTAGGGAGTCCATGCAAAGAACAAAATTTAAACTACAACAGAAGTACCCTCAGAAGATTAATCCTGAGAGATTTTCCCCTTTCCCCCTTCCTTTTTTCTAGATATTCTCCCCACTATATCCAAACATTGATCCAATCACTTTAACAGTCACTAGGTAAAAATACCCCTGTATTTTCAGTCACTTGAACAAGTGTTTGTATAATTTTTTTCCAGTCTTGTGGTAAGAAATCTGAATTTCTAATCACCAACTTTGTCAGTGAGTCTGTGCCATATTAGCATTTAAGAAAGCAAAACAAAGACAAAACCCAACCCCAGGACACAAGCTCACCTGAGAGGCATAAAATTAAGAAAAAATCTGTGTGGACAACAGCCTCCTCTCCACAGTAAATCCTGAGCTTGGAGCCATTTTGACAAACCAAGTGCTGGAGTTGCATGATTTATAGGTGCTGCTGTCAGTAGATTTATTTTGTGGGTCTCTTCTGAGATTACCTCCAGTTCCGTGGTTTTGTATCCTGATGCAGGGCTCATTTGGTACTTTGATTGTCTATGTGCTGGAGATGTTCATTAGGCTTTCAGAGGGATATTCCATAGCTGTAAGCCTTTTAAATCACATACAATGTGTTTCTTATTTCCCTATGGCATTCTGCTTGCATCTGCTTGGTATGTGGGACATCCAGGCCAGCCGCATTTCAGTGGCCCGTTTGTCTCCCAGGGATGGAGCACGTGGCCGATAATACAGGGACATGTAAGCATTCATGGTCCTTTCCTTTCAAAAGCACGTGCCCAGTGTCTAATACAGTCAATACTTTTAGGGACAGAAACAAGACAGGATTGTCCCCTGTGCCCAAGAAGGCAGCGAAATCCTGGAGCATTTGCAGTTGTGGAAACTTTGCATTTAAGGTTCACAGAAAACAGGCTAGAAATTCATCCTCCTAAGGAAAGGATGAGGATTCATAGAGAATGTTGATTATGTTCGTGAGTTTATTTGCTAGCAAAGAAACTGAATATGTCTCAGAGGCTGTGGAATCACTGCATTGCTGCTTTACAATAAAATTGTTTAGTGAGGGCTGCAACAGACAAGCAGAGTGAAGCCTGAGGAATGCTGAAGGAATATCTGAGGGAGAAATCCTCCTGCTCCTCCTTTTTTTTTTCTTTTCACTCATTGCAAAAGAACAAGGAGAAAAGCCTAGGACATGGGCTGGGATTCCTTAAATTCCACAAACACCATGCAGCTGCCTAAGTGCCCTTGCCTCTCCCAAGTGTTTTCCCACAGGTCACTAAGCATCCGAACATCTGCTGCTGGATAGATGTACTTCCCTCCTCTCCCTGGCCAGGGTGAGTGCATTGAACCCTGGTTAAGCTCTGTTAGTCTCTGCAGGAGCTCTCCGTGTAGTTCAGCTGCAGAGTTGAGTCTAATCCATGTTTTCAGAGCACACTTCCTACTAGGTGAGACTCCCCACAGAGGAGGAGTTTCTTTCCTCGCCTCCTGCTGGGCACTTGGATAAAGTAGTTAACATCCAGAGTAGTTAAAATCTCTCCAGATCAAGCACGTGTGTTGGAAAACAGGTGGTGAATACTCAGGACAACAAGTTCAGAAAAAAAGACTTTCTGGGTGCCTTCCTCAGTCAAGGGCTCTGATTTCCATTGAATACTTTGGGAATATTAAAAAGCTGAGAAGCCTGTCATGGATCTGGCATGGAAAGCATCCCTACTGGAATGGTAGTTTTGCCGGAAGAACTCCACAGAGTTATTGGGACAGCTGTTCTCTCTGCCTTCCCTTTTCAGCAGCTCCCAGTTTTATGTAAAAGGAATGTTGGGTATATATTCTGCTGTTTCCAAATTGAAGATATTTAGGGAGACAGAGACTCAGCTGCATTAAGCCATACTACTTCATAAAAATTGGGAGTGTCAGTTCATATTCACTTAGGAACTGCCATGGGTTTTAGCCTTTTTACTGCTTATTAGTGTGATTCAAAGATCAAAAAATCTCCATATCATGCTTTTTAACGGAGAAAACTGCAGTGTTTTAGAAGCTCGGAACATTAACAAGACATAACTGTGCCCATTTTGTTTCTCCACTTAAAATTTTGCACGGCCTGACGGAGCAGGAGGCGCCATCAAATGGGCTCAGTATCCCCTTTCACAAATAAAGCGTGTACAAAGTGTGTCAGCATTTCAACTGGGGCCCTTCTCCTGAAGGCCTTTAATTAGTGCAGAACGCAGACTTCAGTTCTTTTGCCAGGGTAGATGAAAATGATTTTGGAAGACAGCCCAGACAGAGGAATTTGTCATAGGTTAGAAGTGTTCCAACTCTAAGAACCAAGTGTACAGCTTATGCAAATCACTTTGCTAAACACAGATTCTGTGTTAATTTTTTTAAGGCTTTTTCTTTGACTAGCAACAAGAGCTCACTTGCCAGATCTTGTCTGAAATCAAAAAGAAGTGATTCCTTCTCTACACCCAGAAAAAAAAAATGTTTCTAGTCTAAAACATGCCGAGAAAGAGCTGGCACATAAGAATAAGGCAAACGTTCATAGGAAGTAGAAATGGAAAAGTCGGATGACATCACCTCTCCATCTGCCCAGAGCCCTCAGATTCCTCAGGACAATGTGCTCCACAGTCCACTGGGGATGAGGCTGGATGGAGCACTGAGCAGTGTCTCAGACTGAACTGAAGAAATGGGCCTACAAATGGAATGTCAGACTGCTTTCCTAAAAACTGGCAGGTGCTGCCACCATTGCCCCCCACAGCCCTATTCATCGTGCAGGTAGGTCTGACACCTGCTTCAAATTATTAATGCCAAATTACATCAGCTGTTATCAAGTTTTTTTGGTGCTTCAAAATCTGCCAAACCAACATTTGAAAAACCAACAAAATCAACAAGAAGGCAAAGCTTGATTAGGAATTGCCTAGTTTCAGGTTTTCCAAATGTGGGTGCATGCTTATACCAGAGATGAAATTCAGCTTCAAAACAAGATCTCATACACCTTCTTCAACCACACCACTACTATACCTCCTTTTAGGAGTTCCTGAAAACTGCAATTCTCCGCAGGGATTGGCCATCACCAGTGCTCAGCTCAGTACAGGGCAGCAGAGAGACTTACAACATTGTAACTTCCAGTAGATAGTTTCTGCTCATCTGGTTTAGATGACATATGCAATCAGAGGTCAGTGACTTTGTCACCACAGAGTGATGCTCATTCGATTAATTTTGTTGTGATATTTTCACTGTATCACCTTAAAAACTGCTTTTGAACCCTGAAGTTGGGTAACTTCATTTTGGATCCACAGAAAAAAAGAAATCACCCTCTCCTTGGCGAAGCTGGAGATTCAAATAGGAAGTTGTCCTCAAAATGTAACAGGTTTATATATATTTAAGGTTTACTGTGTGACCCCCAGCTATCATAAGGATTTAACCATCTTTTAATTTATGACAAGACATAAAATACAGAGTAAAGATAGCTAGTAAAATTTAAAAATTACTAAGAAATATGTATGTTATGATGTTTGGGAGTTAAAGCTTCAACAATTCCATGTGATTATATTATATATATATTATATAATTATATTTTTTGTATATATAATTATATAATTTTGTATATACAAATATACAAAATATATTAAATACACAAATGAATGATACATACTATATATTATATACACATTTAATATGCATATTCTTGTATTAATTTTTAATAACTAATAAAAATATGAGGGATATGACACAAACATAAATGGTACTTTATACCTTCTCCTAATTTTACATTCCCAACAATCTTGTGAATCTAATTTCTATAGTAATTCCCAGATTTATTAACTATAATAATTTCCAGTTACAAAGTTTTATTTGAGACTGAAAATGTAATAAAAACATATTTTCCAATTTGAATCCCTGTTCCTGTGGTTCTCAGCTTGTTAAAATCTTGCTCTGAGATCTACAGAAAAAGAGTTTGGTTATATTGTCACAGACTGATCCCTGTTTCCTGAATCTTACACAAATCAGGGAAGTGCTTCAGTCTTTCTTTGAGGCTGTTCTTTGTCTTAGTCTTCTCCATTTAAACTCAGCAGCCTCCTTCACAAATAAAATCAATTTCTACAGTACCTGGACAATAGGACTCGAGGCTATAGAATTATAGAATCACAGAAGTGTGGATTGTTTGGGTTGAAAGAGTCCTCCAAAGGTCATCTAGTCCAATCCCCCTGCAGTGAACAGGGACATCTTCAACAGACCAGGTTGCTCAGAGCCTCCTCCAACCTGCCCCTAAATATTTCCAGGGATGGGCATCCATCACCTCTCTGGACAACCTGTTCTAGTGTTTCACTACCCTCACCATAAAAAATTGTCTTCCTTATATCTAGTCTGAATTTGCTTTCTCTCAGTTTAAAACCTTGTCCTATCACCTTTATTAATGTGCTTAGTCTCAGCATCAAATTGTACAGAAGATTTTGTTGTTGCCTCCCCAATCCCAGGCAATACCCAGGACTGCAGGGAATTGCTGAGGTCTGGTGAATGCAATCTAAATCTAGCACAGGTGTGGAAAAAAAAACCCAAACCAAACCAAAAACCACCAACCACCCCACCCCCACCCAAAAAAAAAGAAAAAAAAAGTAGCTATATGAGTCAAACTGGGAATACTTGGTATATTTATAGATGCAAGGACTGAGATCCTCGTACAGCAGGAAAGGCTGAGGGAATTGGGA
The DNA here is from genome assembly GCF_021018805.1 of Prinia subflava. Classification (NCBI taxonomy): domain Eukaryota; kingdom Metazoa; phylum Chordata; class Aves; order Passeriformes; family Cisticolidae; genus Prinia; species Prinia subflava. The sequence continues at coordinate 13,096,921 of NC_086250.1, read as the reverse complement.
TTGTTCAGCCTGGAGAGGAGAAGGCTCCAGGGTCACCTCATTGTGGCCTTCCAGTGCCTGAAGGGAGCCCACAAGAAAGATGGACACAGACCCTTGACAAGTGCCTGAAATGACAGGACAAGGGACAATGGCCTCACACTGACAGAGAGAAGGCTTAGGTTGGGTATTAGGAAAAGATTCTTCCCTGTGAGGGTGGGGAGGCCCTGGCACAGGGTGCCCAGAGCAGCTGTGGCTGCCCCATCCCTGGCAGTGTCCAAGGCCAGGCTGGATGGAGCTCTGAGCAGCCTGGGATAGTGGAAGGTGTCCCTGCCTGTGGCAGGGGGTGGAATGAGATGGTTTTTAAGATCCCTTCCAACCCAACCCACTCTGTGATTCTCTGATTCTGTATTTAGTGGTTGCAGTGACAAAAGTCCCAGCAGATGGTGCCAGCACTTCCCTCAATGAAAGAAATTAAACAACATTTCAAAACAAGGCACTGAGTGTTCATCAAAGACAGAGTGGATAAAGGCTTTAGGCTTTGTGGTCTGTCTGGTTCAGAGAAGCCATGTAGTGATGACATTGGTGCATATAATGGCAGGGTAAAACAAGAAAGATACATTCTTTTAAAAAATTCAAATAATTTCAGAAATATATTTGGGTTTGGACTGTTTTTAAAACAGTTTCTTATTTTATCTTTTTTAATCCACCGAATTTTGCTCAGAAAACTGCTGAGTTCAGTGAAAGGAGATGACAGACCTGGCTTTGAAGCAGAGATATTGCTACTGAAAGTAGGATTGTCACCACAAGCAGTGTGCCATAAACACATCAAGGCTTAGGAAAAAGAAAAAAAAATCACTGGTTGACGTTAAACCTTAGACTTAACTATGGCAAAAAAAAGTGGGTTTAAAATTGACACTTTTACACTAGAAGCTGGTTAGCACTTAAAGCTCTATTAAGTACCAGTGCTTAACTATTGCAGGGGTTTATTTGTTTGTTTTTTGTTAAGTCCAACACCATCAAAACTTCAGAGGTACCATTTTTATACTCTTGTAAAGGCAGTGGGAGGATAAGAACTTTATTCACATTTAACCACAGCTCTGCAATGGGAGTTTAGAGGAATGTTGCATTACTTTCTCTTCTTCCCATGGTGTTTTCTACCACAAGGATTAAGTATTTCCTTTTTTCCTGCTCCATCCTTCTCAGATCAGCAGAGATCTGAAACAGAACCTCCAGTTACATTAGTGAGACTGCAGTTTGTCTCAAGGTCCTCTTAGAGTGCCATGCAAACTTGCCCCATGCCTTACTGCACATAAACCATTACAGCTGATTGAACTTACAGGCACGTCAGTCGAAGAAAACATAGGTACTGACTGCTGCTGGAGACTGAAAAAAAAACCCAAAGCACACCAGTTGTGCCTTTTGCAAGGGAAACGTGTTGGCCAGAGAATAAGCTGTATTCCCAGTAGGATCTTTCAAAACTGACACAAAGCATTTCTAGGAATTATGCATGTTTCTTTCGATGGCAATTCAATGCATTTCTCTCTCTCTCTCCCCCACCTGCCCAAATCTTTAGCTTCAGTTCGCCAGAGTGGCTGAGAACAGCGGCTGACACCCTTCCCCAGACATATAAATGTAAGGAAAACCCCAAGGCCTGATTGTATCTGTCATTTGTACCAACAGTTGTGGGCTGCGAAGGCTGAAAACAATCGTCCCCCCTCCTGTGCCAGGACCGCGCCGTTATTGTTGTTCCCACTGTTTTGTCCTGCGGCTGTGACCCCGGGATCCCCAGCACAGAGCGTGGAGAGACAGGGAGCAAAACCCAGGGCAAACCATGAACCGCTTCCAAAGGGGTTCAGTAGATAAACAAGAGGGGGATGATATTTGTTGTCTCCATTTTGCAGTCAGAGAAGCAAGAGCTGGGTCAGTGACACCAAAGGAAGCCAGAAAACCTCTGGCTTGTAGGTCTCAGCCAGCTCCTCTGGTCAAAGGTATCACTGGCTTCTCCCAAAATATCTGCTGCCTCTCCAGTGGATGGCTGCTGCTCCCAGTTAGCACCTCCCAAGACCTCAGGCCTGGCGGGTAAAGAGTGCAAAGTCACAAAATCATGGAATCATAGAACAGTAGAATCACAGAATCAGAGAATCACGGAATGGGTCGGTTTGGAAGGGATCTTAAAAACCATCTCATTCCATCCCCTGCCATGGGCAGGGACATCTGCCACTAGCCCAGATTGCTCCCATCCAGCCTGGCCTTGGACACTGCCAGGGATGGAGCAGCCACAGCTGCTCTGGGCAACCTGTGCCAGGGCCTCCCCACCCTCACAGGGAAGAATCTTTTCCTAATACCCAATCTAAACCCATTCTCTGTCAGTGTGAAGCCATTGCCCTTGTGCTGTCACTCCAGGCCTGTGTAAAGAGTCTCTGTCCATCTTTCTTGTGGGCTCCCTCCAGGCAGTGGAATCTCACAATTAAGTCACCCTGGAGCCTTCTCCTCTCCAGGCTGAACAATCCCAATTCCCTCAGCCTCTCTTTACAGCAGAGCTGCTCCATCCCTCTGATCAGCTTGATCTCCCTCCCCTAGACTTGCTCCTTGTAGTCCTTGCCTTGTTCATGACTGCAGCTCTCCATGGCTGGGGTGGGAGCATTTCTGCCCCGCCTCATAATCACACACATCTGTGCCTCCATCTCTACTCTGGTCCCATTTTTCCACATACAAGCTATACCTTTCCCCTTTAGCTCATTTTCTTCTCTGCTCTTTTCAACTTTCTGCCTTGTGTGTATCTGATACTTTTATTAGTCTCTTTTATTTTCTATTTCTGATCTGCCATTTAATTCCTATTATGACTATTTGGTTGCTATAAAAAGTGAAGTTTATTGTTGGGACTGATTGAAATCTGGAAGGAAAATGTCATTGCATTTTTTCTCCCCATCAAAATTTGAGGTTTCAAATTCAGCTGTCTGAGTGGGTGAGGGCTTTGTTATTTTCAGAAACATTTCAGTCAAAATCTCCTATTCTGTTGTCAAACAAAATCTGAAATTGTGCTGAAAGTTTTCACTGAAGCTCTGAGTTCCAGCCAACTCTGTCCTACTGCTCAGTTCTACTATAATGACACTTTGTGGCCATGTTCTAATAAACAGCTCCCAGTATGGGGGGAAAACAGCCTATTCTCATTAAAAGGATTGCCTACCCTGCAGAGTCCATTGCATACAATAATAAGACACCTAGAAGAAATCAGAAAGATGCCCCAGCTTCAAGAGACTCAAATTTTGAAGGGCATTTCAACTTTGTTAACAGAGAGAACAAGGCTCTTCACAAGCAGAGTTTATTCTGCTTCGTGTTATGGCCAGCTCTGCACATTTAGCACAGAAAGATGTGGATATGTCAACTCGAAAGATGAAGTACGACTTCTAAAAGGTACCAACAGCAAAAGCAGCATGAGTTCAGAGCGGTTTCATAGCTCATACCATGGGTTAAACCTGTATTTTCTGCTGTATTCCTATTCTTGCTTCCTGACAGGGTAGCTGAGATGCCCAGAAAATGGTGGGGAAGACATCTCCCAGGATATGGCAAGATCACTTGAGGGTGTACCACAGCTGGCTCGGGAGGGTTTTGTTACCTTCTGGCTGCACCTTCCTGAACTGTGTTGCAGCTCTCACTTTCATGGTTCAGAAATGCATATCCCATGTGGCAGCGTACAGGATGCTGTTCCTGGTAGACACCAACATACAGGCATTGCACAGTGGATCATTTGAAGAAGTGTCCTCCTTTGCACCCTATTTCCAAGCAGTCCAGAAGAAGTGAGGACCTTGGTTACATCTGGTGTAATATCAGGTTAATACCAGATATTAAGGTAAGGAGTGACAAGCATGTAAAGTATGATGCTCTCACTGCTTTTCCTTGTGGAAAAAAATGTGTGTGATAGTGCTTACCTGCATGGTCAGGAGATCTGACCACAGCAGCAATGAAAGACCCAGCTCAGCACTTAAGCACACACTGAATTTTATAAAGGTCCTTAATTGTTTTCTGCTGGCTGGATTATTTCTTCAGATCTCTGGATCACTCTGCCAAATGGAGGGACTCAAACCACACCACTGAGGTATCCAGAGCACAGACAACAAGAGCACAGTCCCACTATTCCTGTCCACAGAGAAATGGCTGGAAGGGATACAAACCCAATGGCTGTCATTGTCATGCGAGGCTCTCTCTGGGCACAGCAACGTCCCAGCTCTGCATTCTGCACGCAGCTCTCAGGGCAGCTGCTCACAACAATGGGGCCTCTATTCCTTCTGGCCCAGGCAGGGAAACAGAAGCATGGTGAAAACATAAGCTACTCAGACAAGATTAAATGCAACCCATGTAGTGATGAATCCCACGAGAAGCATTTAGGTTTCCATTCTCGAGTCTGTGCCCTACTGCCTCAAGTAGAGGCCTCTCTGGGACTCCGGAGCTCACCTCCATTTCTATCTCCATTTGTGTTTTCATCATCCCCAGGACAGACATGGAAATGCTGGAGTCCTATTTGAGCTCAGCTAGCAGAAACTCCTTAGTAAATCTGTGAGCAGTTTTGCAACTGAATGCAAAGAAAACATTTCCACCATAACTATCATAAAAGGAGTCTCCAGGACAGACCCCAGTACAGATCCCAGAGCTCTGCCAGTTCATACCATCTAACTATGCTTTCTTCTACATGAGAAGACAAAGATATTTTCACAAATAATCAGAGGGGCAGGAGGAAAAATTTCCACCAAGGTAGAAATTTTCAGAGTATTTCATACTCCAGCTTTTGTGCAGAAACAATTAACAAGCAAATACAAATGTTGTATGTCTGATCCTGGAAAATTCTGTCCCAAATCAGCTCAGCACTGTGATTAACAGAATGCGTTGCACTGCATAGTCTGTCCTGTAACAGTTGGAAGAACAGTCTTTTCCCTTGATAATGCCTGAGTGTCAGGTTCAGGGAGCCGGTGTAGATTTGGTGGCCATGCCTTCTCCCCTGACTGAGATTAGCCACCATCTGGTAGTGCTTCAGAGAAGAACCTTTCCCCATTGTCACTTCCTTTGTCTGATGGTCTGTAACATCTGACCTCTGCTTCACAGGTCGTGGCCTTCACCTCCTTTCTTTCCAACAGGAATAATGACAGCAGGGTTAAGTTTATATGATACCTCTGGTAAGTGCTACTTCTGAGCACTGGGCTTTCGCAGCACTCCTCCTTTCTTTGATGCTAAAGTTTCTGTTTTGACCTCCGTGCAACATTAAATCAGTCTGTCCTATCTGCCACCAATCTGGCTCCTTGGTTGCAGGGCTCTGCACTCCTGTTTCTCTCTTCTGGCACATGGTCTGTGGAGAGCTTGTAAGGTGTGTGACAGTTGTCTTTGCAAAGGTAAATATTTTTTTCTTTTCCCATAATCAGAGCCTTAAATTCTCTCAATTATATAGCTTTTATTCTTGTTCCATAATGGAATAAGGGACCACCAACTATCAAAGCAAGAGACAATCTTGCCCCAAAGTGCTTCCTCTCTGATGTCAAACAGGAGACATTTTACATTTTTCTTTATTAAAGGACTGAATTCCATGGCAAGACTCCCATGAGCTGCTGTGAGAACAAGATTCTATATTAAGTGATTTCCTTAAATTCATGGCAGAATGCTCTGGTGAGACAAGTATGGAGCCCTAAATTCCTCAATGTTGAATCCTGTGGCACACCACTAACAAGAAGAGCACTGAGGGCTTCAGTGTTAAAAGGACACCATGGTGTTCCAGTGTCATTCTTCCTACCACTGTGGAGTGTCTTCCCATTCTCATTCCCTAGACTGAGAGATTCAGGCTGACAAGGAAGTGAATTTAGACTCCATATAAATGACAAACTTGACAATGTTGGAAATAAACATTTAGCCACACACAAGAGGTTTAGACATGGAAACAGAAATACAAATGTTCCTTGCATGAACCCACCGATTCCTGGGCTTGGGATAGAAGCTCTCTCTGTACAACAGCAGTTTTACTTTCCCTGAACATTCAGACAGTGGGACTGTTTTTGAAGAATTTGGTCAAATGTTGGTGCTCTGCTCTCCTGGAAACCAGTTCAGGTCAGATACTTGATTACTTTTAGGTCCCCTGACTGTCATGTCAAGAAGAGATGCTGAATGCACGGGCAGGTTGGTGATGTACCTGGTGTAAATGTACAACCAACTCCTGCCACTGCCTGGGACAACAAACCAAGAGCAACCTTTGGTTCACAAGCTCTGCAAGCACATGGCTTCACAGCATGACCAGCAGCAAGGATGTGACTGCATGTGGGCAGCTGAACAATATGAAGCCCTTGCTCTGGCAAGAGGCAAGGAAGGATAGTTCACCCTGGGAACAAGTCACAGGCCCAGCCAGACTTGCCTCAGTCCATGATGGAACAGGAACCCTCAGGAATCCCTTCTGTATCTCTGTGTCTGACTGGCCCCAGGGCACCTCTTCCCTGGCTCTCCAAGGTGTAGTTTGCTCTCATGTTTTCAGGCACAGACAGATTTTGGTGTGCAGTTCCTGCCTGAAAAAGACTGTAAACTCCTGAGGTACAATTCACCTCAAAGATGCATTTCAGACATAGGGCCACACAGTGCCATCACTGTGATCAGGGGCTGCCTCAGGTGCAATTTCATTTGTAGGTGCTTTTCAGCCTGGTTCCTCTGACACAGCCATGGAAGTGCCATACAGGCAATTTCGAAAGGGGTTGTCACCACTATTGTTTATCCAGAAGGGCCTCGAGACAGGACAAAGCGAAATGGCTTCAAACTGATAGAGAGTAGGTTTAGGTTGGATATTAGGAAGAAATACTTCCTGTGAGGGTGGTGAGGCCCTGGCACAGGTTGCCCAGAGCAGCTGTGGCTGCCCCATCCCTGGCAGTGTCCAAGGCCAGGCCGGATGGGGCTCTGAGCAAGCTGGGATAATGAAAGGTGTCCTTGCCCATGGCAAGCGGGTTGACACTGTGTGTCCAAGGTCTCTTCCCACCCCGGCCATACCGTGATTCCAAGATTTCCCAGCTCTTCCAGCAGGCTCCGGGCGCAGGTGCTGGCGGTGCCGGTAGGGGCCGCGCGCGGGCCGCGGTGCCGGAGCGGATCCCGCTCCCCGCATCCCAAAGCGCTGCACCGGCGCTGGCACCTGCCTGCTGCTCCAGCAACAAAAAATAGCAACAGCCCGTGGCTGGGGCTTTTAAAAGGCAAGTTTTCTATCTTCCCTTTTCCATCGGGTTTTGCTCCTTCTCTTCTTTCACTTACCTGTTGAAGCTTGAGCTGCTGGGATGGATTCTCCTCTGCAAGCACCCTCCGTTCGGGAGAAGATCCCGGCACAAAATACCTTGCCTTTCCCGGGGGGCTCCTCTCTGGACTAGGAGAACCTCAACTGAGAGGGAAGCCCGTGTTTTACGGCTTCTTTAGCCTGATGTCTCAGAGTAATGGCCAACACAGACATGCACAACTGCTGGAATTGTGTACAGGTAACAGAAGGCACACAAAGATTTGCTCGTCGTCATTCCCAGGTGATGCCTACTTAAGAATAATTATGTACATTCTACTCAAGATGCATTTTTTTTTCTTCTTCTTCTTCTTTTTCTTTTTTTTTTTTTTTTTTCTAGACAGGATAATGAGACATTTTCTCTGCACATCCAAGGATGGCACATGACATGATTCTTGGACTAGATGGTCCTGATGAGCCCCTTCCAACTCAGCATATTCTGTGGCTCCAAGAACTTGGAAAACCTAGGGAAACATATTCCAGGGCATCTCACTTTGGATTTGGCATTGACTGTAGCACTCAGAAGTTAAACACACAGCTAATAAACGAATGTGAAGTAATTAATTTTTAATTATCGTTTCCTGGGTGTGGCAAGTGGTTTTGTCGCTTTAAATTCTTATGCAAATAAAACCAGGCTAATCTTCTTAAATAGGTAGCTGTAGCTGTGTCAGCCTATTCCGAGCTGGCAGGAGTGCTGCATAATACTTGGAATTCTCTAAATTGTTCATGTCAGTGGGATATCAACTATCAGCACAATAATAATGATAATAGGCATGTGTTTGCTTGCAAAGAAGTTATTGCATAATTAAGGGCCTCATTAAGGGTTTTCAGTACCTCAGAAGAATGCCCCTAACTTTCTGGTTGTTTTCATCCTATTAATACCAACATCACACAAGCCACTCCCCAGGCAACTTGTTGTTTTAATCGCTGATCAGTTGGGAAATTCAGATGCAGCAACATATCTGAAATGAATTAACAGTGCACTTATGGCCAAAGTGCTTTCATTTAAAGGGAGGAGTGCCTGCTTATGAGCCTGCCATCTCTCCAAAGTGATGCTCTTGCATTCTGACTTTCCTGGACCGTGCAACCATGGCCCTAATCTGATTCCAGTCATCCCACATAAGTGGTATGGAAACAGTAATTATTAAATGTAAACCTTCTAGTATTCTCAATTTCACTAAAAAAAAGAGAACAGTACCAACAATACCTCACCCCAGCAACACAGAAAACCAAATGAGTGCTGTGCCACCCAGGAAAAGTCACCCACATCCACAACTCCAGGGCATCGCATTCATAAGCATCCTGCAGGCTGACAAGTTCCAGGGAGCATCCATATCCCAGTGCTCATCACAAGGTGCTCCATCACCCAAAACAATCTGAAAACCTGCTGCACCACAGGGAAAGAACCAAGAGAGAGTTCCAGTATGCCCAGATTTCCAAACTGCACACTTACAGAGATTCTGTTAGATGGAGATGCCCAGACCACAGGGCAATCTGAGGGATGCTGAGAGCCCTGGGGATGCCTTGTGCTGGAGTCTCTACACAGGGGCCCAAAGTAGCTGCAGTCACTCTCTGAGGCAGGCCTGAGACCTGCAGGGTTGGATCTACAATTCCACCTGTGGACCTAACGCCTGGATCATTAGCATTTCTTAAGATGGCAGTAGATAATCTAGGAAGCCAACCACAACCCACACTGCAAAGCAAGGGAAACAAAAACAACACAGTCGTTCCTGCCAATGTGACCTAGGGCAAAATTCCTTCCTGACCCTAGATCTGGCGATTGGTTTAACCCAAGTATGTGAGCCACACCTGCCCACAGGTACTTGAGAAATTTTCCAATACCACTACAAGCATAAGCATGCTTGTCCAGCCTCCTTTTTTTTCATCCAGAGCAATGCCGGTACTTCAAAAGTGAAATTAAGCTTTATGGTGTGGGTGATAAATCATAGGAGCTGTGAAAACTCTTTTCTTCCTAGTTCTCAGGCAGCCAGCAGAGCATGAAGTCTGTGACTGGCACCAGATAAATACAGGACAGAAAATGGCACCTGACTCACCTTCAAACTGATTTTATTCATCCTCATTACATCCTTGAGAATAACAACACATCAACCCCAGCATCAACCTCAGCTTTGTAAGCGAAAGCAATTCCAATGGCACAAAATCCTGAAAAGAGTCTTTAGCACAAATACTTCTGGTAAAAAAATCTTCAACCACTCAAATACTTCTGGTAAAATATATCAGCCTACCTGTGCTTTTACCCCTCCTGCTGTGGAATGGAAGACAGCTCCCTTTTCTCCTCTGAAATTAGAATGCGTCTATGTATTTTAGCATAAACAGTGCAAAGACAAGGCAATCACAGCACTTTGTGAAAATCAGAAGGTCTGTGTTCTGCATTTTAACCCTATCAAGCAGTATTAAAAAGAAAAGAAAATTGTCTGCACCTTTGTTTTTAAACTACTATTCTGACAGCCTAAGATAAGGTCAGGGCTGGAAGTAAGAGCAAGGCTGGGGAAAGAATTATGGTTAAACACACTTCAGAAGTGAGGCAAAATGAGCATGTGCAGTTCTTCTTAGGTTATCCTGAATCCTGGTAATCCTGAATATGCAAAAGACATCAGGTGGCCAGCAAATAGAAATTGGATTATCTATGAAGCCATAATTTTCACGTGTCTCACAAACCTGGTTGTGTATTTCAGCAACAGGCAGGAAAATCATAACCTGATCAGTGCAAGGTGGGCTGCCAAGGTGTGAGGTGTTTGGGCTCAGTTCCACTCTGGGCATGGACTTGCTGCAGGAACTCAAATCCCTTATCCAGGCTTCTGCTTCCCCCTCACCTTTAGTGTGGTGTTATTTAGTCTGAAAGCCTGGGAACAGGCACTTTTTTCCAACAAGTGTTTTTTTCGGTGCCTGGCATGACAGAGGCTGATTTCACAAGACTTTCCATCCTACAGAAAAGAGACAAAAGCTGCACTAAAAGAATGTTGTTTACACTGTGATTATCTATAACACTGTGGTCCAGCAGTAAAAAAAAAAAAAAGAAGTGGTCAAACTCATCTGCCAGGCAAGAAAGGGGAAAGACCAGAGTCTAGAAAAATATTAAATCCCCTGGCCCCCCTTTATCCCATTTTCATGGCTTGGACAATCAGGATGTATAATTTCCTCACTTTTAGACACATGGCTGAGCCAGTTCAACAACCCTGGTTTTGTACCTGTTTCCCTCAGATTTATTTAGAGGTAAAACCCTATAAGAACTGTTATGTCAGAATCCTTCTACTCATCAACCTCACCAAGGAAAACTTTTTCACCCAAAATACCTAGAACTGCAACATGCATCCCTAGGGCTTTGTCTTCAGGCCTGTGCTCAGTCTTAGCAGAAATCCCGGGAGCTCAGTACTGGTTTCTTCATGCACTGTCACTGGGCCTGGGATGAAAAATAAAGGCCAGGTGCCTCTGTAAGAAGCTATTCCCAGATATTCCCAAAGGAACACTGATCTGGAGTGACATTTCATGGGGAGCCTCAAGTGTCTGTGTCCAGTGGTATTGTGGAGATTTTCCTGACAATCACAGGGAAAGAGCAAAAGGATTTTTAAAGCCATTTCAGCAGCTAAATCTCTCTGGAGTTTCTTAGGAGACAACAGGTTTTCCCATTTCAAAACTTGCCTTAGGTACATTTCAAAGCTCCACCATAACAGAGGAAAGCACAGATAGGGGTCATCATTGCTCCATCCTGGAACATCAGCAACAACACCAGCAGAAGACAGACCCAGCAAGGTCAACACACCCGACTTGGAGCTGACAGGGCAACTCTGTTGAAAGCAGGAGAGGTATTTCCAGGCAAGTGAGAGAAGAAACCAGGCAGTGTTTTGTCCTGTGGAGCTGAGGTACCACCACCACCATTGTTGTCTCCTGATTTTTCTGCAGGACCACAGGTGACATTGCACAACAGCTGAAACTGAACCCAAATACTTAGATTTGACAGAAGAATGAAACATGTCTGAAAGAGGGCTCCGCAACTCAGTCTTTCAGGCACTGCAGGAGTAACAAACTATTGAGGCAGTGCCTTAACATACCAAGATGTTTCTGAGATAATGCCTTCTGAGAAAGAGATCAAATGAGAATCTGTTTTGCATGGCTGTGTTTTGCACCACTGCCTCCAGAATTGTGCAGCTCTTTCTTCTTTGTTTTTGCTCCAGATTGTACCAAGAATGTCTCGCATCAGGTGCTTCTTAGAAGCCCTTTCAATAGGAGCAGGATAATTGAGGCATCAAATTGCATCCTGTGGGAGTTTCAGGATTAGGCCATAGTGCAGGTCATGTTATATGTTCGAAAGGACAAAGAGCATTTTATGTTTTGTCTATTCACTTAGCTATGAAATGGTGAATTTTGGCTTGAAATACCTATCATTTGCCTTAATCTTGTTCTCCTAGACTGCCACACCCCAAGTGGTTTTTGCTAGGATGCTGTATTAAACTTAACATCTCCTGATGCAACAAACTGAATCACAGAGTGGTTTGGATTGGAGTGGACCTCAAAAATCATGTCTTTCCAACCTCCTGCCATAGACAGGGACACTTTCCACTAGCCCAGGCTGCTCAGAGCCCCATCCCACCTGGCCTTGGACACTGTCAGCTTGCGCGGGAGCAAGAACCTGGCATGAGGAACTAAACATCAAGGATCCAGTATCTGGCCTTTTCAAATTCCAGGCCTGAATACACAGTGGGTTGGCTGTGGACTTCACTCTTCCCTTTGCACACAGTTCAAAGCAGGAAAACCACGATCCCTTTGGACCACTGAAGGACTGCCCTGGAGAATTTCTCTTTTCCTCTTGTGCAGCAAGTTAAGCTTCTGCCTTTTACCCTGCCAGACCAGAGGCTGGTGGATAGTTATGGTAAATTTTGTGGCTGATAAATTATCCTGTGGAAGAATTCTTGTACTGTTGCTAATATTTAGTATTTGCTGAGTGTTGGCAACATGCTTCCATGCCGAAAGGGAGACTTTAGGCAGGGAAGCTTTTTTATTTGCATGTGCACATACATGTACATGCATATGTCCTCACTTCTGCCCCTTGATCCTTCTGGACTTGGGGGCCACAGCCTGAAAGCTCTGGGGCAGCTCCTTTTAAACTCAAACCGGAATCCAATATGAGCATGAAAAATACAAGCTGCACATCAGCCTCTATTGTTTATTTTGATACTGAGGAACATTTATCTTAGCCTTTCCCTAAACATCCTCAGCAGTCTTCCGCTGAAGTGGGAAGAGCAGCACAAGGAATACCGCAAATACCAAGGTAATGTTATCTGTTTTTTCTACAGCAAACTTGGCGGATTTTGAAAGGATACCCACTGTGGCAAATTCAAGGCTTCAATAAAACCTTTTGATAATGAAAATAAGGAATGTAGGATCAATATCGAGGCAGATTCTGTGTTTTGTGGTGGCCTTTTCAGACCGGGGCAGAAAAGGATCCACTCAGCTTTGCAGCAATGGAGTGTGAGAGAAGCTTAGGGATGTGCCTGCCCCTAAAGCATCTGGAACAAGGGACTCACCAGGGAGATATGGAGATGTGTTGGGAACACATAGCTCCAGCTGGTGAAACAGCATGGAAGGCTGGGTCAAACTGGCTAGGGAAGCATCAATAAGTGTTCAGGGACAGGTTGGATGGGGCTTTGAGAAACCTGGAATAGTGGAAGGTGTCCTTGCCCATGGCAGGGAGTTGGAATGAGATGATCTTTATGGCTCCTTTCAACCCAAACCATTCTATGATTTATGAGTAATATTTTCTTTTTACATCTCTCTGCACCTCAACCGACCCAATAATTTCCAACTGAACCATACATGGACATTGGGCTGTATGGAGAATCTGGCCATTGAACTGGTATCTAAACATTTCAGAGAACTTTTAACTTTGTTCACTCTGCTATTTACTGTCATGATAGGGCTGCTTGTGAAAACTTGCTCCCTCCTCTTTGGGCAAACAGATGCATATTCAGCACGTTATCAAAACAGAGACAATTTAGTCCAGAACACTGAGGAAAATATGATGATGAGACACTGAGTAGCATCAGTGTTTAAAGAAGATCCCGTGTTTGAAGCACCAAGGACTTTAACATTTAAAACCCTAGATCCCACACGTGGATGGTCATGCCATATGTCCTATCAAATTTTTCTCTCCCTGAATGTGCAATGTAGACAGCTCTGAGGAAGAAACCTCTATCTCTGTTCCCTTTTGTAGGAGGACTTTGTATCCACGCTGGAAGTAAGCTCTGTTTGTGTTGGCTGGAGATGAAGCAGTCCCTTTGCATCCATCAGTGTGTTTGTTTTCACCTCTACATAAGCACGGGTACTACAGCGAATGTTTCTAAACAGCAGATTAATCAGAAAGCACGAGGTGCAGCTGCAGCCAGACTGTGGTTTCTTCTCTCTCTCTTTGAGGCAGAGAGCATTTGTAACCACTTTCCTGTCTTCACAGAGCTGCTGATGATCGCATCTTCTTGGAATTTGCTGCTTGTGCTGGCGCACAGCGACAGCAGAACCACGGCGGCCGCCGGGGGCTCGCTAATTGTCTCTCTTCTCCTGGGGCCTGCCGGAGTCACTCCAGTTCCTGCTTCCAGGGAAGGGGAGCCCGGAGGGGGGGGGGATGTGATCTGGCTCCAGCTAAATTCACGGAGGAGAGCAAAGTCAGGGTGGAAGGAAATGGAAGTGAAGAGGGATTAACTCGGCTGGAGGAGGTGAAACCCCACAAGGTGCTGAAACCCGCAGCGGCAGCTGATAGGCGACAGGGCGGGTGTGGGACATTTGGTCGTCACCTCTCTACATCAAAGCTCCCGAGGAAGAAAACAGCATTCTGTGAAAAAGGGACGGCAATTCACCAGTGTGTGACAGTGCCTCTCCTAGGGAGAGCCGGCACTTCTAGCAAAAGGCAGCTGACCAGGGCAGGGGGGGCTGAACGCAGTTTAGGGAAGATGTCTTGGCATTGAACTTCTGATGAAATCTTTGTGTGGCCTCAGAGGACCATGGCCCCTTGACCTCTCCCTGTGCAGGGGATGATCGTGGGCTCAGACAGAAGCAGCAGCAGCAGAACACTCATGTAAAGTTTGTCTCTTGCCATCAGCACACCAGGTCAGGTCTCAGCTGGGATGAATCCTTAGCCCCTTTGGTGGGAAGAGCTTTCCCATTTCTCCAGGTGAGGATTTAACTCACCTCCTGTGGTATCCCTCTAGTAAAGCCACATAGCTAGCATTTGGAAATAAGACTCTGAGGAGTTTCCCTTTTGATGAAATCTCTCTGCCTGTCATCTGTCTGTCTTGCTAATCTTACCTGCCAGGATAATCTTTCTATCACTCCATTTAAAGCTGGAAGCTGGTCATCTTTTTTTTTTTTTTTTTTTTTTTTTTTTTTTTTTTTTTTTTTTGTTTTTGTTTTTGTTTTTGTTTATCTCCTTTTTGTTTTTGCCTTTTTCCCCTGCCCAATCCAGTTATTTCCAGTCAGGAACATGTGTGCTTGCACTAGTGCTGCTCCCTGTTGGGAACCTGCTGGGGGGTGCAGACTGTTGATACTGAGAGCAGAAATGAGGGGGTTGGAGCCTGTGGACCACCTTTTGCAGCTCCTTCTGCCCAGGCTGCCTGTGTGACCTCCTTGTGGGCTCTGCCATGACTTGTGCAACCCACGGTCTCTGAAGAGCAGCCGTGTGAGGGAGGGAAGTGACTACTCAGTTTTGCCCAGGCCTGCTCAGGGTTTAAAGTATGTTTTGCTTGTTTGCAGCCTCCTTAAGCACACACAGCAGGATTGGTGCCAGCCTCCTTGTGCTGCTCCATCAGCTGTTTTGGCTTGATGTTTCCAGGGAGAGAGTGCTGGAAATGATGTGGATCTCCCCATCTCTCTGGTGGATGACATCCCCTCCTCTGTGCCAGCATCCTTGCTTGAAAAGCTGTGTGTGTCAGATCTGGGCCCAAATCCATTGACAGATAAACCTGGGATAGCAAATTATCTGTTTTCCACCAGTTTAGCTCCCCCATTCCCCTGACCCTGTCACAGCCTGAAATCCCACAGAGCTACAGCAGAGTGGGCACAAGCAGCCAGAGCAAAGGAAAGAAGGAGAGCGCCATCACTTTTAATGGCTTCCCAGCTAAAAGTAATTTTATCTCAGCTGAGAAAACCACATCCTTGCTATTGCCTTCATTCTGAATATCCTGAGTCCTGAATCCTGCTCCCACTTTCCATGCAGTCCTCTCCTATCCAGCTGTGCTAGACACATCACTCTCCCCCAGGTCTGGATCTTCTGCCTCCTCACCTCAGACCTTCTGATGTGCAGTTCTCAGCCTTCCCCGGCAGTTCTCCCTGATGGTCGATTATCACCATGGCTGACACAATTAACTGAAGCTGCACTGGCCAAATCTTCTACCAAAACCATCCCCATGCTTTCAGAACAACAGAATACTTGGTCATACTGCAACAAGCAGGAGGACAGTATAAGCAATTAATGCCAAGAAACAAAACAGGAGGGTAAGATTAAAAAACCTGACCCAAACTCCAGGATACTGGGCTGAACATAGGTCTGCTGCAACAACAGTGTCTGTGTTTCCATCAAAATCCACGGATGATATATATTGCTGAGAAGGGCAATGGGGAAATGAAGATGTAGCCCTAAACAGCACTTGGGAACTTCTTCCTGGAAGAAAAAGGGAGGCAGAACTAGATGAAAAATCATTCTCATGCTTCAAGAATTTTTTTCTAGATTCCTTGGGGTGTGTCAGGCTCACAGCATGCCAGCAGCTGCAAAATGCACTTTGAGTGCTGTCCTTTGCCATAAACTCCTATTGCTAATCAGACAAAAAAGGGACCTTCACTTCATCTGACTTACTCTGTAGTGCTATTGGAATATCCCTCTTAAATTGTAAAGTCACTGCCCAAATGGCTCTCAGCCTGGAGAAAAAGAGTGTTATCCACTAGATAAAACACTGGGATTTCTTGTAGAGGAGTACCTTTAGGTCTCAAGAACAGCAATAACTGAAGGAGGCATACACTGCTCTTCCTGCTTTTATTCCATTTCAGCCTAAATTCAGAATAATGGCAATGTGTCTTCCTGACTTAGGGGCAGAGCCAAAGTCTGGATTCTCACAGAAAATTCTCAAATTGGCTGCCTGCTGGCACTGGAAAACTTGAGATTTTTGTTAGTACACATGATCTCTAGCACAAGCAGCAAAGGCAAATTGAAAAAAAAAAACCACAAGCAAACCCACATTTAGTTCAAGAACTAAACAGATAAATAAAGAATAGATTAAATGTAAAAAATGTGCCAGGTTGAAATATCAGATCTATGTCCTTTGCACATCAAAGACTGTAATACCCAGAAAGGCAACAGCCACTCCAATTCTATTTAACCTCTGTAGAGAGGAGAGGAATTCAGGTGTGACTCATGCAGGTGAGTTAAACTACAAACCAAGAGCTGTTCCACATTTGGAATAAAGTGATTAGTAAAGACCCAAGTGCTGGAGGAGGGGTATACAGATTTCACAGGGGTTTCAGAGGTGAGTGTTGGTTCTTTCTGAAGTCCACGATCACTTGGAGCAATGACAAGAGCCTGGCAGCACTGATTGCATTTTTGAATCCTCCTAAAGACTTGCCTCCTCAGGATTGCTCTAATCTATAGCCAGAGCACAGGAGGTATAGCTGAAGGATGCTAAAGGATTCTCAGGACAGATAAAGGGAGGAATTTCAGTTCAGGAATTTATAAATAGAGAGCTGAGAAACAGTTAAGCATAAAGCAGAATCAGGCTGAGCTCCTCCACAACTGCCTGTGTGTGAGCAGGAGGCTCTCAGGGTCACCACTCTCATTAGGGGGTGCTTGGCACCTTCTGTGTTTTTTCCTGTGTCTGTCCTTCCATGCACACCTTCCAGTTTAAGAGAAAGATCTCATACTAACACAGGCTCAGTCCCACCAGACCATGGCACTCCTGCCAACCCCAGCACCATCACTATGAGAGGGACCAGAGAAATGATGAGGCAGCAGAACCTGGGGCTGTGGTGTGCCAAAGTCACACTGCTGGGTGTGTAATGGGCTGCACATACGTTGTCTGCTTTGTATGTTTGTGTGAGTGGGCATAAGACATGCCTCAGCCTTCAAGGTTTTGAATGACTTTTTTCTGCTTTGGGCAGCATGGGAAGGCTGCCTCCCACTGCTCACCACAGCCTCTCCCCCCTCCCTGGCTGCTTCAAACCTTTCAGCTGCATCCATCGAACCCATGCGAATATTAAAGCTGTTAAATTGATGGGCTGAGTAAATAGGATTAGCTCCATGTGCCCAAGGGGGGAGGCTGCTGCTTGCACAGACTGATAGAGAGACGGGGGAAGGCTGAGGAGGAGAGGGTTGCTTTCAAGCCGACAAGAATATGCTATCTGGGAGGTACACGGATAGCTTCCAATCTGCCCCTGATTGGATTAGACATGCTCCTAAATGTGAAGTGCCTATACAAGTCTGGGGCTTAGCTGGTGCCGGGCCGCTGAGAACCTGCCGAGGTGCTCCCCAAGGATTGCTGCCACCCCAACGGGCCCTGGAGACGCCTGACTGTCAGGGGGCAGAAAGCCCCTGCTGCTGGGCCCTGTCTCACCCACCGTCCCAGGCGTCGGATCTTTAACCCGCTCCCGTGAAAGCTGAGATCCTTTGCCTCCATCTGTTCACATGGGATGGCTTTACAATTCCCCTCTAACCTACCAAAGGGAAGCGTGAAGTGATCTCTCGCTGCCTGGTGGAGGGAAATCTCTCCCTCCTGCCATCTCCCCCTCCTCTTTTTTCTCTTCCAGATGAAGAATTTGAATGTCTTCATGGTCTGTTTAAAATATAAAGTGAGTTCTTGACATATTTTTTGAAGCTGTGCTTGTCTGGGCATTGATTATTGTCACTAACAGCGATGTGAGCCAAATGCTTTCCCTTTTCCCCAAGCTTTGATAATATTTCCAAGAACTTCGGCTGCTTTTTTGCAAAGTTAGTTCCAGAACAAAAATACTAATAAAGAAATTTATACCTAGCCTTTATGTAGGATAGCAGGGAATGGTATTGGCTTAGTTAGGCCTTTCTTAGGTTTATAGAAGAATAACTCGAAATATTTTTAATTGGAACAGAAAAAATCTGAGCAAAAATATTGTAGTTGCTGAACACAGGAAAACTGTACAACTGTGATAACTGGGGTTTATTCCATGGATATTATCCTTTACTTATTTTCTAGTCACAGGGAAAATAATGGGGAGGAAACTCTTTGTTTAACATCTATTTTGACAGTAGTTAGGCAGCACTCTGATGTCCATGCACTCACTCTAAATTAAACACTGTCCTTGTTTTTGAAACAGATGCTTGCCCTGATATTCTATAGAGGTAAAAGGTATACATATTTATTTTCTTTTTTCCTTATTTTTGCTTATTCTGGCTGGAAATAACAGTAACTCACCTGTGAGGTCTAAGCTGCAACAATAATTTAGATTAATAGAAATAGCTGAGAAAAATACAGGAAGGACCATGAGCTCTGATGCAAAAAATTATTCCTGCTTTAGCCAGGGGGATAAAAAAGAACAAGGAAGTGATTTTACTTCAAGAAGTGAGTTGTGGAGCCAGAATTCAGGTCCTGGTGCTCGTACTGACTCCTAACCTGCTGCTCTTGTTACTTATCCTGGTAAAGGCAGGCAGAAGTGTGAGGCAGGAATGGAGCAATGGGAACATTCAGAATGGAATTGCAGCATTTGTCTCTGCAGGAAAGGTTTAGGCTTCCTTATCATCACCCAAAAGCTGACTGAGAAATGCATCTAGACTTCAGGGAGACATTTTTATCAAAATAATACCCAGCTATGAATACCCCTGTGATACACCACACAGATACTCTTCGTAAATGATAGTAAACACTGTCATAAATAGAATGCAAGAACATCCATCGGTGTTAAACACCCCGTTTTTCCCCAGCCCTGCCCACATGAACAACTGAGAACATGAATTATCTCTTCATTAATTTAGGAGTTGTGGTGACAACATGTTTGGCTGTGTTGTTTTCTCATGAGGCTTGGGGGTATCTTGAGTGGGCCTAATTGCATTATCTTGTGTGGGAAATTGAATTGCTGTGTTCAGCGCCCTTGAACTACTGTGTAAATCAAAATTTCTGTCTGGCAGGCAATGGCATCCTTCACTGGAATATTCTACTGGAATAACTGGATATTAACATATACTCTTCATAGGAGATGAAATTCTCCTTCTTTCCCATCTTTGTATCAGGTTTAATTTTAACTGATAAGTTAATACAAGTGGATGCAGCAAATTGATGCTTTCTGTACAAATGTGTGCTCCTGAGCCACCCCAACCCTTGCTGGCCAGCATCAGTCTTGGCCAGACCTCTGTGTGGATGTGGCCATTCCTCTGTGGCCATTCATCCCTCCTTATCTGTGTCACTCCCCTATTCCCTCCCCCTGCAATAGACACATTACAGCAGGCAGAGGTGCATGTCTGCACAACTGGATGTTTACTTACCCAAATTCCTCTGTGTGTTCCTGACACCATCTAACTTGAAAGCTCCCTGCTGAAACCAGCGAATGCTCTGCTAGTTTCAAATCAACCTTCTGACTCCACCCAGCTTCTTCTGTTTTAGCAGTATTCCCATTTATTGGCTTGAATAGCACCAAAAGGACCTTGAAGTTCCCCTGAGTCGACTCCGTTTTTCTTCCTTTTCTGGCCTCATTAAAGCTGTTCTTGATTTTATCACATCTTCCTGCACTCCTGCACTTGAATGTTGTGTAATTATATCAGATAACCTATTCAAACAAAGGAAGGGGAAATTAGAGATGGAAAGGCTTCTTTAGATTGAGGAGACAAGCCCTACTCCCTTGGGAAGAGGACAGGAAAGGACCATGCACTCCTCACTCACCCAACTTACATGGGGTTCACGTCTCCCTTGAGATCCAGCTACACTTTCAGACCTCACTGCTAGGAGGAATTTCCTGATCCTTTCTTTAACAGTTCCACTGCTTCATTCCTCAGCCCACACCTAGTTTTGCCCTTCACAACTCAAAATAGTTTCTAAGAGGTTAATTTTTCACATTTTGTAGTTAAGAAAAGTGATACTGAGTAGGGTTAAATGACTGCTGTAGACCCACAGTACTTAGGACAGATAGGGATCTCGGGACCTTAAATTTGCTCATTGAAATCCCAGAAAACATGTCCTAACACTTCTTCCCAAAATTCACCAAACACCACCTTAATTAAACATCTTAATTAGCCTTTCTGCCCCCATGCCTTTAGTGTGGCTGAGCTCCAAACTGTAGTTCATGCAGTTGATATAGGGCTTGCTCTATGCACAAAAGTCACTGGTTTGTTGAGCTTGGTTTCAGGTTTCCTGCATTGGCCATGAATTTGGGGAGGTTTAGGATTTAAGCAGCCATGTCTGCTCTTTACTCAGCCACACTGAGGTGACATTAGGACATGGCACAGCTCTCCAGCAGTTGGCCGTAAGGTCCAGCACAGCCTGGCTGAGTCCCCTCTGATTGTTGAGTCACCCTTGGCTTGCTGTGTGGATCCCTGCCAGGGCAACCTGAACTGCTCCTGCTCTCCTGGCCAGGCACTGCTGCCTCCTGCTCTTCAGCCTTCACATTCCACACTGCTGCAAGCACGTGAACAATGCACGGCATCCCTCGGGTTGTTCCCACCCAACCTCCCTGCTTTACTGCAAAGGAAAGCCTTTCCAGGACGAAGGAATCCCTTGAGATCCAAGTAGAGGTTCCCTAAGCTGGCTGCTGTTAAGAATAAAAGATCTGAGAACTATTTCCGTTCCTGGTTGTGCAACACAAAGCAAGTTCCCTAACCCTTCCATGCCTTATTTTCCCTCTGGATGAATTTCGTTGTAGTATTCCACTTTTTTTGAGGGGGAATGCTGTGGTGTAATACCAGGGCAGGCCTTCAGATGCCTCTGAAGGCTGCAACTGATCTATACATAAGCTGGTTGCCATCCTAGGGGCTATGAAAGACCCACACGAGGAATGGAGCAGCTCTGCTGGGAGGAAAGGCTGAGGGAATTGGGATTGTTCAGCCTGCAGAGGAGAAGGCTTTGGGGTGACCTCATTGTAGCCTTGCAGTGCCTGAAGGGAGCCCCAGGCAAGATGGAGAGAGACTCTTGGCAAGGGCCTGGAGTAACGGGACAAGGGGCAGTGGCTTCATTCAAAGTAGATTTAGTTTAGATATAAAGAAGAAATTGTTCCCTGTGAGCGTGGTGAGGCCCTGGAACAGGTTTTCCAGAAAAGCTGTGGCTATCCCATCCCTGGAAATGTCCAAGGCCAGGTTGGATGAGTCTCTGAGCAGCCTGGGATAGTGGAAGGTGTCCCTGCCCATGGCAGGGGTAGGACCTGGGCAATCTTTAAGGTTACTTCCAACTCAAACCATTCTATAATTCTGTGACTCTGTGTCTGTTTTGCCCTTATCACCCTGGAGTCTCAGCATTGAATACTTTCCAAATTCCACCCTCCTTCTGAGTAGTTCGATTTCTGAGTATTTTCTTCCAGATGTTTGAGAATCTTATTTTTGCCGAACAGTATTTCCAGTTCCCTCTGTACTGTCTGTCCATCCCCACCACAGTGCAGTTGTATAATATGCCAGCATTTTGATCTTCTTACTCATGTCAGCTAGCAACTTCTTGCAGGAGTTTCAGCAGCTCAATCTGTCCCTCTCTATCCATTCTGTACCATAAGAGCCTTGCAGTACTCTTTAATCCCCCCCCCCCCCCCCACCTCTTTACAGATACAGATAAAACCAATTTCAACAACAATCCAACTCTGACCTCTATCAGGCTCCTGTACACTCTCAGAACTACCCCTTGCACAGCAACTTTCAATTCCCTCTACATATCTGACTCCCCAGCTAGGCTGAATTTAGTTTTCACATTTCATTTCACGGCTCTGCATCTCCTGCATCTTTGTTCATTAATTAAGTGAACAGGCTTAGACAAGTTTATCTAAAAGGCTGAGGCTTTGAAAAGTGTCCTTCGATTATGAGTTTCGCATGATTTTAAAGCTCACGGGTGAGGCTTTCTTTGGGATTTGTTAAAGGAGAAATAGGCCCACACAGAGTTTTCTATAGCCAGCCAAAATGCAGAGGGGCTGGTTTCATGGGTAAATATTCTCACTGCAAGAGGCAGCAAGACAGAGAGAGTATTCACAGAATCATTTAGGCTGGAAAAGATGTCCCAAGATAATTGAGTACAACCTGTGACCAATCACTACTGTGTCAACCAGATCAGAGCTCTGAGTCTTGAACACCTCCAGGGATGGTGACTCCACCACCTCCGTGGGCAGCCTGTTCCAATGCTTGACACCCCTCTCAGTGAAGAAATTTTTCGTGATATCCAGCCTGAACCTCCCCTGGCACAGCTTGAAACCATTTCCCTTTGTTCTGTCCCTTGTTCCCTGGGAGCAGAGCCAAATCCCTCCGGGCTGCCCCCTCCTGTCAGGGACTTGTGGAGAGCCTGAAGGTCCCCCCTGAGCCTCTTTTTCTCCAGGCTGAGCCCCCCAGCTCTCTCAGCTGCTGCTCATATAACTGACTCTCTAGACCCTTTCCTACCTCCATTCCCTTCTCTGGACACCCTCCAGCCCTTCAATTTCCTTGTCATGAGGGGCCCAGAACTGGAGACAGGATTTGAGATGTGACAGTCAATGCTGGCCACACCATTGCTGACCCAGCCCAGGTGCCTTCTTGCCCACCTGGGCACAGTTGGCTCATGTTCAGCTCTCGTTGTTGAGAACTCTCAGGTCATTTTCGTCTGAGGCACAGTTCTAGGAAGGATAGCCATGGGATGGGTAAGCTTGCAGTGCAACTGCACCTCCCCAGCAAATGCACACATCCACGCCTTCTTCACTCGATGAGGAAGAAGCAAAACTGCGTTGCCATCCCAGAGGGTGCTCTGGGATACCAGCAGGACACAGCTGATTGCAACCGGGTATGATGGAAGTTCACGCTCAACCCTCTCGATAAGCCCTTCCATCCCTGCAGGAGGTGTTCCTGCGCTGCTCTGCCCCTGGACTGAGGGCACACAAGGCAGTGTCCGGCTGGCTGAGGCTGTGGCAGAGCTCAGGGAGCAGGGACGGTGCCGGTTCCTGCCGTTCGTGAGGATGCTGCGGGAGGCAGTGCCCGGCGGGGCGGTACCCAGCAGAGGGCAGCGGTGCCCGCGCTACCGCAGCCACCCGACCCGCGGCTTTCCCCTACACTAACCCCCGCAAAAAACATCCTGCATTGCCTCTAGGCTGGCACACAGCCCACACGTGTAAACCTGCCCTCCTTCCCTTTGCAGCTGTAGTCTCGACCACCCAAGCATCGACATCTGCCAGCGCTTGCTGACCAACCAGCTGGGGTCATGGCTCCCTGGCTGTTCAATCACATCATGGAATGGCCTGGCTTGGAAGGGACCTTAAAGATCCTCATCCCAACCCCCTGCCATGGGCAGGGACACCTTCCACTAGACCAAATTGCTCAGAGCCCCATCTTATCTGGCTTTAGTCCTCCTGTCACTTGAACAGCTATGTGTAAGAAAACTCTGGGATGGAGGAAGATACAGTGGGAGTACTTCTAAATGACATCCCCCCTTCTGGGAAAATTGGTTTTCTCAGGGAAAAAAATAAAACTGTGACCTAGTGGTTAATTTACATGCAGAGGAGTCAGGAGTCAATTTTTATGTGGTTTGAACTGGTTCATTCATATCTAATTAAAACAGTAAGGGGAGGAAGGTTCATTTTATGCTCAGTTAATCAAAAGACTGCAGAAGCTACTTCTTTTCCTCTGGGGATATGGATAACTGCTGGATTCAGCCCTATGGAATTAGTTTGGTTAAACTATTCCTCTTCAAAATCTGTGAAGCCTAAATCCACTTGAAGTCTTATTCCAGCCCTAAAATACATCTGATCCCAGCCCTCAAACTCATTCTATTTTGATACATTATAGATGACCAGTTCTGTGCCTATAGGCATATTGTAGAATCATGGAATAGCCTGGGTTGCAAGGGACCTTAAAGCTCATCCAGTTGCCACCCCCCTGCCATGGGCAGGGACACCTTCCACTATCCCAGGCTGCCTAGAGTCCTGTCCAGCCTGGCCTTGGACACTGCCAGGGATGGGGCAGCCACAGCTGCTCTGGACAACCTGTTCCAGGGCCTCACCACCTTCATAGGGAACAATTTCTTCTTTATATCTAAACTAAACCTACTCTCTATCAGTTTGAAATAGATACATCAATACATATCAATATTGGGGAATTCAGAACTTAGCTAGAGAAGACCCTGAATTTTTTTTACGACAGAAATTATCTTGGCTCTGTATGGAGCTTTGGACCTCACAGATATCTGTGGATCTCAATTATTCTGTCACCTTCTGAATTTATGGCTCTGATCCTGCTATTCATGTATATGCTGGATACTCCATGCAGGATGGAGGTGGTGAGAAGGACCTTCAGCACTTCCCACTCTTTCTGCCCAATCTCCCTGGACTCACAGAGTGGCCAAGTAAGCACTGAAATCCACTGCTGAACAGCTCTGCATTTTGTGATCCTATTCCAGGACAGGGAACTCAAGGTGCTCCTTCATAAAACACCAGCATGTTGCTATTCTTATTCTCCTGGAGTTGGACTCAATGATCCTTGTGAGTCCATTCCAGTTCAGGATATTCTATGTTTCTATGATTCTAGTTGGATGGGAACTGTATGTCATGTTGTAAATGAGGATCCTGTGGTGTTTCTACAAACCTTCAAGGACCTGCCAGACAGGTCAGCAGTAATTTCCTATTGACAAAAGCAAAAGAAGTCAAGATCTTAGGGTCTTACAACAACAACCTGTAATTTCTTATAAACTATAACATAGAACAGTAGATCCTTAATCACTGTTAAAATTTGTCTTCTGAAAGATGAAAAGGAAAAAACTTTAGAGGTTCCCAACTTGTCTGTATCTTCTAATGTTGCCATCTGGACTTATAAAGGATATTTTCCTTCCCTATAAAACTGACCTCACTTATAAGGACAATCACATGCAAAGCAGCAGAAGTGATCAGTAGACCAAAGTAAACTGATTAACTGAACTGATGAAAAACGAGCTCTAAATTCCACTATATTTTCTTAAAAGCTGCTTCTCTCAGGCATATGCAAACAGCTTAGCAGAAATAGTTATAGAATCACAGGACCTCGTTCTGCTTTCCCATCAGAGCAATTCTGAAGTAATTCCGCTGAAGTGAGCAGAGTTACACTGATGTGAGATCACAGTCAGTCAGAAATGGAAAATTCCTAATAGCTTATCCAGTTCATAACCCTAGGGCTAGTGTAGTTATTCCTTGCACTAAAACCGCATTTAATTCTTCCAAATATGAATAGTGGAAAATGGTGCTTGAGAGGTGTTTTAGTCACTTGGTGGAGTTTCTTTAATTCCTCATCCAATTCCTCTCCTTGGGAAAATCCTTGTTTTTGACTGAAAGCCAAAACCTCAGTTACATTGCCCAACAAATGAAATATGGAACAAAATGGATATATTATAAGAGTGTAATTCTGGGTGCCTCATGTGCCTGTCCTCCACCCTGTGCTGGCTGTGGATTCTCATTAGGCTGGTGACACATGGAGACTTTAGAGAACTTATTGTAAAGACAAAGCAACAGGGCAATGCCAGATACATTGGGGTGTCACATCCAGGGCTCTCCGGCAGAATTCCTTGTGTGTAGCACTGGGTTAACACATGGCACAGCATCTATCCTTTTGTCAGAGGCATTTCTGCTTTCCAGTGAAATGTCTAAACATTCTGTAGCAAGAAGACCTTCCTCAGTGAATCCACTCTTCTGTGAGATCTGCTCTGCCTGAAACAGCTTTTCCTGTTGAAGAACAATTTCAATAGAAACATTTCAATCAGATGTCATGGTAAAGAGACAAACAAAAAAGAAACTCTCTCCTTTTTATTTTTTCTTTATCCTAGTAATAACTAATTGTATCAATTTGGTTGTTTTCAGGCACAAGGGCATTGCTGATGTGTCTGACACAGGAACACTGAAGTTGGGCAATGTCCCTGTACTCTCTCCTTGCTTACTTAGCACCAGAGGTGTTTTCCAAGAGTCATTTCTGTAGATGCACCTGGGATATCCCATGGTTGGTGTGCACTGCTTCCTGCACGTAAAGGGGTCCATACCAACTGCTCTGTTCTTAGATGCTAAACAAGGTTTCAAAAGTGAGTTTTTATGAATGAACCATTTGTCTTCTACCTTTAAAAGCTGGGGTCTAAAATCAATCTGCTTGTACAGGTCCTTGCTGAAGCACGTGAGATAAATGTGACAGTAAATCACACAAGCCACTAAGCAGAGTCTGATACCATTTCCCTGTGAATGAAAAGCAGTAAGAAATCTCACAGCTGCTGTTCCTGCCCTTCAGCAACTTTTAATTTTTATTGATTGACACAACACCTACATGCCACATCATCCACAAGAGGCATCAGGTCTCTTTCAGGAAAAGCAAATTATTTGGTATTGTCAACAGCTGGCAGAGGCCACCAGGAACTGCTTCTTCATTCATTTGTTTTTCTCAGACACCTATAAAGAGCTGTCATCACATATCAAACGAAGCAAGTATCGGACAGCATGTGTGTCTCAATGCTGGCACACAGCCTCCATCGCTGGGAGGCATGAACTGAGGTGTGTCAGCCATGGCAAGTGAGCAAAGCAGGGACAAAGTGAGTCCTGGGGCAGTTTGGGGCACTTCAAATATAGGAAAAATATAAAGTTATTCGAGAGTGTCCAAGAGAGGGCTACAAAGATGCTGAAGGGTCTGGAGGTGAAGCCACACAAGGTGCAGCTGAAGGCATTTGGTCTGTTCACATGGAGAAGACCAGGCTGAGGTCAGAGCTCACAGCAGTTCCCAGCTCACGAAGGGAAAAGCAGGGGCAGGCCCTGAGCTCTGCTCTGTGTGACCAGGGACAGGACCCAGGGAACGGCTGGAGCTGTGTCAGGGGAGGGTTAGGGTGGATACCAGAAAAGGTTCTTCCCTCAGAGAGTGGTGGGGCACTGAACAGGCTCCCCAGAGAATGGTCACGGCTGTCAGAGCTCCAAGAGCATTTGGACTCAGGGATGCACAGGGTGGGATTGTTGGGGTGTCTGTGCAGGGCTGAGAGTTGGACTGAACGGTCCTTGGGAGTCCCTTCCAGTTATGGATATTCTGTGATTCCAAAATGAGCTCAAGTACAAACTTTGCAGAGTTGATTGCCTTCAAAAATCACTGTTGCTGTGGATGGAATAGCAAGAGGACATGGTGAAGAGTTTGGACCTTCTGTGACCAGGGGAAGCTATCTGTGCTGAAGGTTGTTGCCTCAGTGACATTAATACTTGCACTTCACTGAGAACTGATGGTGTAAAAGGACTGCATTATTAAATCAACAGCCACCCCCTTGTGTTATTTGCCCTGAGATAAACTAGGCTGTGAGACATGTGATGCTCTTTTTACCTATGCAGAGTCTTGATCAACAGCTGTGCAAGTACTGTGCATTTGTGAGCAGGATGAGCAGGATATCCCTTGATATGCATAAAAGAGGTATATGGAAAAAAGTTTTGCAATGTGTGTGCAAGCCATTTTGACCAATGTTAAAGCCAAAAGGCCACATGAAATACTGCATATCCTTACCGATGCATTGTGCTGCAGTAGTGAAGAATGAAGTGTTTCACTGGGGTAAAAGAGGGAGCTGGAGGTAAGTGAAATACATTTTCCACACTGGAATGTGGTCAAGATAATGGATAAATGCCACTTCTGCT
This sequence comes from Prinia subflava, assembly GCF_021018805.1. Taxonomy (NCBI): domain Eukaryota; kingdom Metazoa; phylum Chordata; class Aves; order Passeriformes; family Cisticolidae; genus Prinia; species Prinia subflava. The sequence goes on along the minus strand of NC_086250.1, from coordinate 13,068,891 downwards.
GAGGAAGGACCACAGATGTTCCTGAAGAGATCGGTGGTTGGAGCTTGGTTTCCCAGTTGTGACCCAAAGCCAGCAGCTGGAGCAGCACAGTCCCCCTTAGCACCCCTTGACTCAGCCCTGACTCAGAGGGAAGAATTCTGCCCACTGAGTCACCAGCCCAGCCTCCACCAGCTCTGCCTCCTTCTCCTGGTGATCCACTCAAGCCCAAACCTGTGCAGCAGATGGGAGCTGACAGGGCTGAGCCCCGAGCAGGATGGGTGGCACAGAACAAATTCTTGGCAGAGCAAACACATCCATATGACCCACAGGAGAACCGTGCTTAGGGGGTCTGCTGTGGGATTTATGGGATGGACACCATGGTCACCTCAAGGAGAGCTCACTCTGGATGTTCACTCTGCTCTCTGGGGCCTCCACAAGCATGGCCTGGGTGCTTTGGACAGATTGCTGAGCCCAAGCTCGTGTCCTGCAAGGGCAGGACTGAACAGCCTGAGGAATGTTACTGTCTCCCACCCACCTCCTCTGGAAATGTCTGAGCTTCCCAGAAAAGACAAGAAACAGCACAAAACCCATGGTATGCTTGATCTGGACTGTGCTTAGCCTATCTCTTTTCCTAGAAACTATTCTGAACTTATTTTGGGGTGTTGAGAAGGGAGCTTGCACTAGAAATAGAAGATCTATAATTAACACATGGTCCTAACACAAAATAGAATCGCAGAGGCCTCTCAAAGTTAGAAACTTTGCTTGGAAGTGCATTCCAAGTTTTATCAGATTTCTCTCATCTGCAGAAACAGAATTTCCTAGATCTGTTGTACTTGCAAGCCCAACAGACTGGACCCAAATATATACTTTAGTTTTATGATTTATAAAAATCCTCCACTGACACACATTGTGCACATGTAATTTGAAGTCTTCAAGTACCAACCCTTCCCACCCTGCAGCAGGGGCAAAATTCTCCTCTCTTCTCACAGGCCTGCTACCACTATGCTAGCTTTCATTCTGAAACCAAAACTAGTGTGAAAAACACCCAGGTTAGTGAATCTGAAACTCAGCCTCCAACCATTCAGCAACCCAAATGAAAATGGTCTGTGTCTGTTAGCTCATTCTTTTTTTTTCCTCTCAGGGGCAGACTGCTTATTCTCCCAGCAACCCAGCTCATCCTGCCATTTATGAAGTTTTTTGCAGGTACAATGACGTGCACACTTGAACCTGTATAACCTGTATCTTTCCATGTCTCCAAGGAGAAATGTATCTGAAGTTCAACAAGGGCAAATGCAGGATTCTGCACCTGAGGAGGAATAGCCCCATGCACCAGCACAGCCTGGGTGTGACCTGATGGCCAGCAGCTCTGCTGAGATGGATCTGGGGGTCCTGGTGGACAACAGGCTCTCTGTGAGCCAGCAGTGCCCTGGGGAACAAGAAGGCAAAATGGAATCCTGGGGTGCACTGGGAAGAGCAGTGCCAGCAGGTCAGGGAGTGATCCTGCCCCTCTGCCCAGCCCTGGGAGGCACATCTGGAGTGCTGTGTCCAGTCCTGGGATCCTCAGCACAGGAGGGACAGGGAGCTCCTGCAGCAGGGCCAGCAGAGGCTGCAGAGATGATTCAGGGCCAGGAAAGGCTGAGGGAGCTGGGGCTGTCCAGCCTGGAGAGCAGCTCCAGCTGAGAGGGGCCCTCAGTCCTGGGTGTCCCTGTGTGCAGGGAGGGCTCCGAGCAGGGCCCAGGCTCTGCTCCCTGGGGCCCAGCAATGGCACCAGAGGAACAGGCAGGGACTGATCCCAGGGAGTTCCACTGGCATGAGGCAGAACTTCTGTCCTGTGCAGTGACCGAGGACTGAACAGATTGTCCAGAGAGAGTGTGGAGTCTCCTCACTGGGGGTATTCCAGAACCATCTGGACACAATCCTGTGCCCTGTGCTCTGGGATGGCCCTGCTGGAGCAGGGAGGTGAGAGATGACCCTCTGTGGTCCCTTCCAACCTGACCCGTCCTGTGAATCTGTGGTTCTGGGGAATGAAGTTTCCTCAATCTCCACAACTACTTTTTCTGTATTTCTCACTGTATGGCCATGAGCAGTGACCTTGGATGCTGCAAGTGGTGCTTTCTTACCCAGCTCCCCTCAGGCCCAATGCTTCTGCTGCTGCTGCCAGGTGATCTCCACATGAAAAAGTTTATGAGACAAGTTTCAAGTGATAGAAGATGAAGAATAAAGTAGGGTTGAAGCCTGCAGAAGTCCTGACCACAGGATAGGATGAAAGAAATATCAGATCTATTGAAGAATTAATCAGTATTTCTGCCTTTAGTTTTTCCCACATATAAAATTAATAGAATAATATTTACTTTTTGAGCTCTTGTAGTATTGTGATTAAAAATTGCTTATTTTTTTAAGCCCTATGGAGTATGTGCTATTCAGAGATACAGGTGGGAAAGATTGCCAACATACATCAATATCCAGAGAGAAGACAAAGAAATGAAAGCACAGGTATTAAAGGTGCCAGAAAGAATTTAAGATGGAAGCAGGAAGGAACAAAGATTAATAGGTATATCTAACTGCTAGACAAAAAAGGGAGGGGATGAATATGATATGGAAAAGATAAAGGAAAGTTAACTTCTCATAAAGATAAATGGAGAGAAAAAGAACAGTAGCAAATAAGGACGAAGAGAAAAACCAGTGAGGGAAGAAGTGATGAAGATGAAAGCACTGGTTTCCCTAAGTAGGACTGGTTACCATGTAAGTACCACCCAGTGGGCTGCACATGACAAAGAGAGGGCAGAAAACAGAAAAATTAAAGAAGGAAGAAAGCAGATTAACAGGGAAAAAAGTAAGCTGAGCTTAACATCTTAATGATTTTTTAAAATTATTTTGCCAGTAGCTGTGGTTTTCTTTGGCGAACCAATATTTTTTGTTAAAAAGAAATCCCAACAAAAATCTTCAGTGTTGGTCAAGAAGAAGAACTTAAAACCTAAGCTTGGTAACCCAAAATCTTTCTGCATTATACTTAAAAGCTCCACATTTTTAGAGTTTTTTATGAAAACCTGATGTTTCTATGGGAAAATCATCACTTCCCAGGCACATCTATTTTTAGGCCTGTGTACTCAATTAGCCTGGTACTTATTTGCAGCACCACAGCAACAGGGTGTGTCAAAGTGTTACAAAGGAGCCTGCCTGGCATTAAAAACCCACCCCGGTGACTATATGGTAGCTGCCAGCCAGCCTTTCTTTTCTCAGAAGAGAAGTATGAAGTGTCAGATATTCTGCTGAGAACTTCTCATGATGTGAAAGAAAGTGAACTCCAAAAGCCCAATGTAAAAGAATTATAGCATTATGGAATGGGCTGAGTTGGAAGAGACCTTAAAAGATCATCCAGTTCCAGACCCCTGCCATGGGCAGGGACACCTTCCATTATCCCAGGCTGCTCCAAGCCCCATCCAAGCCAGCCCTGAACACTTCCAGGCATGGGGCAGCTTCTCTGAGCAACCTGTGCCAGAGCCTCTCCATCTTGACAGGGAACAATTTCTTCCTAATATCCAATCTAAACTTCCTCTCTCTCAATGTGAAACCATTGCCCCCTGTCCTGTCCTTCCAGACCCTTGTCAAGAGTCTCTCTCCATCTTTCCAGTAGGTTCCCTTCAGGAAAGCCACAGTTGGGTCACTCTGAGGCTGAACAATCCCAGTTCTTTCAGCCTTTCCTCACAGCAGAGCTGCTCCATCTGTCTGATCACCTTGGTGTCCCTGCTCTGGACTCATTCCTTAACAAAGCTGAACTCTGAATTGCACTTTGGATATGTGATTGATCCCAGCATCATCCATAAGTAATCCTTTTGCTTCTGCCTTTACATGTCTGAATCATCAGCTAAACTTGCTCTGGGAGAGAACCTGCAGTGGCTCTGTCAGAACAGACAACTGCAGTGCTAAATGTGAGTAAGTCACCCGAGCAGAAATTTGTCCTAGTGGCGCTGTTCCCACTTACAAGCTTTGTGCTTGAGGGGATGAGAAAAGCTGTCCAGATGATCCTGGGAAAGTTTGTACACACGGCAACTCAGCCAGCAAAGTGCTGGGCGTAGCACGCTGCCCATGAGTGGGTGTTTAGCCTCAGAGCAGGTTGGATCCTGGATCCGTGGATCTGCTCCAGCACCTGCTTCACCTTGGTGACCAGAGCAAAGCAGGCCTCTGAGGGGCAGGAGGGCACCATGCAAGAAATGAGCCACCAAAGGGCTCTGCAATGTTTTGGTGGACTTATATATCTCTTTCTGCTGTGTGGTTGAGTGTTTGGAGTCCTGATGGGTGAGCATCTCTCTCACCCCACTGACTACCCCGAACCTCTCCACTGGGCATCTCCTAAGTTCTCTGGCGCTGCCAGAAGATCACAACCTGGCACCTCGCTGTGATGGAAACCCAGAGACTGCTTCTCTGAGCTTCACCAACCTGGCACAAGGAGCTCTTGTATTTGTCATCACCGGTGTTGCCATGGCCACGGCACACAGGTATAAACCTTGCCCAGGGGACATTGTTACAGCAGAGCAGGGTGCAGCCCAGGAACCAGTACTGCTTTACTGACATGATTTATCTCTGTGACCCGTCCAGGTCTCTGGAGTTTATCCACTGAGTTGCTTTTGCAGGAAGTCTCCTTACGATAGAGCCCTCAGTGCATTTAGTAATAATATTTTACATCTATATTGGGCTCTGTGCATTCCAAGTGCAATACTAACTCATTCATCTTATCTTTTTATCTCATGACAGTTGCCTGCAGTGCTGAGTTGGTTTGATCCCAGCCTCACAGGGTTTTCAACAGTGGAATTGTTACCTAATTATCCATCTAAGTCACGATGAGGGACTGGTGGCTGGGCTCCCCTCTCAGTTTTAACCAGCAGCTCCTGCCCCTCAGTGAGAGGGCTCTTGGTCTTTCTGCTGCTGAAGAGAGGGAAAAGAAAATCTTGGAGGCGATTTTTGTTTAGTTTGTTTTAGGGTGTTCACAAGGGGCAAAACTGTTCAGAAATAGAAATACACTTGCCATTGACCTGTAGGAAACACAGTCAAGCATCTCTGTTTTAATTTTACCCATAGGAGATGAAGCTAACATGGGCCCATATTGTATTACTCCTATCCTTTCTCCATTTGCTCCACTAAATGATGCACTAATTCAGTGTGGAGTCCGTGGCCATGCCTTTAGAGATTATTTATATTAAACTGGTAGGTCACTGGTTGCAAACAAGAAATATTTTCCATAGCAGGCACTCTTGCATGCTACATGGAGCTCAGGTCACTCAGTGCAATAGTGGGTCTTTAATATTAATGCTGACCACCAGCATGACAGATATGAGTAAAAAGAATGCTCCAAGCTTAAGTTCTCAAAACTTAGTCTACCCTAAAGAATGGGAAACCACACGGAAAGGCCTCTCACTGGGCATCATCCCTCCCATCAGTCCTGCCTTTAGGACTCTGCTTCACTGCAGCAAAATGAAACACATCAGCACCATAGTTACTGTTTTTTAAGTGACTTCCAAGAATTTTCTTATCAGGATTAAAGTGAAGCAAATTACATAATGCTGTGGAGCCTGGATCCAGCAACTCTTAAGGCTGCCAGAAACATCAGCCGTGTAAAACAGATGGGCTATATTAGGTGAGACTGAAACACACTGAGAAAATGCATTATAGGTTAGTTGTGGTTTTTTTTGAGGCCTCTTGCAACCTGCTACCCTCAGTTTTTGCTACCTCAAGCTTCACCTACAGAGTTGGAAAATTGTTCACCAGGAATTTTATATTCAGTTAATGTATTAAAAGTTCTTTAAAACTTGTCAAGCTACATTTTGCACAGAATCACAGAATGGCCTGGGTTGGAAGAGAGCTTAAAGATCATCTCATTCCACCCCCCTGCCATGGGCAGGGACACCTTCCACTATCACAGGTTGTTCCAAGCTCCATCCAGCCTGGCCTTGGACACTGCCAGAGATGGGGCAGCCACAGCTTCTCTGGGCAACTTGTGCCAGGGTCTCACAACCTTCATATGGAAGAATTTCTTCCTAATATCCAATCTAAACCTACTCTCTATCAGTTTAAATCCATTCCCCTTTGTCCTGTCACTCCAGTTCCTGATGAAAAGTCCCTCTCCAACTTCCCTATAGCTCCTTCAGATACTGGAAAGGGCTCTGAGGTCTCCATACGACCTTCTCCTCTCCAAGCTGAACAGCCCCTGGTCTCCAGGCCTATCTCCACAAGGATCTCCAGTCCCTTTATCAATTTTGTGGCCTCCTCTGGACTTGCTCCAGCATTTCCATGTCCTTCCTTATGTACATTTATCCAGCACATCATTGTTACTTTGCAGTGGAAAGGTAAGTTTGCCACCCAATTCGGTGTTTAAGACCATGTGGGATCTTGCATCCTCTCCTGATGAAGTCCTTGTGACACAGGGCAAACAAATTTTTATGCTACTATTGCCAGTTCCCTATCTTCTGTTTTGTATGTTGTGTCTTCAGCATCTTCTTTGTGGATCTCTTCCTTCCTCTAACTGAAAACCTAATCTGTGGAGAGGAACTAACCCTCCACTCCCAACTCCAAGGATTTGGTTGACTTATCTACCCAAAATAATACTTTCTGGCCTTCAGTGAGTAATTCCATGACAGAGCACAATCTGAAGCCACGTTTGCTATATTGTGTAAGACAATTTGTCAGGTACATGTAACCTTGTTCTTTGGAGACATGTATAGACAAATTTGTGAGCTGGAAAAACCCCATTTCATGAAGCCAACAAAAGCTGAAGGGATTCAATACCTCTATCTCTTCTCAAGAAAGGTACTGTTTCTTTGTCCAAGTTATTGATTCAAGTCAATTCTATGTGTGAGCATTATCCACTACAATCATCTGGAAACCCTATGGCTTCAACACTCTGCTTGAGGAAGCTTGAAGTTTGAAATGGTCACCTCTGCTAAAACACAAATGTGACTGTTCCCAAGTCTCACCTTTCTGTCACCACTAGAGATTGCTGTTTTAATACCCATAAAGAGGACTGTCCTCACTGCCAATCACTTTCAGCCTGAATAGGGGCTGATCTATGAGACTCTTGGTCTCAAAATGATTTTCCCAGTCTGGCAGAACTGGGTTGGTGACAGCTGAGCTTCTTCTGGTGGCCTGAGGGACACGTTCTGCCTGGGAGCCTTCACCAGGTAGCTCCTGGTGCCCTGGCTGGAGAGGCACTGCCCTGCCCAGCCTGCCCTGGAGAAGGGGCTGCCACCACGGTTGGGCACCATCTGCTGCAGCCTCTCCTCAGCTGCCAGTGCTGTTTGGGTGCCCGCAGGGATGTGAAACTGCTGTTTGCCCACGAGGTGTAACTGTTTGTCAGCCCAGCCTACCATGTCCTTGTTGCTCCCTCAGCACGGTTATTGCTGTCCCAGCCTTTGATAAGCCGAGGGCTGAGATAGCTACTGTACTTTCAGGCAAGGCTCCAAGTCAGCGGCTACCTTTCATCTTCGTTTTATTGCCAAGGACAGGGACAGACAGGCCAGACCACTAGCTAGCTAATAAGTAATTGGGAGCTTTGCTGAGTCCCACAGGCCTCCTCATCAGGTGGTACATTTTTGGTGCATGTAGATTTATATACATTTTTTGGGTATCTACAGCTCCCACAGAGTGAGGAGCAGGACAGGGCCAGCTCATGGTGTGTGTGTGTAGGCTTGTGGAAATGCATGTCTGCAAAGGGACTCAGCTGTAACTGGGTAACTTGACAGGCAGAACAAACTCTTGCAGCCCTTTGCTCTTTTCAGTCCCCAAATATGACAGCTTAATCATTTCCTAGGCGCAAAATGTCACGGAGATAAAGCAAAGTTTATAAAGGACGGCTGGTCACATCACAGAAAAATCTGGTGATATATAAAAGCAAAGAAACTCAAAGTTCAGGAAGCATTTGTTTTGCTCTAAACTTCCCTCTTTCCTCTCTCTCAACACTCACAAAGCTGGAAATTCGGCATGAAGGTTCCTTAAACAAATATAGCTCTGTCCTTTGGATCACCATACGGTTCACCATCAATGCCATGTTAGGTAAACTGTGAAAGTCGAAACCCAGTTGCTTTGTTCCAGGCCTTCAAATGTACAGAGGTGCTGAAATTTTGCTAAAATAACTGAAATAGGAGTTTCCTGTAATAATTACCTTGTAGCTTTATGTGTCTTATAGTATCACCAAACACATTCAAATTTAGACATGATTTTCTCCCTGACAAAGTGGGAGCATCTTGGTGCTTTCAAAGACATATTTCAGCTGACAGGAGATGCACTTCCTCAAAACAAGGGATGGGGTCACAGCCTTCCACCTCCCTTCCAGGGACAGCACTTACAACTCCATGGAGGCTCATCAGCCTCCCCTGCTCAGATTCCTAACCCACTAATCTCAGTTGTATTCACTAAATTTCAGCTTAAAGGGCAGGATCTGCTTTTACCTTTGTGCATGTAGCATGGCTGAAGCCCCTCACATGAAATGCCATCACACAACAATCAGCATAGGCAGGGGGCAATTTGGGCCTTTCACGTTTTGGTTTCTGCTGTTTGGGGAATTTTTTTTGTTGTTGCTTGTCTAATTATTTTGTCAGGTGTTGGGCATAAAATATAATAGTAGGAAAAGGAGCCCAAGAAGAAGTTTGTTTTTCCAAGCAATTCATACCATTAGGTCAATAATACCATTAGCACAGCAGATATTATTTACCTTGAGAGGACAAGGGTTGGTTTTTGTGAGATGTATAATTACATGTGCTGACTGCACAGCACCGTTCCTGAGCTCCAGCATGATTAGTCAGGTGGTTTCTTGTAAGTGTGTTTTGGGTGCCTGGATGAATCACTCTAGTTTGAGGTTTGTCAGTTTTTGGTATTTTGGTAACACATCTTAGCCAGCAGAATGATTATCCATATTTGTTTGCTTTTGATTTGACATTCCTTTACCAGAAGAGCTTTGGGGAGGTTGGTGGCTTTCTGCAGCTCACAGGCTGAATGGCAAGATGGGGCTCACTCACTGTGTTTATTTGTAATGTCTTAGCAACCGTAAAAACACCCTGGGGCCTTCACAGACATGCTGGAGGATGCAGTCCTAGCCCTGGGCAACTTCAGTTCTCTATCAAGAGCCACAAGGTGTGGAAAAGCCATAAGAAAATCTCTGAGAACAAGAATAAATTTGACCCCATTAGCTGTGGCTTTGCAGAAGGTTGTAGATACTACATAATCATGGAACAGCGTGGGTTGGAAGGGACCTTAAAGATCATCTCATTCCAACTCACCTGCCATGGGCAGGGACACCTTCCACTATCCCAGGTTGCTCCAAATGCTTTTCAACCTGGCCTTGGACACTGCCAGGGATGGGGCAGCCACAGCTCTCTGGGCAACCTGTGCCAGGGCCTCACCACCTTCACAGGGAACAATTTCTTCCTAATATCCCATCTAAACCTCCTCTTTGTCACTTTGGAGCCATTCTCCCTTGTCCCTCCTCCAGGCCCTTGTCAAGAGTCTCTCTCCATCTTTCCTGTGGGCTCCCTTCAGGCACTGCAAGGCCACAGTGAGGTCACCCCAAAGCCTTCTCCTCTGCAGGCTGAACAATCCCAATTCCCTCAGCCTTTCCTCCCAGCAGAGCTGCTCCATCCCTCTGATCCCCCCTTGGTGTCCCTGCTCTGGCCTGGCTGCAGCAGTTCCCTGTCCCTCCTGTGCTGGGCCCAGGGCTGGATGCAGCCCTGCAGGGGGGTTCTCAGCAGAGCTGTTGTCCTTGTCCTCTACTTAAAGTGAACAAAGCCAGGACAAGTAGTGAGATATCACTGAAGGATGAAACACGGTATTTAGGGTTTGAAATTTCTATAAAAAGAAAAGATACTTTGTTCAGAGAAGTCCAGTTTACACAGTATGCATTGCAGCCACAGAGGCAGTACTCTCCTTTAAAATCCTAATCTGAAGTTACCAAACTTGCCCGCCACTCAGATTATCCTGAACACAGCTCTGACAGTATGCAGGACTTGGCCAGCCAGCCACTGACTTTCACCTCTGGATGCTTTCTTGATCTGTAACTCACTGCTGAAAATATTATTTTGCCTTCTTTTCCTTTTCAGGAGTGTGGGTGCACATTAGCTGTTAAAAAGCAATTGACATACCTTAGCTGCACTCAGCCAAGAAGCAGCCACAAACCCCCACCCAATAAATCACAACAAGGGGAAAACAAAGAGGAGGTGCAGAGCGAGGATGGCAGGACACTCAGAGTTGCAGCCCAAAGGAAGGGGAGATGAGTGTTTCCAGCAGTGTCCAAGAAACAGTGCTCCCATATTCAAACTCTGTCACAGTATTCTGGTGTAGTTTCTGTTATCTGGCCACGTCTCATCAGTAGTTTCTTCTGGAACCATAAGAAATCACATAGAACATCTTGCTTAGATGACAGAAAACTCTTTGCTTTTTAGAAGGGTTTGCTGCAGGTTTTGTGGGATGGATTTACCTTGTGAATTACAGGAAGGGAGTGAGAAGGGGTAGGGCAGCCCTGGTTCAGATGAGCTGCAGTCACTGTGGAAGCTCAGCTACAACCTGAGTTTACAGCACACTCAAAACAAATGACACTCAGGATTCACCCCCTCCATTCTGAGGGGAATGTTGGCTCTGGAACTGTGTGGTAGTAACACAGATAAGATATCTGGCTGCTGGGAGCTTTATGAGAAGCATCCATCTAATAGGATAATCCCAAATTCAAGCAGCTCTCCCCAGGGTCAGAAGCCACAACTATGCTCAGCCCATACAGAAAAACCACAGGTTTTCTCCACAACAGCTTCCTGTAAAAGTCACACATTTGTCGATACAAAAATCTGCTGGATATTTGAAACAGAGAATGTGGGGAGACATGAAATGAACATAATTTAAAACAAATAACACAGGGATTACCACCAAGTGTACTACTGGCTTTTATATACAGCTGAGTGAAACCTATTGGAGTTTTCCTGTTTAAAAGAAGCTGCCACATAATTTTGAGATTGTAATCCCAGTGCCACATATCTTAGGAATGTCAGAAGAGACTTTGCCTCTATTTTGGCACAAATCACATATGATCTTACTGAAAGCCCAAACTCAAACACAGAAATGGATCAGATTAAATACAAAGGGAAAATGACAAATAACTTAAGCCCAAATATTATCTGAGGGCAACCAGTGATAAGAAAATGGAAAATAAGGGACAGATATCAAATTAACAAAATGTCTTCCTGAAATGCTGTGACTTGTACATCAGAACTCTTTCCAAGGAGTATTAGAAACAAAGCAGAAGCCAGTTGGAAACAGCAAATGATGTTGTCTTGCCTGCTTCACTTTCACTGAGCAAAAAAGCAGAGAGTAAACAAAAAGTTCAGGAAGAAAATGCAAAGGTTAAAATCCTTTTAGCTTTAAAATTTTAGGTTTAAAATTTCAGCAACACATAGGCCTGAAGCTTTAACTCTTTGTGTCTCTCTGAGTGGTACAAAATTCTGTCTGTATTTTCATCAGTGCTTTGTGGGTTGTTCTGACACTTTGCTCAGCATGCACTTGCCTTTCCAACAAGCCAGGGCAGCTAAAGGATGCACTCCTTGGTAATATTAAAAGAGCAGAAAACCACTCCAGAAACACGTGGCAGGGATGAGTAAGCAAAGCCTTCCTGGTTGTTGATCAGTGATAGACTCAGCAACTCCAGCAGAGGAAATATTTATCTTAGAAGGGTGCACAGCTTCCGTTAGGTTTTCACTCCAGCACTAAAACCTGATGCTGAAAGTTTTCATGATGAGATGATTTTATTTCTTTCTTCCTTTGAGTCATAGCAGTGCCTTTTGCTGTGTGCTGTACCTGCTTAAGCAAACAGCCAGTGCTATTTGGTGAACTTTGGGGGCCAGGCAGGAAATTTCTCGCAATGGTGCAGTGACAGAGCAAAACATTCACCTCCACTACAAGTTAGCAACAAAGATAAATAGCAGAGCAGATTGGCTGGGTCACAGGTAGGAGACCTCCCCTCCTCCAATAAAAGCTGCCTTCCGAGGCTGGGTCCCTGGAATCCTAACAGTGCTGTTAGGCCAAGAGCAGAGATCCTCATGCCTGTGGTATTTGCTCAGAGGGCATGACCACTTTGGGCAAGTCTTTCATGTGAGTCAGCTTTAGCTGATCCATGGGAAAATTCCTTTGTGTTGTCAGGCAGGGTTTGCTCACAGTTTCAAAGGATAATCCGACTGAAAGGAAAATACATCTAAATTTTAGCATATTTTGGTCAGGTCTTTGAATAAACACGGTGCAAAGCGAAGGATGCTCAGGTTTTTTGCAGGCCACTTTTAATGAGGAAAGCCCACTATAAAGAACATGTAGTAATACTTCACCCTATCTCTGGATTTTACATCATCTCTGTCCACACCAAACATCATATGTGCAAATACTGATGAAATAGATTCAGGTGAAAAGTGTAAGTTTCAATAATGATGCCTGGAGAAAGTAAAGACATAAATCCTGCAAGCATTTATTTGTTTGGTTTATCCTGTGTCTTGTCAGGTTCTTCAGTCATTTAAGAAAGGGCAGCAGGGTCAGCGCAAAAGCAGGGCAGAGCATCTTCCAGTCTCCTTCTGTGTCTCTGCGTGAGGAGCATCCAGAAAGCTCCACTGCCCCATTGCTGTGGAAGAGCTGTTCATTCAGAACTGAACAGGGGCCCTGGAAATCTTTGTGTCATTTCGTTGCCACATGGCTGTGACAGTCAGTCCTCTGTCAGTTGAATCCACTGCCAATAAATGTGCAGCTTTAATAAGATGGCAGAATGCAGGTCTGCCTTCTTCCAAAGCCTTCCTGTACTTGAAGGGAATCTGCAAGAAAGGTAGGAAGAGACTTTTTGCATGGACAGGACAAGGTGTAATGGATTTAAACCGACAGAAAGTAGGTTTAGATGGGATATTGGGAAGAATTTCTTTCCTGTGAGGGTGGGGTGGCCCTGGCACAGGTTGCCCAGAGAAGCTGTGGCTGCCTCATCCCTGGCAGTGTCCAAGGCCAGGCTGGATGGGGCTCAGAGCAGCCTGGGACAGTGGAAGGTGTCCCTGCCCATGGCAAGGAGTTGGAACTGGGTGATCTTTAAGATCACTTCCAACCCAATCCACGATTCTGTGATTCCATAACACACACACACCTTGCCCAAACTTGGTGTCCTGCCATGTAAAAAAATGATGGTCCCTGTAGGATGATGAATGTGTCCTGGGCTTTCAGAGCCATGCTGTACCTGCAACCTGGCTGAATTCTCCTCAGGTTCAGGTATTGCTTCCCTAAAAAAGCCAGTTTCCATGATGCCTCAAAGACAAGTTCAGTGACTAGAAGGGGTTCATTTCTTGTGGCCAGCAAGAAATCCTGCTCTTTTGGCACAAACAACTTGAGGAGACAGTTGCAGGGAATGATGAGCTTGCAAACTGGATGCATGGACACAGTAGTTCAGTCACAGACCCCTGGCTAATGTAAATTCTCATAGCCTTTTGCCTTCAGTGGATGAAACTCTTGTTCTACACCAGTTGAGAAGGGCAATACAATGCATTGTAATCACTCAGCCATCAGTAGTGTCAAGAAAGAAGTTGCTAATCACACTTTTTTTTTCCAGTGTAAGTTGCCAGTCCTTTTTTATGAAGATAACCTTCAAAATGCCTTCAACCTCACTGCTCCTGAAAGTCTGTCAAGGTGAGCTCTCTGACAGAAATCAGATTAGTCACTACTCTTGCCTTTACTCACAGAAGGCTGTGAATCTTTAGAAAGTATAACCACAAGATCCATACCCTGAATCACAGTCCAGCCCCAGCATCCTCATGAAGTGAAGGATCTGGGTGCTGCTCTGAAGATGTGTCACAGGTGAGGTGAACCTTGTGAGGAGATTTCTGCAAATGCAGAGAGAGTAGAGATCCCACTAGATGTCCCTCTGCCCCTTATGCTCTTGCAGAGTGTTGGCATTATGAAGTGTCCCAGCTGTGCTCAGGTGCTGGACCTGGACAATGGGATGGCTAGATCCCTGTTACATGGAGCTTAAGGAAGAAGCAGTGCATAAAACAGCTGGGAGATGCTTGAATACTGCAGCAATGGAATTCATAAACATTCCTGAATGCACCCTATGTCTGATGGCTGCCCGTGCAAATAACTACATATTACTCAATTCTGCCACACTCTTTGCTAACAAGAGTCTTACAAAGAAGGAGAAGGAGCCTCTGGTCCTGTAGAGGATATCCTGGTGGGCACCGAAACTCTCCATATGATGCAGCCCTTCTGGGGATACATGCTGACTAAAAGGGCTTTAGTGACTGCTGATATTTTCACCATATAACAAAGGTTTTATGAAAATCTGTTTCAGCTTCTTGGCTGTTTATGAAGAATTTGTTGTGGCTACAATTTGCCTATTTGGTGTCCCCACAGATGTTTGCAAAGACCTTGTGAGTGTGTGTATATGTGTGTATGTTACTTGCAACAACATGAAGAACTTGAAAAGTAAATACTAGGAGAAATATCAGTACATAACATTCCTCAGCACAAGCCACTGGAAAATTGGAGGTTGTGTGTCATGTACAGAGGTTTCCACAGGTGCTCCCTATAAACTCAGTTGAAAGTCCTTGTTTTACAAAGGCTGCTGTACAACCAGTTTCAAGTCCCATGTGCTCAGACCCTTACAGTTGCATGAGGCCAATCAGGATATTTATTTCAGTACTGAATTTTAGAAGATGATTGAATCAGTCCCAAAGGGCAGGCATCTAAACCCCATTGAAAATACTGACAATTAGACACTTAACCACTCTGAAGAGCTGGGGATTTAGATATTGTATCAGGTGGAAGGGGGCACAATATTCACACTCACAAAGAGTAAATGACAAATGACAGCTGACATAGTTTTCCCCTAGAATAGGGAATAAACTAATTTGCAAACCAGCAGGGTAAAACCCACAAACAAATAAATGACGATTAAATCAGATACAGTTATCCCCCCATCAGGGTGAGGGAAGGGATTCTGCCCCTCTGCTCTGCTCTGCTGAGATCCCCCTGCAGGGCTGCATCCAGCCCTGGGCCCAGCACAGGAGGGACAGGGAGCTGCTGCAGCCAGGCCAGAGCAGGGACACCAAGGGGGGATCAGAGGGATGGAGCAGCTCTGCTGGGAGGAAAGGCTGAGGGAATTGGGATTGTTCAGCCTGCAGAGGAGAAGGCTTTGGGGTGACCTCACTGTGGCCTTGCAGTGCCTGAAGGGAGCCCACAGACAAGATGGAGAGAGACTCTTGACAAGGGCCTGGAGTGACAGGACAAGGGGAAATGGCTCCAAAGTGACAGAGAGGAGGTTTAGATTGGATATTAGGAAGAAATTCCTCTCTGTGAGGGTGATGAGGCCCTGACACAGGTTGCCCAGAGAAGCAACCATCTTTTCAGTCTGATGCAGGCTTTAGACAAGATGTTTTCTGTGATAATCACTGCTTACTTAATTAATTACTGAAGGGACCAATCTCTTCCTGGCAATTTTAAATCACTTGTCATGCATTCAAGATCAGTTGAAAAACATTTGGAAGTGACCATAGTGTCACTGAAAACACAGTAACTTGGTTATTAATACTGCAAACAAGGCTGTGTTACATATATTGTTCATCTGGGGAAGAGCAAACTGAGGTCAGAGCTCACTGCAGTTCTGCAACTTCTTCACAAAGGGAAGAGCAGGGACAGGCCCTGAGCTCTGCTCTGTGTGACCAGGGACAGGACCCAGGGAACGGCTGGAGCTGTGTCAGGGGAGGGTTAGGGTGGATATCAGAAAAGGTTCTTTCCCCAGAGGGTTGTGGGCACTGAACAGGCTCCCCAGGGAATGGTCACAGCCCCAAGGCTGCCAGAGCTGCAGGAGCATTTAGACAACTCTCTCGGGGATGCACAAGGTGGAATTGTTGGGGTGTCCTGAGCAGGGCCAGGAGTTGGACTGGATGATCCTGGTGTGTCCCTGCCAACTCAGAATATCTACAATTCTATGATGTCGTGTTTCATCTCTGACACATTTAATAACTTCTGTGTGACACTGTCAGCCTTAGAAACTCTTAGTAGTGGTCTAAGTCAGGTAACCCAAGCCCCTTCACAAGTGTACTCAGTGTAATACAGCTAATGGGTGTTTATAGGTACATGCTTACTAGTACGTTTGATACCAGGGCTAAGAATAATTTGCATGTGAGATAGAATCCAGTACTCAAGTTTAGGCCTGTAGACACATGACTTTTGCCTTTACTTTTGAAAGCAGAGATTGCTTTCTGGGGTACTAGGATTATTTGCACAGAGGGCTTCTTGAAACTAAAAAAGGCACCTCTGCCAAGGCCCCGCTTCTTTTTGAGACACTCTTTGCACACAGAACTGCCCACAGGCTTTGCCACGAGGCAGAGCCTTGGGTTCCTGGACCCAGCAGTGAAAATGAGGCCTGGGAGGCAGGGAAGGTAGCTGGTAGGCCAGAGAATCACAGGGTAGGGGAAAGGGGACCATCTCAGCATCTCTGAAGGAGGCAGAGGAGGAAGAAGCAATGGCATCAGGAGTCTCCATTGCTCAAGAGCTGCAGACAGAGTCCTGAGCTTGCCATGCAGTTTTTGGTGTAGCTTTCCATTCCTCAAAAATTCCACAGAACAGCTGTATCCAGCCATCAACATACCTCATTACAGAGCACTGTGCCTTCTGCAAGGTCCCTGATCCCACAAAAACATGTCCTTGCAATTAGAGGCCATTCCACCTGAGCAGAGGAACATAGAGGAGAAGACAAGCTTCTGGCACTAATAAAGAGCTTTCTGGAAATGTGGAGCATTTTTCTTTCCCCCTTGCTTTTCACTTAGGTCACAGCTTGGGCTTTTCTAGCAATGGCTAGGAGCCAAATTCCCTAAAACTGCTAGAAAGGCAGTTCTCATACTATTTACAGCATAACTGGAAGCCAGAATTAGCAGATATCTCATGAGTAAGCTAATTCTCATGAGATTTTGGTCCAATTTTGCTCAATGGGGGAGACAGAAGTGTTATGGCAGGACCATCTTAAGCTCCATACAAATATTACACGCCCAGACGGGTGCATTGTACTTTAAACTGAAGTATTTTAATCAAAGGTGTGCCAGCACCCCAGAAACAGAAAAAGGGAGTTCCCTAATGACACGTTTATCTCATATTCTGGCAAGAGAGAGCTTTTCAAAGCCTCTGGTCTGTGTGCTGCACACAGATGGGACCAGGAAACAAGATGTTAACTGGCTGGTTTTGGTGGGGCTGTCCTTTTTCATGAGCTAGGAGATGTGTTTTGGGTTTCTCTCACTTTTCTCCAAACAGACCTTCTCCTTTCTCAAGATGAATCATTAATTATTGGGCTATGAGGAAAAAGAAGACACATTGCAGAAAGGTCAGGCTCTTGGGCTTCTGAGGATCCTTCTGGTCTGGACTCAAAGGTGACACAAGCTGGGGTGAGACGTTTCAGGATGTGGGCATTTGCTGCATGTCTCCTACTGTAAAAACTCCAGTGCCAAGGGAACTTCAACCAAGCAATGCACCTGGAGTGTCCAGGTGCACTAGGAATGAGTATTTCAGAGCTTCAGGGTGCCTCATGTTGCACTTGAGGAGCAAATAAACACGTTTTATGGGTTTGGACCAATGTGCTCATCCCTTTTCTAGTCCCTCTTGCAGATTGGTGTCTGCACTTAGTTTCAATTTATTGTCAGGTAGCAAAAGTGAAAACCACATAATTATTCTGAGTGAACTCCCCATCTAAATTATCACTTCCTTTACTCTGAAAACACAAGGTAAACCTCAATTCATAAGAGCATCTTCTTGCTAAGTAGCTATTTATTTGATGATTCAACAACACTTGAGGTTCTCATGTCAAACTTTAAAGCAATTAGAAATTATGATTTATGAACTAAAGTTGTATGAAAACCATATGTCAAAAGACACACGGAGCTTCATGGGCTTTCCTCAACAGCAGGATTTTATTTCAGTGTGTTTAGACTTTAGATTCAGCTTTTAAATTGAGTCCTTTTCTGTTACTGTTTCTGTTAGAAAGGAAGATCTGTTCCTATGCATACTAGAGGCAAGGCCAAATTCTTTTTTTAATATATCTTTAAGAGCAGGATCAAACCACTATTTATTTATATACCAATTAAGAAGTTCCATCCTTCCAGCTGGGAAAATGCTGTCAGACCAAATTTGTTACGTACTGTACATTTTATTTTTGGAGCAGAGAGCTAACAGTAAGTTGAGAGATTTTTTTTCCCAGCAGAAAAGATATAGTGCATGTTTTCAGGCATTCCTGAAATTAGATCAAGTTTTGAACTGGAGGCAAAATCAGTGGCTCACATCATGAAAAACAATTTTAAAAAACTAACAACAAAGAAATAAAAAAACCAAAAAACCAAAAAACAACAACAACAAAAAAAACCCCTGTGTAATTATATTAGTTAGACTAATATTAACAGCAATTCATGTCACCGTTATTTATTGAGCAAGGCCTATTACAATTGGCATTTGGGAATCAATTCCCAGAGCAGCTGTGGCTGCTCTATCCCTGGCAGTGTCCAAGGCCAGGCTGGATGGGGCTCAGAGCAGCCTGGGATAGTGGCAGGTGTCCCTGCCCATGGCAGGGGAGTGGAACTGGATGATCTTTCTGGTCCCTTCAAACCCAAGCCATTCCGTGATTCCGTGATATCTGTGGTTCCAGGAAAAGTGTAGTAATTTTTCAGCAAATTCTCATTCACTGTTTCCAGCACATCAGTCCCACTTCTCCGTCCTGCTCATGCTTGGTCTTCACAGCAAACAGCCTGG
This sequence comes from Prinia subflava, assembly GCF_021018805.1. Lineage (NCBI taxonomy): Eukaryota > Metazoa > Chordata > Aves > Passeriformes > Cisticolidae > Prinia > Prinia subflava. The sequence goes on along the minus strand of NC_086250.1, from coordinate 13,050,138 downwards.
TGAACTTTTTATGGAAAAGGTTTTCTGCTTCAGGGTAAATTCTACCCAAATCCTGCAGAACAGTTCCGTGAAGCAGCTGGAATGAACATTTGCGATTTGCTTTAGAAACCTAACTGAAGAATTTACATTCCTCAGGGAACAAGGACATTAGCTCTGATGACATTTTTTCCAGTAAACTGGTTGGAAGTTCAAATATTTGCAGCAAAATATTTCTGTTGACCACTGAGATATGTGTATGTATCACAACAGCACCACAAATAAATTTTAAATAGGTCAATGAGATAATTTCCAGGGCTAGTCAGGAAACAAGGATTCCATTCCACACCTAAGAAAAAATTGACACCACTGAGAAAAGTACTACTCAACAAAAGCTGAAATTTCACGAAGTTCCATGATCACCATTTTCAAGTCAATTGAAGGAAGGTTCATCAATTAAATGATTTCTTTTACCTCAGTTAATCTTACTGAATATAACACTCAAATCATGGTTTTTAATCATAGTCTGGAAGAAGTTTTCTCCATCTGAAACAGCTGCCTCTTTCAGCAGGTCTCTCTTGAGCTCAGAACATGAAGAGAAGAGGGGTAGCTCAAGAAATTATTCTTACAGACTATTTTCTGTAATTCTGTCATTATGCAGAATAATACAGAAAACAGTATTTTTCTTGGGAAAAAATAAAAAAGCAAATAGTTATTTAATTTTCTAGTTTGTTCATATGGAAAAATCCCAATCAACCAAAAACGCAAAGAAATGGTCAAAACAGTTTATTGAAACTCCACAAACTTTTTGTACCCTGAGATCAATGCAGCATCCAAAAGGATTTGGCATCAAGGGCATCCCATGGTTTGGGAATACCTGATGTATGAGCAAGTGCTCAGAGGGAGGGATGCCTAAAGCTTTTTATAACATCTGCAATAAAACCATGTAAACTCACTCCTCTGGCTCTGATTTCATTTACCTTGGTACATTGGGCCATCATATAAAGAACTTGATGTCGTAAAATTCTGAGGAACTCCCAAATTACTGGCAGGGACCTGCTAGAACTGGTGGAACTTGACAATAATAAGAACACTCAATTTCCTCAGGCACTGATGCTGAGAAAGCAAAAGTTTTAGCCAAGGACAGGCAGCAGGACTCTTCAGATCACCCTGTGCTCCAGCAAAAATGAGTCCTGCAGGAAGATTTGTATGGATTACCCTGTGCTAGTAGCAGGTTAGCAAAAAGAAGGCAATACACCTAAAAATGACTGCATTATGAAATATATTGTGTCTTGGTTAGTTTGTGTTATTCCCACAGCAAAAACAGCTCATCCTGTTGTTTTCATTCATTAAAGAGTTTTTGCAAATGCAAAAGATTCTTACAAAATTACATGTTTGGGATTTGAAACTTCTAGAAATTCACTTTTTCCCAGACTAAGATGGGAAAATATCCTTCTCAGGAAAAAAAAAAAAAAAAAAAAAAAAAAAAAAAAAAAAAAAAAAAAAAAAAAAAAGGTGTTTTGAAAAGCTGTAAGCATCTGAAATCAACATGTTTTAACAGATAATAATTTTTAATGTCAGCAGACCCAAAAGATGCTTGCAACAATCAGCATGAAAGACAAGTGCAATGCAGATTGATTCTAGCAGATATTTTTCCTCTTCTGAATCTCCACAAGTTCCTTGCTGTGGCATCTGAGAATGGCCTCATGGCACACTTATCCTAGCTCCTGGTACTTTTTTTTTCAAAATATTAAATTTCTTTTGTAGGAAGCATGAGCTGCTGGTGTGAGGAGAAGGAGGAGGAAGGTAAGCAGGTCTGACTGGGTTCTGTCCATGTCACTTGGTCTCTTAAGTTCTGGTCAGTTTTGGATGTTATGTGGTTTTGTCAGTGCCAGACATCTCTGTTTATCAGTTTGATTGAAATTAACTCGTGTGGTCCTTAATCCACCAAATACCCCTGTGTTGGAGTCCAGGGACAGCGGGAAACCCAAAATGCTCAAAAACTTGCTCATTAACTTCTCTCAAAGATGAGCACTGCTCTAAGCAGGAGTTTAGCTCTGCTGCTTTGCTGGGAGAGACAAGAATGTGTAGTTTGTGATCTGATATCTCATAAGGAAGCAGCAGAGGAGTTGCTTAAATATCCCAGCCTCTAATGTGTTGAATGGGCACCGAGGCTGCTCATTCCCTGCCATCTGTTCTGCGAGGAGTTAGAGCACTGTGGAGTTCTTCTTTCAGCCTGACAGATCCAAAGACACTTTTATCTGGGAGAAAAGTGCCCTCAAGGGGGAAATGGAAGGAGATAAACCTTCTGCTAGGACTGTGTTTGCTGGCATAGTGGCCATCATTCAGGAGCACCGAGGAGAAGTGGGATTAGAGCAAAAACTGTTGACGTGTTTGAATGAGACCGTTGCAAGGCTATTGGTCAAGTAGTTCCCTAAATCTGCATCTATTCCAGGTGCATGCCATGATTGGTCTCCACAGGGGGTAGGGATGAGCCAAAGGGAAGCAGATCACAGAGTCTGATTTTGGCATCCCCACATTTTGGTTGCACAGCCACACACAAGCATGACCTTAGGCTGCCATATGGATGGGGCACCCTTGTGAGGTAGATTTTTTGCAGCCTGGGTGGGCAAATGGAGCACCAGGAAAGAATGCCAGCGCAGGAAGCCAAGAGTGTCTTGCTCAGCCCAGAGTGTCTACAGGGGTAGCTGTTTCCATCATAAAGCCTTGGCCCAAGAGCACAAACACTGGGCAAGCAAAGCATTGCTGAAGCTGTCTGGGAGACAGAATGGGTTCCTTGTGTCTGCTCCACCATTTCCAGTGAAGGGCTGTGGGAGCAGCAGTCACCTCTGCACCCATCTAGATGCTTGACAGACCCCAATGCACACCCCTGGGGTCCAGCTGCCTGTGCCCCAGCCCAGCTGTGGTGCAGCTGCGTGACCTTGGATCTGACTGCTGGGAAAGAGCTGGGAAAAGCCTCACTGGGAGACTCTCCTCTTCCCTTGGGAGCCACCCTTAAGGCCCTCAGCCTTGGTGTTTGCATGAGCTACAAAGCAGCTGTGCCTGTGCCTGGCCATGCACCTCACTGATCCACACCGGGTTCCTGCCTCGTTTCTCCAAATTTTCCATCACTGACCATCACTGGCCATCACAGGCCACATGGCTGCTCCTGCTCACTGGCACCCAGGTCCTGTGAACTCTTGCATTCAGGTGCTGCAGGGCTGCACCCTGGTTGGTGTGACACCACCCTGCCCATCCTGTTGGTTCTCATATTACCTTCCCATGGGGAGCATCATCCAACTCCCAGCCATAGCTGCCTGCTCCATCACACCAGTCAATGGTGGGCACTCAGGAGAGGGAATAGCTGAGGGCTATTTATCACTGATTTAAGTCAACTAAATTCAGGGACCTGTTTCTGATGCTTGGTAACCAGAAGAGAACCACTGTGCATTCATCAAGGGTGGAAAGGCTTGTGCATTTGTTTTTGCTGTCTGGAAAATATTGCCCCCTGTAATCTCCAGAGATGTGTCCTGCTTATCTTCACACGACTGAGAAACTGGAAAATTCATCATTTCCTAGAAAGGCTATCATACAACCTAAAAAATTCTTAGCATTAGGAAATATGAAGAAAGGAAGCATCTTCTGGGAGGAAAAATTTTTAATCAGAAGCCCGTGAATTGAGCCACTGACCAAGTAGCAGATTCTATGCTTAGGTGGGAAGTAATTTTTGCCTTTGAAAGCCATGGACCACTGGAAGTGGGGCCCACAAACATCCCAGAGAAACCAGCCAACCAAAATGTTTCAGGGACCAGCTTTCCTGGTGCCAAAAGTACAAGAACCACTGAAAGTCAGAGTAACCAGGACATCTGAGTTGACATGTTTTACATTCTCCCCCAATGGAAAACTCCCCATGGCTCCTGAGCAGCCTGGGGATCCCCATGGATCTACCTGTTGCCCCATAGTTTGTTGCAATTACAGTAAAGCTGCCAGGGAAGATTCCATTAATGTCCACAAAGATAGTTTGCTGTTTATAGAGAACTATCTTCACGCAATTCATGGAATTCATGGAGACCTGATCTCCAGTGTGGGGGGTTTTTGTTGTTGGGTTTTTTGTTGTTGTTGTTTGTTTGTTTTTGTTTATTTGTGGGGTTTTTTGGGGGGGGGTGTTGTGTGTTTTTGTTGTTGTTGTTTGTTGGTTTTTTGTTTGTTTGTTTTTTGTTTGGTTTGGTGGTGGTGGGGTTTTTTTGGGGTGTGTGTTTTTGTTTTGGTTTTTTTTTTTTTTTTGTTGGGTTTTTTGTTTTTTTTTTTTTGTGGTTTGGCCGGTATAAAAGGTCACTATAATATAAAAAAATAAAGTTCCATGTATATGGAAAATCACACTATGAAAAGCCAGTGTCCGTAAAGGAGACAGAGGAGTCCTGCAACTTTATTGGAATAAAGGGGGAGAGTCCACTGGGGCACGCACCCTCGAGGGTTCGGATGGCGCAGCCTCCTTTCATCCTGAACTCCCGGCCGCATGTTGCCCTCTTCCCTTCCCCACTGGCTGAGGTACTGGGAAGGTACATCCTTTCCATCCCCCTTGAACCTGTCATTTGACCCCAAAGCTCAGAAACTCAGGCTTGTGCGGCCCCATCTGTCTGTCTGAGGAGTCAGACTGTCCGGGTTCTGAAACAAACCTGCGGCTTGAAGTTGATAGAGACATTAAGACCCACTTCAAAGATGTTAACACCCATACCTTCACCCCTGGAATTGTTTGTAAAGACATTACCGTACCTTTCCTTTCATATGTAACCACTTGTTTTCTTTTTTCAGTGACTACCCCAACCTGATATGGTTGTCCTATAATATCCTTCCCCTTTTAAGGCTATAGATTTATTACCTCCTACTGGCACAGTATTTTTTAAGCATTATTGCTGGAAGCAGAGAGAAAGTTTTGTTTTAAAGGCAGTGAGTGCAGTGCCTGCCTGGAAACCCCTTTCCCAATCCAAGTGTGGGAGGGTATGTTTCTTTAAGGCTAGTTATGTGTTCATGTAACAAGGCAAGTGCATACGTGAAACGAGCTTCTGCTGAAGCTTTAAGTCTGCAGGGAACTTTCTAATGATCGTTTTTAGTTAATAGGCACAAGTTGTTAGCCTGAGCTGGGAAAGCCTTTTTTTGTGTGAGCCAATTCCACCCTCTCTTTTTTTTTTTTTTTTTGTCATGGATTTAGTTCCCACAGCTAATGCACCTAATAATGAGACTGGGCAAGCGAATGCCAGCGTAATGATATGGAGCTTGTTTGGCCCTGACAAAGAGCACAGAGCGGCTGGATGGCCTAAACGACAGGCCGAGGGCTCTATTCATCGCAAAGGCGCTCTCGCCTTGCTGCCACCGAGCCGCACAGAGGGAAGGCCGCACCTCAGGGCGGCCGAGGTGTCCGGCAGGCCCCACAACGCCCCCCACGCTGCCCCCGGAGCCCCCGGCGCGGGGCCTGCCACTAAATGGGCCGTGAAACACAGAAACAGTCAAGGGTTAAGCCCTTGGCTGAATATTTTAATTGCTGTTTCCTAACACACAGACGCACCAGCCAGTTAGAGAGAGGGAAAACATCCTTTAAAACTCACCAGACAGGTTACAAGGACCTCGCTCAGCCCCAGCTCCCTGAGCTCCGCTGGACAGCAGGGGGTGGTGGTCTGTCTTTTTAACCGGCATTTTCCCCTCAGCAGTTTTCCTCTGCCCTTCCCCTCCTCTTGCAAGCTGAGTTAATAAACACCTAGCAGCTTACTCCGTGGCGTCTGTGTGCAAACAGCTCCCACTGAGCCAGTGAAAACTGTCCCTGCAGGAATTCCATTAGAGCCTTTTCCACCTTGGCCTCCCAGAGCACTGCACAAAGGAAGGTGGTGTTCCTGCATTCAGTCCATGGGACGGAGCAGGCCAGCCCACATCCCTTCCCACCGTTCGTGTCCCTCCAGTTCACTCACTCTCACTCTCTATTTCTGCGGCTTGGCTCCAGTTTTCCACTTGTCACAGCCCACCAAATCCTCCTCAGCTCGGTGCACGGAGCATGAGAGAAGAGCAGGTTAAAATCACTGTGGGCGTGAGAGACATCGGGGTGGGATAGGGCTGGCAGCAGATGGAAGCTCAGTGGTGTCCTAGAAGACCCCACTAGGACTCCTCTTTAGCACGAATCAAACCAGAGGAAATTATGGGCTAAGCCTTGAGGGTTGTCTTAGATTACAAAGATCTCTTTTTAAGTAGCTCTGTGGGTAAGTAATTTGAGAGAAACCATTTACTTTAATGTATTTTACCTCTTACAGAATTTCTGCCAGCAAATAATCAGATTCTCACTACTCTACAAAAATATTCAGCACTGAGGAGATTTTTTTCATAATTTACATAATATTGCATTATTTTAAACAGATTTCTCTCTTTTCTAGAGGAAATAATTTGCTTTGGTGTAGCTGAGTCTATGACGTGTTCTTGTCCTGAGCTGTATGACCATGAACTCCAGTATCTATATGTGGAAATGCTGACCCATCCAAGGCTGAAATGTGTATAGACTGGTTGTTGATGATAAATAAACTGTGAATGCTCACAGAAAGCTGAACTGAGGGAGACATTAGGATGGCTGGAGCAAATTCCTATATGGATTTTAAGGAACTCTTATGGAGAAATGTTTGCAGAACCAGTTTGAGCTGAAAGCCTCTGATGAGATGCTCCGATATAGAATCAGTACTTGACATATTGGCAGGATGTCCATAAAACTGCCTTCCACACTCTTTATGATCTTGTTATCAGGCACAGGGGAGATGCCATTACATAGATACATTCTCTTTGCTTCCCTCTACAGAAAATTCCTAATCCGGCTTTGCCTGTGGTTATGACAGGCAGGGAAATCCCACAGGAGGTTATGGATTCTGCTTTGCTACTGCAGGCTCTAGAAGGAAATTCTCAAGAAGCAATAGTCTGGGTTAGAGGTAGCATTGAGGTATACATTATTATTTTTTTAATCAAAGCCTTTTACTGTACACTATAAAAACCCCCATTAGCATTTTCTTTTCAGATGCTCTGCTGCACCACAGCTGCTGTGACTCTGCAGTCAGGAAAGCAGAACTGGTGTGACTGCAATTCAGGAAAGAAGCTGAAAAGAGAGAAGAAAAAAAATAAGGCTTTCTAAGACAGCTTGAAGAAAGCATGCCAATTAAATTTTTAAAGAGAGACAGAGGGTAGGAAGAAAGGAAAAAAAGAACTAAAAATCTGGAGGAACCTGAGGAAAGTTGGGGAGGGGAGAGGGGAAGGAGCACAAGAGAACCATAGAAATGAGAAATGGGATGAAGGATGAAGTGAGGAAAGTTAAGGCATTGTACAGCAGCAGCACACAGATTGAAGCTAATTACTGAAGGAGAAGAAGGAATGGAGGACCAGAAGAGGACATATGATGAAACAAGGAAGTCATTGCAAGAAAATAAGGAAATCCACACAGAAACAAGAGAGAAAGCAGTGAGGAATATGACCAGGACAAGAAACCTTTCTGAGAGCAGTGCTGTATGACTTAGCAGGAAGGCAGGGAGAAAGTGAGACAGCATGTGTATACAAACACATTTTCCCATTGTTCCCTCTAGCAAGCATTTAAATTTTGCTGTGAGCATTGGCCTTGCGCTTGGTAAGGAACCTCAAGTGTCACATCCCACTGGTGGGGGTAGAAACAGCCATTCACCAGCTTGGGTGCGGTGAGGAACCCTCTGGCACCATCGTGGAACCTCCAAGGAAAAGTGGAGGGGGGTCGGCCCCTGGGCTGGGCTCAGCCTGCAAGCCTTGGATTGTTGTAGTTGTGAGGCTTAGTAGGTTTTTTTAATATTCACTGCACCTCTCAGTGCAGTGCTGTGTGTTCCACATGGATGTGACACCATCCAGCTCCTCAGAGAATAATTCAGAGCACAGTGGTTGTACTGTGACATCATGTAAAGCTCAGGATTCAAGTTGTGTTTCCTACAAATGACATTTCAGAGGCTGCCTGGCATTTCCCACCCAGCTCAGTTTAATCACATCCTGGGATAAGAGAAAGGGCAGCAGCTCCTGTGTTCTCCGTGCCTCTCTCAGGGATCCTCTGTGTCACAGCTGCTCTGGAAACCTGTCTTCTGGACAGAGGAAAAATTTTAGGAACAGGTTGAAGGTATGTGGGCACCTAAAGGCATAGCCAAACACACACAGAATTTTTCAGGAACGCCTCAGCTGCCTTGGTTCTTTCCTAGTGCCTGTCTTCATCCTAAGGTGCCTACATGCTTTTGAAAAGTTGGCCCTTAGCCCCTTATAAAAGTATTTCCCCTGGAATAAATGACAGGCAATTAGTTTAAGAATGAGGCACTCCCTTTTAAATCCAGTACAAATAGTGAGAGTAGATAAATCACAAGACCAGTGACTCCAGATAGATATTTCACCAAAGTAAATCATAAGACTATAATTTTTAAGCTGCCTATGTTGATGCATGGATAAAATGTTTAAATCCTGTTACAGAAGTTTTTTTAAATATAGTTCTCACTTAGCAACTATTTTCCAAAATAGAGGTACTAAGGTCAGAATTAAGGTGTGTTGAAAAAGAGGTTTTCTGAAATCTCTTGATGCATCCTGAGATGCAGATGTGAATAAACAACTAGAATGTTAAAAATAAATTAAATAATAATTTATTTAAAATACTAAAAATCTTATAATATTTAAAAAAAGAAACACAAAATCCATCAACTAGCTAGGCCAAGGAAGAAAATTCCTTCACAAGTACAATAGTGCAAAGTTCTTCATTATAAAGTGCTTGACCCACCACTAGCAAAGATATTAAATGAGAGAGATAAAATGTGATATTACCCACAGAGATGATTTTTCAATACATTCATGTCTCTTAATGCTCATTGACAAAGATTCTCGATGAATCAGATGAATCACCAGTTATAGAAAAAAACCTTTCCAGCTAATTCAGGCATTCAGGGATGAATAACTGCTGGGGAGGAATGAAATCCATTAACAAACAAGGACAAGAAGGAGGAAGTTCAAAAGAGCAACAATGAACTTTTCAAAATGTATCATCAGGACAATACACCAGAGTTCTCTGAGGAGGAACGAGTATCCTGTGAATATAAACTGTTGGTAAATGGCAGGAAAGAGACCTCCTGGCACTTGTGAACATGCAAGAAACATCTGGTGCTGGCCACAGTCATCCAAACCTCAGCTGACACACGGAGCATAGTGACACCCTGCACTTCAGATGGCAAGTAGCCAGGGGACATTTCAAAATCAGAGGATGAGAGGTTGCAGGAGATGTCTCTGGATTTTAGTCTGTCATGTGCTTATCCAGTGAAATAATAAAAATCAATCAATCAAATCTTCAATTTTGCTGAAAATTGAATGGTTTTGACTAGACAGAAAATTCACTGAAACCTGTTGAAATTTATTTACCCTGTAATTTTAATCTCTTTGGCTGTAAGAAACCCCGCTGATGCTGATTTACATCTTCTGAGATAGCAGCTCCATTTCTAGAAGGTGTTCCAAAAAATAGCAAAATGCTTAGCATGGGAGGAGTCTGATGGGTTTATTTGGGTTTGGTTGCATTTCAGGAGTGCCCAAGGGGGCTGAGGAGGAAAACTGATGCTGTAGTATAAATTGTGAGTCTTTCTGCACTAGGAGAAGAGGGGATGAATAACTGAGGAGAGAGGGAAATAGTCAAAAGAGGCAGTGCCATTGAAAATAGAGAGGAAATAAAATAACTTTGTTTAGAAACATACTTTCTTCAATCAAGCCCTTTTCACAGTTTATTTTGACTGATTATATTACAGCACACCATACAGATGATCATAACAGCATCTTCTGGCCTTGTACCATGACCACAAGACTTTTAGCCCTGTTGCTGGGAATGGCATCCTCAGGTGCCAATCCCTGACAGCCACACCTCCCAGACCCACACACTGAAAGCTCTTGTGAAGGAGCAAAAAGCTAGGAGGTCTCCCAGAAGAGACGTCCTCTGAGGAGAATACCTACACCATAAACTTCATGGTAGGTGTAGAAGACACAAAGGCATGGGCTGGAATACACCGTGCTTTGTGGCAGAGCTGTCAGCTCCCTGTAGTGACATCAGGACTCTACCTATTGAAATTACTGAAGTTGAAGCAGTTAGGGCTCTCAAAAGAGCATTCCTTCCCATTCCTTGAGCTGCTGCCAAGATTTTCTTCCTGCTGTTAGAAAGGCAAGGAGCATCACCAGTGTAAAGCATGTGCCAAGTAGGAGAGAAACCAGACTTCTTAGGTTCAGTCTTTGCACTCAGAAAATAGGACAGCTGCAGAGGCTCTGCAGTAAGATGTGGTGTGAGCAGTGGTGGCCCCAAGCCACAGGGGCTGGTGACAGGGTCACATCAATGTGGAACAAAGCATGGCTGAAGAATTTTCACACTGCAAATGTACTTCAACCTCATAACAAGCAACCCAAATATAGGCTTGAACATGCTGTTCCTCCAGAGCATGGGTATGTTCAGTGCGTGCCCTATTTCATTTTGGTATCATTGTCTAGCTAACTAGCACTGGAAAGGAGTATATGTTTATGTAAATAAACTGCTGCTTCTCTGATCCTGTCTTAAGAAAAATTCCAGTTTATTAATTTATTTTTGTGGATGAGAAGGTGTGTCCCCAAGCATCCTCATATTCTTTGAGAACACTGGTTCAGTCCTGCCTCACCTACCAGCAAGCAAATTTGACTTCCACATTGCAGCTCCAACATTTATTCTTATTTTGTGGTTGTCTTTTTATCAATCTAGCCCAAAGTACAGCATTCCCTTTTCATTTGTGTTTCTGGTACAAACACCATGGCCACCAGCAGAGTTGTGATCCAGATCTCTGGAGACACAGATCCTGGGTCCTGACTGTGGAGACACAGTCAGGCTGGGGAATAATCATGGAATCATGGAATGGTTTGGGTCAGGAGGGACCCTAAAGACCATCTTATTCCTTCCCCCTGCCATGGGCAGGAACATCTTCCACTATCCCAGGTTGCTCAGAGCCTCATCCAGCCTGGCCTTGGACACTTCCAGGAATGGGGCAGCCACAGCTTCTCTGGAGAACCTGTTTCAGTGTCTTCCCACCCTCACAGGGAAGAATTTCTTTCTAATATCTTAACCTATTCTCTTTCTGCTTGAAGCCATTATCCCTTCTGCTGTCATTACATTTCCAGATGAAGAGTCCCTCTCCAGAAATACCAATACCAATAACAAAGGAAGGGCTTGCAGCCATGTACACTTCTTACACATAGCAGTACCTTGTAACAGATTTTCGGACCAGGAAGTTCCATTATGATCATCTAATACTTCAGAATCCAGGCAATAATATCAGTATTAAGGCCAGAGTTCTGACTGAGTTAGATCAAAACATTTACAATAATCCAAAGAGGCAATAAAGACCCCCTTCAATGCTCCCCTGAGAAGACATGGCAACAGTTCCTCCCCCTCCTTGTTAAAAATGTGCATCTTGTTTCAGACGTGAGTTATCTGGGGAGCTTTATGACTGGATTTTGTTATGCTTTTGTCCACACAAATGAATGGTTCCTGTCCAGCTGTAATTATCCCCTCACTTGGAGACGCTCTCAAAGGGATCACAACTCCACCTGCAGCAGGTGGCTTGAGGGTTTGACCAGCCCATATTGCACGCTGGCACCAGCACCTGTGACTGTTGATTATCACACCTGAAGCACCTTTTTCCTGGGCTTTCCCTGGCCAAACTCCAGCTGCCCAGCAGCACCCACGCACTGAACAGTGCCACGCTCCGGACATGGCTGCGGCTCAATGGGGGGAAAGGCGCATGAGTGTGTGTGTGTGTGTGTGTGTGTGTGTGTGTGTGTGTGTGTGTGTGTGTGTCCATGGGATCTGCTGCTTAAATGTTTTCCTTTCCCAGGGGATATATTTGACATCAAGATAAAGGGGCAGTGTGGAAAACAAACTTACTTTCCACTCCCCCCGCTTGGAGTCTGGTATTGTAAAACAAGCTGCGCTAGCTGGGATTCCTTTTGAAAGCTCCCGGTTATCTTAGCAGCTGTAATATAAACCACAGTCTCCTTGAAGTATATCCCTGCCACAGATCCCTTCCTGGTGCAGGCTGGAGAGGCAATACATACCATAGTATTCACAGGGAATAATGCCTTTTTTTTTTTTTTTTTTTTTTTTTTTTTTCTGGAAGGTCAGGCATTTTGTGAAGCTGGCTAATGCAACCCCTTGTGTTTTCTCTAGGAGTCTGCTAAAAGGGCTCATCACAGATGTGCGAAGTGTGATAGCATCCATCCCCCTGCACCTCATTAACGGTATCTCCCTTGCCTTTTGTTTTGGTCAGCATGAACTGGAGTGGGAAGTAAAAGGGGTGATGGTTATGAAGTGTGCGTGTGAAGGGCATAATCAGAGTGGTTCTGCCTGAGTGTTGCTTGTTTTGGTGTTAAGGGTGTTTGAGGTGCCTCCTGCTGAACTGTGTCCCATGCAAGCCAGCTCATGTCTGTGTGCTGCAGAGGAAACATTCCTGTCATTCTGACACCCTGCGAGGAGCATGCCTGGAGTACAAGCACCTGTATGGTTGGCAGTCACAAGACTTTCAGCTGGTAGCTCTTGTGGCTGCCCAAAGGGACCTTTCCTCTTCTTGCAGCCTCTGACCTTTGGAGGCGAGGGGCCTGGCCCTCGCCTGGAAGGTGTCTGGGCTAGGCAGTGATGTCCACACTCGTGTTCCTTAACCCACTCCGTTTTTTCCCCCTCCTTCTCAGTTTCCTCCTGAGCAGGTGTGAAAATGACTGGAGAGAAACGAGGAAACTGGAGGTGCCAGGCTGGAGAAGACATGGGCTCCCTCTTCTGCAGCTGATTTGCCACTACAAGCCGTAGCCAAAACCTTCCCCCTCCTCTGGAAGCCCCGGGCTCCCTGCCAGGCTGAGCACGATGTTCCCAGCGATGCAGCGGTGGGAGCCCTGGGCCGGGTCAAGCCAAAGGCTCAGCAATAAAGGAAGAGGAGGTCATGGAAACCTATCTCCATTATGGTCCTTGTAAATAGCCTTCCAGATTATCTTCTTGATTATCGTGCCCTACCTGTGCTGTTTCCACCTCCAAGGAGCTGAGGGCCCTTGCAGCCCCACCCATGTGGCACAAAGTACCTGCAGGGGCAGAGGGCCAGCAGGAACCTGGCTCAAGGGTTTCAGTGCTTCTGGAAGAGTGTTTCTCCCCCTCTCATGCAATGCCTGACTTCCTAAGAGCACTACATGAAGGAGGGAGGGCAGACCTGGAGACTACCCCTCAATCACGTCTGTTGTTGGTTACCCTCTAGAAAGCTATCTCTGTGTTATCCCATCTTTGACTATAATCTGCACCTTAAACTGTGTCCTGCAAATGAAACTCTTTTTCTCTGGAAAACAGATTTGTCAGTCTTTCAGTTGCTTCAGAGAAGGAAATAAGCAAGTAATACTTTCAAAGTTAGTCAATTAACCCAGGAACTTGTGTCCCATTGTTAGCAATTCTGATTGATTTTTTTTTTTCAACTTGGCCCAAAATCTAATTTCCCAGAATAATGAAGGCATTTTGGAGCCACAGAGTCTAACTGTAAATTGAATTTGGTTTCAAAAGTCACCTGCATGCTTTGGAAATGCTAACCTTGATGTTCACACAAATCCAGTATGACTGCCAGCACTTGTTACACATTGTTGCTTACTTCACATAATTGAAGGATGGGACTGAAGGGTTCAAACAACAACAGATTAAAGCACCCCAGCTGAACCAAGGTAGCTGGATAGGTGCTTATGCTCTCACTGCCCAGCCAGTATGAGCTGAAAAGTCCTTAACTTTTGCCACTTTCTTCTGAGGTTTCACATAACCTGGTTTTCCTCACCTCTGCCTTGGACTGAGCACGCATGCAGACACCACTGAGCAGAAGATAGCCATAATTCATCAAGCAGCAGCGGCTGCCATGTGTCTGGGTTCTTCCCTCCCAGTCTGATCCTGGGGCTGGGTCCCTCTGGCCCTGTGGAACTCAACTCCAGGGATCTGCTGGAGGCTTCCAGCCTCAGCCAATACATCATGCATGGGTGTGGATGTATTTCAGTAATGAAAAGCAAAAATCCTTTTGTCAGCTCCTCAAATCCAGACTCTTCTTGGTGCTGCCAGCCACTAGGACAAGAGGAATGGACAGGAAACTGATGTGCATGAAGTTCCAACTGGATAGGAGGAAGAACTTTTTGAAATTCTCTCTTCTTCAGTTAATCTTTTAAAATTAGAAGCATGAAAATTAGGTTGGAGAAGATCTCCAAGATCAGCAAGTCCAACCTTTGATCAATGGCCATGCTGTCACCCAGACCAGAGCACTGAGTTCCATATCCAGTCATTCCTTTAATACCTCCAGGGATGGTGACTTTGCCATCACCTCCACCACTCAGGAGTGATAACACTACTAAGGATTTATTTTACACGAAGTAATCATGATTACCAATACTTCAAACCCAAATTCTTTTATGGAAATGCCAGTTATGACAAAACCTTGGGAATGGTTAATGGTTTCTAAGGTCCTGGATGGAGCCCATTGCAGCAAGACAGACCCAAGGGCAAGAGTGGGCAGAACTCTTGTGCTGTTCTTCTCCCCTCCTAGGTAGCCATGAAATCCCACTTTTTCCTGGCAGTGCCTCTTCTCCTGAGCTACACACCTCCCTCTCAACTTTCAGCTGAAGTACCTCCACAGGTATCTCCAGACTGAGGAAGCCAGGTGACCCTCTTGACAAACGGTGACTAAGTTTCTGCCATTGATCCCAAGCAAATCAAGAAGTGGGATCAGTTTTAGTACAGGGAATGATTGGTAGTTGCTTTTTTCTCACTTCAAAACTAAACATTTCAACTTGTTTTGAATAAAGCGTTCCAGGCTTGAAACAGGAGGTTCTCTCTTTCCAGTTCAAACCAAACCAAGCCAAACCAAGCCAAACCAAAACTAACAAAAAACAATGCCCCCAAAAACAATCAAAGACAAAAATAGGTAAAATTATTAGTGCAACACACTGAAAAAAAGGTAGTTATGTCCTCTCTTTCCCAGATGTGAGTGGTGGGGCTCGTTTAGACCACTCCTTTTGTCTTAGGAGACTCCCCTCAGGGAAGTGACTTCACCACTTCAGTGCTTTCACCTGGAGATGAGGAATCAAAGCTGCTCTCAACCCCTTGGCTGACCTGAGTCTCCTTTGCATGAACAAATATGCAAGAGATTAGATCCTGTGACTCAGGTGCTCCCTCTTTGGTAAATGTCTTGTGGACAGACTGGCCATCACTTTTTCTCATTCCCATCCCTCTCTCCCTGCCCCTGCTTGGTAAATATTTGAGTATTCCATGAAGAACTGAATGGCTCCCATAGGAGAGGTCGTGAACATCACCAACCAAAATAGCCCAAACATGATGGAAAGGTAAGATCATGTCACCTCAGGAAAAAGAGAGAATGGAACTTGTCTATCCCACATCCCTGATGCTAGGAGATAAAAAGGGACACATATTTTTTCCTTTGATTTTGTCAGTATGCCTTAATACATTTTTTATCCAAATAACTTTTAAGTTAATACCAAATTTGTGAAAAGTTTCTAGACAATAAAACCAGAGTTTTTCTCAGCAGAATTCCCATTTGCCACCAAGATGAAAGAAAAATCACCTAGCTCTCTCTCACTACACGTAGGCGAGCTGTGTTTCATGTGAACTCAAATCCTAGCCTGAAGAAAAGCTGCAATGAACCAAGACCAACACGTACACTTGACCTCAGCACCATGGTCTGACTGTTCCTACACACAAATATCATTTTGAACATTTCCTGTGACAAAAGGTGAGGATTCAGGGCAGGGAGAGAGTTGTGTCTCTGCCATTTTCTGGAGATGTGAACAGCACCTCCCTTGCACAACCCCATGTATTATATTCCACTTGTCCCTGTCACGCTCTAGATATTGTTGATTCTGTGCTGTGAAGGGTGTCTGGCTCTCCCCTTGACTAATCCCTGGGTGCTGGAGGGCCCTCTCTGGAGCTTGAGAACTTGACCTCTGCTGACACAAGTTTGACAGGGATGCAGATCCATGTGGCTGCCCTCACTCATCCCCACTCACCCCAGGAGTTCTCCCCTGATGCCCTGTCAGCACAGGCTTTCAGACAAAAGATACTGGTGAAATCAACAACACCAAAGGAATGTGGCCTCTGGCCTTTGATTGATACTCCTTATTTCAATAAAACCTTAACTGAGTTGAAAATATAGTGAACAACCTGTTATGGCATTTCCAGACAGGACATGTCTGCAGAACTTGCAGGGTCACTGAGGCAATATGTTTCAAAACAAATAATGGGTCTCGCTTTCAAAATCACAAGGTCACTTTATCTGTACTTCATTCTGCAGTCTGCCAAGCTGCCGCTCTCAAACATAATCAACTCTTAGTTACTACCTGCCTTACAATGATGCCTAGAAATTAAGGAATCCCTGGTGCCAGATGCATAATGGGACACATCTCCTGCCTTACAGAGCTTCCCATCCCACCAGGCTGTTTGCAGACAGGAATCTGGGGAGAGTTGAACCTGCAGAAGCGAGAGCTCAGCACAGCAGCCTGCTTTGTGAGCCATGCCATGCCCCTTGTACATCCCTCTCCAAAACAGGAGCCCCTCTTCCCAGACAGTGACCCTCTTGGTGCCTTCTGGCTGGGAGCTTTCTGCCCATCAGCTTGGAGCATGGTGACCACTGTGCCCAGTCTCTCAGAAAGGGGGAAAGCTGCACCAGCCAGAAAAGCCAGGAAAGCAACTGTGATGTCAAACAGACATCATACCCTTCACAGAACAACCCTTTGAAGGGTGTCTTCACATGCTTTTCCTGCTCTCCACGTGGAATTTCATGGTTACTCCCGCTCTAAGAAAAATTGCACATGAAAAATTGCACACTCTCTCACATGAAATTGGAAACATTTAAAAACTCAGGCTATGGCTGGAATCTACTCCAGGCCAAATTTTGATCCCTTTAATGGAGAAGTGAGAGAATTTCCACAAGGGATAGGGAGTCAGGAGAGATTCCATGTGCAGAGACCTCTGTCTTAACAACAATATTTTACTGAAATATTAACTATAACATCAAGGTATTTTATAGCTCCACCCTTTGGAAATGATTTTCTTAGAGAAAAGGAAAAATGTTTAAAGCTCTAGTTTTCTCAGAGCTATTCAGCCCCCACTTGCAAACAAAATTTTTCAAAATATTTTTCTTTCCTATCACACCCTCTTAATTTCTTTGGGTGTCAGCAAGTTCTTCCCTCTGATGCAGTGGCCCTGCCTTCCACCAGCATGCCTGGCTCCTGCTGCTCTCACATTAGGAAGGAATCATTTGTTGTCCTTTGCAAAGCTGCCAGGTACTCCTACATGACAAAAAGCCCCAACTGTGCTTTAGGCAGAGCAGCCACCCCCCTCCTGCTCAGTTCTAGCTGGTTAATGAATAGAGTGATCCCAGGATATCCCAATATTTGAAAGAGACACTTCCAAAAACAACAGACAAGTGCAGTGAAATGTATTTGCAATTCAGGAAGGTGGAGCAGGTTTCTTTGCAAGTCTGTCTTCAGTCCATCCTGACAGGAAACCTCTCTGCAACCTAGAAAATGCAGGCTGCTGACAACCTCACACAAGCAGAACTTAGGCCTTTATTTCTGCAAATGCTGAGAGCTTCACAGAACCAGACGGAATCACAGAATCATTTAGGTTGGAAAAGACCTCTGAAGTCTTTGACTGATCATCACCTTGTCAATTAACTATGGCATTGAGTGCCACATCCAGTTGTTTTTTGAGCAAAGGACTATGAGTCCATCACCTCCCTGGGCAGCCTGTTCCTATGCCTGCCACCTTTTCCGTGAAGAAAGTCCTCCTCTTGTCCAGCCTGGGCCTCCCCTGGCTCAAACTGGGGCCATTTCCAAACAGGAACACCGATAAATACTGAAGTAATGAACTTAACTTGTCTTTATAAGACTGTATCTACTCAGCTGCCCATAAAATGTTTTAGGGGTGGGGGTTTTTGGGTGGCAGGACCTTTTGCCCATGTTGGTACAAATTGTCTCAGATTCCCTTTGAATAAATCAGATTTCGTCTTCTCAAGTATAAACAACAGATTCCAGGAATTTTAACATTCATTAAGACACATTAAATACATTATTTGCACTGATGATAGTCCAGTGTGAGACATTGGAGAAGACAACAAAATTTACATGTGAGAAATATATCAAAGGAGGCAAAAGCTGCGGTTCAGTAACAGCAGCAATCTGGAAGTTTCTGCAATTTAAGATCAGAAGGTGTGAGATCTTCAGCCAGCACCAACAACTACTAATGGGGCTAAAGCAATTTGTATAGTTTGAAAATGATCTGGCCCAAGGTAGACATCATCTTTTAGCAATTCTAACATTAAAAACCCCCCTTTATTAGCCAAGCTATTCCTCGAACATACTACTAAAAACAAAGCCTATATTTACCTTGGATGAGCTGATCTTTACAGCAGCTTCAGGGCACAAAAATTGCCTTCTGCTCAGTGTAACCTGAGTATAAATACACTCATATCTTACTCTTCCCCAACAGGTAACTACTTATTAAGTGAAATACACTGCCCCACAACCCTTAAACCAAAAAACAGGACACAGCCCCTCGATCATTATTCTGGGATGAGCACACCCAAAATCAGTGTAACCTCAGGTTATTTTGTATGTTGAATATCAGAGTCTTTTAATATGAAAGCCACATTTAATATGAGAACAACAAACACTCTACATTCCTCCTCTCAAGGTGCTTAAGGACAGGTGAGATGTATTTATTCACACCTCTTTACCTCCTCTGCCTTGGCTATATTCAGAGAGCTGTGCCAGCAGTCATATCTCACTGGAAGATCTACTTTGCTATCAGGGCTACTTATGGTCCAACACCCTTCTCCCTCCAGAGCTCAGTAGATGAGATAAGACTACTCTGTCCTCAGCAGACTTCCGTTATTGGAGCCCCATCTCTGATCAGATGGCATCTCACAAGCTGCCTTCTTCTGATTGCCTGTGCTACTCAAATCTCATTGCTTCCTTGAGGCTGTGGGAGATGGAGAATTGTCCACTCTGCTCAGCTGAAAGCCTCTGGACACAAACCAGCTGCATGGAGAACCATCACTTTTACAGAGATAGATGGTCAGAAGCTGCTGGAGGCTGGAGTCCAGAACCACTTTGTTACCAGTGATTTATGTGACATCCGTAATTTCTAAAAGCCAGCTGCTTCTAAAACCAGCTACAGACAAAGAGGCTCTAATCTTTGTTATGTCAATTTATCTCTGCAGTTACTCCCGCTTTACACCAGGTAAGCAGAGATCAGAATCTCCCTCCGTCTTGCTTTGCCTGGGCCATAAATAAACCCATTAGGGTTTGTCCTGATGATGTAATGCAATACCCCACATCTCTTTGTGTCACTGGAGCTGCTGTGGGGGCAGCCAGAGCTGGGATTAGATAATTCCCGTGTTTTTCACACAGGGAAAATTAGACTTTTATTCCTAGCCCCCATCCCACCATCCAGGCGTCTCTTAACTCCCAGCTCCAGACAGCTGCTTGACTGTTGCTCCAAATGTGGTGGTAGGGGCAAACAACTGGAATACATCCTGCCCACTGGGCCTGGAAAATCCCAGAAGGAGACAGCAATGACCATTCTCTTCAGCTGAAAAGTCAGCTACCTTCAGTTTCTATCAATCTTTAGGACTAGGAGAGGGAATACCTGCTGGAGGGAATCTACATAAAGCCTATGGTATTGAGGTCCTTGATTTGTATGCAAACACTAAATACTGTTGCTTCCCATCATATACTTGTAAATCAGAGTAGTGTTTACTGAATTTTTATCTGAAGATCTTTTATCTGATTGCTGTAAACCAGTGTGAGTCTCAGTTCTCATATTCCAAGATATTAATATTCTGTCCCTCAGCTGCAGAGAAATGCTTGAAAACAGACTGACTGAAGACTACTATTGCAAAAGAGTAAGACAAAGAAATAAAACCTCAAAATTCAAGCAGTGCAGGACTTGGGAAACCCTTGGAACTGGAAGCAGTATCCATGCAATCTCTGTCACTCTCATATGCACTCATATTCACCCCCCAAACTGGGGCATAGCAGCCCTTTGCCACCCTGTGCTAATGTGGGGAGATACATGAAACTGAGGTGCACCAAGAGACTCAGCAGCTCTTTAGAAACTGCAGCTCTCACTGGATTTGCACCAACACTTGCAGCCTTCAATGAATCAAGCACCAGTAACTGTGCTAGAGAAGCCAGAACAAAGTTCTGCAACTACCCTGGGAGCAATGTTTGCAATGGTTTCAGAGAAGGAAAAAAACAACCCTTCCTAGCCCAGCCTTGAGAGCAGCCCATACAAGAGCTATAAGAGAGGTGTCCTGTTGGGAGGCTTCCATCCCTGTGCCTTGCCTGCAGGCCAGTGCCCTGTGTTCTTGTGCTACAGCTATGGCTGGTGCCCTGCCAGCTGCAGGGAGGGCCCCTCTCCCTCTCAGGGTCTTCTGATCCCAATTTCCAGCTCACGGCTCTCCCACTCTCAAGAGCAGCCAGCTGCTGCCTGCGTTCCACTGCTCCTGCTCCCCTGCAGTTCCCACTGACTGGGGCCCCTTGTGCCTGGAGATAGTTGGGAATTCGTCAGCAGGAGCAATTTGGAGCAGGAAGACTGGCAGACATTCAGCTCTAGGCTGCTGGAATATTCCCATTGTACATGGGAGAAGCAGTTTCACATCTTTCCTATAAAACTGCCCAAATCACAGAGCCCAATTTAGTCCTTCTCACCTCATGCATGTATTCATAGATCATTGAATTACAAAATCAAAGAATGGTTTGGGTTGGAAGCTCATCCAGTTCCAACCCCACTGCCATATACAGGGACACCTGCCACTATCAGGGGTTGCTCAGAGCCCCATCCCAGCCTGGCCTTGGACACTGCCAGGGATGGGACAGCCACAACTTCTGTGGGCAACCTGTGCCAGGGCCTCACCACCCTCACAGGGAACAATTTCTTCCTAATGTTCCATCTAAACCTCCCTCTGTCAGTGTGAAGCCATTGCCCCTTGTCCTGTCACTCCAGGCCCTTGTCAAGAGTCTCTCTTTGTCATTTCTGTGGGTTCCTTTCAGGCACTGCAGGGTCACAGTGAGGTCACCCCAAAGCCTTCTCCTCTCCAGGCTGAACAATCCCAATTCCCTCAGCCTTTCTTCCCAGCAGAGCTGCTCCATCCCTCTGATCCCCCCTTGGTGTCCCTGCTCTGGCCTGGCTGCAGCAGCTCCCTGTCCCTCCTGTGCTGGGCCCAGGGCTGGATGCAGCTCTGTAGGTGGGATCTCACAAGGATTTCTCAGCCTTGTCCCTGAGGGTGACTGTCCAGCTTTACAAATGAATAATGTCACTGTTAGATTGACTCACAGGAAGCTGACTGAAACTGTTGTAATTTGTTAAATGCCAGTCCTTTCTGATCATCTCCCAGCAATTAGAGCTACCCTTCATTTACACATCAGCTGGTTCATAACACTATCGAAGTGGAATGTCAAGGATGTAACGTTTTTAGTTAATTCAAATGCTTGGATGAAACTCATGACTATTTCTTGGGAATAGAGCGTGATTTAGAAGCAGACATTCCTTGAAATAAGAAGAGTGTGTCAGAAAGAACACCATCATAACTACAGCACTGGTCCGTTTCAGCCATCAAAACAAAATCACTCTCACAATCCTATGACAGAGCTTTATACATTGCATAACGGAATAGTCTTGTAAGTTCATAGAGGATGCAGTTTCCTGGCACCAAGGAATCACCACAGAAGGCAGGAATATACTTCCAACATAGAGGAACACTTTTCTCCACAGGGTGTTGTGTAGTGGGACTGTTTACAGATCAAGGGGCTGGTCCACGTGAGCTTAAGAGCAGAATCAGATACCTTCAGGTAACCTTTAATGTTAAATTCAAAAATCTGAGGCTGAGGGAAGAGTTTGAAAGGCTATTGTCCAGTCATACTACATTACAGGTGTTTGCAATGCAGGGCTCAATTTTCTTTCTATTTTCACTGCTGTAAAAATAACTCTTATTCCAAGGTCCTTGGAAAACTTTAATTTGCAATGTAAAGGCAAACTGGTTACACGTCAAGTCACTACTTTGAATAACTTTGTCAAATCCCTGAGTAAAAACTTATCCTGACAAGTGACCATCCCTGGCCCCAAGGTAAACCCCCTTAAATGGTCATTAAGATGATCTTAATTCCTAGCAATGGAGTATTGTATTCCATAGCAATTGACACCTAGCTAAAATCCAAATATCAAGAAAATGGTTCACTTTATTTTCTTCATGTATTCTGTATTTCTTTTGCCCAATTTAAATGCCTCAACACAAAGAACATACATCTAAATTTAATTCAGAGATGTTTCATTTGCAGGCCTGTTCTTCCTATCCTTCTGTCACATAACTACAAACCTTCTGCCACCTTATGTGGCAGAGAGGCAGCTGAGTCCAGCAGTTCTTATGGATATTTTGCCTTTGACTGCACAAAAAACAACAAAATACTTTTCAAACTCATAGCAACTCCTCCCACGAACATTGGGAAATAAAAAAAAAAATCTACCTGTGAGTTACAGTGATAATTCAGCCCTGAGGATCCAGCTGGTGTTCAAATAGCTGAACTCAAGAAAGCTCCATGTGTGAAGCATGCATCAATATTTTTCTACTGGGGAGGGGAAAAGTGTTTGAAAAGATTTTTTGATTAATCCACATATTTGGTAAAACTGGTTTTATGGATAAATCAATTTTATTCACACTTTGACAGGCAATATTCAGGTATTTTTACTAATCACAGAAAAAGATCAGATTTATTTTTAAATCTGCAAGAATGTTTGTGTTGCTCCATAATTTTATTCAGTATTGCCATTTGATAATAATTTGAGCATGTATCCAACAGAAAAAGGTGTTCATTGCTCCTGGAGTTCCAAGGGTCCCCCCACCTGCCTCACATGGAATCTCCACCTCATGCCACTGCCCTCCAAATCAGCACTTGAGGCTTGAATGGCTCTCCTGGCAGATTGCTGGGAGCCTTCCCTTTGGATCCCCAAGTGTGCAGCAGCCAACTGGCCTGCGAGGAGCAGCAAAAAATGGTTGAGATAAAGCAAGCCCCCCCAAAGTTTGGATGCCCATCTGAATGCTGGCTGCTTCCATGAGGAATAATGCTTTGTGCGGGGAGAGAGCTGGTGCTAATGACCCCTGCTCAGGAGAGCATTTAAACAGAGGCTTAACTCTGTCTCTATTCAGGCTGGCACTTATGTCTCAGTTTAAGTGCTGTGCTGAATAGACTTTTTTCCCCTGAATCTGGGCCAATTTCAGTTCATCATCCCGGAGGAACAGATGCGTTCTTTTCCCCCTTTCCGACAAATGTGGAAAAACGTGTAACTAATATTTAACGTGGCAGAGGGGACGTTCTGGGTTAAAAAGAGGAAGCTCCTGGCCTCGTATCAGCACACCTGTGTTCCCCCAACTTTCAGTGGTACTCGCTTCTCGCAGAAAGATGGTGGAGGTCACAATCCACTGCCTTGTGAAGCAAAAGGATGTGTCACATCAGGCTGGGTTAATGGGGAACACCTCCTCCTAAATCCATCTTTGCATTAGTAGGAAGCAGTTTTTTCAAAATACTTTAAGACACAGAGAAAGAGCTAGAGATGGAGAAAGAGCTCCAAAAACCAAAATATTATTAGTCATTATTCAATGAGTCGTGCCTGATTACCCCACATGGACATAGTGGTAAGAACATACCTCCTAAGGCTCAACCATGGCCTTAGGAATAGGGGATGGGAGGAATGCAGGAACTTCACTCATCACAGAATCACAGAATGGCTGGGATTGGAAGGGACCTTAAAAGCTCATCCAGGGCCAACCCCCTGCCATGGGCAGGGACACCTTCCACTGTCCCAGGTTACTACAAGCCCCATCCAACCTGGCCTGGAACACTTTCAGGGATCGGGCAGCCACAGCTTCTCTGGGCAACCTGTGCCAGGGCCTCACCACCCCCACAGGGAACAATTTCTTCCTAATATCCAACCTAAACTCACTCTACACCTGGGCATGAGAATAGTCATATTTCTGTCTGAGTTCATCCCAAGGAAATAAAAGGGACACTGAGACTTTTGACTTTGTGGGGGCACTGGTGATGCTTGCACAATACACACTGCAGCTTGCACAGTCCTGGCAAATCAAATGCTGTTTATATTCAGCACAAAGCAGGGGAGGAAGGAAACAGGAAGACTAATTAAAAGTTTTCTAGGTGGTAAACATGATGACTAGAATCCATGGAGCAGCTGTCTGTCCTGCTGGGAAAAATGATATCCTGATGTCTTTAGCCCCACTACGACTCATAAGCTCCCCTGTCACTAAAATGCCAAAACCAGGTTAAAATTTCATTGAGCTCATTATTCACACGGGAAGGAAGAAGAGGGGAACATTAGGATGGTGTCTCTAAGATCCCTGGAAGTCTAGTGCTAGAAAAGCTTTGGAATCTGTTGCAGGGAGTCTGGAAAAGTGAAATCCATATTGAACAATGACAATGTTCTCATTACAATCAACATATTTCACAAGGTTCAGCTATGTAAATACAGCGAGTGCTTTTTTTCCTCCACACAGGGTGCAGCTTGCAAAGAATAAGGAATTTCTCATTTCATTTTCTCATATATGATCTTGCAGCCTTCCTTTCTCTTTCATATTATAAACATATTATTACAAACAGGCAGTGAATAGACCTTTTTTTTCCTTGCATTACATTTTAAAAAAATGAATTGTTATCAGATTTAATGATATGATAAGCTTTAAAGTTCCCCTGGGAAGCTACCACAGCTATACTGATTTACATAAGCATTTTCCTACACATAATACAGCATGCAAGCTCTCTGATCTCATTATTCATTAGAAAATTAATGATAACTCTCAAATGTGAAAGCAGAGCAGTTCTGCAGAGAGTGCTGGAAATTGGCTAGTTCTCGACGCGGTAGTCATTTTCAATTTACTGCCTTGAAAAAAAGATGCTTTTAAGCAAATAAAAGGGTGCTGACATCAAACAGATACTTGTCTTGCTGCCAGGGAACGAGATGCCTTTTAAGGCAGGAAGGTGGGACTTGAGTGATGTGAATAGGAAGAAAAGAA
The DNA here is from genome assembly GCF_021018805.1 of Prinia subflava. NCBI lineage: Eukaryota > Metazoa > Chordata > Aves > Passeriformes > Cisticolidae > Prinia > Prinia subflava. Next base: position 13,024,993 of record NC_086250.1, on the reverse strand, counting down.
AACAAGCCAGTCAGAGTTAAGCAGCTCTAACCCATTCATGAAAAATGTCTAGGCTCATTTCCTCATTGCCAGAGGTCTTTTTTGCTTAAATTCTAAAGCCCATGCTCTGTTCTTGCCAATAATAAATAGCAGCTTGTTGTTAGAAAAAGTGCAAACTATGGAGGGTTTTTTAAGTACTTTTCCCCAAGCTACACAAATTGTGACATCCCATAGACCAAGAGACAATATTAATAAATCCCTCAAAACTTTGCTTATAACCATATCCTGAAACTGAGATTGTTGTGGAATGAACTACAGCATATTCACTGCTGGGGAACAAGAGCTGAAAATCAAGGATGATGTGGATTGCCATATGACTGAGCAGATTAAGATCTGATTTTTATCCTGAATCTATTTAGATGATGGGAGCAGCAATGGGAAAGGATAACTCTGCTCTGCAAGTCTGAGTTTTGGATATGACTAACAAACAGGATGATTGTTTCTGTCGCTGTAGTAACACAACTGTCAGGGCACTGGGGGGCAAGGGGGGCTCTCACTGCACAGTGTCTCAAAGTGCAACACCTTTGTGTTCATCTATTCCAGCAAGATGGATGAAACCTGTGCCTGCTGCTTGTTGGAGCAGATATAATCTTTCTTTGTGAGATTTGATTGCTGCTTTTTAATGTAATTCATAGCTCAGATAGCAACAGAAATTGCTCTGGGGTGTGGTAGAAAAGGGATATTAGACATGCACTGCAACATCCTGTTTTGGAACTAGTTTAGTATGAGGCTCACAGGCTCAGCATTACAAAATTCTGCACTCAAGCTGTCACTTGCCAAATTTTTTGCACATTAGTTTTGTTTTTTTCTTTCCTGTGATCGGTAGCAACATAAAAGGAAACATCTGGTTCTGCGGGGTCCAAATCAGGGGATGCCATAGGAAAAACACTCCAGAGCAACATCACGTTTCAAATAACCAGGCAGCATGAAAACTTGTGCCATTTACAAACTCTTCCAGTAGGGAACCAGAAATCTGGGAATTCCACCAGTACAGAAAGAGCACCATCATTGTGTTGATGGTTTGACCACATCTTCAACCATTATAATTTCCCAGAAATAGATGATGAAAAATAATTGAACAAAACAAAAATGATCCAGTTATAGGTATCACCTGAGTGTCAGATGCAGTTTGGAGGACAAGACTTTCACACCTTCTCTGAATTGAGTTAAATGTCCCCCAGGGAAAGGGATGGTTCTGTCAGACATCACTGTGGAGGTCTAATCACAGAATCACTGAACAGTTTGGGTTGGAAGGGATCTTAAAGATTATCTTATTCCACCCCCTTCCATGGGCAGGGACACTTTCCACTATCCCAGCTTGCTCAGAGCCCCATCCAAGCCTGGCCTTAGACATTTTCATGGATGGGACATTCACAGCTTCTCCAGGCAACCTGTGCCAGGGCCTCACCATCCTCAGAGGGAAGAATTTCTTCTTAATGAGGATATATGTTTGGGGTTTAGATTAAAATCTCTGATGGGTATTTATTAATAATAAAAGCTATTTGGCTGAAATATCAAGACACGTTTGCAGAGAGAAGATATTTCCAGTGTGGAAGGAAAGGAAAATCTTACTTGTCCTTATGTTATTCATCAGCTGTAAAAGTCTTGTATGAAACCCCTCAAATCTGCACTAGAAATTATTGAACACAAAATGAACTACTCTTATTCCCAGCATAAATGCGTGCAGCCTCCAATTTTGCATCTAAGAACAATGTGATCAACACCTACAAATATCTTTATGGTCCAGAAAAGTGAAGGAAATGTCCCAACAAAAAGCACTGCACACAGAAAGTTAGGATAGCCAGGAGATGCAAAGCAATGTTGCAATATTTTACAATAATACTTTTCTAATAATTTTCAGTACTGTATACAAATATTTTCCTTAAAGTTGCACTCCTACAAATCCTTGAGTCTGACAACACTGAAAGCAGCAGATCTGATCTCCTGTACCACTCCACCTTTCTGCTAGCATGGGCTTTTCTGCAGCCAGGTGAAATGTCCTGGGGAACTGAAAAAAAAATACTATTTTTCTTTAATGTGTTTAAGTCAAGTTTTTCCCCTGCTAATCCAGACCAGAGAAAAAGAGTGGCCAGCAGACATAGAGCAAGAGTGGGGCTGTTTCTTTAGGCAGCAGTGCTAGGTGATTTTAAATGTCTGTCAAACCAAACACTGCCTGGACAACTACTGGTTCTATAATGGTATCATTCAAACAATGGGGTACCCCTAAGGGGAGCATTAAAAGTAAAGACATTCCCAGGAGTAGCGAAATGAAGGGTTTCCTCTAGAAATCCCACTGAGTAACCACAAATTGGAAATGACAATTGTGGATGCCTGGATAAAGAGTGAGAAAAAATACCCCAGTGAAGGGAGTAGGGTACAGAAAAGGTGCAAGTAGCTTCAGAGAGCCTCACTTGTGTCCAGCAGACCTAAAGCTTACCTGTGCAAGATAACCTTGAAGATATGACATGACCCTAGGTGGATGACCTGGAAATTTCTGCAGCTGAGGAAAATCTCAGTGAGAACTCACTCTGCAAAGTGGCCCAATGAAAATAGATCATTGCAGTCTGGAGAAAATCCTAGAGGACAACTAAAGTCATGAACTGAGTCAGGGATCCTCTGAAATTGGAATCTTGTCTTTTTTCTAGGAGTTTTAAAATGCTCCAAAGCTCTAATCAAGTGCCAGACATGGATTTCCTACAATGGGCTTCTCTCTGTTCCTTGTAGGTGGCATTTACAGCTAATGCAGGGGGTCTGGTAAATCCAAAATACTTCTAATTAGTATGGCTTGCCCAGTAAACATGAACAAATCCTTAGGTGACCAGAGCCCAAAGCAAGATGGAAAATTGAAGGCAGTGGGGTAAATTTCTCACCAAATTACAGCCATCAATTTTAGAGCTGATATTGCCTCATCCCTGTTCTTGTGGACACGTTTGTTTATGGAAGTGTGTAAGGTCTTTGGCAATAGGCAAGCCATGGAGAGACACTGCCACAGGACAAACACACAGTGCCATCCTCCTAGCTCAGCCCCCAAGGCGGGAGTCTGGGTAGCAGTGCATTGCTGTGGGCTACACTTCTAAGACGGGTGCCTAAATCCACAATTCTGCTTCTAAAAGCAGGTACTTAGGAATCTAAAAATAGGTCTGCATAATTATCCTTTGGAAAGCAGTTTTTAAACTGTGCAGCTGACACTTGGGAATTCCAAGTGGCTGATCAAACTGAATAGAAAACTGTAGCTATAAAGTGAATGAGCCACCAGACTATATTGAAAAGACCAGCTTATCATGACGAGAAAAGCCAGTAGCACTTTTCCCATGATCACCAGCATTCTCATTTCCACAGCACAAAGTCCAGTGAGGATGAGAAATTAGTCCAGTATCTCACATCTGGGTAGTGCCCTATTCTGTATTTTTCTTTGTGTTTTTATGAGACTTGATTTTTATTTCAGTGGGGTGGTGTCTTTAATTTGCAAAGTGTGTAAGGCAGGCTGTGTATCCAGGAAGCTATTAACCACAAACCTCTGATTCCAGGGCAGAGGGGAGGGCAAAATTCCTGAAAATTGAGATTTGGAAGAAAAATGGTATGGATATTAGTTTAAGAAAGGAAAAGGTATTGCTATAGGAATCACGCTGAACAGAATAAAACTCTGGTGTGGAAGTTTATATTCAGGAATCTCAAAAAAATCTCTCTTTCAAGGCAGATGTACCCGGTACTTGCAAAGTAAGTGCCACACAAACAGCAGAAGTTGAACTGTAATATTTGAACCATGGAGTTGCTTCAAGAAAACAACAAAAACCCAAGATCAGGTTTAGTGTTGCCATTCCTGATGGGATCACTGCTTTAAGAAGCTTCTTGCCATGAGTATTGTTGCAGAGCCATCACAGGTGCATGATCTAACACAAAGCTGGACAGCAGCAATGAACAACATCTTACACAACATAAACCCTGCTGGTTTATGTTTATGTTTATGGTTTATGTTTATGGACTGACTGCTCAACAGCTTGAACCAATGAGGTGAGATGACACAACACAGACTTTGGTATCATGTGGAGGGATATTTGTGACCTGATGTCACAAACCCTAAAACAAGATTCATCATAGTCTTAAACTACAACCAGAAATTCATAATTTCAGATGAGCTAAATAATGGAGACAGGTTTTCCTTTCAGAGCAAGGACATCCAAGAGAGATCAAAACACCCAAACTAGGAGTCCATGGTTGTGTCCATTGACTGATGACCCTGCCCATGGCAGGAGACTGGAATGGGATGATTTTTAGAATCCTTTCCAACCCAAACCCCTCTGTGATTCTGTGATTTGGTGGCTCCAAGGGAAGCCTCCACAGCAAGCACATGAAGATGCATAAAGACAGGCAAGACCACTGTCATTCCCACTATTTCCTTTAGGCATCCATAGCCCCAGTGTTCAGTCTCACCTCAACACTTGATGGTCGGTTAGCTGAATCCTGACTTGAATTTTTAGAGAAATGTGAAATTGTATAAGACTTTTTCTGCAAATCATATAAACTTCTCCTTCCTTGGCTCCTGGAAGGCTTTTCCTCCAGCTGTGACTCTGCTGGTACCAGGCAGCTTGGGGTAGAGATATTCCAAAGAGGCAAGATTGCCTGATCCAATGGTCCTAGTCTGCTGTAGATCCCGTAGTGATAAGATTATGAACTAGATCTGAAGCTCATATTTTGGGACAGAGAAGATCAAGAAAATTTGCAGTCTTCTCCACCAGATCTGTGCAGGGGGTGAAGTATAAAAGGTGCCTTACCCTTTTCTTCTCTTCCTCTCTGTAACCTAAGAAACACCCAGTATTTTTATTCCAGTAGACATGCTAACATTAGTTCATATAATTCCAATGTACCTATGGTATATTTAGATGCATATTCTATTATTTTTATGAAATACTTTTCACATTTCACTGTGAAAGTTTATGCTGTGTAGCAAGATGGAGTTCACCATGACTGTTCATGTGACCGTTAAATAATGTATATGGACACAAGCACACAGCAGTGGGAAAATATTAAATGCAATGCAAAGTGATGGATCTCAAAAAAAAAAGGAGTCTTGGTGTGTTTTAATAAGATGAAACACCTTCTGTACTGGAACAAATGCTTTTTTTTTCCTTTAAAAAGTTTTCGTTTTGTCATTTAGAGAAGCATGTAAAAATAAATGCTTTTTTCTATTCCTCAGAGTTTGAATAACTCAAAAATATACTTTTAAGATTAGTCTGTTTCAAAAGACTTCCTTTTTTACAGCATGGAGATCAATCAAACATTCAGTGCCAACTTGCCATGTCCTCAGTGATGGAGGTTATGGAGTATGACCAGCAGTTCTTCCAGGACAATATGGAACACCAGAACTACACAGCTCTCCCTCTTTTCTCATCACATGCTTTAAGGACTGATTCTAATAGGTGACAATTAGACAACGTGCTGTGAGGCCAGAAAACTTGGAAAACCTCAGAGTCAATAGTCAGGGCATATCTGTGTCAGCTCTGTGCCTACAGGATTTCATGGCATCAGATTCCCAAATATACCCATGGAAAAGGCCACTTTCTCTGAAAATTTTGCTCTTTGAAGAGGACTCCTGAGCTTGTCTTTTCCTAGAGAGCCAGTCACAGCTGCGAGTGTGTTGAACAGCACCACAGCCCAGCAGGCTGTGTCCAAGCAGGGCACTGATGGCAAACCAGGACGACACCAGCAGAGCACACCCGGCTGCTGGCCCCTGACCAAGAGCTAATCCCACCCTGAAAGTGCACAATGACAAAACGCCCTGCCTTTCAAAAGGGCCTTCCACACAGCGCTGTGCCGGGCCATATGGACATCATCAAAGCAGCCTGGGGGGCTCTTCGGGGTCCCAAAGCAGCCTACCTGTCACGGTGCTCAGCCAATGCAACCTTCACATCAGAGGCATTCACTCCACTGAGCAGAGTTGCTAGAACTGAAGGGGAGGCTGAAATTACCCTTTTCCTAGAGAATTAGTCATATGTGGAGCAGCTAAGGGGGCTGGGGTTGTTTAGGGCAGAAAAAAAAGGAGGTTTAGGGGAGACCTTCCCACTCTCCACAACTTCCTGACAGGAAGGTCCAGCCAGGTGGGGGTCAGGCTCTGCTCCCAGGAATCCAGAAGCAGGACAAGGGAAAATGGCCTCAAGCTGCACCAGACGAGGTTCAGGTTGGATATTAGAAAGAATTTCTTCACTGAAAGGGTGGTTAACTTTGGAAGGGGCTACCCAGAGAGGTGGTGGAGCCACTATCCCATGAGGTGTTCAAGACATGACAGGCTGTAGCACTGAGTGCTCGGATCTGGTTGACACAGTGGTGATCATACAGTGGGACTCCATGATCTTGAACCCTTTTCAAAACTAAATGATTCTGTGATTGTGTTTTACGCTTCCTTAGGATCTCCACCTGGCCTGATAGCTGTGTTCTCTTATCTCAGTGTGGTACACCTGGACAGCACTGCATCTCATGATGCTGGCCTTTCCAAGACTCCTGTGTCAGTATGGAGAACACTGTGGCACCATCACCACCCAGGTGCTTTGGCACAAAAGCAGTAGGATTGTCACATGGAATACAGGTGACTGCATTGCATTGCTTTTTACATTGCATTCCTTTTTACCTCTCTACAGCTCACAATTTTGATGAAAATTCTTACCAAGCCCATGGCAAACATTCACTGACTGCTATGATTTGCGCAGTGCCCCTGGAAAACCCTTTTTGTGCTCAGTTTGGCAGAGTGGAGTTTATTGGTTTCAGCTGCAGCAGCAATAAAACCTACACACTTTTACATAATGCCACTGGTGTACATCACATAGTTAACACTAAATGTATTTCTAAGCATCAGCGGGACAAAATCTTACAACAGGTAGTAATTAGTGGGGGTTAGACCATGCCTTAATTTGTTGCTTGGTGCTCCCATCAAACTGGTTCCTTGGGGCAGATGAGAGAAGTAAAGAAGTAACTGGGAAAGATGTATCCCAAACTTTTATTCCTGTGACTATTGGCTGAAGCCAATCAAAATACCCACATCAGCAGCAGACTTGTGAAATAAGTTTCTTCCTTTTGATTAAATTACACAGAGAGGAAGGTGAGTTACAGGACAATAATCTCGATTCCCCAAAACCAGCCGCTTCTCCCCAGTACTTCTCATCTTGGCTATTTTCACAAGGTTTCTTATCTCCACAGCAAGCAGTGGGAGCTGGGAACAAAGACAGCCAGGCAAGCTGGTGGTACTGTTGTTTGCCACTCTGAAAGCCCAGCTGATGGCTCAGAGCACATCGCCTCGGAACAAGACCGGCAAGCCTGGGAGTGTTTGCCTCCACTGCAATTCAATCAGGGTGCCTTGCAGCTCCAATTGCTACTATTTTGTGGGTCACTACCTCCTCCAATATTCTGTGTGCCCTCTCTTGTTTTCTTTTCATTTGCTATGCAGGCTCACAGACCTTCCTGCTAGGTTTCACTTGGGAGGCCCAGAACCCCTGTTCTGCAAATCCTAACAGGACCTTGATGGATGTTAATGTCTCTGCCTTTCATATCGTTTTACCAGTGAAACCTTTGATCTATCAGCAGTCTTTATATCAATGCAGTCATTGCATAAAACAGAGAATATGACAAAAATATCTGTTGTGCTAGCATTAGCAGGGTATTTCCCCCACCCCTCATAAAAATACAGTGCTGGGGAGTTTAGTTTAACCTCCAGGAGCCAGATGTGCCACGAGGGTAGAACTGGGAGCAAAAACTTTTTTTTTTTTCTTTTTCTTTTTTTTAAATCAGTCTGGTAAAGGAAGTTGTAAAGCAACAAGTACTGTACATTATGATTCAGAGCAGCAAGGGACAGCTGGAGAGACTTGATTGGCTCCAGCCCAATGAAACAGAGGCTTCTTGTGACCAGCTGCTGTGCTGCAGCATGAATGACAAGGGTAATAATTGATTACTAACTGGCAGCTCAAAAGGAAGAAAGAATTAACAAGAGTGATGAGGTGCTTTACAGCTTGGTAACTGTAAAATCAGTGGAACAATTAGGGGGAAAAGAAAGGGGTTTCACTTCTTACCTTAGCGTTACAAGGACAGTGCTAGTTAGTGTAAATTGCATGACAAGCAAGCCAGAGGACAGGTCAGTGGGGAATATGGGGGCTTTGCACACCCACAGGTCCCACAGAATCATTCAGCAGATTTGCAGGGGAGCAGCTAAAACCCCATCAAAAGCATCCGGGCCATGCCAATTACATTGGTAGGCAAAGCAAGGTCTCTGAGGCACCAGCCATAATATCATAGAGGGGCTGAGACCTCCAGCAAATGGTGCATTGTGGCAGGCCAACCCTTTGCCTTTCAGTGGGATAGCACATACACTCGTTCTGCCCTGAGAATAAATGCATGTCTTTTTCTTTTCCTTTTTCCTTTTTTTTTAAAATTTTTCCCCCTATTCTTGTAAATGGCTTTTGTATTTACCAGTAAATGCACTGCATGCATTGTTGCTACACCTTTCTTCAAGGGGCTTGCACTGACCTCATGCTCTGGGCCATGTAAAACCTTCTGGCCACTGAGAGCCAGGCACTGCCCCTTTTTCATGCAGAGTAGCACCTCACTTCGGGCCAGATCATGGCCAGCATGCCAATGCAAGGAGTAAGGGGCCATAACGTGTCCCGTGTCTTGCTTCTCACACACAGGGGAATAATAGCCTTGTGCGGACTATGCCCTTTCCTTAGCCCAAGTGGGAAGAGGGGAGAACTTGATGGATCCTTCATTTCCTTTCCCAAGGCATCTGGCAGCAAGAAGCATGTGCTGTGCCAGCTCCAGACCCGTCACGCTTTGCTCCCTTCCCGGAGCAGCAAGGAGACAGGTCTGTCCCAGCGGTAGCTCAGCAGTGGGTGGCTCCTTTCCTGGGGCTGAAGCACGAGGTCTGGTCTAGCTCCCTGTGAGCAGAGCTGAGAAAATCAATGGGACTAATCATGGGGAAAGGTAGCATTCAGCAGGAGCAAAGCTGGCAGCCTCTGCTCTGACATATGGAAAATGCTCTTCTAGTTGGTTGAAGCCTCTTCATCCCAGCCCACCCTCACCCCCCCTTCCACTCCAGAATCTGCCCTCCTTATGCTTATGAAGTAGCTCTTTACCCCTGGCAAGGTCTGACACCCTCCAACTCCCAGTTAATAAGATTTATCTCTCCTATTTTTACCTCTCTAAAAGCTAAACAACCCATCCAAACTGGGGATTTAGCCATCTTCTATGGCCACTAAAATGAAAGCTCTCCTGCCAGAGCTAAATTCTCCCTACCTGCCTCAAATGACTGCTCGAGGATGGTGCATCATCCACTTCTCACACTGGGCTATCAGCTTGCCTCAACAACTATTTAGGAGCTGATTTTGAATTTTTTGAAGAACAAAGACAGAGAAGAGACATTGCCATGGCCTGTTCAGGGTCTTAGTCTGATCTTTGAGACTGGTGAAGTAAAGAAGCAATGCATGAAGGCAACTGGGATTGGTTCCACTCTGCAATCAGAAGCACACCACCGTGGGCTGTATGGCAGGGAGGGCAGTGGGCTCAGGTTGCTGCTGTGGCATTCCATCAACAAGAAAAACTGCCATGACAGAGGGGAGCTGGGCTACTCCAGGGCAGGGGAAACTGGTACTGTCCTTGCTCCCACTGACTGGAGCATTAATGGAACAAATTTCAGACAGAGGAGAGGGCAGTGGAGCTCAAGACCTAAAAATGCAAATGGTACCACAGGCATGTCTTCATCAGCTCACCCCTGAAGACTCCTGTAAGGACTGTGGAGGGAACTTTACTAGAAAGTCTACCAAAAATTCAAAGCCTGGGGGTGGGTTGGCAGGTCTGGGGTTTTTGTTATTATATACACAGTGCAAAAATGTGCTTGACTAATCTAAACCTTGTGTTGCTTTCTTATACAGCTAGAGCAATTATAGCTGAGAAAAAAACCCACACATCACCCAATATGGAAATACATTTTTTTCATGTTTGACATTTTTACATTTTTACTGACAGGGCAAAGCCTGTGATTTAATCGGTCTCCATTTCCCATAACTTCTGAGAAGGGACTGGCCCCTCTTCCACATTTCTCAAAGGACTTATGATTAGAAAGAACGCCATGGAAAACCCAAAGGAGCTGACCCAATCTATCATGTAACACTGTTGAATGGGAGAGGAAAAAAAAAAAGAAGAAAATAAATACTTTCTCCCAAAACTCTCGGTGTGTGCACTGCACTGCACATGGGGATTGAGTCTCTGCGGCAAAAATGGGATGATTTTGAAGAAAAATATATTTTTGCTACTTTTTGGGAAAACAGGAAGTTTTTCTTCTTTTCTTTTACTGAAACATTTCTTCCACAACTTCCTTTTTTTTTTTTTTTTTTTAATGTTTATTGTTCTTTGTAGTAGGAGTGGCACAGCCTGCTGGGAGGGAGGGAGGGAGGGAGGGAGGGAGGGAGGAAGGAAGGAAGGAAGGAAGGAAGGAAGGAAGGAAGGAAGGAAGGAAGGAAGGAAGGAAGGAAGGAAGGAAGGAAGGAAGGAAGGAAGGAAGGAAGGAAGGAAGGAAGGAAGGAAGGAAGGAAGGAAGGAAGGAAGGAAGGAAGGAAGGAAGGAAGGAAGGAAGGAAGGAAGGAAGGAAGGAAGGAAGGAAGGAAGGAAGGAAGGAAGGAAGGAAGGAAGGAAGGAAGGAAGGAAGGAAGGAAGGAAGGAAGGAAGGAAGGAAGGCTCAGCTCTGCTCATGTCAAAGGTGGACCCTCCTTGGAGTGTCAAACAAACTGATTTCAGGATGTACCAAATGAGATACAAAGTATCAGCATCCTGGCCCAAGAAAAGAGAAGTAGCAGCTGCTTCCTCCACAGAAGGAGGATCGATGCAGCTGCAAGCAAGGCAGAGCAAATAATCAGATGGTCACAGAGACAATAAGAACTGGAAGCTGAGCACAAATTATGTTATTGTTCCTGATTAAGCTTTTAGAGCTTGGAAAGAATTAAAGATTAAAAACATTTAAGATAGAAGATACTGATCTTCTCAAATCTGTAACTGAACAATTAACTTCTTCTTTCAACCCTCCTGGATGCATGCTGGCACTGTCCCTTCACGATGGGAATGGGAGGCTGCCACAGGTGACCAGAAGAGATCTCACCCTGTGGAAGTATGGCATTAAAGTGCTCTGAGCATCTAGGGGCAGCCAGAAGTAAGATACACACTTGCTCTGCATTCAGAAAAGTGACTTGCAAGTGCTTCTAGCATGTAAGACATTGCTTTTGTGAATTATCACTTTTCCACATTTCTAGGTTGATGTGTTTACCTGTGCAAGACCTTTGTCCACAGTAGAAAAGAATATTCTGATGTTAAACTGTTGGTTTGGTTTTTCCCTAGACATTAGCAAAAAATAGTTTAGTTGATTATAAGGACAAAGGTGAAAAGGCAGATTGTCTCAATCATGCCTGAAAAAAAAGTATCTCTGTGGTGACTTCCAGTGTGACACTTCAGAGTCCAAATTCAAATCCTCAAAGCTCTCACCTGGAACCTGGGACACAAAGAGAACAGAAGGTCCTCCTCAAGTCTTACCAGGAAAACAGGAACAAACCCCAGCTTTCCCCGGGGCTGCCTCTGCTGACCAACCTGAGCCATGCCAAGGAAAACCAAGAGCTGTTTCTAGGGGCAGCTCGGAGATCTGGCTGCCACTGCAGCATAGGGGGAAACAGAGGGCAGTGGTCAGGAGACCAAGAAAGAGGCAGCAGGAGTCAACCAGACAAGATAAAGACTAGAACAAAAAGTCAGAGTTAGTTATGGGGACAGAGTGAGGAATAAAGAGAGAAGACTGGAGCTGTGTCTCATTGAAGCTGGCATGAAGCTACAACTTCCTCCTGAGGGGAAGAGGAAGGGCAGGCACGGAGCTCTGCTCTGTGTGACCAGGGACAGGACTTGAGGGAATGGCTAGAGTTGTGTCAGGGGAGGTTTAGAGTGGATGTCAGGAGAAGATTGTTCTCCCAGAGGATGGTGGGGCACTGAACAGACTCCCCAAGAAATGGTCATGGCCCCAAGGCTGCCAGAGCTCCAGGAGCACTCTTAGACACAGGATGATTCTTGGGGTTGGTGCTGTGCAGGGCCAGGAGCTGGACTTGATGATCCTTGTGGGTACCTTCCAATTCAGTATATTCTATGATTCTGTGATCATTAGGAACCAGGAATTTGCTCACAAAGGTGTGGAATGCAGTGGGTAGATGCCTTGTGAGATCGTAATCAGATTAAAATTACTTGTGATTCAAATTGAAAGTAAAAGACACTGATACACTCAGTGCTTGCAAGTAAAGGAGGGTTAGTACTGTTAAGCAAAACAGAAAGTGTGGGAGAATAAACACCTTTTGTCTAGTTGCACATTCTCATTTCTTCACCTACACATGTGCAGGGCTTCCCCTCTGCTGCTGTCACACATTTAGAAGAAAAATGTTATTATTTCTAAACCAACTCTGTTACAGTAAAAGCCAGCAACACGTAGTGCAAGGCCCTGGGAAAACTGTTCTGAGAAGAGCCTCGGTTTTATGGTAAAGAACCAGACAGAGACTTCTATAAAAGGGAGAGCTCCTGGGTCCTCAAGGTTTCCTGTGTCTGATAAGTCATTCAGTGCTTCTGTGCTTCAGTTCCCAGCCATCAGGAGGGGGTGATTCCACAGTGATTGATCTCACACTCAGTGTCACGGGACTGTGCCAAGGGTATCTTTTGGAGGTTGGGTTTGAGATGTCAGTTCTGCTTGGTCTCTATTCTTTGTGAGCACCCGTTTGCCTCATTCAGCACCAAGCAGGTTTCAGGTGGGCACACAAAGCCTCTGCCCTGTGACAGCCTCTCATACAAAGTGCACTTGGTCCTTTCCTGCACCTCCCTGGAGCACCAGGTTCACCACTCATGTGCAGAGCTAATTCATGGCAAAAGTACCACGGCTCTGCCTGCTGGTGCTGAGCCCCACAGACCAAGGGAGATTCCCTGTTCTGGAACAAGACCACGTGGGGGGAGAAAGTTCAGGAATTAGGGTACTCAGCAGGGTAAGGGATGTGTCTTTAGTCTTGTGTACTTTTATATTAAATCATCATGGTAAAATACAGGAATAGTTTAGGGTGGCAACATGTGCAAAAAAACTTTGGATTTTCATACCTTGTGATAGCCAGGCAGGCAAGACATGAGGTCAAACTAGGGCGACTTGACCCCATTAAATGTGATGCTGACCTGGATCCTTTTTCGTAAAGTGCTTTCTAGATAGGCTGTATATGGTCATTTCATAGCTCTTGCTTTTCAGAGCTTGCAACTCTTCCAGTGTTTCAGCTGAGCTGCCCAGCACACATTTCTGCTTCTGTCTCATTCAGGTCAGGGAGAAAGAATCACAGAAAGGCCTGGGTGGGAAAGGACTTTAAAAGATCATCTCATTCCAACCCTCTGCCATGGCCAGGGACACCTGCCACTATCCCAGGTTGCTCAGAGCCCCATCCAACCTGGCCTTGGACACTTCCAAAGATGGGGTAGCTACAGGCAGCTACAGCTTCTCTGGAAAACGTGTGCCAGGGCCTCACCACCCTCCCCACTAATTGGGAACAATTTCTTCCCAGTATCCTATCTAAACCTATCCTCTGTCAGTTTAAACCCATTCACCCTTGTCCTGTCACTCCAGGCCCTTGTCAAGAGTCTCTCTCCATCTTTCCTGTGGGCTCCCTTCAGGCTCTGCAAGGCCACAGTGAGGTCACCCCAAAGCCTTCTCCTCTCCAGGCTGAACAGTCCCAATTCCCTCAGCCTTTCCTCCCAGCAGAGCTGCTCCATCCCTCTGATGCCCTTGGTGTCCCTGCTCTGGCCTGGCTGCAGCAGCTCCCTGTCCCTCCTGTGCTGGGCCCAGGAGAAGATGGATGCCATGGATCTGCAGAACAGTTACATCAGGGCACTGTGCCTGATGGGAGCAAACCCAACAGGAAGGATAGGATCTTGCAGGATATGTTTGTCACATTACTTGAACTTCTTATGATTACAAGGGGAAAGGCAGCTCTTTCACTCAGACTCCAAGCCTGGGGACTTCCCACTGTCTCAGAAGAGCAGTGCAAGCACAAAAGGGTTTCAGAGCACTAAGAAAAGTGCCACTTTCTAGATGCGATGAGAGATTCAATGAGTGAGCACAGAGCAAAGCTCTCTCAGTTCATTTAAATGTAAGACTTAGAGCTTAGGAAAGGGGAGGTTTGAACCAAACCTATGGAAAACTCCTGTGGAATTTAACAGAAAAAAAATCTACAGATTTTGAAAGCTTATTGGGAATATATGTTCCCCTGAAAAGGTTTTGGGGGTTTTTCATTCGTTTCCTTGAAATCTGTCCTCACATACTTCTGTGGATCCTCCTGGATTCATACCTCTTACATTTCCCTAGACTTTTCCATGCAGACATGCAAACTGAAACCACAGAAAATATTTTCATGCACCCTCCACCCTCCAGAGCAAACCCACCACATTCTCCCTTACTCCAGCAAGGTGTGACGTGGCAGCCTCCTCAGAGGTGCCAGCCAGCTGCAACTGGCAGACAGGCAGCACAAAATGGATGGAGGGAAAGAAAGCCAGCTTTTAGGGGGAAATCCTGTGTTCACTACCTTTTCCCTTCTTTTTTTTGCAGCACAGCACTAAATTGATAGATCCACAAACCTGAGGAAGTTTATAAGCCACTCGCAGCAGACCCTGGTGACAATCCTTAATCTAAATCTAAAGCTAAAGCTAAATCTAATCATCTAAATGAGGTGTCCCTAAGATGGCAGATTCAGCTTTGGTGAAAGTAAATACATCTCCTTTAGCAGGACCAGAGGGAACTGCTCCCAGTTACATTAATGTTGAATATGACCCCTTCAGTGACTTATTTTAATTGCTGGACATTGTTTAAAAAGAAAAAAAAAGAAACTGGAAAAATGTGCATTCTATCAAATGTTGTGAAACTGTGTGGGTTGGAGAAGGCTCAGTTTGTAATAAAGGAAACATTCATTGCATCCCATTTCAAGGACTTCCATTAGATAGAAAGGAGACAGGAAGCTGAAGCTTTGCTCTTGGTAGTTCTGCCTTTGCTACCAAACAGCACTACTTTAAATGAAACAGTAAAGAAATAAAAGGGACCTGTGTAACTGTGGAGGCCAGAGAAGTTTCCTTACCTTTGCCAAGGTCAAAGCCTGGCATCACATAGAGTGTAAGAGTGTTGGGTGCTAAGCTGGCACTGTGGGGATCCTTACTGTGTCCCATTCACAGAAGAAGGTGTCAGACTAGCCTTTTCCAGCTGCTCTCAGGTTAATTTTTGAAAGGTTCTACCTATGGAATGTAAAAAAAAAAAAAGTATTTTAGAGGCAGATGATTTAAACAAACCTGAAAATTCAGCATAAGCTCAGGCACACCCACAGACTTCAGTCCTACTACAGTCCTATTACATTTCCAAAGGCATTTCCCACCAGGATGGTGAAGGTCTCTTGAGTTTTAGGTGTCGTTCATTCTTTCCAGTTTCCCTCTGCTCTGCTTCCTCCTTATTGTTTTCATCTGCCTGTCCATCCCGGCCTGATTTGTCATAATTTCATGTTGACATACTGTAGTAAGACAATTGCAGCTGCTCCCTCTGAAGAATGCAAACAGGGATCTGTCATCTCCTCTCCTCTCCTGCCCTCCCCCTCCCGGGAGGGATGGATTTCACCGGGAATGAGGGATCGCGGCCACCAAGAATTGGCTGCGGTTTGTCCAAGCAGAGGGCTGGCAGATGAATCCCCTATCCCTGAGATCTTTTGGATATCCCAGTTTCTGCTTAGGCTAAATGCTCCCCCATCCAAGTGTGCGTGTGTTTATGCAGCAAGCTCCGGGATGCAAACGGCATTCCTCTTATCATACGGAGAGAGGATATGAGCTCATTCATAAGGAATCCCAGCTCTGGGGTGCCCCACTCACTTAATCCAAGCATCCCTTGCATGCTCCTTCTTCTGAGAGGGTGGAAGAAAAGCAAAGCACAGTGCTATTGGCTTCTAATAAGTGGGATAATATATTTCAGAGAGGAGCTCAGACAGGAGAGGAAATGAACTTGGCTAGACAGTCACTTAAAATATATAAAAAAAAGGGGGGGGGAGAATTTGCAAATCTCATTCCATTATTTCATGTAAATATACTTGGCTGGGTTAAGACAGGCTGATATAATCATAAGATACTGAGTAAGACAAATTTAGCAGTGCAGCACCGTTTATTATCCTGCTTGATAAAGAAATGAACAGATTCCAGGCCTGGCCATTGCTGGCTGTCAAAATAAGGAAAAGTGTGAAATGTTTGAGTCTCTGATGTTGGAAAAAGGTCCTGTGAGCATTACAGCACCCAAATGGGCTCCCTGGGGTTCCACCTGGGTGGAGGATCTGCTGGTGTGCTGAGCTTTGAGCATCTGGGCTCAACACATCAGCAATGTGTCCTTGTCTGACAGGAGGATGTGGTGCTACTGTTTTGTTCTGAGGACATTAAAAAGCTAGGAATGGTTCAGAAAGGAGTTGCCATGATCCTGAAAACCTGCTGTGAGACCAGAGGTGGCTGTCACCACAGGCAAAACGGGAAGGTACCACCTGAGAGGGCTGACAGCTCAGGCTCACACAAGAAGCCTGTGGAATGCAAAGCACACAAATCCCATCTCGAGTGTGGAATCAGAATCCAACCCATGACACAAACATTTCAGTCAGGATTTTTGTCAGAGAACCATGCCTGAAATCATAGAATCACAGAATATCCTGGGTTGGAAAGGACCTACAGGGATCATGAAGTCCTCCTGGTCCTGCATAGGCACCCCAGCATTCCCACCCTGTGCCTTAGAGCACTGTCCAAAAGCTCCTGGAGCTCTGGCAGTCTTGGGGCTGTGACCATTCCCTGGGGAGCCTGTTCAGTGCCCCAGCACCCTCTGGGGGAAGAACCTTTTCCTGATATCCAATCTAACCCTCCCCTGACACAGCTCTAAGCCTTTCTCCATGTTCTCATCTTGCTCCTGCAGAACACTGCAATCACTGTCAGCAGGGGCAGGGTCATCTCTGTACAGTACTGAATTAAATTTTTAAAAACAGACAGGTACACATTGCAGTGAATTAACTTTGCCAATGCATGGGATTATCATGACTCCATGGTACTCTTCTGTTTAAATTTCCAGCTCCTGGAGAAATGTGGTGACACAAGCAACTCACTCATATTCTTTCAGTGAATCATCTGTGCTTGCTGTTGATGAGAAAGCTTAGAAATGTAACAGGAGATGAATGAAAACTGAAAAATGTGAACAGAACTTGAACTACTTCCTAAATCTCATTTTTCAGCCACTCCTGTAAATACTTCCAACCTGAACTTTTGGCATTGTCAATATTTCTTATGTGTTAAAATGCAGGGTGAAGATCACAGTTTGACCAAATTAATGCAAATTTACTGGCACAAATATGCAAAATTTAAGACTTGCAGTTTTGTAAGTGGTTTATAATTTTCAAAAACTAATTTTTAAAACGTTTTTTAAAATCTCATCATTCTATGGAGCTGTTCCCCTTTTTACTAATGTTTTCAGTCACATGACAACTGGTAAAATTATTATTAAAGAACTTGAAGGGAAAACAAATTGAAAATTAGGATGGTTGCAGAATTTTTAAATCATTATTGGTATTTCAATTCAGCTAGTAATTCTGCATACTATTTTCAAAACCTAATCTTGAATTAATTGAAAGGAGCCCCATTCTCAGAAGAATTCAGTTTCAGCTGTGAGTATTCAGCATGCAGAAAACCAAGTCTCTCTGAGGTATCACATTATGAACAGCTGGAAGTGAGGCACAGAAGTTGACCAGGAAGCTGAAAGCCCATAATGGATTGTTGTTGTTATACTCTTTAAAGTTCAGAGGGTTGAATATATTGATCCTATATGGCTTTTTTTACATATGTAGCTCCTTCCAATTCAAGCCAGGTCTAACCCTGAAAGGACACCACATCTGGACACACCTTTGTAAATTCAACTCTAAGACAGAAAATGCCTGTGGTGGTAGATGCCTTTTCCTGGAGATATTTCTGTCTTTGTGAAGTACTCAAGGGATAGGGATGGTGAATGTGACAACCACAGGAAGGTGACAGTTGTCTCTCCCCACAGCAGGGTTCAGATGTGGATGATGAGTTACAGGGCTGCACCTTGACCCTGAGATGAAACAAATCACAGGATCATTAGGATTGGAAAAGACCTCCAAGATGAGCAGCTCCAACCTTTGGCCTCTTTTACTACCTTGACACCCAGCCCAGAACACTGAGTGCCACATCCAGACATTTCCTGAACACCTCCAGGGGTGGGGACTCCACCACCTCATGAGAAAATCCTGCCTATCTGCCCACTGAACCAGCATGCAGGGATGGAACTAGATATTCCTGTCTCCAGTCACTTCCCACCCTCAGTGTGCCTGCACTCAGCCACAATGGCATTGCTTTCCCCATAAAGCCTGTGGCTTATAGCTGGCTGGGAAAATCTACTTCCCCCTTTAAAACAATATATAATACTGATAAAATTAGCATTTCTCTTCTTCATTTAAAAAGTAACCTTTAGTGTTCTCATTTTCATTTTTTAAAAAATAAGGCTCACTCAAAGAAACATCCCCTTTGGTTTGGAAGGAAAAACTCATACGCTTTCCACACACAAATGTTGCACCCAACCTTGTACAGAATTAATAAGCTCTGTCAAATATATAAGCAAAAAAGAAATCCACTATTTCTTTGATAAGCACTTACATAAAATTTCATGTCTGTTTCTTTCCATTTCTATTCAGTTGACTTGTAAAGGTCTAAAAGGTTCGCAGCCACTTCTGTGAATGAGGAGAAAGAGCAGTGCATCCATTTTACAGATGTGGAGCAAGATTAATCAGATTTACTGAAGGACACACAAGAAGTCTGTGCAACAGCTGGGAAGAAAACCCCAAGTCCTAGTCATATGCTCTAGCCACAGAATGATCCTTACTCTTGGAAAAGCAGAGGGGTGCTTTTGTGGAAAACAATGAGTTGTAAAGCCTGAGGAAAATAAACTCTCCCAGGCTTTTTCTTAAGCAGGGCTGAAGAAAGATTTTGGCATGGAGGGCTGCTTGTGGGGATGTTTAAATGTGGGTTTTGGTCCTATTTGTAGCCTGGTTTGCTTTAGTAAATAAATATGTACATGTGTTTAGGTGGGTTTGGATAAACCTCCACCAGTGAAAGAGTCCTTCACAAAACCAGTGGAGCAGAGAGGAGCCCAGCTCCCCCCACCCGCTCGCATGCGACTCCATGCCTGTGCCACCCCACTGATGTCAGAAATGCTAAATTCTTTCATCGTTGTTTGAAACAAGACCTCCATTATAAGCCCAATTTTGACTCCCTCTCTAGAGGAAAAATAATCAGCCTGAACTTTCACAGGCATGATATTAAACTCAGGGTACAATGTCCTTTCAGGAAACTTGAGGCTGACTGAAAAGAGTGTTCAAGAGACTTGGGGTGAGGGAAACAGGGGGTGGGGGGTGATAAGGAAATACACAAAATTGAGCTTTTTTTTTTTTAATTTCCTAGTTTACGGTTTAGGAAAAACAACCTTTTAGTCAGGAATAGCCAGGGGGACTATGCAAGTTTTCTTTTCCTCATGATATCTTGAGATGCACATACTGACCAAGCAGCCCCTAGAGCAGCAACATGGGGTGGAAAGTGGCTCTAGACAAGCTGGAACAGCCTGCATGAACTTTGAGACTTTAACACTGTTTTGACTGAAAAATTCAGGTGGTGAAGCACCTCTCGAAGTCCGTAGTCAAACCCCTTGTTCACAGCAGGGCTATTTCCAAAGCTAGATGAGATCCCACAAGGCCTTATCCAGTCAAGCTTGGACATTTTCCAAGCGTAAGTATTCCTCATCTTCCCTAGGTTCCTGCTACTGTGCTGCACCACCACACAGGGAAGAATTTTTCCCAATCAAAAATCAGAATTTTTCTAATTGCAACATGTGCCACTTGCTTCTGGTTCCTTCTCCATGCACCTCTAAGGAGAATCCAGTTCTGCCTTTTCTAAATTTCCGCTTTAGCCAGAAGTCTGCACCGACCCACCTGAGTCTTGTCCAGGTAGAACAAACCCAGTGCCCTCAGCCTCCCTTCATACAGAAACACAGATTGGTTGAGGCTGGAGGGGACCACAGCCAGTTATTTGGTGCCACAACTCTGCTCAAGCAGGGCCATTCCAGAGCACATGGCACAGGATTTCTGGGAAGCAGCTCTACTGAGAAGGACCTGGGGTCTTGGTGGACAACAGGCTCTCCATGAGCCAGCAGTGCCCTGGGGAACAAGAAGGCAAAATGGAATCCTGGGGTGCACTGGGAAGAGCAGTGCCAGCAGGTCAGGGAGTGATCCTGCCCCTCTGCCCAGCCCTGGGAGGCACATCTGGAGTGCTGTGTCCAGTCCTGGGATCCTCAGCACAGGAGGGACAGGGAGCTCCTGCAGCAGGGCCAGCAGAGGCTGCAGAGATGATTCAGGGCCAGGAAAGGCTGAGGGAGCTGGGGCTGTCCAGCCTGGAGAGCAGCCCCAGCTGAGAGGGGCCCTCAGCCCTGGGTGTCCCTGTGTGCAGGGAGGGCTCCGAGCAGGGCCCAGGCTCTGCTCCGGGGGCCCAGCAATGGCACCAGAGGAACGGGCAGGGACTGATCCCAGGAAGTTCCACTGACATGAGGCAGAACTTCTGTCCTGTGCAGTGACTGAGGACTGAACAGATTGTCTAGAGAGGGTGTGAAGTCTCCTCACTGGGGATATTCCAGAACCATCTGGACACAATCCTGTGCCCTGTGCTCTGGGATGGCCCTGCTGGAACAGGGAGGTGGGACCAGATGACCCTCTGTGGTCCCTTCTAATGTGACCCATCCTATGATCCCTGTTTCATTTCCAGGCCTCTCCACAGCCACCAGAGATTCCCAGCTCCAGAGGCAGACACTGGTGTTTTGAGCATGTGAAGTATCTGAAGGGCTCATTCAAGAATTTTTCCAGTGGTGGGCACAGTTTCCAGCTGTCCAGTTCCATCATAGTCCACTGAAGACCTCAGCTTTTTCTCAGCATCTGCACAGAAAGTGCAGTGAACAGCCAAGACAGCACAGCTGAAGTGGGCACAGCTCTGAGATCTGCCTGCTCCACACCAGAGCAGAGGACTGGGGGACTGGGGAGTGAAGTTATGTCTGACAACAGCCCAGTGATACCACATTATCTACATGAGCCAGCCTGGAGGGAGTTCTAGGGAATAGAGGGGGCCACGTTCATAGAATGACAGAATCACAGAACATGCTGAGTTGGAAGGATTGTGGAACCCAACTCCTGGCCCTGCACAGACACCCCAGCAATCCCACCCTGTGCCTGAGAGCACTGTCCAAAAGCTTCTGGAGCTCTGGCAGTCTTGGGGCCTTGACCATTCCCTGGGCAGCCTGTGTGTCCCCACCACCCTCTGGGGGAAGAACCTTCTCCTGGTATCCAAGATATCCCTCCTCTGAGCCAGCTTGCTCATGTTGCTCAATTCCTCACAGCAGCAGGGTGAAAGGGAAGGGAGGCATGATCAAGATGTCCATGGCTGACAGTCAAGCCTTCCTGACAGAATGACATTCTGGGGTCATTCATAGCTGGAATAATGACTGACTTCAGAGGAGCTGTCTGGTCCTGGATCTTAGAAGACAAAGAATTTAATGTCTTTTTTTGTGGCACTTTTCCCCTCTATAATACAGGCTGTAGGCTCTGACTATAGGTGAGGATTCAGGCTTTGATGTCTTCTAGAATCCTCTGCTTTTCTGAAATAATTGAAGCAAATGCTATTAACACGGGTTTTTGCAAGGAAATTGAAACCTAAGTATGTCTGGTATGTGGTAGAGATAATCAGAGGAATACTAAAGCAGCATAGGACAAATTTTGTGTTCCATGCATCTTTGTCTGACTCTCCAGCATTTTGCTGTCTAATGTCCTCTGCCAAATACCTGGGTGGCTTCATGGTGCCACCTTTGAAAAAAACCAAAACCACAAACTTATCAGGGGAATATTTTTCCATTTTTTTTTTCAAAAATAAGATATCCCCTCACACTAAAAGGCACAGCAGCTAAGTTCTAAGCCCAGTGACAAATTGAAGACCTGATGTGCTGAGGCAAATGATGAGAGAGGTCAGAGCTTGTTACTGCTGAAAACAGGAAATTTCCAGACCACCAGCAGAGCTTGTGTAATTTTCTGCCATCTCGAGAATACCCACTGACACTAGGCCTCTAAAAGCATGATTTAATTCAGGTAGAAAATCTATTTTGGTTTTACTTTCTGACAGAAGACACTGGTAGTATTTTTGTCCTCCTGAGGTTTATTCAGTAGTCAAAGAAACTTGTCTTTCCAAGGAATAGGTCCTCTAAAATCTCTGCTGTTTCATAAGCTTTTTAAAAACTCTTTTGAAACCTTTTCTTTAATAAACAAAAACCTTGCTGACATGACCTTAAAGATGCAGTAGCATTTGTACAGAGCAAATCCATACATCAGCTGCGTGCCTTCAGCATCCATGAGTAATGAGGCATCTCCAGCCCCACAATAAGAGTTTGATGCCAGACACCACTGTCATGTATTTTCTCACTCTCAAATATATGCATCTGTGTGTGAGAAAACCCCACCTTCAAATATGGTATGTCTTTTTAGAGACATTTTCACATGAGAGAGGGAGGCTGAGGTAATCTTATTATCACCAAAACATTGTAAAAACAGCAGAGCATTGGAGAACTTTAATCCTTTTCTAAATTATGGACTGAGAACATTACAATCGTGTTGGGCACAAAGGCAGAGCTGTAACTTGACAGGCTTGTATAATTTACAGCCTCCATAGTAAAAGAGGTGTTTTTATGAAATGACTGCCTGAATTTCTACAGCCATTTCAGACTGATGATACTGGGGAGGCTTGCATTCTGCTGCCATCATTCAAATCCCTCCCTTTCACCACAAGAATATGGCTGGGATTCCAGTTCAAACCCCATATCCAGTTATTTATATATTACTGCTCGCCAGTTCAGAGCTGAGGCTATTCGTGCCGGTACCTCGCTTCACACACCTTAAATAGCTTTTGTTTGTCATTTTATAAAGCTTTCCTTTATCAAATAAGCATAAAACATTAACTAAACAATAGCCAAAATCCATTTATCACCAGGAAAATGCCCCTTGCGTAGGAGGCCTGTGTTTTATGGTCATATATTCAAATTTCTGTTTAAACTAAACTAAAATCTGACAAAGAACTGATACTTTTTTGCCGACTCAGAAAAGTACCTAACATTATTTTTCCTCTGTACTGTACAGAAAAGAAGGGCATTTGTACAGTGAAATACTTTTATCAGACTCCACTAAAGAATATTTTTGCACTGATAAAATAAGAGAAGGCAAATAGGGAAAGCGACTTCAATCTCAACATTGCAGTGCAGACTCTAGAAGGATGTTTACACTGCTGGAATGAAAACAATTCATAACCAAGCTTTTAACTTAAAATAAGTAATATAAATATTTATCAGAGTAGTGTTTTAAGGCCTGTATTACTAAACTATTTCTGTATTATATTGGGAGTGACAGCTATTGTTAAAATTGAAATGCTTGCATAGCAGAAAATTAACTGAAATCCATTTAGCCAGCATGGAATTTTGCATTAGTATCCATTTACTGGGCTTAGAAAACTCAGGTCAGAATTTCAGACAGATAGACCTTATCCTGGGAATGTGTTTTGTCTTAGCTTGACCTCTTCTGTGGATCCCACTGATATTTAGTGAGTGTCTACATCCTTCCTTCTTTTTAGGCAGGTCCTTGAGGATGAATTCGGGATATCATTCCACAGTACATAAGCAGCTGCTGAGCCTGGGAATGCCACCAGTGACTCCAGTGCAAGCAGATACACAATTAAATTTCCCTAAATGCTCCTTCCTGGTGGAGAGGCACAGCCTTCAAGCCCTTGCAATGACAAGGCTTCATGGTCATGCTTGGATATCCCATCCTTGCTCTCAGGAAGCAGCACATGACTTTTCTTAAGCACCTTTGACTGATATCCCTCAGTAGTCTTTAAAGTTAATTTTTTAGTCTGCCTGCCTACCACTCTGTTGAGGCAACCTGATGTGGAACAGAATGGCTCCAGCCCAAATTCACAAGTGAAAATGCATCTTGAGGCCATCAATTCATGCAGACACTCTCTCCTCCCCTCCCACAGCCACCAGCCTGACACATCTCCTACACACTGCTGTGGGGACATAAGCCCTGGTCAGAAAGCCAGTGGTGCTCCATGACTTGCTTGGAAGCATCAAATAATTCCCTTCCCACCTTCCTAGCTCTCCCAAGACAACCCCACGTGCCTTGTCTGGAGCTACTGCTGCCAACTCCACATCCATGGCAGCTCCCACTGTGTAAACACCGAGGTCCAAACAACCACAGAACCATTAAAGTTGGGAAAAATCAAAAAGGTTATCAAGTCCACACATTAACATTCAACCCACCATGTTCACTATTAAACCATGTCCCCAAGTGCCACATCCACACATTTTTGAACACTTCCAGGGACAGTGATCCCACCACTTCCCCAGGCAACCTGTTCCAGTGCCTAACAACCCTTTCAGTAAAGAATTTTTTCCTAATATCCAATCTAAACCTCCGCTGGTGCAGCTTGGGGTCATTTATTCTTGTCTTGTTACTGGTTGCCTGGGAGCAGACCCTGATCCCCATCTGGCTGCACCCTGATGTCAGAGAGTCGTGGAGAGTGAGAAGGTCCCCTCTGAGCCTCCTTTTCCCCAGGCTGAGCCACCCTCTCCAGCTCCCTCTCATAAGATTTGTGTTCCAGACCCTTCACCAGCTCTTTGCCCAGCTGAGAAATATTTAAGCCACATCAGCCTTAATTCTGCCTCATTCAATGTGCAAACCTTTATTAGGTTGGCTTTCTTCCTCCAGCTCTGCTGTGTCTGCTGCAGGAGTAAATTGTACTCAGAAATGTTTTGGAAACCGGTGATTGAGGAAGAGACATGTAAGAGAAAAAAGGGAGGCTTTGCCAGAAGAGGCACAGATCAGAATGAAGAACACACTCCCAAAGAGTTCCAGACAAATGCTTCTGTATCTACAGCACCAGCAGCACCAGCAAGAAACCACTGCTGTGGTTTAAAAACAAAAACCCCCAAGGTTTACCAGTTAAAGATGGGTGCAGTTATGCCTATCCCAGTCAGCAAGGGCTGTGTGCACTCACAGTGTGTGTGATATACTCAGTAACTCGGTAACATGAGGTTGGTGCTGCTCAGTTACACCATGGATAATGGCTGGAAGTGGAAGGAAATCCAATTTCAGTTTTACATCAGCTGTTAAACCATAAAAACTCAGTGTCCAGGCTGATTACCTTTTAAAATTCACTATGTATTTCTATATAGATGTAGTGCACCAAAAAAAATCATGTGTAGATGCAGGTATGAATTTAAACCCAGAAGGGCTGGAATTTCACACAGCATCTGATTTCAAAGATTTTCTGTAAGAGCCTTAAGAGCAGGAAAAAAACCCTCAAAAAATCCAAACTGCAAAATAAATGTCAAAGGGCATTAAAACTAAGATTACATGAAATCTCACACCAATTGACCACCTAGATTAACCGAGGAATTTATGTTCCATTTTCATGACATCATTATAGCTTCAGAGTAATTTCAAGGTGCTGCTTTCATGTACTTGAACAGAGGGAGCTGGATTTGTCCACAGAAAGCCACATTCCTGATTGCTTTTCCAGGTGGCAACTCAGATATTGTGTCTGGCATTTAACTGTGTTCCAACTTTCAGCAGACTTTTAGAACCCTTTCTATATTTGAGAGCTCTGATGTTTAATAAAAGTTGACAGTTTTGGTTAATTTACTGTTATTGTCACACCTGAGCTTTTCATGATGGGTAATGAAGTAAAAAAACTGTATGGAGAACTATAAAAATCAGATTGGGAATTCTTTAAAACACATTTTTCAGACAAAGGACTAAGAGCCCGAGGGAAGTCTAAACTCTGCCAGCCTTTCAGAAGTCTGGTTAGGCATCCAGAGCTATTAATAAAAAAAAAAAAAATCACTATCCGTATGATTTTGGGAAGAGGAGAAATCAACTGATTTTGTTGCCTTGTGTGTCACCCATGAAAAATAAGAATTATAATCTTTGTCACTCAAATTTCATCCTTTTAGTCCTCTTAATGTGTATGTTGCTCAGAATGAGGATTTTTCTTTCTATCTATAC
Source organism: Prinia subflava (assembly GCF_021018805.1). Classification (NCBI taxonomy): domain Eukaryota; kingdom Metazoa; phylum Chordata; class Aves; order Passeriformes; family Cisticolidae; genus Prinia; species Prinia subflava. Next base: position 12,998,726 of record NC_086250.1, on the reverse strand, counting down.
TAGTTATGAGTCTAGTAGTAATTACTAATAATGAGAAGAGTTCATAATAATGAGGTTCTGTAATCACCATGCCCTCAGTAGGAAGAATGAGTGATTAATCAAGCTGGAAACAAGATTGTTATCAGTGCAAGGAAAGATGGCAAAGCTGCAGTGAAAGCTGTGGACCCGTTTCCTGCTCTTTGATATCCCAACAGCTGGGGCTTATGTGGAGATAAGTAATTTTTGAGTCAACCACCACAAACTCCACTGCACACTTTAGTTCTTTCTGGGTGAAATGTTTGGAGAACTGAACTGCAAAGAATATCCTGAGCTGGAAGGGGCCCATGAGGATCATCAAGTCCAACTCCTGTCTTCACACAGGACAGTTTAAAAATTAACCTGTGTATCAAAGAATGTTGTCCAAATGCTCCTTGCACAGCATCAGGCTTGATGCCACTTCCCTGGACAGCTTTCACTGCCAGATCACCTTCCTAGAGAAGAACAACCAGCCTGAACCTCTCCTGATGCAGCTTTAAGCCGTTCCCTTGCACCAGAGAGAAAAGATCAGCACAGCCTCTCCTCCCCTCGTCATGAAGAGGGGAAAGGATCAGGATCCTCTGAATTTGCAGCTGTTCAAAGACAGTTCAGATCTGTTAGACGGAGGAAGATGTGCACTGCTTAGTTTACATCTTGATACTGGATGTTACCAAATTTTCTAACTCAGACTTGTGGTTGCTGCCACACTGCTTTTTATCATGTTTATTGAGTAAGCCTCTACAGAAACTGAGCAGGTTTGGGATTGCTGGTCATGTAGGTAACCTGGCAGTGGGAAAAGCCATGTTCTAAAGAAAAAATTAAGGAAGAAATACTAGCTGGCCCACCCTGCCCTGTAAGATCTTTGTATTTTTACCATTCTTTCATTTCATTCTCCCTTATCCCCACTATTAAGGTGGTAAAAATAAAGGTTGGGATAAAGCATTCATAGAAAATATTTTCCAATCAGATTTGATGTCTCAGGCGAGCACAGGCACATCGATGTAACACATTTCATGACCAATATCTCTAACCAGAGAAAGGAAATCCACACATCCCTCCAAATCTTTCTGATCCAGAAAGGAGCAGAAAGAAAAGTTAAGTCCATCACACCAGGCCACTCCTGATCCCACTGCACCTGGGAGCTGTAGCCACCAAGTGCTCCAGCCAAGGCAGTGTGTCAAATGTTGAGTTTTTAATGACACCTACTGCACACAAACAGCCATGGAAACTGCTCTGGGCCATCCAGCACACACACAGAGACTGTGCACCAGTGCCTGTTACCCCCGGGTGCTTGCAAAGGGCAGCAGGACACACCTCACAGCTGTGGTGCAGTTTCTGTGCCACTCAGTCTGGCCCCACAGGCATTTTGCTGGGTGTAAAACACCAGCATGGATGCATGCATTTATTTTTATTTTTAATGCTAGCCGTGTGTTGCCTTCAGGAGCCAAAGTGCAATAGAAAATTAATCCAGGGTTAAGCAGCAAAGAAGAATGCAAAGAACAACAGACTGTGATCTACAGCCCCCAAAGGCAGGGGCAATGCAGGCCTGGCCCAGCTTACCTGGGATGTGTGGGCTGCAGCCTGCCCTCCCTCTCCTTTCAGCTACAAACACTGATCAGCCAAAAGCTCTGGGGTTTTCCACAGGCCACCAGGGCTGTTCAAGGGTTGGCTGGGGTTATTAAAGTAATTTCACAGCTGTAGTTTCACAGCTCACGTGCAGAGGTGCTTCACGGACCTGTCTCAGGAAAGCCCCCAGGACAGCGTGGCTCAGAGGCAGGGAAAGGCCTCGGCCCGCCTGCCAAGGTCTGTGTGCCACAAGCTCTGGGGCTCAGCTGAGCTCCCAGGGAACTCATCTGGGGAGAGGGGACACAGGTGACCTAAACTGCTGCCAAAGCAGTGCATCTGCACAGCTGGACAGCTTCCTGCCAGGTCAGGCCTGGTGCTGGCTCCCTTCCTGACACAGGAATTTCACCACTGGCAGAAGGGAACACTGAAAGGGCATTCCATCAATACATACAAGTATCTCCAATATGGGTTTGGAGATGGTGCCAGGATCTTTTCAGTGGTGCCCAGGGACAGGATCAGGAGCAATGGACATAAACTAAATACAAGAAGTTCCACCTCAGTGTGAGAAAGAACTTCTGTACACTGAGGTGGCAGAGCCCTGTGCAGCTGCCCAGGAGGGCCAGGAGTCTCCTTCTCTGGGCCATTCCAAACCCACTGGACACTCTCCAGTGTCACCTGCTCCAGGTGTCTTTAGATGGAGCATAATGTCAGGCAGAATCATAAAGTTTCAGATCAACTGTCATCTTTCTTTCTCTGAAGTTCCTGCAGGTGCTGGTTGATCACTGAGAAGGAAAAAGAAAACCAACAAAGGTTAAAATACATTTACTTTAGTGATGGCAAAGAACAGGAGAAAGTCATGCTGGGAATCCAGTGGTTTATCCTTGGAGACTCTGCTTTGCTATTGCACCAAACTGGAGATGAAAAAAAAGCAGTTTAGACAGCAGAGCTTTGGATCTTCTGCAGAAAACAAAGCTCCTCCTTGGGCAGAGAGCAAATTTACCGATAGGTAAGGCTTTATAAAGGGAAGGCTTTGTAACATGGCTCTGGCCTGTTTCTTAGGCTAAGTAGAAGAGTGACTCAGCTGGAATAGGGGTAGAGAGACGTGAGAGACATGAGAGCCATGCTGCATGACTGTCACCTGTCCACATCAAGTCCACATCGTGGTGTATGGTGGTTGGTATGTATGGTGGGCTTGGGCTTGTTGTGCCTTGAAACTATGTAAACTGATAACCAGCTAACTCCTTAAAAAGGATGAGTTTTTGGCAATAAAGAGCACTCCTTACTCCTTTGCACCTGCCTGGGGTCCCTGTGTTGCCCATTATCGCAACAAGCAAACACAAAGCCTAAACCCAGTCTATTCCCATTCCCTCCTGGAGAAACCACCAGGCAGCCTGCGGAACACAAGCAAACCCAAGACTCTTCAAAAGAGTGAAATGGATATAGCCAGGTGGAACTGGGTCATGGGAGGATTGTTTTAGGTTTGTATCTAAATCCTGATTGTGCTGCATAAACATCTCAATTCAGTAAAAGTGTAGAGGAAGTGCAATAAAAATTCTACAAGTGTATTTTCTATAGAAACCTGTGAGCGTCCATGAGCTCTTAAGATTATAAAGTATGTATCTCCCAAAATGAGATGGAGAAGTACAGCTCTATTTATAGCCCTGCTACAGTGACCTTTCCCAGAAAACATCTATTGGTTGAGCGGTGTAATCCCCCATGAAAGGCAAACGTGGGCTACAAGGTATTGATTGTGTATCAGCTTTCATCAAGCAGCCAACAATGCATCTGTCCAGGTGGTGGGGGGTTTAGGGCCTGGTAAGCAAAAAATACCGAGGCATGTTTCATTTTGAGCTGGGTCAGTACCCATCAGCCCTTTTCAGAGTGATGCCCAAATGCTGCTTCCTGGGAAGTGACAGTGGAGGAGCTCACAAACTTCTTCATCACTACAGGCCACCCATCCCTGCTCTTCTGCCACCTTGCTTAAAGAGAAAACTCCACCACATGGCTGAGATTCTTGGTCTGGGAGAAATTCCACCCTCAGGACTGCAACTCTGCTTCCCAGGAGGCAAACATGCTCCACAGTTTCATGCGGTGTCTCTGCCAGTCAAAGCATCTGGGGCCATCTCAAAATCACATTCACCTGAAACACAACACTGCTGGGAAGCCTGCTGGCAAGATTCAGAGAGTTTTGAAAATCTCAGCAAGATTTATTTATTTTTTCCCCCTCTGGAATAAAAGAAATATTTTGTGGTCACTGAATTGCTCTCAAGTATGCAATGCAAGTAGCTCTGTTGGAGTACCCACACACATGGAGAAAACTCATGGTACAAAATGCCAGATGTATGATCATCCAGTTTCGGTTTTCATTGTTTTCTCTCCCAGATGGTTTTATATCACACCCCTGACCCTGATTTGAAAAGCAACAAAAAATTTAGCTATTAAAAGAATAAATTTATTATTTTTAAACTCTCATTTTACTGCTTGGGTTGTTTTTTGTTGTGGTAGCTCCTTGTTAAAGTTCATTCTCTCCTTCCACACAATCTTTTCTGTTCCTCAGCACCTGCAATACTGTACATTCCCTTTTGATTCAAACATATGTATCTCCATTATGGGCTCACAAGGATGTCCTTCCTCCCACTGCAGTGGCCCTTTTCCTAAAAAGCCCTTTTAAGTGAGGGATGACTCAGAGCCTGTTCACTCCAACACATCTACTTCCAAAGAATTATGGAATGATTCCAATATGGAACAAATTCCAATTATGGTTGGAAGGCACCTTAAAGATCATCAAATTCCAACCCTGGCCATGGACAGGCACACCTTCCATTATCCCAGGTTGCTCAGAGCTCTGTCCAACCTGTTCTTGGACACTTTCAGGGATGGGGCAGCTACAGCTTCTCTGAGTAACCTGTGCCAGGGCCTCACCACCCTCATGGGGAACAATTTCTTCCTAATATCCAATCTAAACCTCCTCTCTGTCACTGTGAAAATTCCTGTCATTTCTGTTCCCAAGGAAGAGGTCCTTTCAGACAGCAGAACATTTCTATGAGGCCTCCACACAACCTTCTCTTTTCCAGGCTGAACTTCCTCAGCCTGTTTCTGTAGGGGAAATGTTCCAGTCCCCTTATCAACTTTGTGGCCTCCTCTGGCCTGGCTGCAGCAGCTCCCTGTCCTTCCTGTAGTGGGCCCAGGGCTGGATGCAGCCCTGCAGCAGGGTCTCAGCAGAGCAGGGCAGAGGGGCAGAATCTCCCCCTCCCCTGCTGCACTGGGGCCTTGGATGAGATATCCAGGGTTTTCCAAGGTATTTTTAGGTGTAAGAGTTTAAACAGCAGACTGTCAGCCTTTCCAACAATGATGGCTGGGTCATTTCAGACCATTAGTGGGACACCCAAATGTCCAAGAAATCTGTGATTCTGTTTGGTTTCCTCTGACTGCTTAAGAGTTGGTGCCTACTCTTTTCAAAGTGCCCTTTGGACCAGGCACTAAGGATGACACCATGTGAAAGCACTCCCAGTCACGGCTCATTTGGCAGGGAACTGTTTCATCTGGTTATGCATCATGGAACACACCCTTCCCAGTAGCATTCCTTCTTCCCAGGACAGCCCAGCATAACACAGGGTGGCCCCCTCATGCCATAGGCCCAGCTTCTACCCAAAATACAGCGTGGAAGCAACGATGGTGTGGCATGAAGGAGGTGGTACAACTTTAGATATCTCCAGGTTAAGTGAATCATGAAGAACAGGAGGCAAGAGGTTCAGAAAACTGGGTTTTGCCAGATAAATTTGATTAATTTGTGGATGGATTACCCAATTAGGGGGTGAAGGGAATACAAGAGGCTACAACGTGCTTGAATTTTACCAAAATATTTGATCCTGTGTCCTATGAGACCAACAGTGGAGAAATTAGTCCAAATTGGCTTGAGAAAAAAACAAACAAAAACAACTAACATGTGGGCAGCAAACAGGCTGGAAGAACAGAAACAAAGGGAAATGGCAAATAACAATGAATCATATTGGAAAGGCTTTGTTTGTTTCATTCCCGAGGTGTGAAAATGGTCAGTGTTAGTTCCCGTGTTACTAAATTGCATTCAAGAATGGATGAATGATCAGTGCATGAATGAAAGTTACAGCTGATAATAAATTGGGAATAAATACAAACACAAGTAGGAAAAAAATGGCAGAGGCATTTGGGAGTTTCCAGCAGGACCTGGAAATAAGGAATGGGAGAAAAATCAGGTGGGGATCTGGACTAGAGCAGTAAAACTGCGGAGGACAACAGTCTTGAAGTGGTGAGTTAAAAGCATACCTCATCCCAGGGGTGCAATTCAGAAGAATCCCTGAGCAGGTGAGTAACTTCAGGCATGTAAATTGTTCCTGAGTCACTGAGAATGAAACTAAGCCCGTTAAAAGCTGTGCTGAGTTGAGACCAGATTGCTCAGCACCTTGACTGAGCCCATCTCCCCACATCTCTCTACAGATTTTCCCCACGATGCATCCTTGATCTACTTCAGACTCACGTATGCTCCAAGGGCTCTTAAGGAAACAGATCCAGCTGTTGTGTGAAGATGCCCCTCACACAAAAGTATTTTGGGAACCCAAATTCAGCTTAGCTTCAAGCAGAAAGGAGATAAGACAATTCCACACTTCTCCACAGATGAAAATTACATCAGCAACGGTAAAGTTCTTCAGAACAGTCCTGAGCATTTAGTTTCTGCTCAGATTTTCTTTGACAGATGGGTCACCCAAACTCAATATAAAGTCTCACTGAAAGACTTTATTCAAAGAGAAAATTGGCACTATTTTATTTAAGAATGAGACTGGGCCTTCTCCTGGGTTTTCCTATACAAGATTTCAGAGAAACTGAAACCAGCTTACAAAAGAACTCAACATTTTAAAGGATTGCTATTTTCTAATGAAAACTGTCTGATCTGTCCTTCTCTCCTTGTATTCACCCTTTTATCTTTGTGATAACAAATACTGATACGATATTACTGATATGATTGTCTGCATGCCTGGTACAAGAAAGTCTCATTTTTTATTCTTGCCAGCAATTCCTGTGCTACACTGTGGGACTTTGAAGATCCTTGAGGGACCTTTCTAGCCCAGAATATTCTGATACTCAGTGCATACTGTTCCTAGTGTTCTCCAAGAGACTTGCAAATAGCCTTTCCCTTTCCACCTCACCAGAAACTTCCCCTTCAATCCTGCTTGGCAGCGAAAACTCTTTATTTGTCACCTTTTTCTGAGTATTTCTGCTGAGTCAATTCTTTGTGGGAAAAAAAACCAACAAAACACCACAAAACAATAAACATAACAAAACAAACAAACAAAAGCAACAAACCAGAAAGTTGGGAAGTTGTTGATGAAGAACCACTTTTAAGGATCAACTTTACAAAAGTAAAACTCCCTGTTAGTGCAGGAGCTGACCATCCCAGCAAAGTCCTTGATCTATCCACTTTCCCATGACACAGTTCTCCCATGCCTTTCTGGGGGCATTTTCATAAAGCATTTTCTTATGGAGTGCTGGAAAATCTGAGCTCTGATGGGTTGTTGGAAATAAATCGTGGATGAACCCCTTTGAGCTCAGTACCTTTGCTTAGTGGTCTGTGATTTGCAGAGGACTTGCCTCAGGGACAAGGGTGATCCCTTCTAACCCCATGCTAGTTTTTAGAGCAAAATTTTTGTTTCTATTGTTTCAAAGTACTATCCCCATTAATAAGTTTTTATTGATAGTAATAATTCCTCAGTGCAAAGTATCAAGCCACTGTGTGAGCAATCATTCCAAGACACATTGTTTTCTTTGTGTCTTTAGCTAAAAGACTTTATAGCAGTTGGGTCTGATACTGTGTTCCTTCGCCTCAGCTCCTGGGTTTGCTCAAATTACTGCCAGATTTCTTAATTCCCCCTTGTGCCAGCTGAGATGGTGCAGTATCTCTGGGCCAGTACCACGCTGCAGCCTGTCAAAATGTGATGGGAGATGGCCCTGAAGTCTCCCTGACTTAAACTGCAGCTGTCATTTTCCATCAGTTCCCACTGCTGCAGCTTAGCTCCTGCTGGCACAGCACCCTAGGCACAGTTTAAGCCCTGCTTTTGCCTGCAGGTCTCCACTTTTCACACAACTGACACATTTTACTCTCTCCCCCTTCTCTCCCCCCCAAAAAAGCTTCCTCTTGTTACTCTGACTTTTCTTCTCTGGCCCTGTTCCTTCTGTGCCTGAGGTCCCATATGCTTCCTTCCCCTCACACCCCATCCATTCTTTCACTACAGTATTAAGCCATAATTAGTAGGAATAGAAAATGAACAGCTTCTAAGGAACCCCTTCCTCCATTCTCAGTGTCAGATGAAGCATATTTCAATAAGGTAGGGTAAGCAATATGTTCCCAGCATGAGACCCCACTCTTAGGATGACACTTCATCCACACTGCCTGGAGAGCTCTGTCCCTGTGGGGCTGGAAACCACAGCCCAGGCTCCCATTGTGTGCCTGGCCACACAGGCAGCAAGACAATGAGGGGCAGCAGGTGGAGCTGCAGTGGAGGGCAGGGAGCCCAGGGAAGAGATGAGCTGGGACAACCCAGCATGCTGAGCAGCAATCACAGGACATCGGGGGCATCGCCACTGCCAAGTCTCTGGAGGGGCCGAGGGAGACAAGAGCAGCATGGAAAGGTTTGCAGGATGGTGGAGAGGCTCGCCACCTTCTTTTGCAAAGATTAGGACAGGGAAAAGTGCACATTTGTTGGAAAGTGCCAAAAGTGGACCAGTTGCATCCCAAATACCCCTTATCCCTTCACATTTCTTTTCCTCAACCCACTCAGTTACAGGTGCTGAACTCACTGATGTGATGAAGACAGGGAATAATTTTTCCAGAGCAGAAGCTGGCATTCTGGCTTTGTTGCAGTTCATACGAGATCCAGCTCACCCAGACTGTTGCATTTTTACCAGCTGACCACAGGATAAACCTTCCACAAATGTGACTCTTCTCCACAAGGCCATAGTGCCCACAGGCCTGCCCTAACAGAGCAGTGTGTCTGGGCAGGCTGACATTTATCCAGGGCAGGCAGCACTGTCTAAAGCTGCTAAAATCATGTCTTGCTTTCACTCTGCCCTTCTACCACCTGTAGGAGGGACAATGCCATGGAAGCCTTCATATTTCACTGCAGGTGTGTAACATGGGCTGCCCTCAGAGAAGTGGAGATGAGCCTGGGTCTCCTTGCTGGCACATGGACAGAGTTTCCTTGGGTGTGTCTGACTGTGCCCAAACACAAATCAATGGCCCAAACTTTCAACCTTGCAATACTGCACCTAAGACAAGAGACAGATGAAGCAAAGTGAGAAAACAAGTGGACACAGCTGAGCCAGTTCAGCCTATGGATACATCTAACCCTGTATTTTGTCTCCAGCTATTCTCAAATTTATTTTATTGCTCTCTTTTTGTGTTCCAGTGTCAGGCCTGGGTTTGGTGCTTCCCCTGCCTCTCCCCATGTTCACCCCAGAGCCCACCCCTGGCAGTGTCCCAAGCAGCTGTGACACAGGGAGGCTGAGCAGAGCTGGCCATAACCCTTCTATCCTCCCTTGTCCATCTGTCTGTACTTGCCTCCCCCATCCTGAGCCCACACTCCGCAGACAAATGTCCATGCTGGCAAAGCCCCTTGGCAGAGGGGACAAAGGGTGGCCAGCTCCGTGCCAAAGCCATTGTTGAATACCCTGGCCTCTCCTTTTCCTCCTCAGAAAACCCTCCTGTACTTTTCTTGGGGTGAGCTGGCCAGAGAATCCCCTGTGATGCCCTTTCCCATTGCACCAGGATCTGTCCTTGTCCCACTGTGTGCAAGAATGGACACTGGGTGGTGGCAACCAAATGGGTCAGTCACTGCTGATTTGCAAATGGTTTTTTTCATCAAAGTGGAACAATTCCTGCAAGAATAGAAAGTGAAGCTAAGGATGCAGGAAAAACAAACAAATAAAGTCACTGTCCCCAGGGTTCTCTGGCAAAACCCAAAGGAAATGTGAGAGAGCTGCAGGAACGGGACAAATGTACATTCAACTTCCCCACACACGCTCCCGTTCCCATCCCCTTGGGACACAATGGCAGCCACTGTGCCCGGCCGGGCCCAGCAGCTGAACAGCTGGCAAAATGCAGAGCCCAGCCTCAGAGCAGGGCTGAGATGGACATCCATCCAGACAAGGGTATCTGCTTCCCTTGGAGGCACGGGGAAGCTCTGGGACTTGCACGTGCCCCATCCAGAACTCCCAGGAAAGGCCAGATCCTCCCTGAAGCTCTAGAAACAGGGGCTCCACTCAGAGGGCCACGTCCAAGTCAAATGGGAGATATAAAGGCAAGCATTAGGCTGGTAGATAGCACTTCCCTTTCTGTCACATGAAAGATGAGTCCATTAGGGAACATCCTCTCTGGAGCCTGTAGGGGAAAGCTCGGAGGCTCACAGATAAAACAGCTTGAGTTATGTCTTCCTTGGCTTTCAGTGAGGACAAGTACAAGGATTTCCATTGTCCGCACCGTTAGCAACATTGCATCGTCCAAAAGACCTTGTTCATTTATCAGCTTCCTTTAAAATCTTTTGTTCACAAGCCTGCTTGTGTGTGAACACAGAAAAAAAATACAGCTCTATCTAGTATCAGCCTGCAGCTGTTCACTGACAGAAGGACTCAAAAGCTACAGATATGAACATGGGAAAATCCACCCAAAGCAGAAGGAAGACACAGTAAGCAACAGCTGCATGACAAGAATATGCTGTTTCTGTAGTGTGAGGGGGGGAAAAAAAGCTACAGTTACAGTAAGCATCAGAAAGTTGTTTGCAAACATTATAATTACGATTCAGCTTGGAAGATAAACCAAATTACTTCTAACTTTTGCTGGGTATCTGATGCTCTTCTGGACATATGCTCTCATTCCCAGCAGGGTTTGGAAATTCCAAGCCAACTCTGAACCATCTTATATGCGCTGGAGTCAGCAGATTTCAATCTGTCACTCACTTTCACAGGAAAAAAGGACAAAATGAAAAAAAAAAAAACCACCCCAAATTTCTGTCCCAAACTTGCTGAGTCCTCTCAAACCTCTACATATAATATTTTGGTTATTCATAATAGGGTTGTGTGTGGGACATAGCAAATGGTTTTTATGCTGCTTTAAACCAAACAGATCCCAGGAACAGGAGTTTTCTAAGTGTGTTCTCAGGACATAGCTCCTCCCTTGAGTCCTCCTTCCTGGGACCCCACAGCCAGGAACAGAGATTAGTAGTGGCTCACCCAGCTCTCCAGGAGCTCCAACTTATATTTCTGTTTGCATCCCACCCTTGCAGACCCTTTACTTTGTAATTTACCACCTCAGGGATAAATAACTATTAAAATACATAGCAAAGTGATTGTGTAATGTTTGTAAAAATAATCATGCTTTACTTCAGATGTGCAAGAAAATCTACAGAGCCAAATAATGCAACAGCAGAGCCTATCTGCACTTCCCTGCTTCTGGTTCTTCACTGTCCTTTGTCAGCCCTTTCTAAATCCTCTGACGAGGAGCTTTTTTCACTCCTGAACAGGGTTTTGCCACATCATATTGAAGCCTTTCTTCTGTTGCTCCCCTTCACAGATACTTGACTCATCAAAAAGAGTTCTCTTCTGCAGACTGTGTTCCCTTCTTGATTTTTTACCTTCCCAAGCCTTCTTTGCAAATTGCTTCTTAGCTCTGCTTCTAAGGGAATGCTTGTCCCTCAATTCCCAGGGAATCTGCATAACCTGACCTTCTCCAGGATGGAGCAATTCTTTTGTTATCTGAAGATAACAAGCCGGTTCAGGTGCCAACAGTCTCTAATAGTCCATCTATTCACAGACAGAGAAACCAGTTCCACTCCCTTCTTTCCAGTGCAACATTTGTGAGCTAGGGGCACAAGAGAAGGTGGTGCTAGGACACAAGTGTGGAAACGATCTGTAAAACGAATCTTCCTCTCTGATGAGGGAGGTGTTTCTGTCCAGGAACTGCTGGGACACTGGAAAGGCAGTGCTACTCCACGATGTGCCATGGAGCTCATGTAAGACATTGCTCTACAGCACAGAGCCTCAGATATTTGTAAAATAGAAATTATGCTTTCCTGACCTGTGGGAAGCTTCTCTTCTGAGGATGGTGATTGGCATCAATGAGCCTTATAAATAAAAATTTGAAACAACAACAACAACAAAAAAAAACCCCAGTTAATATCTGAGTGTGAGAACCCACTCAAGCAAAAGGGCTCCCAGCCCAGCCAGCAGACAGTACCTTGGGAAGAGATAAAGGACAGGATGAGGAGCTACCAACATCATTCCACAAACCTGCTCCAAGAGGTTATTGTGATGCCAGGATGGTGAAAGCCCAGGGAAGAGTTTCAGCACACAGAGGAATGAGATAACAGCACAACAGAGTTTTGCTTGGGGTAGAGATTTGCACCACCGAGGGATGAAGAAGGACCAGGAATGGAGCCAAGGGAGAAGACAGGAGACAGTGGAGGAGATGTAGAGGTTTCAATGAAGGAGAGCAGTGTGGGACATGTATTAGTGATTTTTTTAGTTACTAAGGCAGTTTTGTTGCATTCACCAATAAAAGCCACACTACAGATCCAGTATGCTACATCCTGAGCTATGTATGTGGAGTTATGCCAGTGGCCAGCAGGCACCCACCACTGCTTATTTCTGCTTTTTAGATACTCAGGAGACTTCAAGAGGATGGACAAGAATTACAGCCAGGCAAACTTCAACCAGGCACAAGGATTCTTAACAAAGAAACAGAAGTTAAGTTCCTAACCTTTCTTCACAATGATCCTTTACAAGGTTCTTCCACCTGATGCTGGTGCAGCACTGAGGCATTACCGAGAGAGACTGTGGGATCCTCATCCTTGGATATTTTGGATGCACAAGGCCCTGAGAAACACAGTCCAGCTTGGGAGGTGGTCCTGCTGTGAGCAGTGAACTGGACTAGATGATTTCCAACCTAACTTTTTATAAGAGCAATGTTTCCCTCAGACCTGGAATATTTACTTGCAGTAAAACATCTGGAAGGCAGCATAAGGTCATGCATAGGAAGTTGTGTCTGCCTGTTAACTCCAGCTCCAGATTCAGGAAAAACAGAGGAGCAAGAGGGTTTCTTAGCTAAAAGTAAAAAGCCAAATGCTGCCAGGGTGAGGTAGCAGAGCTGCAGAGAGAGGAGGACATTTCCTCAGACACCCCTGGGGAGATGCAGCCCTTGAGAAATCGCTCACCATTGCCCAGCTGCTGCTAAAGTGTTCTGCCCCTGTGGAGTGATGGAGGAGCTTTGGGAGCTCTCCAGGGGCAGCAGGAGTGGATTTCAAGGAGACCTGTGAGAATTTCTTCCTACTTCTCCAGGAGGGCAGCTATCACTTCACCAGCCTTCCTGCCTCTGCCCAAACGACCTTGTCACCCACATCAGGAGCTTTGCCCAGACCAAACAAGAACCTCCTCAGACTTTGGATGGAACTCAGACAAAGCAGACATGACTTTGAGCATGCCTAGCAAGACACCTCAGTCAGCCAAAACCTGTGTGTAAATGCTGGGAGCTGAGATCTGAAATATCTGAGAGCTGAGCTTGGAACGAAGATATTTGTCACCCCCCTGCACAAAGGGACAGTCCCTGAGCTCCTGTTTGCCCACCACTCACTCAAATTCCCAACAAAGCCTCACCACAGGCAGCAGTGCTGAGCAGAAGTTTTTGGTGAAGCCAGGGATGCTGAGGAGCTCATGGGTGACAGGGTTTTCTCACTGCCTACACTGTCTGAATTCTCAATAAAGCCATTTATTCAAAAGCCATGTGGCACCTGGCCAGTGACTGAAGGCTCTGGCTGTGTCACTGTGAGAAGGGGCAACACCTTTCCAAATGTTTCAATCTGACCACTATAAAATGCATCGTTTTGGAGCACACTGGTGCTGGAACACTCCATTATAAGACTAAGGTGCTGCATTACCAAAAGAGAAGAAGAGAAAAAAGAAGCAAATGATAGCATTGTGTTCAGGTGGTCATTCATATTATATGCAACATAGTATTTTAGGCTATCAATATTTTAAAAGCAAGTCATTTTCCCAGGTGTAGGTGTAATCGACACAGAGCCAAGTAGTAAAATATCCTGACTGTTTATCCATGGGAATAGCTTTTAATTAGCAGTTTTGGAGGAGGAAATTACAAGTAAAATAGTTTACCTCAGTAGAGAGAATTTATTTACACTGTTTTATTTTATGATACTATTGTTTTGAGGGTTTTATGTGTTTGTCTCTTTGTCAGGCAGTAAAAGTTTATTCCATTTATTTGTCTGATCATGTTAAGAAAGACAAAAATCAACAGATCCAGAGAGTATTTCCTTGTCCCTGGAATGCAAAGGGGACATCCAAAATACTGGTTAAGAGCCTTATATTTCTTCATGGACATTTTTTGATGCTTTCACAGAGGTAACAAGCTGTTCTTCCCTTTAAAAATCCACCTGTTTTCAGAATATGGATGCTCTACACATCTGCACACAATGAGAGGTCCAGCTTATCCCCATCCCACATGTGGCTTCCAAACCAAAATCCCACCCTGATGAAGCTCCATATAAAATATCTCGCTCTTTGGCAGACAACACATGCCTCATATGTTTCAGCAAACTATTCAGTGTGGAACCCTGTCCCACATCCGGAGAGGATAATTCTCTTGCTGCAGATTAAGAGAATCATTGCATTTACCTTTCAAATATAGCTGCTTTCTTGGGAGTAAATACTGTGATTATTTAGCAGATCACAGCACTGTTCAGAAAACTAAGATATGCCCTTCCCAAATCCCCATAAAAGGAGCAATTTCCTCTTAACATCTTCCTTTCCTATTCCTTGTTTTTATAGATTTGGGCATGCTACACATCTGTATGAAATGTAAAATATTTGCCTCAGTGCAGACAGAAAGCAAATAAAATGGAATTGAAGCTCCACATTTGTTTTAGTAAGAGCAGAACCACCTGAGAGACCATAGAGAAAAGGAAGGAAGTTATGTCAGAGCAAGATGCCCTGAAAATTGGAGATCAGCTGCAGGTTTGAGGATAGAAAGTCTTTTATTGATAACTCTCAACAGTCTGAAAAGAAAAAAACCAAAACCCTTCCACATTTAATGTTGAAGCCATTCTTGAACTAAGGACTGATACAAACATGCCAGCAGGTAGGGAATGCAAGAGGTTAACAGCAAAGCCATTTTAAGCAGAAAAGGAAGCTGATTCATAGGCAGTGAGGAAAAAAGAAAAAAGGGGGGGGGAGGGGATTGTCACCTTCAGATTCTATCATATTATTAACAATGAAATAGGCATCAGTGGTTCATACCTGTAATTTATCAGAAACGTGCTTGTTCTTTCAAATACCTGCGCCAAAAGCAAAAACAAACAAACAAACAAAACCAACCAAAAACCCTAACCCAAGAAAAGTGTGGCAGCATTTCTGCACAGTTCTGCATGCCAGGATAAAAATGTCACTTTCTATTGACTTCCTGGCGCGTGGGAGGCACCTGTTCCCTGTTCCTTGTCCGAGTAAACGAAGGCAGCTTTATCACCCTGCTCCCCCAGGAGAGGAGCGCGGCGGCTGCACAGGACGCAGCACCCCTGCCAGATAAGGCAGTAATGTCAGCCTGGGAATTCTTTGGGCTAAATGTGATGAATTTATCGAGTCTTCCAGCATAAAACATCAATCCTAGGTACATGACCATCCTTGTAGGGTTTTTTTTTTTTTTTTACCGTCTCACCTAATAAAGAAATCTGACTGGAGTCATGCACTCTTTGCACAAACACAATTTCTAATTACTGCTCTGAAAAAGTTTAAACTGGGGAATGAGAAAGGTTAAAGAAGAAACTCTACACAAAACAGAAAGGAGCAATTCATTAAAAATATATCAACCAATCACACAGAATCCATTAATTAATGCTGTTAACTATTGAGCCTGCATAAAATCACCCTTTAAAGGTGAGAATAGTTTTATTACAGGGTACGTTTCACCTACTCAGTACTTATGTTGTCTGATATGGTTTAGTCATAAAGTTGCCACCACACAGTTATTCAGAGTTGAAAACTACCTGTATAATTAAAATACTATTTGAAAATACATGGACGATACACAGAAGATCCTGTGCTATTCACATCCTTTCCCAGTCTCTCATCAAAACCAGAGGAAATAAAAGATAATTTTTATCATGCTTTTGCTGTTGAGTGCACAGCGTGGAATTATGTAATTTACTTTTGAAGTGGTAAAAGTCAGATAAATAAAAAAATAATAAAAAAACCCAAAACCCAAACCAAATAACCCAAACTACCAAACTAGACTGCTTCCAGTGACTGAAACCGGAATAAGTTTATTTCAAATGTATTGCGCATTTTGTTATTTATGATGTTTGTTCACTTTCGGGGCTTTCCTCAGCTTGGACAGTGGAAACACGTTCATCTGTTTCTTTTTTTGCTTCCAGTCGGTTTCACTTTCAGATTCTCGTGTTTCACACTCCAGCCTTCAGGTTTCAAGCACTGCAAAGGAATACTTATTCCATTTAAACAAACAAAAACCCCGCGGCCGCCGGGCGCACTCACACCGTCTCTATTGCTCTGCAAAGCTTGAGCCCATCCTGTCCCCTGAAGCATCTGCCTGATGGTTCTCTGAGATTTGCTGGGAAAAGAAATTAAATAAATCGGAGTGATGACGAATTTAGGAATTACTAAAAAAACGCAAGACCTTTGCAGCACTTTCCAACAGAGCCCCCAAAAATATCATTACATATTATCGACTACACGATTAACCGCGCGTCGGGTTCGTGATGAGGAGGCGCGACACCGGACTTGGTGCCCTGTAGAAGTGTCCCAAGACCTAAATAATGCCGGCGGTGTTGCCACCCGGCGGCTGCGGTGGGTTGGGAGCAGCACAGCCCCCTTCCCTCGGAGCAGGGCTGGGAAGGAGGAGCGGCGGTCCCGAGAGCGCGGTTCCCCCGCGGCAGCTCCGGGGGCTGCGCGCACATCCCCGCGATGCTTGATTTAATCATTTATGCTTTTAAATGGGTGAGGCAGCTCAGCAAAAGAAGGGCAGCGAGTGCGAAAAGGGTGGGGTTTGCTGTTGTACTACTTTGTTATTATTTTTTGCCCTTTTTTTTGGGGGGGGGGCGGGGGTGATGGGGGTTTTTTGTGGTTTTGTGTTTGTTTTGTTTTCGCTTTTTTTTCCTTCTTTTTTTTCCGGAGGAAGGGTGGTATTTAACATATGGCACTCCGTAATCTCTACACGGAGGCTGTTAAAACATCTGCTGCCTCCAAACGCACGCTGCAGCGCCCGTGGGCACGGGGACAAGGCGAAGGGGAAGCTCGGGCACGCTGGCTTCCGCGGCCGCGGGTCCCTGGCTCCCTGCCCGCCGGCCGCTCTTCCCAGGGACGGCGTTTCCCCGCTGCAAACGGGCACCGAGCACATAAAAGTCGTCGCACCGCGATTTGGGTTATTTTGGTTTGGGTTGGTTTTGTGTTTTTTTGGGTTTTTTTGTGTTTTTTTTGGTGGGTTTTTTGCGCGACGTTGCTGCAGATCAGCGGCACCACCGCGTGCAGAGCTGGCGCGCTTCCATTTATTATTGATTTAGGGAAGGTTTTTTTCCCCTAACGGGACATCCCCACCACACGCCCAGCGCCGTGGCCCGCCCGCGGTGCCCTCGGCTGCTCTGCCGGCTGCCGACCCATCGCGGGGCGCGGGGGGCCCCGCATCCCTTCCCCGCCGTGCCCCAGACATCACCCCACTTCGGAAAGTCCTGCCGGACAATCGGGACACCCGTTGTCCTCCCCCCCCGAAACCCACATAAATCACAATCGCTGCATTGTAGGGCTACAAAGCCAGACGGGAGCGCTTATGAATTTAAGTTTGGAGAAGGAAAACGTGCGCTGACACAACACGCTCCCTGTTCGCAGGAGTAGCCAGGAAGGGGAAATGAATGGTGGAAGTTAAAGAGCCTTTCATTGCGGAGCGCGCCGCAGCGGGTCCCGCTCGCCGCCCTCGCCGTGCGCCGGGGGTGCCCTCTGCTCGCCGCCCCTCAAATGCGAGCCTGGCCGGGCACAGCTCTGCCGGGGCCCCGGTAACCCGCGGCTCGGCTGCCGGGGCCACACACGATGCCCGGCAGCTCCCCGCGTCTCGGCTGCGTCCGGAGGCTGCGCGCTCCGCGGGCCGGACGAGGGGTGCGCGGGGATGAGTTTGTGGGGACGCTGCTCTCAGCTGTGCCCTACTACAGGGGGATGGGGGCAGGCGACACTCCTGCTGGCTGTCTGCTGCCCTTTGCTGCGACGGGCGGGTTCTCTGCGGAGCCGTATCCCAGCCAGCTTTTCCTGGGACAGCCTGTCTGCGGGACTCCGGCGAGTCGGCGAGGCTGTTCCCACCCCTCCCATCCGCTCGGATGCAGAAGGGCGAGCGCTGGCGTGGGAGGGGCCGCCGGTGCCCACTCCCGGGCAACGCCGGCCGCTCGCCCGCTTTGCCCCCGGTGCCAGCAGAGCCCGTGCGGCTGCCGGCAGCGGCGGTGCGCTCAGGTGAGGGGGCTCCCTCTCGCCCCATCCCTCCGCGGTAACTCTCGGTGCCTGGGCATCATGCGCCCTTAAAATATAATCTGCCCGGTAACAATCAGCGCGCAGCGGCGAGAGCCCCAGAGCTATTGGCTATGCAAATAGCGGGAGGGGAAGCGGCGCCCCAAAGTCCCCGCTCGCACTTTTAAGGCGGTATTTCCGTGCCCGCCGCCCCGGGCCCACCCTCCGCGCCGGCCGCGGCCGGGGGGCTGAGGGGCGGCCGCTGCGGGGACCCCGCGCCCCGCGGCCGCTCCGAGCCCGCCCCGGTAGCGCCTTCCCCTTCGGGAGCCTCCGCTCTGCCGCAGCCGGCAGAGAGTCCGCAAAGTTGTCACATTCTGCAGGCGGAGAGCGAGCGCTGGCGAAGTGCGAGCGGGGTGGAAGTCACTCTGTGTGGGACATAACTCCTCTCACCTCCCCCCTCCTCCCCAGCCAACCTTTCTCCCTCCTCCCTCCGCTGCGTTTCCTAGAAAGTTGTTTCAGTGTGGCCATGCAGCGCTGAGAGGGTTCGCCTGCTCGAAACACGAATGTATGCCGGAGGAAGTAGCGTGGTGGTTGTGAGATTTCACCCCGAAGACGCCGCGGAACCACCGCCCCCCCCAGGGTTTCTTTTTGGGGGGCTGCTGTTAGCGAGGAGCTCTGTCCCCCTCCGGCTGCAGATTTAAGGAGGTGCCGGAGCAGGGAGAGCGACACATGCATCTGGCACCATGCTATGCCAGGGCATTTCATACTTCGCCCCCATCGTCTAGGAGGGTACCGAGGGGAGCCCACAACTCCTTGCAAAAAGAAAAGGAGATGGAAATCGATCGGGACAGGCTCCCTCAGAAGGCAAGTGTGGAGCGGTTTTAATTTGGTTGCTGGAAGGAAGCAAAAGAGAAGCTGTCATTTGTGTCTGTGTGTCCCTATACGAGGGCCTCCTGGTTCCTTGTTAGCTTATAGAGAGAGGAAAAAAAAAAAAAAAAAGCGTTTGATGTTACGTCTGACCAGCTGCTGTTCTCCATAATAACAAGAGAGAGAACTGCCTGCCCTGGCGAGTTGCGTCACTTCGCTTCAACTTTAGGCTAGAAATCAAGAGAGGGAGAGACAAGTTTCAAGGGAGGCAGGAGCGAGCTGGAAAGCCCTGCCGTCTTCCTCCCACCCACCTACCCCTCCTCCTTTACCCCTCTCCTTTCCCCACCCCCTTCCCCCCTCCAAAAAAAAAAAAAAAAGAAAAAAAAAAAGGAAAGGAAGAAAAAAAAAAAAAAAGGAAAAACCTTTCCCATCAGAGAAAGAGGGAGATCTCTTTGGAAACATGGAGCTGCTGTGCTGCGAGGTGGATCCCATGAGGAGAGCTCTGCCTGACCCGAACTTGCTCTACGATGACCGCGTTTTGCACAACTTACTAACCATAGAGGAAAGGTATCTGCCCCAATGCTCCTACTTCAAGTGCGTCCAGAAGGACATCCAGCCCTTCATGAGGAGGATGGTGGCCACTTGGATGCTGGAGGTTCGTACACCCCGGCCCCTCGGAGCGGGGGGAGGCAGAGCGGCCGCGGACAGCACCCCGACCCCTCTCCCCCTGCAGTCCCCCGCTCTTCTGAGCACCGGGTGGCTTCTTCTTTCGACCCCCTCTCCTCCTTGTCCCCCTCCGGAGCTCCGCCGGTGCAGGAAGGGGCGCGGGGGACACCGACAGCCCGCGGGGGAAGTCGCCCCTTCCGGGGGGCTCCGGGACCGGGGTGCAGGAGAGGAAGCGCGGCGTGTTGGAGGGGGGAAGAGTTGGAAAAGTCATTTGCAATTAAAAGCAAAGAAAATCCGCCTCCGGGAGCGCTTGTGATTGAGGCATTCCTGGGAAAAGGGAGCAGCGCCCGAAGCAGGGCGAGGGTCGGGGGGTGCCCTGTGTGCCTCGCGTTCTGCCCGGCGAGGGTTCCGTGCCCACGTATGCAGTGGGGAGGACGTGCCTTTTTCTCGCCATGTTGCGCTGCATGCGGACTCTGCTCGCAGACGCCGAGCCCGGCTGCCCCCGCTCCTTTCCGGGGGGCTCGGGAGTGCCCCCCGCCCCCGCGGAACGGGACCCCCGGTGTGTCGGGGCCGCGGGGCGGGCGCTGAACCCCCTGTTCGCCCCGAGCCTTCAGGCGCAGCGGTAGCGGGCCCGGAGCCCCGTAGGCTCGCCTGCCTTGCGCTGGCCCCACCAGCCATCCTTTGCCCCTTCGGATCTCCTTTGGGGGGAACCTTTCCCGAGCCAAACCCCGTGGGTTGGAAAGCCCAGACTCCCCGCTTGGTTTTCATGTGCGAATTGTGCTTTTTCTCCGCGGCTCCGATTTTTGGTAAATTTTTAAAAGAATTTTGCCGCTCGCTGCCTGCTAAAGAGATCCAGGCGGCTCGGGCTCTCTCTCCACCCCACCTCGCCCTCGCTATGTCTCCCGTCCTTCCCCCCCAACGCGGGATTGGGGGCGCAGGGCTGGGGGACACCCGGCGGGAGAATTTTTACAATTGTCGGAAACGATAGGGGATCGTCCCGGGATGCCGCCAGCCCCAAAACCGGGACCGCCGGGGAAGTTTTGATATTTTTTATCGATTTTTTGAAAATATGACGAAATAAAAAAGAAAAATTGGGTCGCAAAAAAAAAAAAAAAAAGGTCTGAGGCTGCTCGCTTGCTGCTGGATGGGGCTTTTCGGCTCTCCCACACAGTGTCTTGAATTCATTTCTTACTGAATGAACTAAAGGAATGTGAAAGCCGATTGACAGCCTTCCCAGCCTCTCTACAGATCTCCCCCTCCCCCAAAATTTAGCTCCCCGGGAAACAAAAATAGCAGGAGCCAAAGGCAAGGGAAGTAGTGGTCTGTTTGGTGGGTTCACTCATTTATTTATTTTTTCTTTCTTGTCTCTTTCTCGCTTCCCACCCCCGTTTGCCCCCCGACTTGCTCCATCGTTCCCTCCCCGCGCTCCTCCTCACTTGCAGGTCTGCGAAGAGCAGAAGTGCGAAGAAGAAGTTTTCCCTCTGGCCATGAATTACTTGGACAGATTCTTAGCTGTGGTGCCCACTCGGAAGTGCCATCTGCAGCTGCTGGGGGCGGTGTGCATGTTCCTGGCCTCCAAGCTGAAAGAGACAATCCCCCTCACAGCCGAGAAGCTGTGCATATACACGGACAATTCCATCAAACCCCAAGAGCTGCTGGTAAGCAGCCCTGCTCCTCCCTCCTCTCCGGCACAGCACCTTGCTCTGGCTGGCAGAGCACCCAGCACTTCGCCACCCAACCCCTGCCTTTTAGGAAAAAACCCACGCTCTTCCCGCGTTTCGGAACGGCCGGAAAGTCTCAGGGTTCATCGCTGAGGGCGGGGGACACCCGCGGGAGCATCCCTGTCCTCCGAAGCCGCCTGGCAGTGCCATGCGGCGCTCCGGCCGCCACACGCCTCGTGCGCGGGCACGGCGCTGCCGGGGGCTCCGGGGCTGGCGGTGCCGGGGGTGTCCCCGCCGTGTCCCCGCCGTGTCCCCGCCGTGTCCCCGCCGTCCCCACGGGGGACCTCGCCGGGCGCACGTGCGCGGGCGGGCGGCGCGGCGGCGCCACCTGGCGGCAGACACGCGGCGGTGCGGGGCCGGGGGGCCGGGATGCTCCGGGGGGCCGGGATGCTCCAGGGGGGCCCGGGATGCTCCGGGGGGCCGGGATGCTCCAGGGGGGCCCGGGATGCTGCGGGGGGCCGGGATGCTCCGGGGGCCCGGGATTCTCCGGGGGCCGGGATGCTCCAGGGGAGCCCGGGATGCTCTGAGAGGCCCGGGATGATCCAGGAGGGCCTGGGATGCTCGGCCATGCCCGGGAGGCAAGGGCACCAATTGATGCCCAGGGCGTTCCACCTGAACACGAGAAAGAACTTCTTCATTGTGCAGTGACCGAGCATTGAACACATTGTCCAGAGAGGATGTGGAGTCTCCTCACTGGGGATATTCCAGAGTTGTGTGAACCCTGTCTTGGGCCCTGTGCTCTGGGATGGCCCTGCTGGAGCAGGGAGGTGGGATCAGGTGCCCCACTGTGGCTCCTTCCACCCTGACCCATCCTGTGTGATACAGCTGAGTTAAACTGCCCTATGTCTGCTGCTTCTCTCAGTTCAGAAACAGTGGAAGCAGAAGCAACTTGATAATTACTGAAGGAAATAAGTGACGTATACATCATGATGTGGAGCACTGAACGTGCACTGTGGCCCCTTGGTGACATGGATGCTAGGTCAGAGACATGACTGCAGCCATCCGAGTTGCAGGGAGAATTTTTCCTATGAATCACTGGGAATTCCCCCTGGGGAGGGGTTGAGGTTGGTAGTTCCTGCTTCCACCAGAGTTAAAGAGCCTTGCCCTCAAAGCCTGCCTGGCTGTCAGGGCCACAGGGTGTCCCGTTGGTGGCACAGATGGGCAGGGGAAGTGCCATGGTCCTCATGTGCAGAATGCAGAGCGATGTCCCTACCTTCTTGTGCCACGTGGAGTTAAGCATGTGTTTAAAGTGCTTCCTTGTATTTGGCCCTCTGGGTTGACTGTTCTCTCTCAAAACCTGTCACATCAGTAATGCCGGGAAGAGCAGGCCATAGTTCACATAATTGCCGTTATGTTCCAACATTTTACAGGTTTTCTTGAGAAATTAAATCCATCCAGTTTCTGCAGCCTTTTGCATATATGTGAGATTTTTCAGGCCATGGAGGACTCTGTTATAATCCAGCAGGAATGTCCATAGGAAAGTAACTTGCTCTTAAAGTGGGCATCTATTCAGGGAAACGACTGCAGAAATGGCATTGTGGGGTCCATGTTTATGGTTTCTCAGCAACGCTGGTTGACGTCTCCGTGGCTGCAAAATTAAAGGACTTTTTTTTTCCTGACTTGCCAGCTCTGTGAGCTCAGCTGGGGCTCCCCACCACGCTGGACTCCATCAGGCATCATCAGGACTCAGGAATCAGTGCGTGGAATTTAGTTAACAGCTAATAGTTGATGGATGAGACAAATGCAAGTTGGAGGCCTGAGCTTTGCTCGCTCTGTGGGGCACTGTAGTGTGTTCAGGACTCTGTTTAAATGTTGAAACATGCAGGTCATGCACCCCATGGCTGGATCTGGCAATGGGGTGCTGTGTGCACACGGAATCCCATTCTAGGGAATGGCCGGTAGTTCCGTACACGCCCAAGTTTTCCTTTGATTGCAGTGGGAGTTCTGGGTGTGCAAAGAATCTGGGAATGGCTCCTACATGATTTACTGGCAGATAATTTACACAGGCTACTTCTTGGCTGTGTTGTGTGCGTTTCCTTTCTGCAGAGCCTGTCTTGGAGTAGTTTAAGCACCATCAGATTTATCTGCAGGACTTTCAGAGTGCAGTTTTGGGAGAGAATGCCATCAAGCCAACTTCCCCAGTTTTGAAAAAAGGGAATGTATATCTAGGTTATTTTTGTGCATGGCTGTCCCTAGGACTTTAAATGGCTATAAAGTAAGGACTATAGCCATTTAAAAGAAGTTATTAGGAAAGGACCACAGTGACCTTGGCAATATCTAATTGCAGGCTAAACTTTCTGGGTGGGCATTCAGCAGTGGATAGGAAAAAAAAAAAAGTAAAACCTTGGCAGGAGCTGCCAGGTCTCATTATTTTCAGTAGAGCCTGACATTTCTGATGTTCAAAAAAAAAAAATATAAAGTCAACAACTTCAAAGCAGTAGAGGCGTATGGAAAAAAGGGTTTGAGCAAAACAAATTTAGCAGTGATAATGTTATAGTAAGAAATAAGCAGAGGTTTTTCACAGGCTTGCTTATGGCTTCTCTTCTCTCTTGCTCTCCCTGTCTTCCCTGTGCAGGAATGGGAGCTGGTGGTGCTGGGGAAGTTGAAGTGGAACCTTGCAGCCGTCACCCCCCATGATTTCATCGAACACATCCTAAGGAAGGTGCCTCTCCCTAAAGACAAGTTGCTTTTGATCCGGAAGCATGCACAAACCTTCATCGCCCTTTGTGCCACAGGTAGGCTCAGCTGCTCTGGCTGCTGCTGCTGCTCAAAGTGTGGTTGGAAGGGCAGATTTGTTCCTGGTGGTGCTTCATCCCCTCCATCCTTACATGATGTGGTAAGAGGAGCTAAATCCCATGGGACTGCTTGCAAAGGGTGTTGTGAATCAGGCCCCAAAACTCTGCATTGGACAGAATTCTTGCAGTAGTGACCTGCACTGCAGCTGATGTGTGTGGTGCTGTTGCAGTGAAGTCTTGTAAGGCTGGATTAAACCATCCTGGGTTTTATTTTGTGCATTCACTGCTTCTTTTAGAGGGCCATGGATCATTTGTAAGGACAGCTCAAAATACAGAGGCTGTTATGGCAATTAGTCCAAAATGTATTGAGCTAATGCATTGCATGAATGTCTTCATAAACTTTTCATTAACTGGACTCTGTCCACATAAAAGGTAAAATTGTGCATTTTAGCAGTTATGTGATACTGCCACATCACTGAAACACAGAACAACAGGTTAAAAGGTAATTTTTTTTTCTGAAAACATTTGGATTCTTTCCTAGCTTCACCCCAAGAAAGCAGTGAAACTACTGTGTTTCACAGGGAACCATTGCACACCCTTTTTGTCATATGGCTGAACACAGTTTCTGAAGATTTAAATAAGAATAACTGCCTCTGTGGAAGACAGGCTTTTTAATTTTGACCTGTCTGCAAAACACTGGTTTTTGTTTGAATGCTGTTTTGGTGTTTGGGCTTTTCTTTGCTTAATTACTTTTACAAAATTAGTGTACTCTGAATTTTCATCCAAAGGGTTAATGGTAAGACTACTTTTTAGAAGCTAGACCTGGACTAGATAAACAGCATGCAGTGTTTTCCAGAGTCATTATCAAGAAGCGGATGGCTTAGTGTTTGAATTCACCAGTTTGACATACCTGGTCCTTTGTGGTAGGAACTGTTTTGCCTGTGTGTTTGCAGAGGGGAAGGGAAGACTGGGTGCAGCTTTTGGGTTTGAACGTCTGCTTCTTGGTATTTAAGGCACAGTGACTGCTCTTGCAATGTTGGCCAATTCTTCCTACCTCAATTGATCTGTTTTAGAGATTTGTATATGGGCTGTGTCAGGGTGATTGACTTTTAGGTTTCCATGATGCTCAGACTTTCTCTTCTTTTCCCACTGCTGCATGATTCTTTTCACACCAAAGACCATGGGACTTAATACAAGTATTGCTCAATTACTGCAGGATCACTCTTGGTGATTTCTTTGCCTTCTCCCCTTACTCAGGATGCATTCACTGTTCTGCCTTGTGTGATATGAAAAAGATGATCTTTCCCACGGACATTTCCCTGGATCTTCACACCATCAGCCATCAAACTCCAATATCGCTCCATCTTGCCTTCCATCAAGACAATATTCCCACTCTTTTGGTACTTTCACTTCCTACAATCGTGTGTTGGTTTGTTTTCTTTTTTATCCAGCACAACATTTTCTTGAGAGCCCTAGAATTTCATAATGATTTAACGCCTCAGATTCTGGTCTGTAATCCTTTGTCCTTAAAGTTTTCCATATAACCAAACCATTACAAGACTGTGGGCCATGAAGCAGTCTCCAATGTCCATGGCTTCTTTCCACTCCATGAATTCTTTGGTGGTTAACTCCGTGCTATTGAAGTTCTTTTACTGAGATCCAGAGCAGTGACCCCTTTCCAGCCCTCAGCCCCTCATGCAGTTCCCTCATGTGTGTCCCCCATGTGATCTGCCCCTCATGTTATATGTCTCCAGTGCACGAAATGAAGTTCTTTGTGCAGAGTTTAAAGATGCAACAAGTCAAGAGTTTCTGCTCTTAAACGTGAAAGACATAATTGCTGATTGCAGAGCTTCCCAAAAATGAGGGCACTGTGGTGCTGGCTGGAGATTTTCTTTTCTCCTCATCCCATTGTGCACAGACCACTGTGTAGTTTTGAGGAGGGCCCACAACACTTTTCCATTCCAAAAGCAGAGATCTTAACCCGGGCACTCAATACCACATTCCCACTTTACCTGTGAACTGCTACCTCAGTTTCCATTGTGGAAATGTTTCTGTTACTACAGAATTT
Source organism: Prinia subflava (assembly GCF_021018805.1). Lineage (NCBI taxonomy): Eukaryota > Metazoa > Chordata > Aves > Passeriformes > Cisticolidae > Prinia > Prinia subflava. Next base: position 12,972,564 of record NC_086250.1, on the reverse strand, counting down.
CCCTTTCGCTGCCACTCTTTGAAGAAAAGCCCCTTCTCATCAGACTTCCTTCCAGATCCAGTTGTCATTTCCTTTTCTTGTCCTGTTTGTTGCAGAGCTCTCATCAGCTGCTCTGTTTCTTCTTTCTCTTTTTCCCTCAGAGCTGCTGCTCTCTGCCAGCCCAGGCTAAGCCTGGTGTTTCATTTCCCCATTTGCCTCCTTTCAGCAATAAGACCTCCTCTGACATGTGGCTCCCTCTTTCCTTGCTCCCCATGTGTGTTTTTAGCCTGGGTTTGACTCTTTGCTATTCCCAGACCTGACCTGGCTGTCTGGCTAGTAGCTCTGGTCTGGAGCACAGCAGTGAATCTCTTTCTATTTCCTGATTCATCGCAGCACGGCTTTCTCTGCTTTCAAGTACTGTTCTTCTTAATAGTATCATGCAAAATCTGGCATATTTTGAACTTTTCTCCTCTAGCCTTAGTTCTTCTTCACCCACTGCTCCATTTTAATTTCCCAGCAAAAACGTTTTACCAGAAGTTCTCAGGTGTTCCCTGCCTGCACAGAGCTGGCTTTGATCTCAGTCCTGCAGCACATAGTGTCAGCAAAGGAAGAGGGAAGCAGACATGAACAGTTACTGGGTGTTGTGCAGGATGTGTAGGATCACTGTGATACTCATCCCTGTTCTCCTTTCCATGTGAATGTTCCCCAAAAAGAGGTGATATTCTGTCCTTCTGCATATTCCTTTTAGTCATGTTTGGTCACTTTGGCACTCTCTCTGTTTCTCTGCCTTTATTTCGAGCCCAGTTCCTGAACCAAGCTGCGTGGATATAAACCCATGGCCTCTCCCCAGTCCTTGCAGTGATTAATGATTCACATGAGCATGACTGGAACTGGAATGTTTCCCTCTTTGCCCTTGGTCCCATCGGAACATACGGCTGCTGAGGACAGAATCTTGCGTGTCCTGCCGAATTAAGGGTTTTCTCTTTCATTGCTGTGCACTCACAAAGGTTTCAGGAGTCTCCTTCTCCATTAGGAGGGCATGGAAGTGCCATTTTCCTCCAGCTCCTAGCTGACAGTGCAGTAAGAGTGCATAGATGGACACTATGCACTGGCATAGCCTGATCTGTCACCACATCATTGTTCTCTCATCCCACTGGTGGCTCCTCATGCAAGCCAAAATCTCCTTCAGATGGCTTCTGAATTTTCAAGGCACCAAGAGGATGCATTTGGGGCCTTTAAGTGGTGCTTGCAGTTTCTCTCTTATGAGGAGAGACTGAAGGAGCTGGGCCTGGTTAGTCTGGAGAAGACTGAGTGGGGATCTCATTAATGCATATAAATACCTCCAAGGGAAGTCAGAGGATGGTGCCAGACTCTTTTCAGTGATGCCCAGCGACAGGATGAGAAGCAGTGGCCATAAACTGAAACACAAGAAGTCCCACTTCAACATGAGGAGGAATTTCTGTACATCGAGGGTGGCAGAGCCCTGGAACAGCTGCCTAGGGAGGGTCTGGAGCCTCCCTGTCTGGAGACATTCCAAACCCACCTGGACACACACATTCCTGTGTCACCTCCTCCAGGGGACCCTGCCTTGGCTGGGGTGTGGACTGGGTGAACTCCAAAGGTCCCTTCCAGCCCTAATGATTCAGGAATTCTTCAGCATGGGAGGTTCCTGTTTAGCTGTCAGCCCAATGGAGATCATCCTTGTTTTGCTGGGTGGAATTGTGTTGCTTTTCTACTCTGCCCTCACCTTCATCTCTTTACTGCTCTGCACCCTTTGTTCCTCCGTCTCTTTGCACAGTGCTGCACGGCTTGGAAATGTTCTCTCAGGGGCTGACCATTCGCCTGTGCTGAGCTCCAAGCCAGGGAATCACTGCTGGAAGGAGTGGGAGAGGGCAGTGGTTACAGAGGTGTGTGCAGAGCTTTGCCACACTGCTGCTGAAAAGAGAACTGCATTATTTCTTTACACTTTTCACCGTGCTCATAATTTCTTCTTGCAGCCTGTTCAGAGTCACAGATGTACAATTGCTTCCCTGTGTTACACTCTTCTCTCAGAGGCTGTGCATGCCACAGTTTTGGAGCAGGTTACCCCTTTTTTACATGAGAGTCTGTAAGGGGATGGTTTTTGAGAGGGGGCAGCCTGTGCATGGCAGGCTTTCAGAAAGAAGAGCTATAATGGAGACACTAATCTCTGTGAGGGGCTTCACAGGATTTTAGTTGAGCAACAAGCAAAACTTGGAAGCAAAAATCTTGCAGACTTGCAGAGATAGAAGGCAGCCTGCCTAAAACCCTGGACTCAGTCCTTTGCATGGTCTTTTCTGTGCCTCAGCTGAGTCCTGTGGCAGGTGGGATGTGCCCATGGTGGATCCAGCATCTCAGCACTCAGGGCCTGTGTCAGCACAGAGGCTGAGGAAGAGCAGGGAAATGTCAGCTTTAAGTCAGTTTCATACAGTGTGCCAAACCTCTGCCCACTGTTTCTGGGACATTAATCATCTACACTTGAAAGCTGAGGAGGCTTTTTTTAACTTCTGGGCCAAATCCTGCATCCTTCTTCATACAGACGTTCTGTGGAAGTCAATGGGAGTGTTGTCTGAGCGAAGACTGCAAGGTGAGGTCTACAACCCTGGTAGTGATCTACAGGGTGACCACACAGAATGAGGCCTGTTTGCTCCTCAGCATTCCTGCTGGGAAATTCTACTCTGCATCCCCTTTTCATCCAGTGTAAGTTACTGGAGCCTGGAAGTGTGATACAAGTTTTATTTGGGACCTGTTCTTCGCTGAGGGGAAGAATGAAGCCTGCATAGGCTTCATTATGTAAATGTCTTAAAAAATAAAATACATGTTGCAAAGTGGCATTGTTTGCAGGAGCTTCTTGAACAGCAGAAGAAAGAATAATTTGCACTAACTTATTGCTACACAAAAGAAGGCTCTTGCTTGTTCCAGGGACAGGCAGCTCTTATCAGTATATTGAGCTTTCCAGCCAGTGGAGCCACAAGAACCAAGGAAGTGCCATCAACAAGTAGCTGGGGCCTTGGGAATGTTTCATGACCAGTCAAGTCTGGCAAGAGGAGGTGGAAGGAAATAGAGAAAGGGAGCATGTGTTGATACAGACTGGCATCACTCCAGAGCTGCCAGAGGAGTTGCCCTCCTTTCTGCCAGCTTCAGGTCCAACATTTTGGTGGTTCAGGCACTAACATAATCCTGTTGGTTAGGAAGGTGTAAAATAATTGCAAATAATAACCAGTGCAAACAGTTGTTCAGAAATAGTATTTACCATCAGCTAATGAGCATATTGTTGTGAGTGCTCCTCTATTTTGCATTGGTTGTTCACCTGTCCTTGGATGGTTGTGATGAAGCATTAACATTTAGGATGCTTCAGACCCATTTGTGTAAAGGCCAAATCCTGTTTGCTTTACTGTAGCCCAGGAGCAGAATTAGATGTCTACCTTCCCACCTACTCAAAGGATGGAAGCATGTCTTCATCCTGGTTTATTTGAAAGTTTTGTGTTTGCTTTGAAGGGCTGAAGAGTCATCTGGTTTTGCCTTTAAAATTAGAAATAGTTAGTGGGAGGAAAATTTGCAGTGTCTTGGAGAAATACAAGAGCAAGAGAAAAAAATGGCCATTGCAGATACAACCAACTGTATTAGAAAAAGAAAGAGTACCAGACTGACCCTGGAATTGCATTTGGATTGAAGCAGACAAGAATTAAATTCACTACTTCCACTGTTTATCTTAGACTTTTTCTTTTAAACTTGGATAGTTAAATATAGATCCACGCTTGTCTTCATAGTACAGGCATTGGCTGGGTGAAGTCCGAGGCTAGCTGTGACCATTAGCTGCATAATTTTAATGTATCAATACCTGTTTTCCTGATGGAGGTAACATACCTCTTTTCCTCCCTTTTTTCCCCCCACCATGGGAAGAATTACCTTCCTTACGACAGCAGTTTCCAAGTCTGTAAATAATCTATCAAATTACAGAGATGAAAACTGGCTGCTGAAAAAAAGCCCAACCAGGAGCCAGATCAGTAACATGGGTTGTTTTAAGTAGGTAGAGTTCCCCCATTTGACTTTGACACACCGAGCACATTCAGCCTGGGTATTTGTCAGTGCTCTTCTCCTTCTGAGGGTTTTATTTGTTGGCTGCAAGTTAAGGCTTCCCCTTGCAGGACCTCTCTGGGTTCCTTCCTCCAGTTCCCTTCTGCTTTGGACTGACTGTCAGCCTTGCATTTTCCTGGCTTGAAGGTAGTGAAGACCACTGGGTTGGGAGGCAGCCAGCAAAGCAGCTCAGCCGCAGTGCTCGCAGCCCTGGAACTTCGGCGTGGATTACGTGTGCTCCACTGGCAGAAAAACCTCCTTGTGCCCTGGCTGTGTCAGCTCCAGGCTCAAAGTGGGGGACAGGTTCAGGCTACCCCGAATTTGCTTGATGGCTCTGCCTGGCTGATCCACAGATGGCTGTGTTTCAAAGGATGTTGTTTCTTGCATTGACGTTTTTTATTTTCAGCACAAAAGTCAGTGCGATTGTGCAGGGGTGGTCACTTGTTTGTGAGGTCGTTTGGGAAATAGGTGATACTGAAATGGGGATGGGATGGTTTCTAGTGTTTATTGCCTGGGAATAGAAAGTAAAACAAGTTTTGCTTTCTAACAGCCCAGTGTCTTCCCTTAAAGGGTTCGTGTGCTCAGATTCTCATAGACCATGTGCTGTGGCACTCCTTCTCTAACTTATAAATGAGACTCTTTTGTACTTTTCCCATGGAATGGCATAATCACAGAATCAATTAGGTTGGAAAAGACCTCTGAGATCATCGAGCCCAACTATAAACCTATAAATCACAACAAAGTTAGAGTCAGAGCCGTGCTTTAATTGCAGGCTCTGGGTGCGTGTTAACCAAGTTTGCACACAGAAGGATTTAGCTTCAGGTGTCCAGGGAGAAGGGCTTTTTATAAAATTCCAAGTGTCTAGTAAGAACTGCTTTCTATAAAATTTCCTTTGTAATTCAGGTTTAATCATCTACAAGAATTTGCAGTAATTTCATATGTTTCAGCTCACATTTTTAGGTTGTCTCTCTGTGCCCCCCATTATTTTTTTTTTTTCTTCTAGTCTCATGGCAAATTTTTGACCTGGTTTGGAGAGGGGACAGTTTTACCTGGGTGAAAACTGAGTGAGGATGGCAAGGCTTGTCTTGTTGTCATGGTAGAAGCAGAGATAGAGATTTATAATTGGAAATAGCACGTAAAAAGCTTGTTTTGAATTTCTCAATGGAATCTAAGAGACTGGGGGGGGGGGGGGGGGTGGTTCTGCATCCCCTCAGATATGGTACTTAATATTTATGCTTTCACTGCACCTTGAAAAACATTTCACGTAGTTATTGCTTTGCTTGAATATGGAAATATGTTAATTATGGCCTTTATTGCGCTGCCTGCTCTTTTCCTCAGCCTTTTCTATTCAACCCTCTAGGTGGCCCAGCACAATGTGGCTTCTTTTCTTTCAATGAGCTCTTTCCACACTAATAGGGTCCAGGGTGATGTGGAGAACCATGTGCACAAAATTGGTGCACCACCCCCCATTCCTTTGTGGGCATGTCAGGTTAAATTCATATCAGCAGGAGGGTCACTGCCATGATTTTCAATAGCTCGAGATGAGGTGATGACTTCAGACAATGGTGCCACACTCTCCAGTTGGAGACACTTGCCTCACCAGTTGCAGTAGTTAATTAATATGCTAAAAATAGAAGCCAGTGATACAAATCGCTGCCTGTTGTACAACAAAGACTGGGCATGTGTAGCTTTGATAGCCAAGTTTATGGTGCTTGTTATGGAGGGAAGTTAGTTTAGAGCTAGAGGCAATGTAAGACTTTCTGGATGCTGAGCTTTAGTCACTCTGGGCCTCTGGCCATTCGTTCGCTGTCTCATTTGCATTATGAATGACATTAAGGGAGCTAACAAGGTTATTGGGCATAGAAATGTTCGCATGTGACCCCACGTGGAAGCAGACCTACAGCAGTGCTAGTTGGCAGGGACACTGTGCCTCTTTATTCAGCTTCCTAGGAAGACAGTTTCTGGTAGTGGGTCTAAAATCAGCCACGAGAACACCGGTGTTCGGATAACGTGGAGGTCATGATGTGAGGCAAGGAATTTCAGAGGGCAGGTGGAGCTCTGTCCTTCTCTCAGCTCGTTCTGCCTGGACATGGGACCTCCCTGCAGCAGCTTTTTACTACATCCTGCCTCCGAAACTCAGAGCAAGGAGAGGGAAATTATGGAAAGTCAGTTGCTGCCCATAGTTCCCATATATAAGTGCGAGACAGTTTGGTATATCAAAGATCAAACATGGAAGTTGCTTTTCAACTCAGGGGTGTAGTTATCCCTTACGTGTGTTTGTATAAATCTATATGAGGGAAACATGAAAATTATTGTGATCATAGAATCATTAAGCTTGGAAAAGACCTCTAAGATCATGGACTCCAACCCTAGCCCAGCACTGCCATGTTCACCACTAAACCATAGACTCCCAAGTGCCACATCTGCATGTGTTTTGAACTTCCAGGTGCAGCGACTCCACCACTTCCTTGGGCAGCTGGTCCAGTTCCTGATCACCCCAAAAAAGTTTTTCCTAATATCCAGTCTAGACCTCTCCTGGCACAACTTGAGGCTGTTTCACCCTGTTCTGTCCCTTGTTCTCTGGGAGCAGAGCCTGACTCACCCCTGGCTGCACCCTCCTGTCAGGGAGTTGTAGAGAGCAATAAGGCTCCCCTGAGCCTCTTTCCCTCCCTCAGCCGCTCCTCAGCTCCATCAGACTTGTGCCCAGCCTGCCTTCCCCAGCTCCATTCCCTTCCCTGGACATGCTCCAGCCCCTCCATGTCCATCTTGAGTGCCAGGCCCAGAACTGGACATAGCACTTGGGCTGAGGCCTCAGCAGTGCCACGACAGGGGGACAGTCACTGCCCTGGTCCTGCTGGCCACTCCCTGCTGACCTAGCCCAGGAGCCATTGGCCTTCTTGCCCACCTGGACATGCACTATGACCAGCAGCCCCAGGCCCTCTCCTGCTGGACTCTTCCCAGCCACTCCTCCTGAGCCTGGAGCTGCTGGAGGTTGTGACCCAGGGGCAGGACACAGCACTTGGCCTTGTCATCTCACTCATCTCTCTGGCCTGGACCCAGCCTGTCCAGATCCCTGTGCAGAATCTTCCTGTCCTCCAGCAGATCAACACTCCTGCCCAGCTTGGTGTCCCCTGAGAACTGACTGAGTGTGCATGCAATCCCCTCATCCAGGTCATTTATCAAAGAGAACTGGCCCCAGCACTGAGCCCTGGGGGACGGCACTGGTGAATGGCAGAAAGTGCAATCCTGGAAGTGTAATTCCCATTCCCTTGCCACGTGCTGAGATCAGCATACTCAGAGCTGTGTCCTGTACTGAGAATTTGGGAGTCAAGGTTCTCCTGTTGTCAGTTTGGGAGTCAAGGTTCTCCTTGTTGTCTCACTCATTTGTGGAGGGCAATATAATTTCATTTCCAAGAATCAGCTCTCCTATGTACAGTGGGTTCTTACTACTACAATAGTGCATAAATTATTATTTTTGTAATAATGGCAGTCCATATTCCTTACTTCAGCCAGTGGGAATTTGCCCTTCAAAAATGTCTGTCAGAGTGTGATGTCTGAAGGGAGCAGTGTTGGGCTTGCAGGTGGGAACCTCCTGGTGGCTTTGTGAGACAGAGAAATCCATGTCAGGGTTTCAACTCCTCCTTTTGTCTCCCCATTTCTAACACCCCCATTCTGGTCCATCTGGGTGAATGCTATGTCCCAAGTGTCATTCTTATTGAACTGCTTCAATCCCAGGGATATATTCCAGCCTGGAGAAGAACATGCTGTCTCCACAGCTATTGAAGTACGTGCCAGCTCTGAGTTTGGGAGGCTGAGAACAGCTCTCCATGAGTCTGAAACCAGAGTGGTTGCACAGACAGCAGCAGGGTTACAGAATTCGTGAGCAGAGGGGATTTGGGATCTACAGCTGAGGAGTTTTCTGTAATCTGTTTCTATTGATGGAATGTATTGCTTGTAATTTATTTTTTACTATGTACTACTTTGGTTTACTCTTCCTTCTACTCCAGTTCCCCCAGCTGAACGCTGGTAGAGAAAGGTTTGCTAACACTTAAAATTGGTAGAGGAAGGTTTGTTAATGAGTTATTTTTGAACCAAAGAACTTGCAAATCAAGTTTTATTTTAGGAATATATCAAGATATGGGAGATCCGGTACTGAGCAAGATAAACTAGTGCTGATAAACCAGTGTCTGTGGCAGCATTATAAACCATAAAATTGCCCTATAAAGATCACAGGATTTTATTTTAATTTCTCTTCTTATTTGACAGATATGTGAGACGAAGTTCTGAAGTGCATTTTTATCTTGTTTATTAAGAAGTAGTAGTAATAACAAATGTGATCTTTGTTCTTTGATTTCATAGCTATGGGCTGTAAGTGTTCTCACTTCCTAATTGCTAAGGTAGTAAAGATGAACCGTTAATTAAAATCTCTTTCTCGGACAGTTCTTTAAATGCTTGAATTAATTAACTCTTTAAAAATTGACGTGACTAAAAATCTCATTTTGGTCCTTTGTGATACCTTATTCCAGTTAGTTTTCTGGTTATACAGAGAGGTCTAATGTGACCAAGACCCAAATTTCTGACATAAATTACAGAAAGCCTCCTTCTTCTCTTTCCTTTTCTTTAAAACTAAGGAAAGACTATTAAAAATTGTCCAGGTTTACTTTATGCATCAGTGAGAATAAAAGACTGAACCGCATTTCCATTTTAATTTGCAGGTCTGTTCCCCCTCCTTTGACTGCTTGTGATGAGCAGTGTGACTAATGAGCTCCATGGGACCAAAAAGAGTGGCACTTTTCCCTTTCTTCTACTTCCCCGGGTTTTATTCTTGGGTGTGGTTTTTTTTATGTTGCTTGCCTCTGATGTTTTGCAGCTTTTCTGGTCTGGGCTTGGACTAATTCCCAGATCTGTTCTTGCAGATTTTAACTTTGCCATGTACCCACCATCAATGATAGCAACTGGAAGTGTGGGAGCAGCCATCTGTGGCCTTCAGCTCGATGATGGGGACAGCCTCACGGACCTCCTGGCCAAGATCACAAACACAGATGTGGTGAGTGTCCCACATTCCTCTTCTCCTTTCTCTTCCCAGGGCTTAGTGGTGAGCTGGGCCTGATCCTGAAGGCTGAGTGGAGCGAAGGAGGGGGTGCTTGTGCAGGGAGTGAGTTGCAGGTGTGGACCCAGCACTTTGGTTTGAGTCTCCAAAGCGGTGGAGAGAGCCTGCTTTGCTTGCCCAAGCTGCTGATCCAGCAGGCTGAGCCTCCTCAGGAGCCCTGGGTGATGAGGTGAGCAGGCAGCATTCCCTGGGGCATAAAGCAAACCAGGAGGTGTTGTGCTGCAGTTGGTCCTGTGCTTGCAACCTTTGAAACTGCTCTTCTGGCCCTCCTTCAGGTATCACCTAAAAATTCTTGGCTTGGAGGAGGGGGAATAATGAGCTAATTTCGAGGCAGGATGTGAGACAGGCACAACTCAAGCTGTCCTTAATGTGTGATAATTTATTGTTTTTAATTCACAGAGTAATATGTGGGATTAATACATCTGTGATAGCATTGTTAAATTAAGTTTTGGGTTTGTGATATAGTTAAAAAGGAGTAATTAGTCCAGTTTACTTAAAAGGGGAGCATTTTGATGCTTCTTTTTTTTTCTTACAATTAAATTGATCCTAATTTTCAAATGCAGTTCTGGGGTTTCCCATTTATTTTAATTCAAATTGGATTTGCACAGAAGAGGGAATATTTCCGATTGAGAGTGCTTGAAGTGTAAACCATAGAATCACAGAATGGCCTGGGTTGGAAGGGACCTTAAAGATCATCTCATTCCAACTCCCCTGCCACAGGCAGGGACACCTTCCACTATCCCAGGCTGCTCAGAGCCCCATCCAGCCTGGCCTTGGACACTGCCAGGGATGGGGCAGCCACAGCTTCTCTGGACAACCTGTGACAGGGCCTCAGCACCCTGACAGGGAACAATTTCTTCCTCATATCCAGTCTAACCCTCCTCTCTGTCAGTGTGAAGCCATTGTCCCTTGTCCTGTCACTCCAGACCCTTGTCAAGAGTCTCTCTCCATCTTTCCTGTGGGCTCCCTTCAGGCACTGCAAGGCCACAGTGAGGTCACCCCAAAGCCTTCTCCTCTGCAGGCTAAACAATCCCAATTCCCTCAGCCTTTCCTCCCAGCAGAGCTGCTCCATCCCTCTGATGCCCTTGGTTCCTCTGAGAGGAGAGACATCTTCTGTGCCTGAGAGAATTGGGTGTAAGGCTTGCACGGCCCTTTTGCTGTATCTTGCAGTTTGGAAAACTTCTATCTACTGTGCTGATCTTTTCCATCCAGATTGTTTAAGTCTGAAAGAAAATACCGACAAAAACATCTTAGTAGTTCTTAAGTGATCAGAATTTGGGGTTTTCATTTTGCAGTGAAAATACTTTTACACCTTTTCTTTTAAATTTAACAGGGTTTTTGTTGTCAAAAGCATGCTTTTTGCCATCCTGGTGAAAATCTTCCCAGATCTCACTGAGCCTACATTCCTTCAGGAGAAGAAATTAATGCTCTTCCCAAACAACAAAGAACTCCTAACGTTTTACTGTTTGCATCTCCTCTCCAAGAGTCTGTCAGCATTGGGTAGAGACCAGCTTCCTTCTCTTTGCTCCTGGTCTCAGCCCACAGCAGCACAGACTATAGAGGAGAGCCTCACTCATCCCCTAGATCAGAACAAACTTGAGATAAAAGGAGCTTCTGGGTAATTTAATTGCTAAAAAATAGAAGCCTTTGCAGAAATTAGAGGTGCTGTTATTTTTTTCAAGGTGTTTTCATTATTGAGGCAGAGGTAACCTTAACACCTTATAAGCTTTGAAGCCTCAGCCTAACCACAGGTTGCCAAAGTTTTTGAGCTTGGGCAAAATAGGGTATTTTTCATTAGTCTGATGTTTCAATTTGGGAGAAATATTTTGCTAGGTATTTTCTCTGTGAGTTTTGCATTGGAAAAATACAAAAGGACCCAGGACTGGAAACTTTCATCCCACGTGATAAAGCTTGAGAGAGAAGCAACTGAAAATGGAGTCTCAGAGAAGCATGGGGCAGCCCTAGCAAATAGGTAGCAATACCAGCCTCATGTGTAAAATGTATTGTTGGAAAAAATGCACTGTCTGGATTGTGTAAGAGTTGGCCCAAGGCTGTTTTAATAAAGAGTAAAGACTATTGTAATACATTTTACACTGGGACTTAATTAAAGTTGAATGAAGAGCTTCAGTTCTCTCACTTCTGAATTTCTGATGCCTGAGAGCTGTTCCTGCAGTGGCACAATTAATTTCTTGTCACTGTGTGAATGATTTTGTTTTCCAGTGGGGGCTTAGGGAAGAGAGAGAAATGAGAGTTCCTGGGCTTTAGGACCATCATGTGGGAGAAAAGTGGGGAAGTCTCAGAAATTAACAGTTCTGCAGAGGAAAACCTTCTGGCCCCCTGTGCCTCATGGTAGCCCACAGGAACCATCAGGCAGCTGGGGAAGAGTCCTTCCCAGCCAGAGGGTGCCAGGACTTCTGCTTCATTTTTGTTTTGGAGTAATCATTGCTTGGCATGGAAACAGATGATAGGACTTTCCCACTGGCTTTTCAAAAAATGTCTCTGTCTGAGGTGAAGCATGAAAAATCTCAGCTTCAAAGCTGCAAGTAGATGAAAAGAAAGAATGATAATGAAACCCTCATGCTGCTTAAGTACAGTGAGCTTTCCTGAACTTTCACTGTTTTATAATGATAATTGAAGGATGCAGCCTATTTGCTGGGAAATAGCAGCATTAACCAGGACGCTGAAATCTGTGGTGTTGTTTTAGATTTACATTAGTGTAACTGAGACTGGAGTTTGGCATTTACAACTAAAACGAATATTTTAAATGGATCCTTCATTAAGAGTTAGACCAAAAATACATTATTAATAAACAACCTGCTGGGTAAGCAGATAACCAGCACAAGTTTCTTTCAAAAACACGTTGGTGTTGGCTATGCTTGTATGAATCCAGAACAGTGCCCTAGACTGGAGATGGGGTTGCCCAAGGCATCCTGCCACTGACATTTTAGGGATAACCAGTTATTTCTGGTAAATAGCTGCCCTGGGCTGTTTGATGAGGTTTGACTCATTGGCTGGAGAAAGTGTGACAGTAGGGCCAGGCAAACCCTGGTTTCATTACTCCTTCCACCGACCAAAATAAACAGCAGGGAGCTACTCTTGGAGAAGCTCAGCAGCCTGAAGAGCAGTGAAAGTGGCTCTGCATGGTGCATCTGAACTGCCTTCTCTGATTGTTACTGGAAGAGGATTCTCTCCCTCTGCTCTGTTCTTGTGAGGCTCCACCTGGAATACTGCATACATTGCTGGTGCCCCCAACATAAGGAATTATTGGAGCAAGTTCAGAGCAGGCCATGGAATTGATGAAGGGAACTGGAGCAGCTCCCCTATGGAGACAGGATGGGACAGTTGGGGCTGTTCAGCTTGGAAAAGAGAAAATTGGGTGGACACCTCAGAGCACCTTCCAGCATCTATGAATGGGCTACAGGAAAGCTGGAGAGGGACTTCTGATTATGCAGAACTGTAGTAACAGGACAAGGCGGAATGGCTTCAAACGGAAAGGGAATAGGGTTAGACTGGATATTAGGAAGAAATTATGAATTGGAATTGGAATTAGAAATAGAATTTAGAATTAGAGAGAGTGGTGAGGCCCTGGTACAGGTTTCCCAGAGAAGCTGTCTGCCCCATCCTTGGAAGTGTTCAAAGCCAGGTTGGATGAGATTCTGAGCAGCCTGGTCTAGAGCAAGGTGTCCCTGCCCATGGCAGGGGGTGGAACAGGATTACCTTTAGGGTCTGTTTGAACCCAAACCATTCTGTGCCTCTGATTCTAACTTCACACAGCTCTGCAGGAGGGGGATTGCATGTTCCAGTCTGTTCTTCTGCCAGGGGCTGGGAACATTTCTTTTGTGGTTGCTTGAAGAGGAGAGGCTGGTGAGTGAAGAGTTAACAGACCTACTGGCAGGAAGCCGCAGAGCTCCCTGTGCATCTCTTGGTGGGTCTTTGCAAAGGAAAAATAAACAACTCAGGAAGTCAGGAATTCCCATAGCATCCCAGACCAGCACTCCAGTGTGAGCAGTATCCTGTCCCTGGTGGAGCCAGATGCTTTGGAGGAGGCTACGAGCACCCCTGCTGTGCACAATTACGGGATGTGAGGAAGGATAGCTGAATGGGTAGGGCATATTTTAAGACCTTGCAATCAATATTCTGCTTTGCTTGAGACCTTTCTTGGATAAATCTATTCCCTCACCTCCTGGAAGAGCAGCCATCCAGGTTGCATCTGGATGACACACAGAGTTGGTCTCCCCAGCCAGGGAGCAGGGAGGGAGCAGCCAGAGAGAGGTTTTCAGGTAGAGCCAATGCCTGTATGTGGGCAGAAGTCATCTTTAAAAGTCTGTTCCCAGATGGTAACTGGTGTGTATTGAGTGGTTTGGAAAATCTAAAGCATATTTAAGGGCCTGAAGTAGGAAAAAAAGCAAGGAACCAAGCATCTTTTAAAGGCTTGTCAAAACAGCTGGCTGTGAGCCCTTAAAAATGTGGACTGGGGCTGTTTTGAAGACTGGATCCATAATAAATGGTATTTAAAATATCTCCACTTATATGTGCCACATATGTCAGTGCCAGGATTTTTTTTTAATTCCCAAGATCAGAGACATCCCTTCATAAAGATCTGCAGAATTCTGCACAGAAACGGAAGTGAAGAACCACTCATGCTCAAGAATTCAGAGCTGCAGTAAAAAAATCATGGAAATCTATCTTGAATGGATTGCATTTGAACATTGTCCCTACAGCACATACACCATTTATCCCCTCCTTTGTAGTGTCTAGGGCCTGTGGTTTTGGAAGCAAGAAACAGGACTCGCTGTATCTTATCCTGCCTTATTTGTTGCAGACCGCATTTTGTATGCAAGGAAACAACAGGCGAAATAGCCTCCCAGAGAAAGGAAGAATGAGATAGTTTCCTAAGTTGTCTTTGCCTGAGTTGGCAGCTGCTCCGTTTCATTCAGCTTTTTGTTCCCCAGTGAGTGCTGTGCGTGTGTAGCAACAATGGGGTGATGCAGTGACACCGCGGGCTCATGGCGGAGTTCCGTCGGGCCCATTGGCAGGCGCGGCCGGGAACGGCTCCGCAGCCCCGCAGCAGCTCCCATGGATCCCGGCAGGGAATCCCTGCTCAGCTCCTGCAGCTCTGTGTAACGCAGGCAGGTCCTCCCAGCTTTTCGAAAATCCCCTTTTCCGCTAAACTCTCAGGGTGTTTGTTACGACAGCGTAAATCCCACACCTTTTCATCTTTCCAGCTTTTCGCGTCTCCGAAGTATTACCTGGTAGAGATTACCAGAAATCCCAAGTCACACTGAGCAAGGAGTATCGTGGCATCTGCCCCTGCATCGCCCTGCTGGTGTGTTGGCTTTACTCTCTCTTTTCACAGTTCTGAAAACATTGTTCTCTCCTGTCTGCAATGAGAAATACCCACAGCAGCAACAGGAAACCAACAAACTGAGTGGTGAAGCGAACAGTGGAACTGAATCTAGAAAGGACACTGTTGAAACTGCTGAAAAGACAAAAAAAATGCAGAGAAAAATGTCCTGTATTTCAGATTTTTAATGTTAGTCACCTTATTTATTGCATTTTTGCAATGATGTGGCAACAGTAAGCAGAGAAGCCTCTGACATGAATTCGTTTTTTGCGGTTTTTTTGTTTGTTTTGTTTTTTTGAATGACATGTCCTTGTTAGTCCACATGAAGTGTCCTTTGGAACAGCAAATTACAATTTTCTATACTTCCAGATGGAAAAAGAGACATAGACATTTATCTGTGAATGATGCTCTTTGTTACAGTAGCAAAGACATACATTCAGGAGGGAAAATATTTCTGTTTTTTAACTGCATCCATTAGATGTGAGATCACTGTAAATACAGTAAATGGATAAGATATTCCCACAGCAACTTTCCAGGCTCTTGCTTTGGAGAAGGTCAGTGAGGTAAAGGCCAGCGCTCAGCACACAAAGGCCCCACTTTGGGAAGGAATCCCTGTTTATGTCAACAATGAAGCATGTGCTTTGGAGAGGTCTGAATTGGGGCTTAAATGTGAACCAGTGGAGGAATCCAGCCGGCTTTTGTGTGTAGGAGTGCAGATGACATGTTCCACACTGGAATTTATGTAAATCCCAACTCTTTAATGCATGTCTGATTGCTGCTTTCTTAGATTATCCAAGCAGTGCATACATGACCAATGAACGGTACTGTCATTTTGGGTCTCTCCAGCATCCTTTGAATTTATCAAACCAGATCCTGCACCTAAAAAAAGCCCTTTCCTGATTTCCCTTTTGCAATTAGTTTTAAGAAAAAGGAAGAATTTGGGGGCCTTAACACTTATTTGTGAAGTAATTAATATGTATGTGGAAAACTAACCACCCTGTAACACAGCAATTCTAGAAGGCTTTTTTTAGCATTCCCAGCTTTGGGATTTTGGGCAGTGCAAGGCAAGAGCCTGTTGGTTGAGTTGAGTTGAGTTGAGTTGAGTGGAAGGCCTTCCCTCATAGCTTGCCAATGAACCATAAATGCCAGTTTAAAACTGGAAGCTGGGGGCCAGTATAAGACGTGTATACCACAGAACTGTTGCAAAGTTCAAGAAAGTGAATTATGTGTAATATTCTGCAGGATCTTCCCTAGGGCTAGTGCATTCTTTCAAGATTGTCATGAATGGAAATTGAAATCTTCAATGATTATTGACTTGAATAAGTAGCTCATGCCATAGAGCTGCTGATTCCTCCTTCCAGTTATTTTCACTGCCAGCATTTCCACCATGGCCACAAGGCTGCCCTTCATCAGACACAGGAAAGCTTTTCTTTTCCTTCAAATGCATTTCAAGTGTGCTAGTAAAATCACCTAGGGATGAAAGAGTTTCAGAATGAAAAAAAAAGAAACCCCAAAGTTAATTGCCTTTTTAGTTCTGTACATGCTGAAGTAAAAATAAAACTATGGAATGGAAAGTACCAGAACTATTTTAATCATTAAAACTACTAGACCATATAGAAGAATGGGGAAGTTGATCCATGTGATACACACTTTAAAAAAGTTTTTTATAAAAACAACAAAGGCAAACCCTGCAGTATTCTGAAGGAATGGCCTAGTCCTTTATTCCAAAATCTAGGGTCATACTGTTATGCATTATAGTATTCTTTCAAAGAAGATTTGTTGAAAATAATGCTTTTTCTTTGATATGTTCTTAAAACTTAATTCTCTGTTGTCAGAGCCATCTAGCGCTAGCAAAATGGAAGTCCACCAGTAAAATATGTACACATGCAGCAAATCCCCATGAAACTTGGAGGAGTTAAGAATACTGTGTCATGGGCAGGCCAGGCTTATCCTGATGGGTTTTTAGTAGTTTTTTGTATCGTGTCCCTTAACTTTGGATTGACAGAAAGTTCCAGTGATGCCCTCATCTATACAATAAACCCACTTACCTTATCACACTGTGACAGCTGGGCTGATAAGATACTCTAAATTAGGGGTTTTTTCCTTTCACCTGAGAGATGTAACATCCAAGGAGCTTTAGTATGCAAATAGCAACACTTTTTTTGAAAACTATTTCATGATGAATGCATGTGCTGGTCATTTTTACTGTAGGTTTCTTTGTTTTAAAGAGTGGGTTTAAGTTCAAAACCTAAGTGTAGACCAGAGAAATAATCCACGGTGGCCTGTGGATTCCCATATGAAATAAAATCCATTTTTGGTGACAATTCCAGTCAAGGCCACTTTATAGATTTTATGTACAAAATGAAGACACCAGAAATTACCCATTTCTCTATAGGATTACCTGGAGATTTCAGCCTCTTCACACCTGAAATGAACCACCACACTGTCCATCAGAAGTTTGTGTAGTGATGGTGTAAATGACCATACATGAGGGTGTTTAGGAACAGACAAAGCTGACTGCAAATGCTCGAGCCTCATGTTCTGCATGTCACCACCCTTCCTTCCCCAAGCCTGCCTGCAAGGAAATTGCCTCATTAAGCTTTTCAGACTGAAGCTGCTTTAAAAAAATCTGGCTTGTTTTCAGAAGAGCACTGTACTTTGAAACTGTGCTTTAAAAGAAGAGATTCTTACACCCAAAAAAAGCACATTCTGAGTGTCTTCTGTTACAAAAGTCTCCAAACGGATGCCTCCACACTTAAAAATGCCTTGACCTATACAGTGATTTGTTGTCATTGCCTTCTTACACACAGGTGAATGCTTAGAATGGACCTAAAGCCCTCCCTAGCTGATAATGGGGGATTTTCTTTATCTGAGGACAGAATTTTGCAGCCAGCCACTGCTGGCTGGTAGCCAAGAAAAATGGGTGTTCATTACCCACCGGAGCTAATTGCGCCCATCATGAACGTCAGCATGGCCAGCAGAGCAGATCCTCTTCATCAGATGTGTTTTTCCCAGTCAGGCTGGGATGGCAAATCAGTCCTTCACGCATGAATATTTCAAACTCTCCCCAATAACCAGGTACTGTGTAGACAAAGGGGTGTGTTGGTCAGGGCCCAGCTCCTCAGTGTTGCAGTCACATCCCACAGTGGGTTCACAGGTGCCTGTGGAACCCTGTGGAGGTCAGTGTCCTGCTCCGTTCTTCAGCTCCCCTGCCTGAGAGTGGGAATGGTGATGCTCAGTCTCACCATCCCTGCCAGATGCTGTGGGGGCTCTGGTTAAAGCATTGTGCCATGAAAATCCTCCTACCAAACCCTGCATCGCTCTGTTCCCTGAAGACTCCTGGAGAGACCCAGCTCTTAGTCAGGCTGAGGCTACAGGAAGTATTAGTGCCTTTTCCAGAAGGACTCCTCAGGGCTGCCTTTAGAAAATGCCGTTTCTTGTAGCACCACTTGTCCCCCTGCACAGTGCCAGATTGATACTCCCAGTGCCAGCACATTGAACATGGTTGGCATTGTGTTCATACAGTCACAGCTTGGGTTTGAAGTTTCTCCAATAACTCTGGGTTTGTCAAGGTTTTCTCTCACTTTTTTTTCTGGTTAAATAACCACATTATTTGGTCTTCTAGTATATTCTCAAGAGTGTGGAACATCCTGTAAGTATTTCAATAGTCATCTTCTTCATTACTGTGTCTGGCTTAAATGTGGTGAATCCTTTGCATTTATTTCTGTATTTATACTTCATGTTTATTGTGGGACTCCTGATGGGCAGGCTCCCATATTTATGTTGCTGTGCTGTTCCCTGCTGTTTCTCTGAATGTTCTGTAGTTTGTGATTCAGTGGTCTCTGGGAACTGTTTGTATGTTCAGAAAATGACTGGACATGGCACTCAGTGCTCTGGTTGTCAAGGTGGTGTTTGCTCAAAGGTTGGACTCGATGATCTCAGAGGTCTTTTCCAACCTAAAGGATTCTACAGTTCAGTAATGCAGCTGTATATTTATGGCTTGTGTGAATTTTTTCTTGTGTGAATTTTCACAGATAAACTGACCTTTTTGCCTCTACCTGGGGGACCCAAATGTGTGACGGATAAAACTCGGCCCCACAGCACAATGCTTGTTGAGGGACTTCAAAATTTCTCTAATTTCCCATCAGTTTGCTTTGTATGGAGTGTATCTGTCTGTGTGATCTTGGTACAGCACATGGAGGTTATTTCAGGATAAAATTACAAGTTTTTTTTGTAGAGAATTCCAACTTAGTTGTCTTAGCCCTGCACAGGACAATGAAAAATTACTTCTCTGTAATACTTAAGTTCCTGCTTAAGAAGACCACATAAAATCACAGAATCACAGAGTCATGGAATGGCTTGGGTTGGAAGGGACATCAAAGCCCATCCAGCACCACCACCTGCCATGGGCAGGGACACCTTCCACTATCTCAGCTTGCTCAGAGCCCCATCCAGTCTGGCCTTGGACACTGTCAGGGATGGGGCAGCCACAGCTTCTCTGGACAACCTGTTGATCAAAGACCAGTGAAATATTAAGATTTAGAGCCTAATCAGTACAGCATGAACAGTGTTTAATCCAGGGAGTTTGTGCACAGTGGTTTCCTTTCAGAATTCAAGGTTGATTTGTGTCAGAGCAGGCCCTTCTTGGAAACACCTGACCGATGCTCTTCCAACGTCTGCTAGCTCAGTAAGGAAAAAATAACCACCTTTATCTTTACTAATAGGTAAATTTGCTTTCTTTTCTCTAGGACTGCCTTAAAGCTTGTCAGGAACAAATCGAGGCAGTGCTTGTGAGCAGCCTGCAGCAAGTCAGGCAGCAGCAGCAGCAGAGCAACCCCTCCAAGACAGTGGATGAACTGGACCAGGCCAGCACTCCCACAGATGTGAGAGACATCAACCTGTGAGGACATCGGCACACAAAGTCACGCTTGCTCCCCCAGACCCTTTATTTTTGTTATTATTTTTAGAGTGAATTTTTTTTAATCTGCTCCCACATAGAACATATTTAAAGCTCTTTTAGGTATAAAGAAAAACAAAAAAAAAGTACAAAAACTGAATAATGAAAAAAAAAAAAAGCATTTGGTGCCTGTGATGTTCTACAGAAGGGAATCCCACGATATATTTGGTAATTGCTATTTGATTATGTATCAGTGATATTAAATGCTTATAAAAGCATACAAAGTAGTTAGATCAATGTAAGCCTGCATTTGTGGGAACAAAGTAGAGTATACTTGTCTGTGTATTATGAACTAGTGCATACACCCCTTTTTTAGATTTAAGAAAGGAATTGTGTGTGCGATTTTATGGCTTGACTAGATTGCAAAGCAATAGAATAAGGGGTTTAGGGCAAAGTGGGAAAAGATCCCTGAAGCAATTGAACCATTTTGAATGCAGAAGAGATTTGCTGATCTGTCACCTCTGTTATTAGTCAGAAGTGTTTGTTGGATCTCTGTATGTTAGTTTTGTTTACTCTTGCTGTTTGTGGTAGCTGCTACCTAAGAAAGAAGATGCTTTATTTTACCAGCCAGAAGAGCAGGTGTCTTTTGGGCTTTTTTTTTAGTTGATTTATTTTTTTTTCCCAACTTCCCCTCTGTCCCTCTTGACTTTTTATCTACTTTTCCTTCTGAAATGGTTCATTCTAAACACAGCAGCATCTTTGGCATGAGAGCAATTCCGTTTACCCAGCCGTGGGCCGAGCCAAAGTTCCCAAGTGTTCATGGTCAGTGGGGGGACTGCGTGCGTTAATCCCGACCTGTTGGCTGGGCAGACCACCTCCAACCTTTGGATTGCAAGATGTGGTGGTTCATCTAGGAAAAGCATTATATTCCTTTATTCCAGTGCTAATGCTTCACGTCCATGTTAACGTCTGGCAGCTTCTTAGCTTGGCCACAAAGACATTTAAATGATGCTCTGTCCATCTTCCCTTGTAATAGCCCCTCACTGTGTTAAAGAAGATGAGGTTTGGTTTGCTCCCTCATCTCTCTTTCCCCCCACTCCCCCCCGCACACTTTTTCAGCATTTCATTAACTTTATTGATCCACAGTGAGTGTTTTTGTAAACCATTTCATTCGAAAAGCACTTTGAAAATTCTTCCTAAGGGATTAAATGAGATGGTTTATGACAATTATGCCGAGGAAAGAAAAATAAAAAAAAAAAAGTGGAAAAAAAAAAAAAAAAAAAAAAAAAAAAAAAAAAAAGAAGTCACAAAAGCAAGGCTTTGTATAGCTTTTTATAGTCAATATTTTCCAGTATCTGGTGTACTCTCTTAGCTGCGGTGTTGCTGGAAATACCAACACCCGCTTCAGATGACATTCCTGTCATGACATTCCGGATAAAAGCCTGACCATCTGTATTGTTCAGTGTCACAGAAGGATCTTAACACCACCTGTGTGTTTATCTATGGACAAGGAAAGAAAATTGCTGGTGCAACAGCCATGGTGGTAAACACCAAGATGCGCGCCTTGGAGTTTTTATTACAAAGGTGTATTCAGTGTACTTGAATTTATTTTCCTGCTCCACCTGTAATGAAGAGGCATTTAGATGGCAAAGGAGTTGGAGCAACTTTTGATTTTTTTTTTCTTTTGGTTTTTGTTTCGTTTTTGGTGGGGTTTTTTTGTTTGGTTTTTTGGGTTTTTTTGTTTTTTTGGTTTTTTTTTTTTTTGCACAATCGTATTAACAGTTTGCAGATATCCAATATGAAGCTGTTGGTTGAAATGTTAATGTTTGCATTTCTAACACAAAAATCCAGAAAGAACATGCTACTTCAAAGAATATTATATGTATGGACTCAGCCTGTTTGGCTAGATGAGGGTAGAAAATGGAGTAAGATTCTAAGGTTTTGTTATTTTTTTGGTTTCAGGGGGGGTTTTGTTTTGGTTTTGGTTTTTTTTTTTTTTGCGCTGCTAAGAAGCTATGATTTGTTTCATTCTTATTCACATTAACAGTACTTAGCTGTATTGTTTCACTGAGTGTGCTGCTATTTTATAAACATTTTTATAATATATTATTTTACTGCTTAAATTTCAAATCCTGAAGTAGATGGTTAAGTGGAGATATGATGAGTTCTTTGATTTACTGGAAATGCCCTGTACAGGTTTTTTTTTTTCCCTAATAGCGTGTTCATGATTATTTTTTTTATTTCATTTTTTCCTTCTTTCTTCTTCCTATTTTTTTTAATCTCCTTCCTTCCTGATCACATCCTGCAAAGATGGTATACTTACCTCAGGTTTGCTGGACAGGAAATGGTTCCCATTTTCACAATACCTCACACAGTGACAGTTTGGTTGCCCCGGGGCCCGCCCGGGAGAGGTTGCAAGCAGCCGAGGCGGGGCACTGTCTCCTTTTTGGTCTCTGGTATCCTTTTCATAGTGGAAAAAATGCATTGACTCTCCACTGGTGAGCAGGTCTGTCCTTCCCAAAGCTGCTGCTGGGCACAGCCTTGGCCTCACCTCCCACCTCGACGTTCTTCATTGGGAGCACCCGGAATTCTGCGGCAGTGTCTCTGTCCTGGAGGAGAAAGGTAGCTGATGTTGTTAAAGCAAGACTGCAGAGCCACACGCAGATCAGGTCAGATAGGTCAGACCATTCCTTGGCAGCCCTGCCCCGTGGCTTCATGGGGAGCTGTGCCAGAGGGTCCTGGTGGTGGGGTGACCTTGCTGAGCGCTGGCACTGTGTCCATCCTCTTGGTGTGGTTTGCCCCTGCCATAGGCCAGGTGTAGGCAGGACCTGTGTTTAGGGTGCCTGCCCCTGCTCTTCATCAGCCTCTGCCGGTCCCACAGTGGCCATGGGATCCCAGGGATGATCCCTGCCGTGGATCACAGGGGTGATCCCTGCTGTGGAATGCAGGCCTGACCCCACAGTGTCACCCCTCTGCAGAACTGAAGGGGCTGGGGCTGAGGGCCACCTCTGTGGTTGGCTCCTCTACAGCAGGGTGAGGACAAGCTGTGCTGGAAGGAGCAGCACCATTCAGCATTCCCAGTCCTCTGTGCGGCCCTGGGGGGTCTGTGTGTGTCCCCACCAGGGTGAGGAGTGTCCTGGGCTGCAGTGATGTGCTCAGCAAGTACCACCCCTCTGGTTACGGTGTACTGTATGTTTGATGGCTGCAAACCCTACAACTTGAGCGCTTTCACAGTAGCTTTCAGAATAAAATTACTGCCTAGTACTCTCTTTCAACAGATGTTAAAGGAAGTGTGTTGTTACTGCAAATGAGGTGTGAGATCCCCCCGCGCCCCCCCCCACCCCAAATTGCAGAAATTGTAAACCTCCCAACTGATTGGTTAAAAAAGAATAGAAAATGTGTTGCTGATTCTGCCTTCCCAAATGCCAGAGGATTGGTGCAGTTGCTAAAAGCGTTTCTCTCACAGCTTCCTATTGATGGTACTTTGATGATCTTCTTTCCTGTTATTGTAGTGTAGGAGCACCTCATAATGTATTTATTTGTACTTCCAACATGCTTGTGAAAGAGAAAAATAACGATAAATCCCATGTCAATGTTGATGATTTATGCTTGAGTAATCAGACAGGTCCTAATTACTCAGCAAACCACCTGGCCACTGGATTTTTTCCACTATGTTTATTACCATGTTCTCATGTACCTCAGAAATCACTCTCGGTTGCACAGTTTCTGTTCTCAAACTTTTTTGGGTTTTGTTTTGGGTTTTTTTTTGGTTGGTTTTTTTTTTTTTTTTGCTTTATTGTGTGATGCCATATCAAGTCAACGTTATTCTCTCACAAATGTGCTCTTTAAGAGGTGTGGATGTTTATGTGGTCAGGGGATGCTAGAAAGTGTGGTAGTAGACATCAGTGTAAACAAAAGTATTTAGAAAGTACACGAGGTTGTTTTTGATGGATAAGACTCTGATACGGTGTAGTCTTGATTGCCTTTTAAAAGGTCTTTGTTCAGTGTTGTCATTTTTATTAATAACCTATTGTTTTGACTAGTTTAAAGATGGTTCTAAGAAAAGTGTTTTGGCGGGATTAGGTATGCTGTATGGACAATAAACTCACCTTGACCTAAATTTACTTGCCTTGCTTTTATTCCTGTAGTGAATCTGGTTGTATCACTCACTCCATGGTGGTGTTTCCTTGGTGGGATGTGATTCTAAAGTCTCAGATGGTGAAGGCTGCAGTCACAGAATGAGCCTGCCTCTAAAATGTAGGTGCCTTCCCACTGGATAGGCAAATTCTGACATGTAATCCTGTGAGATTCAAGGAGAACTATGTCCTAAAAAGTGGTAAATTGCAGGATCAAAATATTTGTGGGAATCAAATTTGAGCTGGTGAAAAGCCACATGGATTGCACATTTTTGCAATGAATTGAAATAGGATTTAAATCTCCACTCAGTTATTTGTTGCACAGGAATACTACTGCAAAAATCAGATTGTTTTTCTTTCTATAAACCTGGGGAAACTGTGAGTAAAAGGAGTAGGATTTGTGGTGAGGCCAGTGGGAAGAAATGAGTCCATTGTCCAGAGTCTGCTTCCTCAGCCTGTGGCCAGAAGGGCAGGATGCTCAACCTCTCCCTCTCCCACATCTGCTTATAGATGCCTGCTGTGAAGTGACCAAGCTCCTGTGTGATGTGTTTGGCCTGACCTCTCCTCCACTGCCATCCAGTAGCAGCTTTTTCCTGAATTTCCAGCCCTTTTTCACCCCTGGGGAGAGCAAAGAGACCTTGAAAAATGAAGAAGAGGCATTTGCATAGGCCTACTGGAGAAACACCATCATAAAGTGAATTATACTGCCAAATCCAAAGATAAATGAAAGGAAAAAAACCCCAAAAGACAAACTTCAAGATAAAATGAACAGGGAGAAGGAAAAAAACTCAAGAGGAAAAAACAAATAAAATGAAAGACACATAGGAGGGAAAACAAACAGAAGCAAATAGAAAAAATCATGGATGGAAATACGAATTTTGAAATGAATGTGAATGAATGAAAAATTAATAGGAAATAGAGATTAAATCAGAAGGCTGGGGGTCAGGAGATACAGATCTTTCTAGCCATAATCACACAATCTTGGGACCTGTGGTTTTAAGGAAAGTCTCTGAAGACTTCCCTGCCAAATGTCTTGTGAGCCTCACATTTCCCAGCTTATCTGCATCAGAGGTAGAGATTCTAAAACATCACAAGTCCAGGGAATTCTCTGACCACCATTGAACAACGTGATCAGCAATTTCTGGTATTTGGTAGACTCAACTTGGAGCCTGTGAAGGAAGGACTGGAACTGTGCAGTGACCAAACACTGAACAGATCGGAGAGGGTGTGGAGTCTCCCTCACTGGGGATTTTCCAGAGCTGTATGGACACATCCGCTGTGCCCTGCACTTTGGGATGGCCCTGCTGGAGCAGGGAGACTGTACCAGATGCCTCACTGTGGCTCCTCCCACCCTGCCCACCCTGTGCTTCTGTGATTGTGATTCTATTTAAAAAGGTTCTCAAAGGTGATTTGCATTTCACCTGGGCAGCTAATGTTCCTGCTGATGCAGCCAGGAGACAACACTGAACCTTGTGGGAGTCTCTGTGAGGACACTTGCAAAGGAGAATATCAGGTAAGTGCTCTGCTGAGGCATCCCTCAGCAGCAGTAGCATTTAATCGAGACCTGTTAGGATTATAAATTGAGGTGAGTAAAGCTGAGGTATTTACACTGAGGTAAGAAAAAACACTGAGTTTTGCTGCAACCTGCTAGAGAGGGAAAGGAGCTGATGCAAAGAAGAAAACAATAAAAAGGAAAATGTGTATCTCCTTAAATGCCTGTCCTTCTGTGGAAATGATGTGGTGCTAGCTTGATCTTGCTGTTGAGTTTTCTCTAAAAATAAACTGGGTTGTTATTTTGAGCTCTTCTAAAATGCAACATGCAGAAAACTGCAAGAAGAATTAGGCCCCAGCAGTGAAGGAGAGAGGGAAAGGCCAGCAGAATGGCTGTGTTTGGCTCCTCAGATTACTCAGGAACCCTTCTTGGAGCAAAAGCTGTGGTTCATCTGACAGGACTCACAAGCAATCCCTGAAGAGCAATAGATTGACCTTTCTGATGAGGGTTTTCAGAACTTGAGCAAAGCTGTGAGTGGGACATAACCAGCTGGAGGGTGAGGGATGAAGTCAGCATTGTCATCCAGCATGATCAAACAAGGTCTTTTCTCAATTTTTCCAGCTTCCTCACATAATCTCTGAGGGGAGAACTCATCACAGTCTGCAGTTTCCTCACGAGGGGAAGAGCAGGGACAGGCCCTGAGCTCTGCTCTGTGTGACCAGGGACAGGACCTGAGGGAACGGCTGGAGCTGTCAGGGGAGGGTTAGGGTGGATATTAGAAAAGGTTCATCCCCTAGAGGGTTGTGAGCACTGAACAGGCTCCCCAGGGAATGGTCACAGCCCCAAGGCTGCCAGAGCTCCAGGAGCATTTGGACGGCGCTCTCAGGGATGCACAGGGTGGGATTGTTGGGGTGTCCTGTGCAGGGCCAGGGGTTGGAATGAATGATCCTTGTGGGTCCCTTCCAAGTCAGGATATTCTATGGTTCCATGACTGTAAATTCAACTTGTTTGCTTCTCCAAGAAGCTTTTTATTCCAGTTATTTTGGATCTGCTTCTTGGACACAACAAAATATTGATCTTTCTGGTGTGCGCTGAAGGCGATGTTTAATCTCCCAGGTTTAGGTATTAGGGCTTTGCCTGACGCTACAGAGCTTTGCAAACCGCGGGTGTGAGTGTCCTCGGCGTGCAGCAGCGCCAGGGCGCAGGGCGGGATCGTGATCCAGGGAAAGGCGAGGGCCGTGGAACGGGAAGGCGGGAAGGGGCCGCGAGGGGGCGCCCGCGCCCCGCGCAGGGCCCTCAGGGCCCGGGCCGATCCCGGGATTGCCGCGCTGGGAAAGAACATCCACCTCCGGCTGCCCCGGCTCACCGGCTCTGCTCCCTGCCCGCGGCCCGGATACCGCACTGAGAACCAGCTTCGAAACAATTGAAAACATTCCCGAAGTCACTCTGCCATGAATGAAATTCTAAGGACTGTGTTCTCCAACAGCTGCAGTTTGAGGGCTATCCGCAGTACAATCGCTGTGTAGGATTTGCCAGGGTTATGCCTCTGGTCAGGCCAGCACATCCTGCAGAGGAGCATTATGCAGGCAGAAAAGTGCAACGGCACAGAACTGAAGAAATTCAGCGAAGGTTTCTGCTGGGTGTATTTCTAAGTGCAAGGAGCAAGATCGGATCCTAAATGACAACTGAAAAGGGAAACCTAATCTAGTAGCTAAGCCACGAGGCTCTAGGTCAGAAGGTACAGGCTTTCCAAGATGTTTTCTCACAAAGCCAAACTGGGTGACTTCAGACAAAGTCTCTCTCTCAAACTGTGCCCGAAGGGCTGTCACTTTTGCAAAAGGACCTGTATGAAAACATGCACTTATAAGAGAAGAGATGTTAGCACTGTTGGCTCATGTTTGAGACTTGATCCTTGAAACCACGTGTGAGACACAGCTGGCTGGAGTTTTATCACTGCAGCAAAACCGTTCTTTTTAGTGGTGACACAATAGAAATAGGTCAGAGCTGATTCAGTGTGCACTGGCTCGTCCACAGGCGAGACTGTCTCTGGTGTCACCCCTTGAAAATGTCAGTTCCAAAATCCGTGGAGGAGAGGCACCGCAGAAATTTGACGCTAACGCCACACTGCTAAAGTAAGATACAAAGGAAACGAAGCAGATGCAACTGCTGCATTAAATATTTAATTTTGCATCTACTTTAAACAGCTATCAAATGAAACAAACTATGTTTCAGTCTTCATTTAGAATGTGTCTGGTGTTAAAGCACAAACCAGTTTCAAACTGAGGTCAGACCTCTGGGCAACCCAGAAGAATTTCTCAGATTTTTAGATAGGATTTATTCAACCCAGTTGAGAAATCCTGAAGGAAATACACTCAGCTGACCAACTAATATTTTGGTTAATCGCACTGTCTGTAAGCCATAAAACTTTAGCTTTCTCAGGCCAAAAGGATGAGTCCCTGTCACTTCTTGTGTTACTTTGTCCATTTTACCAGCAGGAATTTCTAGGTTGCCCAGAGAATCTGTGGGTGTCCCTTCATCCCTGGAAGTGTTCCAGGCCAGGTTGGATGGGGCTTGGAGCAGCCTGGGACAGTGTTGATGTCCCTGCCCATGGCAGGGGGTTGAAACTGGATGATCTTTAAGGTCTCTTCCAAGCCAGGACATTCTGTGATTCTATGGGTTCTGCAGGACAAAACCCGTGTGGTCCCACCTGATGTGGATGCTGACACCTCACACTGCTCTGCCGTGGATACTGCTGCTTTAAACTATTCCTTGGAATCGGCTTGCCTTTGCTGATGCTTACTCCAGGGTGTGATCTGGCTGTCCAGACTTCTGACTTGTGAGTAATGTCCTTTATCCACCTATATATAAATATCAATGTATTGATATTACTCCGAGCAAAGCATTGCTGCCAATCAGTGTTAATTAAGCTGATGTAACCAGACTGAACACATCATCACATATTCTGTGTTCTGCAAAGAGACAAACTTGGTCTGTCCCTGGTCCTGGTGTGGAGGAACACAGTGCAGGGAGCTTGGGGTGCAGCTGCAGTGGAGCTGCAGGCTGAGCTCTGGAGCAGCCCAGCTGAGACCAGAGCCTGGGAATTGCCAGCCTTTCACCCAGCACAGTGCCCTGTGGCACCAGGCAGACATCCAGAGACACAGCAGGAGCTGAAAACCCAGACTTTCCTACCCTTAATCCGTGAGGGTGTAAGAGCCCAGGGATTTCCTTATGCTGCGTCCCTCCTGGGAGGCCACCAGCTCGGACTGTTGTTTCACTATTTAATAATTGCACCGTGATCAAAGTATTTTAAAGATCTGGACATCTGAGACTCCGGTAAGGGAAACCTGGAATTGAGCCAGTAAGGAAACCTGGTCCAACTGTGAGTGTGGGGGATGCGGCTGGGAAGGGGCTTCAGTTCCAGCCCAGGCGCTGCGAGTGTCACTCGCAGTGGCTCCGGGATGCTTAGACCAGGAAGTTTCCTCAACTTCACGAGATGCTGCGAAACCCAGAGCTTTAAGGTGAAAGCTTAAGGTGATTGCTACTGCAGAGTGAGAATGCGGAACCATTTGGTGTGCAGAAGTGCAGGAGTACACCTCACACGGCCACCACTGCACCCTGTCCCCAGGCACCACATCTACGGGGCGCCCAAATGCCACCAGGGCCGGGGACGCCACCGCCGCCGGCAGCCCGTCTGAACGCTGCACAACCCTTGGGGGAAGAATCTCTTCCCGACGTCCACCCCGAGCCTCCCGTGAGGCGGCTCCCTCTCGCCCTGTCGCCTGTGGCGTGGGAGCAGAGCCGGCTGTGCCCCGCCGCCTGGGAGCCGCCGGGAGCCATTAACCTTCCCGGATCCTCCTTTTCCGCCGGGAGCCGCCTCCGGTGACGTCAGAGCGGCACGCAGGGCGGGGAGATGACGTCACGGCGCGGCGCGCGGCGCCGCAGTGCGGGCGGTGGGACGCGCGCTCACCTGCGCTCACCTGCGCACATCTGGGCACACCTGGGCACATCCGCGCTCACCTGCGCACATCTGGGCACACCTGGGCACATCCGCGCTCACCTGCGCACATCTGGGCACACCTGGGACATCCGCGCTCACCTGCGCTCACCTGCGCACATCTGGGCACGCCTGCGCTCCCCTGAGCCGCCCTGCGCCATGGTCCGGTTCGGGCTGACGGTCGTGCGGCAGTGAGTAGCGCCCGCGCATCCCCGGCGGCGGCGGTGCCTCAGGGGCCGCGTCCCCTCCTCGGTCACGGGCGGCGGGAGGGGGAAAAGCAGAGCAAAAGCTCCCAGGCTGGGCAAGGGTAGGAATCGTGGTGTGGTCGTGTTCCGTGTAACGTGAAACGTTAAAGAATTGGTGCTTGTGGCTTGGGTGGAATTCCTGAGGTGACTTTTTCTCCCCCTCTGTTGACAGAGGTTTGTAGCTGGCAGAACCAAGTAGCTCCAGCTTCCGGCAGCTGTCAGGAGAAAACTCTTTATTTTGTAGGAAAGCTGAGCTTTTTTTCTCCTTTACTATAAGACCTGTGGGCAACAGGGGAGGGGATTCTGCCCCTCTGCCCTGCTCTGCTGAGGCCCCCCTGCAGGGGTGTCCCGGCACAGGGAGGACAGGGAGCTGCTGGAGCCAGAGCAGGGACACCAAGGGCATCAGAGGGATGGAGCAGCTCTGCTGGGAGGAAAGGCTGAGGGAATTGGGATTGTGCAGCCTGGAGAGGAGAAGGCTTTGGGGTGACCTCACTGTGGCCTTGCAGTGCCTGAAGGGAGCCCACAGGAAAGATGGAGAGAGACTCTTGACGAGGGCCTGGAGTGACAGCACAAGGGACAATGGCTCCAAAGTGACAGACGGGAGATTCAGATTGGGTATTAGGAAAAAATTCCTCTCTGTGAGGGTGGTGAGGCCCTGTCACAGGTTGCCCAGAGCAGCTGTGACTGCCCCATCCTTGGCAGTGTCCAAGGCCATGTTGGATGGGCTCTGAGCAACCTGGGGTAGTGGAAGGTGTCCCTGCCCATGGCAGGGGCTGGAACTGGATGATCTTTGAGATCTTTTCCAATCCAGATCATTCCATGAGTCTTTGAATTCTTCTGCTCTGACTTCCTAGGCTCTGTTTCTTCCAGGTGTGCAGCTCTGCTGCTAGCCTTAATAATTTTTGGAACTGGTTCCCTGTAAAGTTCAGAGAACCAGCTGCCGACACGTGCTTGTCAAAAGAGGGCTCCAGAGTCTTCCTGCAGCTTTGTTCTCTCCAGCACGGAGGTGTAGTTCTTACAGATAAATTGTGCTGCATTTATGAGAAATTTAAGAAATTGCTTGTCTTACTTTTATCCCAAATGGCTTTGTCTCATTAAAAACTGGCAGCATAATTGGAATTGATTTGAAAATTGTTTTTTTTTTTTTATAATCTTCATGTGCATTGTTTTGAAAAGAGTTTGTGCAGCACTGTGTCTCTTTTTTTTTTTTACATTCAGGTGCTGATGTCTCTTGTTGGTGTTTAATACAACAGTGTTTTTGAAAATCCACTAAAATGATGACAAGTTAATTTATTTTGTTGTTGTTTACAATCTCTTTCAGTGGAGAAACAAGATACAACAAGGACAAGATACTGCAAGGTTAGTAAGAGTTATTCTGTTAGCTGATTAGGATGGAAATCCTAGAGTTAGGATTTCATGGTGAAATGCTGTCACCAACTGCTCAGATGTTATTAAGCAATAATACCGTAAACCTTTAGAGACTTTGTGTGTAAGCCAGGACATGGCTTTCATAATGTTACAGGGGATTTTAAGTCACCCTTCACAGAATATCAACAGATGCTGATGCATTTTGGGTTTTACCAGGAGTATTGGAAAAGTTCCTTTTTCTACACAGGGAAAAAATACATTGCATGTAATCAAATAAAATGGTAGAAGCACCTTTTACTAAGGACTCCATAGCACCGTGTTAAATCCCAGTAATATGAAGTTTGAGAAAAGGAGCTGCAGAAGGATGGATAAAGATCCTGATGTGGAGGAGCCTGTTGCCTCAGGAAGGGAATCTGTAACTTGCAGTAAAAACCTGCAGTAGGGCAAGGGAGAATGAAGTGTAAAGGTTTAAATGCTTGAATTCTTCAATCCCAGCTCTTTCTAGGAAGGCAGTCTTGATCAGACACATTTAAAACTAGACTTCCCCTTAGTGGCTGCTGGCTTGTACACCCCAAACTGAACACCCTGAGCTGCCTGGGATGTCTGCTGTAGGAAGATCAGAGCTGGGGTTGTACTCTGAATAAATGAGCTTTCTACAATATTTCATGTTGTGAAGGAGAGTTGTGCTTCCAGATTTTCCTCCCACTGTGACATTGCCATTTACAGGTCTTGCAATGTGGATTTCTCCTCATAATAAAATGAGTGAAGAATACTCCCCTTGCTTAAAAATATTGATGATGTCTTTTGAGTTCCTAGCTCCTAGGTCAAATGATGTACAGTGCATTCCTCTCCAGTGTAGAGAGAACACAGGTTCTGGTTTTGAGCAAGCCTCTGCTGTTTTGAGAGGTGTGAGGCCTTTATCAGCACACTGGGGTCAGACATGTCACATGTCTCAATTACAGATGAGGTACTCAGAACTTGGGTTCTGGACTTTTGGTGTCCTGTCTTTTGCAGTTGGATTATGCATTTTCTGGGTGAAAATAGTTTATTTTCTTTGTTCTGAATCTGGTGGGAGTTTCACTCTCTCTGCTCTGGCTTCCTCAGAACTAGAATGGATAAAAGGTGTGGATGTAGCAATGTGTTACACGTTTGTCCCTCCGCCACAGTTCTGGGTTCTGCAGACTCTGACCTGTGGCAGGAGCACACCTGTTCAACTCAAGTTGAATTTCCAAAGTGCTGCTTCTCTCAACACTGCCCTAGAGCTCTGTGACCAATTATTCTAACAAACTTTTTGGCTGGAAACGATTTTTGGGAGGTTTGCTGCTTTCCAGCTGGATTTGCTCCAGCTTGCGTGAGCATTACTGTCAGTGTGTGAGGTGGAGGGGAAGAGACCACAACAGGTTATGTTTGCATCTCATTCTCTCAGCAGTATTGTCCTCTTTCTTATTTACATTTAACAAATCTGTTTATAAAGTTTCAGCTGTGAGATAACTCTTGCAGGAACCCAACCTGCAGTGACCCTTCTAAAAATGATCACATTTATTAAATGTAGGTCTCTGTTTTATGTTTAAATTTGTCAAAGGTACAGATTAATGTAATTTGATAATGATCCTTCTGTCTTCCTAGACTTTACTCCTTTTTATCTTTAAATTTGTGTGACTGACTTCAGGGAAGACTAGAAGAGCAGTGACTTTTCCTGATGATTGGTTTTACTAAAGGAGAAAGATTTTCTTATGACTGGGCAGTTTCTTTATTGCTGATATGCCTAGTCAGGTGCTAAGTGGTCTAAAATTAGCATGTCTTAATGTTGTGGGGTTTTTATTTTGTAGGTCAAGGAGTGGATGAGCCACTCTCTGCCACTGGTTTCAGGCAAGCAGATGCTGCTGGTTTATTTCTCAGTAATGTGAAGTTTACCCACGTCTTTTCAAGTGATCTCCTTCGAGCAAAGCAGGTAAGTGCTTCTTCAGGCAACAACTGGCTTCCAAACCTGGCATTTATTTGCTGTTGGTGATGCAAAAACAATGCAGAGCCAAAAGCTGCCCCTGGATCTCTGGAAGTGCCCAAGGCCAGGTTGGATGGGGCTCTGAGCAACCTGGGGTAGTGGAAGGTGTCCCTGCCCATGGCAGGGTTTGGAGCTCAGTGATCTCTAAGGTCCTTTCCAACCCAAACCAGTCCAGGATTCCATGATTTGCTATTATTTTATATGGGCATTGTTCTTGCTGAAGGAGTAATGGGGACTTTGGGGTATCACAGACAGAAATTAGTTTTTCTCTGAAGAAGCAAACCAGATTGGCTGTGACATTGTGGTGCTGTCCCAGGCACTGTGGCTGCCTGCTGTGTTCTTCTGAGGAATGCAGACCAATGCAGGCAAGGTCAAATTTTGCTGTGAAATTAGTACAAGGATCATTAAATGTGCAGAGATGTTGGATTTTGTCAGGCATGTCACACTTCTTGCCTTGATGTAGTAAATATACAATATAGATTAAATAAGGAGGAAAAAATTACTACATGGGATTACATGTGATCTTGTGTGCAGGATTATGAAACAGTCAAAAGTAGGGAACCAAAACTTTGAAAGTTACAGATCAGCTGTTCTAGGAAGGTTGTGTCTCCTGTGAAGGCCCTGAATTAATTCTCTCTTCTGTTACTGATTCTGTGATTTCAAGAGACATGTAGGAGCTTGAATCTCCTAAGCCATTCTTGTTTGCTTGCTTTTTGAGGCGTTGTCCTGCTAAAAATCTATGAAGATATACTGTTAACCAGATCAACCAAATGTGGTATAAATCTCCTTTTTTTCCCTCAAAACGTACACCATCAACATTGCTCATCAGTTTTGCAGCACAATTTCAGAAACTGCTGTAGCAGCACAACTCAAGCAGAAAACAAAAGAGACAAGGAGGGAAGAGTGCAATAGCTGGATATTTAAAAAATGCAGAATAGCTGCCTTAGTCACTTCCTTTACATGTGTGAATGGCAGTGATGATATTTTAAAACATTAAGAGTGCTTTCTAACTTTCATAGAACTGTCTGTGCTGTGTGCCTGCTCTATGGGAATTGGTTTGAGATTTTTTGCTTATGTTAGAGACAACCTTTTCCATTGCACTCTCTCAATGTGAAAGACCTGAATTTTTCCTTTACGTGCCGGAAATGTGTTTTGCCATTTGTTTGACAAGCTGTCCAGATGTTGGGAAAGCTTTCCCAAAGATGTGTCAAACTGAAGTTTCCATGTGGTCAGAACTCCCTTTCTTGGCAGCTGCAATTCTTCTGTGAAGGGTCTGTTACTGCATTGTCACTTCACAGCTCAAGTACGGGAGGAATGTAGAAGTTCTGATGCAAAAGAGGAGATTCCTGCATATAATCATACAAATAACTCTGCTGTGCATATACACAGGGAAGTGGATTCAACCCTTTATTTCTGCATTATTCTTTGACTGGATGTTAAAGTTCCAAGACCAAATTTGTCCTAAGCAGTATGTTAAGTGTGCCAGTAGTACAACAAGGCTGCTTATTTGTGCCAGAATCCAAAGGGCATTTTCAAAATGAGTTCTTTAAAGGTCAGATTGATTGGGTGTGGATGTTTGCACAGACCAAACTGTCTGTGAAGCCGGTGCAGTCTTCACCCTTGGGTGCACGTAAGAAACAGGAGCAGGTCAGCTGTCCCATAGTTCCCAAGAAAGACAAGGAGCTATCAGAGAGGACCCAGTGGAGGCCACAGAGATGATGAGGGGTCTGGAGCATCTCTCTTATGAGGAGAGACTGAGGGAGCTGGGCCTGGTTAGTCTGGAGAAGACTGAGAGGGGATCTCATTAATGCATATAAATATCTCCAAGTGGTGTCAGAGGATGGTGCCAGGCTGTTTTCAGTGATGCCCAGGGACAGGATGAGGAGCCGTGGACACAAATCAAAACACAAAAAGTTCCACCTCAACATGAGGAAGAATTTCTGTACATTGAGGGTGGCAGAGCCCTGGAACAGCTGCCCAGGGAGGGCCTGGAGCATCTCTCTCTGGAGACATTCCAAACCCACCTGGACTCATTCCTGTGTCACCTGCTCCAGGTGACCCTGCCTTGTCTGGGCTCCAGCCCTGAGAATTGGCTGTGGTAGCCAGACAGGTGTCAGATGTTTTTTCAGTTGGATTGATGAGCAGTTTCAGTGAGCATAGCCGTGAGTCTGGCCCATGTACTACATGTAAACAATGTGTGGACATGATTGCTCTGGGTTCCACTCGAGAAGATGTGGCTCTTATCCCAGTAAACCCTGCTGCCCACCTCTCATGGGTGCTGTGTCTTCAGCTGTTCTGGACTTTGAATTGGGGAGGAACTGTCAGAAGATTGCAACTTTTATATTTTTATGGCCTGGCCTGGGCCATCTATCCAATTCTGCCAGACAGGAAAACTTTCTGGAAAACTTCCTACTTTGTTGGTTTGGGTTGGGGTGCTGCTGCTGGGATTCACCTTGGCTATGGTGGTGTAAGGGGGTGTGTCTATGTTCTGTCCAGTTGATGTGACTGTATATTCACTTTTTAGACTGCTGCTGCCATTCTAGAGAAAAACAGATTTTGCAAAGATTTGGAAATCAAGTATGATGCAAGACTGCGAGAGAGAGTAAGTGCCAGAAGAATTTGTTATCAAATATTGAACAATTTGAAATTGTAATTTCCTGCTGATGAGAATCTTGGCTTATTGAATGGTAGATTTAGCATGGAGAGCACTATTTGATGTGTTTTTAATCACTAGAAACTGAACTATTCACAGCAGGGACAATAAATTGTTTGCAGACTGATGAAGCAGAGCCAAAATTAAGTGATGAGTGATGATGCTTTAATGACTTAAATAAGGTAAGATTTTATGTTTAAGGAGCAGCATGTGACTGTAGCATTTCCTGTTTGAATTGTTTTTCTCTCAGAAATTCCAGTTCTTCCCTTGAAATCAGCAAGGGAAATTATGATTTACTTTTAATTGCAAGGGTACTTGTGTGGTTTTGTTTCCTTTTTTTAATGTCATTTTCAAGAATTCAGAATTGAAGATGGATCCATCCTCTGTTGCAAAGACTTCACAGGTCTTTAGAGAAAATGCTGGTTTCTTATATGAGAAAAATAATTCCCTGTAGCCTTTCTGGAAGCAAAAAGAAAATGGAGTTTATCCTCATGTGAAGGGCTACATGCAGAAGCACTTGTACTGTGACCTCAGTCACAAAGACACTTGAATTTTGTATGCTGGGGATGAGTGTCAGTGGAAGAAAAAATCTCCTTGCAAAGATCATGCTGAGGATCATGTTTTGAATGTCCATGCTTTAAATGAGATGCTGCTTTTAGTGTATTGTCTACTGAGCATGCATACATATGTATGTATTTGTATATATGTATGTATGTATCTACTGTTTAAAAGGATGTGTATAAAGATACTTCCTTGCCCGAAACTGGGATAAAATGTAAAAGGTAGCTAAACCTTGGGAATCCAAGGAAACAAAGCTGTGAAGAGCTGTTTGCAGCCTCTGGGAGGGGCACAGGAGACCTGACACATCCTGCCAAATGCTCTTTTTCCCTTACAGAAATACGGTGTTGCAGAAGGAAGGCCTTTGGCTGACCTCAAAGCCATGGCAAAGGATGCTGGAGAGCAATGTCCTTCATTCACACCTTCTGGAGGAGAAACACTGGATGAAGTATGGTATTTATTTATTTACACCCTGCTTTCTAGGCTTTTTTATCAGTGCAATTGCAGCTATTGGGAGCTTCCCACTGAGAGCTCAGCCCAACCAGAGATATTCTCTAAGCTAAAAAACACTTTTTGGTCTGATAACAGTGACTGCCAAGTGGGGAATCTCTTTGTAACTAGAGTATTGATTTTGAGACTGACTCCTCATGAAGCTCTGTCTCAGAGCAGAGTGATAGCAATTGCTCTCCTGAGATCAGAGGAGTTTGCACAGCAGTCAGTAACTTACATTGGCTTCTGGGCCGTGTCTGTGAGAAATCTTTGTCTTTTAACTGGAATAGTTACGTGTCAGATTTCTGAAAGGCCAAATCTGTGCTTGCTTCACAACAATCTCTGTTCTTCACAACCTTCCCTTCTGGCCTTTCCCTGCAGGTGAGAGAGCGTGCAAGGGATTTTTTTGAGTTTCTGTGCCAGCTGGCTGTTGAGTTGGAGCAGAAGGAGCACGGCAAGCCTGGTGCACCAGGCAGCAGCTCAGGAACATCTGGAGAACAGTTTGTTTTCCCTTGGACAAACCACTGCAGTGAGGCGGAGCTGAGCTCTGAGGGCAGAGGATCTTCCACGGTATTAGATGCCAATATTTTGGTGGTGAGTCATGGAGCGTACATGAGGAACTGGATTGGCTATTTTGTTTCAGATCTCAACTGTACCTTACCAGAAAATTTAACTAAATCCCAGCTGTCTTCTGTCAGTCCCAATACTGGAGTCAGTCATTTCATTATAAAACTTGAAAACGGGAATTTGTTAAAACCCAAAATCACGTGTGTCTGTCTTAACCAAGACTCTCACTTAGTGGATGTGGGAGCTGAATGTGTAGCTTCAAAAGTGTTTTAAGAGCCTCTGTGTGGGGAACGTGGGATTAGATCACAATTTTGCTAAGCTTGGGAAAAGTATCTGTAGTAATGACTGGGATTGACTGGAATTGCTGACACTAAACTGCAAAAAGGAGACATGCAACTGTTTGCCATCTGAAAAAACCACAATTTGCATGGTCCTTGTGCCCAGTATAAGTTGACAGTAGCAAAATAAAACAAATGTTCTCTGTTCTCAGAAACATAATGCTTGAAACCACTTGCATATCTGCTCCTACAGCACATATTTCAAACAACTCCTTTGCATTACTCCATAATTATTTTGGTTACCTCCAAGTGAAAGAATTGGAGAGGGAAGAAGAGTGGTACCTCAAAGCTGAGCTGTAGTGCATTGTTTTATTACAAAATGCCATATTGCAATATGAAACATAGATGTCTTAAAATAAATTTTTGAATGCAATAGTAGAACCTAGGAAGGAGTATTGCCCAGTGGGAAAGGTTTGGTGCAGAGCCAGGGGGTGTGACTCTGGCACTGAATATCTGTGAGACTCTGGGCAAGTCTCCTTTCCAGTTGTAAAGTGGGAATGATGATAAACCTACCTCGCCAGGAGTACCTCCTAAGAAATTGTTCAGGTTGTCGAGATCTCTGTTGAAGAGCACTGTACACAAACACAGAGTATTTATTTTTAGCAGTGAGCAGGATGAAGAACCTCGTGTGCACATAGTAATGGTCTCTTTTCTGAAAAAGAAATTTTCTCTCTGGGGTGAATTGTACCTGACTGGAATCCTTCTGTCAGCCACAGTCATGCACTTGACTCTATGAATATTTTTGCCTAGAATGAGGCCAGTTTGATTGTTTGGTGATTGTTGGTGTTAATACTGCATTCTTTCCCCACTGGGGTGTTTGTGGTGTTACAGTGTGAGCTTATCTGGTTTATGTTATTTATAAGAGTCACATATTTTTTCTTCATTTGCATATTTTAAAGCTGTTAAAAAAATTAAAGGCTCCTGAATAGAACTCACATTTCATCTGTATTTCTTTTGAGGTAAAAATCTTTCTTAATATTGCCCTGTGAAGCTTTGCTCAGATCACGTAACTTCCTTTTTTACCTTTCTCGCCTTTCACTGTGAAAAAACTCTTAGGGCTGATGTTGTTTAAAAGTGTTCATAGCTCTTTTTCAGTAATAAAATAATTCCTTCTTGATATACTGAAGGAAATAAGTCTTCACAGGAAGCTAAAATGGGAAATATGACTCTTGCATGGACTCCCCAAACTCTTTGTGAAATGCATCGTCCTAGAAGGCTCCTCAATACTGAATTGATGGTCACAGCCAATGAGGACAGAAAAGCTTTAATTATGACTTCTGACAGAGTTAATGGTAGGAGAGCAGGGCAGGAGTTCATTCTGAATTTGCCTGTCCCTGGTAGTGCTAGTTTATTTCCAGCAGGCCACACTTACATAGCAAGGAGTTCTCCTGCTCAGTGCTTTAAACCACTGAAACTCCCCTGGGACTGCCAGGTCCTGAGTTTTGCCAGTCATTCCATCAATTCTTCTTGGAGCCAGACTAATGGAGTTGAAAATGTGAGAGGATGAGTGGACATGTGACAGGTTTTTCTCCCTAAGTCTGTCATTTCATCAAATGTTTCAAAACACACTAGTGATTGGGATGCTTCTCACTTTAAAACGTTTATTTTTCTTTCTTGCCTGCTCTCAAGCAGGTAATTAATGTTTTGTTCTTAGGAGAACATCTACTTCTTTGTTAAGTGCTTTGCTGCTGCTTGGGTCACACTGTTCCCAGAGGGATTTTTGACTCTTCCTCTATAATATGCTTTGCTTTCTTTTTTTATATTTATAGGTTGCTAAAATTTAAATCCAGCCTAAGAAAGCTGTCTGTGTGATTGTTTTCTTTAACTCATTGTTACCAAATTCCTCTTGTAACTCTCACACAGGGCAAGTAGATGGTACTGTGGTGCCTAACAAGGAAAAATACCAAAGGGTGAAACCACTCATGTTTTCTAAACAGCTCCTATCTTAATGAAGTCACATTTTTTCAGTGAAAATGCATCGGAATCTCCCAATTCAGTCTTTGTAAAACACACTAAAATGCTGCAAACACATCTGCCAGTGGCCAAGGGACTACAAGCAGTCAAGAGTGTCCTGCAGTTGCCCAGACGTGCTTTTCCCCTCAGTATTTGCTCTTGACATTGCTGGAGACAGGGCATCAGCCTAGGTGGGCTTATAGGCTGCCCTAAAATGGTTGCACTTGTTATTTCTCCTTTGTTATGTCAGATGTCAGGTTCCCTCTGCATTAAAAAGACACTCATTTTGGAAGCTTCTGAAACTAATTCTAAAAGCTGTTTTCTTTAGGTCTCTGTATAGTACTCCTCTTTTTAAATTTTTAAATCAACACTGAGACTAAATCTTTTTTTGGTCAAGTGACACTTGTGCATGTATACAGTAAATCTGTACAGTTTATTGGGATCATGGGAAAGGAGAGCTGCAGCAGTAGATGGATCTGTTAGGAATAGAACCAACATAAATATCTGAGGGATTACTGAGTAGTGGCAATGGATGCTGGCTCCATCTCCTCACAGGTCTGCCTCTCCTCGAGCAGCCATCGGGCAGAGAGCTCTGGTAGTACCACATTTCCACATTTTCTCTACACCCACAGATCTGTGTTGAACAATGTTTTCCAGACATAGCCCTGCCTTTGCAGCAGGAGGAGGGGTTTCCCCCTTTTTATTCGGGTTGGTTTGTTTTTTTTTTTTCATTTAGAATTTAAATTTTTCATTTAGAATTTAAATCAGATGCATTCTCTGTCCAAGCTTTTGGCTGCCTCAGATCTACAGCCCACATGCCTGCACTTAAAATACGTCAGATTTCCCCCAGATGTGTCCTGCTTTTGAGGGCTTTGGCCGTGAGCCTGTGGTTTTTGGATCTGTGTAATTCCAGGCAAATGGCAGCTGCATGGGCACAAACGAACTGCCACGGTGATTTGTGAGCTGCCTCTCTGGAATCCATGGATATGGCAGAGCCACTGTGGGGGATCTGTGTGCGTGTGGTGACTCCAGTGCCATTCAGGAGGGCCTCCTGTGTGACAGCTCTGCTGTCAACTGCGAACAGCTCTGGGTTCCTGGGGTGCCATGAGGCAGTGGATTACTTACCTGAGTGTCAGAGGCTGGCAGCAGGGCTGCCGAGGGCACAGAGGGTAAGGCACAAGAGGATACTGGGCTAAAACCCAGGAATCTTGAGCAGGCTGTCACTGGTCACCAAGGGAGTGCACCTGAGGTCCAGGCAGAACTCCTTTGAGTGTTAATATCCTTTCCTTCTGATGCTCACCCAGTTGGAGTATCCAGCCAGCCATAGCTGAGTGGGAGCAGGGTGGTGCACCAGACTTGACTGTAATAAGTGCTGAATATATTTTGGAAGAGCTGGCCATTGAAAAGTGAATTTACTGAATTTAAAAGCTGAGGTGAAAAAAGGAGGTCTGATTTCAGAAGGGCAGGAATCACAAAATTAGTTTTAGAGTCATGGAATATCCTGAGTTGGAAGGGACCCACAAGAATCATTGAGTCCTGCTCCTGGCCCTGCATGGGATAGTCCCAAGAATCACAGACTTTCTTTCTCCAAAGAAATTTAAATGGTTAATGCAACAAATTTTGAAGGAGAAAGTAATTACAGACAAGAGAAGTAAATGAAACCTGCAATTGAATTAAATTAGTTTTTACAGTAAGTAGTTCACACTAGACTAAATGGGTAGTTCTTTGATGAAGTAACTAATGTATAGGCAAGGAAAAAATGACTTATGATCCAGGTGAATCTTAACTGAATGCTTAATGCCACAATGGAAACCATCAGCTGAGCTGGAAAAGATAAATGTTGCTTAGGAGGAAAAACAGGGTGCAGAAGGTATGCAAGAAATTAGTGTGCACAGAAGTAGTAATGTCCAAGGTCAAGAACTGAGCTGGGGTAAAGCTGCTATTTAAGTCCCTTAGGGAGCAATCTTTTTGTAATGACTTCAAATAAAAATACAGGAATGTGGAAATATTAGTGAGAAGGCATCATCAATAACTGAGGCAGAATAGCATGCAGAGGAGGAAATTATGAACCTCCAATCTTAGAACTGCTTGAGTTGTATGTACCCACAGAGTGGGTCAGACTGGACCCTGACAGTGGCACGTGTGATCCCAGCTCTCTGCTCCAGCAGGGCCGTCCCAGAGCACAGGGCACAGGATTGTGTCCAGATGGTTCTGGAATATCCCCAATGAGGAGACTCCACACTCTCTCTGGACAATCTGTTCAGTCCTCAGTCACTGCACAGGACAGAAGTTCTGCCTCATGTCAGTGGAACTCCCTGGGATCAGTCCCTGCCCGTTCCTCTGGTGCCATTGCTGGGCCCCCAGAGCAGAGCCTGGGCCCTGCTCGGAGCCCTCCCTGCAGAGGATTTTAATTTACCAGGTATCCAAGGTGTTTGAGCCAGGATCACAAATAATTCCCAGCAGGACTGAACTGACAGACCTGTGGTTTCCCATTGCTTGTAAAAGACATTTCCCAGTAGAGGTTAAAATCCCTTCATGGTCAGTCTAGACCAACTAAGACACTTTTTCTCATCATCTCTCACAGAACTTTTATAATTGGGGTGCATTAAATACCTAGGAACCTGAAACCTGTGAGGCTGGAAG
This sequence comes from Prinia subflava, assembly GCF_021018805.1. Classification (NCBI taxonomy): domain Eukaryota; kingdom Metazoa; phylum Chordata; class Aves; order Passeriformes; family Cisticolidae; genus Prinia; species Prinia subflava. Next base: position 12,930,701 of record NC_086250.1, on the reverse strand, counting down.
TCACAGGGGACAGCAGCACACAAATCTTTTCAGACACTGCTGCTACAATTTATTTCTTCACTGAAGTACCTTCTGGAAGGGAGAGCTTGAACAGACAATGCAGAATCCACCATTTGGAGAGAATGGAAAAGTTTATTGGTTCTTTTATAAAAGGAAATTGGAGAGAATGGAAAAGTTTATTGGTACTTTTATAAAAGAATTATAGTCTCTATAATACATTATTATAAATACTTATAAATATTCTGCGAGATTTAAGACCCACTCAAATAAATAAATAAATACTGTGACATAAATAAGTAATGCTTTCTTACTAGCTGGTGATTTCCAGCATCTCCACTGAAGAATAAATTCTTTTAAGTTTTGATACAGTTGCCTATAGTTAAAAATACTGGTTTTTGATGGAAAATCAGCTGTGTATTCAGTCTTAGCTTACTTATCCCCTGCCTACTGATAGAGTGAGCAACCGTTCTTACTCTGTTCTGGTGTAGGAATATAGAGATGGTCTATAGAAGTAACCCCACCAATATTTCCCATAAAAATTTAATGTGGACAGAGCTTTTAATGGTTCCAGTTGTTGTAGGGCAGTTCCCTCAGAGTCCTAGGGAGGAGCTCTGTGGATCTTCTGACAATTAATGCAAAATGCAAACTTTGTTGGTATACTTGAAGTTCAGAGCTCTCAAGGAGTAAAAGCCAAAAGTAATGGTATAGGAATCAAGTAAAGGTACCAAATTAGAACATAAAATCACACCTCTCCACTGTATAGACAGCAAGTTAAAAAGTCTTGCCTTATTTTGAATAAACAAGAAAAAGCACAACTGTCTGCCTGCAATTCCCTTATTTCCTCAGAATCACTCTTTCCCTTAAGAAATTAATCAAAAACCACAATAACTTTAGAAAAACAAATTCCAGGAGATGGAATTCTTGGACTAAGCCTGATCATTTGGCTTGTCCTGTGCTCCTAAGTATTTATACTAATTAGGAATCTCTCCATCTAGGAAAGCTATTTTAAGAGCAGAACTAGGACCTATGACTTTTCCAACATAATGAATTGGATGTGGTAGATAAAGAGATATTGTGTATATATACAAATATAGGGGAAAAAAGGGATTATTTTAAAAGCTGTCAGCAGTCCTGCTGCTGTGCTCAATCCAGAAAAAAAATAAATGAAAGCAAGAATCACAGGGGGTTCTTATTTTGATTTTGTAACTCCATTGGCTTCAGTGACTTCATGAGAAAGAAAAAAAGAACAGCATCAAAAAGAATATTTTTTGTATGTTGCTATGAATGCACTGAGGAGCAGTGTACCACTTCAAATTGTTGTCAGGGTGATAAATACTCTCAATAAACAGAGAAGAATAATCTGTGTTTTGACGTGCAAAAAAACCTCCACAAAATAAAAACCTCAAATCTCTGCCGCACTGGATTTTGTGCTGCTCATCAGTGTTTTACACCTGACTTCTGCAGAGTTCATCAAGAACAACTTTTTCAAAATGAGCTTATCCAAAGCATAAACCAATCTAGAGAAAAAGTTTTCTCACCATTAGAAATCTCCTGATTAATAGTAATTTCACTCCTACAAATATAAAGCATCTGATACCTGCTCAGAACTGAATACAAACAGGGATGCTAACTGGACATTCCTTTTCTGAATACAAACCTAATTCTCACTACACAAGAGTCTTCATAATAGTCTAAATATTAAACCTTTGATCCTTATTAAACATCTTTTTTATTTTTCCCCTGTAGAGTTCAGCATTATGCAAAATGAACCATCCTGTTTAACATGCTATTGATTATCATTAATCCTGGTACTTCTCTCTGAGTTGGAAATATGCAAAACTAATGATCTTTATTTCCATATTGAGATGCTAGAATTTAGTAAATGTAGAATTGTGATAGAGAACCACCTGAGAGAGAGTGAGAGTCTCCTCTTTTTTTCAAAACCTCCGCTTGGATTCAGTGTCAGAAATTGCTTTTTTTCTGTAGGACCCTTTAATCCTGTCCTGTTGTCCTGTCAGTTCCTCTAGTTTTTCATGTCTGCTGCTCCTATGACAGCAGACTGGCCTTTTTTTGACTGATATGGTTGAAGAGAGAATGAAGCTCCAACTTAAAAGTTAAAAACAATCACAGAATGGGTTGGAAGGGACCTTCAGGCTCATATACTCCAACCTCCTGCCATGGGCAGGGACACCTTCCTCTTACCCAGGTTGCTCAGAGCCCTATCCAACCTGGCCTTGGACACTTCCAGGGATGGGACAGCCACAACTTCTGTGGGCAACCTGTGCCAGGGCCTCACCACCCTCACAGGGAACAATTTCTTCCTAATACCCAATCTAAACCTGCTCTCTGTCAGTGTGAAGCCCTTCCCCCTTATCCTGTCTCTGCAGTTTCTGATGAAGAGCTCCTCTCCAGCTTCCTTGTAGCCCCTTCAGATATTGGATACGTGACATGTATGGTAACTTTTGCATAATACAATAACACACAGAGGATGGTGCTAGTAAGAGGATTCCCTGTCTCTGCTGGAATCTCTGATGTTCCGGGTCTCTACATCAGTAACATAACATCAGTTTCCCATTTCATATGAGGGATTTTTTTTTGTTTGTTTTCCTCATTGATGCAAACTTGAGGTGATTCACACCCCAAAAGGTTTGGTTTGTGTTATTCTTTTCAAAAATGGATCTTCTTTCCAGTAGAGCCCAAGCTGGAAAAATCTGACTTGTACTTACAGATGGTAATTTACTGACAAAACAAGATTTGAAGCTAAGGAACTTTTCCCAATGTCTCCCAGGTTTCTAAGAGCCACTTTGGCATTCAGGCTGAGTGTGACAGACATTTCCTTTTGCCTCTGTCTTCGCCTGGGGAGTGCAGGGGCCACGGTTATCTCGTGATGTAGAAGCGAGGGCTTGGGTACCTCCTGGCCTCCATCATGGCGTGGGGATCATCGGGGTTCACCACGTCGTTCTGGTTGATCCTCATGGGTTCCCTGGGCATGTGGGGAAGGTCTGCTGGCTGCTGCTGCAGGGAGCCAAACACCGGGGTCTTCCTCTGCGGGACCAGGATCTGGTGAGGATCTACCGGATCGACGTCTGCGCTCCTGGTGTGTCGGTGGGGCTCGGGCGTGTTGAATCGGAACAGAGGGATCTCATTCCTCCTGGACAAAAACTGGGAGTACGGTGGTGGATTCATACCAGGGGAGAAGGCTTGTTTAACTCTGCCTAAGCTCACCAAGAAGTGGTGTTTGGGGGACTGGTACACGTCGTACCCATTTTCTAGTGTCCTGTGGTTGAACACACAGTCCTCTTGGCTGAAGTAATGCTGAGGGGAAAAAAATAGGACATCTGTGAGCAGAGGAGTCTGGTGAATTGCAAACATTGGTTAAAGAAGGAAAGAGGGATGAGATCTTGCAGCGGGTATTTTTCTAATCTCCCAGGTGTCTGACCCAAACGTAGATGAGAGATGCATGTCCATGCTTTCAGCAAAGGAATTTTAATGATAAACGCTGTTTTCACCCATGGCTCTGTGCTACAGATTGGTCCCTCACTGGATCTCATTCTGTCCTTATTTACCCAGGCAGGACCTCAGATGATTTTTGTCAGCTCTACGACTTAATACAATCAATGGAGAGTGCAAAATTTGACCTAAGTATCAGATCTTCTCTAACACTTCCTCCTCCACCTGCAGCTACCCAGGCTTGCCCTGGCTGGGGAAATGGGCACCACAGCAGCAGAATGCACTGGCCATTCAGCCTCAGGGCTTAGAAAAGGTCACTCACCGAGCCAAATATGTTTCCTTTCATGTCCATACACAGGTAGCGTCCACTCTTCACACCTGTGATTATTACTGAGCCAGCACCCTCAGACTTGATCATTAGGGCACCTGTTCAGAACAAGAAAAACATCAAATCCAAGCTCCATTTCAACACTGCATTTACAGATCCATGGATTGTCTGGCTGGAAGTGACCTCTGGGAGTCCAAACCAACCTCCCACATGACCTGGGACTGTTGTCCACTCTAAATCAGGTTTGCTCTGGCTTTGGAAAACTCCCAGGATGGAGGGCACCTCTCTGGGTGCCCTGTTCCAATGTGGCACTAACCTCCCAAAGACAACTTTGAAGTCCCAAATCGTGGTCTCAGGGCATTGCCCTCAGTTCTGCCATTGCCCACATCCAGGGGGAGTTTGTCCCCCTCATCTTTGCGACTGCCCTGTGGTATTTTTCAGTGGTGCCCAGCAGTGGCACCAGAGTAATGGGCAGGAACAGATACCCAGGAAGTTTCACCTGGACAGGAGGCAGAACTTCTGTCCTGTGCAGTGACTGAGGACTGAACAGATTGTCCAGAGAGGGTGTGGAGTCTCTGAGGATATTCCAGAACCATCTGGACACAATCCTGTGCCCTGTGCTCTGGGATGGCCCTGCTGGAGCAGGGAGGTGAGACCAGGTGACCTCCTGTAGTGCTTGCCAACCTCAACCAGTCTGTGATTCCATTATTACTTTGCCCTTAACATCCTTTTTGCTGGACTAAAACCACAGCAGATCATGATCAAGGCCTCCTGAAAACCCTGTGCCAGACCAGCTCCACCTTCTACTCATCCAGCTTGAACTGGGGTTGCTGTAGTGCTCCAAGAGCAATGTCACTGGTGCCAGGTAAAGTGGGAATTACAACTTTCCTTGACCTGCTCCTTGCATTTGACTCAGTGCCTGTTGCCTTGTCCCACCCAGGAGATCTGTGCATACCCAGGCCATGCCACCCCTGGTGCAGAACTTGGCATGTCCCATTGTCTGGTGGCTCAGTGGCAGCAAATCAGTCACCCTCCCTCTCAATACCCCTTTTTTGTCTGATTTCTGTTTTTCCTGCTGCACAATTCCAAATCCTGCTATGCTTGTTTCATGGCAGATATGGGAAAATGTGATATTTTGCTATCTGCTGTTCTCTAAAATCCCACACTGGTTCTTGACCAACATACCTAAAATAAGTTTTATAAAATCTTTAAATATGTAGAAAGAATAACAAGACAGTGCCAGCATTTCTCTGCGTGTTTCATTATCAATTCCTTAAAAAACCAGCAGAATTTGATCCTTTTTCCTCATTAATTAAATCATAACTTAAAAAAACATTCTTATCTACTATGTAAAACCTTCATTACCTAGGCTTAAATATTTAACTGAGTGTATATGTATATTATTACATATATTATATGTAATAATAATAACAAAAACAACAATCTGCTATTATGATCCATAACTACTTGCGATTTGTATGCTGCTAAGAGAAGTATTTTTGAAATGCTATACAAAAACCTTCAGTCTTAACCCCCCCCCACATTTGTCTACTGACTAAGAGTTTGGACCAAGTATTTAGTAAAGGAAGAAGAATAAATTATTCTCTGTTGAAATAGAATAATAAAATATATAATAAACTGTGAAGATACAATTTGAGAACCTTTTAGTGATAGCAGGGCATAGTTTCTTCTCATGAGCCCCAAAAGTTTAACACTTCTTTTATGCCAGTCTGGTCTTTCATAGTTTCCTCCTTTTTAACTGACCTTTGCATGCCCATATTCTGTGCACATTGAAACTTAAGTTTTAGTAGTTTTCAGCCCTCCACCCCAAAATACAGATTTTATGGGTGCCATCAGTTTTCTCTGGTGCTCTAGAGAGTTTCCTCAGTGCACTTCCTTTGGTAGCACCATCAGTGGGAAGTAGGTGTTTGGGGGATATCATTACCAACCTCTAATAGGAACTTCCACCAGAAACTGGGCTTCATGGAAAAAGTCATGAAGGGAAGGATAATTCAGGGGGTTTTTCCTTGCAGGGTATTACAGGAACCATAGGACTTTAGTTGTCCTAGGCAAGGAATGAAATTCCCTATCCATTAGGTTTCTTTGGAGTGATTTTATTTGTTAAACAAAAAGAGAATTATAATGATGTGCATTTTCCATCCCATGGCTATGTTCCTCTGCCTGCCTGCCTGCCTAATGAGAAGAGGGGATTTTCTACAGGTGGTGAGGAAGTAAAAAACCTTGTTGTCCCTCCCCTGCTCCCATGGGGGTCCATAGGCAGCCACTTACTGTAGATGGTTTGGTGAGGAGCGCCATCGACGTAGCCATCAGCGTTGATTTGGAGGTGGAAGCTGCTCCTCTCCGTGTCAGTGTAGAGATGCATCAGGTGGTCTCCACTGCCCCAGCTGGGACTCAGCAGCGGAGAGGAGTTGGGAAAAGCGAGGGAAGCCTTCAGGCTGCAGAGCAGCAGGAGCAGGGAGCTGCAGGGAACGCCCTGGGGAATGGCTTGCTGTTCCATGGTGGGTCAACGTCAGCTCCTCGCCTCCCCTCGTGCGTGGAGTGTGAATCCTCAGACAGGATCCCTTCTTCTCTGCAGAGGCTTATAAAGGGCAGCAACATGACATCACACAGGAAAACCTTCTCCACATCCTTGATTTTGGCAAAGCAACATTTTAAGTATCCCGAAACCTCAAGGGAAGGATCTCTGGCTAAGGTGTGTGGGGGAAAAATGTACGGTTTCTAAAGACAGCTCACGAAAGCTAATCATATGTTCAAATGTTATCTACAACCCTGTGACATCTGAAAGCTTCCCACGCCCCTACTGTTGGATCCAGGAAGGGCAATCCACTGCACTTGAACTGAAGGGAATGACCCTTCGGACCTGAATTATCTTGCTTTTTTGCCAGATGTGTTTATTCAGACTCCCACCTTCCCTCACCGTCTCCAAGCTGCATTCTAGTTTAGTGGAAACATCAAATACAGCTAAAATTTTGTTGCAAATGTACCAAAAATTAATATTAAGTTATCCTGAGCCTGATTCCCCCTTTATTATGGTCTAAGTTCCACAACAAGCCTGTTGGGCTGATGTTTGTGTCACTCCATTTAAGTGAACTTGATATGAGCAAAGCCTACTTCAAATATACTGTCCCTTTTATTTCTTCTGTTTCCTTCTGAGTCACATAAATAATCTAAAGTTGGTCAAAACAAGCTGAAAATAATGTGTAAAACACTGAAAAGTTGGGTGTTTGCTCTGCATTGCACATCTGGCTGGCAGTTTGTAAAAAACCTTCCAAGATACAAGACCTGCCTCTCAGGTGTCCTGCCAATGTAGTGGGTCTTTATAAACTTTTTTTTTTTTGATTTTTAAAAAAAGATGGTTCCATTTAATACATGAAAGTGCTGTACTAATGGGACACTGTCTATGGGTGAATCAATGATAGGAGTGACAGGTTCCAAAACCAGACTGTTACAGTTTCTTTCAAAATTTAATATAAACTTGACAAAAGTATCAAACAATAAATGAATATTTCTTTAATGAAACCTGAGGATTTTAACTGTAGGAGTGTTAGGTTCAGTTTCAGTTTCCTGCTGGACACAGCTTAAATAATTCTTAGTTTCATTAATAAGCTGTGGAGCTGTACCATCACCATATAATGGATTGATAACATTATTGGATTGATACAGCTGTAACCTACTGCAAAAGTGGATCTCATATTGGTTTTTTTATTGTTTAAAATTAGTAAAATCCTGCCAAATTCTTCTGCCACACCTGTGTAAATCCAGAGACTTGCGTCAGAGTATATTCACCTGTGTAAATGACAGTACTTTTAGCCAAAGTGTATAAGGGTCAGATCTTAAACTGATCAGGCTGGCAAAGCTGGCTGCACTCAAAGACAATCCAGGTCTCAGATGTTTTACGGGTTATAACATCTGAAATGCTTAAATTAAAAGGTAGCTTAGAAGGAAAGCAAAGTTAATTTCTTTTTAAGAAGTATCTCTTTTTACTGTTGAAATTATCCCCCCAGATTTTTCACTCTGGTCTTAGAACAAATGTTTGGGTTGGTTGGTTGGTCTGTTTTTTTTTCTTTGCCCCCTTGATCCCCTATGAAAATGTGGATATTGATACCTCAGTTGCAGAAGTCTCTCACAGAGGCACTGTACCCTCTTGGAATATTCTGTCATTCTTTTGTGACTGTAGTTTTTCTGGTTTGATGTTTCATATTTGCCATGACATTTTGCTGTGCTTGCCAGCATGCACTGATCTGATCTTTCTCCTGTGCCTTGGTGGCACAGAAAACATTCTCAGATGTTTGAAAAATTTGTTCAACCTCATTTAAGCACATTCCAGTTGTGAGCATCTGTTTCTCTTTTTATAATAGTCAGACAAGCAAAGATTACTTTTACAAGCTTAAATTGTTTGGCGTTTTCTAAAGTTTCCCACAGCATCAGGAAAACTACAGTTTTGTTCTGTTTCATCTGATGGACTAAAGTGAATTTATTAAGTCCCTGCTTGTGAGAATGATAATACAAATTCTGCTTTTTCATAGACTTTTTTGGCTATAAACCTGTAAATGTGAGGGTTTGTGGGTTTTTGGTTTTTTTTACACTCTACGTCTTTTTTATTTCAGGCGGATCCATTTATTCCTTCTGTGGGTATTTCACTTATCCTCTACCCATTCAGATATTGATGGGGTAGCCAGGAGTATGAAAGCTGCTTTACTCCTTCAGCCAAGTCTGTTATAATAGAAGTGATGACAACCTTTCTTGTCTTGCATGTTATGCTAATGCATCAGCAATAACAATGTTTCTGCAACTTTTACCACAGGAGTTGGTACTGATTTTTCAGGTTTCTATATTGTTCTGTGGTGTTTGATGAATTGAGATGGCTTTTCTCAGTTCTCAGCTAAGAAATTGCTGGTAATTTACAGCAATTTCTTGTTATAAAAGGAAAAAATGGGACGGAATTTAAAGATCACAACCATTTCACATTGCCACATTTTCCACTTCCCCCTGCAGGGGTGCTACACTGCCAGTGTCAGGTGCCACAGCGGTGCAGGGTGCTCCTTAGTCATATCCTACAAAGGGAGCTGGGAGACAGCCTGGAGGAGCTACCACCTATTGTGAACGTCAGGAACCAAGGTAAAGTGAGGAAATCCTCACTCCAGAGCAAAAGATGAAAGGAAAAGATGGATAAGACAGACTCCAGCTTTCAGGATGAAATTTATTCGAGATAATCGTTGAGCAACCTGGTCTAGGACAAAGTGTCCCTGCCCATGGCAGAGGGTTGAAACAAGATCTTTTTTGTGGTCCCAAATTTTTCAACCCAAATCATTTTGTGATTTTGTGACTGATGCTCCAGCCCTTAGTGAGTCTCACTCTCCTCCCTCCCTGCCATGCCTTTGTCCTAGGACTGCTCCTGCTGTCTCCTGCTCCTTGCTCCAGAGGCAGCTCAGCTCAGCTTTAGCCAGTTATTCTGGGCACTCACCTGGGCCAGGTGCCTCTGCAGAGGCATCTGAACACAGATGATGATCAGGCCTCCCTGGTGTCATCATTTAACTGCAAAAAACATAGAAGGAACTGAGGATCACAGGAGCAGATTGAGGTCTGACTTTCCCTCATTTTGACTGCTTTGAGTTTCAGCTTAAGGTCATCTTGCAATCCAAACTTACCACCCCAACCCTGTAAAACCTTCAGCAGCTGAATGTCATCCCTTGTGCTGCTTTCTTTTACTGCTTCTCCCCTCAGTTCTTGAGAGGACTCACAAGGCAAAGCCAAGCTTTTTTTTACAACAGACCTAAGTTACTACAAGTGACTTGCAGTTATCTTTTGGAAGGGCTTTGTGGGCCCTTTGCAGGTTAAAAAAAAAGTTTTCTACTCAGTCTAATGGTTTTGCCTTCCAGGATTCTCCTACGAGTAAAACTACACGTCCCCTCACAGTGCTGGAGTTCCTTTCATCACGTAGGAGCACCTGTAGCACTCTTGCCTAATAAAGCATATTGACTTATATTTAAACAGGTGGGTGGCTTGCCCTTTTGCAGCATTCTGTGCCATCTGAGTGCCTGTGGTGGCCTCAGGGAGCCTCTTGTTCCCTGCTGCTCAACTCACACGTGAGTTTGGGTTGACAGATTTGAAACTACCACTGCTCTTAATAATTTCCTTTGCACTGCATCTCTCCAGAAGAGGCCATGGAAATCAAGGGCTTGTCCCTCTGCCTCCCCTTCCTTAAAATCACTGTTACAAGTGGCTCTGGGACGATCCCACCCCCAGTGTTGGAAGCACAAGGGTGGAGTGCCTCTCCAGCAGTTATTCTAGGAATACTGACGCACTGAGCTGAGGGAATGTACAGTGGATGCTCTGTGTGTGTGTGTGTGCAGATGCCTTTGCCACAGACTTCACCCGGTGTTGTTAAACACATCCTGAGTGACCTTATTTGGAGGCCCCATTCTTGTCACACTGCCCACGACTAAAGAAAACATCCTGGCTCAGCTCACCTACGTGAAGAAGATGAGGTAAGCACAGCCCACTGGCCTTGGGACCGCAGCGTGTACCAGCAGTTTCTGCAGTGTGCCTGCTCTAATGAACTGAAATGAAGGGCCTCATTCCTCCTCCAGCTGAAATCCTTGGCACCACTCCCAGGCTAAGCAGAACCAGTCCCTAAAAGGTTTTGTTTTCTGAACAGAGAGTGTTTCTGTCATTTTAAGGGAGTCTGAATTTTCTTAGGTATTGTGGGAGAGAGCATGGGTGCAATTTGTGGTGAGAGCTGCTGATACCCTCAGTTTCAAAAAAAACCCATAGAATCACAGAGTGGTCTGATTGTAAGGGATCGTAAAGATCATTTCATTCCAACCCCACTGCCATGGCCAGGGACACCTGCCACTATCCCAGATGCCTCAGATCCCCATCCAGCCTGGTCTTGGACCCTTCCAGGGATGGAGCAGCCACAGCTGCTCTGGGCAACCTGTGCCAGGGCCTCAGTACACTTATAGGGAACAATTTCTTCTTAATATCCCATCTAACCCTGCACCAGTGTGAAGCCATTGCCCCTTGTCCTGTCACTCCAGGCCCTTGTCAAGAGTCTCTCTCCATCTTTCCTGTAGGCTCCCCTCAGGTCTGGAAGAAAAATGTTCTGGTTTGGTGTTGAGGCTTGGAAGGCCTGAAGTATTTCTGGATTCTGAAATCTGCCCTGTGCACACCTAGTCCTGCTGATCTGCCTGCCCAGGCAGTGTGTCTTGTCTGAAAAAGTGCATTTCTTTCTCCTGGTGTGCTTGTTTCCAGGTGCTAAGGAATCCTGGGGACACAGATACACAGCCTCAATAAGAAAGTCTCTTCAGTCATGCATCCCCTATTGTAACACACTGCAAGGTGCCTAAAAGCAGGCTGATGGTTTTATTTTGGGAAAACTCTTTGATTTATGTAAAATTTCCTATTTCTCAAAATTGTTAGCTTGGACTAGAAACATCCAGCAGCCCCTTCTAATCTAAGTATTTCTAGGATTCAATGACATCTGCCACTACATTCATTGACAGTTTCCAATAAACTAAATGGTTTTTTTCCCCTTGTTAGGCAGAAGACAAAGATCAATAATAAATTTTATTGTAACCTAATTTTAAATTTACTCCAATCTCTTGGTTTTACGTTTCACTCAGATCTGTCTCCCTCAAGAAGAGATAAAAAAGGCTTAGGGTAAAGAAATTAGGAATGGAAAATGAAAAGAAGGGGAGGAGGATGCAGTGAAACAAGAAGACAAAACATGCAGACATCTTCACCAGCCAAGGGCACTTTTACTGTGGGACAGTAACAACAGAGCGTGTGACTGATATGGTTTGAGCTGCCTCAGTGCAATTGCAGGTGTTGCTCTTTAGCTCTAAGATTTTTTTTTTTGTGGGATGTCTTCGAAGCTAAAACTTAATTGGAGAAATCTTTGCTCTTTATAAGTTTCAAGAGTAATATTTTGTAACACAAAAGCCTAAATAATAGGTGAAGAAAGTCATGACTGAACATTGTCGTTGTACTCAGTGTTTCTAATGCAAGGAAAAAAGAAAGATTTCCTAAGCCACTGCAAGACCAGTCTGTGATTCTGGAGTCCTTTAAAGAAACATGGAGATCAAAGTTTTTAAGGGACAGGGCAAGACAAGTAACAGTGGCTTCATTTTTTCAGCTCAACTCTGTTAGCTCATCTTTGCTCAGAAGCTGGGTTCTGTTTTCTGAGGCATTTCTGTGACAGGGAACACATTGAGGAAAATTTATGAGACTGAACAGAAATCTGGAAAAAATATGTCTTGAACTCTGTCCCTGATTCAGGTTTTCCTTCACAAAATGACTTCAGGTAGACGTGCAGCTACAATTTTATTTTTTTTTTCAGTGTAGACACAATAGTTCTTCATGTTGCTTTCTCAGCCTGCCACGTTGCTGGTGAGGAGGAACTTGAGAGTCATGTTGTGCAAAGGTTCATCAGCTGCTGGGATACTGATCCTGCACCTGGGCCCTATTGATCTTTGGCCATTTTCACAGCTGACACAAACTGGTGCTATGCCAGGGCTGGTTGGGAAATGCATTCTCTTTCCAGTAAGTCAATCAGGCTATTCTTGTTATCTTTATTGAAGTTCTGGACTCTCATCAAACTGCTCAGTTCTCCAAAAGCAAAGATTTCTTTGCTGACAATTTTTCAAAACTTAGAAATGCAACTTAATTTTTTTTTTAATTTTAAAAAGTCTTCTTTATTATCCTTTCCATTATGCCAAATGAACTTTTTACATGCCAGAGGCTGGTTAGCCCATCTGCCCACCCTCAACATCACTATGTCTCTTTGACACTGGTGTCACTTCTTGACCCTTTGCTCCATGGTGGATTCCTCCCGCAGTCTCCACTTCTGGTGGAAGAATGGAAATGAATTCAAGGTATTACCTTCATGACCAGCTCATGACCACCTCAGCATGAACTGAGGTTATGCAGAATGCAAACATACATAAGAAATGTCATACACAAGAAATTTCAGCCACCCAGGTGTCCTGTGGATCTGCATCTTGATTGTTATAGGGGTGTGGGAAAAAATCCCATTGGAGATTAGTTTTTTTTGTTTTGAAATCTACAAGTTTCTCTTTAAAATGTGCAAACGTCTGCAGATTTGCTCAAGATTTACAGAAAGTGACACCCAGACATGCCCCATACATATCCACTTTCCCATAGTTTCTATTTCTATAGTCATTGCCTTTGCAAAATCATCGTCATCATAGAGTGGTTTGGGTTGGAAGGGACCTCACAGCTGATCTCATTCCATCTCTGCTGCCATGGGCAGGGACACCTTCCACTATCCCAGGTTGCTCAGAGCCCCAGCCTGATCCAACCTGACTGTGGGCACTGCCAGGGATGGGGCAACCATGACTTCTCTGGGCAACCTGTGCCAGGGCCTCACCACCCTCACAGGGAACAATTCCTTCCTCATATCCAACCTAAACCTCCTCTCTGTGACTTTGAAGCCATTCCACCTGTGTTTTGACCCTGGGTTAAATGTAAACTGGCTTGTCCCTCACTGGATAGCTGAGGTAGTTGAAGTGCTCCTGATCTCACTGAGTGACACCTATGCTGATTACCATTAATTCCCTTCTTTGGGTTTTTTGCCTCTTCAATAAGCTGGAAGATTTGTGTTGGACCAGGGACTTCTGGGCTCAGGTCATAAACAAGGTAACTCCAGGAAAAAAGTGAGGCTCCAGCTACCTGGAATGAGTGTCAGGATGGATCATTTATCATTTAAAAAAAAAAAAAAAAAAAAAAAAAAAGCAGCTCTTTTCCAGTGTGCCCTGAAACAAATACAATTATAAGATTATAAGCTGTGTTGTTTTAGATATCATCTCTAATGATTTCTTGTTTGACGTAAGTTGGTATGGTCTCATTGTCCTTGGAGAAGCTATTCCAGAGCTGTCAGCTATGGTTCATCAAAGCATACAATAAAATTGTGAACTGTAAACAGTTAATTGTGAGGGGGGAAAAAATTAGTCCTAATCAAGGCATTTTTGGTCCACACCCTGTGACAAAAAATAACCAACAATTATATGTGCTCATGAGATCCAGGATTGAATAATATGTTCAAATCTCATGATCCAAGGACAGGACACGGCTTGTTCAGCTCTTCTGGACTTATTGGCCTCTTGGATTTTGGCCAAACACTTTTCAGCAGCCTATGGCTTCCAAAACAAACATGCTTTTGGGCTAAGCTGGATGCAGAGCTTGGCTGGAGAGAAAAAAAAAATCTCTGCTTGTGGCTGCATACTTGGTTGTTTGTTTTTATAATTTTTTTTCCTCCAATGACAGATATTTCCTTAGCCAGCATTGCTCACTGCAGTTCACTGCAATTCCAATTTGCATTACATATATTAAACCTAGAGATTCCCAGTTTTAGGAGTTTTATCTTAACCTGAATCTCCTCGGTCGTCCAGCAGCTTGAAGAGATTCTTACTTCTTCCTTTAATCTTGGGTTCTGACAAGGAAACCGAATGTCCTCTTGGCTTCTACAAGTCGGTGTGATTCCAAACATGGAACACAAGAGTTTGCAGTTGGGTCATTTTTTGAAGGAACAAAGTCACCTGTTGTTAAATACCTGTGACCTAATTGTCTCCTCTGTTGCAAATTGATGCAGAGCAGTGTGGCTTCAGCAAATGCCAAAAGTAAAACAAGCAAACAAACAAAAAACCCCAAGACAATAAACCAGTGCAAAAGAGATGTGGGGCTGTTTATTTCCTTTTGTAAGCATATCTTTAATTAGATCGTAAATACTTAATCCAGGTTGCTCAGAGCCCATCCAGCCTGGCCTTGGACACTACCAGGGATGGGGCAGCCACAGCTTCTCTGGACAACCTGTGACAGGGCCTCACCACCCTCACAGGGAACAATTCCTTCCCAAATATCCTATCTAAACATCCTCTCTGTCATTTTGGAGCCATTGTCCCTTGTCCTGTCACTCCAGACCCTTGTCAAGAGTCTCTCTCCACCTTTCCTGTGGGCTCCCTTCAGGCACTGCAAGGCCACAGTGAAGTCACCCCAAAGCCTTCTCCTCTCCAGGCTGAACAATCCCAGTTCCCTCAGCCTTTCCTCCCATCAGAGCTGCTCCATCCCTCTGATGCCCTTGGTGTCCCTGCTCTGGCCTGGCTGCAGCAGCTCCCTGTCCCTCCTGTGCTGGGCCCAGGGCTGGATGCAGCCCTGCAGGGGGGCCTCAGCAGAGCAGGGCAGGGGGACAGAATCCCCCCTCCCCTGCTGCCCACACCAGGGGCTCAGCCCAGTACAAGGGCGGTTCTGGGTCCCAGCACTGACACTGGTGCTGCCCCTTGCTCTGAATGTGGTCTCGGGCTGCACTGAAGCCACACAGTTCATGGACCTGTGTCTCCCACCGAGCTTTGTGTAGCTGCACCTGAGCTTATCCTGTACCTGGGAGCTATCAGAAAGCCTTCTGTTTTCCATTTTTTCCCTTCATGGTACTGAATCCTTCAGATGATTTCTGCAGCCATTTGTGTTGGTAAGAGTTAGCTCTAGAAGGAGGGATGCTTTCTGCCAATGCACAGGACTAATGTGTCTTGTGTCAAGACCCTATAGAAGATGCCAACCCCTCTTAGACTCTTTCAGCAAAGCATGGGCTGCTCTGGTGTCCCTTTTGAGACATCTGTGTGGGTTTGATCCCCTTTGTTGCAAGGGGCTGTAGCAGGAGATGGGTAGATGGGATTCTTCCTGGTACGTCTTCCCCTAGCTTTGACTCCTGCACTCATCTAAGAGATTGGATTCAAGCCCTCCAACAGTCCTTTCCCATTTAAATATCTCCACAGAAACAGAGACATTATTAAGTTTCAAATTACCTGTGAGGAAGCAGAAAATGAGGTAAACTCAGCAAAATGTTTCCTATTCTTCATAGAGATGTGAGGCTTATCCACCATCTCTTGTCTCCAACATTTCTGGGAGATTTTTCATCCCCCAAGCTGAGAGAACAGAGTGGGAAGGGAGCATGGGAAGTGCCCATACCTCCCAGGACACCTGGACACTTCCCAGGCAAGAAATCTGAATTACACAAAAGTCTACAGAAATTTGAAGTGTACCAATACATACTCTGGTTCTAGAGGTGAATAAAAACTAGGTTTGGAGGAGGAGTTAACACAACATTTCTGAATCAAGTGAAAAAACCAATGTTAAGAGGGATTTAGAGTCAAAACACTACCAAAAATGTATAAAACTTTATTTTATTAATACATTAAACTATTGTGCGCAGCACATACATATAAAAATAGAAGCAATTTCACAAACAATTGATTGGACAGTTTTGTGTTTCTTGCAAATTTACAGTCTCAATTGTGAGTCCATATTGAGTCAGAACATGAGGTATATTTCGGTGAAAAAAAAAAAGTACTTTGAGAACTTTGGCACCATTTTACTGTGCAAAATAAAATCTTGGAATTGAAATAGTTAGTGAGGTATACAAATATTACTCTGCTTTTCCACTGTGTGAGTGTCTCTGTCTCTGCATGTCTGGGAAAAATTTATTTAAGAACATGATTCAGTTCCAGCCAAATCTGTTTTCTAACAGGGGTTGATTATATCTTAGAATGTTATGTGTTTGCCTTAGGAAGGGGTAACTGTAAAAATAGGCATCAACTCCACAGGAGAATCTCATGTGCAAAATGTTGGCATGACAGGCTGGTGTGGAGCATTCACAGCAATGCTTTCAAAGCTCATAGCCCATGGCATAAACCCTGTTAATGCACACTTGAGAAGAGATATGTTTTGAAGTTCCCAATTTGGGAACTGATTTGAGAAATCTCTTTAGTTTCATGAGCTTCTTTTATGTAGTCACATACCCTTCTTTGGTATCAGCTGTGATTTCCAGGTTGGTCTGGCTGGCATTGAGGTGTAATGAGGAAAGAGTAAAGAGTAGCTCAGCAGAGTGACTGATGGGGCTTTCCAAATGCCCATCAAAACTTCAACCAAAAGGGTCTGCAGTTCATAAGAACAATCTCAACCTTGCAGGCTGTGACTAAACAGATTTATAGAATCACAGAATGACTGAGGTTGGAAAACACCTCCAAGATCATCAAGTCCAAACTGTGACAAATCCTCACCTTGTCAATCAGAGCAGAGCCAGTCATTTCCTGAACACTTCCAAGGATGGTGAGTCCACCACCTCTCTTGGCAGGCTGTTCCAATGCCTGACCACCCCTTCAGTGAAGAAATTCTTCCTTATGTCCAACCTGAACCTCCTGTGGCTCAGCTTGAGGCCATTTCCTCTTGTCTTGACTTCTTGTGACCTGGTCTACAGGTTGTCCTTGCTTGACCAGTGTGTGCAAAATGGAGCCAGTGGGTCTGAGTCCCACCTTCTGTGCCACCTGTCCCAATGCTTACCAGTCCTGGCAAAAAACACCTTCTCTAGGCTGCCCTGGTTTAAGAGGGAACAGACTATCCTGTCATAAGGATACTGGATTAAGCTGCGATCAGAAACAAACTTGTGTGTCAGCATTTGAACTCTGTTTCCTTCTACATCCCTGGACTCTTCATACTTCTTCAAACTTCATTTCAAAGACAATTAGGAATATAACACCAGGATACAGGTTGCCAGTTAATGTATTTCAGCACAACTCTCTGTACCTTTAGGGATTCTAGGTCAATGTACTTCCTGATACCTTCCAAACTTTTCTTCTACCCACTCTCTCCCCACTCAAAACATCCTGATTTTTCACTTCAAATGCACATTTTTCCAAAGCAAACTGCTGCACACGTTGTGGGTGAGCAAAGTGTGTCATCATGCCTTCTCTCTGAAATACTGGAAGACCAGAAAATGAAGAGCAATTCCTTTCAACTCCTTTCCTTCCAAAGCATCCCATTCTTGTACTGTGAGCAGCATTCCACTCTTTTTTGCTCTTTATTTACACTGTGATCATCACTTACATTTGAACCAGATAAATTCAAGTATAAGCCACACTAGAGATGCTGGAAAACCGTATCTTGTTCACAAAACAATTGCCTTGAGAGCTTCTTGGGAATGCTGGTGGTATGTACATCCTTGTGGGTGTGTTTTTGGCCCAGATCTTCTGCAGCTATAAACTGAGAGTTTTCCTGGGCTGATCTATTCCAGCTGAGGATCTGGCCCTGACAGTGTCTCTCATGCATGTCAGAAGGCTCAAATTCATCACGAATAGACAGCCCCTGCAAATAGAATGGCATGTCAAGGCTGGACATAGCCCCATTTTGGCTGGACGTGGGAGATAATCTTGCACTCAGATATTCACTTCTGCAGCAGCATGGTCCATCTATGCTGAAAATGCTCATGCTCTGACATTGCATTGAATCTAGTTTCAAATTTAGGAGCACGCCACCAATGCAGGAATCCCAAGGCTTCTGGTAACTGACATTTATAGTGACTATTGACTTAGGGCCTCTTAAAATACTCTTTCAAAGGCACGGAGAATGCAGCTTCATTGGTGATCTCAAAAAGGGTTGTCAAAATAGCAAGGCAAGGTTATGTGCCATTTGTACAGCTTCTAGGAGAGCTTTGAGGAGTGTTTCATACAGCTTGCTGTATTGTCTTTGAAACTGATGCTTTGCAAGTGACAGAAACTGGAATTATGGCACAAATTCCTCTGTCCCAACATGGGAAGGTATGCTTGTGTAGCCTCCTTCTTTCTCTGTCCTTCATACCTCAGGGAGGTATGATAGAGAAGAATCAAATATACTTAAGACAGTGAAAATTCAACACAGAGTTTTCTAAAATAACCCTTTGCTGGAAGCTTCCATGAATTTCTTATATTTTATAAAATGTACCCCACAGACCAATTCTACTTCTTAGAGATTAACAACATTCAGGCTAAATGAAATAGAATGTCTTTAAATATTTCTTTTCTTTTATATAAAGGCACCTGGGCATCAGGAGACTGGGATGATTGATTCATTAAAACTATGTTATTACATAGATGCACACTCACTCATCTCATGTCTATATATATACAAATATTAATATTAAAGATGTACACATCTATATTGGAGGTAAGTCTAAACTAAGCTCACAAAATGCTGTTCAAAATCCTCAGCTCCAAATCAGTTTTGCATTTGGGATCCATCCGTGAATATCCTGTGGCCCTTCCCACGGGAAATTGATTGTAGGTCTTCATTTTGCCAACCAGTCCATGTGAAGAGACCCTGGAGAATCCCCTTAGAGACAGAGGGGCTCTGGGAACAGTTTGCTTGAGTAAAAACAGTTGTGGAATTGGCACCTTAATGGTCAAAACAGGTTGAGGACTTTACAGCACAGGACTCAGTCTGTAGAGGGGGTGCAGGCAGATATTCAGATGGAGTGAACTGCCTGAAGCTCTGGTGAAGCAAAATCATCGGGTGATTTGGCCCATGATATGTAAACACCGCACTACAAGAGGTTATTATCTGAGGTAAATAATATTTAGTAAATCACCTATGATTGATTAGATGGTTGCCCACAGCCATTCTACGTCTTCCAAAAACTTCCTTTGCACTCCAGCTTGCATTTTTCTTTGTACAGCACCAAAGGAGGCACAAAGCCATGTAAAATTTGTACCAAGTAGAGGAGCAGCAGCATTGTATTACATATGCTATGTGATGAATCTAGTACAAATATTTTTATCCAAATATACACATACAAATAGAGATTTCTTTTTGTTTTTTCAATGACCAGTATAAATACTTTACCTGGGAGGTTATTCCCCATGTGCAAAATGAAACAGTTTGTCCTGGGATTTAATCTTCTGTTCTGCTGGTGCTCATATTCTTGGTAAGAAGTGGGTCACTGTCATGGCAGGAGAAACCTTGTTTCCTCTCTTCACCCTGCCGTGTTTGCTCAGGGCTATGTAAGCGCCGCGGTGAACATTAGATTCATACGCGTTGTAGTTATTGGGCAGCAAGGTTTCCTTGAATTTGCACTCATCTTGGAAAACAGCCTAAGCAACAGCAAAGGGAGGGGGTGGGGATACAAATCAGGTACAATCAATATTCCACCACGGCCCAGGTCATTTTTCTTCCTCGCGTTTTTGCACCAGGGCTCGTTGCAGTGTGCAACAGGTGGTGCCGCAGCCACTGCGGCCAACAATAAATCTCCCTCCTCGGTGCTAATTTGGTGTCAGATGAACTCAGATGCCACCTGTCCAGATAATGGACTGTGTATTTCCTGTGGCAGATCGAGTTAATTCATTATAAATCATGAATTTCTTAATTTTATTTGCACACAGTGATTTCTGTCAGCATCACACCCTCTTGCCCAAACAACAGCTTTAATTAAGACCTCTCCTCTGCCAGAAGTTCCATCATTTATAAAAAAGTGATAAGCTGGCTGTCAAAACCTTCAGAACTTTTCCAAACAGCAGTGTCCAGGGAGAACTGCTTTCTTGAATAAGAGATTTGATTAGTAATAAATATTTTCTTTCTTAAACCATTACTAATATTTAACTATGCAGCCAGTTCTAAGCTGGGAAAATAGTTTTATTTTTCTCCATGTCTAAACATGAAAATCCAAAGAAAGGGAGTTATCTGGGAGAGGAGCAGGGGACAAATGCAGAGGAAATTAAAAGAGAAAGCAGAATAACTCTCTGACTTCAAATGTCTGGCACATGAGATGCCACCAGTGCAGTTCTATTTGGGCATCTGTGTGATAACATCACCCAAAGCCTGTTAGAGTTTAACTTAAGGCATTGTGCTATGCAAGGGAAAATGCACATCTCTTACAGCTTTTGAAAGTGTCTTTGAAGATAAACAAAACTGTATTGAAAGAAACTGTATTGAAAACTGGGGGAAAAAATCAAAGGGATTTCTGAAGTCAGACCCTGCACTTCTTTAGAAAGACCCAGCTAAGTAAAGCAGTTGGGCTTGTGGCACTTTTTAGGTGCTTATGGTCACTTGTGATTGAAAGAATATTCCTGAAGTGGGACCTTAAAGTGACTTAATGTCATTATGAGTGTGAGAAGGAATCAGTCAGGTTAGTAATGGCCACAGGTCCCTCACAACATTTGGCATTGTTTTAAACAACTGCAATGCTTTGTTGAAATTACAGCTGTTCCAAAGGAAGGGACTCTGGAATGGACAACCAGTGCCATTCATTACTTTGAGATAGGCTGATTTTGCCTCTTGCCCAGAGCCAGCTCTTTCAAATGCACCTCCTAACAAGCACTTTTTCTGCTGGATGTTGAGACTGGAGATGTGTTGCTCACATTTCAGAGGTTAAACTGCATTTAGATAGCATTTAGGTAGATGAGGATGACGGTGTTTCAGTATGATTTGCATACCATCATTAATAGTTATTATTATTTTCTCACCCTTTGCAACTGATCTCACAAAACTGATCATTAAAATAACCCCAGCCACACATGTTGACCTTGTAGGGTAGCCTTCCTATTTATTCTTGATGGTGTGGTTGTTTTTGGTAGGAGGGAGCATGTGGTCATTATTTCACTAAGGGTAGCTGTTGGAAATAGCTATAATTGTGCCTCTCCTACACACAATACAATGCAGGATGGAATCAACTGGGCTCAGCTTTGCTACAATGTGTTTGCAGCCCTGTGACCTTAGAAGAAGCCATCTAATTAATCTGGACTACCTGAAGAATATGTTCATTTTCCTAAGGTGTCCCCTGTACAGTCTTACAGGGAAGCTTTAAAACCCCAGCCCTGAAACAGCCACGCTGCTCGTTGCATTAAATAGCACTGATGACAGCAGGCTGGGCAGGCTCCCTGTAACACCAGGGCTATTTTCTCTGCTTGTAATCAGAGATTTCCATAAGGAAAAGACTGAAACAAACAAAACCAAAACAAACTAAACCAAAACAAACAAAGCAAAACACTAAATCAAAACAAACCACTTCAAACCCTTTTTGTTTAAACTGAAAAACTACTTGCACTTGTACTTACCGTCCCATACAACCTGCCCCTGCTGTTCATTGCAATGAAGAGAGCACTTTTCACACCAAGCAGACTTACAACACCTCTTTCTACAGTGGATATTTCAAAGAGACCTGAAAAACATTAAGTTTAATAGGAGTGTTATCACAGAATCTAGAGCTAATGGAAGGCGATTCAGATATCTTTTTTTTAAAACTCTAACAAACTTGTCATATATACTTTATAAGAATTACATCCCTAATGCAGCAAAATAAATATACACACAGAGATGATCTTGGGTTTTTCTACATGTCACAGGATTTGAAAAGAATTATTCTAGAATTGTAATCACATTCTATATAAGCCTTTTGCTCTATCAGACTCTTTTGATCTGTCAAACTCCAGACCTTTTCAATAGGAAAATTATTTTTATGTAACAGGCTATACTTACAAAAGGTTTTTTACTCAGCCTTAAAGAAGTGTGGCTTGCATTTTGAAGTCACTCATGCCATCTGCTGTAAAAGGTTTTAGCAACTGCCCTCTACAGGAAATTCAAATCCACATGACTAATGCTTTCCTTAATTCTTAGGGTAACAGAACAGCACCCACAAGCATGAGCAAACCAGGACCAGCAAACCCCTTCCATAGGACACATTGAGTGTCCCAAAAATACTGGTCAGCTGGGATTCAAGAATCATGCTTTGGCCCTCTGGACCCAGCAAAAACCTCCTGCATTCAAAAGGGAAATGAGAAGGTGGGAGCAAGAAAATGCAGCAGAGAGTCAATTTTCAACCTGGTTTGTCTTTTCTCATCTGTGCAGCAAAGCAGGTAAAAATAAATTCTATCTAAATTTGTCTAAGCATTTTGTGCTACGTTTCAGCCTGAAGGGTTCTCATGTTTATTGATCCCAGAGACTTTTAAAAGGCAACAGTTGCAGCACAGATTAATAATATCAAATCATAACATTTGCACTCTGTGGAGGGTAATTACTAGAGTTCACAGCAATTAAGTGACATCTATTCTATTTCATTTCTGGATGCAACTCACTGTATTGGTTTTCATTGTGAACTCCGCTTATCCTTCCGTCTGGGAGGATTTGAAGGTGAAACCCGATGCCCACGTTGCAGTAAAGCCTCCGCTGCCTCTTGATTCCTAGCAAATAGTCACTCTCCCAGTTCACATCTGCCTTCTCCCCTGACATCCCAGCCATGGACCTGGACAGCAGAGATTGCCATCCTCTCTCCAGCAATGTGCCATTAGTTCTGCTTACAACGGGGTGCGTGGCAGCAATCCCGGCTAGCAAACCCAGCAGAAGGAACGCAGGCAACGTCCGGTGAGCGCTGGCGCCGCAGGACATAGTGATGAGAAGTCTTTGTGCCGTGGCCATCCGGTTCACCTCCTGGGCACGTGGTCAGAATTAATGGCCCTAAAAATACCGCCCTTCTTGTTTTTCTCCCTTCAGCATGGTGGCAGAGGCTTATTTTTGGAAAGCAAATAGAGCTTGCTGGCCTGAAACTAAAGCCTGATAGCAGTTGAGTTGGGAGCAGACACAGGCCAGCAGGACTCCAACTGGTGGGGACCATGGTTTGTAGATCCTGCTTCCCGCTGGGCAGCCTCTGTTATATTTGATTGAGCCATCTTTATAGTGCAGGGGCTGTCCCTGCCCACATCATCGCTCTGACATCAACAGCCTGCCCAAGGTGAGGCTGCCAGGCTGTAACACAAACCTGCCATCCTCCCTGCCTGCCGAGGTTGGAGTGCTGTCACCCAAGACTGGAGGCAGGAGTGGGATTTCATTGGCTGTGCGAAGCAAAGGAGTCAAATTGGTCGGGGAATTGGAGGCCTCACAGGCAGCTTCCTTATTTAGAGAAGAAGGTGTAAAAACAGTTCTGGAGCTCATCAGTGAGCAATGAGAGGTTTGCAGCCACTTCCTTGGTGGCACGATCAGCGGGTGCTTGTTGGGACACCTCGATACTCGGGGACAATCAGCTTGAGGTGGCCTCAGCTCTTTTTGTGCACACCCTGCAAAGCCAAGGCACCTCTTACTGAGCAACCCATGTGCTAACCTCTGCCTGTACCTCTGCGGGGAGTGCTCCTGGTTCACTGAATGAGAGGTAAGCCATGCTGCAGGGATAGAAGCCCCAGCTCCCACCGGTTTCATCGCAGTAGGAATTCTGCTGAGCAGGGCACACAGGCTGGAGCATTGATCTTGCAGTGACACGTAGCTGGGAACATTAGGCCTTCCTGTTTTTCACTGAGGTGACTTCCAAATGATCACATTTACCTGGGGAGGGTGTGTGTCTCCTGCAGGGGGGCAGTTGTTTTTGCAGGAGCAAGACAAGGACTTAGGTGATGTGTTAAAAGTGAGATGGCCACAGCTTCCCAGTGTTTCACTGTCTCTTTTCCTCAAGCCCAAATACTCATTATTTTTATAACTTATGACCATCTTAATTTGCCTCCCCTTTCATTTGCTCAGGCTGTCTTAATTGTTTCCCCTTATTTTTCCACTGATGCTCTTTCATCTCCTTTGGAGTTGGACAGCTTAGACTTTTACCTCAGTTAGTTTCACAGAACTTATCAAGACATAAGTCAGAGAAAAATGGCTGAGATTTATATAAATACTTTTGTCAATATGTCTGTCAGCTTCTCATAGCATAAGCCTTGCATATTCTGTATAATTTGAGAAGCCTGCTAATGAGGAGAGTACCTGGAAGCATAATTAACCTGAGCACACCCAGTGTGACAGAGTGTCACATTAGTAGGGGTGTAATACGAGGCCTGGGACACTGCAGTATCCCCAGCACAAGCCCCATGAGGTGAAGGGGAGCCCCTGGCAGCCCTGAGGCAGGTGAACAGTCAGAGTCAGTGATGTATGTGAATATTGATTGCTCCCAGGAGACAGGCTCAGCTATAAAATAATTGGGAACCACAAGGAGAGACCCCGGCTTGTGCCAGGTGACATCAAGGTCTCTGTGCCTTTGCTGAAGCTGAACTTTTGACTATCACAGAATCACTGAATAGCCTGAGCTAGAATGGACACACTAGGATCATGCAAGTCCAACACCTGGCTCTGCATAGGACACCCCAACAATCCCACCCTGTGCCTGAGAGCCCTGTCCAAACACTCCCTGAACTCTGGCAGGCTTGGGGTGGTGGCCAAGGGAAGGATATCTTTTGCTGACAAAGAAAATCCTCAGATCGTTTTCTCTCCTGCTTGCTACTTTATCTGATGATTTTTCATCTATGCAAATCACATATATTCATTTTTAGGAAGGAACAATACTAGTATTTGATTACTTGATTTGGTTTCTGGCTGAACAAGTCCATCTGACAGCATTCTGTACGGAAAGGGTGCACAGATTACTTCCTTGCAAAAATTCAGGACTTTTCTTGCCTGATCTGTAAACCAAATGAAATAGCTAAAATTTGTGATTTCACGAGGACATCTGATGCTTTTAAGACCAGAAGTCCTGGTGTCTGGCTCCAGACCAAGTGCATGCAGCTGGGAGATGAAGTGCGTTCTGCAGTCTTGTACTGCTCAGCAATTCTTTATCAGAGTTCAAATGAGTCTTGAACCATTCTCCAGCTGGATCTGAGGCCAGCAGGTTGCTGAGTTTCTGTGTATTAGCATCTGGACTCCCATGTAAATTCTTGATCTTCTGATTCAATTAGACAAGCCTTGTTTGGCCTGAAAGATGTCTCATTCTGCTTAAACTTGTCCTGTTGTCCCATGAAGTGACTGTTTCCAGAAAACACCCTGACCTTCTGATTTGCAGGTAGCATGTTGTCCTGGCTTCATGTTCCCAGTGAAATTTGGAAGGGAGACACCAATAGCATTTGCAGTAAAATAAACCCTGTGAACTCCAAAATGGTAAAAATTCACTTCAGCAATCACACTCTGCTTGCTCAAACTCTTAAGACCCGGGGTGACAGTGCTCACTGCCTAACTGAAGCAACAAGTTTTCATTGTCAGTATTTCAGCACAATATTAAAACAACCCCTCTTTGGAGCACAGCAGTTCAGATCCGCTTGCAGATAGTCTAAGAAAAGACCTGCAGCTGAGCCGTAACATGATATGGATGCAGAGCACGTCTTTCAAAAAATGTACGATGACTTAGGGTCCTAAGTTCCATTTTCAAATCTGTTAAAAGTCTCTCCCTATTTTAAGGCCTGGAAAGAGCAATCCCTCGTTCAAACACAGAAGGATGGACTAAAATTGTTCACCTTGCCTGCAAAGACTCAAGCTGGTGGTGGACAGTGAAGAAGGAGGATTTCCAGGTGATAAATTCTGCCTGTTATGGCAGGGCAGGTGTTGCAGACTCTGGACAAGTTGCATAAAAATCTGTAAGCCCAAGTATGACCATGGAGCCTCATCTGATCATCTTTAGGTTAATGGGGTTTGCTGGCCAGCGTGGAGAGATTTGTAACACAAATACCAGGACTTTTATGAATGAAATATGAATCACAATCTGAAAGCAGCAGAAAAAAATAACAGAGCAAGGGTTGCAGGCTGTATTGACCCCCAAGGACCCCACCAAACTGGTACTGGTACAGTGTTACAAGTTACAGAACTGATAACACTGAAGAGGGTGTTGTTGGCATCAAGGCTAATTTGGATAGGACCACAGAATAGATATTAATCATCAGAAGCCCTGAGCTCTGGTAGCAGGAGGATGACAAAAAAGTTGTAGCACACACAGTATTTGTTATTTCTCTTTCCATTACCCAAACAGAGAGGCAGATTTGTTGTCACACTGATCCCTAGAATGAATAAACAGGACAACAGACAGCAATCTTGCCTAAGAGCCTTGGCAGCTGATGAACTCTTGAGGCTGAAGCAATCAAACTTCTTACCCAAAACTATCCCCTCATTGCAGCTGCTGACTCCTAAAGCATGTACAAGACCTGCTCAAACATGGTTTGTCATCATCAGTCATGAGGAAGCCAAGATATTAACAGGGAACCTCCATTTTCTCACACATACAGAGGTCCTGGTTAGGCTACTCAGACACACCTGGGCAGGAGAGTGTGTAAATTTAACAACTTAGAGTCATCTCAAATAATTATCTTCCCGTTTCTCTACGGGAAGATAATTGAAATCTCTCACTGAGATTTCACAGGCCAATTTCTTACAGGCAAGCACAAATCACAAAATAGCTTCCTGCTATTTTCTTTTAGGAGGGAAGTGGGAAAAAGGATCTACTCCCATAGGAAACTCTGGAGGATTTAGGACTAGGTGGATGCTAGTTTGCTTGGAAAAAGATCTTGGTTTACTGCTTATTCATGCTGAACTCATTCTATGGAGAGGGTATGTCAAGCACAGAGACAGTCAAATATGCCCATCTTTGTCTCCTGAGCTGGCCAGGTCTCCCTCTCCACGTCCCACAGAAATAGGAGTGACTGTCAGAAAACAGAGTGATGACTCCACGGCGAACCTGTGACTTCCCACCTCGTAATGTGCCCACCAGCCCACACTGCTTCTCTCATCACCCTCTCAGCTGTTCCCACGCCACAAGGACAGGCAGTCCAAGGGTAAAAGGCTCAGCTGAAGAAAACAGAAGTGACAGCCACCACCCCCTCAGTGATCTGCCTGCTGTTATTTATTAGAGGAGATGAATGATGGGGGACATGTTTAATTTGGTTTGTTTGTTTCATGAATTTTCTCATTACTGCAGGAACAGGGATGCTAAATGCCACATTTAAGCAACATTTTGAGCAGGAAATCAAAAGACCCCTTGTTTTTACTGTTGTTGGTGATGAGATTCTGTGCAGTGGCCCAGCTGACCTCTGTGTGATTCCTGACCATAGAACTATTCAGATTAAATTATGTAATGACCATAAAAGGTTAACGGCAATTTCTGTCATTTGCCAGGTAATTGTGTCTTCCTTGTTTTGTGCACCATTAGCTCAGTTGGGGACTTTCTCTTGCATGTCAATTCTTCATCATTGGTCTGGGTCGTCTCTCATATTTCAAAGGAGGATTCTTAAGCCTTTTGTGCACCCATCTGAACTTTTTCCTGGATTTTTCAGGTATTTTTGTTTTGGGGTTTTTTTCCCTTGCATGGCAGGCAACTCCTGAAGGTCTAAAGCTTTTAATTCATCATTCAAGCAGCTGAGATTTGTAGTTTAATTTCCATAGAAAGGATTATCTTTTTGACATCTCCTCCTTTCCTCTTCTGCCACCCTCTTCCTATTCCCACTGCACTCTGTTCATTCTACAAGACCTGCACTGTTCCTGCACAGAGCTGTTAGGGTTGCAGCCTGTTGGCATCTTCTGTGACTGAAGAAGGGATGCATTTATGACACGGTGTTCTGAATTCTCCACAGAAGGATGACAGAATTACTTCCCTGATAATAGCCAGGACTTTATCCATAGTTCCAAGGCACACAGAAACTTTATTTCCCTTCAATCAAAAATGCTCCAAACAGCTTAGCAGTCTCTTGATCCTTCAAAATCTGCTGAGAACACCTCCAGCTTCTCCTTGAACACCTTCAACATGCTCCCTTGTGCATCCTTGGGGCTCTCTACTGGACTTCCTCCAGTCTGTTGACTTCTGTGCTGGCATGCCCTAAACTGACCATAGCACACCAAATGTGCCAGTGATGGGAAATGATCCCTTCCCTCACCCCTTGACCTCGTGGCCTTTGGGCTAATACAGCTCAGTCTGAGGCTGTCCTGCCTTACCAGAACTACGAATTTGAGTTCAGCTGTCTGCACCATGATCCCCAGCTTCTTCTCAAAGCAAAGCTGCTCCCCAATCAATCAGTGCTCAGCCTGAACTATTGCCAGGAATAATGTATTCCCAGGGTCAAGGCTCTGCATTTCTTAGTGCCAGGCTGCACAAGAATCCTGTCAATCTGTTATTCCAGCTTCTTGGGGCCAGCTGGATGCCAAACCTATGCTCATTGTATCACCTTTTCCTACAATTTATTGTTGTCAACCGCAGACTTGCAGGTTAGGGAAAATAAACTAATCTGGGGGTAGTGATGGTTTCTTCCTCAAATGCCTGCCACATTCATGCAGGATGTTGTTTCCACTCTCCAAGTTATTGTTCATTGTGATTTGGTTCTATGTGGTCATCACACGAAGTAAAATACAATATTAAAAGAATTAGTTCAGTTTCTGCCAGCAAAGACATAATTCTTTACCCTTATCTTTTGACACTCCAGTTTTCATGTGTGTGATTTTAGATGTTTTCCTCGTATGCCATGACTATACAATACATTTAAATGGACTTGAATCTTGCCCCCAAGGCACAGCCCAAAGACAATGTCAGATGAGTAAATACAGTTCTAATCTAGTTGATACAATGGTCATTCCATATTATTTTTAAAGACCGCGAGTCCTGTTTTCAGAAAGGAGCCAGTCTCGCTGTGTCAAAATATCCTCTGCTTTCAGTGCATTGAGGAGACCTCAATATTGGTGCCATTTTTCCCACTGGAGTCTGGGATCTGCTGAACAGCTGGCTGTGAGTAACTAGAACATCAGTACCCTCTCTACAAAAATCATGCAGGTTTGTGAGTTTCTGTGGTTCAAGGCTGTCTCCTCCTTTGCCTTGAAATGGTAATTTCCAGTAGACACTCTGAACAGTAGCAAATCTGAGTTCAAAGCAAACTTTTTGTGTTTAAGGCTGCAGCCACCTTGTTATTTCTTCATCAGGAACCACAGTGTAAGGTATTTGTTGTGACGGTTTTTAACATATGGAAGATCAAGATCAGATTCCTAAAATATTCTGAAAACCAGTTATAGCTTTAACAGTGAGTGTGGTTAAATATAAAGCCTAAGTAATTCGTTCTATTAAAAAGCCCAAGTCTTATTTTTATCAAGTGATGTTATAAGGGCATGTTCTAAATCAGCCAAAAGCTCTTGTAGCTACAAGAGCTTGACTTCTGAATTTTTAACAGCCCACTTAAGTTGGTGCAGCTCCTTGTGCATGTTGTTAGTACAGATTCCCTCCTCTGACATTGACCAGATCAGGCAGACTCCAGAAAATGAAACATTTGAAGAAGACAGGCAAAGAAAACACAAGTGCTGAATGACAATGTTGAGTTTATTTTTCCCGTGCAAAGATGAGTCTCAATTGGACAGGACTAGGAAATAAACCCATACATTTCATGCATTCATGTAACACTTCTCCTGGCATCCCTCTCCATTCTGTCCTGCACTTCTCCCTGTCCACAGGCCCAGTTTAGGATTATGCTGCTGCTGCTGCTGCTCTGCAGCTATTCCAAGCATCCTTTGGGCAGAATGCATATTCCACGCAGGATTAGAGAATGGTTTTGTCTGATGCCCACTGGACAGGCGGTGTGGAGCAAGGTCAAGGCAAGCATGCAGTAGAGCTCTGAAATTTCCTTTTTGATCAAGCAAGGAGTGAGCATATGTTGGCAGATGGAATGTGTGCTCAGCTTACTTTAGGGGAGTTTCAGCACTGACCTTTTGCTGCATTCCCCCAGCAGCAGTAAAATGGTTCTGCTTAAGTAAACTGACATAGACCACGTGCAAACCCAGCTGTCTTCTCCAGCCCACCATTTCTCCTACTGTTACAAGAAGCCTGGATGCATGGGAATGTTGTAATTTAATGTGTGTGTAATAACCTCTCATGGAAATAATGTTGTGAAAATTAATGGTGCTCATGACACAATAATCTCCACCTCGAGGAGCCTGTTTAAAGACTGGCCGCAGGAGTGCCTGTTAATAGGTTCTGGGTTGCTGTACTTTATATTAAAGTCTTCCTGACACAAACAGGAAGTTAAAGGCTCTTACACCACTCCAGCTTGGCCCTCCTTACCTGTCTTTGACTGCTTTATGTTTTCCATGCTTTGTTTCTCTAAGTGTCTTGCAGATCTGGCTGTGTATGACTCCACTATAAAAATTAAGATGGATTAGGCAGAAGTAGGTGATTGAACAGGCCAGTTATTAATGGGCACAGTGCTTTCCTAAAGAGCTACTCATGACAGCATCGTGACTAAAAGAAAAAAATACAAAAAAAACATGGCTCCACATGTATTGTACAGAGCCTGGCCTTCCAAATTCTTGATGCCTTTTTCACGGAATCGTAAAATCATTTGGGCTGGAAGTGACCTTTAAAGGCCATGTAGCCCAACCCCCCTGCAATGAGTAGGGAGAACTTCAACAGATCAGGTTGCTCAGAGCCCTGCCCAGCCTGACCTTGAATGTTTCCAGAGATAGGGCATCCTCCACCTCTCTGGGCAACCTGTGCCTCTCTGGGCAACCTCCGATCACCTTGGTGTCCCTCCTCTGCACTGGCTCCAGCAGATCCATGTCCTTCCTGTGCTGGGCCTCCAGAGCTGGGCCACTTCTCGAGCTTGTCCAGCTCCCTCTGGATGGCATCCTGTCCTTCAGGTGTGTCACTGCACCCTCAGCTTGGTGTCATCTGCAAACTTGCTGAGTGTGCAATCGTTCCCACTGTCCATGTCATTGATGAATCAAAATCATCAAAAATGACTCAGTCCCATTACAGACCCCTGGGTGACACCACTTCTCAGCCATCAGGAGGTGCTGGCTCACCTGCTGGGTGTCACACCCAGGCAAAGGGGCTGATTGTCCTCATCCATAAATGCCTACCTGCCGTAAAATAATCATGGGGAGAAGAAAAACTAGAAAATGTGTCCTCTTGCAGCAAAAGATTTCCCACTGTAAGCAAAAGTAAGATATAAATGTGGTGTGTGCCATTTTGCATGTAGCAACATCAGTTTGCATGACTTGCTCATAATTTATGGACTGCTTGAAAGAAAGAACCACTTCCAATGGGCAGGGAGAAGTGCCCAAAATGGCTAAAAACACATCCAAGATAACAACTGGTGGTCAGGCAGCGGTTTCCAAACAACTACTCAACAGAAGCACTCACATCCTCTGGTGTAGCTGGTCAAGACTGGGGCCAAGCTCCTGCCAATGACCCGCTGCAATTTCCATCTTTGATTGGTGAGCAGGGAGAGAGATTCATTTCTCCAAAAGGGAGGCTTGGCTGGCCTGTGCTGGTAGGATTTCCGCTGTGGGAATGGGCACGGAGCACTCTGATAACTTGGATGCTGCACACACGAGGAGGGGCGGAAGGAAGCAGCCCCTGTTTGTGGGGTCAGGCTATTTCTGCTGGGATTTAAAACTGCTCTTTGGAACAGAGTTGAAACAGTCACTATAAATTACTTGCATGAGAGAGTACAGAGCATTTTGGAGGATTATAATTTATACCAGGCAGGAGCTGTTATGGTTCAGTTTAAGGAGCTTAAAATAAGGCTTTTGGGAGACAACCAAACCAGCTTCAACTCTGGTAACTCCCCAGTTCAAGATATTCCTAAATTGATATGTACAGGGTCTGTTCCTTCCTGGGGGCCAAGGGCCTCGAACTCCTGTTGAGACCACTGGATCTCAAAGATGCTCTGATGATACTTGACACTGTTAAAAGTGAGCCAATGCCCATTAGGAAAGAGCTGATAGTGCCTTGGAGCATATGATTCTCTTTACTCTTCATCTCAACCTGAATTAACTTAACCTAAGGATTTCTTCCCCCAAGGCTTTGTCTTTCATGGAAGGTATCTCTTGAAGGAATCTAGAGTTTTTCTCAATGGGATTCTTTCTGCAGATTTAAAATGAATCTATTTATTAAGCCAACTGGAGATGAAGCATATCTGTCTGGATCCAGATGGTCATCCACGTGCTTCCCAAAGATGGAACAGAGGGAGGGAGAAATCAACCTGTTTCTGCTGACCAAACAGAAAGGCAGACATGAAGCCCTGTCCTGCCATCTCCCAGGCAGCTTAAGAGTACTTCATACCACAAAGGCATAGCTGTATCCTCCTGTTATCTTGGAAATGACACTGTGGCTATCACTCCATTCTCAGAGAAATATTTCTACACTGTGAGACTGATTTCTAAGTTTTCACAAATACTGCTTCTCTAAATCTTCCCTATTTTCTGTTGTTAGTTTTATCCCTGTTAGTTAAGTTGAGACTCTTACTGGAACATGCAGTCCAAAGCTGCCTCCTCTTTAGTCTTTGCATCCTTTAAATATTTACAGATTGTTTTTATATTCCCCTTCAGTTGCCATTTAGCCAGTGTTGCTCTGTGTGTATCTCTTCAAACTTAGCACCCTTGGAAGGGCACACAAGACCAAATTCTGCTCTCAGTTACATCTCTGTAATTTTGGAGTAACTCAGCAAACTTGATTTTGACACGAGACATGGAATTGCAAGCAACACACAGAGCAGAAGGTGAATGCCAAAATAAAAACCAGGATGACAAAACTAATACCACATCCTGTGGGCCTGCAGACTGCAGAAGGTTGGTGTCTTTCTATAATGGTATTTCTTGCTGCATTCTCAGTGACTGGAGGGAAGATTTAGAAGAAATTGTGAACTGCAGCAGCCATCAGGAAGATGCCAGTACCAACAATGGCTCTTCTGAGAAGTGAGATATAGCACATCATTGTGTGCTGGTCCATGAAGAGTGCT
Source organism: Prinia subflava (assembly GCF_021018805.1). Taxonomy (NCBI): domain Eukaryota; kingdom Metazoa; phylum Chordata; class Aves; order Passeriformes; family Cisticolidae; genus Prinia; species Prinia subflava. The sequence goes on along the minus strand of NC_086250.1, from coordinate 12,897,590 downwards.
TGCATGATTTAACACGGATTTTAAGAGGTTTTTCTACCTTACCTAGAATATTTGATGCTAGATACTTTGTACTTCTTTGTGTGTTACAAACATGACATAATAACCTTGGTTTGTTCAGTGACTCTTTCTCTGTTTACTCCAGCAGAGAACATTTCTCCACCTTTTCTCACCCCTTCACAGGGCTGATTGAAAATACTGCTCTATGTCTGTTCTGAAAGCAAAGAAACTCACCAATGAGACCAGAACTGAGCATCACAAACTGAAGTCCACAAATTAAAAACATATTCCATGTGGGAAGTGTGTGCCCAGAGGAAGTTTTGCTTGCTCAATCTGTCTCATCTTCTCCAAGCTGCACTTGGCAGAGCTTGCAACACTGACTTCACATCCTAAGTTGATTCATTTCTATGGCTTTTCTCTTTTGGAGTCTTTATTATGAAGGGTGAACGTTGTTTTTCTCTCTTCACAGGTTATTCTGACAGAAGTGGGAAAGGAAATAAAGAACTATGAATTACCATTCTTTACCCAGAATCTGGCCTAACATCCAAGGACTAATCTTCAAAAGAACTTGCTTCTAAATGTTGGGTAAGATTACACCTTAGTGTTTAAATGCTATTATATCATAAAATCAAGCCCTTCAACTTATGCAACCAGAAATAAAACTTATTTTTTGTTTGTCCTTATACATGATAATAACATATTCTTTTAATTCTGTGGTCCCATAGGACAACAGTCCAGTGGCTGCTACTGACTTCCACCCCATCCAGTATATAGTATGAAGTAATAAATTTATTTTTATGCAGCACTCATGGTCAGTCCTGAGAGCTCCACGAGGCAAAGAGACAAGAAGAGGACAGGCATCTCTTTACACAGCTGACCTGGTGTGAATACCAGGGAATAGCTCTGTATTTTTGGGTATAGCACTGGCAAAAAATAACAGTAAATGAGGCCTGAAAGACTAATGCTCAAAATACTACACAAGCATAAATTAAACTTTCTTCTGAGGGGAAAGTGAGGTACAGATGCAATAAACTGATCAACTTTTAAGCTCACAGAAATACCAGAACTGGGTTAGAACATGCAATCTCAATCTTCTCAGATGGAATTGGATGTTCTTTAAAGCCCCTTCCAATCCAAATCATTCCATGATAATTTCCTCCCTTACATTATATCCCCTCTCCATAATCACCTTCCGTGGCTTCATTCACCTCTCCTACAACAGGAAAAGTTATTAAATAACTTTCATCATTAAGATTTTGCTGTCCAGAGTGAACTGATGCAGAAGGATGGACCTCGGGTGCAACTCCCACCTGTCTGGGCAGTGCCACCTTCTAAGAGTGACATTTCTGGCATCGCAGCAGGGTAGAGGCCCCTGGCCAGGACAAGGTCTGTACATGTGTTTAACTGCCTGCATTCTTCTCCTCCTGTTTGTCACCAGCTCCCACACAAGCAAACAGACACAGGTTGCAGAGCTGGTGACAAGAGGTGAAGGGCACAAGTTATATCCTTGACAAATTCAGACTCTTGGCATTTCTTTTTCCTTGCAATAACCTCAGTTCAGACTCTGTAAAGGGCACCTGCAGTTTACAGTGGTCACCATGAGCAAGTTAAAAAAGCTAAACAATGGCATTTGATCCTCACCTCTCCCAGTGGCAAGAATTTTTTATTTGATTCAAGCCCTGCGTATAATTTTACACGACATTTTCAAGGCATTAAATACTGTCACAAGGCATTAAATACTGTCACCCTTCCAAGGAATCTGCACTGCATATACAAATAGAAAACCTCATGGCTATTAAGTCATTTTCCTCTTAACCTTGAATAGCTTTTCATGACTGAAACAGAATTTCTAAGGTGGCTTTACAGCCATAAACTGCAGCCTGTATTCTACAGCTGCCAGGCACAGACCAAACAGAAAGTACAGTTTAGGTCAGCCCATCCCTATATTCTGCTTTTCTCCAAAGACAGCTAAAAATCTGCTGTTAGCACCACTTCCTTGAGAACAGGTATGAAAAATGGGAATATTAAATGCTCTGTCATGGCTCCTTCAGACAAAGATTCCCTTTGGCAGGCTTATTCAGCATTTACAAGGGTCACCCTTCAGCAAGCATAATTAATAATTTTCCCATACCATTCCTTCCAGTTCAACTTTCCAAAACCTCATCACTAGAGCTTGTTTGTTCATTTCAGTATCAAAGACCAACTGGTTCTTCTAATGACAAGTTTAGATGCAATCTACTGAGGACTGAAAACAAATATTTCAAAAATGAAAGGCAAAAAGCTGAAATTAGTGGCAGTTTCACCCAAGTGCTACTAAATCAAATGGAGTCTTCATGCTTTGGCAAAAATACCAGACTTTATTTTTATTACCAAAGAGTCTAGAAGTATAAGCAAGATATTTGCTCAAGAATTGTTGGTGTTCCTTGTTGGTAGATTTACTGACTGAAGGAAAATATAAAACTAACATAAGTAGGTAACAAAGATCTTTTTCACACACAGATAAACCTTACAACTTCTAAAAAGAAATAGTTCTGCCACCACACCTTTCCCAGACAGAATAGTGTTAGAGCACTTGCTTTTCTGGGACCAGAGTTTGATTTCAGTTTAAGGCCAGCAATGTAAAACGAGCTGTAAGAGGATTAATCCCGCACCTTCTAGAAGAATTTACATCCTTCTTTTCTAGAACACCAAATTAGGTCACATTACTTGCATGATTCTTCTTTAGAAGCTGCTGGCAGAGGAAAAGAAAGTATTTGACAGTTCAGCAAGAGATGTTTGCTGGGTCACTTACATGGCTTCCTGAAGCATGCAAGACTTGATAAAAATACTAAGCTGAGTCTGTTTAATTACACAGTGACTTTATAATCATCATGAAGTGGTGAATATTCCTTTGGTTCTCCGTGAGGATTTTAAATTATGCAGCTTCCCCAAAACAGAACTTTTCAATCTTCACATTTATTAAACTAAGTAACATTTTAAAAAATCACTATGAAGACAGAAAATAAACTGGGTTTTAATTGACTTCCAGGTTCTCCAGTTTACAGAGCAGAATTCAGCAGTACATAGGAAGAGGTTTCTGATTCAAAGTCAGGTCTGCCAGGATCCCCACGATTCCCACACAGCAGAACTGTGGATTTGCAAATCCCACCACCTGGAACGCTCACCCCCACAGCTGCTGTGTTGTGAGCTCAGTGCTTCTGGCAATCCCAAGAATCCCAGTTCCAGACAGGACTTTCCCTGTGGCCATGGAAGGGCTGCTTCAGCTCCTGGGTCCACAGCTGAGTTCCAGGATTGTCCATGATGGGGAAAAGCAGTTCCCAGTGTCCCCATTATCCCCCATCACTGGGATGCAGGGTGGTTTATTCGGGGTTTTTTTGACTTGATTCAAGTTTGTGCCAAGAAATTTCATAGCTGCATCTTGAGCTGTCTCCCTGGCATTTCTGGTTAGTCATAAAATGTTAATAATTAATAAGCAGCAAATTTTATCTGTATAACAGGGTCCAGAACACTTTAGTGTTCCTATGAGGTTCTTCATATAATAAACTGTAATGTAAAGTTTGGAAATAAAGCAAAAAGTAAACATAATTTAAAAAAAAAAGGAAGAAATAATATTTAAAAATTTCTAATTAGTGTCACAAGTGTATATTACTTTGATTTTTTTTAAACACTTCCACAATCTACAGGGTAAATGTCTGATTCAAGTTTTTCATTTTGTAGCAGTAAAATCACTGTGGTGACCATGACAAATTCCATTGGTTATTCTAAGGAAACACCTGTTGTGCTCCTTATTATTCTAAAAGTCACTGAGAAAATTCAGAAAATGTTTGTAGAAGCCAGAAGATGCCATTCCTAGCATAAGCTCTTATTGCTACTACCTATGTATGAGAATTACCTATATATTTCTGTAGATTTCATACAAGTTATATTGAATGTCTTTCAAATAAAGGGGAGGAATTTATCATCAATCCTGTGCTGAAACAAAGCAAGAGGCAAAAATCAACTGCTACTAGCCAAGTACAGACAACATTTTTATTTTACAACAACACGATTCTTGAAATTGCAACAAATGCCACTTTGGGGTCATGAGTCCACAGGAAAGAGACATCCTAGTCCAGAATCTCTTTAATCTCATCCTCTGCCAACAGGATACAGGTGAGTGCCCCACAGAAATCAGTGCTTAGAGGTCAGAGTCAGTGTGGAGGATACTCTGAAGATCTGTGGCAGCATGTTACTCAGCTGGTAAAACATTTCCTCAGAAATTGTCTGGAAAAAAAACACCAGTACACAGGTAAGCTTTGGCTTTTTGTAGTTTGGAAGGATTAAGTCTCTCTCAACTTTGTTTCTTGGTATTTTAAGAGAAATGCTGCTGTTCAGAAGACAACTAAAATTACTTTCAAACTGTGTGTTATAATTCTACTGAATCCAGTTAAAAGATTGACCTAAAAATACTGGCCGTTGACATATCCACATATCCATTTCCAGTAGATTTTTTGTTCCAAGGATTGATTATTTCTGCCAAACCTAAGCAGGACAGTGCTGCTTGTTATCTACAGAACTCCTGCTCTGTGCATTTCAGGACTAGATTCAACTTTGGAATTTATTTGTGGCTTCCTCCTTGCTCATCAGCCTTCTACTTTTCAAGAAATACATGTTACTCCTTTCCTAACATAACTCTATTTTTACTGATTTTTAGAACAAGCCTTGTGCTGGCCATCTTTGGGTATCATCCTGTTTCTGAACATCAGCTAGAACTCCAAATTAAATAATTTCAATTCTAAATTAGAACTAACTTCAAATACCTGGAGAATTAATGCTTTTGTGGAAGCATGGTGAGCTTCCTGCATTGCAACTTTCCATGTTGTCAGACAATATGACTAATAAACAACTCAAATTATGTAATGCAAGGTTAGCCCATCAGAGTAACTAACAGCAAAAAAGTCTCTTTTTCAAAGGTGATACATTCACCATTCATAAAGGTGAACTTCCCAGTTTGAAATTTTAGCATCCTCTCAGAAAATACTACTGGTTATTCAAAAATATAAACCCACCCTTATTCCTCTTTTATAGGCAAGGTAACAAAACCAGATTGATTAATTTAAACTCACCCAAAAGGGGCAGGCAATAGCAGAAAAATCACAACTAGATCTGCTGACATGAGACTTTTTACCAGCAGTCTCCTAGGCTGGATATGGCTTTGGTTTCACCTACCTGTGGTACCAGGAATTGTACAGTCCGAGAAATTCCTCCATCCCACGAGGCCATTTCCATCATGAAACCTAAAAAACATCATTGACGCTGTCTGGATTACCTGTGCAATACTCCCCAGCAGTTACAGCAGGAGCAGGCAGTGAGGGAGATTTCACACACAAGTAGGGTTTGAATTGCCTTAATTACAGATGTTCTCAACTGCCTTCATATCAGACTTGGGCAATGTGATTGAAATGTAGAAAAACCCAATGAGGAGTTCAGCAGAATACCTCCACTGAGGACAGAATAATCACTCCTACTGTGCAGCACAGTGATACACAGCAGAAGTGAGGGTTTCTCCAAACAGTGTGTCAGGAGTTGCTTCCATGGCCTCCTTTCACTGACAAACAGGGGGTGACCTCACTGTGGCCTCCCTGTGGGAGTGCCTGAGGGGAGCCCACAGGAAAGATGGAGAGAGACTCTTGACAAGGGCCTGGAGTGACAGGACAAGGGGCAATGGCTCCACACTGACAGAAAGGAGGTTTAGATAGGATATGAGGCAGAAATTGTTCTCTGTGAGGGTGGTGAGGCCCTGGCACAGGTTGTCCTGAGAGCTGTGGGTGCCCCATCCCTGGCAGTGTCCAAAGCCAGGTTGGATGGGGCTCTGAGCAAGCTGGGATAGTGGAAGGAGTCCCTGCCCATGGCAGGGCGTTGGAATCTTTAAGATGCCTTCCAACTCAGACCATTCTATGATTCTATGATGATTCTATAGGAAAAAAGCCCAGCACTCATTTATTGGTCATGTGATGAACTACTGAAGGCCACAGGAATCCTCTTGTGGCAAATAAGGACGCTCAGAAAAATACTTGTTTAATTGAAGTCAGTGATATAGATGACATATCCATTGTAAACTATTAAAGGTCAATTACTGTAAGAAGAGGTTCCTCAAGCAGGTGGTTGAAAGAAAGTGACTGGTTTTACTGTTTAAGTGCAGCACACAAAAATGCAAAAAGCAAAAACACCACTTAGAAAGACTATGCTGAGTCATGAGGACTATTTTTCCCTAATATCCAAGCTTAAACTGCTGTCAGTGTGAAGCCACTGTCCCTTGTGCTGTCACTCCAGGCCCTCGTCAAGAGTCTCTCTCCATCTTTCCTGTGGGCTCCCTTCAGGCCCTGCAAGGCCACAGTGAGGTCACCCCAAAGCCTTCTCCTCTGCAGGCTGAACAATCCCAATTCCCTCAGCCTTTCCTCCCAGCAGAGCTGCTGCAGCTCTTTAATGAGTTCATGTCCCTGCTCAGGACTGGCTCCCAGATCCCACTGGAGCTCCACTCCCGTACCTTTGATGCACTTGAACACGAGCTCTGCCCTCTTCAGGCACCATGGAATGGTCATCTCCTAAAATGAAGAAATAAAAAGCCTCAATGCCCCACAGATCTAACCAGCAAGAATAGCAGGGAAACTATTAAAAGCAATATTTTTTTTTGTCCTAGAACATAATTTTTAAGTGCATTTGGGACCTAGTTTTCAGAACATTCTAGGCAGGTGTACACATCTTACAGGTGACCATAAAAGCACCACCACTCCTTATTGCTTTCTAGGAGAGCCAGTGTCAGAAGAATATTCTACATTTCTAAGCTGAGATGTTGAATAAAAATGCTCTTGAACCCACTGGAAACTGGGCTGTTCCATTCCCCTGTGGAGCTCCAGAAAAAGTCTACTATTCAACTGATAATTGTCAGGTTCATGCTTCAGCAAATCAAAGGCAGGCTCCTGACCACATCTTAATAGCATGACGACTCCTATCTGTTCTTGATTTTGCTTAAGGTTTCTTGGCATACTCTCAACCTTCAGTAAAACCTCCTCTCTAATACTAGAACTGGAAGAAGCCCTTTTTCCTTAAGATGCATTTATGGTAAGAGTGAGAACAAACAAAATTAATCTTCATCTAATGAAGGAGTTTCAGATATCAACAGCAAATCCTTACCTGAAGTTAAATAGCAAAACATGACATGAAAACCACAGTGGTTTAAGATATGGCTACAAGCACTGGGCTAAATAATTTAAGTTTAAAGTTCATGAAACTTTTTTGGCCGTATGCTACAAAGCCAATTACACCATGATGATGTAATTCTATCAGAGACAGGATGACTCACTGCAAACACTTCTCAGAAAGAAGAAAACAATATCTGTTTCGTTCTGCTGTAGTCTTCAACGTGAAGATGAGCACTTTCTACTCTGAATACAAAAATATAGATGTGGAAACCGATTTTTCATTCTAAGTACCTTTTCAAACTTAAGCTTTACATAGTTTTCTATTCACTAAAGCCAGTCTCTATTTTGCAATGTCAAACACAGTGCAATCTGTTCTTATCAGAAAGCTTAATTTCAGGATTAAAAAAAGTTATTTGAGAGGCAAGGTGATCTCAGAATGCCCAGTGATAACACAGCTGATAAACTGAATGTGTGGCTTTATTAAACAACTGCTGAAAGCCAAAGTTCTTCCTTAGGTGGGAGGATCTCCTGCCATCCCCCCAAAATACACTGTATGTTAAAAACAGGCTAAGTTTGAAATATCTTTTCATAAAGCTTTCATTATGTAAATCCTTGAACCCTACGTGCTGCTTTTAGGACACACACCACATTAATCAGACAGAACAGTGCTGGACAAGCTTGGGTTTGTACTTTTTTTTTTGTTGTGGTTGCTTTTTGACTTTTTAAATTTTTAAGCACTCTGGAAGCAACACTTGGTGTTTATTACAACTCATCTGCCCATGTGTGCTTTCTGTCACAAGTAAGGTTTATTGCTGGTTTTGATCACTGCTTTGGCTTAGTAAAAAACAAGTGACTAAGAAGAAAAGTTCTCTCAGGAGCACCTTGAGCAATCAGTGATGGGAACTGAGCCTACCATGGACTGATCAACACAGCAGGATATGACACCATTCCTTGGACCATTTTAGAGGAACAGAGAGGTTAAATTTTGTGGGCACTCAGGGAAATAACAGAATGTTGCTCCATGCAAGCCACAAGAACTGAAAATGACATAGTACTGATTCAATTCTAATCCATCTTCGCAAACTTAAGTTTTCATCAATTCACCACGTTATCAGGAGTTTTCTCTGGTGTGGAAATGAGGGAGGATCAGCTAAGCACCAATTCAAAATACAGAGAAGGACATAAGAAAGCAAAAAAGCAAATAGCCAATCTCCTAGAGGGAGTTTTGGATAATGGCATTCAAGAAAGTTAAAAAAGAAACCCACCTGGAACTTCAGGTGTTTTTCACTAGCAGAGACACTTCTACACTTTTTAGGATGCAACTGTTTTGTCAAATTAAGATTTCTTCTGCTCATTTAGAAAAAAAAAAGGGGGATAGGGAGACTAACTTCACTGATTAAAGACATGCTGCAACCCTTTTGATTTTATTTTCATTTATTTGTGACAGGCTCGCTACATGGGGCTGCTTAGGGCTTGGGCCTTTGCAGAGCCATGTCATAATCAGGTAATTAAAACAGTAAAGTCCACATTCATCATGTGGGAAAAATATTTCAAACCAAATTTTAATGGGTATTTTCAGTAACAATTAGCAAGGTGCTTAATTCACAGTGCATCTGTGCAAATCCTAAACACTGGATGAGCACATATAAATTTAAAGGCAGGAAACTCAGATGAGAAATATTTGAGATCAATACACCCATCAGTAACCTCTCTTTGGACATAAACTGTGTTCAGAAATATTTGTTATACAGCTTACACTCCTTTCTTTCTACATTTTTAAAAACAATTTTGTCTTAAATTATGGTAATAGAGACAACTGGACTGAGATCACTGAAGAGTCACATTTTTGTCACTGTTGCTGTGTGAGCAGCAATGTTGAAACTACCAAGAGAGGGTGCCAGCTCTGGCATTTTTAGTAATGCCTTGCTGTTAGAGCAATTTCATTCCCCAGTTTATAACAGATTCTAGTGATGAGACAGTAACACCTCACTTGTCCTGAAATCAAACTTGCCTGCTTTTGCCTTTCTCAGGTATCAAACCCAGTTTCTTTCCTTCATTTCAGTTAATGATCAGACCAGAGAGATCTGTTTTGATTGTTCTTGCCGTAAGAAAAACAAAGAATTCTTGATTTTTTAATAGAAATAATAATGAAATCCAATGGCTCCATTGAAATCAATACAGTCAAACTGACGAGAGCAAGTTTAGATGGGATATAAAGAAGAAATTCTTCCCTGTGAGGGTGGAGAGGCCCTGGCACAGGCTGTCCAGAGAAGCTGTGGCTGCCCCATCCTTGGAAATATTCCAGGAAAGGTTGGATGGAGCTTGGAGCAAGCTGGGATAGTGGAAGGTGTCCCTACCCATGGCAGGTGATGGGACAGGATGAGCTTTAAGGTCCCTTCCAGTCTGTGATACTGTGATTACATTTGTGAGGTTATAAACACCACACTTCCATCTGCATTAGGAAAAAACCTTTGGGAGAAGCACAGAGAACACTGCAAATGAATGCCTGTCCCAGGGAAGCACGGAAACATCTCTGCAGCTGGGCTCCTGGTTAACCACCTCACAAAAATGTTCTTCTGTAGGTGGTAAATGCAGAGTCAGAACTGTGGCTGCCAAAGGCACTGAGTTCAGGGTAGCTTTCAGAAATCTGTCATTATTCACTCTTCCCTCAACAAGAAGTTACAGATTTGTGTGTTTCAAATCAGGTCAGCCAGCTGCCAAGCACTGTAATAAAGCAAGCTGCTAATTCAAGTATTACAAAGCCTAAACACAAACCATCCAGCTCACCTTCTGCAAAGACTTACAGCTTAATACAAAAGGTAAATTGTTTTACCAGGATCTTTTAAGAATGCAGCACTAGACAAGAAGATAATTCTTCAGCTTCACACATCTCAAGGCACGCTGAACGCTTGGTGATGTGCTTTATTTGTAGGTTAAAATACAGATACGCAAACAGAAGCTAAAACTAACCAGGTTTAAAGAAAACAAAAACCAGAGGAAGAATACAATCAGGTGGCACCTTGATTTTAAGAAAAAGGTCAATGTATTTAATAAATGTCTGAAACACAGCAGCTGGGTCCTATGAGTGACCCAGGCTGCTGTCCTGCAAGTTTTGCATTTGTGCCCAAAAAACGGTCTCAGTACAAGAGATGAAAAATTTCAGAAAGAATCTCATCTGTTCCTAAAAGTCTACTTTTATGTATGGAAATACATCCTTTAGAAGCTTCATTATTGGGAGTTTTTACTTTTTTAAATGCTTGCTTTTCATGATAATGGATCCTGATCCTGCAAAAAATGGTCACTTCTACTCTGTGTTCCAGTCAAATCCTGTTATAAAACTAGTCACTGTCAAAGGTAATCCACTGGTGAGCATTTATCGTGCTGTGAGTCAGCCATTTTCCACGAAGGAAAGGAAATATTTAATTTACAAGTGAAAAATCAAAGGGTTATTTAAAAAAAACCCCTCTAACAGACTAATTGTTACTGACATCCTTGCATGGATGACCGAATTATCTTCTTTTTCTCATTTCTTTAGGCTTACAGACTTTCCAGCTCTTCAGGATATGAGGCATATGGCTGCACTCCCTGCCCATTGCTTCTTTCCCTGCCTTCCCACCCCTTTTCTTCTCTGTGAGCCAGCTGTGACAGAGAAAAGAGGCTGCCAATAGTTTTAAACTGCTGTGCATTGAGAAATGTTATAGCTGATTGAGAGACAAGCCCTACAGCAGAGTCCCACTACAGAAGAAAATACAAAACTCAGCACAGTAAGTAAGAACACAAAGAGCATCTGCAATATGATGCCTCTTGCCCAGCCAGGATTTGGGGGGACTTAGAGAGGAAACAGGGACAGAAATGAGCAGTGAAGGAGGACACAGTTCAAAATGAAGGTGACATTTGGTTGCTCGTATGTAGGGCTGAGGTGGTAGAACATTTACAGAAGGTAAAGATGGTGTTTAGATTTACAGAACTCTAAGCTATGCTTTGCCAGATCTGCTGCTCCCAAGAGTTAGTTTTAATGTTTTTACAGCTAAAGATAATTAAAAGTGGGGATCTGGTATCATTACTCTATCAGCAACTCTGAAGGTAGAGTTTCTAAGCAAGAGCTTCTAGTTGCGTAGTCCCATCTTTTATTAATACTTGTACTATTGCAGTGAGCTGGATCCAGAAAGTGAGTTGTCCAAAAGGAGGGGTGGGAATAAAAACTTTGAGTGATTCAGCTGGCTGTTTTTAATTGGTCCAGCTCCTTAATTTGGGTCACCATGTAGATACAAGTGCCATGTGGTGCGGCAGGAGCCTGAGAGTGAGAAAAACCATCCCACTTGGCCTACATCAGCATGAAACACACCCTTTGCAAAAATCCGAGGACATAAAACCAGCCCAAACTGAATTTACTCACTTCTGACATCTCATGCACCAGCAGGAGGGGAATGCTGATGGTGGTGATGTCGTGCGTGCAGCAGACCTTGAGGATGTTCCTGAGCCCCATGATGGCCGGGTCCCGAGCGGTGACGTTCACAGACCTGATGTTGTCATCCACGCACAGGTGGAAGGCAACGTGGATTTCCGAGAGGTTGGAGTGCCGTGTGATGTAGAACTCTCCTGCACAGCAAGGCAAACCAGGAAGGCAAGAAATCATGGTAGGGATCTGTACTGAAATCCAATTGTTTGGTAATGCAAGAAAGATAAGAGGCAAATAGAAATACACAGCAGAGATGAGGACATACACAGGAGGTCTAAAATCTCTTGGACTGTCGGTGTTATACATCCATCCCACACTCTCTCCACTGCTTTGATGGGCTCCACTGGCATCATGGCCACATGGTGCAATAAACCATAACAGTGCCAGTACAGGATATGATCTCTATATAGCACAAAACAGAAAAACAAACCCAGAGGAGGTGCAATACTCAAAATACACAATGCAAGCACAGAATTGCAGACAGATGTGGGAGGCGGAAAGGCCAAAAAAGGATGGGTTCAAATAAAGGATGCACAGAGCCTGTGGCAAAAGATAGTGGGTTATGTAACAACTGAGATATGGCAGTGGAACATGAAGGGATCAGTGACCATTAGAATTTAAAATAATCCAGAGTAATGTAAAATGTAACCAAGACATCTTGTTGGGGGTATTTTTAGACTTGGTATTAATTTATCAAAGGTGAGAAGCAGTGAAGTCCAGGTCTCTCCATCATTTCTTTGCACTGGAGATCTAAAGTCTACAGTACAGTCAAGGGAAATGCAGGTGTGCAATGCCCCCACTGTTTCAGTCAACAAATAAACATCTTCCTTCAAACCTGTTCCCACAGGACCCTGAAGTTAAGATCCTTTCTTTGAACTGGGACAGCTGCAGAATGGGTCTGTACTTCTTCTGGATGACTGCTAAGGAGGCAGGAATTCCCAGCAGTGACCCATCTACGAGCAGTAACAGACAGGCCACTGCTGCAAGACACACCTGGATTTATCTGGTCCAAGTTGATTTATAATCCACTCCCACTACCAATATTTAAGGCAGTCATGAAATCAATGTTAATAAGCCCTCACTCAATCATGGGTTGTATGGACTTAATTCCTCCCTCTCCAACTGCATCTTCAAAGTCCACAGCAGCTTTCCTTACTAAACATCACAGTATACACAGAAGATACCTTCCCTGAGAGAGGGATTTCTCAAAGTTAAAAAATCCACTCAAAAATGCTTTTCTCAATGGTTAAATACATATAGCCATAAAATTAACTGCTAGTATTGGAGTTTCGTCTTTTCCCCCTAGATGCTCAGAGAAGTTATTTTTTTCATCCTCAAATTCCAAAAGAAAGTTTTAGGCAAAGACAAGTGATTTGTCCCATGCCATGTGATGCAGTGGCGAAGCTGGGAATAGAAACCAGATGTCCTGACACCCAGTTCTCTGCCTCAGCCACAGGAACATCCTTCTCTGATTGAGGTCAGCTTGGGTTCAGTTTGTAATTTATGTTCTGACTTTAGAGCTAAAAATGTGGATGTATGAAACACAACTTGCTTCAGGAAGAGGGGGTCAATGCCACACAACTCACCCGGCAAAATGTTTGACTGGTTTCGTTCGATATTCTTTAATTTATCTTCATTCCCACTGGTTTTGTTTTCTGTGTATGAACACATGGAACAAATATTAATCATATCCTCTATTAATGACACCTGGGCATAAAAAGGTTCATGTACTGATCTCTGGCTTGAATTTTGACCATGAAGTTACCATAAAGTCCCCAAAATGCAAGGGGGATGGGTAAAAGTGTTTTTGCTCACTTCAACACACCCCAAACTGAATCCTACCTCAAATCACTGCCCCTCTTACTTACCACCCTATGATATTTCTTCATTTGGACAAAAGCAGACACAATATTCCCAGAAATAAAATGAAACTTTGGAAATCGTCCCCATAACCACATAGTATCTTGCTATTACTCTTTCAATAATGTAAGAAATTAAAACAAATTTGTTCCTAAGAGATTTACATAAATCAGCAGCATAAAACCAGTTTTCACCATTTCCCTTGAGATGCTGCAATACACAGGTTCTCAAGGGAATTTGTTTTTCTGTGTACTCATATTTGTTCATGTTCCTGATGCATTTAAATCACATAAGTAGCTCTTTGCAGGGTAAACAGTTTCATGATGTCCAATTGCACTGCCTAAACACCATGTGGTCAGAGCATTTCTCAGCCATCTGCAAACACAGCTGCAAGGAAAACCATTTCCAAAGTTTTGGTCAGCACTAAAAAGCTAAATACACATTTAGGCAATTTGTTATTTGGTTTTCAGCATTCACTTAAAAGGAAGGGGGAGAAGTCATGAACTCCTTTTCTGCAACTTTTAAAGATTTAAATGTAAATGGCAATAAAAAGGTAAAGACAGATAAAGTTTGTGCTGCTACAGGCAGTTTAGGAAAGCAGAATGGCCTGATGTACTTCCTGTGCTGTTAAAATGGGACTTTTATATATTGATTCATTTTAAAGGAGCAGCAAAGACACCACCCGAACATCACATTCTCTCTGTGAATTTCATGCAGAGTTTCTTGATGAACCCAAACATTCCATTTTACAGATGAAATAACTGCAGAAGAGTGGCATCAACTCTGCCCTGCCCACAAACATCCAGCTGACCACTGTTCTATTTCAAGGAGGGTAATTTTGGTTGTCACTGACCATGGTGTCTTTTTGTCTTGCTGCTACGCTGTGCTCTGGCCTTAAGTACAACCTTCTGGACAATTTCAAGTTGTTCTTGGATTCCAGGAAAATGGAAATCCGTGCATTCTTGGCAAACAGTTGCGAAATCTAGGAAAAAAATAAGATTGAAATGCATATCCAGAGACTGTGCTCAGTAACATTATGTAATTCTACTCTACTGATCAAGTAAATCCAGCTATAAAGGCAAAGTCTCCAAAAGCAGATAAAGCTTTACTGGACTCCTCTTCCAAAATTTATTAAGGATTATATTTGACAGATTGTGACATGGTCCCATACCTTCCCCTCTGCTGTGGCTGAGGGATCTAGTTGGTGGCTAGAAGATGCAATTTTGTGTTTAATGACATTATTTAAATGTCTGTCTTCTCTCATTACCTAAAATTTAGCATAAACTCAGATCCTCTTTTGTTATAAATTTAAATATTTAAACAGTAAAAAAAGTACCTGCAAAATAAGCCTAAGTACAAAATAATACTGTTACAATTAAACAACTTGGAAACCATCAACACCACAAATGCAACTGCAGTTTTTCCTGGTACACTTCCCTCTCCTTCTTGCTACAAGCCTGATTCCAGCTGTTTCCAGGAAATATCAACCATCACAGTACATTTTTAATGGCATGCAAGAATAATGACAAGTAATAGTCAAAAAAAGATATTCCAAGTGTATTTTGGTATTAAACTTCAAGACGGAGGTGGGGAAGTCAAACAGGAATAAACTGAAGTTTCATTGGTTAACCTTGATAGAAAACACCATCACCGTACCCACTTACTCAAAAGACATGCACTTAAAATGGCTATTAATCAAACCTTCCAGGAGCAGGGAAGTCACATTCCTATTGTTCATTTTTAATGGAATTCACAGTATCAAAAGCACGTGGTGTTTTTATATATTTACCTATCATTTTAAAATCTGGGCACATTTCTTTTTCATTTTTGCAAATCGGTTCAGTGTGATAATCTGCTATTAAAATAGTTAGAAACTCCTACAATAAATTTGTCTAAATCATTATTGAAGGGTCCTCAAGAACATCTTTCTGTGAGAGAAGACGGCAAGGTTTTATTCTGATGTATTATTTTATTCCTTTTCCCTGACGTGACACCTCCCACCAGAAGGCTCACCTCTTTTGATGCCGCTGTACGAGCTGATCCTGTTATCCACCAGTAGCACCAGGCCACAGAGGGAGGTGGAGTAGAGGGACATTGCAGTCTGCAGCCGATGCAGCTTCACCCCGCTGCGGTGATTGCGCTTGTGCTTGCAGAAATCCAACACGTCAGCTCTCAGCAGCCTCAGGTTGTGCATGGTCTTCAGCTGAGCTCCTGCACACAGCACACGTCTCTTAATCCCAGTGCAAGACTAAACTCAGGACTGGGATTGAAATGCAAGGGCACAAAGTGCTTCCCTAAGGATCTGTAAGGATCTGCAACCACTAACACCCAGAGGAAGTTCTTAGCTGCACATTCAGTTTTACAGACACATCAGCAATTTGCAAAATAGCAATAAAAGTGCGGGGCTTTCACACAGTGAGGCTTGTCCATGCCTGAAATGAGCCTTGCTCCCCTCGCAGAATCACAGAACTATTAAGGTTGGAAAAGACTTCCACAATAAAGTCCAACCTGTGCCCAATTCCCACCCTGTCACCAGTCCAGAGCACTGAGTGTCACATCCAGGCATTCCTTGGACACCTCCAGGGGTGGAGACTCCAAACCTCCCTGGGCAACCCCTTCTGTGAAGAAATTCTTCCTGAGGAATATTGCAGGGCTAGGGATGAAATACTGATGTGTGGTGGTGTATCCTTCCCCACCCTCCCCAGAACCACTCCACAAGCCCATGAACTCCTGCTAGGCCTTAGCATTTGTGCAATGAGCTGTGTGCTGAGGCATCCCTTGGCCATTCCAGGAACTGCTGCATGGCTGAAGTGGGAGCTGCATGGAGGGGAAGGGATCATCAGTCAGCCCCTGACAGCCTGGAAACATCCCCTACCTGGCCCACGGCCCAAGAGGAACAGCACCATTGCTGCTGGAGTTTTGGAAACTCCAGCAATTCAACCTGAGGATGAACATTCTCCAAATGACTCAAGGCAATCATCTCATGACCCTATGGACAGTGGTCCTCAGGGATGTCCTTGGACATTCCTGCACCACAGCAGGCTGCACCAGCATTTCTCTCTGACAGAGATGCCTCTTGGAGCTTGCAAACCCCAAGTTTGTGATACTGAGAGGACTGCTGCTGCTCATCTCTGCCTAAATCATTTTAGATTTGGTTATAATCCAATTTTCCTCTCTGTGTTTTATCCATATAGTAATAGAGTGAACCTTGCCTGAACTTTTTTGCTCTTTTGCAAATCTGTATCAAACCTGCTTTGGCTGATGCCTTTGCTGGTGATTTTGTAAGTGACCTAAATCACTCCTGAACAACATAACATGGTCAAAACACCACAAGAAGATTCTACTGCATAAACAAAAATACAAATTGCAAGTATCTATTCTGCTGTCAACTGATTGTGGGAAGTGAATTTCATAAACACATTTTTCTACCAAATATAAGAAAAGTTGAAGCATCATTTTTAGGCAATATGTTTTGCTATTGCTGTGCTTTTTTACATGAGTCACCCAAACAAAATGGATAAAAATTTGCTTTTAGAATGTTTTCCATTACGATTTCCACTTATTTCAGACATTGCTTAATAGAGTTTATGCTGTTTTCTTCCACATGTAAAGAACAAACACAAAACAATTCCAAACTATGCATTATACACATTTAGAGTCAAATACAGTAAATAATACGTGTCTTGGATACATTATTTATTACCAGTTGTTACTTGGTTTACTCCACTTACCTAAGTGAATAGTAAAGCTTTCTTCTAACAGCCTCTGTTCTTCATAGATTCTCCCATTTCCTTCCACAGATTCCCTCAGCTGACTGGGCTGAACTTTAATTTCATCACTAAAATAATGAGAAAAGTAGCAAAAAGTTAATCCTAATTTTTATTCAAGACCAACAACTTTGGGAAAGTTACCCCAAGTCTTCTCAGCTGGTCTGTGGAAACCAGGAGACCAAACCCATGAGCATGAGCTCCACAGGTGAGGTTTCACCTTTACCTTCCTGGCAGAAGGGAGACTCCACTGTTACATTTACATTACTTGGCTCATTTGTAAAGCATTCCAAGACTGAGAAATAAAAATAAGGCACAATACCTAGTTATAACATAGTAAGAATGTAGGAATGAAAGGAAAACAAAAAGAATTCTCCTCAGCCTATTTACAACAAACCTTATTTATGAAGTTGCTACATAAAGTGTTTCTTTTCTCCTTCCCACATAAAATGGGAGATTAAAAACCACCTTATGAAATGTTCCACAGGAACTACCAGGAAACATTTCAAGTATCAGTTTTATTTTTTTCCCTGTCAATTCACCTGTCTGGTAGTGACACAACAAATAATGTTCCTAATACATGAAAGAACATCAGCATCTCTCCAAATTGTTTCTGCATTAGTGAGAAGTTTCTCTGTTTTCAAAGTGTCTCACCTCCAAAAATCTTCTATAAACTTGCAAGCAGTTCTACTGATTTCAACTGCCAAGTAGCAATGTACCAGTGATAAAGAAATAGGACCTCACCCAATTTACAAATTCTAATTTCCCTGCCATTTCCTCGAATAGAGGAAAGCTTCTCATTCAACTCTCTCCACAAGCATTCACACAAAAACATTCCATTTTTAGCTGTCCAGTGACATACACATAGTAAAAGAAAAGAGGCTTATTCTTACAATTTTTTGAAGTACCATTATTCTCTAGAACATGCTTAGGTGGTAATAAAAAGCCTTGTGGAACAATGTTAAAGACAGACATAGGAAAGAAAGGCAAAATAGGAGGAAATTCCACTCATGTCAAGCTGTACTTTAGTGCATTACAACACTTTCTGGTACAGAGAGTTCATAACATCACACAAGGAAGAAACTCCTAAAATTACACATAATTATTTATGATAGTCTATTTGCCTTTGATATGCTTTGATTATCCCATGTAAATTATTTATAGATATGATCATATCATAATAAATAGGACTACAGTATTTTATTTAAAAGATTATATAAATGCAATCCTTTGAACTATTTCTGCTGGAATTATGCATCACAGAAGAATTCAATACCTGACTGAGCTGTTGTTGGGATTCTTTAGGTCCTGATGAAGCTTTATCACCCACTCCTGATATTCCTGCTTCTGGATAGCAGTAGTCTGTTTTAATTCATTGGTCCATTTGTTCTCCAAATCCTGACAGGAGAACAGTGATAATTTGAGTGATGTGGGTGTTCTTTTTAAGGTGATTATGTGCATGACATATTCTAGTTACCTGCTGAGACTCAAAATGCTGAGCTGCTAAGGAATTCACATCCTGGTCAGTCAGTGACTTCCCAAGCTCCTGCATCACCTTATCCATTTCAGCTCCTTGCCTGAAAGAGAAGCAAACACAGATTTCAGGAGACTGGCAACAGCACCCTTTGCTGTGACACAGCAACAAACCTGGTTGTTTGTCACTGACAGAATGAACAGTCACCAATTTAGCAAAAAAAATCCACAAAACAAACTGGAGTTAAGGGTCAGGGATTCAAATCAGCTCCTGTGTAAACAGAACACCATTTACCCTCACTGGGGACAGCCTCAGCTGCCACCAACATAGGGGTGTGATAAATTCCAGTAGAGATATAAATTCCAGCAGAGTCAATACACAGCTACATCACACATCTACAACACTGCTCCTTCTTCTGTATGCACACTTGAGAAGAGGCAATGAGCAGCAAAAAGATTTGCTAACACCTTACTGGCAACATTGACCCCCAAGCTAGAAATACGTACAATTCAGTCCAGAGGAAACCATAGTATGAACTGATTATGCACTGTCTAATGTGAGCTTAAACATACACAGCTCAAGAGGAATATTGCCACTCATCATGCTAAACCAAACCTACTGAAACTACTCTGGCACAAAAAGAAAAATCCACATTCAACGTGTTCCCTCTTGTGGATAAAGGAGTCACCTGCAGCTATACAAGTTTATTCCAGAACTCGGGACTCAAACCCAACACTTTCTGGCAATCAAGCCTTATAGTCTCTTCAGTCACTGAAAATAATAGAAGGTCATCAATATAAGGCAGCTGACCCTAATGACATCATAGAATTATGGAATGGTTTGGGCTGGAAAGGACAAGAAAGTTCATTTCATTCCAGTCCCTGCCATGGGCAGGGACACCTTGCACCACACCAGGTTGCTCAGAGCCTCATCCAACCTGGCCTTGGACACTTCTAGGGATGAGGCAGGCTGCCTCCCTGGGCAACCTGTGCCACGGCCTCACCACACCCTTAGAAAATATTTTTTTTCTAATATCCAATCTAAATTTCCACTCTTTCAGTTGGAAGCCATTCCCCCTAGCCCAATCTCTACATACTCTTGTGCCAGCCAAGTGCTGTATGACTTTGGGTTTACACAGACAAATTCAAGCTACACACGTTGTCCTATGAGTCAACACACCCAGTGGCAGGCAACCCTATTTAGTAAGAGAGAGGAAAACCTAAATAATAAAAATGTAATACCTTTCACGTAGTTTTTTCAGTTCCACGTCCCTTTCACTTATTAATTCCGAGATGCTAACAAAATAATTGTGTTCCAGGTTTAACAGCATTTCAGAAGCTGGAGAATGGATCAGATCATGATAAACATCGGCAAAATCTTCATCCCAGCTGGTTTCTTCAGGTTTGGCATGTTCTAACGTTGTCTAAAGAAAATATAAGAAATTTTAAAGGATAAGGTACTCTTAGGACATATAAAGATCCTCCATAATAGTGGGGTAAAACCATGGGGACCCACACACAGCTTTTACCATACATAAATTAACTTCCCTAATTTGAGCTTTCTGCATTCTACTTTAGCTCTCAATTTTCTCCTCCCATTTTTTCCTCTTTCAAAGCAACTAAAGTCAGAATCATTAAGGCTTGGGCTACAGTGAGGAATTACCAATTTTCACACAACACCAGCATGGAAAGAACAGTAATATCCACAATAATACTTGCACCTGATGAATTTTAGATAAGGCCCAAAACACCAGCTGTGCAAACAAAAATGCTTTGCTAGTAAGGATGACTAACCTCTGATATCACTAGGAATTTGATCAACAACACTCATTTAAGAAAAGCTATTTTTATTGAACAAAGAATGGCCCAAGAACACCAGTTTTGCAAGCTTTTAATGTAATTTTCACATTTTTCTATATTTCATGAGAAGCAAATTCAATTCCTATAAACTTTTCCTCAAAGACTGCAGGTTTGTCATTTTTTTTTCTCTTCACTAGGACTCCTCCAGTTCTTTTGCACTCCACTATTTTTAAGATCCCATCTGAAACTGGAGCCATTATTCCAATCAAAGCCTCATCCCACCTAGATAATGTGAAATAATCGTATGAACTCAAAAAATGAACTGAAAAGTCTCTCTCAACTGTACACTTTCTCCTTCTAGCCTTAATTGCTTGTTACTGAGATTTAGGATAGCAGTGTCATTTCCATTACTTCTTGCTTTAATTCTAAGCCACTATAAGCCTTATGCCTATTTTTTGCTTGAGTATCAACTGTTAAATGAACAACAGTTTGCCTCTCCATTTTCTATCTTTTTACTCTTTTAAATTCAAGAAAAATCTGACTAAGAACTTTTAGGATGAAGACTTGATGCTCACTTTCAGATAAAAAGAAAAAACTGCAAGAATTGCAGTGAATTTTAGTGTAATACTTCATCCCCACAATCTGTGATTGCACACACACATACTGTCACAAAGTAAGCTCTGAATATTAACATTCCAGCCTTAAGCTTACCTCTTTATAAGCTTTAGCCCAAGTATCTGCCAGCTGGTTGATGTCTATTTTTCCTGATTTCACTGCTTCCAGAGCCACTTCAGCTTCTCTGTCATAATCTTTTATAGTTTCCTCTTCTACAAATTTACTAAGAGATTGCTTCAGGTCTATTACAACGAGAAAAAAATGGTCCATCAACAGAACACATCAGTAATCACCAAGGCAACCTGTAAGTAAAGTTTTTCCCCTAAAAACATTTTCCTTGCTAGCACTGACAGGAATCTTCTCTGATATTTTGCTGTTTAAAAACCAATTTTGTGAACACTGTTCCAGTAACACACCCTTAGTTTGGTTTCTTAGAGCAAGCTGTAAGACACTTGTGGCCAAGGATACATGAGATTAATTTAAGACATTGATTCATACCATTTTCTACAAAGCATGGCAGGTTGTGCAGAACCATCAGACGTCCATGCAAATGACTGATATTCTCTTGCACAGGGAATTTGAGAGGCACGGTAAGCACCAAATGTTCATTTCCAGCACTGAATTTGTACACATAGTCTCTCTCTCTAGTGAAAGTTTTTGCTTTATCAGGCTTCATTCTCTTGAGTTTGTTTTCTGCAATAGAAATGAAAGTAACAAGAAAGTAAAAAGAATTATTTTGTAAACTCAGAAGTAAAAAAAGGTAATGATATGCTTTGATTATCCCATGTAAATTATTTATAGATGTGATCATATCATAAAAAAGCCATGGCTTGCTAATAATTAACAGTCAAAAATACTTAACCCCCCCAAGTTTTCACAGATACTCAGTTTTGACTTCCAAATACATGCATCTGGAACTGAAGCATAAATAGCAGTTTCCAAAATACCAAGTGCTTTTAAAATGTATTTGAGTGTGTCAATAAATAAATTTGGGTAATTGCTCCTAAAAATTGCAGCTTAGACCTCCTGACTTAAAAGCAGAATCAGGGCAGATGGGAATCCTGATAAACAGAAAATTAACTGAAGGACCCTGACTTCTGTCACGGATGCCTCAAAAGCTGAAATCCTGCAGAGTGCATAGAGATTTTATTTCCTCCTTTCTGCAGGTGCAAGGCCTGGGCAGTGGGGGAGCAGATGTTTGCAACGATTTTTAGAAAGAGCTGATTTTGTTTTTCTGTAACCTGTATTAAAAAAAGTCAAAAGAGATGCAAGGGGGCTGTGTACAGAATGAAAACACGGGCTGGGATAACTGTGCTGGTATTTTTACCCTCCATAGAGCTTCTCTGCTCATTCTCATCCCTCTGTTTTGAACATCACCTGCAAAGCTGGACACATTGCTTCAGCCGAACCCTCCCCAGTGCTAAAAAACACACCCCGAGGAGAACAATAATAATAAAAAAAAAACTACAGCAGAATTCACGAGGTTGGGGGGGTTGGGTGGGTTTTTCTGTGAGCAAACATACGTGTTAGACACAGATGAAACACGCCAGTTTCAAAAACAAACATCTCAGGACAACCAATATTGATGCGAGGCGGTGTCCCGGCCTCTCTGGGAGTGGGACTCAAAGGGAAATCCTGGGAATCACAAACCCGACCACGCTCGTTCTGCTGCTCCCCGATGCAGCGAGGAGGTGGGGAGGGGGCTGATGGAGAGGGAGCAGGGGACGAACCCCCTGTTCCAAAGAGGACCTCCTGCTCCGAAATCGCAGGCTCGGAGCCGGCAAGACACGGCCTGCGGGCCCCCATCCGCATCCTCCCCGCCGCGGGGAGCTCCCGGTGCCCGCACTGCCTCCGCTGGAAGCGGCAGCGCCCGCGGGCACCGGCCCGGCGCGGCCCGACTCACCTGTCTCCGGCGGGCAGCCGCGGGTTAAGCGGGCCGCGGGGCAGGGGAGCCGCGGTGTTCCGCCCACCCGCGCCCGTCATCGCAGCTGCGCGTCCGCCGCCGCACTTTCGGCGCTGCTGCTGCGGCCAGCGCGCCCAGCGGCGGCGGAGATGGCGCGGCCGGCCAGGAGGTGCGTGTGCCGGGGCGGAGGGGCGAGGGGCTCCCCCCATCCCCTCGGGGCCTCTGGGGGATTCCAGGGTGGCCCCTTTCCCTTCCGGCGGAGCGGTCGTGATCAATGGCGCAGGGCCGTGTTGGAGGCCTGGCATTAGTGGCGTCCCCCGGGAATCTGTCGTAGAATGGTTTGGGTTGGAAGGGACCTTAAAGCCTATCCAGTTCCAGCCGCCTGCCACGGGCAGGGACACCTTCCATTATCCCAGGTTGCTCAGAGCCCATCCAGTCTGGCCTTGGACACTGCCAGGGATGGGGCAGCCACAGCTGCTCTGGGCAACCTGAGCCAGGGCTTCTACCTTACAGGGAACAATTTTTTGCTAATTGTTTCCTAATCCAATTTGAATTTACCCTCTGTCACTTTGGAGCCATTGTCCCTTGTGCTGTCACTGCAGGCCCTTGTCAAGAGTTTCTCTCCATCTTTCCTGTGGGCTCCCTTCAGGTACTGCAAGGCCACAGTGAGGTCACCCCAAAGCCTTCTCCTCTCCAGGCTGAACAATCCCAGTTCCCTCAGCCTTTCCTCCCAGCAGAGCTGCTCCATCCCTCTGATGCCCTTGGTGTCCCTGCTCTGGCCTGGCTGCAGCAGCTCCCTGTCCTTCCTGTGCTGGGCCCAGGGCTGGCTGCAGCCCTGCAGGGGGGGGTAACGCTGGGCCCAGTGTTGTTTAAATTGCACATCCATGACTTGGATAGGGGTCGATGTCTCATCAGCAGTTCACAGATGACACAAAGCTGGGAGGAGTGGTCGGTACACCAGAGTGCTGTGCAGCCCTTCAGAGGAACCTGGTCAGGTTGCAGAGATGGGCAGAGAAGTGTCTAAAATTCAACAAAGGCAAGTGCAGTATACTGCACAAGGAATAGCCCCATGCACCAGCACAGCCTGGATGTGACCTGCTGGGCCAGCAGCTCTGCTGAGATGGACCTGGGGGTCTTGGTGGACAACAGGCTCTCCATGAGCCAGCAGTGCCCTGGGGAACAAGAAGGCAAAATGGAATCCTGGGGTGCACTGGGAAGAGCAGTGCCAGCAGGTCAGGGAGTGATCCTGCCCCTCTGCCCAGCCCTGGGAGGCACATCTGGAGTGCTGTGTCCAGCCCTGGGATCCTCAGCACAGGAGGGACAGGGAGCTCCTGCAGCAGGGCCAGCAGAGGCTGCAGAGATGATTCAGGGCCAGGAAAGGCTGAGGGAGCTGGGGCTGTCCAGCCTGGAGAGCAGCCCCAGCTGAGAGGGGCCCTCAGCCCTGGGTGTCCCTGCGTGCAGGGAGGGCTCCGAGCAGGGCCCAGGCTCTGCTCCCTGGGGCCCAGCAATGGCACCAGAGGAACGGGCAGGGACTGATCCCAGGGAGTTCCACTGACATGAGGCAGAACTTCTGTCCTGTGCAGTGACCGAGGACTAAACAGATTGTCCAGAGAGGGTGTGGAGTCTTTTAAAAAAAATCTACAACCTATTCCTTATAAGCCATTGTACACAGTTGCACTGGTTATAGGTTTATCTTTGTTCTCTGTAGCCAGGGAACAGCTGGAGCTTTGCCATGGGAGAGTTAGTTTGGGTATCAGGAAAAGGTTCTTCCTCTGGAGTGTGGTGGAGCACTGGAACAGGGAATGGTCACGGCCCCAAGGCTGCCAGATCTCCAAGAGCCTTTGGACAGAGCTCTCAGGGATGCACAGGGTGGGACTGTTGGGGTGTCCTGAGCAGCGCCAGGAGCTGGACTGGATGATCCTGGTGGGTCCCTTCCAACTCATGGATAATCCATGATTCTGTGATTCTCTCCAGCTGAACACGTATTGCTTTCCTTCCTTGTAAAACATCATTTACCCGAAAGTGTTACTAAATCAAGATTCTCAGTCAGGAAGGATTAATAGTGTATATTTTACATTTTTTTTTGCCACAGGAACAAGAAAGTTGTTGATTATTCTCAGTTTGGGGATTTGGAAGATGATGGTAAGTGGGATGTTCTTGTACATCAAAAATTTGAAATCATTGCCTCTTACCTAAAAGCACCTGTAAAAGATGGTCTGTTGAATTTTTCTTCTAAATACATTTAAAGATAATGCAGTTATAGTTGTTGTGTTCTTTTAAAATAGAAGTAATTTCCAAGAAGGTTTATGTTGATATATTTTCAGCGTGCAATGAAAATGATGAAATTTAAGAATATAATTAGAGTTTGTTGCTGTTTTCCAACAGATGAAGACTTTGCACCTTCAAGCAAAAAATCCAGAACACAGCTCAAGGAATCAAAGAAGGAAAAAAAAGAGAAGCCAAAAAAGGCCAAAGAAGTGACTCCCTCACAGACACAGACGCTTAGTAAGAGGTAAGAAATGTTGTGGTCAGCTCTGTGTAAAACCGGATTTCAATAAGAATATTTGCGTTTGGTTTCTTTTCCCCTATAGTTTTAAGCAGCTGAGAACAAACAACTAATGACTATAATAAAGACTTTGAGCCTTTTTGATGCACCTTCAAATAACTCTAAAAATTCTGAGTTTCTTAGGGACTCCTAAACCAGGGAAGTATAAAGACAAGTTTGATTCCTTCCAAAAGAACATATTTAAAGGAAGATACAAAGTCAATGTCAATAAAAAAAGAGAAATCTAATTTTTATTAGTAGAGTTGTGTTTAAATGTTACATTTTGGTGTGGCATTTCAAGCAAAGGCAATCACTTTTTTCTCTGTAGTAATGCCAGTTAATAGATCATACATAGATATGTATCTATATCTATATATATGCACACATACACTGTTTGCAGTCATAATGCTTTTAAGTATAGAGTGCTTTAAAAATTAGTGTGTGTTGTGTCTAAATGATTTCAAAATGTAATATTTGTAACACGATATGCTATAAATATATACTGAAATATTAATCTCTTCACAAGTATCTGAATTTAAAAGAGTTCACTGAGCCAGAAATAGTTCTGGAACACTCATATAATTGTTTTATTATTTAACATGTTGGCATTTTTTTCCCCAGGTTATCCTTGGATGACAAACTTTATAAAAGAGATTTGGAAGTTGCCTTAGCCTTATCTGTCAAAGAAAAATCTTCAAGTCCCCAAGAAGTGCAAAATTCAGAAGAACAAGGTTACTTTACAGTTCCATGCAACACTTTATTTATATGCAGTGAATTTGAATATGGCAATTTATTTTACACTGAAATAGGTTGAAAATGTTATTTTATTTCAAGATGTCATGACAAGAGAGAGTTTCTAGGTATTGCCTGTTTTCTTATGTTATTGGAGGTTTTTTTCTGTGAGAGAAGTAACTCTTCTATAAGATCTTCCAAATATATGCTCGGATTAGAGACAGATAAAAACTTCAGCTATTTTAATTTCTTAATATTTGCACTTTTTATAATGTGTTTTTGTATAGTAATATTTCATACTTTTAACTTTTTTTTCCTGGATCTTAAAACAGGTAAAAATATTGAATCAGAAAATATGCAGAGGAGACCCCCTTTTTCCAACTGCAGTGTAGACAGTGAACTTTTAGGTAAGTTGTTCTCACACTCTTCACAAAGAGCATTTAAGTAGCTACCTCTTCTTTGTTTCCGTTGGGGTTTTTTTTTGTTGATGTGGAAAAAAGGTCTTTATCTTAAATAAAGGTTGAAGGATATGTCAATTCTTTTATTAAAAATTTGGTCCCAGTCTTAAAGTGAGCAAACCTGTGGATTGGTGAATTTTTGGTCTTTTTGTTAGCCTGATTACAGATAAATGTTTATAAATTTGACACTGAGAAAATACAATGAGAAGCACATGAAAACAAGTGTCAGTGATATGTTTCTGAATAGTATAACTTCATATCACCACAATGAACTCTGGGGACTCAAATACCAAATGATTTTAGAGGAAGAGAATGGATTTACTGTGAAATTGAGCTGATTGAACCACGTTCTGGTTTGTAGGTCTCAATCAGGTTATGGATGATGACACACCTGAGGGTGATGGGAGGCAAAGAACAGCAGCAACCAAAGTTCCAGCACATCACAAGTCATTGGTGGTTGACAGTGATGACAGAACCCATGATCTTGATTCTGAGCCAGAGTCTGTACCCAGTAAGTTCTTTTCCACTAAAACTCTCACCTTAGAAGTGCTTTGAGTGTAATGCCTTACATTTAGTTTGGGTTTTTAGTGAAATTTTTGCTGTTTTTAGTGCATTTTTCCTTATTCCCCTCTTACTGAAGCATTATCCCTTCAAACTTGTGGCATCTCATTTGCACTTTCACACTAAATTTACACACTGGAGCTTATTCTCTCCCAAACCAGCAAAATGTCACTGCTTCTCTGCATTTGTATGTCAGGAGAAATTCCTTCTGCCCTCCTTGTCCAGGAAAGATTAATCTCTTTCAAGATCCTCTGTTCATTTTTCCAGTTGTGTTCTGGGTTTGTGTCAAAACAGTGACTCTGGAGTAGCATCAGGTGTTGGAGCTTTCATTGTTGGCTTTGTTTAAGCTTATTTTAAACAGCAAGTAGCCTCCCTTCTTTCCTTCCTGTGACTGTCATCTTCTGGAACAGCAAGCTGCATCATGTCTGTCATTCCCTGATAGGCAAGGTGTCTGTATCAGTATTTACTGCTTCAAGGTGGGACATTCTAGAATCATCCTCATTATTTCTCCTGGTCTGTCATCTTCAGTGATGATTTCTCTGCTAAAGAGCATCTTTCTAAAGTATTTATTTTTCTCATCCCAGCATCACCTATAGTTTCTCCCTCCTGGATAACAGAACACAGCTCTGAGCCGAGGCAGAGGGTGATGTCCAGCCCCTCAGAGGCAGCGGGGAGGCCTCTGCATGCATCAAGTCCTGTCACAGACAGAAAGCCCAAATGGACACCACCAGGTAGGGGTGAGGCTGCAGCTACAGACACATACACGAGCTGACTTCAGCTTTTAGCAGTCTCTGCTAAAAGCAAACAAAAAAAAATACACTATTCCAGGAAAATGCCTGCCCTTTATATACATGTTATAAAGATTTTCTTTGGACAGATTTAAAACAAGAGAGAAAGGAAGAAAAGCTGTATCTATGCTTCTTTTATAGCATTATCATTAACTCTTTTATCTGCATGTTTTCCAAGCTGTGGATCAGACCTTAATCAAAAGATCCTTTCATGTCCATTTCTCTCTTATTTAGAGCTTTCTTTATCTCTGGTATGTGCTAAATTATTATCTATTCTAAACAAAGAATATTAAAAAAATGCTGGAGTATTTTAGCTGCTCTAATGAAGCAAATGCTTAAAAGCTTTATTTTCTTAAGGTGTTTGAGCATGCTCTGACTCCTGATTCTTTGATTTTTCTTCCTAATTACTCTTCTGTACATGGTTCTTTCTGTTTGGCTCCTTTCTCTCAAGTCCTCATTTCCCCATTGGAGTTGTGTTTGGTGTTTCTCTGTGGAGTGCCTGAAAGTGGCCAGGACAGTGGGAGCAGTTGCCCAGGGCAGCTGCAGAGTGTGGCTGGGTAATTTCCCTGTGCACCATTCCTGCTGCACTGGCTCCCAGAGGGAGGAATCCCTGGGGAGTGATTTCCATGTGCCTCTGTGCTTCAGACCTTTTTGCACTCTCTTCACAATGCTTCTTTTGTCCTGCTAGGAAAATTACTAGAAGACAACAGTCATAGGATATTTTTTCCCCTTTGAACTTCTAATACCTTCTTTTTGTTTTAAAATCATCTCCAGCTCCATCAGGAAGCAGTAATGCCTCTGTGAAATGTGTTCCTGTTAAGTCACCCACTCACTGCCTTAGACTTGGCCTCTCCAGGCTGGCAAGAGTCAAACCTCTCCATCCCAGCGCTACCAGCAGTTAATGGTCAGTAAAAATGTGCCACGCAGAGGAAAAGACTGTGGAAAGGGTTTTGCTGATAAACAGAGGGTGGGCAGCATCCTGGAATCATCCATTTTGGAGGACTCTTGTTACAGATGTGTCTGATGTTAGGATGAGTTTTTATTCTGCTAATTGCTAGGCGTCTTTAAGTGCTACTGAATAACAGTGCTTTTTAACCAAAGTGACATCTGGGCCACTGACTTTTTGATGTATTATATTTAGGGATGTTGGTTTGTGATAATTTTAATTCTTTAATACTTAAACTCCTGGCATTAACATAGTCTAGACAGCACTATGGCAGTATGGATAACAGGGAAATGTTTTTTAGAATGTTGTATTTTTTAAAAAAAACTAAAATAAAATACTTTATAGTATCTAACTGTATTCCTTGAATTTATTAATTTTGAAGGTCACTTTAAGTGTTGGTTGCAGTGTGGCAGATATTTTACCTGTGTATGCTCTTACTGGAAGTCAGCAGCATTAGTCAGGCTCAGACAATGAGGAATTTCCTTGGAGCTCCTGGGGCTTCATTGAAGATCATGATACCATGCTAAGGTAGGGAGTTTCATAAAGCAGTGAAGTGATTGTTACTGATTAATGAAACTGACCTTTTACTAATCCACAGTGTCAGTAATTTCCTATCTAAGCCTGTTTACAGTGGATAGCAGCAAATCCATTTCTCCCTGTATTACTTGTGACTCAGGGAATTGCATTAACAAAGGAATATCACAGAATCATGGAATGGCTGGGGTTGGAGGGGATCTTAAAGATCATCCACTTCCAACCCCCCACCATCAGCAGGGATACCAGATTCCTCAGAGCTTCATCCAGCCTGGCCTTGGACACTGCCAGGGATGGGGCAGCCACAGCTGCTCTGGGCAACCTGTGCCAGGGCCTCACCACCCTCACAGGAAACAATTTCTTCCTCATATCCAACCTAAATCTTTCTGTCAGTGTGAAGCCATTGCCCCTTGTCCTGTCACTCCAGGCCCTTGTCAAGAGTCTCTCTCCATCTTTCCTGTGGGCTCCCTTCAGGCTCTGCAAGGCCACAGTGAGGTCACCCCAAAGCCTTCTCCTCTGCAGGCTGAACAATCCCAATTCCCTCAGCCTTTCCTCCCAGCAGAGCTGCTCCATCCCTCTGCTGCCCTTGGTGTCCCTGCTCTGGCCTGGCTGCAGCAGCTCCCTGTCCCTCCTGTGCTGGGCCCAGGGCTGGCTGCAGAGGGGCAGAATCCCCCTCCCCTGCTGCCCTGGGGCTCTGGGTGCAGCCCAGCACAGGGGGGTTCTGGCTCCCAGCACACACGGCTGGGGCAGGGCCAGCTCTCACCACAGCACCCCCGAGTCCTCCTGCCAGGGCTGCTCCCTGTGCTCATCCCCACCTGGATTGATCCCAGAGGTTGTCCTGACCCAGGTGCAGCACCAGCACCTGGTCTTGTTCAACCCCATGAGATTCCCATGGGCCATTTCTGGCTCCTGTCCAGGTCCCTCTGGAAGATGTCGTCCATCAGGTGCTACCTATGCCTTTTCAAAGCCTTCTGTTAATGGTTCACTGACTCCTTGCAGATTGGTTGTCTGTTTGCTCTTGAAGCATTATCAGTCAAGTTATTGTGAGGCAAAGATCACTGTTCCAGCTTTCATTATTTCTGAAGAAAACAGAATTTAGTTTTGATTCAGAAACTCTAAAGTGTGTGATTATTTCCTTCTGTAATTCAAAAGATCCAGAACTTTCATTTCCCAGGTCTATATTAGTTAGATATTCTGTTTAATATGAAAATCTGTGTCTTTAAAGTGGCTAAATAATAAAGATGTAGCTTAATGCTTATTCAGAGACATGGGATTTAATGAGGGAAACAAATACTTTCCCATTATTTTTCTAATAGAAACAAAAATGCCCAAATGCCATTTCCTGAGATCAGTTGCATCAGGAGTTCCATAAACTGCTCTTTAATTTTCAACAGAGGGGTTGAGTGTAATTTGCTCTAAGCAAATAAATTTATTCTGCCTGTCATGTCAGATCACTTTGTTGTCCCAACTTTCATAACCCACCAGACTCGAAGCATATCAGTGCAAGCCACAAAGATGAAAACAGGATGTTACCACTTCTGGTGACCCTCTGTACAAAACCCTGCTCTTTGCATTTAAAATACTTTGTCCTGCTGCTTACAAAGAGTTTCTGGTCTGTCTCCACTCAGGTGTGACATTGTTCTCTTGAGAGGAAGCCAAAAAGCTGTGGTGAAAAAAAAAAAAAAAAGAACTTTTTTGGGTCAAGGCTGTTTCTGCTGTGCTGAATTTATCTTTACCCCCAATATTTACACTTGTGTACATTTAAAGGAGGACTTGGAGCATGAGTTGTTCCTGTACATTTGGGATATTAAAGAACAGAAATTTCTTCTTGCATTTTGTATTTTCCCCCATTGTTTGGGATTCTTTAAATTGTTTTTGAATGTAACTCAAAAGTTAAAGGTTAGTTTTTTCTAGCCTCAACTGAATACGAGCATGGAAGGACTTAACTGGCCTTGAGTGTAAAAGAATCTACATGGTCCTTGGTGTATTAGAGCTCTGTTTAACGCTCAGGCATCTCAATTCTTTCATCAAATTCATTTTCATACTGACAGCCCTTGGGGACACTTACAGTACTCCAATGTACAAAGAAATAATGAAAAATAGAACTGATTGAAACCCAGATGATATTTATCTGCTTGGTGATAGACCATCTTGTAGAGCCAAAGATGACAGATTCTCTTTCTGTTTGCCTCCTTGAACAGATGAGAGATTTACTTGGGTGTTACAATTTTATTTTACTTCCAGTAAATCTGTGTAAATCTTGCTTTCATTTTATTATCTTTGCAGGATTCATTAAGGTGAAGATTCTAAAGAGTTACAATCAGGCAGTTATTTCAGAAACACCTTGTGAACCCCATCCCAGCATACAGGTTAGCAGAGGGGTGCATATTTTTTAGAATGTTAAAAGTCTAACTGTAAGAGAAGGGAATCCAGGTGACCCGGTCCCCAGTAGGTAACAGTTGTGTTAATTACCCAACACAGCCTTGCCCCTGATGAGTCACAGCTATAGCCAATAAACATAAATGTGATAAAAGGGAGTGGGTTAGTGGTGAGAGGAGAATCATCATGGACGATCATGGATGTGAGGATGAAGGAGAAGAGAGAATCAGTGCCCTGAGGTCACTCTGGGTCTGCAGTTAGAGGCTGTTGTTGGAACCTGCAGTCACAGTCTAGCTGGGTAAAAGTCTAAACTAGTACATGCAGTCATAGTTTAGCAGAAAATAACCAGCAGTTAGAGGCTGTAAGGGAAACATACAGTAGGAGCTTACTGCGGCCAGAGTTAGTGAGTAGTCTGGAGTCAGGATGGCTGAGCTGTAAAGAGGAATAAACCAGGACCCTTTTCATGCTGTGCTAAATAAGAGGTCTGTGTCTTGGCTCGTTTCTACTCTCTAACAAGAGGGCTGCTGCAACATGTAGCTATGAACGAAGTCAACGTTAGAGGGCATAATAACCTCGAGTTACTATTCTAGTGCAGTGGAGTTCTGTGGCTATCACTTGTGTTTGCATATCAAAGGGTCAGATGAGAAGTGTGAGCAAAATATCAAGAACAGAAAAACAAAAAGGATTTTAATAAGCCTTAACTATCTTAACTTTTGTCAAGTATTATCAACAACACAGCCTCACTCTAATACATTTTCACAGATCAGTGACCTATAATGTTAGTAGGTGTTTCTTGTGTTATTTAATTCTATTATAAGCTTTACCATATAGCTCTTTACCAGATGTTTGCTGTAATTTTTCTAAGTGTAAGTTAGCCCTGCCCTGGGTAAAAGTCATGTTGATTTTTTTTTCACTAAATTTGTGAGTGGGATTCAGCTGCTTCAGCGTCTCTCATGATTTCATAGGAACAGAGTTGCCTGTAAGTCAAAAAATGTAAGAATGGGCAAATCTTACACAGCCCTACGTGGCACATTTGGAGAGCTGTGTCCAGTTCTGGGATCCTCAGCACAGGAGGGACAGGGAGCTCCTGCAGTAGGGCCAGCAGAGGCTGCAGAGATGATTCAGGGCCAGGAAAGGCTGAGGGAGCTGGGGCTGTCCAGCCTGGAGAGCAGCCCCAGCTGAGAGGGGCCCTCAGCCCTGGGTGTCCCTGTGTGCAGGGAGGGCTCCGAGCAGGGCCCAGGCTCTGCTCCGGGGGCCCAGCAATGGCACCAGAGGAACGGGCAGGGACTGATCCCAGGGAGTTCCACTGACATGAGGCAGAACTTCTGTCCTGTGCAGTGACTGAGGACTGAACAGATTGTCCAGAGAGACTGTGGAATCTCCTCACTGGGGATATTCCAGAACCATCTGGACACAATCCTGTGCTCTGGGATGGTCCTGCTGGAGCAGGGAGGTGGGACCAGATGATCCACTGGTCCCTTCCAGCCTTATCCTTTTTTCTGTGATTTCCCAGGCATATTTAAGTCAGGAAAAGGGATGCATTCAGGACAACAAAGTTAGGAGAACTGCATAGACGTCAGAAGATGGAGGCAGAAATGGAACTCCCCAGAAACTTAGAATGCTGTGGTGCTTCCCTGTATTGAAGATAGGCAGCAATTGGCCAGTTTTCAGGAAGAATTTCTTCACAGGAAGGATGATTGGACATTGGATTGGGCTGCACAGGAAGGTGGTGAAGTCACTGTCCTGTGAGGATGGGGAGGCCCTGGCACAGGTTGCCCAGAGCATCTGTGGCTGCACCATCCCTGGCAGTGTCCAAGGCCAGGCTGGATGGGGCTTTGAGCAATCTGGGATAGTGGCAGGTGTCCCTGCCCAGGGCAGGGGAGTTGAACTGGAAGGACTTCAGGGACTCTTCCAACTCAAACAATTCCACGGTTCTGTGATTCTTTGAGTATTATGATGAACCTGCTGTGTCCTCACACACATGGATACAGACTTTTAGTGCACATCACCATCCTCAAAGGAAAGAATTTCTTCATAATGTGCAATCTAAACCGACTCCCTTTCAGTTTTAAGCCTTTTGCACTTGTTCTGTCGCTCTATGCTCTTGTAAATAATCTCTGATCACATGTAGAAGTCCTGCAGGGATTTTAGGTAGAACTCAATTCCCTTATAAAAATTTTCCCTTTGGCTGTGGAGATGTAACCATGAAGCTACTGTCAGGTTTTGGGAAGGCAGGCCACCTGTTTTGCTTGAGAGAAAGATCATTAAGTTAAACCCTTTTAAGCTCATTTTCCTGCCACGTGGATGGGTTTTGGTGCTCCCACCCATTCCACCTGCACGAAGCCTGTTCTAGGAAGGCTGAATCTTGCCCATAAATCAAGGCAGATGAGATATATCTACCCAGAGTTGGCTGCAGTTGGGCTACCTGCAGAGGAACTGCAAATGTGGAGAGCTGCCAAAGATCCTGGGAACATTCAAACCAGCAAGAGAGATATGTAGCAGTGAATAGTTTGGAAGTGATCATTGTAAGAAGAATCATGGCCAGTAGGAGATGTGTTTTCCACCTCTGATTTGAGAGGTGGGGGTGGTTGTGTATGGAAAAAAGTCTGGTTCTCCTCATCCATCACCTTTGCCCTGTACCTTCATTAGCCCCAGGTAGGTTGCAATAATAAGAGATAATGGAGAACATATTCCCTGCTGAGCTGTGTCCCCTTTGGAGCTTGTCTGAGATCAGCTTCTCCTTCCCCCTTCCTCATTTGCTTTGATTCATCTTTCTTGCCAAAGAAATTTGGAGGCAGATTTTTCCAGCTGCTCCCAAGAGAGTGGGGAAGTGTGTTATTGAAGTTGATGGGAA
The DNA here is from genome assembly GCF_021018805.1 of Prinia subflava. Classification (NCBI taxonomy): domain Eukaryota; kingdom Metazoa; phylum Chordata; class Aves; order Passeriformes; family Cisticolidae; genus Prinia; species Prinia subflava. The sequence continues at coordinate 12,862,738 of NC_086250.1, read as the reverse complement.
GCATTCTGTCCTCCACACATCACAGCCTGTTCCTAAGTGGGAACACTGCCTAACTCCCAAATTTTCCTCCATATCATTCCAGAGACACATTACCCAGCACATACTGCAGTAGCTCCTTTGTACACTCTTCATTTCTTCTGTGTAAGGAAAAAATTGATTTATGATTAAGTTTTACATTTTTTAACATGTGATACGATTTATTTACTGTCCTGATGATGACATTAGTTTGCACTGTAGCTGAACATGCAGGGAAGTCTTACACAGGGTGTAAAGTGAGTGTTGTTGTGCAAAGTGTGAGACAAGGCTGTGGTAACACACCTGAGAACACAGGGCTGGTGTGGTGAGAGTGACACTGCAATGTCACTGCCACAGAATTGTTTAGGTTTGAAGCCACTGCTTGAGATCCTCTGCTTTAATTCTAATTATTCTTTGTGCAGTAATGTGTGAAGCAGTTCTCCTTTGAAGTCTCCTTAATATTCTGAGAATTTATAATGCACATTAACAAAGTACTATTAAAATATTTTCTACAAATTTTAGGAAAACTCTTTTAATAAATACATATTTACACCACCATATTTACACCCAGTGGTGAAACACCATTGGGGGATGATTTCTGAAAAGTTCCTCCTCCCCAAAGAGAAAGTAAAGCATAACATATACTTGAAATTTACTATTTAATTAATGACAGAAATACACATGTGCCAGGCATGGACTTTTTGGCCCATTTATTGTCAATATTGAGATTACTGTATTAAAGTTCAGTGTATGCAGATACTGAGATAGATGCCTAAAGAGTGAGTCCTGTGAAGAGTGACTGGGGTGTTTACCCTGGAGAAAAGGAGGCCAAGCATATTGTTATTTATATTATTTATTATTTTTATTTGTCTTTATTCAATACATACCTGAGTACCCAGCATGTGAAATGCAGACAGCATTCAACAACCCTGAATCCCAGGGGTTTCCAGTGGTCTCCTCTGGCTGGGGTTGGGAAGTGGACAGCAGTGAGCCACTGCACCAGGCATGCACCTGCATTCCTGAAATGCCCAAGTGCCTGCAGCATTCCTGAAAACTGGCTTTTGGCCTGTGCAGCAAAATGCAGGCATCTTGCAAGAGCTAAAAGTAGATTACAGCAGAAGGCCACCCAGCCTCCCTAAATAAAATCCCTTCACATACAGCCCTTGCAAGAGGACAGAACCATGCAAAACACTCAGAGCTGGTCTAGAGGAAAATGTAGACACAGGGATGTGCCTGGAAGTTGCATCCTGTCTTTGCATATTTCCACGTATTAAATAGATCTGGTTTTAATTCTGTTCAAAAACCTATGGATAATATTGTCCTTATGTTTTTTTTAGTAGGAGCCATGTAGTTGTTGTGATGACTGAGGTTTTAAGTGAAGTGAGGTTTGGAGAGAGAGGTAATTTCTTTTATGAGCCCAATTCAAAATGTTGGGAACCCACAGATTTACTTCTTTTTTTTTTTTTGGTGGTGTTATGGTTTGTGTTGTTTGGTTGATTTTTTTCCTTTTTCTGGTAACAATTAGACAGTTCACTTACAAAGCCAAAGTTCATTCCTGTATTTATCCACTTATCTTGATTACATTTGTCATATGCTTCTTCTGTTAAATGGTCCACTGGCACTTTCATGTCAAACTGGTTTTCCTCTGTGGGGAAAGGCTGAGGGAATTGGGATTGTTCAGCCTGCAGAGGAGAAGGCTTTGGGGTGACCTCACTGTGGCCTTGCAGTGCCTGAAGGGAGCCCACAGGAAAGATGGAGAGAGACTCTTGACAAGGGTCTGGAGTGACAGGACAAGGGGCAATGGCTCCAAAATGACAGAGAGGAGGTTTAGATGGGATATGAGGAAGGAATTGTTCCCTGTGAGGGTGGTGAGGCCCTGGCACAGGGTGCCCAGAGCAGCTGTGGCTGCCCCATCCCTGACAGTGTCCAAAGCCAGGCTGGATGGGGCTCTGAGGAATCTGGGATAGTGGCAGGTGTCCCTGCCAATGGCATGGTGGTGGAATAAGATGGTCTTTTAAGGTCCCTTCCAACCCAGGCCAATCTATGATGCCATGATTAAAAAAGAAAAGCTAATTTAAAGATTTCTTTTCTGGTTTTTTCTTTTTGTATTTTTTGTTTTTTTATTCCAAACCCACTCTGGTTTTATAATTTTAACGCTGGCATTGCTTCTGCTTTTTTAAAAAAATTCTATCACTTCAGTACAATTAGTGTTTGCATTTCTTCTGCCTTTTTTAATATGAATTGCTTTATCATTCTCATAAGAAAAGTAACGAAAATAAGGAACTGAGACTAAGCATTAGATATTTCCCCATGGAGTCTGTCAGGAGTACTTGAATAAAAGATCACCAAGGTCAATTCCTTTAATATTCCAATCTGAGGCTGCTCCAGCTGCAGGCATTTTGCTGATGGAATATCTAAGGGGTCTATAGAGGATTAGGGTGTAAACAGAGATGGGACTACCTAGAAATGCTCGTTTCAACATTGCCAAGAGTTCTGAGTGCTAAGAGGAAGCTGTGAGCGTGGTGCTGGGGGGCACTGCTGGGATTCTCAGTAACACTGGGAATTACCTTGGCTTTACCCTCATTAGACAGTTCATGTTCAGAGCAGGTGAGCTGAAGCTGCAGCTGTGTCTTTGAAAAAGAATACGAAACAGAAGGAAGGAAAGCAAAGCAGATGAGGCACCCCAAGGGATGGGTTTGCAATGCTGCTCAGCCTAATTGACAAACATGTTGTGCTGGTGTAAAGCCCTCAAAGATTTCATAGAGCATCAGTTTCCCAGTTCAGCTCAATTTGGTTTGTGTCATTGCTAGGGAACATGATAAAACAACCTGGGACTTGATTCCAACCAGCTCACCCTAAAAATCATCAATCAGCCTGAGCTTTTATTCACAGAGGGGCACAGATTGGATCAGATGAACTGCAGTGTCAGGTTTAAATCACAAAGAGAACAATTTAATGGAGACAGATTTAAAACACGGAGCTTTGTCATTATGGGAAATGCAAGAAAGGAGCAGTGAGAGCTGCTGTGATTTCAGCTTCTTCAGTAATTCGTGTTTACAAGTGAGAAGAAGTAAGAGAATCCAGCCTAAGGTAATAATGGTTGGTATTTTTTTTATTGTTTGATGAACAATTGTTTGTATTGGGTTGTGACATACCTGTTGTGAGGAACTGAAAATAAACAGAAAGAAGATGGTTCAGTCTGTTGTACCATCTGCCATCAATTCCATACGATATTTTTATTACATTAACCTTATTGAAATTTCTTTGGAGAATTAAAATGTGTGATTCTTGAGACTGTCCTGTGCAGAACTTCAGTGATCCTTGTGGGTCCCTTCCAGCTCAGGATGCTCTATGAATCTATGATTTTATGGTGGCAATTTTTAATGAAAGCCGTATCATTACTATTGCTGCAAAGGTAAAAAATTAACATTTTTAAATTACAGGAGTATCTTACAGGTTTCTGCATAAATGGTGAGCAAATAATTAATTTATATAATCTCAGAGTACCTAGGGGTCTGCAAAACATTTCAGACTGACCTTTAGGTTTATGTTAAAGGCTTTTATGGTATATTAAAAATATATGTATATTGGAGACAGCTGGTCTATTTTTTATTTTAGAGGAAAAAAAAAAGATGCTCTATAGAAATACTTACAGTGAATTGCATTACTCTGAAATCAGATGTCCTACATTATTTGAAAAAAGTGTGTTTCTAGGTTTAAAACTGACATTTGGTGCTTTTGTTTAAAGTGACTTCTGGAGAAAAATCGCTGTGAATGGTCACTCGTTGCTGAGGTGCTGATTTCATACAGTGTAACCCCTCTGAAGTGATGAGGTTGGGAAATGGTTTCCCTGGTTTTCCTCCTCAGAGGGCGTTCCTTAGGAAGCATACCTTATTACACAGGTGAATGTGTGATGTCATGAGGATTTGGGGGGGTATTTAGTAACTGTAATTATGAACTGCACAAGCTCGGAGAGGCCTTGGGTCTCCTGGATCGGCCTCCAGCTTCTGCTTCAGGTAGCACAGGGATAACACAGGCACTGCCCACACTTCACCTGCAAATGGGTACAAAGAGATGGAGCTCTTTCTTGAAGGGAAGTTCTTGCAAAGCTTTCAGGGCTTGACAAACAAGCAAAAATCCTTTTCCATCGTGATAATGATCTTACCAGGCCCAACATTACCAGCGGGGCCAGTGAGGGGATTGTCCCACTTTGCTCTGGACTGGGGTGGCCTCACCTTGAAGATTGTGTGTGGTTTTGGGTGCCACAATATAGAAACATCTAAAGCTCTCAGAGAGTGTCTGAAGTAGGGACATGGAGATGGTGAGGGGCCTGAAGGGGAAGTCACACGAGGAGTGGCTGAGGGCACTTGGTCTGTTCAGCTGGAGCAGACTGAGGTCAGAGCTCACTGCAGTTCTGCAGCTTCCTCACGAAGGGAAGAGGAGGGACAGGCCCTGAGCTCTGCTCTGTGTGACCGGGACAGGACCCAGGGAATGGCTGGAGCTGTGTCAGGGAAGGGTTAGGGTGGATATCAGAAAAGGTTCTTCCCCCAGAGGGTGTCAGGCACTTAACAGGCTCCCCAGGGAATGGTCACGGCTGTCAGAGGCTGCCAGAGCCAGGAGTGTTTGGACAGTGCTCTCAGGGATGCACAGGGTGGGATTATTAACATGTCTACTTGGCCAGGATTTGGGCTGGATGATCCTTGTGGGTCCCTTCCAACTCAGAATATGCTATAATCTATTTGCCTATTAAATTTGGAGGGTTTTTATTTGCCTGTGACTTTTCAACATATCTAGATGTACATTTCATCTGCGCACCCCACTTGATTTAAATCAGCTTATCTGGTTCATGTCCAATTCCTGCTTCTCATGTGATTCCTCTTCAGTTTGTGAGTCCAGGAATAACTGTATTTTCTGTTCTTGGAATAGTCCTGAGAACAGATTGATGCATTAGAAAAATCAGTTGGAGCACTGATTTCTGGGCTGTTATTTCTTTGCCCAGTCTGTTTTCTAGAAATTATCATGGCCCTGGGGTCCTTTTGGCTTTATACAGTCAGAGAGCTGTTTGGAAAATCCCCATGTCCCCAAATTCTATTTGAATTCAGTCAAGGACACTTACTCAGATGTTAGGAATTATCTCAAAAGGTTCTAGCAATTGCATCCCTAGCAACACAGTGCCTTAATTCCCTCCTATGTAAAACTGCATTCACGATTTTTATCCAGCTTTTGAGCACATTTAGAACAAACAGCATTGTAATTTTTTTCTTGTTTGCTAGGAGAAGGAACAGATCTTAACTGTGATAGGAATTGTTAATAAACTTCAAAGAGCCAATTTACTAGCAACTTATTTAAATGTTAGATTTTGCAAAAGGCAAAAAGCATACTTCCAATGTATTATTAGAGCAAATAGAGCAGGAGTGGTTTAAGAAGTTTCCTGTCAACACCACTCACATTGGGAATTTGGTATTTATCTCCCCTGGTTCTGCACTGGCACCACTGGATGTTCCCTGTGGCACTACTCAAGCCTGGATGAATGCTGCAGCCCAGCACTGAGACATGGCTCAGTTCATTGTTCCTCTGTGCTTTTTGCCCTCACTCAGGTCAGGAAAACTGAAGTGCAGGAGTAGCAGAATAAATGCTATGAAGAGCAGAATTAATCTAATCTAATTCTAGGGATGTTTGCAGTTTGGGATATCTACTCTACATTATTGGAGCAAGCTCCTTCTCAAGACAAGCCCATAAAAAGACAGGGGGGCTTCTACAGAGAAATTTGTTCACCTTGAATGTTTAGTTAAGATGGAATGAATCTTCTTCCCACTCCATGATGCAGGGAGTTTTCTTTGCAGGGAAAGCTCTTTAATTTCCTTTACCACTAATACAATTCTGTTCTACAGAGATACTGCCAAATGTACAAATTTGTTAAAGATATTGTCTGTGTAATGATCACAGGCAGTGATCGCATCCATAAGGAATTTATGTACTATTGCACTTCCCTCCTTTAATTAAACATCTTTCAGGAGTGGATAATTTAAAAAAAATTACTAAGACCATAAATCTTTCCTTCAAACTTAAAAAAAATGGTTTGAAATTTATAGCTGAAACATTTTATGTACTGCTTTTTACTTCAGTGTAGCATGACTGAAACTTAGTAGGATTGCTGGCAAGTTGCTCTTGCTTTGAGAATATTGTTGAGAAATGGAGGAGAAAACATTATCCAATGTCTTATGTCATCAAAAAATAGTTGGTCGTCTTCAGATAATGCAAAGAATGATCCTGAAGGTTGTTTTTATTCCTGGGTGACTTATCACAGCAAATTTTAATATGTTTACAAGAATATAATAAAATGAGGAGGAGAGAAAACATTGCAAAGGAAGGAAATAAAGAAAATAAAGTAGAGGATGTTCTTCTAAATGGGGGATGGCTGAAACATGGGGAGATCTGTATTTCACTCTTCTTTGTGGAGGCTGTCCTGGGACTGCTAATGGAGAGAGGCTATTGACAAGGGCCTGGGGTGACAGGACAAGGGGGAATAAGTTTCCACTGAGGGTTTAGATGGTATTTTGGGAAGAAAGTCTTCCCTGTGAGGGTGGTGAGGCCCTGGCACAGGTTGCCCAGAGAAGCTGTGACTGCACAATCCCTGCAAGTGTCCAAGGCCAGGTTGGACAGGGCTCAGAGCAACCTGGGACAGTGGAAGGTGGCCCTGCCCGTGGCAGGGATTTGGAATGAGATGAGCTTTAAGGTCCCTTCCAACCCCAACCATTCTAGGACTTCATGATCTGTGTGCCTCCCCTGTTGGCTTGACAGCCTGAGTGATTATTTGGTAAGAAAATGAGAAGTTTCTCTTGCACATGAGGTTTATAATACTGGGGAGGATTTGTTGCTTAGAGGGTTGCCAAGCTTGGATGAATGGAAAAGTGGGAGTGATGGAAGTGGGAGCAGTGTGCCTTTTAGGAAGGTGCAGCCCAACAATTACATCAGGAAAGGCTTTGCAGAGACCACTGTGGGTGCAAAAGGAATAACTCTTTGTCCTTTGACCATTCCAGCAGTATCTGTCAAAGCAGCAGCCTTCAGTGGGTAAGCATGTATTTCCTCCTTGAAAACCCTGGTTTCTGAGTGAAAGTAGAACTATTCTGGGTTGTTGACAGATTTCAGACCAGCAGGGAACATGTCATCCTTTGGCTGTATGAAGGAGGAGACCACACTGTATTTTTGCTTTAGATATTCCCCTAAGACAGCTGGGGAATAGGGATGCCTCGATGAGTGCCCCATCACACATGCACAGCATCCAAAGGAGGAAGAGGAAAGACAGGAGGGCAGCCAAGCTCTGTCTCATTATCCACACCAAAATAATCCACACACTCATTATCCCACAAGGCAGAGCAGCTCTGTACCAATGCCCTCAAGAACTACAGGCCAAGGTGCCACAGTTTGGTCCTCATTAATTGACATATACTGCCCAACGAGAAGCCAACCCTCGAGGAATTAATTAATTTTCATTTTCCAGTCTGTCATTCTTGTTGAAGAGATTCTGCTCACTGTATAGCAAGGTCGCTGTGACAAACTTTGACAAAATCCAAGTTCAAGTGTTTTTTGGTTTCGCAAGCACATGAGCTCAGTGAGAAAGAACAGACTGAGATGACAAGGAGAACAGCCAATCCTGTTATATTTGTCTTTCTTATTACTGACTTGCCATGATAAATATGGAAAATTATATTTGGCTAGAAGGAGGCTGAGAAAGGGAACAGATGGCCACCAAAAGAATACTAGAGCAGCTAATAGTCACTGGCATATTTCCGGGAGAAAAATTTAAATCTGAAGCCAAGCAGAAGCATTATCCATTTTTTTCTGCTCAGGGCACTGTGCATGGAACTGCTCCTGCTATGCTCTGACTAGATGAAGGTGGGCTTCCTGAAATGCCTTCGCCGAATGGAATAAACAGCTCCTATCCTGCACTTAACAGCTCTTGCAGTAATGCTGACAGAAATAGTTGACAAGGTGGGGAAAATGTTTGTGTTTCTACTGTATTTTGAGTGAGAGAGTGTATTTGCTATGGCTTTTTAATGTGTTGCATGATTTAGCACCTGTGTTGTATTCTCTCCATGTATTCTACAGGCTTCATTCAGTTTTGAGAACAGGGGAAAGAGAATGCCCGTGTGAATGAGGAGACAATGGGGTCTTTATTTTATCTAATTGTGTATTTAAGAATTCCCAGAATTTTAATGCATTTCTGATTTCTATGGTTAACATGGTACTGAAAAAAGACTCTGATATTTTGAGTATTATGGACGTGTGTCACGATGTCTGATTTTACAGAATGCTGTAAAACTAAAACTTTGTGACTGTGGGCTAGGTGGTGGATGAGGACCTTGTTCTGTTTCTTTGATGGTAAATGGAATGAATAAGGCGATCCAGGATTTGAAGGGTTGGAATAGCAGATAATAGTCTGGGATTGCAGCATTGGAGCTGTAGGACAAGGCTGAGTGCCATAGCAGCAGGGAAACAGGAACGAAATGGAGTGGAATAGTAACAGTTGCTGCAGTTTTTCTTTGGAGTGTATCTGCCAGAATGAACCCAGCCACAACAGCTCAGGCTGCACAGCCCAAAGGGCAACTGCAGGGTTTAGCTAGAGCAGATCTGCTGGGTCACCTGGGTCAAGTGCATCAAATAAAGCCACTGTGTGGATTGTCCAGTAAATCCACCTGCTCCCCATTCAGCCACCAGCAGGACTGGTGTAGGCACAGATCGAGTTATTCTGCAAATAAAAGTTTGTTATTTACCCACTTGGGGGAATTTTATGAAGGTTGGACACTTATTGTCAATCAGTCACTGATTTTATTGAATAAATTGCTTAAAGAGCAATAAATCCTTAGTAAATAATTTTGGGAAAGGGAGACAAAGAGGATCACAGGTTTCCATGGTTAAAAAAAGGCATGGACTAGTTTTGCTTTTGTACCGTAAAGGAGAAATGTCCACCTCAAAATCTTGTTAATCTTTCCCCACTGAATGGAAATTAAATGGGTTCCAAATTCTGGCAGCACATCTTGGAACCCACTCACCTTCTTCCTTTGCTCTTGCTTGGTTTTAAAGAAGCTTTTTGAATTTTGCATGCTCTGTTGGTAAATCTACTTTTAAAGAAAAAAATTGGTAATATAGACATAATTGCCTAGCTTTTAAAAAGTATTGCTAAGAAATAAAATACCATTTTGGAGCAAAGATTCTGCAGTCTACACAGGTATGTGGAGTAATTGATTCTCTTGTTTTCAGTGATAGCTTTTTCTCTGTAAAATCCTGGCTTTGTATTGACTTGTAACTAGAAAAGCATGAAGCAGTTAAGAAACTACCTTTAAATAAAATGTAATATTTTCACCAGCTCCAGAAACTGCAGATTATAGCGTGCTGGGAATGAAGTATGGATGAAGTGTGAGGAAAAAGTATAACACGCACTAAAATTCATAGTCTTACTAAGAGCTGGACTGATATAATTAGTAGAGTTTTGAATATGTATCCTAGACTCACCTTCACCACAAATGTGATTGTCCCTTGAAATGCAAGATACGTAGATTGCATGAGAAGATTGTCTGAAAAAAATACTCTGGCACAGTTTTCTATGGAATCATCATCTAAATAAATTCATACAAGGATATGGGTGCTCAGAGCGAACTGTGTCATGCTCTAGGTCAGTCCTGTTTAGGATGCAGTAGTCTAGTGGCCCTCTTCTGTGGCATTTGCTATGTTGGTTCTGGGAATATTTTGGATTTAGAGCATATCATCGCTTATCCCTGGCTGGGTGATCTCCAGTTCCAAAGATGGGAATTGCAGTTCCCTTTCCTGCCATTCTCCTGTGCTTCACAGCCACCCGTGACCCTTCATCTCAAGCCAGAATTGTTCTCAGTTTGTTCTAAATCTGAAGTTTGCCCTTGCAGAAGGATTTGTTGATTCATTTATGAACAGGAAGAGCAAGCACAGAGCACAGTTATCCCAAGGGCAGTTTCCAGCTGGTCTGCCCGGCTTGAGTGGTGTCTTCCTGGCTGATGGTGAGACACCTGAACCTGTCAAAGGGCAGCCTTTCCTCCACGTGGTCAGATAGATCTGTACACAGAGTTTTATCTCTGTATTTAGTTTGGAGAAGTCTTTCAGAGTCTCTATTCTAAGTGCATATGGAAGGGTGGATGTGCCACAGCCTCTGGAGTCAGTCGAGAGGAGTCAGATGATCAGAGGGATGGAGCAGCTCTGCTGGGAGGAAAGGCTGAGGGAATTGGGATTGTTCAGCCTGCAGAGGAGAAGGCTTTGGGGTGACCTCACTGTGGCCTTGCAGTGCCTGAAGGGAGCCCACAGGAACGATGGAGAGAGACTCTTGACAAGGGTCTGGAGTGACAGGACAAGGGGCAATGGCTTCACACTGACAGAGAGGAGGTTTAGATGGGATATGAGGAAGGAATTGTTCCCTGTGAGGGTGGTGGGCCCCTGGCACAGGTTGTCTGAGAGAGGGTGTGGATGTCTGGAGCCTGGTCTGGTGGAAAGTGTCCCTCCCCATGGCAGGGGTTGGAACTGCTTGGTTTTTAAGGTCCCTTCCAACCCAAACCAGTCTGTGATTCTGTTCAGGGCAGGATGTGCCAGAGCCACTGTTAAAGTATGTTCAGTTTGATCTCCCTGTTTGTAGCAATGCTAATGTGCCCTGCCTTTATCAAGAGTTTTGTGTGGATCAGTTTGCATTCAAGCATCCCTTACCCACTACAGCTGGTTTAGATTTGTCTGTGTCGTCTATGTCATCATCTGGATATCTGCAGTGGATTGGCACAGGTGCAGCATCTAATCTGAGTTGTCCCTGCTTCTTCCAGGCACAGACTGACTCCTTCAGGAGCCCTTTTGACCAAACCCAGTGGGGTTCACTCCAGCCTATAGAGATCTGCTTCTCAGATGCTCCGTGTGCCCCTGTGCTCAACCAAGGGGAAGGAGGCCTACAGAGCAGAGCTCCAGTCTGCTTTAGCCATGGAGTTTTCATGGGCCAAATTATCTTAAGGATTCCTTCATTTCATTGCAGTTCATTATTGGGCAGAAATGGGCAATGCTACTTAGCATGTTTATTAAAAACTGCTGAAAGCACCAGTAAACTCTTTAAAATGGTGATCTGCTTAGCACTTTCCCCATGGGTTTCTTTTTCCTATTTATTGCTAATATTAGCTGCCCATTGGAGCCAGTGTTTTTTTTCTATATGTCAGTAAACTTAAACCCTGATTTTGTTTTTATAAAATCTGTAGCACACGCTGAATCAGTTTAATGCTGCTTTTAACAATGTATGGGCTCACAATTTACTTGTGAGGCAGTGTAAAGTTGTCCTTCCAAGCAGACTCACTACCAGCTTCCAAGTACTTATTCAGGGATGACAGAGGGCCTCCTTCTCCTTGGCTGAGCACAGGGGCACACCGAGCATTTGAGAGGCATAATAACAAAATAAACTATCTTTGCCCCAGCCCACAAAACAGCTGCTCAACTGAGAGAGGTATTGCCAGAGTGTAACATGCTTTCAGCAGCTTTTGTGGCCCTCTCTCACACCCTGTGTTGGCACAGGCTTTGCCACAAAGGAGGGAAACACAGAAAGCACACAGGAATTCCACAGGTTTTTTTCCTCCAGAATAATTTTTATTAAAGCTTCACTTAATGTTTGCAGTCTTCCCATGTGGATGCTTTTTCACAGTCTCAGCTGACTGTTCAAGAGAGGGATCATCTGGGCTCTAACAGAGTCTTCCATCAGGTATGTGACTCTTCAGTTGACTTCAAAAATACCTCAATGCTTTTTTTTTAAACTGATCTCTTATAATAAATGAATATGGGCAGAATCAAGTCCTCTATTCTCTGTCCTCTTCCATTTCCCCGTGGCTGTATGACTGTCCCAAATGCCTGCAAGTATTTTGGTTTTGCTGTGTTCAGTAGCATTTAAGGCATTTCTTCTACCAAATCACTTTTTTTTTGCCTTGAAGCTTCCAGGAAAAGTCCACTGGCATCCCAGTTCTAGGCTTTTAAAGGCTATTCCACAGTATTGGAATAAAAAACTTTCTAATTGAAGTTGATTGGCTTGAGAGCATTGCTTCTTGGCTTTTTGAAAAAATATCAAACATCATCTTTGTTGTCAAAAACTTCCCAAATATGTTTCTATGCTTCCCTGAGGAGAAAAATTTCACATTTTTATGTGGGTTGTAGCTTTAGCTCTCCTTATTCTGGACCTTATTCTGCATTTCACATTGCACAGTTGGTCTATTTCAGATCTATTTATAATAATTTTTAGTATTTACCAAAGAAATAGTCTACCTGAAAGAGTTTTCTTTGCTGCTGAGATTGACTTCTCTGACTTACCATAATGAAGACATTGATAAAAGATGTACAAGACCTTCATAAAAACTGCACCCTTAAATGACTGACTATAATTAACAAAAGACTGACTGTAATTAAAAAACTATATAAAAGAGTTTTGCAAATAATAAATGGGAGAAGTCAGGAAGGACTAGTAGTCCTGGGTTATTTCAGTGAGCATAAACATTTATTTTTAAGCAAAGTTTGCTGGGAGCTTGCCTTCTCCTTACTAATAAGGAGTACAACAAAGGGGCCCAGTCAAACTGAGCTCCACAGGAAATGAGGGGGAAGGAAATATGGATAAACCAGTGCAGGGAAGACTTCCCACTGTGTCCGCCCCTGGTGTCTGGCAGCAGTCCAGTCCCAGTTTCTCTTCTGCCACTGGGAATAGTTAATGATATTTTCTGCCATTGACACTTCATGCCTACTTATTACCCTATGTGAGCTTTATTTTCCCCACTTGTGGGAGTCCTCCTGCCTGGAACGGCTGCTGGGCTTCCAAACACAACCACCCTTTGCAGCTGAAGCAGTCACTGCTCTGATGCTGGATGGAAGTGTTCTTGTGAGGAATTATTCCCTAAAATGTGCTGGATTGCCCGGACAACCTCCTGCTGCCTGTTAGTACAGCTGGAGCTGCCTTAACATCGGTTCATTTCCCCTTTGCCTTTTGGTGTCAGAAGCAAACCACACACATTTTCCAAGGATTTAAATCCTTCTGGTGTTCATAGGTGTGGCACAGAACTGCTTGCTGGGTTATGTGACATTTCCTTGTGCTTTCTATTTAGAGAGTCAGTCGTGTCCTTTCCCTCCCACATCTGGAAGGTCAAGTGAAGCATGGTCTGGCTGCAGACACTGCAAACCCTCCACCCTTTGAGAGCAGCCTGCCTCAAATAGCAAATAAGAGTGTGCAGAGTGTCCTCCCCTCTCTTCAGGTGAGTTATAAAGTTCCTGGACATCTTGTTTGCCTGGTGAGCCAGCCTCTCCCTAAGTTCCACTGGAAGTGTGTCAGTGGCAAATTGTCACAAGTGTGTAAGTGTGGGAGAAGAGAGGAAAAAGTCTCAGAATTAGAGACGAGTATGGAAAGATGCTTCACTTTGAAAAGAACTCATTTTTACTTGCACGCATCCTTAACTCAAACCCCACAAGCACCAAGATGCTTGTATTGAAGTGGTACCAGTCAGGACTTTCTGCAAGGATATGGTGGACCAAGCTTGCCCACTTTTTAGTCCATATCCCATCACCTGGGTTCTTCTTGTCTTGGCAACCATGTGCTGGTTTTTTGGCTATGGCTTTGGTACCCTGCTGACACTGACAGACACTGAGCTGCTTTTGTCTCCATCCAGCCCCACTTGTATGAGGACTTTCTCAAAGGATGGGAAATAAATAAATAAAGGAATCATTTCGGTTGGAAGAGACCTCTGAAGGACATCTGGCCCAACCTCTCACTATGAGCAGAGCAAACTTGGAGCTGGCTGCTCACATTATGATCCATTTATCCAGTTCATCTCCCACTCACTGGGCTCCGTAGTCACAGGCCCTGCTCAGGGCAAAGTCCACGATGCTCACTGCTTTTCTCCCACTGGCCAAGCCAATCACTTCATCAGAAAAGGCACCCAAGTAGTTCAGACACCATTTGTTGGCATATCCATTCTGGTTATTCAAATCAACTTCCTGCCTTTCATTTGGTTTGACATGGTTTCCTAGAGGAATTGTTCCACAGCCCTCCAAGGCTGACCAGCATTGGTATAGATAGCATTTCTAGAGTCTCTATACTGAATGAATCTGGAAGGTGAACTTCCTTCTCTCATTTACAGAGATTTATCTTTCCATGGTCCAGCAGCCTTTAGTGCTTTTGGCAGAATTTGCTGTCTGAGTAAGCAGGGTGTTCTAGTGCCCAAGGTTGCTTGTTCTGTCTCAGCACAAAATTGACAGATTACTCAACTAATCCAAAATAAATATATTGCAGCTTTGTCTCTGTGAATATAGCAGGTTTTAATTTTAATTTTTTTTTGTGCTTGGCAGGAAAATGGAAGTCAAGGCAATTTTCCCCAATTTAACCTTCCAGACAGTCTTTCTGAGAGTGATACCAGAGTCCACACAAAACCATCTGAACTGGAGAGCACCAGCATCGGGGTCAAACTGCCTATGACAGCTTCAGGTAGAATATCCCTGGATAAACTGAAAGGACCAGAGTGACAGTCTGCACAGATGAGGAGTGTGTACAGTCAGGACACTCAGGGACCAGAGGTGCCATGCTAAATGGCTGCTGGAATATTTAACAATTTAGAGCACAGCAATATGAATGGGACTCAATGATTTCTAATGATCCAGCTTGGGGAGGTACCTATGAGGAGAATGATTTGACTAACACAAATACAGAAGAGAAACATACAGTATAAAAAAGAATGTATATTTGTCTAAGACTTAGTCAGGGTAGGTGGTAGCAATATTCCATTAAAGGGATAAAATCCTTTCCCACTTCCTTGTGGCTGTGTCCCATTTTATTGATGCGGGCTGAATTGCATTTTGGGAGTTCTCAGATCTAGAAAGTTTCTGACAGAGTTAATCTATTTCTAGAAGGAGTCTAGGGGAAAAAAAAGTAGTGGCCTTTTGCTTTGAAATGATTTAGCATCCTTGCATTGCTGGATGAAGATCTGCCACTGTTTAACAAAACACCCACACATGCATGCAACACTTTGATTTATAATGCTCCTGTCTGAATAAATATCCACATTTAAACGATGGGAGTGGAGGTGTTAGGGCAGCTGAAATTCTCTGCAGGAAGAATCAGACTAGGAGAAAAGCAGATTTGGGCTGCATTTAATTCCTAACCTCAGGCATCTGAGCTTGATGATTTTTATCAGAAAAACAAGTACCTAAAAGCTTTGCTTAACTAGACATTACTGATGTTTTATGAATATGGCAATCAAACCAATAAAAATGTAACTTTTCATGTAATTTATGGAGCCTGAGGGAGCAGATAGACAACAGATGGGATTTTCAAAAACATCTATATACATAACTTCCCTCACAATTAAATAATTTTTACCTAAGCTCTTAAAAGTCTTGCTGACAGATGATGAATGCTATATTGAACTTCGGAAAATTCAAGACAGAAAAAAATAGAAATTTGTATGAAATTGTAGAAGCAGAGAAATCTTAGTTGGAAGGGAACTCTAGCAGCTTTTCTCAGCATCCTGCTCAAAATGGTGTGCTCTACTTTGAAATGTTCCATTGTAAAAGCACTTTGCCATCAGGTTTCTGACATTTTATTGATTTTTGGTTTTACGTTCTTGTTTTCTGATTTAGAAGCCTTGAAAAATTTTAGAAACCAGTTAACAGTCTATGAGCAAAAAGAAATTTTCAATTATACAGAGCTCTGGTTTCTTGGCCTGGAAGCTAAAAAGATTGAAGGTTTGCCTGAAACCCAGAATAATAATTGTTATGATGATGAGCATGGTTCCTACTTAAAGGTAAGTGGAAAAATTATGGTATTCATTTTGAGCTCAGTAAGTCTGTAGTGATTTTATGCCAACTCTTAAGTGTTGTCTGTGAGATAAATGTTGTTTCTAGAAGTTAACGTTTACATAGTGGAAACATGCCTTTTAAAGCTCAGGGGAGAATTCACTTTGCATGTCATGCAGGGTTGATGCAAGGTAGGTGGGCTATGGAAGCATCACTTGGGATTTTCCTTGTTGCCCTTATTTGATGTAGACTTCACCTGCAGCTAACCCATCTGTCATGGACAGCAGACTCACACACACACCTGAGCTACTTGAAAACCTGATCTTTGTTGTACTCTTTGAATCTGAAGTTTTTGTGTTCTTTTGAAGGTTTTACATGACCACATTGCTTACCGCTATGAAGTCTTGGAGGTCATTGGGAAAGGGTCTTTTGGGCAGGTGGCCAAATGCCTGGATCACAAAACCAATGAGTTAGTGGCATTGAAAATAATAAGAAATAAGAAAAGGTGAGACATCTGCTGGCTTTTAACCAGTACAGTCATCCGTGTTATATAGAGACAAACTGTGACAATGTGAACCAATCAAAATCAAACCTCCTCTACGTTCATTAAGCACAGTGAAGAAAGAGGATGTCAGGAACTGGTCTGGACCTAGAGGAGAGACAGCCTAGGAACCCAAGCACAGTTCCTCCAGGCTCACAAGGAGGTCTTTCTATCTATTGCACAGTGAATACACAACCCAGGTGACCAGCTGTGCAGGTCTGAGAGTGGGGAGCATCCCCACAAGGCTCCAAAACCACAGGAATATGCTGGAAGGCACCCATCACTTGCTTGAACATGAAAAATTCTACACTGTGGTCCTAAGCAACCTGTTCCTGTGAAGTGGCTGGTTACAAATTTGTGAGTTTGAAGCAGAGTCAGTGAAACAGATGTTCAGCTGTTCTGTTTTCCTGCTAGTGAACACTAAGTGTAAAGATGCTTTTCAAAACCCACTGTCTGACTGTGGTAGGTGTGAAACATGGCCTTGTTCAAGGAAAATGAAGCTCTCCTATACACTTGAGAGCTCCAGGATTTTAGTCTGGATGCTCATTGGAAACGTTTTCATTTAAAGGTTTTTTCAGACAAGTCACATTAGGTACCCTGAAGTGTTATGTAAGGCCAGTGTATTTAGACCAGGAATCAACCATCAGAAATTGAAATTACAGTGGTTAACAGGGTTGAATGAAACGTTTTAGTAATTGTCACACCTGCTGAGTTTACAGTAAGCTGGTGTTTGCAGCATTTGCAGGAATACAAGTGCTACCCTGAGTTGATGTCACCATTCCCGTATTGTGTGATATTTCAGATTTCACAGCCAGGCTTTGGTAGAAGTGAAGATCCTTGATGCTCTGCTGAAGAAAGACAAAGATGATACTCACAATATCATCCACATGAAGGAATACTTCTACTTTCGCAATCACTTCTGTATCTCCTTTGAACTGCTCGGGTAAAGTACATTTTCCTTTACACACATCTTGGGGAGAATCGTAGATCTTGTGCCTTACAAGATTTAATTTTTATGTCTTCTTCAGAAGAATTGGCAGCTAGAAAGGAACACTGTCTAAATACAGACTGCATAACTGAGCCTTTGATCACCCAAGGTGAACTGAAAAAGGCCACGTTCAGACTTCACACAGACAATGACATGATCCAACCCTTATTTTCTGTGCTGGGTATTGAAGTCTTCTTCCCCGAAAGACCTGTGAGGAAAAGAGTAAATTCAGGACTGGTAAACTTCAGGATATGTAAATATGAATAATATGAAATAATTTCAAAATAAAACTGCATCTTGCTTTTTATGAATCTTTGCTGCAGGGCATCTTGGGAGGAGTTCTGGAGGAATTTTGGAGGAGTCAGATCATTTTATTCATCAGCCTTCTTGTAATCAGGGACTCAAACTGGAATTAAACTGTAATTGTCCAGGCTACCCACACTTCCCCAGCCCTTAGAGTAAAACCCCTATTGCTGCATGTGCTACAGCCCCTGCTGAAGATTCAGCATCATATGGACAGCTTGATCCCAAAGAAACCTAAATCCCTTGTGTTGCTGCATGTGAGCCTGTCACTTAGAGGCACGCAGGGTAAGAGGTGACTCCTCTCCAGAGAAGACACAGACCAGTCTTTTCTGAAAGCTGCTGTGGAAGCACACAAGGAAATGGGATAGCCACTGTCTTTAGCTCTTTACAGAGGAGTTGAAGACTAATTGTCATGGAAAAATGTTTGTCTGGTAAAATTTTCATTGTCTTTAAAATACCATGAAAAGCCTTTGATTTGTGATTTTTTCTATTAAGGCTTGGCAACTTTAATTCCAAAGGAATGGGCTGGGCCTGCCACCAGTGGACACTCCAGTGGGGAAGGCAGAAAGCTCCAGTCGGTCATGTCCTTGCAGACATGTGCTAGTGCTGAGGACACCTCTCACAGGGAAGAATTTATTCCTAAATATCCACTCTAAACCTACTCCTTTTTGAGTTTGAAATCATTGCCCCTTGTCCTGTTACTATCAAAAATCTCTCTCCCTCCTTTTTATAAGCCCCTTAAGGCATTGGAAAGCTGCAGTGAGATCTTCCAGAGCTGCCTTTTCTCCAGGCTACTGGAAGGAGCTAAGGTGTGATGGTCACGGGAGGGATATAAAAACCTAACGAGACCTGAATTGATGAGGGGGTTATCTAGAAATATTTACTGCTGGTTAAGAACCTCTAGGCAGAAATCATTTACTCAAGATGCCAAAGCAAAGAGAAATGGCAGCAGAAGGAGACAGAAGAAAATTTATTTTGGTTTCTGAATGATTATTGTTCTTGGTGAAAATCAGCACAGCTGCTTAACAGCAGAGAGTTTAGCAAGTAAGTTCCCTGATTTTATAGCTGCTTTAGAACTGGGAGATGTTTGTGAATATCACATGCAGAGCAGCATTCTCAGGGAGGAAAATAGCTGTCATTTTCCTCTGCATGAGTCCTCTATGTGGGAAGACAAACTCTTAATGCACTGGAAACTAATCATGTCTTTAAAAATAATTTCCTCAATCTCTTATCTGCTCTCTGTCTGCTGCTTCTTCCTCCCCCACAGAATAAATTTGTATGAGCTGATCAAAAAGAACAATTTCCAAGGCTTCAGTCTGTCTTTGATTCGCCACTTCACTCGGGGTGTGCTGAGGTGTTTGCAAGTGCTCTACCAGGAAAAAATCATTCACTGTGATCTGAAGCCTGTAAGTACAATCATTTCATCACCTGGTATTCTGTGCAGAATAAATGAGCTTATCCTATTCTTTATTGATTGAGAGGAACTGTCAGGAGAAACCCTAAAACCCAGTATGATGTTTGTACAGAAGCTGTAATTTATTTCAGATTATGTTCATGCTACAGTCAGCTGATTATTACCATTGACTCAGCTCTTTCACTGAAGCATTAAATGAGATTATTTGGTTGCCAAAATGTATGCAAATATGAATCAAAAGGTAATGACTTTTTGCTTAGAGAAGAAGAGAAATACTTGTAAAATTATTAAGTATTTCAAGATGAGGGACATTGTGATGTGAGGAGTATTCACATGGCAGCCTATTTCAGGTTATCCTGTTAAGTCTATTTAATGTCTTGGGCATAACTATAAAAATTAAGTAGCCTAGTAAATGACAAAGGAATTCTGTGGACCAGTATTTAGGGTGTTCACCTGTTTCTGGAGGAACATCTGTCATCCAATTCCCTCTACTGTATCTGCTAAGCATTCATGCTAGGTGAAACATTTACATTATCCTTAAGCCCCAAATTTAAATTTTTGCAATTTTCTGAGATTTCTGAAGGATTTTAATTATATTTTCACTTCAGTAGAAAGTTTCTCTTGATTTCCTTTTCAAAAGGACAAATGAACCAATAAAGAAATAAATAAGTTCTCAGGTAAAAATGCTAAGGATAAAATTCTGTTCTCACTTTGCTAAGCATATCTTGATTTAGAATTCTAACAAGTCACATACTGTCTGTACCTGTGGTCTTGCCAATATCTTTGCCAGATCAATTTGTAGTGAGAAGAGAGGCTTGGAAGATAACCCAAATATCTGAATCAAAAACAATTAGCCCAATGGGAAATATGTTTCCAGGCAGGCACTGACAATGACATTGGCAGCATCAATTAGTGTAGTCTGTATTTAAATAGAGCAACATATTAGTGAAAATGTAGTGAGTTAACTAAAAAGACAATTTTATTCTCATTCAACAATTGTACAATTAAATGAATTTATGTTGCCTGAAACTCGCATCTGTTATCCCATCTGCCTCCTGTGATATTTCTCAGCATAAGGTAGATATGGAGTTTCTCTGGCCTTTATACTAGGTAATCACTGCCTCCAAAGCCTGGTTTTCCAGTCAGTTCTGTTTTTCCAGCTTTGATCAGCTCCATTGTATTGTGAAGGATTCAGGATTAGAGACAGAGTCCTACCATGAGCACAAAGGGAATCGAGCTGCAGAGAGGGGATGCTGCCCCCCCTACCAGAACCAAGAGCACCTGGATTATGGAAGTCAGTCCTTGCCTTGACTTTCACCAGTAGCAGCTTCTCCTTCCTGGCACATGAAACATTCCCTTGTGAGCTGATTACCCAGGAAACCGCTTCATCATTATTTAGCATCCACCTGGGAAGTGTTCAAAGCCCTGACGTACAATCACTGTAAAACTGGTTGATAGAGGTAACCATCTGTCTGCTGAGGAGTGGGAAGGAAATCCTTCATCTAGACAGACTTTTAATGAGGATAAAACTCAGCTCTGCAGAAGAGAGCCCAAGGCTGTGTTTGCTCATGGGCACACATATCCCTGAGCTGGCTGTTTAAGGATTGCTTCTCCAGCTGGAATTGCAGGAACCCAGTGCTGCACCCGGCTGAGAATCCATAGGGACCCTGCCTTGTCCATCCATCCCTCCCTTGAGACCTGTGCATCGCACAGGAGGGGAGGGGTGAGCTGACAGTCTGGAGCAAGCAGTGCAGGCAAGAACTGGGAAGTGTGGATCCTTCACAGGGGCTTTCTGTGCTTACAAAAGGATGGTTCTGCCTAATTCAGCACAGCACAAAGCCAGGTGCAGTTTGGCTTTTACTAGATAAGCAACCCTGAGTTTTGGGGAGGTCTCTGGTGCCCTGTGTGGCTTACCTGCAGCCTGGGTACCTTTCTAGATCCCCCCTCTGCTTTGCACAATTGCACATTATTGGCTGCCTCCACGTGTTAGCAAATGCATTCCAAAGGAGGTTGAATTTTGAATCTCTCATTATGCAGAGAAGTTTACATGTGATTTGCATTTTGATTTTCCCGAGTGTTCACTTACTTAATATGGTGCTAAACCCCTCTTTTCCCTGTGATTTTTTTCTTTTCAGGAGAACATACTATTATACCACAATGGCCAAGGTTCAGTCAAAGTTATTGATTTTGGATCAAGCTGCTATGAAGACCAAAGAGGTTTGCAGAAAAGTCAAGTTGATGTAATTTTCTTAATAAGCTTTCTTAATTTTAAATAATGTGGAAAGGCTGTTTCTTGGACTGGGCTAATATATTGACCCATGCCCCTAATTAGAACCTGGTAAACGGTTCAGCCACTGGTGGTGAGCAAATACTGCAGAAACAAGTAAGATACTATCATTCTTTTTCTTTGTCCCAAGCCTGATCAGGTCTTCTACTCCTGTTGAAATCAGAATTGCACTTTCAGGAGTGGTTAGCTGGAACAAACTCAGGAAGATAATCCAAATATTTCACTTACCAAGAAGTCTGTCAGGTCCAGAGAGCCTTTCTCGGTGAGATGGTTAAATTATAATTGATAGTTTTTGTTTAAATACCACAAGGAGGGAAATGGGAACTGTGCTTTTAATTTAGGAACTGTTGATTGACGCAAATGGAACACCTCCAAATAGGAAAATGAACGTGGATAAACTGAATCACAGCATTAGCAGAACAATTTCCTTCAGTGAAACTTGTTGAAGAACAATTTCTATATAGAACAATGGGAAGCGTATCACCCATTACTTTTAGGATGGGATTAGAAAATGTTTCCAGAGCCTATGTGAGCAATCCGTGGATAGACAGATTTTTGATTCCTGAACATATGCCAGTTTGCTGTGAAATCTGCAACTGACATTTCAGTCCCAACTGTGATATTTTTCTTCTTGTCTAATTTTTGATCCAGTGTACACCTATGTTCAGAGCCGCTTTTATCGCTCCCCTGAGGTGATTCTTGGTCATCCTTATGCTATGGCTGTTGATATGTGGAGCTTAGGCTGTATCATAGCAGAGCTTTACACAGGCTACCCGCTCTTCCCGGGGGAAAATGAATCTGACCAGCTGGCCTGCATCATGGAGGTAACTTTTGGGATTGGTTTGCATACCCGTTTGATAAACTGCACCACCAGAAACAAAGAGAAACCTCAAGCAGTAATGAAATATGATTGGTTATGGCCTGGCCTTTCAGAGGGAGATTTAATGCAGCCAAATGGTTCTTTGAGCCAGAAGGATTCCCCTGAGCCTCTTTTCCTCCAGGCTGAGTCCCCCCAGCTCCCTCAGCTTCCCCACATCAGACCTGTGCTCCAGTCCCTTCCCTGGACATGCTCCAGCCCCTCAATGTCCTTCCTGGAGTGACAGGCCCAGAACTGGACACAGGATTTCAGCTGTGGCCTCACCAGTGCCCTGGAGAGAGGGACAATCACTGCCCTGGTTCTGCTGGCCATGCTATTTTTGATACAGAGGCATGTACAGGCAGCGCTAAGGAATCACTTAATTCCCTCCACAATAAGAGCAAATATTTTGTGCCTATTTCACAGTAAGTTGAAACATTCAGCTTCTTTTCATAAGGAGGGCAAAATGCCACATTTCACCTGATGGTTGTTATGTATCTTCATGAAATGAGGAGTAACTCTATGAATTAATTTTCTGTGAAGGTATTGGGTCTTCCACCAGCTGATTTTATCCAGGCAGCTTCAAGGAGGAGAACATTCTTTGGTAATTTCTTCTGATTATTTGTCTTTGCTGGATCCCTCCCTTGTAGTTAATCACTAATTAATAGCACTGGTAGAGAATAGGGTCAGAGATCTTTAGCTAACTCCTAGCTGATAAAAATACTTCCAGGAAGAGGTTTGGAAAAAAAAAAGCAAAAGGATAAAATGAGGCCTATAAAGGAACCTGGAGCTCTGCTCTTCATGTCTTATGGGCCTCTAATTGCCCAAGTGATAGAGAAGTTGCTCCTTAAAAATACTGTTGCTGAAAGGAATGCAGTGGGCTCTGGGAACTAATTTACATTGTTCATTTCTTTGTGTATAATTCGGGTTTGGAAATTGCTTAAAGCAAACAAACCAACAGAAGTGTAGGATGTGGTCTCTAGGATGTAACCAATCCTGCTTGCCATAATTCTGGTATGTTATCAATCCAACAGGGCAAAAGTGGAGTTAGTGGGATGGACATAGATAGTGTTTATGTAACTTTTTAAAGTATTTAGTGAAGGTTTTTTAATGTAATTTCTTGAAGATGTCTCTTCTTTTTTAAGATTCCAAAGGTTTTCCTAAATATGTAACTAACAGCAAGGGGAAAAAGAGATGCCCAGACTCCAAGGATCTAAGCACAGTGCTGAACACCCATGATGCTGGTTTCTTGGACTTTTTGAAAGGATGCTTAATGTGAGTTCATACTGTATGCAACAAGCTAGTTTTGACTTGGTTTTTTTTTTTCTTTTGAGCCTTTAAAATCTTTGTATTTGTTGTTTTTGTTCTTTTTCTTTTTTTAGGTGGGTCGTTTTGGGGTTTTGTTTTGTTTTCCACGTGACATCATTTGTGTAGCTATTGACACTTTACTATGTCTTCTTCAGCAGCGACTTCAAATTTCTTTCTAGCAGTTCAGTAGCACTTCCCTAAAGAAATTCTAAAGAAACTGCTAAATTGTGGTTACATGGAGAGGGAAGAAAAAAGTCATCCCACTCTGTTTCACAAGAAGGTTGCTTTCAGTGTTCTCTGTTTGCCAAGTCTGTGTGAATCATTGATCCATTTTGGTTGGGTGGCTGAAACAGAATTTTCAGGAAATAATTTCAGTGAAGCAAAAAACCAAACCTTAAACAGGGAATTTTGGATCCCTACCCTAATAGGACCAGGAACTGTATATTAAAAATGGTTTGATGCTGCAGAGGGTTTGATCAGCACAGTGCTGACGTAAATAGGTGTTGAAGGATGGAGAAGATCACATAAGATTTTTCCATGGTTTTGGGATAAAAAGATAAAATTATTTTGTTTCAGAAGAAATGTCCTCATGACCTGACTTTCAAAAGATGAGACTGGCTCTTTTGCCTTGTACTAATTTTCAGATAGAAATAGTTGAATAATGATTTGTGTCCCATGGATTTAAGGTGGGAGCCTTCCCTGCGCATGACTCCCGATGAAGCAATGAAACACGCATGGATCCAGGAGCCAAAAATATTCCGGAAAACACAGGCTCCAAGGAAGATGAGTGATGGCTCATTCTCTGCACTGGAAAATAGAAGAGAGACTATTCGTAAGCATGTTCTACCTCAGACCTAAGTGCATTTATATCAGTGTTTGGTGTTTCTTTGTTTAGTGTCATCTGCCTGGAGTAAGGGGAGGTGTAGGTGTGGAGGTAATGGATGGCCACTGAAATGGGATAGGTAAAGGCACCATTCCTCACTTGTGTAGAACTGCATGCCTTACGTTTTAGTTCAGCTGCCTGCAAGAAGACTGGAAGTGCTGACATGGAAAGCCCTTTTCCCTGCTGAGAGTAAAACAGTATCTGACACCACACCACAGTGCATGTTGTGTTCAGAGCAAAAGAATGCAGCAGTGGGGGTTGTAAGATCCCAGAGAAAACTTCCACCTGATTTGCTGGGAGTTTGTGTCAATCCTGTGTTTTACTTGCTGTGAAGAGTCTGCAGTCTTAACCCTCTTATTTTAATGATTTGTGGTTGCAGAGAATCTCTGGAAAAATGCGGCTGACAAAGTAAGAAGTGAACTGGCCGACAGACTGACTCCCTTCACAGGCACAGCAGAAAGTGATGTGCAGAACACAAGGAAGCATGCTATTCCAGAGAAATACTTGGAAAACCTCATGGAAAAGCCTATGATATACGATGAAGCAGAAGACAGTGGTGAAAGAGCTCTTCCAAAAACTTCTCTTTTTTTTCCACCAATTAAGTAACACGGAGCACAAGCTATGATTGGCTCGGTTGCATACCTAGTATATTTTGTAGGTATTATTTGTACTCAGGAATATAAGCTATATCTGTCTGTTCATGGGCTGTGCACATTGTAAGTATATTTCATGTTCTTTTTACCCTGAAATCATCTAGTCAACCAAAACAGAATTTGAGAACCATTCCTTTTCCTCATCTACATCCTTGTGATCAGAGGTTCTTCACAACCAGCAGCAATAAAATGGAGACTGTAGAGGTGGAGAGTGGCTTATTCTTGGTGTTATAATAGACTTGTGAATTTTATACTTTTCTGGATCTAAAAGAACAGATGTGTTGACTGAAGAATCTGAATCCTTTTACTTACAGTGGCATAAGTAAGGAATAATTCATGGATAAGATGACTGGATTTACTTATGTATAAAAAAAAATAAGAGCAATCAAACCCAGCATCCTCATTTTCCTCCTTCTCCATCTTCCTCTTTATATAGTGAAGTGCTGGATGGAAACCATTGTCACACCTTCCTAGCAGATTTAGAAATGTAAATTATGCTCTTCAGCTCTCTAGCAACAACAAAGCAGAGTGGTATTCTGGACCCATTTCTACAGGGACTTAACAGGAGGAATGGATTAAAGCAAGCTGGTTTGATTTGGGAAAATTGTCCTTCATGGCAAGTTTAACTTAATACTCTGATAAAACCCCAACAAAAATCAAACTAATTTCTATGATCTCTATGGCTTATGTGTTTAATTTAGGTATTTTGCTCTTTGAATAAGACTATCTTTTCACTGCATTTGTAAAGCACCCACCTCATTACACCTCTTATATTTACTGGAGCTTAAAGCTAGAAATTCAGTTGAAAAGGAATAATGAGAAAATTGTCCTTCCAAAAGCAGCTGCTACTTTAGCAGTGACACTGCAGCAGCCTCAAGGGAAAGAGATTTTCAGAGGCGTTTAGAGTCACCATAGCAGCAAACTCCCACAGGCTCTTTTGCAAAAGGAAAATCCAAAGGATATGGAAATGGTCCTCAAACAGTTCCAGTGTTACAGGAGTAAACAAGCCACCTGACAGGTACAGCTGAATCACTGAATGGTAGAAGCCACCTCAGGGAAAATGGACTGCTGTGATCATCCCCTCAGCTTCAGGCAAATCCTGGGACTCCTGAAAAAAGACCTGGAAAATGAGTGACCCAAGAAGGGCAATAGCCCATTATTGAGGGTAATTGAATGGAGAATTACAAGGGTATTTTGGCAGACAAATACCACCGTGCTGTGATGCAGACATTCCTGACAAGCAGGCCAGCTTGCAGTGCCAGAATTATTTGTATCTCTGGTTTCAGAGGGACTGCTTTGCAGCTCAACCCTCCTGGAGACCATAAAATGCTCCCATTCCCATTCTTCAGCAGAATGAGGGTACAGGGGAAAAATGGGTTTGGTTCTGCACCATGTTGTGGCACAGGATAGCCAGCATGGGTGCACTGCAGTGTGTGGACAGAGCCCTCATCACGTCTCAGACTTTTAGAACAGTCATTTACTAGTTCAGTGCAGCTGCTGCTCATTCTTCATCTGCAGTGTTCCCTTTACAGCTTAGGCTGCCCCAAGTTACAATATCTGATTCTCAGTATTGTGCACTTGGATTTGTGTCTGCTTTACCTCAGGGGCAAAATTTGGGGGCAATTATATTGAGATGCCCATGACACCTGAAATGGATGTCACCCTAATGAAGGTGTAAGCCTCATTTGATAAACGGGCTTTTGTGCTGGAGCCATGTTTTCTTCACAATTAGGATATTTCACTAGCTCTTTGTAGTAAGCATCATATTATTTCTCAAGGCATATGCTGATGGGTTTTCCAAGGCATTCAGTGTTGAGGGAAGAGCGACAAAGTCATCTGAGCCTGTAATTCAGGTTGATGATGCTTCCATCCAGAAGGCGGATGGCATTTCCCTGTAGCTGCCATGAATTTGCTGTCTTCCCTTCCTTGCTGACTTGCTCTTCTGTTTTAATTCCTGCAGCCTTTATGGTGATCTTCATCATCAAAATCTTTCCTAATAAGGGCTCTTTTGGATAACTGGTGAATTTTTTTCAGAGATGACAGAAATAAATAGAAATTCCTTGGCAGAAATATCTAGCCCTGAGATATCATCACTGCTTTCACATTCATCTGCAGAAACAAGTAGAACTGTGTTGTGGAATAAAGACTTTACAATTAGAAGTTGTAAAGCAGGTATGTTTTATTCCACCTGGGATGCATAGGGGATATTTCCACCGGACAAAGTCCAGGTTTAAATACACATTGATCCCACAACCCCCCACCTGCCCATTCCCCACCTTCTCTCACTTTTTATTATAATTAGCTGCCATGCCTCCTGGTGGTCGTGAGTTGGGATCTTGGGAGAAAGGCTGATGTCTTCCTGAGGTGTCTGCTGGTTGACCTTCAATTCTGGGCAGGCACAGTGGGAGTTTAGCTATTTTTCAGGTCACTTTGTTCTTGCCACAGTTTAGGAGCCCGATTTTGCTGGATTCAAGCTGTAGCTTTCTGCTTTATCAATTTCTCACAAAACCTAAGTCTTGCTTTACTGAATTTTCACAATGTACATCTTATCTTAATAGTTTTTACCTAGCAACTAAATTCCTATATGTGCTGCTACCAGTTCTTTCTGTGTAACAAGTTACATTATATGCTGTTACAAGTTGGTTTTTTGCAAAAATCTACACAAACTGTATATATTTATTTCCCCTTTACCTGCTTAAGCCTATTATATGCTTCTAAAATATTGTATTTTCATAACCATATATGCTCCCTACTCAGATCCATCAGAAACAGGTAGCATTCTCATGTCTGTGCCATTTGAAAGGAGATAATGAGAAAATTCTCTGTGTAAGAGGACAACCTACAAAATGCTGAGAAGAATCCTCTGACTCATGCTCAGCTTGAGCCACCCTCAGACTTTTCATGACGCAGACTCACAGAGAAAAGAAGCACTGATAATTTGCTTTCTTGGAAAAGCCCAATCCATACATCATGTTTTGTTTCTCTATGTATTGCCATTTTTTAACCACATTTGCTAAGAAAATGAGGTGGCTGCTTTCTTGTCCATCTTTGCATGTTGGCCTGTCTGTCTGGTCTAGTGGAAGGTGTCCCTGCCCGTGGCAGGAGGGTTGAAATGAGGTGATCTTCAAGGTCCCCTCCAACCCAAACCACTCCATGATTTTACGATTCTGTCTCCAGTTGCTGGGCATTTTTACCACACTGATAAGTGATTTGGGGTGTAAGGCTGGGAGGGGTATCCCAGTATGGAGAAGTTCTAGGAATCCACATCACTGAGTTGAAGAGAACATGCAGGGACCAGCACTGTTGCAGCAGTGAACATTTACAGGATGTCGGATACAGATCTTTAGGTAATCAAGGTGTGAGCACACCAAGGCTTAGCAACCAAGCTGTTACAATACTTCTGTGTCTGAAACCTCATTACAAAACTGTTATCTGTAAATAATAACCTTTCTGGAATTGAATGAGTTCTGCATACTTGCACTTCACTGCTCCTGCTTGGTTTTGTGGATATAACTGCAATACATCGAATGCACAGTCATTGCAGAGCCTACATCAGTGGCCTTCAAAAGCAGAGACTCTCCTGATTACTCCTGATCTACCATGCAAGGATTTACCAGCAGGCAGCAATTTCTGCAACTCTGGCTGTGCCTGTGCCCTCCTGTTTTCTGTGTGAGACAAGTAAAGCCAATTTGTCAGCCTGGGAACTGCTCATCTTTGACCCTCTCTGTGCTCCCAGTACTCTGAGCTTTCAGGTGACAAGTCTGTCCAAGAAATGGCTGTGTAGACACTGTTTATATCTGTTCCCAAATCCCTTTAGCCATCACCTGTGATGCCCCTGCCTTCAACAGTATTTTGGCACCCCTTTAAAACTTGAAAAGGGAAAAAGTGAAAAAGAACTGCAGTCCTACAATTCCCCATTCCATAAATATCCCTCACATGCTATGTATCTGTTCCTGCTAACCACTTTGCAAATTACTTGTTATAAAGAGAATCTCCACCTCTATCCTCAGGTTTTTTGGGCATCTGGGATTTTCAGCCTGTGAAGAAGGAAAGGGCTTTTCACAGCTGCAGTGGGACAACTCCTGGAACAGGAGGATTTGTGCAACACAGCTGTGGATAAACAAGCCCAGAGAGCTGAGAAATTACATTAAGCAAAGGTGAAGTATTTTAACAAGACAGCTTGTGAAAAAAATTTCCCTTATGCCATCCCCTTTCCTTCAGGATTGCAAGTGTTACTCAGAAAGGAGCTTTACATCTCTGCTGCTTCCATATGATCCATAGGATTTGGAAGAAGTAGCCCTGCAGATGTGTGGCAAAAGGTGAGTCAGTTTGGCACCATCTTCCCCAAGGGCTACAGTTTTTTGAAATAAAGAGAATCTGGGATGGATTCTGACATGGGAAAGAGAGCTGTCAAAGAAGTGAGCAGCTAAATGTAAGGATATTTTTTTAGCTGGTTACAATAGGTTCAAGTTACCACTCTGTTAAATACCTATTTGGGCATCAGCCTTCAGACATTTTTAAACCAAATTTCTTTTTAAGTTGAATTTTTTGTGAAAACTTGTCCTAAAAGAACAGAGGTGTTAAATAACCTCACCAGAATGCAAATATTGTGAAGTGATACTGAGATTGCTTCAACTGGCTCTATATAACAGGATTCTGCTACTTCCTGCACTGCAACACGGAGCTGCTGAGCTGGGGAGGCGTGGGGTGGAAGTTGGCTGTGAGTCAGGGACGTGTGTGCTGCCTGCAAAGGATTTCAGCAGTGGAACAATCAAGGCTGTTTTGAGAGTACTGGGCATAGCATTTTCCTTCCTCTTCACCTCCCGAGTTTGTTGCACGTCATCCTAATCCCCAGAGAGAAAACTCAGTGAAACTTCCCTTGCTTTCCTCTCCCGTCTGTCTCTGTTGCCTGAGGCAGATACTCAGAGGTGCTGTTGCATCCCGTGGTTCTGACTCTCCTCTTTCTTTTCACACTTGGCTCCTGTATGAGCATTTAGTTTTCTAAAGCAGATTTATCTTCCTCCCTCTTCTCAGGTCTTCTATAATTTTAAAATCTTCCTTGGCATGCTGCTCACTGCCCATCTGTGGTATCTTCCTGCTCCTGCACATCTCTCCCACGCCCCTCAGCAGTGCCATGCCAACACCGCCACATCCTGTTCCACCCAAGAGACCATGCAACTCCAATCTTTGTCACATAGCTACACCACTCTCCTTGTAATCCCAGGAGAGTTGCACATTCCAGCAGTGTCTCAGTTGCATCCTCCAATATCACAGTCTTCTCCATGTGAGGAAGGGATTTGCTGCCTAAAAGTGGAGAACAAGCCATAGTGAAAATTTCTCACATGGGAAGCTCTGCAAGGTGCAGTTTCCCTTGCCTTTTCTCCTCCCCACTTCATGAATAATTCTGTCTTTGGTTCATCTCCTGGAGGGGCCAAAGTCTCTCAGTTTTGATATCCTTATGCTGTCCTAACCTTCAAATACTCAATTTGCATTATGGTATCCCTCAGCCCTGGTTCCCCCCAAAAACATAGTCTTGGGCCTCTCTGGAGCAGAAAGTATATTAAAAAAATTGATTAGAGAACTGAAATAAGAAACCATAAATATACTTTCAGTCTAAAGTAGGACTGTCAACAACATGACATGGGATTCAAGCAATCTGTATGAAATTCAATCTCTTCAAACCCTATCCCTGAGGATCAGATCAGGTAATTCTCCTTGTCTGTTCAAATGCTTGCCCCAGAAAAATAATACAAATGGCTTTTCTACATTTTCCCTGCAAGTTAATAAGAATAAACTACCATGTCCTCCAAAATCCACAGATCTGGGGTAAGTTTTGTAGTCCATTATGCAATTGGGCAAATTGGAGATGATGGACAAGGCGCTTTCTGGCAGAGCTGGTCAGAAACCTGCTGATGGTTTTTGTTTTTATGTCATTACACTGAAAGTCTTAGGCAGCACAAGAGATGATGCACTTTTCTCCTTTGACTCACTCTCACCAAGGTATAGCACATGGAGCAGAGGCATTTTTCTTATTCTACTCTTCCAGATTGCTATCACAGAAGCCCTTTCCATGTGCCACAACAGCTTTCTCTGATAAGCCATGACATTAAAACTTAGCTTCTTTCCAACAAATTTATCCATAACCATCCTACCACGGTAGCACAATCAGGGTTCATTTCAGAATCTGCAATGGCAAGACAAGTTCGTCAGAAGAGCCACTTTCCCTTGGTGAGCAGAGCCAACATTCACCCACCCCGAGAAGTACTGGTAGGAGGTAAACACTTGGCTGCCTTGTTTTTGGTTCTGTATTACAGAACAGCTGTTAAAAATGTTTAAGGATTTATATGAGATGGCTTAGTACAGTTTCATTCAGGCAAGGTGCCAGGGCATGTTATGTAAAGTGTTGATCTTTCCTACATTTTAAATTGAATATAGAACAGTCAGGTTCCAGCCCTCCTTCCTGGCAACAGCCTCGGGCACTTCATATAAGCTGGGCTTCTTGTAGCTGCCCAAGGTATCAGCAAGACTCAGAGATTGCAGAGATGATGGTGATGTTCTTCTCAGGAATCAAGAGAATGCTCCTCCCCTTGTTCCTCCCATGCTTTTGTTCTGGCCAGTGTGCATCTCCACTGCTGCATTTCCCCACCTTCCTGGATTCTTCCAGCATGTTCTACCTCTGCTGGGACCACGAGGAACAGGAGCTGATGGGGTTGAGGTGCACATCCACACAACTGGCTGGGTAGTATCTGGATTCAGCCCTCATGGAGAGCTGCCTGGATCTGATCTTGTGTCAGGAGGTGCATTCTAAAATGGCAGCATCTGCTTTTCTGGAAGTTGAACAGATTTCCTCTTCATCCCCCTTTGCCAAGGTCATGCTCCAAGTATGTTGAAAAAAAAGTATATTGAAAGGACGAGAGGATTGGGAATCTTCAGCCCGGAAAGGCTGAGGGAATTGGCATTTTCTAAAAGACAGAAGGCTTTGGGGTAACCTCATTGTGGCCTTGCAGTGCCTGAAGGGAGCCCACAGGAAAGGTGGAGAGAGACTCTTGACTCTCCTGTCACCCTGGAGTGACAGGACAAGGGGCAGTGGCTTCACACTGACAGAGAGGAGGTTTAGATTGGATATTGAGAAGACATTGTCCCCTGTGAGAGAGGAGGCCCTAGCACACTTAAATGTGTCAGGCATAGGATAGGACATCCTTGGGAATTCTTGCTTTTTTCCACTGTCAGGCAACCACTATAGATAGATGCCTGATGTTAAAGCAGCTAGAGTTCAGAGAGGGAAAAATGCCACCAAGGCTGCTAAATAAAAAACAGGCTATTGTTTTGTTTCGCTTTAACTATAAAAGAGGAACAGGCAGCTTAATTTTATCCAGATACAGAGAGAAAGAGTTTATACCAGTGACATGTTTGCTAGTTGCAGTGGTTTTACTTTGTTCAGCTGTTTTCAGTTCCTCTTTCACACAACAGTAAAATACATTTTGCACAAAATATGTTGCAACGTTTGTCTAAAAATGGGTAAATGTTGGAGGGAGTGAGGTATCCATCCTTCCTTATGGTCATCAGCAGGTTACAAAATGGTTCTTCTCATAACCACTTCTTAAATCTTTCTTGGATTGTGACCCAGACAGAGACCCTTTGGCTGTGAATCACTGCAGAAAAAAAATAGAAGAAACACTTCTTATTTGTTTAATAATAATTTTTTTAAAGTGATTTGGAGTAAACCCAAAGCATTTAATTTCTCCTAAAAGAACATCCTGGAAGGAAAAATTGAAATGTTTGATTTCAAAAGTATTAAACATTTCATTATTTTCAGAAAATATATTTAACGTTAACAATGATGTTTTCCTCCTTGGTAGCAGAAACTCTTTGTTTATATTAGAAAATAATTTTGGTCCCACCAAAAGTTACAGGTTTTTTCAAATCTTTTATGTATCAGAAAATATCTCCCAATTATTTTAGGTCTGGATACAGTAATCAAGTAATTAAATCCAGAAAAATCCACATTTGCTCAGCTGTCAAGCACATCCAGTGAACTCAAGGAACAGATAGGTTGAGAGAAAGACATCCTAGTTACTGTAAGTGGAATTTAAGTGACGTTTTCTATTTGAAATCTTCCTTCTAAGCCTCTCTCTCACATCCTTGGTTTTTGTTTTTATTTTCCTTTTTACTACAGTCAAAAAGAAGGCAGTATCTGAGTACTGTCAAGCGGAACAACCAGCCCAAAAGGCTTGCTTTCACAAAGGAGGGTTGTTCTTCCAAGTGTTTCCTGCATCCCTTGTTCATAATGTGTGTTTCATTTTAAATATTTTATCTATTTCAGAGTAGCTGATTTGCACACTACGTATCATTGAATTTGGATCTTAAAATGAAATCTTTACCAAATCTGTTTTCTTGATGAAGTACAGAGACCCATTGGACTCAACTGACCCCAGAAGATTCTTCACCTCTGACCTGAGGCTGCACAATGTAAGTATTGGATAAGAATCTGGTATGTTAAAAATCTCCCCTTCTTCTGTCTTTCTTGATTGTGGCCACACTGAGTTTGGGATTGCACAGGCTGAAAGATGGACATGACTGGTCTTGGAAACATGGAAATAGAGCTGGCAAGAGTTGGAGTGAAGTGTGAGTGTGAGGGGTTATTTGTTAGGAAAATGCTGTCAAATTTTGCCCATGCCTTTAGCTAGAGTGTAGGAAGCCAAATTCATTAGGTGCTAATGAATTGCAGCAGAATTATTAACACAGACATCTCATTATTAACACAGACCTACAGGACCGTTGTCCCACCCATATGGACCCACATTAAAATATCTTTAATTTACTGAAGATATTTAGTGCTCCCCATCATAGTTTTGTGGGAAATACACAATACCACAGAGAAATAATAAGTATACATTTAAATGCTGAAAAGTGTGGCTAAGTGCTCAGAAATAGAATACAAACTACTCTGTGTGCTATCTCCAGTATTAAGTTATGCAGTATCTCAGTATCACATAAAAGGAGTTACAAGGGGAGCTGGAGCCCCCTTTTAACTTCCCCCCCGCCATGGTATTTGCACCATCCTTGTCAAATGGAGTTCAAAAGCACCAACTCAGTGGGGTATTGCACCTTCCTTCTTCAAACAGCACCGGCCCACACAGTCAGCACTCCCTCAAGATGCAGCAGAACCTGCTGATCAGCGTAGGCAATATTCCACAGGAAAGAGGGGTACTATTTTTATGGCAAAATTTGTGGGATCAGTGCTATCATGTGCTTGTCACTCCAGAAAACCAGCAATAAAAACCAAAAAAGTTGATTGAACTCGATGGCTGTTTCTTACACTCAGTCCATCTTACAACTGGCAAATTAGTAATGCAATTCCCTAATAGAAAAAAAAATCTGAATGAAAAAAAGAATTAAGACTTTGTGGAGCTGAAAAATCATAGGATACTTTCAGTTGACCTGAGAAGCTGTGGCTGCCCCATCCCTGGAAGTGTCCAACACCAGGCTGGATGAGCTCTGAGCAAGATGGGATAGTGGAGGGTGTCACTGCCCATGGCAGGGGTTTGGAACAAGATGATCTTTAAGACTCTTTCCAACCCATTCCACCTTTGTGGAGATGTGGAATGGCTTCCCGACTTTGTTGTGATAATAGCTCACCTTTTATACTCTTAAACAAACAAGCTGATATAATTTCTAGTTTCATTCCGCTGTTGGATTTCTCCCAAAGCTTGGCCAGGGCTCAAGGGGGAACCAAGGGAGTTGTCTTTGATTGTATACTCCCCTAATAAGGCCAGATGTGGCCTTATCCAGTTTCTGAATTTGGAAAGGCAAACACATGTTTTGCCAATAAACAAACATGTAAAACCATAGTTACGTTATATAAAAATACGTATATATACATATATATAAAAATATAACATTTGGTTGAAAGATTCATCTAGAGGCAACTTTGGCTCAGGGCCTGATGTTCAGGTCTTGGTCAGGGTCTGTGGTTTAGGCCTCAGTACTTCAGCTGCCTGTCACAGAATTTCTGACGTCTCCCTGTCAGGTCTGAGGGCCACTGCAAACCTTCATTTGACCACAGTACAAACTTCTCAGTCTTCAACCACCACAGAAATGGCTTCATTTCCTCTTCTTTCTCTCACACAGTTAGTGTTTGCTTGGCTTCTGTGGGCCTGTGATTATGGGACATGAGGCACAGAATACCAGAACACATCCCTGGCCCTTTGAAGAAGCCTCTGCCATTACCACTGGCAGCAGAGTGTGTTCCAGATCTGACGGCCCTGAGAGAATATTTCCATAATAGAAATTGTCTCTCTGTGGAAGAAATAGGTTCAATCAGAATTAGTATTTATTTTACTAAAAAACACTCAACTTTTTCCTATAGTTTGTTCTAAATCAAAAAAGCAGTATAGTTCTGTAAAGACAGGAATACAGTAATCATATAATCATGGAATGGTTTGGGTTGCAAGGGACATTAAGATCATCTCATTCCACCTTCCCTGTCATGGGCAGGGACATCTTCCACTATCCCAGGCTGCTCAGAGCCCTGTACAATCTGACACTTCCAGGCATGGAGCAGCCACAATTTCTTTGGGGAGCCTGAGGGCCTCACCACCCTCACAGGGAAAAATTTCTTCCTAATTTCCAATTTAAACTTACTCCCTGCCAGTGTGAAGCCATTACCTCTTGTCGGTCACCCAGGCCCTTGTCAAGAGCTTCTCTCTATCTTGTCACTCCCTGCAGGCATTGGAAGGCCACAATGAGGTCACCCCAAATCCTTCTCCTCTCCAGGCTGAAAAGTCTCATTCTCTCAGACTTTCCTCATGACAGAGGTGTTCCAGCTTCTCAAGACTTTGTTGGCCTCATCTGGACTCTCCAACAGTTCTATGTCCTTCCTGTGCTGGGACTCCAGAGACAAAAGAGATAACCCTCAGCCTCCTTTTCTGCAAACTGGACAAACCATGGAATCCTCAGTTGCTCCTCACAGGACATTACTTCCAACACTTCTACCTGCTTTGTTTCCATCCTCTAAGCCTCCATTCACAGACCTTCACACCCTTCTTAAATTCTAGGGCCCTGGACTGGTTTTGGCTGGGATAGAGTTAATTTTTATCATAGCAACTGGTATGGGCTACATTTTGGATTTGTGCTGGAACAGTATTGAGAACACAGGGTTGTTTTAGTTCTTGCTGAGCAGAGATTAAACAGAGTAAGAGTTCTCTGTTTGTCATCCCACCCCACGACTGAGGGGGCCAGGGGTGCACAAGGAGTTGAGAGGGGACACAGCTGACCCCAACTGCCCAGAGGGATATGACAAACCTGGAAAGCCAAGGGATTGTTTTGTTTAGGCTGCACTGTTCCAGTTGCTGCCTTTACATATTAAGCACCTTTTGTGCTTCCCAAAACAGGCTGGACCAGTCCCCCTTTCTGAATCCCCATTTGCCCCAGGATTCCCTTGTAGAAAAACAGACAATGTGTGTGAGCTGCACAGAGTCCACAGTGCTCAGGACACAGCTGGGCCAAGTGTTTCGTGTGGGTGTGTGAAGCTTTGGGAACTCAAGACACTTCCAATGCCAGAACCATTT
Organism: Prinia subflava; assembly: GCF_021018805.1. Taxonomy (NCBI): domain Eukaryota; kingdom Metazoa; phylum Chordata; class Aves; order Passeriformes; family Cisticolidae; genus Prinia; species Prinia subflava. The sequence goes on along the minus strand of NC_086250.1, from coordinate 12,826,110 downwards.
CCTAACACAGGTGACTTCAGGGTGGCCATGTTTCATAATGCTACTGATATAAAACCCTGCGCCACCAAAAGCGGAAGTAGAAATAGACTTTTATTCTCATTAACAGTGTATGACTGTAAGAGTCAAGAACTTCCTCCTGAAGGTCAGAAGAGGGGAGAGCTCTTTCTCCTCTTGACCCAGCCCAGAACATCACTCTCAGAACAGCCCAGGGACAGAAAAAGAAGAAGCAGGAACAAGAATGGCAGAAAATGTCCTTTATGCTGACTTGAACTTGCCTGAATCAATCACACCCAGAATCCTGACAGTCACTGATGTCCAAGGTAGGTCCAGTGCTGAGCACTGAGCTTTCTTTGCATTCTCCAGTCTCTCTCCTACATATGTTGAGGGAGTTCCTTGGAGCACCAAAGTCCCAAAGAGCAGAAAAGAAATGTGATGACCAGAGCTGGGAAAATGTGGGCAGAGTGTCCAGATAGTGTTGTTTATATTTGCAAAGGCAAGTTGTTATAAGATCTGCTTTTCTCTTGCTAAGGTGCAAGTGTGAGGGAGCATCTCTGGTGCGATATTAAGAGTTGTTTTTATTTGTTTTGGAGACCATTCCAGAGCTGAATATTCCAGAGTTGGCCCAGGCCTGTTATCCCCCAGCAGACTGAGATTCCTGCAGCAAACTGCTCAGGATGAAGTGGCTCCTGTTGCTGGTGTTTGCAGCAGTCTCCTGCACAGCTGCTCCTGCTCCCTGAGCCCAGCAGGCATTGCCTGGAGCCTTCTTTTCCTGCCTGGCTGTACAAACTGCTTGTTTAATGCACAAGTGTGAAATGTTTCATGGGGCAGTTTAGTCTGATTTAGAATCAAACACTTTGCAAAATTCTAACCTATGATTTATCTTTCTTTAATGCACTAAATTTTTTTACATAAATGGTTTTGCACTGGTTTTGCAATATTTGCATAAAAATTGCTCCTGAAAATTAACAAGACTTTGTACAGTCTGTATTTAACAGACTTCAACTCTCTGTATTTAATTTTCTTTTTTCCTTCCTTTCTTTCTAACTCTCCTTTTGACTCTGACAGAAACTATTTCTTGCCATTGAGTGTTTGTCTTTTGCTCAAAGTGTGAACCCTCTGCATCTCTTTTCACATGGGTGGAGTTATTAACACCTCAGGAAAAAAGGTTTTACCACCCCTTTCAGTAGACGAAGTCAGGGCTCAATTGACCACAGTAGATGCCACCTGATTACAAATTTATATTTGTAATAATATAAATTAACCCATGTATTTATAATTTAACCCATGTATTCCTATTCAAAATTTTGATAGATTTCTAGTAACATTTTTATGTTTCTCTGCTTGTGCCTTTCAGGGAAAACCCTACCAACTCTTCTATGTGTTCACTGAATTTATGCACAAAATTTCCCAGATGTTGTCTCCATCTTCTGAAAAGAGCTCAAAACCCTGCGTTCTGTCCTTGCTCTGTACAGGGATAGAACCCGGGGGGCTCAGTGTTCTATATCACAATGACTTTGAGATTTATAACATTGCAACATCCTATTTTTGACTTTTTACCCACTTTTTATCTCCCTCTGACCTTTCTTTCCTCTCCGTATTTTTTCTTCCCTGCTGATTTGTATTTATTACCTGCAGATGATAGAACAGATTTAACTATTCTCCATATTATCTTGTTAATTTTGGTAAAACCTCAAACACCTCCAAATTTAGCACAATCTGCAGTTTTAAGGCTTTGATGTTTTAGTCATTCTCACCATTCCTGTCTGGATGAACAACCTTAGGCCACCCTTTGCTCTTCCCTCCCCTATTGTCAAGATTGACAATGTGGGTGTGTGCCCCTGTCCCCTTTGGTATTGTCTGCCGTGAAGAGAAACCAGATCTATTCCTGCCCTCTAGCAAGTGCTCCAAGGATGCAAGTGTCATCATGGAACATGGAATCAGAATATCCTGAGCTGGAAGGGACCCACAAGGATCATCCAGTCCAGCTCCTGGCGCTGCTCAGGACAGCCCAACAATCCCACCCTGTGCATCCCTGACAGCTCTGTCCAAATGCTTTTGGAGCTCTGGCAACCTTGGGGCTGTGACCATTCCCTGAGGAGCCTGTTCAGTGCCCCAGCACTCTCTGGGGGAAGAACCTTTTCTGATATCCACCCTAACCCTCCCCTGACACAGCTCCAGCCTTTCCCTCAGGTCCTGTCCCTGGTCACACAGAGCAGAGCTCAGGGCCTATAATGGAGAAAAATATAATTTGTGCATAGTTAACCACAGTCACATCAATCAGTTGCTGTCCTGTGTTCAGCATTTCTCACAATTTCAGTCATTTTTGATTAATTTATGTTGATTCGCAACTCTTACTGTGCTCTGTTCTTGTTCCCAGGTTCAGATTGTACCTATGCAGAAGTGAAAGTGAAATCCCAAGACACAAATGCTGCAGCAAACTGCAAATCATCTGGTGAGTTTAACTGTCTGATAAAGTGAGGGGAATTCAGACAAGAAGGGGAGAGATCCTAATGCCCCAAACATGCAGTGACACAAACCCATGAGGAGGCAGGAGGATACAATTGTCTGCTTTCCCCGCTCAGAGCAGGAGCAGCAGAGGTGTTGCATTCTGTGCCCCTAAACCTTTCCTGGCAAAGGAATAGAAGGATACGATGGGCCACACCCAGACATCCCCGAGCCCAAGCTCCTGTCCCCAGCAGCAGTGAAAAGTGAACAGAGGAGATGAGGAAGCAGAGGACGGGCATTTAAGGGTAGGACTCTCCTCCTTTTCATCTCTCCTCAAAGCTGTGGCAGACTGGGATCGGTTCAGTTCCCTGAGCACAGTGACCACAGCTGGTGGGGAAGCACCAGGACATTCAGCCTGGCTCCAGCCTGCAGGTCTGGAAGGGCCCATATTCCCAGTGTGAGCCTGAAAAGGGCACCTTGGAATGCAGAGGAAAGGTGCTTCTGTCCAGCTGTTGCCCTAATCTTTATTTGGCTGTCTCTCCGTAGGTAAAAGCTGTTGTTCCAGAAAACATGCTGCTATATTGGTGGTGATCATCCCTGTACTGGTCCTGGCCATATATTTAATAATCACATGTAAGTTCTTTTGTTGTCTTGTTGTCTTGTTATTACAGCAATTAATCTGTGTCTCTCTCCCACTGAGTGATGTCCAGGCCATGACATATAAAGCCAGTAGGAACAGAAGTTTGGTTTGAAGGCAAAGGACAGCAGTTTTTAGCCAACCACAGCTGTAAGAGGAAATCTGTAAGAATTGAGTGGTTTGAAAGTTCAAAATTCCAACAGATGAAAAAGCCAAAATCCAAATGAAAAACTGACAACATTCAAATGACAAAGAATTTATTGTACAAATGTTTTGAAGAAACAAGTCAAGGTTTGATAATGCCTACCACTAATATCATTGCTAACTGTGAGAATCACAGGTGAATCACAAGGTTGTATCATGAGACCAAGATGTCCATAACACCAAAAAGATTAAAGTAATTATGAACTAAAGTTCATTTGAAGGAGGCAACTAAATCACATCTTAAAGGAATTCCCTTCAGATCATAACATATTTTAAGCTACATAAAGAGATAAATAATATTTTGCTGAAAAAATCTTACTTCCATCAGAAAAAAAGATTAATAGACCCATTTGGTATTTCCTTTAAATGTTTTCAAGGAACCATTTTTAAATTTCAGATGATTTTGCTTGTTTCTTTCCATCCTTTGATAGCTAAGAAAGCTTGAGAAGCTTCCACAACCAATCACTCTCAAGTCCCAGAGTTTGCCACTCGTTCAGAGATGCACATGGGGAAGACATGGCAAAGCCTTTGATCCTTGGAACTTAAAAAATAGGGCTGGAGGAGGCAATTCATTCTTCTTTTTCAAGGCAAAGAGTTCAGTATTGATATCTGACAGTGCCCTGACATTTATAAAATGTCAAACAGCAAAGGGTGGGGCAAATTAAAAATAAATAATAAACCAGCACAAAATGAAAAAGTGTAATTTGCATTTAATACAGTTTTAACATGGAAAGAGTAGGCCTTAGACTTAGATCTGGGACTGGCTTTAGTTATAGTTTCTTTGTGGGGCTCAGTACTGCCTCAGAACAGCTACAAACCTGAAAAAATACTCCTAAGAAACTTGAGATGCAGCTCTTGAGAAATTAAATAAAGGTAGCTTTTAAGTTCAAGAGCACACAGGTTTCACCTGTGCTCCAAATAAAAACTGATTCATTTTGAGTTTATTCTAAGCTTTAGTTTTGCATGAATTTTCCATAGGGTCTTGTTATGCCAAATACACTGTTATTAAGATATAACCTGTTTAAATGAACTAAAGTGTTGCCTTTTACTCAGTGGAACCTGACCTGACCATTTTATGATTTTTATAGTAGAATCATGAACAAAGAGGCAGAGTTTGCATTCTGTGTTGGGTGAGGGGTGGTCAGAGAGGTCCAGCAGAGCTCTGACCGTGCATGTAGTGGTCATTCCTTGCAATCAGAAATTGTATTTTTATTTCCAGATGGTCCAACCACAGGCAGCCAAAACAGCTCAACAACATTGTCCCTTATCCCTGAAGAGGCACTAGGTAGGCAATCCTCTGTCATTCCAAAGGGATCCTCTGTCATTCCAAAGGGAGTTGCCAGAAGCCTGCTGGACTGATGGTTAAAAGGGACAGAAAAGGGGCTGTGTCAGGATTTTGTTCAGAAGGAAAACAAAGAACCCCTCTGCCATGTCAGGAATACAAACCTTACCCTGGGACACTCCCAGGATGAGCTCTGGAGCCCATGGAGGGTTTGCATTTGCACCTCCTTTGGAAGCGGTGCTGGCTCAGCCCTGCATTCCTGTTCCACAGGGAAGAACTGATGCCTCTCTGCTGCCTGAGCAGAGCAGTCTGAGGCAGGGAAGGGACAGGAGGAACAATCCCTTTGGTACCCCAGCAGCAGGGTGGACAGTGTGCCTGTGCTGCTTTCCCAAGGCCCCTCCATTGCCTGCCTTTGACCTCAATGCAATTCCATGCTGCTCTTTAGGAGCTGCTGGATCCCTAACCTAAGTGTCACCCGCAGGCCCTGTCTCCTGAATCCCACCCCCCTTTCCAGCTCCCCCTCTCCGCTCCTCTCGCTGCCCTGCCTGGTAATGCACACAAAGGTTGGTGCTTTCAGTAGCACCTCTGTTGCCCAATTCTGCATCAGGCAAACCAGACTTTGGGAATCTGAGAGCTGCTTTTGTGCCCTGAGCATTTCTCTGTATGCCCTGAGCAAAGATGGGAAAGGCTGGATCATGTTTGCTATGCTGCTCCCTGTCTGGCTCCTGCCTGATAGTTCTGGGCTGGTATCAGCTCCAGAGCCTGTGAGGAAATCCCTGGTGCTCTAGTGACAATTCTCAGCAGGAGCATCCAGGGATTTCTGTGGCTGGAATTGTCTCTCTGACCTCTCTTTTGTCATGGCATCCTTTGGTCAGCATGAACATGGATTTTCCACACCTCTTCTTCCCTTCTGCAGATTGCCCCTCACAATGGAAAAAACATGGGAGAAAATGCTACTTCTTCTCTCCAGAGAAGATAGAGAAGAACTGGAATGACTCCCGTAGAGAATGCTTTAACAGGGGCTCAGATCTGGTGATCATTGACAGCGAGGAGGAGCTGGTGAGATCCAACTCCCTGGGGCAGCTGCTCAGGGGACTGGAGCTGCCTGGCCAAGGGCTGAGCAGTGACACTTGTGCCTGCTCCTGTCATATGTCCTTGGGCTCTGGGACCTGCTGAGCCATGGACATGCCAGTCCTAGTAGTGGGATCAAAGCCCTGCACAAGGAGGGGTGTCCTGGCGCTTGGAGTCCTGCCCTTGGAAGCTTCTGTGTCCAGGCCTGGTCCCATGGGAAGGAGCAAACTCCCTACCCAGCTGGCTGGGGTTTTACAGGGATTTAGCACACAGGCCAAGGAGCTTGAACAGACACTGCTTTGTGAGAGCCATTGTTTGACAAAACCTAAAAAGGCTTTGCCACCCCCATCAGAAGGGAGAAAGGTCCCCAGGTATCAAGTCATACCTGTTAAACTACAAATTGCACCTATAATAGCACCACAGGTGTGTTATTACATTTGTTATATTCATAAGGGGCCTCTAAAATGGAGACATTCATCCTCTGGAGCTGTGGGCAGAGGTGCTGTGGCTGGATGCACACTGCACTCTCTGTGCTGACTGTTCAGCACTGAACTTTCTGTGCTTCTGGTGAAGAAAATGTCATTTTCATGTATTCCCATTGTTGGCTTCCTTTCCAGAGCTACCTTCGCTCAGAATCAAATTCTAGCTACTACTTACTTGGTCTCACATTCTCTCAAAATGAGCAGAAGTGGAAGTGGATCAACGACATGGAATATGACCCAGCCATGTGAGCTCATTCATTCAGGAAAATCCCAAAGCCAGAGCAAAGAGCAGAGAGCCCAAGGGAGATCAGGGACTGTAGTTTGGGGGAACCAGATTCCATGAGATCCAGGTGCTTCAGTACATGCCTGTGCCAGGGAAAGGGAGCCTTTCAGTGCCAGGGAACACAGGCCTGTCCCATCAGGGTGGCAAGAGAGGACACAGCTGTAGTTCTGCTGGGGAAGGAAGAATCTGACTGGATGCAGTTCCCCTGGGGGAAGGAAGGAGACAGGAGGCAGGGACAAGAGGGAAGGTGGTGTGAGCACCATTGGCTTCAGAGGGGACCAAAGCAGGGGAAGGTCTGGATGGGAAAGCATTGCCCAGAAACTTCTGTGGAGATGTGGAGAACAAAAGTGAGGAGCGGGAGGGAGGTTCCACCAAGGCAGTTCCTGGTCCTAGTGGCAGTAACACAGCTTAGCAGCCAGGCCAGGTGCCACTCTGCCTTTCACTGCATGTCAGGAATGTAATCAAATTTGACTTTTTCCCCTGATCAGGTTCAATATAAAGAGACAATACAGTGACTATCACTGTGCGGTCATTGGACCTCGTAAAGTAGAAGATGCATCTTGTGGTGGAAGCTCAACAACACAAAATATGTGTGAAAAAGCTGCAACAATGTTAAAAAGGCATCAGAAGGAGAGCTAAAACCAAGCAGGAACGTCACCCCAGCTTCCTATAGGAAATGTGGATGGGATGTATCTCATTTATCTTTAACTGCCCAATCTCTGCTCCCAGGGACTCCTGCAGCCTCTCTCCAGACTCGTGTCTAAGCTCAGCCCACCCTTTCCCGATGGTGTCTGAGCCTGGATGGATCCCCTCTGCAAGAGCTGGCACTGGCACACAGAGCCTGGGACTGTCCTATGCCAGAGGTGGCACTTCCAGGCAGGCACTGCCAGGGGAGAGGTGTCCAGGCTGGGGACAGGGGTGACCCCAAACAGATCCTGACTCTGCAAGTCACATCCATCCACAGCCCTGTGTTCCCAGCCCTGCCTGGGCACGAGGAGACCCTTTCCCACCTGGCCACAGCCTGGCCTTGCCTGCAGCCACAAGGGAAGGGCAGCACAGATTTCTGGTTGGGATCCAGTGGGGAAGGGCAATCCCACTCCTTGCCAGGATGGACAGGACAAACTGAGGCTGTGGATAAACCTTCCCCTGTCCCAGACTGTTCCAAGCACATACACGATCCCTGAGCCTGCGAGGGGAAATGGGAATCAGCCCAAGGGAAAGGATCCTACAGCAGCACAGCTCTGGACATAAAATCAGCTGCAGTCCTGTGTGGGGAAGGGAAGGGCACAGGATGGAGACCAGCAGAGACCAGCAAGGCCTGAAAAACAGTCCCAACAGAAGCTGAGCTGGACAGAAAACAGAACAATGAAACCCACAGTGACCTGTGAAGGAGCTGGTGAGAGCAACCTGCAGGGAATGGCAACAACATGCTCTGCCCTCTTTTCCTTGAGATCAATCACAGGAGGAAATGATGCCTGAGGGCTTTTCCTGCTCAGAAAAGTTCAAGCCAACAGCAGAAACAGCTGGCACCTGGAAAACAGAGCTGTGATCAGGAAACAGGGAATGTCACCAAAACTCTGCCCAATTGCTTCAGTGGCTCTTGAGACCCTGGGCCTTGTGTGACTCCAAGAATTATCCTTCTTGCTGTGTCCTTTCAGGCAGAATCATTCCTCCTTTATTGGTGCCTTTCATGGCTCTCTCCTTCAGCTGCAGGATGGAGAAGGCTCTGTGAAGTCCATGAAGAAGTGGCACTGATGGCTTCGTTTACCACTGGGGAAAAAAATCAATATTTTTGCTCAATCAAGAAATCTATACACAGCATGTTGTGGTCATTGGAAGGGAAAATGGAATCCTACAGGAAAAACTGTCTTGTTCTGACTTGAAAGCACACTTTGACGTCCCTCACACCAGCCATCCTCCTCACTGACTGCTCGCATCAACATGCTTTGGAAATGTATGTGCAGTTCTTTCCCTGACTTTCAATCCCCAAAAAACAGTGTAAGAACATGGAGCTGTAGCAGAACAGTCTGAGTGTCAGACCCCAGGATCTGCACTCTTATTCCAGAAGGAATCTGAGCTGGAGGGACTCTTTGCTTGCACTCATATTATTGGAGAGGGTAGGAGAGAATGCTGTGTTGTCTTATAGATTTCTGCCCTTCTATTTTCATATTCTAGCTGCTGGAATGTGCCCCCTTGGATCAGGTGCTCTCCTGAAGGCAGGCCAGGGAAAAGCCTCTGGCCCTCGGTTGGAGCCTTCAGCAGGCAGCAGAGGCAGCAGCTGTGCACCAGAGGGGTGGGAAGGGGAAACCGTCCTGGGGCCACTGTGGGACTGCACAGACTCCATCAAACCCAGAAAGACACAGGAAGCCTCTGGACTCAGAAGCAACTTATGGCTCAAGGAAATCCTACCAAAGGCAGAAGTTTGATTGAAAGTGCTTTGTTTCCTCTGCCTCTGTGTTGTTCTTGTTCACAGTTCTCTGATCTTGTGATCTGTTTTACAATAAACTTTCCCTTTACAGCTCGTGATTCCTGGATTACCTCTGGCATCCCTACTGCAAGGGAAGGGTGAAGCATTTCCTCCTTACTCTGGTTTGGTCAGGATCTAATCCTGATGCCGAGGCCAGGCAATCCCTAAGCAATCCCTACCTGATCTCTCACTGCTTCTGTGCCCAGTGCCTCAGAGAATGTCAGGCTGGTTTAATTCTTGCTGCAGCTGGGCAATGGATGACACTCCCTGGGACAGGCCAGGCTGGCAGCACCAGCCCCACAGGGGCACATCCTAGACACAGGACTGGCTCCATTAATGACCTTTATTGAGGAGAACCTGTGATGTGGATACCTCCAAGAGCTGATCCTCAGGGCTCATCTTATTTCCATGGACCTGTACCCCAACTGTATCTCAAACCAGCTGTGGTATTCGGGATACACTTGGTGGAAAACATGCTATGAGTATCTTGGCAAAAATCACTGCCAAGGGATTTTTGATTTTATTGTAGGAGAAAACAGTGAATGAAGGCAAGAAGAAACCACCCCAAACCATTAAAAAGCTCAGGAACTGTTGCATAGAAGTAACCAAGCAGAGCAAGACATGAATAGACATTTCAGAGAAGAGTGATACTTTATGCAAACAAAAGAAGTTCACGCAGTATTGCACATGCAAACAATTTTATCTGGTTCTAAATGACAAATTTACCAATGCAAGAAAAGGACCTCACTGCCAAATGGGCAGTTCAGGGAGGATGCACTGCCAATGCAGATTTGCTGTCAGAACAGCAAACAGGGTTCAGGACACAACAAAGAACACCCTGGAGGTAGCACTGACAGTGTTACACAGCTCACAGCAATCATTGGCAGATTGGGTTCCTTTTTAGCACACACTGGACTTTCTGGAATCATTTTGGATTTGTGGCTGAAAAGGCTTCAAACAGTGAATGATGTTTCAAGGTGCCAAGTGTGATGTTTGCTCTGTGGTGAGTCACTTATTCTCTAGAGAGAAATTCTGTCTTTCTTGGGAAGCAGTCCATGGGAATCTCATGGGGTTGAACAAGACCAGGTGCTGGTGCTGCACCTGGGTCAGGACAACCCCTGGGATCAATCCAGCTGGGGATGAGCAGAGGGAGCAGCCCTGGCAGGAGGACTTGGGGGTGCTGTGGTGAGAGCTGGCCCTGCCCCAGCCGTGTGTGCTGGGAGCCTGAACCCCCCTGTGCTGGGCTGCACCCAGAGCCCCAGGGCAGCAGGGGAGGGGGATTCTGCCCCTCTGCAGCCAGCCCTGGGCCCAGCACAGGAGGGACAGGGAGCTGCTGCAGCCAGGCCAGAGCAGGGACACCAAGGGCATCAGAGGGATGGAGCAGCTCTGCTGGGAGGAAAGGCTGAGGGAATTGGGATTGTTCAGCCTGGAGAGGAGAAGGCTTTGGGGTGACCCCACTGTGGCCTTGCAGTGCCTGAAGGGGACTTACAAAGAAAGAGGCAGAGTGACTTTTCACATGAGCAGATAGGGACAGGATAAGCATTAACAGTTTTGAACTAAAAGAGAAAAGATTTAGAGCAGATATTAGGAAAAAGTTCTCTGCTCAGGGGGTGGTGAGGCCCTGGCACGGGGAAGCTGTGGCTGCCCCATCCCTGGCAGAGTCCAAGGCCAGGCTGGATAGGGCTCTGAGGAATCTGGGATAGTGGAAGGTGTCCCTTGCCCAGAGCAGAGGGGTTGGAATTAAAGTCTATTCCAGTCTAAATCATTCCATGATTCTATGATCAGTGAGTGATAAAAGGCAATCAAAGATTATTTTGGATGGCAGCACCATAGGATCCAACTCTGACTTTTCAAGTCAGTACCATGAGAGCCCTCTTGTAAAATGCCATGCTTTTTCCTTAAAATGTTTGCATATTTCTCCCTATGTCATGGCGATATTTTAAAGTAATTTTCCAGTGAATCAGTTTGGAGGGTATTTCTGCCTTTAGCCTTCAAGAAATTCCTATCTTGTTTATTAACTTTCATTTTAGGAATTGTCTGGAGGCTTCCTGGCCAAACTGACCAGGGAAAGTGAAGGTGAGTCTCAGTTACAAGCATCTGGGGTTAATGACAGTAGTTTTGGAGGATCAGATGATTCACAGCTATGTTGACAGCATTTCTCAGGGGGTTTTTTTGCCAACCTAGAGTATCTCCTGCAGCTGTCAGAATTACCTTCTGTACTCATGGGTGAGGGTGAAGAGAGCGCTCACTTCTGAATGCTCTGTGGTTAAAAGCCACTGTGGTATTTTTGACCTCAGTGACAGGCAGGACTGAATGGCAGGAGCCCAAGCCACTCTTTCAGAGTGAAGGATGCTGAATAAGCTGTTCTTAGAATGCCAGCTGTGCACACCCCCATGCTCCACTGTCTCCTTGTATGTAAAACATGCTCTACATCAAGCAGGTACTGAACCTCTCTGCTGCCCTAGGTCCACACCCCACGCTCATCCTCTGCCCCTCTGGATTCGTGCCTTGCAAAACCTCTAGAAAAGTCTCCAGCTTGTGCTCTCTGCACCCTCTCTCCTGGGGATCCTCATTCCATAACCTCCCTGAAGCCACCATGCCTTAAGCCTTGTCACACATATCTTTTGGATTCTTCTTCATCCTTTTATCTTTCCTTTTCTTCCCCAGTGCCTTCCTAGGAATTTTGACCAGTCCAGCTCTTGCAGTTCAGTGCTTAAATGAACTTCTACTGCAAGCAAAGGCTAAAATCAACTGTAATTCAAATTATACTTATGGAAGTATCAAGTTTATATGGTTCTTTATAAGCTGTAAGCATAAACACCTGGAGATGATTTTCAGCAACTCATCACTGCTCAGTATCCTTGACAATGAAAGTAATTGGAGACTGCAGTGAAAGCTTAAAGTGTAACCCCTCCATACCCATGGTTTTTTGTTTGAAGTTTCCTGCCCTGGTAGAGAAGGATGCTTATTTTGGATAAACCACTGCTGAATTCCTCACCAGCCTCAGACAGAGCCCACATGATGACTTGGAGAGGGCTATGTTCTTCAGGCTGTTTGAACACACAGCACAGCCTGGATCTGTTGTAAGTACAGCAGTTATGGTGCAAAACCACCAGATGAAATGGATGATATGTATGGCCCTGTCTGCCAAACAATGGTGAAATTTCTATTGCACCTTCATCCCCACGGCTGGCAAGCCAGCATCAGCAGGCTTTATGCTCTTCTAGGTAAAGCAAGTCACTGGCCAGGTTTTCCAGAGAGGTTTAAGTAATCAGTGCTTAAATACTTGATTTTACTCTCCTCCTCCATACAAAAGAAGAAAATAAATAAGTATGAAATAAATAAAATTGGGAAAGAATATAAAAAAATCAAAACATCCGAAAAAAACCAAAAGCAAAAAAGAAAAGAAATCCCACCAGACAAAACAAAACCAAACCAGAGTGTTCTCTCTTTGCGTTAGTTCCTGGAATTTGCTGATGTCAGAGGATCCCAGCGAGATCTCGTAGGAGCCGACTTCTCCTTGAAAGCGTCCCCGTTTCCTATTTCTGCGGAGTTGCGGAGTGACTGTTCCCGGCCCACAGCCCGGCCGGGCCCCGAGCCCACGCTCCGTGCCCATGCCCCTGGGGGCCGCCGCACCCCGGGGCCGGCAGCGGGGCCGGCGGCGGCGCCCGGAGCTCCGCGCCCATGGGCAGCGGCGGCCAGCGCGGCGGCTCCGCGGGGCGCGGCACGGCCCGCAGCGCCAAAGGTGACGGGCGGGGGACACCGAGGGCCCCTGGGAGGCGGGGGGGGTCCGGGACATCCCTCTGGAGCGCGGGGCTGAGCCGGGATGCCGGTCCCGGGAGCGCATCCCAGGGCATGGGGAGCCGTGGATGCCGCCCCGCTGCAAACGCCCCGTGCGAGTGCCAGGAGAGGAGACCCTCCTTTGGAGCCCCTGGGACACCTCGTCCCGCCGCTGCCCCAGCACCGGGTACAGGGCAGTGGCGGGGCGGTGTGTGCTTCCACAGCCCTGCAGGGGACAGGGGAACAACAGGAGACTAAAAAGCTGTGATTGTGGGGTGAGACTGGGCATTTCTCAGAAGTGTTGGGCTCCAGAACTCCAGGCTTTTCCTATTTCACTTATCCATGACATGTTTAGGCACCAGGTCAGTACCAAACTTACTGTCCACCGTCGTTTTTCCCATGCTCGTCTCTTTCTCTTTTGATCACTTTAAGTTCTGGATGATGTAACTAAAATTTACAGTAACTCGGAGTTCTTGTTAGCTGAGTAGGCTTGTGAAGATAAGTTAATTGTCTCTGCTCCCAGCCTGCTCTCCACAGAGACCTACTCTTTTTTTTTTTTTTTTCTTTTTAAAACAGCTTTGTGGGTCCTAGGCTCTAGACCGGTGTAAGCTGTTTCTTATTTGTTGTTTTGGGGTTTTTTGTTTTGTTTTGTTTTTTAATTCCTTACATTTATTTTTTCAGGTCTATTCTCAAACATCTGGCTATGGCGAGCTGTCGCTGGAGTTCTTACTGCTGCTGTCATTTTCATTTTATGTATTCAGTTTGGTAAGTAAGGAATTTTAAAAGAAAATATAATTAGCAATAGAAATTACCAGAGTTTGGGGTTCTGTACCCAGAGGGTGGTGAGGCCCTGGCATGGGCTGCCCACAGAAGCTGTGGCTGCCCCATCCCTGGCAGTGTCCAAGGCCAGGTTAGATGGGGCTTGGAACAACCTGGTCTGATGGAATCTGCCCATGGCAGAGAGTGGAACAAAATGGTCTTTGAAGTAACTCCAAACCCAAGCCATTCTGTGATTTTGTGTGCATCTGTGATTTCTGTTTGAAACTGAGGGCCAGTGCTGCAGAAACAACTCCACATGCTTCAGTGGGGTTAGGGAGGGCTTTGTTTAGTCTTCGTGTTCTTTTGGTATCAAGTTTGTCACATCACTGTTGGTCTTAACCCAGGTTCAAGAAAACAAAAAACAACAGGATGATTGTCCTACCAATCTGCAGTCCTTCAAAAATGACGTTGTAATAAACAAAGTTATTAATTCAGCTGTGAGGAAGCAACACGTGCTAAAACTGGAGTTGTTGGGATTTTTAAGCTGTAGAAGAGTCCTTGGGTGATACTTTATTATCACCTTCTCACCTACTTCCACCAACGTGTCCCTGATCATCCTTTTAAGGATGTCAAGAAGCAGAAGGGTCCAGAATATATCATTAGTTTACAATAATCATTTCAGCTGGGCAGAAGTAACAATGCTGTGGCTAGACTGGGATTATTTTAGATGATGCAGTCAGAAAGTAAAACCTTTCCCAGCTGGAAGAAATGGGTAGATTGTTTTTTGTCTTTTCCCAGTAAACCCTTCTCTGGCCAAAGACTGTCCTGTGTGCCCTCCCCTGGACCTGTGTCCACCAGGCTGGCTGTACTTCCAGAGGAAGTGTTACTACCTCTCAGAGCCTGAAGCCACCTGGAACTCCAGCCAGAGCAACTGCTCTTCCCACAACGCTTCCCTCCTGGTCATCGAAAATCATCAGGAGCTGGTAAGGGAATCAAAGGGGGATGCTGCTTTCCTGCCAGTTCACTTCCAGGGAACTGCTGCTCCAGCCTCCTCAGCTGAACAGTTAGGAAGCTGATGTAAGAACACAATGAGTCACAGCCTGCAGAGGACTCTGTGCCTCTTCTCCCTGAAAACAGGAAACATCAGCTGGAGCAGTCGATGGTTTAGAAAATGTCCCAGTGCTTGTCTGAATTACATTTGGTGCTGCTCGCAGCTGTAAATACTCATATTGAAGGCATCTATCAGGGTAAACACTGTTGCATCTCATTTAGCTTTAATTAAACAAGTGTTTTCTCATAGTGAGATAGGTTAATGATGTACAAGTTGGTAAATACATTAATTGTGACCTTTGGAGTTAGGAGATAGTTACCCAAAAGGCAGCTTGGAGCATTCTTTTCTATATTATACCACAATATTAGGAAAGATTCCACCCTGCACAAAGGCCTAGGAGAATATATTCTTCTGTATCTGTCCCAGACTTTGATAGCCAACCTTGATATTTTAGAATAGCCTCTCTCTAGGTCAGTCAACCCTATCCCAGTCACCAGCCTCTGGATATTTAGCTTTTAATATTGTTTCTTCTGCAGGAAAGGCTAGATTGTTACTTTGCTTTTGCTCTGGATCAAAGACTTTGTATTTTCATAGCTGGACTGAGCATGCAGAACTTCTTTTCTCATGTGGGTTTATCCCTACAGAGCTTTATCATGAAGATCACAAAGCAAGACCCATGGATTGGACTCTATAAAAGAGATGAAGAGTTCTTTTGGGTAAATGGAAAAGCATTAGACAATGAACTGTAAGTTGATGTGGAAGGGTTTTGCTGGTGATATTAGATTATAGGGGAGTAAGAGAAATAATACAGAAATAGTGACTTGTAGAAAATATCTATTATTATGTTGAAGGGATGGTTATGGAGAGGGTATGGAATGCAATGAAGATTTTAATGGCATTGTTAAAATAGTGGCAGATGAAAGTTAGGGAATAAATTTGTAAAGCTGGGAAGCAACATGAGGCAGGCTTATGGTAACAGACATTAGAGAAAGTGAAAGTGAAACCAAGAGACAGCAAGATACCAATCGACGGGGGGAGGAAGGGAAGATTACAGTAACACAGATTCCTCATAATAGAACAGATTTTGCAAAAATACAAACCTGCATGTAAGCTGTGTGGGGTTTATAGCTAAGAGATTTGGGAGACTGTTAAGACATGTTTTTGTTTCCATAGAATGTTCCTCTGAAAGAGGCTGAGGGAGGGAAAGGAAGATGTGAATTTATGTTTCATGAGCTACTCTAAGACCAGGGCCAGGTGTTCAGTGCCACCAGGGCCAGGTGTGGGGCACTTTGTTCCTCTCCCTGGCAGCTGTCTCATCTCCTCAGAGGCTGCTGCAGCTCATCCTGGGGCAGCTCCTGACAGGAGTTGGCAGAATTACCATTGATAGGCATAAGCACTGAGATTTCACAAGTCTGAAATTACCTTAAGGAGTGGAAAATTAAAATACTTTTAAGTCTGTGCCATTACTGGTGGTGTGTGACTATATTTACTTCATCCCCAAGCCCTGAAGGCTTGATATGACAAAGGCATTTAATGTGAGATGTGAGGAACACGTGGGCACCTCAAACTGAAAACTGCAGTCCTTCCCACTCTTTTATCCCCTGTCTGCAATACAAACATCCCCTGATCCTTTCATTTTCTGTGAGGTTCTTCCCATTCTTAGATTTCTGCCTCAAACTGCCACTCCCGAAGGGGAGGGCAAACACCTTGATATCTAAGCTCAGCTGTTGCTACACTGGTGGGGATTTGTCCCTTGGCTTTTCCAGAGACCATTCCAGTTTGCTTGGCCTATCCACAGAACTTTATAGCACTCTCTTTGAAAACAGAGTTGCTGAAGGAGTTCCTTACCTCATATATAGGGACACCTATGGTGTGGAAACTGAGATTTGCTCCTTGTTTCCCCCTCAACCACTTAACCATTGTGCCTGTTGGGCTCTGAGGAAGGGAGAAATGAGAGATTCATTTGCTTCACAGCTTTTGCTGGAACGTTTTAGCTGTATAGGAGGATGTGCAAGGTGCTGGTGCTCAACCTAATGCTGTATAGGAGGAAGTGCAAGGTGCTGGTGCCCAACCTGATGGCTCAGCATCCCTGAGAAGGGCAAATCTGAGTTTCAGTCTCTGTTCTAAGGGTGTATTTCACAGTAAGTGACCATTAAACAAGATACAGGAGTACTGCAAGTCCTGGATTTTGTATCCTGGGCACAAGATACCATTAAAAAAAGACTATCTCCACTGTGTTCTCTTCAAGGCACAAAACATCATCCTCCTGTGGTGCTTTGCCTGAGACAAATCAGGCTTTATTCAAAGAGAGCCTGAGGTGCCCATGGCTGCCTTTGCTCTGCTGCAATATTTGATTGTGGGTGTCCAAGTAACGCTGTCTTCCCTTATCCCTCACAGGTTTGAAGTAAAAGGCTCTGGAAGATGTGCCTATCTGGAGTCCAAAGGAGTTTCAGCCTCAGGATGTTATTTAACCAGGAAATGGGTCTGTAGCTTGAGTATCAACTCAGCACAATAAAGTGGGCCAAGCCACCACCCCTGACACTCAGAGCTCTGATATGATGCCTACACAGGCTATGTCTGTGCTTTGGGACCCAGGAATGTGTCCCAGCCCCTACCTGGAGCTGAATGACTTTTCTGGTAGCCAGAATTCTTCACCCATGGATGAAGGCTTTAAAGATACAATTTAAAAGAATCTCTTCAGCACGTTGATAATTCATTTCCTTGCCCCATTTTTCCAGCTGTACTGCCCAGTTTCTTTTTGTTGGGCCATCAGTATTTCTTCCATTTACTCTTCCCTTGTAGGAGCAGCTGCTCTTTCTTTCCCTTTTGGGTGTGCAGTTGGAGGGGTTTGTTCTGCTTTTCCTTTCGCCAGGCTCTGTGCAGGGATGGGTGGTGAAGTGGAGGAGTGCCAGTGCCTCCTGGATGCACGGTAATGCAGAAGTGAACACTGTTGTTTTAGACAGGATCACAGCAGATTCCTCTCTCCATGGTTGATGGGATGCACCTTGCATTGTATTCCATGTTTTGTTAATGTTATGTTACATTAATCTTGTTAAATCATGCTGATAATGCTGTCAAACTAATTTATGTAGCTGCACTGCACCTGAAGTTACCCTCACAACACTTTCTTTAGCCAAAAAAAGGTCACAATAGATAAGAATGCTTATTTACCTGAGCATCTGCATGATGGGGAGAGAGAAGAGTTGGAACTGAAAGAGTGATGGTGAAGCTGCAGGCATTAATGTACAAAGGTAGAAACAGTCCTCAGTGCAAGGAGGCAAAACCAGGAAAAGATAATGAGAGAATTAACAGCAAGGGATGGTTCTCTGTGTTTTCCTCATGCCCTGTGCCTGTCACAATGTGAGGCTTCTGAGCAAGGGGGACATTTCCAGATGGACAGTCAGTGTTTCCTTGTGTAGGTGACATTCTCAGCAGCAGCCTCCAGTGCTCCTGGATTGCTGGGAGCCTGAACAGAATTAGGGCACAATCCCTCTGATTGTCTGAGTCCCACTCATATCTAGCAGGTTATCCAAAGATTGAAAGTGTCATTTGACCCAGAGGAAGTATTCCTGGAAGGAATATAACTATCAAGTTTCTAAAACAGGAAGAATGGGAAGTTCACCTTTATTATTCTCTGTGACAGAAGGACTTGACTGTAGCAGGACCATGTACACGGATACTTGTAGGAGAAGGGGGTACAGGGACCTTGCCCCTGATAAATAACAGCTGTGTTAATTACCCAATTCCAATAAAGATAAGTGTGATAAAAGGCAGTGGGTTAGCTGCTGAGGGGAGGATCATGAAGGAGGAGGAACCTTGAAGAAGGGGGAACATGAGGATAATGAAGAAGAAGGATTCTGAGGAGAGAGAATCACTGCTCTGAGGTCAGTCTGGGTCTGCAGTTAGAGCCTGTTGTTGGAACCTGCAGTCACAGTCTATCTAGGTAAAAGCCTGCATTCAGGATCTGCAAACTGATACCTGCAGTCAGAGTTTAGCAGGAAATAACCAGCAGTCAGAGGCTGCAAGGGAAACCTACAGTAGGAGCTTGCTGCAGCCAGAGGCAGTGAATAGTTGGAGTCAGGATGGCTGAGCTGTAAAGAGGAATAAACCAGGACCCTTTTCATGCTGTGATAAACAAGAAGTCTGTCCCTTGGCTCATTTCTACTCTCTAACAAGAGGGCTGCTGCAGCAGATACTGTTAGCAACTTGTGACTTTCAGATGTTTGTTGCCATGAGCTTTTTCCTGTGTGTCAAGTGCTCATATTGAAAGAGAATGTGCAGCTTCTCTCACGCCTGTTAATGTAAACATTGGCCATGTTTTGCTGTCTTTCCTTGTTTACATATTTCTAGATGGGAGGAGGAAAGGTAACGGACAGTTAGTTGGGCCAGTGGGATTGAAAAGTGGGAATTTAATCCTCCAATGGATGGACATTATAGTAGGTGTATATAAGTTTCTTTTGTAAATAAACTGGAGGAGTTCCTGCCTCCTGCTTGGATCTGTTCACAACCCAGAAAATGTCTCCTGAGTTCCTCTCTTATCATCAGGATCAGCTGCGGCAGATGTTTATTAAATATAATCACTAATTTTGCTGGATTACACTTTTCTTAATTGCATATATTCTTTATAGGTACAGTAACAGGACTCTACAGTATGAAAAGTCTAATTATCTATTAATTTATATATTGGGGGAGTGTGTTACACTGCAGTGTTTTTAAATGTACCTGGTTCTGAAGGAAATGGTATGTGCAATACTCCTGAAAAGATACTTAATAAATATCTTTACAGAGCCTCTGAATTACAGTGGTTTGTATCTAAATATTAGGACATTAAAAGTATTTTTCATTTCAGTAAAAAAAACAAACCCTGAAGCAAAGCAAAATATTCAGGTTTGAACATGAAAAAATCTTTAATCATAATGTAGGGACTGACATGAAACAGGACATTTGATCCAAAAAAGAATGTTTTTTCCTTTCTAACACCTCATAATGGGTCAGACTTTTAACAAAAGGTTACAGTGAAAGCGCTTCCAGAATCTGACTCCTCAGGGATGCAATGAACATCTTCAAGGACATTAAGAAAAGAATGGTCAAGCTGCAAACTCTGCCAACTTGCTTTACTCAGAGGGGAGTTTGATGAAGTGCTTCAATGCCAATTTCTTTTTCTTTTTTTTTTTTCTTTTTAAATAAGTGCTTAAATTGCAGGTAAGAGTTTCACTAAGGCCCTACAAAGATTTGTTTATTACATGAATAATAGCAAGAAGGCCCAAATAGCATCTAAACACCACAACTAATTTGAGAGGAGCCATCATGCAGGAGTTTGTTTTTCTTGTTAAACTCAGCACGAATCAAGAAAGATCTGCCAAAGAAACCAGCAATTGTCCACTCCACTGCATGAAGAATGATGTGCTGTGAGTACCCTGAAGTGAAAATTTCTCAGCAGTGGGAAATTATCTCTCTATAAAGCATGTACTATATAGGTATAGATGATTAGCTTCCTCATTTCAGATTTCTTCCTTTTCTTTGCTTCTCTATCTAGAATGAACAAACCAATCCTCTTCCCCCACATGCTGTGCTGAGTTTGGGGGATTTTTGTTGTTTCCTCTTACATAACAGCAGTTTCTCATGTGTCTTGAGCTGCTAATGCTGCATTCTGCAGGATAAATCTGTGCTGAGATGTTTTTGTTGTTGTTGTTTGAAGGGAAGTCCCTGAGGGTGCAGTTCAGTTTTTAATCTGCAGCCCTGAAGAGCTGGACATTAACCCTCCCCAGGCATGTGCAGGTATGAAAAAAAACATCTCTGTGAAACTGCAGCTGCCTTTGAGCCCATCACAGCAAATATGAGGTAAAGGCTCACCATCTCAAAAGCCATGTTAGCCTTGTTTCTCTTTCTCATTGCTATAAGGATTTAAATACCAGTCAGTGCCATTTTGTTAGAGCAGCACCCTCAATTCATGACATTTCTTCATTTTTGTCAAATATGTTTATCTAATAAAGGCTCTAGGTCAGGCTGCTCTTAGCATTTTTGTGTTCTAGACCCAGAAATCGCATTTATTCATGGCACTTCAATGCCTAAGTAATGCATTTACTGAATGCACTCCCAGGCATTAGTTTCACCAGTCTTTGGCTTTGGTACTTCATCATACCATAACTGTGGTTGGAATTTACAATATAAAAAGACCAAATGCAGGTGGAGAGGAAGGTTATCAACTTTACTTCCTTGCACTGCAATGTTGTCTTACAGTCCCAGCCCTTTCCCTAGTTAATCCCTTCAGATTTCAGGGCACAGCACCAGAAGAAGAGGGGAGCAATCAGCAGATTAACCACAATTGTTACAGGTCACTCCATGCCTGGTCTGCTGTCTACACCCAGTAGCTGTGCAGCAGCTTTGCATTAGACACTGTCCAATAAATGCGTTTTTTTCCAGCCCTCAAGTGGCTTCTGTGAGTCACAATTAGACCCCAGGGAAAGAAACCAAAACCACAAACTTCAGAAAACACTAAAATGCTGAAACCCAAACAAGAAGTCCTCAGCTCAGCAGCTGCCTGTGTGCAGGGGTGACAGCAGTGGGCCCAGCACACCCTTCATATCCCACAGGGGCCATAATTCCTGCACATCACACAGTTCACGTGCACAGTGCTCCTCCTCACGAGTACCTCTTCTCCTCTGACCTTTCCTGAGGCAGCTGCTGCCAAAATCTGTTTTTGTGAAGGCTCAGCACCCCAAAATCCTCCTGTGACAGCTTGCAGCCCTGTTGTAGGACCTGTCTTCTGACTTCTTAGGGAGCACAGCAAAGTGCAAGTTTCCCTGCAAGTCTGATAAAAATTATTTACATCACAAGCTGGTTGGTCTGTAAAATGGGTCTTCTGACAAGAAGCTCTGCCTGTTGTCTGGAAATGTGGCTCAGAGCACCAGCAAGGTTGCGTTCTTCTTACAGATCCACTCCTTTAACGTCTGGCAATCATCTCTCTGGATCACATTTTTCCTTCTGTAAACAGCACAGTTCTTGTCAGCCTTGCTTTTTAGAGCTGTCCTGTTGAGAGACCAAAAGAAATGCAGTTGCCAGCTTTAAACTCAGCACTGGTTAAAAATCCTGGTGGTGCTCTGAGTGAGGGGTTGGATGGTGCTCCCTCATCCACACCCTTGAAGCACAGCAGCTGTGCAGAGGTGGGCTGGGCACCCCCAGC
The DNA here is from genome assembly GCF_021018805.1 of Prinia subflava. NCBI lineage: Eukaryota > Metazoa > Chordata > Aves > Passeriformes > Cisticolidae > Prinia > Prinia subflava. The sequence continues at coordinate 12,804,466 of NC_086250.1, read as the reverse complement.
AGCGACTGCTGGCCTTTGAGGGATGGGTGCTTGGCATTATTAGGAGTACAAGGATAAGGATCCTCCCCATGCAGCCACAGTGCTCAAGAAGCTGCACAGATCCCAGCCAATGCCTGTATGTGACAGGCATCACCTTCAACAGAGGCAGGCAGCACGTGGTCTGTAAAGTGAGAGCTGGCAGGGATCTCAGCAGAAGTGTGTTATAATATCTCTGCATTAATAAACGTATGAGCTGTGGCTGTGCTTGGTCCTGGAGGCAGAAATCAGTTTCCAAAAGTGCCCAGCAGGAACTTGTTGACCTGGAACTGGCCATGAAATAGACTCTGAATATTACCTGAGGATGCAGGGTTAGATTTGCGCTTTAGGTAATTAGCTCAGATTCAGAGTTGTATTTCCAAGCAGGGATCCCACACTTTGCTTTCCCAAAGATATCCTCCCCCCACAAATCATCACCTCTTTTCTTTTACTCTGTGATCTCCCACTGAACTCAATGTTTTCTCCATGTCTTCAGTGTCCAAGTCAATCCAGATATATTTGGTATCTTTGTCTTTTTTGTCTATAAATTCCTGTGAAATTATTAGAAGGATGTTACTTGACAGAAGAGCTTTCCTGCTCTGCCCAGCTCACTCCCCAGCCTCATGCACAGCTTTTATTTCCTCTTGCAGAGCAAGGACAGGGATGCAGCCAGGGCAGAGCAGGCCCTTACATCAGCCCACACACATGACCTCTCTCCCAGAGCCAAGAGGAAATGAGTGGAAAGTCCCCAGCATTTCCTCTTCCCAGTCAAAACTACTCTGGCTTCCACACTTGGCACATCTTGTGCTTCTCGTCTTCAGCTCTGCTCTGCTGACATTCCCAAACCCAGCTCCTGTGCAGGGAGAGTCAGATGCTTTCCCTGATGGGGTCCTGTATGTCTAAGTGTACTCTTGACATCCAGGCCGTTTTCTCTTGGAGAAATGTTTGACTGAGGCCTGTCACACGCTTTTAGGGCTGCTGCAAGACTCACCATCTCAATTTCATCCTCAATGACCAGCAGCTGGGATTTCCTGGCCAGGCAGTTTTTCCAGCTGTCCTCCCAGCTCCTGGTCTCCTTGGAGAAGAAGTAACATCTGCCCCTGTTCAGCTGCCACCCAGGAGGACACAGCTCACATGTTGTCCCTGTGGGTGGACAGGGGAACCTTTAGCTCCTACAATGGATGGAATTCCTCCCCCTGTTTATGAACCATTGTCTGGAAAGTGTTCTCCAGGACAAGAGGAGGATATATGGCATTTCTGACAGCAGCTCCTGGCAGAAAGAAATGTAATGAAAATACTGGAAACTCTATATCAAAAGATGAGCAAGACCATCATGATTAAAATGTTGGTTTAGATTTTGTTATCAGTGCTCTGCAGGAGCACCATCCTTCCTGGGTAGCACCAGTGAGTTCCCATAAACCACAGGGTGTCAGAGAAATGAGAACAGAGACAACAGAACTGTGCACATCACACACCCTCTATACTGGAAAGGACTAACTTGCCTCACCCTGTCCATCTTCACACAGCTCCTCCTTGAGCCGTCTCAGGAGCACTGATGAGGTGGTCCTCTCTGAAGAAATGTCACTGCCAGTGTTGTTCAGACCATACTGGGGCAAACTTGCTGATTTCCCTCCTCTGGCCTTCAAAACTGGAACAGCCCAAAGTCAGAAAAATAAGAGAGAGAGGTCATGGTTAACAACAAGGATAAGGAAATGCAGTCTTTGTGCCCAGACTGTGAATGTGAGGACGCTTCTGTGTACACTGCCTGGTACAGAAACAGTTATGAGCAAACTCAGTGAGTAAAGCTCAGTGAGTAAAGCCCTACTGAGGAGATGTACACGGAATGGCCTGGCTTGGAAAGACTTTAAAGATCATTTCATTACAAACCCCTGCCACAGGCAGGGACACCTGCCACTATCCCAGCTTGCTCAGAGCCCCATCCAGCCTGGCCTTGGACACTGCCAGGGATGGGGCAGCCACAGCTTCTCTGGGCACCCTGAGCCAGGCCCTCAGCATCCTCACGGTGTCCCAGCTACAGCTGGCCTGTAAGCTGCACTGATAAATTTGGCCATAACAGACCCCAACTCCCAGCCTAGCTCGTTAAAGAGTAGAAGTGAATGAGTCCCCGAGTAAGACAATGATAAATTGGATTCAAACTCAGACAGGGGACCCCAGCCAATCCCGTTCAATCCTGAATGCAGATATCTATTTGGCCAGTGAGCTGGGTGGTGCTGAGATCTCGGCAATCAGGTGTTCAGCACGGGAATTTTGAACTCCCTATAAAAAGGGCATCCATGGATAAACATTGGCCGCTATCGCATGATCTCAGCGTGTTGAGCCGTGTGCCTGTCTCCAAATCTGCGGCCAAATGCAACATAACAGAGAATGATTTCTTCCTCACATCTAATCTAAACCTCCTCTCTGTCAGTGTGAAGCCATTGCCCCTTGTCCTGTCACTCCCTTGTCAATAGCCTCTCATTTCCTGTATTTGTGTGTAAGTCGACACCTTTCAGTACGGCACTAAGGGAATTTTTCTCTCAGCTCTTTCAGAGGTTTAACCATGTCTGCAATGAAGAGCTGAACAGGAGGTAGGATCTACTCACATTGCTGGGTTTGTATGGCCACGACTCCCAGTAGGATGAGCAAGAGGATTGCCAGGACCAGCGCCACATAGAACCAGGCTGAGCACCTGCGCTGGCAGCCTGGAGGGAGGCAGGAGGAAGAGCAGCTTAAGGTCCTGGCACTCTTAAATTAACACTGGGGAAACACCAGGGAAATCATCTGCCTAAAATCAGTGAGGATGCAGTGGCATTTCACGTATTAAAAATTTGCATCCATTTTGCATACATGGACGTGAAATCAAAATATTTGGTCACATGGAGCAAGTGACTGTCAACCATTAAGAATCTGCCTTTTCTCCTTTAACTTATTTCTCTCAAGCATTGCCTCCTCCCACCTACCCACACACACCCTGCAGGACCTTGCAGAGCAATCCAGGGAAAGTATCAACGATGGGCTGTGGTGTCAGGCATGGGCTGTGGTGTCTGTCAGGGATGGGTTGTGGTGTCAGGGGTGGGCTGTGATGTCTGTCAGGGATGGGTTGTGGTGTCAGGGGTGGGCTGTGATGTCTGTCAGGGATGGGTTGTGGTGTCAGGGGTGGGCTGTGATGTCTGTCAGGGATGGGTTGTGGTGTCAGGGGTGGGCTGTGATGTCTGCCAGGGATGGGTTGTGGTGTCAGGGATGGGCTGTGCTGTCTGTAAGGGATGGGCTGAGGTGTCAGGGATGGGCTGTGGTGTCTGTAAGGGATGGTTGTGGTGTCAGGCATGGGCTGTGGTGTCAGGGACGGGCTGTGGTGTCTGTAAGGGATGGTTGTGGTGTCAGGCATGGGCTGTGGTGTCAGGGACGGGCTGTGGTGTCTGTAAGGGATGGTTGTGGTGTCAGGCATGGGCTGTGATGTCTGTCAGGGATGGGTTGTGGTGTCAGGGATGGGCTGTGGTGTCTGTAAGGGATGGGCTGAGGTGTCTGGGATGGGCTGTGGTGTCTATCAGTGATGGCTGTGGTGTCAGGGATGGGCTGTGGGGTGTTCTTCCTCTCTGCTCCTAAGCGTTACTGTTCCTGTCCCACAGCTCAAAGATAACTCCCCTAAATGCACAGGAAAAAATGCCCCGTACTAACACCCCCTGACACAGGACAGTGCATCAAAGCAAGCATCTCTCCAGCTGTTTGGCATTCGTCCTGTGTCAAAGGGAAACACTGAGGAAGCCACAGAACCCAAGGAAATTTGGGGTTGAGGTGCCAGCTCCACGAGACACAGACTTGCACTGTTGTAACCTCTGTTTTGCTGACCTTGCCCGTGTGAGAGGAACTGCTCCACCCTCTGGCTGCCTCACCTCTCTGGTGCAGTGCTCCCTTCCCCTGCCAGGCAGGTCCCTCAGTACAGGGAGGGTGGCAATCACCAGGGCACTAATGAGACCTGGGCATTACCCTGCTTCCAAAGCCAAATGCATCCCTGGGACCCTTCCTCCACGAGGGTTCTAAAAAACCATGGAACTTTACTTTGCTTTACTACATTTTCCATGTAGAGCACAAAGACATTTATAGAAATTATTTTTAAAACATCCCTCAATATTATTTTTAAAAGGAAAGTGTAAAATCTGAGAACCCAGGAAAAGATTAGCAGATGAAATGATGGATCAGCCTTTCATTGAGAGAGTGTACACAAAGGCTCTTGATAACCGGTTTCACTGTTGGGTAATAGGAAAAACTACATCTATAATTAGTAATGAAATGAAATTGCACAGTACCAGGAGCGGAAGTCTCTGCTCTGCTGTTCCCTTGGGGTTGGGTGTTCATGTGCAGCTCAGCGTATGTGATCGTGTTTCCTGTAAGGAGAGGGACACGCTGACATTTGTGGCTGTGCAAATCACCAAGTGCAGGAACAATAAAGGCTGAGCCTGTGTGAAAAGGGGTGTGTGTTTCCAGGGCTGCTGGTTCAGCATTTTCCTTTTCCTAGGCAACGACAGGAAAGATGATGATTTACCACTTCCTCCTGCTGTCAGGCAGGAAAAGGCTCCTCCATAAGCTTTGAACTGTTGAGAGCTGTGTGGCTGCAGCAGGAGTCACACAAACAGGCTGAAGGATGGGAAAGACCTGGATCCTACCCATGGCACACATCCCATCTGCTGCTGAGCCATCTCAGAAGGTACCACAGGGCTGGAGGGGCACCAGCCCCATGACTGCTTTGTGGGGCAGAAGAGATGCCAACAGGAAAACCAGCACTCAGAGAAATGCTGCTGCAGCAAGGTAATTCCTGGGGGCATTCCTGACTTGTGTTTATCCCAGGATATTTCAGGTGGTGCCTGTAGCAGCAGAGGAATGGACCTGATGGTCGAAGACATCCTTTTCCAAAAGCACGTTGCCAAAACAAAACCAAAAAGGGCATTAAAATCTCTTTTAATCTCTAAGTGTGGGTTAAAGGCACATAGATTCTTTCTGAACATGTTTTCAATATCATTTACCTGGGTATTACTAGTTAAGGAAGATGTTTGGACCTTTGGGACACTGTCTTTGCTTCCATAAATGGAGAGATTTTATCCATCTGTATCAAGAATAAGTTTCTGTGCTACCACCCTAGTTTGTGACCACAATGGGGTTTTTAAAAAGATGTGATGTGTTAAATTTCACTGATTAGGGAAAAACTTGGCAGAAAAAGAGAGTCTCGATAGGGTAAAATGAGGCAGTGTTTCATATGAGAATTGCTGAAGTGTGGAGAGGTTTTACAGTAGGAAAAACTACATGATTGGCAAATAAGGGTTATTCATATAGGGGAGACAGTCTATGCTCTAGAGAATCTGATCTAATACACTTGGTTGTTTGCTTTATTTCAATTTATTAGTTCAATGAACTACAGAAAATTTGTAAATTAAATGTAATTGTTCTCAAATCAAATGTCCTAAGAGTTTTTCTTCTTAGAATGTAAATAATTTTCCAAAAACACCCAGGACTTTTAACCTTTTAAATGCACTAGCCCCATAAATGGAGGTACTTCTAAAATAAGTACTTTAGACATTCTGCTACTATTAGTAAATAATTTGTCTCCCAAATGAACATTTATTCCTTTAAAGAATATTTCTAAGTCTGTAAGAAAAAAAATTATCCATGCAAGCTGAATAATTAAATTTATTCCTTCTATTACAATGTGTATGGTCACATGATTATTTGCATGTGAAGTCCTCAGAAGTCAGCAGGGGGTTTTAAATTACCAAATAATCTGAATTCTGCCAGATAATTTCACACCCTCACCTCATTCAACAACAAGGTGGAGATCTCCATCAGTCACTAAAACTGAAATTTTACTTCCCTGTGCCTGTCATCAGGTGCAGAAAATCACCTCTGTTTATTGGAAGCTTCTGCTTGGTGAATGTGACAGAGTGCTCCTGGGGAGTTATCCATTAGGGAATGTTGTGTCCAGACGTGGGCCAGCACATCCAGGGGTCTGGGGGAAGCTGGAGAGGCTCCAGGTCCACCTGGTCAGCGCCCAGAGCAGCCCAGGAGGTTAAGGAGGGGAACAAGAAGTTAAGGCCACAAGCAATAGCAAGCTACAACTCCTTGTGGGTTAGTCTGGTGATGGACTTGAACTCTCTTTGGTTTGTTCTTCTCCCAAGGAGAGTTCTGTGTAGCCACTCACGATTCAGAATCAGCCAATTCTCAGATTAGGAAGGAATTGGGACACCAAAGCTGCTGGAGTCTTTAGCTGGAAAATGGATTCCCAGGTGTATTTATCCTTGCTGGGAGTTGGGAACACTTTTCCACTTTTGAACACCTGTTTTGAAGCACATGGACAGCAACAGCACCTGCACCTACCAAAGCCTATCTAATGGCAGATAAGGCCATGGCTAAATCCTCCTCAAGACACTGGCAGAGCATCCAAGGATCCCCTCGTCGTTATTCTGAGCACCCAAGTGACAGCTAAAGTCCAACTGTAAGGCCAAGCCCAATCAAAAAAAATGTATTTGAGTATAATCAGACATAAGAGTGGGGAAGATGAGACTGAGAGCTATAAACAGTGAAGAAAAGATTAGTTAAGAGGTTTTTGTCTCTATATAATTGAGACAGCATAACCAAGACTTGTAGAAATACTGTGTGGATCTCTGGTGCCTGTTTTTAAAGGAGATGGAAGCACTGGAGTATGAACAGAACATCCACAAAAATGATTCGCATTTTTGAGAAGTTAAATATTTAAAGGGGAAAGACCATTGAGAAATCACTTAATTACCATGGGCACTAACTTCATATGAGAAAATATCAAGAGTTAAAATCCGTTCAACAGAAGTTTACTAAGAGCCATCCACATGTTAACGATAAATTTCATTTTAACTGTCCTGTCCAAAATTGAGCTTTTCCTTTAGGCAGCACGATCAAGGAATAGATTTGGATGTCTTCTAATCAAGATTTGATGTCTGTCTCCCTTCACAAATAAGTTTTATCACTTTGGATACTGAGTAAAATTCCAGGCTAGCCATGAGTGCATGAACACACAGTTTAAGGTAGTATTTCATGTAATATATATAATAAAGTGAACTCATTTTTATCTTTTGGATACCAATGTATAAAATGTTTAAAAGTAAAAATGTATAAAAGGTAATTATTTTCTGTTATTTAAGTGCATGTATTCAGAGCACCATCATCACTATTAATCTCCACTGCAACTAGAACATCTAAAAATGCTTATTACACAATGTTGTTTCCTTAAGGGATTAAATACATTAATTACTAATGAAAGAATAAAAATATCCTTAGTCTGATGCCACAAGCATTTCCTATTTCCTCATAATAAGCTGTCATTCAGATTAGATGTGATCCAGAATTTTGTCCAAATGCTTTCATGAATGAGTTACATTTTTTTCCCAAGTAGTAGAAACATCACTTCTTCAGAAAATCTTGTTCAAATCATCTCCTTACCCTGAATATTGGCTTAATCCTTTGGGGTTTTTTGCAAATATATGAAGTGATCACAGATTGATAATTTGGTTCTGGAAAATCGCCACTGGAAAATTAAAGAGAAAGAGCAGGAAGTTTTTAGGGGACATTCAGTCTCCTTCCTTCAGTGACAGTGACTGCATTTTTGACTGCTACCAGTTTCCTGATTTACTGGTTAATTTACTGCTCCTTTTCCACAAACAAAAACATTGATCGGATTTGTGGTCTAGGTAGTAACTCAGTGGAGCATTGTCTTGATCATGTTACTCATTTAAAAAGAAATATCATGCTCATTATTCAACCAATGAACACTTTTTCTTTCTCATTCTGTTACTTAAAGCCTGGCACCAGACCTGAGCTGTGCTCCTTGGTGGTTCAGATTTGGGAGCAGCTTGGCTGGTTTATCCTGGCAGGATCTCGTCCACTATTCCAACTCCTCGCCCTTCCCGTGCAGCATCCTATGGCATTCTTCTAGGTTCACCCAATTTAAAATATGAGAGAGAAAGAGCAGAGAGCACAGGAGAGCAAACAGTGCGTGCCTAAGATGTTTTACCTGGGTTTGATGTCCCTGAAGGAGCGTGTGGCCTTTCCCTCGGCAGCATCGCCACGGCCGCGTAGGTGACGTCCCCTGCCATCCGTGAGCCTGGCCCTCGGAGCTATGGAAAGAGCAGCTTGAGCACAGTCATTTGCATCCTGTCTCAGCTCTGCCTGCCTCCAGAACGCTCACATGCCGTGCTATGGCTCTGAGGAAGGCTGAGAAACACGAAAAAGGAAGTCACTAAGTTACTTCTTTCAGTGCAGCTTCAAAGCCTGTTTTCAGCCACCATTCTGTCTCTGCTTGCCCTTCAGAATACAGGAGAAAATGAAGATTAAATCATTTTCACTAATTTATGAGAAAAAATCTTGTTGGTCAAAGCAGAGGGAATTCTCTAAGGAATGCCCAGAAATGGACTTACACAGGTTTGCTGAAAGGTTTGCTGGTTCTCAGGAGAAAAGAGAATACAATTTGTGCAGTGGCTGTTTTGTGCTTCTGTGTATGATTTACACATCCCATCCACCTGAAAGAGAGATGAACAAGGAGTACACATATCAGTGTAAGATGTTTTGGGGTTAATGTAACTGCAACCACGCCACTTCAAAAATATAACTCAAATTCTAACCTGCTCCACCCATGAAGCACTTTCATGGTTTTACTTTAATGGTTGAATTTAGGTGATATTGATGATACATTAACATGAACTCAAAAAAAATTGTAAAAAATATGATCAGTGCTTCTCACAGGAATGTTTCCATACTTTACTGTAATAGCAGTTACAAGGAGCTGCTGTTCCTACATTGCTTGAACTATTCCCTGCTTGAGCCAACAACTCCACAGATGGAAAACCTGAGTTGCCTTTATTACCTTAAATTCCTTTTTCATTACCCACATGTTTGCTGCAGGCTATTTTGATGACAGTGGTTTTGTCCTCTATTTCAGGTCAGGGGGAAGCCACACAGATTTTAACTGGAACACAAACACCTTCTAAAACCTAAAAATACATTTACAACACTCAGACACGAGTCCTGTGCATGACATTTCCTGCTAAGAGCTATGCTCTTGGTTTCGTGCCTTATTCCCACTTACAAAATTCCCTCCAAATTGAATACAGAAAAGATCTGCAAACCTACGTGGGCATGTTAAAAATAATGTTTATACAGGCTGTTTGCGGGTTTTTATTACATTCAAAGGCACCTGAAAAAAAACAAAGTTTGGGGCTGTGATCTTACATTACTGATCTTTTCCCTTATGATGTTAAACGCTGGTAATGGTGTTAAGTGCAAAACCAAAAAGGTTTGGGAGGGGGAAAGAAAAAAAGCAGCTTTGATAGTCATGGAACAGATTAGTCAGAAGTACCTGAGAGTGATTTATAAGCAACGTATCTAAATCATTATGGGGTTATTATCTGATAATAAACGATAAATCGATACTGTGAGCTGGAGCCTGATAAGGTTTGTTTCACAGACACCTACATGGCAGCCATATCACCAGGCCTCACATGAAACAGAACTTTGTCCTCTGAATCAGTTTTCCCCTGAACTTCTCAGCATCCTTTACAGCAGGATAGTTAGGCTCTGAAATGGAAAAAAAGAAAATAATAACCCAAACCCAACCCTGAACCAAACCCAATTTCCTTATTTGGGTGTTTTGTTTTTTTAAAACTTTGGGCCATAAAGGAGAGTAAGAAGGCCAAACAGGCCGTTTGAACCCTCAGTCTCTTTCCATCACTGCACACCCACTCCAGCAGTCTTTTCTCATGTGAATGCCTCCTAAACAGGTCACAACCATCACAGGTAACAATGCACAGTTTGAAGCCTTTTTCTCTCATCCTGTCCCTGTTTCCTGGGAGCAGAGCCTGACATCCCCTGGCTGCCCCCTCCTGTCAGGGACTTGTGCAGTGCCAGAAGGTCCCCTTGAGCCTCCTTTTCTCCAAGCTGAGCCCCCCCAGCTCCCTCAGCTGCTTCTTCACAAGCTGTAATCTGGGTTGTTTATAGCATGATCCACCCTCATCTTGTGTCTTTTGGGTTCTCCAGGTAGAGCCTCGTCTCAGCCTCTTCTTTCCTCCCAGGAAATGAATGTGGATTAATCTGCAGATCTTACAGAACCCTGTGAGGTCCCTAAAATACCAGGGGCTGTGTATCAAACATCTCTATGTCTGGGGAGGGGGGAGTGGTGTTTTAGCCTTGAATTTTCAGACTTTTTGGCAGAACGTGGAGATATCTGAGGGCCCAGGCTCTCTTGCAGCACCTGCACTGAAAGATGGTGGGATTGTTGTATGGGATTTCTCTGCACATCATGTAGAGCTTGACAGCCTGGAGCTTCAGGGGCACCGTGGGGGTAGGCAAAGGGAAGCGAGCTCCTGTCGTTCCCCATCCTGACGTGCTCCTGGGTGCACACAGACTCCCCCCTCCAAATGCAAAGCCTGAGTGATGTCACTGAGTGATGTTCTGGTGCTAGCACAGTTACCAGCCAAGCACAGAACAAACGCGGTGACAACGGCAGATGTCACCTCTTCTTGTGGGTGTGACAGCATCGCCTTCATCGCGTGTGGAGGCAAAGGCAGACTGAAAACAGCAACGTGGGCTGCAAAGCAGAATCTAGCAAAGCAGAATTCAGCCCCTCCTGCCACAGAACAGGCAGCTCAGCCCAGGACTCCAGCTGCCTCATAACGCACATTTGAAAGAATTCAAACTGCTGGTCTGACAATAAATGCAGGTCCCAAAGGCTGAGCTGCAACACAGAGGCTTCCAGGCTGAACTGAGGGAGTCTCGTGAGTAGATGTCCAGTTTAGGTTTCAATTCTAAGCCTCTGCTGTGTCACAGCAGAGCCTGTTTGTGTGATGAGGTGCAAAAGCAGCACCCAGAAGGCATGATCAGAGCTAGGGCTGAAACAAAGACACCTATTGCCATAAAGGAATGTCTGTGCGTGGTTATCCCACACTGCAGCAGGAAAAGATGTCAAACTTTTAAACTCACAGGCTAAAATTTATTTGTCTGTTTTGTTAGTCCTTCCCTGCTGTGCTCTATCCTGCAATACACAGCCTGCCTTGCTTCAGGCCTAGAAGAGCTCCTGTCTCTCACCCTCATGTCTGAAGAAGTCTGGGGTTTGGGTATCACTTTAACCTGTGGGTCTGAGAGCACTTAGCAAGGAAGAGCATCAGTTCCAGGATGTACCTGGAAAGGCAAAAATAAAAGGACTTGCTGAGCCATCAGCAGGCCAGGGGCAGGGGCTAGAACCCTGCTCAGCCCTTCTGTCCCTCAGCACAAAAGCCTTTTCTGAAGGTGTGCTGGTTTGGGCTGGGACAGAGCTCATTTCACTCACAGCAGCTACCACGGATTTGTGGCGGGAGCAGCGTGGGTGACACAGAGGTGTTGCAGCTATCGCTGAGCAGTGATTGCACAGCACCTCTTCTGCTTCTCACCCCAGCCCAGCAGCCAGCAGGCTGCACAGGAGCTGCGAGGGGACACAGCTGGGACAGCTGACCAAAGGGGTGTCCCATATGGCATCATGATCAGTATTTACAGCTGGGCCAAGGGGGAACACAGGGGATGTCTGCAGTGCTGGTGTTTCCCGAGTCACAGTTCTGTGTGATGGAGCCCTGCTCTCCTGGAGATGGCCCAGCACCTGCTGCTCAGGGGAAGCTGCAGCAGCTGAGCCAGCTGAGATGGATAAAGCTTAGCTCAGGTAGCTCATGCAGAAACCATAAACCTGAGACCGTGGGAGGCAGGATATGGAAATCAGGATAGCAACGGCATCATTCCAAATAGGTCATGTCTCTGGTTCTCAATTGGTTTAAAATCTTTGACAAATACAGTCAAACCCCCATTCCCCGTCCGGGATTGGGCCCCTGCCCCCAGGTAAGCCTATATCTCGTGAAGTTAACCCCTTCTTTTGGCTCTTCTTGTGTGTGCAACTTTTGCTTTATTGATTAGTGTTATCTCAGCTCACAGGCTTCCACTGCTGTGTTCTCCTCCCCATGCCCAGGTGTGAGCAGCGAGAGGCTCTGCGGGGCTGATGGGGTTAACCACGGCAGCAGGCCGGGCTCAGTGCTGACACCTCATGGGTTTGGGGTTGTTGCTTCAGAAACTGTAAAACCTGAATCCAGAGTCATCAGCTCCTTTCTTCCCGTGTATTCCAGAGCTCTCTCCGGAAACAGACACCCATGTAGAGTTAGAAATCCCTTAGCCATCAATGCATTTATTTTATGTCAAAGTGCTTTTGGGTAAGAAATTTCTTTCTGCTTTTTTTCTGCTTTCTTTCTTCTTTGGAAGCAATGCTGTTGTAAAAGCAGGACCACCTATAAATTCTGTCTATTGAATGGGCAAATGGTGCTAGTAAGCACACACAGCTTACAGTGCTTCTAGAAGTTATTAAAATTAATAGCCAATGGCAGGAATGAAGAACAAAGAGCACTCCTTTCCACAAAACTTCCAGTGTTCTCTAGTCTTATTTCTTTACAAGTACATGACATCTTCACATTTTCCCCCAGGAGGCAGAAATGTAACTATGAATGAATTTCTCTTGGTAATTTCAAGATTCAAAAACTCTTATCACATTGGCCTCAGAACAGATTAGTGTAACAATGCAGATGACACAGCCCCTAAATTATGATGTTTGCATTGGAGGGGGAGTTAGGAAAAGTTTGATATAAGAATCTAGTTTGAGCAACAAAGAATGAGTCAGAGTGAGCAGTAAGATCATGTATTAGAATTTTATGATCTGAGAGGATCTTCCCTAGCACACTTCAAAGAAATAATGTTTAGCAAGAGAAGCTTTAAAGCCTTCCAGCACAAATCTTTGTCCCTTGCTGCTCCTGATGCTTTTGACAAAATCTCCAGAAGCTGTTGAAAAGAGCTTAGGGGACAGTAAGTTACTGTCTTACAGTGTTAATTTCAGTTACTCTTAAATTTGCCTTAGATGTTGTTCCTGCAAACAAATGAAAGTGAAGACAAACCGACCAAACAAAAAGCAAAACCAAACAACAACAATACACACACATACAGAGAGAGAGAGAGAAAATCCCCCAAAACCTATTAAAACCACTAAAACTGAGATGATCTCTAAGGACCCTTCCAGCCCAAGGGTTCCAAGTGCGATCCTAAGTGTGCTGAACAAGAAGGGGGCAGCAGATGGCCCTTGTGCTTTGGACTGAAGCCATGCAGTAGCAGGACTAGGAAAGAAACTGTGCTATGTAAATTAGACAAGTGAACTCTTTCTCTCTCCCTTTTCCTCTGTCTCTCTCTGACAAACTCCAGACCCTTCTAACAGGTAGTTCTAACACTGCACTTTCTCCTGTGCAATCTCACAGTCATCAAAAGCACTCCTTCAAGGCACACACACTCCTTCCTGCAGGGAGAATAGATCTGAGCCGCCCAGGCCCCTCTTACTGCATTGGTGGACTTAATTTCATTTAGCTTACATTAAGATCAGCTGGCTTAATTTCTGGGTTTTTTTCAGATTCTGCAATTTGCTTCTTACTTTACCAAAAGATGGTGTGCATTTGACTCATTAAATAGGTGGAAAGGACATTTAAATGTATGTATTGATCCTTAGTTCTGCTTTGTTCTGTTTACTTGAGCAGCCTAATGACATTTTTTAAATGGAGATTTGTGAGGCCTGGGACTACGGAAGCAGCTCTGTTAAAACCTTGCAGTTTGCAGTATTTCAGTTGCACTTCAAAAGGACAAGCCTGGGCTTTTTGTAACAGCAAAGATTTGTTAATTTTGAAATTCACAGGCAAGGTCTTTTCCAGAAAAGCGAAGTGAGCATTCTAGCCAGCTCTTGGTGATCTTTTAAGTGCTTTGTCTAGAATATTTCTAGATGGTTCAGTGGAAAGTTGTGGGGGCTTTTTGTTTTGGTTTGGTTTATTTGTTTTTATTGTTTATTTGTTTGTGGTTGGTGGGGGGGGGGTGGGTTGTGGGGTTTTGTTTCCCCTTCTGAAATGGTTATAATGATTTTTATCTGCTGTCAGATTCAGCAAGGTTCAACCAGGATGTTTTGGGGGTCAGGATTACATCCTGGCTTCACCTTTAATGTGTTGACAGAGTGTCTAGTGGTGCTAAATCATGGCAGTGCAGTCCATGGACAATCAGCCCTGGAGAAGGGGAACAGTGTGGGGTCAAGGAGAAGCAGGGAGGAGCTGTTCTGGACTGACCCCATTGCCCCATCCCCCTGTCCCTCTGGGGTGGTAGCTGAGGAGGGGAGTGAAGCCAGGAACGAAGCAGTGAAATTGAGGAAGGAGCAGGAGCAAGGTGTTGCTTGAATCTTTTTGTCTGTATTTCTCACTGTCCAAATCTATTTTAATTTGCAAAACTATTTAACTTTCCCTAAGTCAAGTCTGTTTTCTGCGTGATGGTAATTGATAAGTGATTCATCTTTTGTGATGACCCATGACCTTTTCCTCTTATTTTCTTCCTAAGTGAATTATCCTCCTGAACAGTTTAAAACAAACCAGTTTTAAAAGTCAGGCACCTGCTAAATAAGCTGTTCAAATATTATAATAATTTGTTTCACTTGCACCAAATCCCCTTTACATTCTCAAATCAGTTTTTGAAAGTCTGGAGTAGAAGTGAAAATATTTTCATGTCATGACACAGAAAGATAGCAGAAAGTCCACCCAGGGAAAGAAAAACCAGCCTTTTAGTCTGAAAGAGTAACACCCCTCTCATCTCCATCCAAGGTAAGCTCAAGGCTGTTCACAGGCTGGCAGCAGAAATTGATACCAACATTTCAAGGATGAAGGTCAGAGACAGTGCCAAGCCTTGGAAATCCAGAGCACTGTCTCAACAGAAGGATGAAGGTTCCAAGGGGGAGCAATCCAGGGAAACATAGGCATGTTTACATTTAAGCCTAATGTTCCCCTGGAATTTTCTGAGTAGGTGTGTGCCTGCAGATGGTGTGCAATGTTTTTAAAGATCACAAACCTTGTTCCTCTTCTGCACATTCAAAGAACTGACTTCATTCTTCATCCTGCTTCTTGTTACTCAAGCACATTTCATGCTTCAGGTTTTATTTCACCAGAAAGAAAACTTCAAAGCCACTCACACGCATATATAAAATGCTATATCACTTCCTTTTCTTCTGTGAAGTCCAGCACATGCTTTAACTGAATAAAAAAAGAGCAATTCTGAGAAATGCAAATCCTTTCTTGGCCAGGTGGTATTGTGAATCCAAGGAAAAACCACTGGGATTTTCCTGTATTTCAGAAGGATATTCATATTCCTTCAACTGAGATGATACATCCAGTGAATAATGGCAGAGATAAGCAACCAGGCAAGAACAGCAAGAAGCAAACCTACAGAAAGGTGGGTGTTGAAAGGAAGCAAAATGAGAGAACGGTAATTTCTATCAGGCTGGCAACCTGTCACTAGTGGGGTTCCACAGGGCTCCATTCTTGGCCCTGTTCTCTTCCAAATCTTTGTAAATGACCTGGACACAGGACTGGAAGGGGTACTAAGTAAGTTTGCAGATGATCTTAAATTGGCAGCAGTTAGCACAATGTGGAAATGCATTGTTCCTTTTCACATCCTGTTTTGTTCTTCTAGCTAGGAAGCATCCAATTCCTAAATGTTAGAATATCCTGTTAGGTCAGTGATGCTGCCCATAAAATACAGAAATGCTGTGAAAATCCTGAACCAAGGAAATCCTGAACCACAAGGACTCAGAGTTTCTGATCACGTAGCTGGTGAACACTTTTTGCAATGTTTGGGCTTTATGTCTGAGAAATCTCTTTACATGCCTAAAAGCAACCATGATTTTAGCAGGTCTCAGTGGCTCATTATCATTCAGATATGTTGGGAAAATCAACCTGTTTAATTCTGTCATGTGTAACATTGACTTCTGTGAACATCCTTACAGTGCAATGTATAATAAAACCCCGCTTCTCAAAATTCCACTTCAAAGATGTTTCATGTAAATGAAGATCCAGATTCCTGTAAGTGGCTTTGGCACCATCTAAAGAAGCAGGAAACTGCCTAGAGGTTTTATGATACAGATCAAAGGACACTAAAGGTGCTTTAATAGAATGTAGATGCTCTCACACAGTCAAAACACAAATAAGCGGAATGAAATTTTGCAAGTCTTTCACTTTACTCTAGTTCCCATGGAAGCTCTTACCAGGCTATGGATGTTCACAAGTTCAAAACCATTCTTAGCTGGTAGCACTGTGGTCACAAAGCTAGCACCCTCTTTTTCCACCCTGTACTCTGCCTTTGTATTTTTCCTGCGACTTCCATTCTAATTTTGCCTTCCGCAGAGCAGCCTGGAACAATGTGTTATGTTGTAGAATCATGGAATGGTTTGTGTTGGAAGGGACCTTCAAGATCATCTTGTTCCACTCCTCTATCCTGGGCAGGGACACCTTCCACTATCCCAGGTTGCTCAGAGCTCATCCAGCCTGGCCTTGGACACTGCCAGGGATGGGGCAGCCACAGCTGCTCTGGGCACCCTGTGCCAGGGCCTCACCACCCTCACAGGGAACAATTTCTTCCTGAAAGCCAACCCAAATCAACTCCCTTTCAGTTTAAAGCCATTTTCCCTTGTCCTGTCACTAACTTTGCTTCTCCAGCTTTCTTACAGACCTCCTTTAGGCACTGGAAGGTGTCCAGCTCTGAGATCTCCACAGCTTCTCTTCTCCAGGCTGAGCAGCCCCAATTGTTTCAGCTTGTCCTTGTAGGAGAGATGCTCCAGTCTTCAGAGCATCTCTGTGACCTCCTGCAGACCCATCCCAACAGGTCCCTGTCCCGTGCAGATCCCCAGAGGTGCACACAGGCTCATTTCCTAACCACCTCTTTCTAAAGCTTTCTTCCTGGGAAATAGGTCCCCATTCTACAGCCACCTCTTACTCATAGATGATTTTAAGAAAAAGAATGTAAATAGAGGGTGAGGAAGCTCTTGGACGACCTGATTTGAGCCACCAGCAAGTGGTACTGTGGTTTCAGCAACCTTTAAGCCTCTGAGTAATATGAAAATAGTTGCTGCAGGAAGTGGAGGTAACTTCTACACATGGGCAGCCTCTCTTCTCTCCTTGCCAGGGCTGAGGTGAGCCCTGCCTGTCTCATCCATGGCCTTCCAACTGTATGAAGGCTCGATGGCACATCCATTGGTATAAAGTCAGAGGTGAAGCCCTGAGAGTGGAGCTAAAAGTATAATCGACAAATTATACTTTTGACAAATACCCACCTCTTCTCTATACTCAGACTTTCCATTTGCAGCACCTTCCGTGTCAGTCAGCACAAGTTCTTTAGCCTGCCATTTATTTCCAGTTGGTGCTCTCTTTTTTTGCAGGAGGAATCCTTACAAATGGGATAGGAAGTTGGAATGTGAGACCTCAGGCACAGTTCTCACACGTATTTGTTGCTGCACTAAATGTTACATGACCTCCCCCCACCACCACCCCAGAGGATTGTCAGGGGATCCTCCAGGAATCCTCAGGGGTGTTGGGGTTAACAAGGGAAGGAAGGGAGGTGTCTGTGGGTGCAAACTGCCCTGACACAGGGGAAAAAAAGCTGCTGCAGCTTTTGTCAGTACCCTGCCCCTGCAGCCACCATCAGTGTGTGCTGCCATGGGGCAGCCCAGCTGTGGTGCTGTGGTGATACCCATGAGACAGCTTCTACTTCACCAGCTCCCCTTCCCCTCTGTGAATGAGAGGGGCTGGGAGTCCTGGAGACCTGCCTGGTCAGGAGGGCTGTGAGGTTCACCCTGTTGGGTTTGAGAACATGAAAACCTCAGTTTGTGGGCAGCATTTCTGGGCAGTGCAGTCACTGCAGTTTCTGCACCCTAAAACCTCTGGACACAGTAGATCCCTATAACCAAGCTTGTAGAGAATTTTCTGTTAGAGCCAGCAGGAATAAGATTATGTCCAACAACCTCTGAAAAGAAATAATTGGCAACTAAGGAGTTAATTTGAATGACTGTGGGCTTTAAGATTGATATCTCTGAGAAGTGTGTTCTATTTTTTAGGTTTACCTTGCATGGCTGGAAAATAGCTGAAATGGGGTGCTTGCAAGAAGGGGTCTGTTTGATGAGTTCTTATGCAACTTGTAGGAATAATGACAATTCTGCTGGACTTCAAGGAATCATGCATGACCAGGCATTTAGACCTTCCCATCTCCCTTTAGAAACATTTCAATCAGTTATTGAAATGTTTGATGTTTAACATGGGCTTGTGTGAATGTGTCACTGCTGCTGTCTCAGCCACTGTTGCATAATTCCCTCCCTTTGTAGCTTTCTGTTAGCAGTATTCTGCATCCTCAGCACCTGATCCTGAGCAGCAATTTCAAGCAGAATGACAGTGTGTGCAAATATCACTCATGGCCAAACAGCTGCTTGTGCTGCCTGAAAGCTGCTGGGCTCAAGTGAAGCCTTTCCTGTAACGATAAAAATGGTCCCTGAAAAATGCCAGCATGGGGAAGGTCTTTGGTAACAGGAAATAGCTCAGTTTGGCCCAGAAAAACACAACCCAAAATCCGTAGTTGTGCTTAAGTGCAGTTTATTCAAGACAGTTTTTGGCTGTCTTTCTGTCTCCGAATCCCAGAGGGAACATCCAAGGTACAACAGCTGAAAGCCCCAAATTGCCTTACAACTCCTCCTCTCTCCAAGAGCCTCTTCCCAGGGACTCAGGGAGGGAGCTTTCCACATTGTAAGTCTGAGACTCACTGCATTCCTCTCAGCATTCTGTTTGCATCAAAATTAATTGTTTACGTAAGTCATAAACCACCCACACAGCTCTTGAAATGCAGAGCATGAGCTCTTGTTTCAGCTGCACCAGAGTAAAGCAGGGATAACCTTTAGGGCAGTTGGCTGTGGACATTCCTGGGTGTGAAGTTGGTATCAGTGGGACCTTCAGGATTTTCTCAGCAGGTCCCCCTCCAGTGTTTCTTGTCATTAATGGAACACCCATCACCCTTGTCTTGTGAGCTATTGGGGCCAGTCAGGCTTTAACTGATGGAAACAGAAAAACACCACAAAAAATAGGGGACTTTATTCATTGTACAATTATAATTTACCTATCTTTTCATTCCTTAATATGCAGATAATACTAGTTCAAAATTATGCAGTTATGCAATCAAAAAGAAACTTGTAAATGACAGTTCAGGTCAGCTGTGCAAGGGATGGACCAGAATTCAGTAGTTTAGCTTTTTAAATCCATATTCAAACTAGGACAGCATGGTATAAAGAATAAAAACAAACTGCTATGATGTTTCCTGCAAGAATATGATGTTTGCTGCAGTACTAGAACTTCCAGGTAATCTGTCCAAAATTTCATGAACTTATTTTTACAGGAAATATGCCTGAAGTATCAATGCTTCCAGTGGGATTTGACAACCATTCAGAGTTTATCTTAATAACGTCATAAAATCTTTAAGATCAAGGGGTTTTTTGAACATTGTGCATAAAATACTGCATTACTTTTTGGCAGTAGACAAATGATTATTAATTTCAACCCAGCGCCACATCCTTGTTGTTATTGTCTATGTGTTTATGATACACATTGTAGATTGATCTGCTCAGACTCAGGAAGATTTTCAAATATTTGAAATAAGGTTATCAGAGGAAATCTTGCAGGTACAGCATCCAGTACTCTTGAATTTGAAGTATTTTTCTATACTCCTTCTAGGAAAACATATAAAGGAAAAGGTGGTTAACCATCAGATGGGAAGGCCTCCACCCTCCTGAAAATACAGTATTTATTATCCAGGGATACTAAGTTTGCGTCTGCCAGCTCATACAGATTGCTTAAAAGGAGGGAAAAAAGGGAGGAAAAAGAAATTTTACTTAATACTATTCTCAGTGGCTTTTATTCTGCTTGTTCAGCTTTAGTCAGCTCCTGGGTTTATACTCAAAAGCTGAAAACTTAAAGTGAAACAGTGGCCTATATCCATGGAGATTTATATCCATAAATGTGCTTGTTTTGGATATGAATTACATTAATTTATTCTCTATAGCAAAGAGTTCACAACCATGAAGTAAAGAAAGGTTTTCCCCTTCCTACTCTGCCCAGTGCAGTAATAACAACCTGCTATTATCTATTTCAGGGAGGGAAAACGCTGGGATTTTTAGTCTAAACCAGAAGATTTCCTTTAATTGGGAGCTATGGAAGAGCTTTTGGTGCTGGGACAGAGCAGGTTTATCTGCAGGACTCAAGAAATCAAACAGGTCAGTGTTATGTAACTCATGCTTCTGAAGAAAAGGCTACATAAGCACTTCAAATTTCCGTCAGTTTAAATGGAATAGAAATTCTGATACATTTTATGGTGAAGTAGAGACATCTAGTGTCTATTTTGTGTGATTCAAATGCAAAGGATTAATGTAGGAAGGAAAAAAAACTTATTCCAAATCCTTGAATATCCATCTAACAACAGGTACATCTTATATATAAAATCGATTTAATCTGGCTTTGAATTACTGGCACTGAGGACAGTTTAGTGCCTAATTACTCACACAAATCCCTTCCTCATGTTACTTTGTTAAAGAATCTTCCCCAGAACATCTTGAATGCAATCTCAAGGAAAAAAATGTCTTTTTCTACTGAACCATTACCTGCCTGCTAAGGGAAGGGGAAGATGCTGGAATTAGAACGGGAATGATGTTGGAACTGGAAGTGGGCTGGAATTAGATGTTCTTTAAAGGCTTTTCCAACCCAAATCATCCTGGGATTGATTCCATGCAGCCTTGAATTTGCTTTAACCCCATAATCTGCTCACCCACCTAGATGCCTAAATCTCAGCTGTTGACAAACCTCTGTTTTCCAGCTGGAACCTCCACAGTCCTCCCACTGTCTCCTGAAAGGTCAGTCAGGTACTGCAGCACTGTGGGACACTTCGCATTTTCTCATCCTATCTCAGCAGCCACAGAGCACATTTTTCCAGAGTATGGCAGAGTATCACTTTCTCTCTTTGCTGCCCTCCTTTCCATGAAAGAAGAGGACATTGAGGTTCTTCTCCACTCTGTGAGGGCCCCCCTGCAGGGCTGCAGCCAGCCCTGGGCCCAGCACAGGAGGGACAGGGAGCTGCTGCAGCCAGAGCAGAGCAGGGACACCAAGGGCATCAGAGGGATGGAGCAGCTCTGCTGGGAGGAAAGGCTGAGGGAATTGGGATTGTTCAGCCTGCAGAGGAGAAGGCTTTGGGGTGACCTCACTGTGGCCTTGCAGTGCCTGAAGGGAACCCACAGGAAAGATGGAGAGAGACTCTTGACAAGGGCCTGGAGTGACAGCACAAGGGACAATGAATGTCCTTCAAAGAGACAGAGAGAAGGTTTAGGTTGGATGTGAGGAAGAAATTGTTCCCTGTGAGGGTGGTGGGACCCTGGCACAGGTTGCCCAGAGAAGCTGTGGCTGCCCCATCCCTCAAGGCCAGGTTGGACAGGACCTGTAGCTGCTTGGTCTGGTGGAAGATGTCCCTGCCCACGGCAGAGGGGTTGGAATTTCACAATCTTTAAAATCTATTCTAACCCAAACCATTCCATGAGTAATGCAGAACCTTTTAGTTACCAGGATTGTGAAGGCCCATTCTCAAAACATCCCAGTGATATAAGATGAAAATGCCAAAGTGTTCATCCTTCTTCTGTGGCTGGTCCCAAGAGGGCAAAATGTTGCACTCCTTGGCTGACCACCATGACAGCTCCAGAGAATCCTGTTTTCTGCCATTGTTGAGAAAATCTGAAAATCGACAGGCAAAGGAAGCATAGGTCAGACTCAGCCCTGGTTTAATTCTGAAATCAATAGTGCCCCAGGGATATGAGGATTAACATGTGGTATAGAGCTGGTTGAAGAGCAGGAATTCCTCTGTGAGAAGAATTCAAAGTTTTGGTGTCATTCTAACTTACCAGAAGCCCCAAATATTTAGAAAAAATACTCCAGAATTTAGAAATTTCTATGGGGAGGAAAATCCAACAAGAAAAAGCAAGTGGGCCTTATAAAACATTTTTAAATCAGACTTCTAAAAATAATTTTATTCTGTATGAAATGTTAAAAAAAATCAGAAAAACATATTTTCAAAAATATTTAAATTAGTTTTTTCAGCAATATCAGATATTCTTTCTGTTCCTCCCCATATCATTGCTTCCTGGTTTCAACCCTGAACTGTGGAAGTTTAGAAGGAAGTGATGTGATAATCACAAACCAAAGCAATCTAATAATCACAAAACGAGCAATCTAATAATCCTGAACTGAGTTTTCTGTTGAAACACACTTTAATGTCCAGTTGAAGAGAATATGAACCCACTCAGCATGTTGCCAGCTCAGGTTCTAAATGAAAACTATGTGTGTGTTGAAAGTCACAGTTCATGACAAAATTGATCCGTTTTTAATAGAACATACACCACGAGAAGGGAGTAAGAATTAAAAATTGTTCACCAAAAGCTACAAGGTGAGAATTAACATTTGAAAAACAAGGTTCTGGTTTCCTTCCGTTTTGCAGACATCTAAACACTTGTTTTGACCTAATGTGGTGTGATAGGAGGAGGTCAGAAATAGGGGCTGTGTTTCCTTCAGCGAGTCCATTTTGATGGCAGACCTGAGACCTGAAAACAGCTTTTCAAAATGGCAAGTGAGGTCCTCTATGCCAAGGTGTCGCCCAAGGAAAGAGTGAATTTTACTTCAGAAGCTTCAGATACAGGTAAAGAAAAATGTTTCTCATAATATTACTTATTTTTCTTTGCTCATTGACACATTCTTAAAACTTCTACTCTTTCTTAAATGGTTCACAAGCACTGAAGTTATGTGGAAAGCCTTTTGTAACTACTAATACCCAACTCTGGTTATTTTATATATCTACTGGTGTGGCAAATCCGTGTTTATTGATAGAATGAATGCTGAATTCTAGCAAAAGTGAAGATTAAAATCCCATCCTGGCTTTCAATAAGATGGCTGAAATAGGATCTTTCTGAAACACATTCATGTTCAGAATTGAAGGTCTTTATACAGATTATTGGAAACTCCTTGACAGCTGAAGTTCATTGAATGGATTTCTCTCTCCTGCAGTCCACTTACATTTTGTATTTTAATTTGATTCACTTTCTTAGACACCAGAAATATTTTTAAGTTCTAAAGTGATAGGTCTGTTTCTATTCTCTTTTTTCCTTCTCTGTTTTTTTTCTCTCTCTCTTTCTCTTTCTCTGTCCATCTTTCTTTCTCTTCTAAGTGTTGAGAAAAATGCAAGTCAAGATTTAATAGAACTTTCTATAATTTTGAAAATTCTTATACTACTAATGCCTTCAACTATAAATCTGCATTGCTTAAAAAATTTTAAAAAATAATGTGAAAATTATAGCTAATAATGGACTTAGGCAGGAAATTATTCATGGTTTTAAAACGGAAGTATCAAGTTTTACTTTTCAGTTCTGATCAAAAAATAGATCTTTGCTTGTTGTAAGACATTTGAGCATGGAAATTTTATTTTAAATTGAAATATTCAGAGGTTCCAATAGGAAAGAATAATATGTTCTGAGTATGCCAGTAAAGCAATACTTATTCTTAAAAATTACATATGTATATTCACTCATTGGAACAGAGTACGAAAAGCATCTGTACAGGTATGAAATCTTTGTCTTTCATTGTTAACTCAGTTTGCCCCTTAAATTACCCGATCAGTTCTCTGCAGAAGAGGTGCACTGACAGGACAATCCTTGGAATTCCAGAGTAGAACTGTCCCCTAAGGATTTATTGGAGATGCATCCTCATGCCCAGTACAACTCATTGTGAAAATGTCTCAAACTTGGAGAGTACAAAAGTCTGTTCCATCTATTTTTATTTTCTTCCTCCCCTGCCCCTTAAATTTCTAGTTTATATTTTCTAACTATGTGTTATAGTTTTAAGTTCTTTCACACAGGTTTTAATTCACTTCAGTGAATCATGCTTAGAAATTCCTGTATATGTTATTCTGTGAACCCCCTAAACCAAGATCATACTTTTGAAATTTGCCAATATAAGGTGCTTGGAAATTCAGAATCTAAAAAATTCTAATGGCCAATTTGGTTACTTAAGTAACCAAATTTCACACAAAATTATTTTCTTATGCTTTAGAGTATGCCAGCATGGCATTTAGCCTGTCATAATATTTTTTAAAAAATATTTTGAATTGCAATATCTATATTCTTGTCACTTCTCTGAATCTGTTGGTGTCCCAATAAATGCTTTACTTAAATGGCATCCTAATGCAAGGACTTCCACAGGCTGATTGTAATATCTTTCACAAAGAAATACTTTAAAACAATCTTCAATTTGGCACCTATAAATAGCACCAGTGTGTCCAGAAAAAAATCACTTATCTATATAACTAATATTTTTTCATGTTCTTACAGATATAAAATCCTATCTATACATTCTTACAATCTTCATCTTCGATTTCTTTGTGTGCTCCATCGCTTTTGTACTTAGGAGCACAAGTGCAGGAAACTGAGCCCTCATCTTCTGCCAGATGCTGTTAAGTTGTTCTGACCACTTGGCTCTTGCCTGTGAAAGATGCTTAGTTCTGAGAATGGGTTGGAGTCAATATTTTTTGTAAATTTAAGGTTGATCTCAGCAGCTCTGGCACCTTCAGAAGACTGCTTTTCTTCAGGCAAAAAAAAAATCTTCATACACTATCAGTGAACAAATTTTTGAAAGTAGCTCCTGGGGAATGAGGCCAAACATGCAAAGCGGGCAACCCTGGAGGTTGTGGTTTGTTGCAGTTGATATAAAAATACAGCTCCTTCCTTCCTTCCTCCTGCCACACCTACCAAAATCTGCTGGGGTCAGTGACATCCCACACCTTTGGGGAAGCCCACCCTGACAATACTTTTTATGCTCTCTGTTGGTTGCAAAAATCTTGTAACACAGGTTGAAGTACTTTTTATAATGGTTGTGATCATGAGTGTCACAGCCCTGCTTGTGATTTATTAAGAAGTAAACAGAAATAAAACCCCTAATTTGGCCAAGAAAAGTTACCAGTGATTAACTTCTGCTTAAAGATTGACGGAATAGATAAATGTGTGTGTAAGATATAGAATGACAAGGAAAAAACAGAGTTTATAATAGAGTAGTTCAGTGTATAGTAACTGAGAGTCACCTAGAAGGATTTGTAAAATTGTCTAAAATTAATAATGAATAACATTTTTAAAATTAATTTATTTATGTGGAATAATGCACTGAAGAACCATTGTTGCAGGAACTCTTCTGGTACTTTGAGCCCTTTTTGTCCCTCCAGGTGATCCAATCACATATGCTGTGGTGAATAGGAGATGGAGATCTGACCCCCCTGACAGCACATCCGAAATTACACATTCAGGTATGGCAACACCGCAGGACATTTCACGATTTCTCATATTTCAGCAGCCAAACACGATGTTTTTCCAGAGTATGAGAGAGAGTCACTTTTTCTCTTTGCTGCAGGTGATTTCAATCCATTTTCCCCTGCTCCCCACTCTTGAAGGATGCTCAGAACATGCTTAAAATTCATTTTGAAGTGGAGGCACTTGAAAACTCTTCTGTTTATTTTAGCAACAATTTCTATGCTTTGCTATTCACTTCCAAATGAATTTTGGGTGAATGAATAGGCCAACAATAATATTTAAAGCAAAACTGAGTTACTTTTGGAAAGTAATAGCCAAAAAGCAAAAATTCTGAACAGCTTTTTGACAGTTCCAGAAAAATTGTGTCTGTCTTTTCCTAAGTTAAAATTTTAAGATACTTTAAACTGTCTCAAACCGTGTAACCAGCCCTGAAAGAAAATTTTGTTCTGCAGAGTGAAATAGTATATTGGATATAAGTTTTGACTCTTGTGTATGAGGTGAAAATGAAGAGAATATTGCATTAGTATGATGCATAAGGGCAATTGATATATGTATGGAAAAAATGTTAGCTGTGGGAAATACTAGTGCAAACAAACATTTCCATTGGGGTTTAATTTGGCCTCACAACAAGGAAAAAGAAACTGAAAGCTTCAGATGGTTTTTCGGACTAAAAGTGGCAGGAAGACAAGGGAGTGGGCCAGGTGGAGACTCTGTTACAAAGACAAAACTAATTTACTGGCGTCACTGAAATGCCCTCTGATTTTATCCCAGTGAATCCAGGCTTGGAAGGTGCCAGTAATGCAGTTTTGATATAGGGCCACTGACCTGTCTGCTTTTTGGCTCCCTTTTACATCCCAGTTGTCAATTCCTCCCTTCCTTTCTTTGATTCTACCTACACTGTCCAGGTTTTTAGAATTTTGTTCAAGGAATATCAACATCCATATATGCTCTACATATGGATAAATGCTACTAGGAGAGCTCCGTCCCTTCACATTCTTAACTGGAACCTCTTTAAAACCACAAAAGCTGAATGTTTGTTCTGATTCTTATTTAGATTGGGGAGCAGTTTAAATGGAAAGTGTTAAGGAATGGAGATCAAATGAACACAGTGATGCTAGTCAGGATTAAAGGTGGAGGAGAAAATGATGGAGGCAGGGATTAAAAGACCAGTTAAACAAGTGTGTCTTTGTTGTGCTTAAAAATTATGGAAATCTGAGAAGAGTCTCTAGAATTGCAAATTACCATATAAAATATTTTTTTAAAGCCCGAATTTGACCTTCAAGCTTTCCTTGAAGGTCTTCAGTTGTGTAACCTCAGACAATGAACTCAGGCTAGAACAACCACTGCGAGCCATTTTCCAAGGAAAAGGCAGGGCATATTCCAGAGTGGGAAGCACTGGCAGTGCAGTGTGTGCACACAGCAAAACACTGGCACAGCAGTGCTGCCAAAGTTGTGTTCTGCCACTGAGGGCAAGAGGTTGTATTTGTGGGTTTCTTCTCAATGGCTGTGGTGATAAAATTCAGGACTGGCCGGGACAAGGTTTCTTCTGACCCTGAAAGTGTGATTTTTATAGTTAAAATAAACATCTAAACTTTCATAGGTGCTCAGGTGCTGTATCTATAGCAGGAGGGCCAGTGATTTTTCATACTCCCATAACTCAGAATAAAAGTTGCCCTGCTTCTGCCCGCGGTGACAGCCCTGTCCCTTGTCCCTTTGGCAGTGACCTGCTCGGAGGAGTTCCCCTGGTGCTACGTTGTCTTCGCCCTGCTCTTCTGCGCGGTGGTTCTGCTCCTCATGGTCATCCTGGTGGCAGTGAAATGTCACAGCCACTGACCCTCTGCCACGCAGGGTAAGCCCTGCCCAGCCCGGCTGGGTTTCCACACAGGACCTTGGCATTCAGCACAGGAGGTGCAGGGAAGCTCCCAACCAAAGGCTGGTATTTCTAGGCAGCCACGGTAACACTCACAGCAGGTTGAGCTTCAGTGAGGTTCTCTAATTAAAGCAGCTTTTGTCTCCTTTATTTCCAGATAAGTCAGTACAGGAACGTTCTGCTTCAATGAAACGGGACATAGTGCTTGTTTTATTTTACATCATCTTGGCTGAAGAGACAAAATGAAGACATGCCAAGAGTCTGATCACTCTCCAGTTATGTCATCCCAGATGTCTGCTAAACCTCTAACCTCTCCATACGTGGACAAGACATATATTAATTTTATTTGGAATTTTCTTAATCCTGTAATACCAGCAACCAACCAACTATATCAGTGCATGTATCAAGACATGGGCTCAAGTTCCTGCATCAAAAGGTGGATTTGGGCCTTGCTTAGACAACCAAAATGACCAGGTGGAGACATACTTTTAATTCACATCTGACTTGATTCTGCACTGATTTACAATACAGATAAGCTTTTGGATTATATGCAACTGCAAAAACTCATGGACAAAACAGGGAATGTGTAAGGTTGCACTGAGCTTTTTTATAAGGCCTTGGCTTGGACTTGATTTTTCTTCTTCTGACAGCCTTAGTTGGATTTGTATGAAAGGGATATTGAAGGTTCAAGAAACTAAATGTTTAAATGTAGAGAAGTCTCCTCATTGTTTCAGCTCCTCGTTGGCTTGAATAAAATTATTCTGTTCCACTTGTCCAGAAGAGCATCTCCCAATATACTGTTTCTGTCTTGGGCCAGTAATTGATTTTTTTTTTAAATAGGGTTTGGTTTTTTTGGGTTTTTTGTTGGTTTTGTGTTTTGTTTTTTTTTTTTGTTTTGTTTTGTTTTGTTTTGTTTTGTTTGTTTGTTTGTTTGTTTTGGTTTGGTTTTTTGGGGTTTTTTTTTGTTTGGTTTGGTTTGGTTTGGTTTGTTTGTTTGTTTGTTTCCCATAGCTCAAGTTAAAACTGAGTCCTCTACTGGAACTGAGGCACCTGAAGTTCAGATGCATTTGTTTGTAATCATAACCTTATTGTCTATTTTTATATTATCTTTGGATCTTGTCCATTGTAACTTCACAGCAGGCTGCAGAGGGTTTGCAGATCCTAAGTAGGAGGAGTCTGTATAGCAAATATTTCTAGAATATTTCTTATTTCTAAACTTACCTGTACTTTAGCTGTTACTGCTGTTTGGAATGTACCCCATCTTTATAATATATATATGCACAGAAGTCAGTAAAGGGGTTCAGTAAAGCACTTTTGCTGGTGTTTGGCTGGTTAGTTTGCCTCCAGTCTTCTGTTAGTCAGACTGGAGGAAAAATAACATTTAGTATTTGTATGAGTGTCAGTTTTTGTGGGGTAGCCCATTTATGGCACACCTATTTTATAGATCTTGCTACTTATCCTCTTTTTTTTTCAGACTTACCCTTGCCTTCCCCTCTTCACTCTTCAAGATAAAAATGTAGCACATAAAACTCAAAAAGCCAGAAATTAGACCCAAGACACAGGCAAAATCATGAGACTGGACATTTGGTAATATTAGAATATTAGAAATACTAGATGGGCGGTAGAAGACAGAGCAAGGTGAGGGTAACACAAGGCAATCAGTGAGGTATCAGAACCAAATATGCCAATTACTTTTAATAATCTTATATTTTTTTAATAGTTGAATACAGCTCTGTCTCAGAGGAAGGCTGCATGACTGGCATTTCCCGGAAGGTCCATTTCTTTTATTCTTCTGCTTGTAAATGTCCTCAGCCTCACAAATACCCTAGGTCATACAGCCCTCAGATTTTTACAGTGTGTGATGATTTGTAGAGAGAAGGAGGAAAAAATTAATTTTATGATAATTTCCTGGATATTGGCTTTGTAGCCTATTACTTTGTGAAGTATAAGGAGGGACAGAACAAAATATTTTTATTGTTTCTGGCCTTTTCATCATCCTAAAAATATTAAAAGTTTCATGTCAGGCCTCCTGGTTAAGCCAAAAAATTTCTTGGAGGTCTGAGAGGGGCTGACTCCCATTGCCACATCCCGTGATGTGGGATGTGGACAGGCTGGATAAGTGGGCTGAGACCAAAGGAATGAGGCTTAACAAGGCCCAGTGCTGAGTCTTGCCCTTGGGTCACAGCAACCCCCAGCAGCTCCAGGCTGGGAAGAGCCGAGCAGGAGAGGGCCTGGGGCTGCTGCTCCATAGTGCATGCCCACCACAGGGCATGTCCAGGTGGGCAAGAAGGCAAATGGCTCCTGGGCTGGGTCAGCAGGACCAGGGCAGGGACTGTCCCCCTGTCGTGGCACTGCTGAGGCCTCAGCCCAAGTGCTGTGTCCAGTTCTGGGCCTGGCACCGCAAGATGGGCATGGAGGGGCTGGAGCGTGTCCAGGGAAGGGAACGGAGCTGGGGAAGGCAGGCTGGGCACAAGTCTGATGGAGCTGAGGAGCGGCTGAGGGAGCCGGGGAGGCTCAGCCTGGAGAAAAGGAGGCTCAGAGGAGCCTTATGGCTCTGCACAGCTCCCTGAGAGGAGGGCACAGCCAGGAGGAGTCAGGCTCTGCTCCCCGGGAACAAGGGCAGGATGAGAGGACACAGTCTTAAGCTGTGCCAGGAGAGGTTCAGTTTGGACACCGCGTGGATTTTTTTCGTGGAAAGGGTGACTCGGTATGGGAAGGGGCTGCCCAGGAGGCGGTGGAGTGCCCATCCCCGGAGCTGTTGTTAAGATGCACGTGGCGCCCGGTGCCACGGCGCGGCTGACACGGTGGCGAGCGTCCAAAGGTTGGGCTCGCTCATCTCCGAGCTCTTTTCCCGGCCGAATGCTCCTGTGACTCCGTGCGGGGCGCAGGCGGTGGCTGCGGCTTTCCCCCACCGCCGGCAGCCCCGCGCACCCCACGGCCGCCCCGCTCCGCTCCCAGCTCCGCTCCCGTCTCCGCGGTAACCGGGCGGGGCCGCGCCGCCCCTCGGCGCCGGGCGCGGGGCCGGCCGGGCCGCGGCGGGCGGAGCGTCCCGGCAGCGGCGGCGCGGGCAGCCCCGGCAGCCCCGGCAGCTCCGGCCCTTCTCCGTGGCGGCTCCCCCGGCGGCCCTGGCGGCTCCCCCGGCGCCATGTGCGAGCCCAGCAAGCAGGACATCGCCGCCATCTTCAAGCGGCTCCGCTCCGTGCCCACCAACAAGGTAAGGGGCCGGGCCGGCGGGCAGCGCTCGCCGCGGTGACACGTCGCACAGCCGGCGGGGCGGGGAGGCGCGGGGCCCGGCTGGTCCCGCCCGGGACAGCAGGGAAAGGCCCGGCGGGTCCCCGGGGTGGCCGTCCCGGGAGCGGGGGAGCTCTTCCCTGCCTGCCCCCCGTCCCTCCGGCCGGCATCCCGCATCCCGAAGGGATGAGCCCGTGGGGAGGGAGGTGTCTCAGGTCCGCTCCGCTGGGCGTAAAAACAAGTTCCCAAACAGCTGCAACGTAGTGTTGAGTGTGTGTTTCTTTTTTTTTGCGTCCTGTTTTTATTATCCACCAAAGTGGCATAGCCACTTATGCAGTGATTAAGGCTTGTTGTTTTTTAATCTTGTTGGGCTTGTCCCGTGCTCGGGTGGGTTTTTCCGTGGTGTAAAGGTGTTTCTGTAGTGCCCATTCCTGGGAAGGGTGGCTGGCCAGGTGACGCGGCACAAGCGCCTTCAGCTGCTGTGTGCTGTTTGTTTGTGTTGGCTTTGCGATGTGCCCTGAGAGCATATGTGAAATATACACCCACCAGGAAACTTCGGATTAGCGTTAGGAAGAAACACGTTGGGTTTGTTTTCTGGGAATAGGAATCCGGATGTCTGTCTCTGGTCCAAAACTGACTTCCACTCATTGAACACAATTCATTAAGACTGTACAGGTCCGGTTGCTCAAAGCAGAGCTTAGAGGTGAACGCTCAGTTTCTAACAAAAGTATTTTTTGCAGTGGGGTAAAAAGTTTATCAAGGAAAGGTCCTAGTCCCAACAACGAGGGTGAGAGAAGAAATTCGCTGTCACTCTGCCTGAAAAT
This sequence comes from Prinia subflava, assembly GCF_021018805.1. Lineage (NCBI taxonomy): Eukaryota > Metazoa > Chordata > Aves > Passeriformes > Cisticolidae > Prinia > Prinia subflava. The sequence continues at coordinate 12,773,241 of NC_086250.1, read as the reverse complement.
TGAGTGGTTTAGGGCTATTGTGATGCTTTCTCTGTATTGGGATCACAGGAGAATTGGAAAGTACAGCCCTGCCTGGCAAGCATGGAGTGCCCCGAGCAGTTCCCCGGTGCTGGGGACTCCTTGTTGCTGTGTAGATTTAATCAGGTGGATGCGGTACCTGTGGTCGCTCAGGTGGATCTGTCTCCCCATGTCAGATGGCACATAGAAATTCGGTGTTGACACAGCGATATTAGCACAGTGTGTGCTGCCACTCGCCATGGGCCAGTGGCAAAGAAGTGGCTCAGGCACAGAGAACCCGATAACAATGCGGTGGTGCCCGGTCTGGTTGACCTGAGAGAGGGAGAGTGGAAAACAACACCTTAGATCTCACATCTCTCCCATGCCCGTCTGTCTGACCGTTCTGGTGAAGTAAAAGTTGTTTATTCCATCAGTTTCTCCTTGCGTTTGTTTCCTTTCTGTTGTGTTCTTCTTAAGCAGTCTGTCTGCCCCTTTTATTTTTAAGTCTTTTTTTGTTGGGGAAGAAAGACATGGGAAAGTGCAAATATTGAAAAGGGTTCTGGATTAAAAGCTTAGTAATATGCTTTAGCTGTGCAGTTTATGGGTAGAGTTTGGGAAGAACTGCCTGCTCTAGGCAGGCATGTGCATGTACCCTGTTCTGGGTGCTCTGCAGTAGTTCTTAGTGCACATGAGCTTAGGAAAAGAATTCTTATTTAAATAAACCTGCAGTTTTGTTTGTGGTGATAGTGTGTTAATTTGTGTGATAGTGTGTTAATAGTGATGTGTGAATAATTGTCTTGAAACTAACGTAATTTCATGGTAGTTCCCTTTATGATGAGGTTTTGAGTTCTTGGTGTCTTTGGGTGTTACATAATGTAGAGCTGCCTGGTGGCAGCAGACTGGTGATCAACTGTCTGATGACTTAACAAACGGTGCAGTGGTTAAATAGGATGTATTTTGTACCCATAAAAATGTTCATAGTCCTTAAGCTACTTGATACTGTTAACTTGAGTGTTTGAGCTGTACAGCTCAACCCTTTTGCACACGCAGGTTTTTCATTCTTTCCCACTGGTTCTTTTCTTTGGTTGATGATGGTTCCTATCTCTGCTTGGACTGTACATGTTGTGCTGGTGGTTTATCAGTAATGGAGTTTTGTTATTACAGTGTGTGTTTGGGTGTGGTTTGTGTTGGGTTCTGCCCCAGGATGTACTCCACTATCTTGTGTCCCTTAAGTCATTTTGAGATGACTTAAGGGACAAAACGAGCAGTCCTCTTGCGTTCCTGTGGCCAGCCCTGCAGTTCCCTCCCTAATGTTGGCATTCCTGGCCGGGTGGCTGTGCTGTGAGCTGGCCTTACCTTGGCTCTGAACCCGTGTGCCCGTGCAGAGCTGCTTCCCAGCAGGATCAGCACCTGGGAGTATTGGTGCAAGAGAAGAAGGACAGCATGTCTGGGGACAGTGGCTGGGGACTAAGAGGAGCTGCTTGGGTTTGGATCACCTTGGCTGAGTGTGGCGTTGCCTCCTGAGCTCCAGCTGGGTTGGTGTTCAGGCAGCTGGGCCCACAGCCTGGGAATGGCAAGGTGTGGATCTGCCCCGGGCTGGAGCCCCGTTCCAGGGGAGGTTCAGAGTGGAGAGGCTGAAAGCCTCTGGGTAACCCTGACCTCAGGGATGAGTGCTCTTGCTGAACCCACTCACCTCTTCTGCTTGTGCCAAAAATAGCATTTCTGTTAGCTATTTATTACTGCACCTCCATAGCCACTGTCAATATTGAATTTATTTATTCATTAATGTAGGTGTTTTGTGCAAGGTGGATGTTTTATGATTTATTGACCACTTGCTGTGGATTGCACCCAAATCTCTGTGTTTGCTCTTGTACAGACATCTCAGTTAGGCCTTTGGTTGTTTTTTTTCCAAAGTGACTCTTACTGAATCTACACTGGGAAGTGTTTCAACACAAAATAAACAAAAAGCATGGAAGTGCATTTTGAAAGCACTAGATTATTTAAGCATATCCTTCAAATTTAGTTTTAATCAATATTTTAATATTTTAGTTGCACCTAAGTCTGTACAGAAAATACAGTTTGTTTTTTAAATGGAAACAATTTCATAGGGTCACTCTCAAATAGATTTTATTTTCTTCCCCGATTCTTCTTAAAATTTATGTGGTGGGAAGTACTTTAAAAATTGAGAAAACTAAGCAAAATTAGTCTAAATTTTAATGAAACATGCATCTATTTCTGTTGCATAGCACTGATGGAAATAGCAGTTCTTTCTTTGCTTTCAGAAGAAAATTGGATGTCCCTGCTTGCATCTCAGTCCTGAAAGGTACATTTTTATGCATGAGGAATAATCTCCACAGGTGTCTGAGGGACTCCTATGTGAGTGAAGATACTGAGTTGTGGCAGCCAGCTCCAAGGTGATGCAATTGACTTTAAGATGTTGAAATTACAAAGTGCTCATAATTGGAGGAAAGGAAAGGAAAAGGAAGAGAATCTTCAGGTATGTTTGTAACTGAACTTTTAAAAAATGGGTGTTGTTTTTAACCACCCACTCGAGATTCTCGTTTCCCATTTGTCTCCAGGGAATTTCCACAAGACTTTAGCTGTAAGTCAGCTTTGCTCTCCTGTATCAGAAGTGAGACCAGGATTGCTCTGTTGGCTTTGGTTTCAAGCAGAATCTTCTCCTTTTTTGTTATCCCCATTCTCCTTTGGCCTTGTAAGAAAAAGCCTGAAAATAGTCAATTTAAAATGAAGATGAGTCTCATGTTTATTAAGGAGCTGCTTCAAAGAATTGGGGGAAAAAGAACAAGTTCTGACTATTTAGGGTGTGTGCTTTCTTAGAATATGGCGTACATAAAGTCTTATTCATTCATCTTTTTGCTGAACTGTGCTTGTGCCTGATAAATTTCTACTGCTCAAGCTAAATGGACCCACATGAAACTGAGGAGTTTAGCCTCAAAGTGTTCCTGGGCATGTACTTGAAATTAAGTTGGATGGATGATGGGTGACATGACTTGAGCCCAGACTCAGGGCTTGTTTGACTGTGTATGTACACAAAGATAAAGACAAAAATCTGTATCCAGGTTTACAGAGGGAGTTTCTGGCAAGAAGACTTCTTAATTTTATTTTTATTTTGTTGTTCAGCTCGGCAAGGAGATGCTGGAAGCTCTGTGGCCTGTTTTTGATGTTCCGTATGTCCCCACCTGGCTTGGAATAAACTTCATTTTTTATATCTGCACATAGCTAGAGCTTCCATTCCTATCTGATGCATGCATCCTCCTTAATATAGGAGGATGTTAAAGGATAAAGTTGCAAGTTGGAATGCTGTCAATCTGTGTGTAAAAGCTTCTCTCTCGATGGAGTTATTTTTTATTAGGTGCCACTTAGGTGGATGCTTTTATTGTAAAAATACTTCTCTGCAGCCTTTGGAGATACCTCTGAAAAAGCATTGATCAGATGAAGTCCTGTCATGCAGGAATAGATGTGTACACGTGGCAGTAATTCAGAATAGCTGTTTCTGTTTAAAGTTGTCTTCTTTGCATTTGATAATTGATTTGTATGAGGTAATTTTTTTCTGGTTCTTGCTTTCCTTGGTCAAAGAAGCACAAAACTCTAGCTGAATAGAGGACAGCTGAAAAAAGACTTGAAAGTCGTGGTCTCTGCTGACCTGCAAAGTGTATGAGACACACACAGACACAGCTTTTGCTGTTTTGGCTGGATGTTAGAGGTCCAGCGTGGTGGCAGAGGGTAGGAAATTCCTGGGTTTGTCCATGCAGTAATTGTGGACCTGGTTGCTTTTTAACCAGTGTGGCACAGACAGTGGAAAGGCTGATGTGGCAATTGGTGTGTGATGAATCATGCAAATATCTGCAGAGGCTGCCCGGATTAGCAGTGCTCAGAGGCCTTCTTCACACAGCTGGATTGCCATGGCTTGCCCTGAAGGTCAAGGTTTCAATATAGGAAAGTAGATAATGGTGCCATTAGTCCTGCTGACAACCTTCTGGGGACTCCCAGGTGCAACATGAGGAGAGCCTGCCCTTGGGGAAGTATTTCTTAACCACTTTCCAATTCCAGCAGTTCTGGAAGAGCTGTGTTAAATGTGTGTTTGAACTAGATTGATGTGGGTTCTCTGACCTGATTTCTCAACCTGTGTGCAGTGGTTATTTTTGGAAATGGGGAGGCTGTAGTTGTGTGGGCAGATTGTGTAACTCCCCTTTAGATGTCTAAAATTAGGATACATGGAGCTGTCATGTCAACAAACACCATAAGAATGAGTTAACAAAGTTGGATCACTGCAGGGGTGTTACACTGACCTGTGATACAACTCTAAGGCCTAGTTATGCTCAGGTCCTGTTACTGATGTTTTTTTGCTTTAAGGTGTGTTTTGACTGTGGAGCAAAGAACCCCAGCTGGGCAAGCATCACCTATGGAGTGTTTCTCTGTATCGACTGCTCGGGCACCCATCGGTCCCTTGGCGTTCACTTGAGTTTCATTCGGTAAGTATGGGTGTGCTTTGACAGTAAAATTCATCTTCAGATAGTTTTGTTTGTTCACAGACCTGTTGAGAGAGAGGTCAAAACTCATTCTTCCTTCAGCTTCTGGTTCAAACCTTAGTGTTCCTGTTGGCTTTGCTGTATCTGATAGCTTCTTGGGAATTGTGTTCAATTCGCTAGCTTTGCTTCCTGAAGCAGCTCTTTGTGGTGGCACCTGAATTCTGCCCTTCCAAGCCAAACTATTCTGTGGTTCTGTACCTGGGTATTGCTCAGGCAGTCAGCTGGTGGAATGAATCTGAACCCTGAGCTTGTCCTGTTCCAGGTGGGTGTCCCAGCTGCTGACTCAGGACCTTCTGGGGTCTGATAAATAACTACAGATTACAGAAAAGGGGGGAGAGAGAAACACTTGGCAAAAAAACCAGAAACAGAGTGATTTTAAATGGCTTTGGTGATAACACTAAAATAATTTCTTTGTATTTAGGTCTACAGAACTGGATTCCAATTGGTCCTGGTTCCAGCTGAGATGCATGCAGGTCGGAGGGAATGCAAATGCTGTACGTACTCCTGAGTGTTTAATTTGCACACTGAAGCTTGGTAGGCTTGGAAAATGTTGTCTGTCCTTACTGCCTCTCTTCCTGAGATTATTTTTATTTTTCCAGCCCTTTTTCTTTGTTACAGCCCACCCCCCCTGCATTTTTTAAGAATTCCTCTGGATGCTGGTTTTATCCTCCATTCTTGCAACTTCTCCATTTTGGTATGGTCTGAAAATGGCGGGATTGTTTTCTTAGGAGTCAGTGATGAAAATCACTGAAAAGGCCAAATCAGCTTCCCTGTCAGTACATCTCTAATTTGGACAGCTGCTGAAAGGTGGCTTGTAAAGCAAGCTGATGGCCCCTTCCTGTGACCATCATTCTTTCCATGGCTCATGAAAAAACCATGCCAAAAGCCCTGGAACTGCCAAAAGTCACCTTGGAGTCAAGATCTTCACCTGGGTTAGCACTGAAGATAAGACATGCTGCATGGTTGGAGGGGGACAGGCGGTGTCGTGGTCTGGACCAATTCATATTGGCTGTTACTTTCAACTTGAATTTTTTATGTTCTTACACAACGTGTTTGTAAATTGAAGTTCTGTTGACAGCTGTTGCATTCTCAATCTCCCTTCTTCTTTTGTAAGCTCTTGGGCAATCTTTTCACAGCTTTTTCCACAAATAACTGAATGCTTCCTTAAGTTGGCCCACCTAGTGTGGAAACATGTAACTTCAAGAACAATTTTTACTTCCCTTCTAATTCCCTGAGTGCTTATCCCTTACATTTTTTCATTTGTGCTTGGTCCTTAATGTTGTTTCTTTAAGAAGCTTGACCCAGTCTTGCTTTTCAAAGTCTTTTCCTTGACAGTTTTAACCATCTTTCCTTAAGTTTTTCAGGTTTTTATAATTTTTTCCTATTTACAAAAAAGTGCTGAGTTCAGGATCATTGTTACTTATCTTCCACTTCTGTATTTTCCAGTCAAATATTTTTCTTTGAGTTTGGCATGCAGCAAGTCACTATCTCAGGCTTACAGATCTGAGTAGTTACATGGTGTCTTCTCCCTCTTTTTCTTCTGCCTGTCTTTGCTAAGTTATTCCTTTCCATGTTGGTACTGCTGTTATATGAATGTCCTCATCAAGTTTCTGTTATGCCACTTAGTACTTGAAAAACACAGTTTTGACTAATGAGAAGAGGGAGATTTCGTGTTAAGAATAGTTTATTTTTAGCCAAATGCTTAAAAGCTTTGATTAAATTAATCAGTTTTGCTGTGTAAATGGTATGAGGCAGTTGGAAAGAAGAAATGGCAAAGTTTGAAAAAGTTTTCAGTTAATCTTAGAAAGTCTATTAGCAGAAGAATAAAAATAAACCTTAATTGTTTAATTGAGTGGGGTTTTGTCTTCCTGCTTGGATGTCACTGTTTCCTGTCATACATTGTAGCAAGAGGTGCAGTATACCCTCAGCAACTCCCCAAATATCTTAAATTCTCAATGGTCTGGTTTGGATTACTTCAGAAGATTAATACTCAAAACCTGAAAAAACAGATTCGTGAATTGTCTGGATATTTGAAGTAAAATTAACGCTTTTCTTTTAATGGCACTAAAAAGCCATTCTCTTTTGGTTCCATTTAAGTACCAAATTCTAGTTTTACTAACTCTTGGCTGGAAGCATTGCTAGATTAACATCAATCATTTGTGTTCTGTATTTGCCTGATGATGCTGAATCCTGGATAACAGCAGTTCTGAGCTTCCTGCTCTGTTTTAGCTAGCTAAAAACCCAAAGTGTCCTTAGTTCCTTGTGCTTTCAGATCAAATCTCTATGGTGGTTGGAATTAGGATTTCTAAGAAGCCCCTCTGAGTACCAAGTTAATAGGTGTGTATACTTACATGCAGAAATACACAATCTTCATTTATTCATTTTATATAAACACACAAGCCTATAAACATATTTGGGCACATGGATATGTACATAAACACCCCTTTCTTTTGAGGGAGGACTTCAAAATTTTTGTACACTCGTGAGTGTACAATGAGTGTACAATTTTTGTACACTCATTTTGATACTATTGAACGTACACTGATCTCCCCAGCCTGACAGAGATGAATCCAAGCAATGCCTTTTAGAAAACTGGGAATGTCTTGTGGAGCACAGCTACTGGCTGGTTAATTTTACCTCTTCCTTCCACTTAATCACTTAATTTCAGAACAAGGATTTTTTTGGATATAATGGAAGCTTGCATTTGTATGTGCTCTTTAGGCATCACACTGATGTATTGGGGTTTTTCTGTTTTATTTATATGTAAAGAAGTCATCAGAGTGGAGTTTCCTTTGTACTTTGCAGATTACTTGGACTTCATAATTTAAAGATTAGATTTAGGCTGAAGGGCACAGTAGTTTGCTGCACTGCAATATATTTTTGTGCCAAATGTCATTAGCTTTCAAGCCTGTTGCTCACAGCATTTTCTGTGTTCTGCTTCCCAGTCTGCCTTTTTCCACCAACATGGGTGCACAACCAACGACACCAATGCCAAGTACAACAGTCGTGCTGCTCAGCTCTACAGGGAGAAGATCAAATCTCTTGCCACACAGGCCACGAGAAAACATGGGACTGATGTGAGTAGTGTGTGTCCTGAGGCCTGGACATTCCTGCAAAACTTCACCTTCTTTCCCTCTAAAGTCACTTTAAATTTCTAATCAGTAATACAGAAGATGGTGTCTTCAGATAACGTGGCCATTTCTCCATGAGCCATGTAGTGATTTTACCTTTGGTTATCTGAAATTGAATATTTAGAGGAGTACAGCATGAAAAATTGTAATGGAATTAACTACAGACTCTGTGTGATTTAAGTGGGGTTTGTTTTGAACAGGTAAATAATGTATTTTTTTTCTCTACAAAAATAATGTTTGGGAAATTAGCAAGTTGTGTAGAACTTGCTGTTCTCCATCAGAAATGCTGAGGCAGTTCACACAAGCTGTCAAAACATTGTTAGGTTGCTGACAGGACTTAAGGAAAGTATTCAGAATTGATTTCTGAAGTGTTAGATAAGTTTGACAACAGTTCTCGTCCTCATACACAGAAAACGTATTTTAGTTGTTTAATTCAGGTTGTTAAAGTTTGTGAGTGGTTCATTTGAAGTTGATCAGATGAGTGGAAATTAAGAGCAAGAAGGCTTGATTTTTTTTTCTCTTATCTGTGCATCAAACAGTATAAAATTTAATAGATCATTCTTAATTGTTCATGCTATGGACAAGATAATTCACATCACTTAAGTTCAGAGAATAGTTCTTTTGGCTTAGTAAACAGCTTAAGATGCAAAACATGTTCAAGTAAATACAATGTACTGTGTGTATCTAAGTTTATGGCAAGTTCCCCAAAGGACTCTTTGAGGAGCTGTGATTATCTTGCTTCCATTACACATTCCATCCAATTGTTTGTTAGTAAATATATGAAAAATTCACTAAATATTTAATAAACCTTTTTAGTTGTGCCCTGCAAACTTAAGTGATTATGTGCTATTTAAATTACTGAAGTAAATTATTCAGACAATTGGATTTAGTAGCAACCATCCCCTCCCCTGTCACATGTTAAAGATTCCTTTTGTGACTTACTGATAGAGCTGATTGTTGGATGGTGAGGTGAGCTGGCTGTACCTTCACTATCCTTTCTGACAGAGGTCATTATTCCTGCATGGAGTAGGAAGAGCTGTGAGAAAAGGTTTGCCTGAGTCATCTTGGAGTGCAGGTCCCAGGCTGGAGTCCTGTCCTGCACCCTGTGGCACTCTGGGGACCCCAGCCTGAGATCTGGCTTTGCCAAAGCTTTTGGCTGCTCCACCAAGAACACAAGAGATACAAATGAATTTAATTTAAAAAGGAATGTCATCTATTGAACATGGGATACATTTGTAAGGAAAAAATATGGACAAGAAAAAAAATGAATACCTTTTTAACCTGAAAACAGAGTCATGTTAAGATTAATGCATTGGAAAAAATACATTCATGCAATTAACCTGTAAAATTGTGTCCCTTAATTTCAGCTGTGGACAGATGGGTGTGGAATGCCACCAGCATCAACTCAAAACAAAGAGGAGGAAGATTTTTTTGCATCCCATGTTTCTACCAAGGTACAAATTACCTGTCTACTTGTTGTTTCCTTGCTAAACACTTTGGTTGACTGTGAGCTTTAAATGGTGAAGATTAAATCTTGAAAGAAAACTTTCTAAGAATAGGTAGGTCAGGGAGATAATATGTATTTGCTTTGCATTCTGTCAGTCTCAGAATTCTTCCTGGATGTGAACCACTTTCTAAGGTGATCATTTTAAATGACCCAAATAGTAGCTAAATGTGGAATTAAAATCTCTTTTTTATTTGTAGACATAACAATTCCACTTGGAACCAGGATTTCTTGCTTGGAAATGCTCTGATATAAATATACTGTGTTGCACCTTGGGTTTTCAATCAGCAAAGTGTAACCGTTCTTAAAACATTTGTTGTGACCTGGTCACAAACCTGCCTGTGTAGAGGATGTGTTTGAAGGGAGTGGGAGGACACACCAGGAATGTTGGTGGGACTGCTCACAATCAAAAATGAAGTGTGTAGAAAATGAGAAATGCAAGAGCTTGTGGTGATTTTGTGTAAGTAAATCATCCAGCATGCAATAAATAAATCTAAAGCACAGTTAAAATGCATATCATTGGTTTTGATGGTAAACATATGGTAAACAAAATTCCTGAGAGGGGAAATAAAAGCATTCAGGAGTGCATTGAAACCATCTTGTTTTTAGTAAAGGTAGGTATTTCTTGTAATTTTAGTAGTTGCTCTTCTGAGTGCAGGTTTTAATCCTAAAAGCTGTAATCATAAGATTTCAATATTAATAAACTAGTGATGCTTAGGCAGTCTTTAGCTAAGTGCTCATATTTATTTGCTATATTCTATTTTCTGTGCACTTTTGATTTTATGGGGGTTTTTTTCAAGGCAAAGGATGCAGAGTGGATGCTACCAGAACCAGTTTCCCTCCAGCAGAAAACTTCAGAAAACATTCCAGAATCCTGTGGAGGTATGACTGATTCCTTGTTCACAAAAAGTTGCATTTTTCTGTTATTGTCTTAGTTTAGTCTCTTTTTACCTTGCTTTATTAGTTAAATAACCTAACTGTGCTTAATAACACAAGAAGTTGGGGTGCCTGCTGCTCTTTTAGTGACTGATGGAAATACCACATTATGGTGTCCCTGCCAGGCACTGCCCTGAGTGCAGTGAGATGTGTTTTGGTACTTTGTGCATTCTGAAGAGCCTTCTGATATTCTTACCCTTGTTATTCCTTGTCTTTTAGGACCAGAACATGGACCAAGTGTTGATGGCCTTAGCACATCCCCACAGCCTGCATTAGGTAATGAGTGCAAGCAGCAGAGGAGAGCAGCAAGGGTAGGGAACCCAGATATCCCTTTGGACAGAGATGTCTGCCTGGGAGCAGCTGTGAAATAGATTTTGCTCCCTTGTCAGAAATCTGAACATAAACACTTGGACTGGAAAAATCCTGTGTTGATAATGCAATTACCTTCAATGACCAGGCTCTTACACTTAGCGCTGAGCAGTTTATCATACTGTGAGTAAGGAAAAAACGCTGATGGAAATAGAATAAAGTATCTCAGTGATTTGTCACTTTGAGGCTTGTCCTGCAGGACCAGGTTTCAGAGAACTAAGTGTTGATTCTCAGCAGCACAGAGGTAGTAAAGAAGTGCTGTCTGGGCCTGTTTCAACACTTTAGGCAGATGTGGTCTTCATCACTGTTTTTATTTAGGTTTGGTTATTTTAGAGCTGGAGACTACAAAAAAGTTCACTGTATGCACTTCCTGCTTTTCTCACTTGTATCTTCAACACATCCTCCTAAAACAAGTGCTTTCCTTGGTTTGGGCATCACAACTTCTGTCTTTAGGGAAGAATCTCTGTTCTGTGTATGCCCCTTTCCATGCACATTTCAGAGTAGTTCTTCTGTGTGCACAGGCATCCAGTAGGAGCTGTTTATAATGCTTGTGATGTTTTAGTGATGCAGGTATGTGTTGTGTGTGTCACTGGTGGGTTTGAGCACAGCCAGTGCCTTTCTAGACAGGGAGAAACTCATCTTGGAAGTGATGTGAGGTCAGGTGGGCCTCAAGCCTGGTTCAGAAGAGCAAGTGCTGCTTTCCTGTTCTGTTGACTAGCAGGGGTCTACAACAGACAACTGAGCTGCAATTTTATTCCTGTTGTGTATTTTCAAGATCCCAATCAAAGGTAGCTCCCCACATTTTCCTGGAGATACTCACAGCTCTGTTCTGTAGCTCAGTTTAGTATCCCAGCCCCTCAGTATAGAAAGACATGAAAATAAGTGGCAAAAACTATTTGGAGGTTGAGGTTATGGAAATTTTCTTCTGCAGTTCTGGAATTAATAAAAATTGTGTGTTAACTAATGTACATTTAATCCTTGCAGAGAACACCACCTTCATAAAAAAGAAGCCAAATCAAGCTAAGAAGGGGGTAAGTGTATGTAAACCTTGAGTATTTTTAACTGTATTATAGGTCATTTATTTCAAGGTAGTTTAAAGATAGTCTAAAGATAGTTTACAGACTTGCTTCTGCATGGGGTCTTAGCACTTTCTTAGCATCTGGTCTCTGTGAAAAGGCAGGAAGAGAGTTTAGTGTCTCCAAATTTGGGTTCAAGTCACGGGAAGACTGAGGAAAGCAGCTCAAGTTTGGAATGCAGCTGTTGCCCCTCAAGAAGCAGCCCTAATAAGTCACCCTGATGCCACCCTAATCGTGGGCTGTCAGGGTGACAGCTTGTTACAAACTCTGGGCCACTGTAGGACAGAAGATTCTGAAGGTTTATTGGAGCAGAAAATTTAGATTAAATCCCATGATTTTGTGCTCCCACTAGAAGACCCTAATACTCAAGAGGAATTTTTATTTTGAGTGGTTTGTGCAGAATCTGTTCCCTTCCAGTGAGAACAACAGAACTGGGTTGACAGGTGCAGGTACAGTTTGTGATCTGTGTGTGCATGGCCTGGAGCTTTTACATGAAGGCTTTAAAGCAATAAAAGAAGATAAATGCACTGTCAGTTTTATTGTTGCTGCAGTGTTGCAGGTGAGGAATTAAACACAGAGGAGACGAGGAGACTAAGAGCAGCAGTTTGAGGGCTGTTCCACCATCTGAGTCAGCACCATTGTATCCATATTTGCAGTATTAACTGTTTTATATATCTAATAATGGTTTTATTGCAACAAAATCCATTATATTATTCCTATACAACAAAAGAAACCAAAGTTGTTCTGTAAGTTATATTTATTTGAGCCTGCCAATCTCTCAACAATTAGAACCCAAATATTTCTATTTTTCTGTGGGACCTCACTGCAGAGCTAACTAAATTTGTAAGAACAATTAGCAGGAGCAGAATTTTGAAGTCCAAATTATGGAAAGAAGTACTTTCTCTGCTCCAAATTCTCCTGCAAGGACTGCTCCCAGACAGGGTGTTGCTGTTGCTTTCACATTTGGCTGTTGAGTCAGCTGAGGTGGTTGTCTCAATTATAATATTGGGGCTTTTGGTTTTTTGTTTTTCAATAATTCCAGCTTGGTGCCAAAAAAGGTGGTTTGGGAGCCCAAAAAGTGAGCTGCCAAAGCTTTAATGAGATTGAAAAACAAGCACAAGCTGTAGATAAAATGAAGGAACAGGAGGATCTTCACAGTAGTAAGAAAACTGAGAAGGAAGAGCCACTGTAAGTATGACTTAATTATACAATGGTAAACCATGAAGCCTATTTTAATGAGCTAATTGACAGCATTTTAAATACTACCACAGATTAGCATATGCCAATAAAACATCAGTTCTTCAAAAAAAAATTCCCAAACAGACATGGTTAAGATGAGCCAAGCAGTATTTCCCCCAGTCCCTTCCTTTCGGCTACTAAAGATACGTTATACAGTTGATGAGTTACTGTAGGAAATTAAGAAGACTCTTGACTATTGAATATTTTTTATCTCGTGCTAGTTACTTAGTTTATTTTGATTTGGTGTAGTCAACTCAGTACTATTGAAAACAGTCTTTCTAAGAGCATAGGGAATATTCAGCTTAACTTGCACTTACTGGGTAAGAGCAGAGGAAGTTGAGGTATGTCTCAAATAGCCTGATGAAGCTTTCAGCTGATTTCTACTGGAACTGCCTTCATTTTCACCAAAACCCTTTGAATAATTCTGTCTGAAGCCTTGAATCTGTTGGTCCTCCTTAATTAATAAATACTCAGCCCTAAAGCTCAGAGGATGCTGTTCTTGATTCCTTCCACATTCCTCTGCTGTGGGCTTTTGGTTTTTAGTATTTCATTAGTCCTCATCAAAATTAGACTACTAAATAGTTGGTAAGTGTACACTTCTACTGTTACAGGCTTAACGTCCTGTCAGGTGCTAAAGAATCCTTCCTATAACCTTTTAAGAAGTTTTCTGAATTATTACATAATTACAGGATCACTTTTTACTCATGATACCGAGGTCTTTGGTCTATAATCTCCTCCCCATTCCTTTTGCTCACTTTGATGTTGACCTTGCAGAAATGAATGTTTTGGTTGCATTAAAAATGCCAATCACAAGGGGATCATTCGAAGTGTTTTAACCACAACATCATGGTTCCAGGTGATTGCCAAAAACTACCACCGGAGAGACTCTGAAGTAACAACTAAATAATCACAAAAAGGATTGTTCTTGTATTATTATTCTTTATCAATAGTGTCTTTGATTGTATAATTCCGTTTGGAAGAAGGTTCCAAGTAGTGCCTTGGGTTTTGTGTCAGAAATTTATAAATCTAAAGATCCAAACCAACTTTTATTAAGAGTTCTGCAATCTTTCTGCAGTGGCCAAAATCCTCCAAAAATGCTTGTAAACACGAGGGATGCACATACACTGAGTTTATGGATCCAGTCCCACTGGAGGCAAGAGAGCTGTATTTCCCTGAGATTATCATTTGGGAATTTTAACTGTAGGTGGCAGCAGTTACCAAAATGAAAGGAAGGGTGAACGCTGCTAAAACTGCATTTGCTTCCAACTAATTTGTGTGGTGGTTTTAATTTTAAAAGCTTAAGTAATAAGCTTTACTAAATTAATTCAATATGACTTTGTTATGTGGCAGGAGCGGAAGTGATTCGGTATTTAGAAGGAGGAAGAGTTCTGAGACTTGAAACTTTAAATGTGATTTTGAATTCATACACAATTTCCTTATCTTCTGCTGTGCACTGACAAGAACAGATAGCTGATATTACTTTTAAAAACTTGATCTGTATTCCCATTTGTTTTAATCAAGAGCAAATTAGATTTTGATGTTAATAAAATAGGTTTCCTGAGATGGACTGCTAATCTTACTGCTTAAAGTGCTGTGTAGATGTTATCAGTTATTCCTTTCTGCTTTGCAGCACGTCTACCAGCAGCATCCTAAATCTCATTTGCCTTTCTTCTGATAGTTCATTTGTACTTCATGCCAGTTGAGATTCATGAATTAAAATATTGCTGAGTTGCTCATTAAAATCAATTAAAAATGTATCCCTTTTGACCTGACAAATAAAATTTAAGCAGTATTTGTGCAATTCTGTAATCAAGATGAAAAACCTCAGTCTCTGCTGCACTGGTGTGACTGGAAAATAATAAGATGGTTTAGAGGTGAGAGATGGAGACTGAGCTGGGCGCAGATGCTTCCCTTAAGGGAAGGCATTAGAAAATACAGTGCTACAATAAATATTGTTACTGTTCTACTGATATTGCCAGGCTCATAATTCAGTGTAGCACTGGACGTTTCTCTGGTAACTGTGTTTTTTTCCAGTGTATCATCTTTAAGGTTGGCCTACAGAGATCTTGATATTAAAGCAAAAGAAGAAACCTTAAACCTCTCTGGTAAGAAGAAAACGGAACTGGAGAGGCTTGGCATGGGATTGGGCAGCAGCAGGAGGTATGTGACGTTCTGGAAACTGTGTTTGAAATACTCTGTAGTTTGTGCACTTATCCCTCATTTTACTCAGGAAATGAGGAAATGGACTAGAGCATGTTATGGAAACTTGAACAATATCAGCAAAAAATCATCTCTTTCTCAAGGAGAAGCTTCTGGTAGATTTAAATTCTAATCTGCCATACAGAGGTCAACCTAGATTGTGTTTTCCATCTGTCAGAATGGGCTTTGTGTTCGGAAGTCCTGTCCCTACTTGAGAGATCAACAGTTTTCTGAGGGTTTCCTTTATTTTAATTCCTCTTTCCTTAAATGTTTGTATAGCTTAGGCTTTCTCAGCAAGCTTCAGAAACTAGATTTGGGCTTTGATTTTTGTCATCTTTTTACAAGCTTGTTTTCTTCCTGTCCCCAGTGGCATTTCTCACTCAGTCTCCTCAGATATGCAAACAATAGAGCAGGAAACTCCTACAATCGCCAAGCCGAAGAAGAAGTACATGGATGATGTGGAAGACTCTTACTTTTGTTCTAGCTCAAGGTATTCTTTAAGCTTTTGATTGTGGATGGGCTCAGAAGTATATGGAAGTTCTGTAATAATATGCACAGTATTTTTGAAAGCTGAGATGAAGGCAGTTTTAACCTGTGTGCACACTCAGTGTGTTTTCAGGGGGCATCTGAATCAAAAGAGATGTGGAAGAGTTGACTTTGCCTCAGTGACAGACAGGTTTGTGAAGCAGGAGAGGTAGCTTTGTTGGGAAAGTGGTCTGAACTATGTGTTTGTAGATTTTATCTTGTCCAGAGTCCAGTCTCTGCTTGCCCAGGCAGTTGCCATATAAACTTTTATTTGCTGTATTTCAAATCCAGTGATTTTTTTGTCAGAATTACGTGTGTTCATTCCCTTTTTCTTTCTTTCTTTCTTTCTTTCTTGTGCTGTTGTCCGCAAATTAAACAAGCATTGAAGTCTGATATTAGATGTACTACAGTTGCATCATTCTCTGCATGCCAAATGCAAAATCTTCAGTATTTTGAGGTATTTGTGCTGGGTGTGTTGTTTCTGCAGTCCTATTTCAAGAGACTTGTATGTAAAATGTAAAACATAAAATATAAGTGAAAAATAATTGAGACATTTGTTTATCAGAGGATGAGTGCGATGCACACTATAAAATATTGCTCTTGGGAGAAGAAAAATAATTAAATCTTACAGGCATTAATTGCAATGAACCAGCTGTTTCTGGACTGAGAGATATAAACAGGTGTTGCTTTCATAAACTGCCTTTATTGGATCCATGCCACAGCAACATGAGAAATTGTACCTAATTGTTTGTAGACAGGCAAATAAAAGCACAAAGGCTTTTGTGTCAGTATTTTGTAGTGCAATCACTGCAGCAGAAATACAAATGTGGGTCCAAGGAAAGTGGCAGCGGTCTTGTAAAATAAAATGTAGCATTTCAGTGCTTGCCTTGTTTGTTCTCTGAAAAGAACTGTTAGAGCTCTCAAATTATTCATCAGCTACCAGCAGGCAAAGGATGAATTATGGAGGAGGCTTTTTAATGTGTTGTGGTTCAGTGATTAGAGGATAAATTGTAACCTGGCTGTTCCTGCTCCTGTTGTTCTGCTTGGAGCTGGGAGGATCTAATTGGAGTTGGTGCACAAGTTCATTATCTTTAAGGAAGAACAGTCAGAGTTGGACTTAAGGGTATTATTATCCTTTATTTCAAGCTGTGACTTGGAAATAGAGGCAAAGTATCATCTTAGTATATGCCCAAATGCATAATAATCATGCTGGATATTGGAGTGCTGGTAAGCAAGCTAAAGGTCTCAAGGCTTAGATGTAAAATGGAAGCCTCTGAAAATCCTGAATTTTGATCTTTTGCTACAGTTAATAAAATCTTTATTAATGTCACAGTGTAAAATTTTGTTTTCTGTTAAATGCAGTTTTTCTTTCTCTCCTTCACCCCAAATACTGAGAAAGTATTCTGCAAAGCTACAAAAATCTGGGAGGGAAGCTTAGAGAAAATAAATACTTTACTCAAATCAGCTCATGTAGCCCCCACCCAATGCCGTGGTCTTGGTGGCCATTGTGAGACTGGAAAGCTTCAAATCCATAAAAACTCCTTGATTGTTTGTTGTTATGGAATTTAGAAGATTGCTGTGGTTTCTTTTTGTCTGTCAGGAGAGAGGCACCTGCTTTTTGTAGAAGTTCATTCCAGATCTGTCCCTCATATTTTCCATGCTTGCTGCTGAGACTTTGCTGCTGCAGGTGTCACATTTCTCATAAACTGCAAAAACGAGTGGCCTGACCATTCATAGCACAAACATGGAGAACTTTCTTTTTTAAGAGTATTTTTCACAAAATGCAGGTGCAGACTTTAATATCCTGTCTTGTTCTACTGAATGGTTCCATTCTCCTATCCCCCTGTGATTTTGATCATCTTTCTCCCCATCCTGGCCATAGCCAAACTTAGGTAAATTTCTTTAAGCATAAAACCTTCATCTTTGGCATTTTATAGGTTTTGGTGGTGTATTTTTTTTCAAATTCTTTCCACGTATGCTAAGATATGTGTAGGTAATCAAAAGGGGAAAAGATCAAATCATGCACCAGAATTGACAAACATGCTTCATTTTGTTTCCTTTTCTTTATTTCATGTTTTCCTTGCAGTTTTGATGTGCAAGAGAAGATTGCCTTAATAAATTCAGACTCACTTTCAAGTAATACATTTTACCATTAAATTTTAATAAAATGTGCTGCAAAACTCACAGGTTCTTAATATTTGGATTTTGAAAAAATACAGAGCCAGAAATAAAAGCTTTCCTGCCTGTTCTAAGCCATTGGATTCAACTGTATAAAGCTTCTAAAGCAGTATTTGGAAATCCAAATTACTCACAGACAACTGTAATTTTGGTGAAAACATACTTGCTAGTGAATACTTACAGCGGTCATTATCTAACAACAAATAAATATATTCCCACTTTTCAATAAATGAAGTTCTGACTTTTCAATAAGCTTTTTTTTTTTTTTTTTATTCTAGGTACTATGATTCTTCAGATTTGAGAAGCAGCACTTTCTCTAAATGGGATGACAATTCAGATGCTTTTTGGAAGAAAGAAAATAGTAGTAAAGACGTTGATATATTGTTAACTTCAAAAAGCACAGGATTTTCAGACAGGTACACCAAGAAAATCAAACTGATTTTTGTCTGGAAAGCCCAAGTTTCAATTTGATTTGAATCCTAGTCATAGTAGTGGGATTTTCTTCAGATTATAAGAGGATTTGGCCAGAACTTCCATCAGCAGTCAAGGGATCTCCTAACTGAATTTCTTTTGGTAGCTGAATTTCTTCCTCACATTTTAAGCTCTGTCTGTTGTGCTCAGAGCTGTTCAGTGCATGTGCTGGAAGTTATTCCCAACCACATCCAGCAAAAGAGGAAACAGACAAAAGATGTCAGGAGAAACTCAAATATTTGCCCTGTTCTGAGCACATCTGCTTTGTTTATTGTGTGATGAAACTAAGGAAATCTTGTTAACAAATGAAGGGAAAATTTGGGGTGCTCAGTTCTGAGGATGAAGGTACTAGAGACACAAATAACAGTTCTGATTGTGATGATAAAAAATATCTTTTCTATATGAAAAATGTGTTTTTGTCTTTGTAACCAAGTAGAAAATGTAAGAATGGGAGGGGTTATATGCTTGGTTGGTGTTTTCTGCCTGTCTTCTTTCTACTTTAAATAATATTTTTCATTTATCTGTACGATACTGTTTGAGCACTGCAGTGCTGCTTGTTTGATTCCTTTCATTCTCCACGATGTGAGTGAGGTTTCTCCCCTGATGCAGTTTGTTTTCCTTCCAGGCCTGCATCTCGGCGTAAGCCTGAGCAGGAACCTGCTGCAAGCACAGACGAGGCACAGAAAAAATTTGGCAATGTCAAAGCCATTTCATCAGACATGTACTTTGGAAGGCAAGATCAGGCTGATGTAAGTAGGAAACAGTGCTAAGTATTTTTAAATGTTAAAATATTCTTTGACTATAAAAATAGTATTCTTTTGAGTAAGAAAGAAGGCCACAAATAATTAAAATTGGTAGCATTACTAAGGTTGTAGAATTATATCCCCTTGATTTGTTTGATAGACATGTAGAAATTTCTGATCATTTAGAATTTAATCTTAAGGAATTTCAGTTGCACATAGGACCGTACCACCATCATTCTTCTTTCCTGATACAAGTGGTAGACTGTGATTCATCACTCTTGATTTTTGATAGAATCAGGCTTAATTTGTTCTAAATACCCAAACTGATGCCAACAAACCACTGCTGAAACACCTTCCTGCTGTGTATTTGTTACGTGAAAAGATCATTAATGTTGTAAAGCTAACCAAGTAAATAAGTTGTTCAGTGAATTGCATGGAGTTGAATCAGCCTAGAAAAACAGAGATCAGTATTGTGCTGCATTTTGGAGATGGGTACAGATTTTTGATGAGTAACTAACAGTGTAAATAGTGATTAAATATATAATTACTCTTTGCAGGGAACTTGGAAAAAGTTGACTGTAAAGTGTCATGTGGCTGGAAGGGTCAGCAGGATGTTAACTGCAGTGCTTTCCCCTCTGTTTCACATTTTTAGTTGTTGTTTTTAATGGTTGCATAGTTTTTCAGCAATTGTAGAGTAACTAACAACAAGTGAGACCCTTGGGGGTGTGATAACCCAATGATAAATGTCACTCTTGGGTAACTCAGAAATGAGATGGTGGCAAACGCAGTGTGAGTGATGTGAAAACTGAAATGGGCACAACTCTCAGGATGGTCCACTTCGATTCTGAATGTCTGCAGTCTCTGAGATCATCTGATGTGACCTCTAAAGGTGGCAGCAAGCTGATAAAATCCTTTTTATTCTCAATTCTTTTCCAGTATGAAGCAAGGGCTCGGCTAGAAAGGCTCTCTGGAAGCACATCCATAAGTTCAGCTGACTTGTTTGAAGACCAGAGAAAACAACCAACAGGTACATATCAAACAGAGTGAGAAACTGGAGCATGTGGGGAATGCAGGCCCTGACTCTGCTTCTGATCACAATCACCAATGTGTTCTGCAAGCCAGATGCTAATAGCTCAAACAGGCATGGCAGGTGCAGTCATTGCTTAAAAATTAACCCCTTAAATTTCAAGTTCTCTATTTTTGATTCTGTAAGTTCAGTATTTTATACTGCGGGGCTGTGTTGCAAATAACAGACTGTTTAGTAAATAACATTTATCAAAGGCAAACTCTAATATTTTCCAATGAGGTAACACCTAAATGGACTTTAAGGTAATTTTTTTGATCAGTTACCATAAGTAGCCCATTAATAATGGCTTATTAATTAATAGTGTCATAATAATATTGGATCTAGGAAAAATCATTAATAAAACGTTGGTGGACTTGAAATTCCCATGTAATCTGTTACATGGCATATCCATTTAGTGGGATATTTGCTTCTGCCTCTGGCCTTGCAAAATTATTAAGGAAGATCTTCACTTGGATTGTTGTTTCAAAGATTTGTTGGAACAACTCACATTGGAGAGTGTAGTTCATCAAACCAGAAAGGGAGAAAGATTAGATTGAGTGAAAAGAAGCCTCTTAGGGTATTGAAAATGTCTCATATTTTCTTTCCCGCACTTCTTGGATTGTGCAGTAATGTGCAATGGAAAAGGTTGCAAATACTGGGACCTTCTATAGGTCGAGTTTCATATAATCGGCTGAGGTTCATTCCTTAACTTTTGAAGAAATTGGAAAAAGAAGAGTTACTGAAGAATTTGAAATCTGTGAAATTATTCAGTCAGGCTGAAAAAACAGTGTGCAGCATCTGATTTTACTTTGGAAAAGTAGGAGGGAATACCCCAAACACGTGACTGTTTAGTTTTGATCCCCTGAAAGCAAGTTGGAATACACTGACTAGCAGGGAAATAACTCCTGTTACTGGCTGCTTAAGTGCAGTCAGGATTCAGGAATTTGAAATGCAAAAAAAAAAAAAAGAAAAATTAAGGAGGGAAGAAGATATCAAGCAGAAATCACAGTATGTTGCTTTAGGCACTTGAAAGAGCATTTGCAACATGGTGTCATAAATTCACACTATATTAAATGTACAGAAACTTCCTTTCCTGCATGTCTCTGCTACACCCCTCACCCCAAAAACCGAGGGGTGCCCTTCCTGGGGAAATGCACTGACAGTTTGGCTGGTGTGGAATTAATGTCCAGAATATCATTAGTTCCATAAAACAAATGTAATTGGGACACTGTCAACAAAAACACCACTGTAGTTCTGGAGTCCTTGCCAGGATTAAACATCCTTTGCATCTAAGGTTGTTTTTGTGAGCGCTGATGAGGTGTCCAGGTAGAACAGTGTGGAGCTCCTTGCTTTTGTACAGAATGCTGTAGGGAGGTTATTAACCAAAGAAGGGGCTGCAAAAAAACCCCTTTTTGCACTATTTCAAAGCTGGTGCTTATGAAAGTCAAGTGGCTGATTTGGAAGGAAACCACAAGAAAGGAGTTGCTTTCCTGCCTTGTTTGCAAGAACTGTTTTAGACCAACCAAACTTAACCAACAAATGACGAGGGAGTTCTTGTGGCTCAGAAGTGGTTAGAGCTTCTCAGGTTATTTATGTCTGCAGATTTTTTTTCTATGACTGATTTTAATAAAAAAAATGCCTGAAGCATTTGATGAGTGGAACAGATTGTAAGAAAGTCCAAATTACAGCTCAGAAACACGACTGTCTGAGGGGAATCTTGAAGATAAGATCATTTATAAAGAGGATCTATAATACCTATAAACCCATGCTGGGGTTTATAGGATTGAAGGGTAGGAATGAGAAGTTCTCTGAATGTGACAAGGCATCTATGCTACAAACAAGCCTCTTATCTTAGGTAAAACAAATTATCTCCAGGATTGTCTGTCTCAGCCTGCTTAGGAGACAGGTGCCTTGAACTTCCCAGGACAGAGGAGCTACAGGTTCCCTCTCTTTCTCTCTCTCTCCTCCACCCCTTTTTGAAAAACTAAAAGGAGTCTCCATTTGGAAGATGGTCTGGTTTGGGATGGTTACTCCCTGCAGCCCCATTTATTCCTGGGATGTTTGGGGTGACCTCACTGTGGCCTTGCAGTGCCTGAGGAGAGCCCACAGGAAAGATGGAGAGAGACTCTTGACAAGGGCTTGGAGTGACAGCACAAGGGGCAGTGGCTTCACACTGACAGATTATCTAAAGGTGGTTGAGATGGGATATAAGGAAGAAATTGTTCCCTGTGAGGGTGGGGAGCCCTGGCACAGGTTGCCCAGAGAAGCTGTGGCTGCCCCATCCCTGGCAGTGTCCAAGGCCAGGCTGGAGAGCACTTGGAACAACCTGGGATAGTGGAAGGTGTCCCTGCCCATGGCAGGGGGTTGGAATGAGATGATATTTGAGGTTCTTTCCAACCCAGGCCGTTCTGTGATTGACTCTGTAATCACAGTGCTGTGATTCTGGTTTACTTGGATTTGTGCCTTTGACAGTATCCCATATTTGATATTAAGGCATGCCAGTGATTATTTTCACCAATGAGTGGGTGATGGTAATTGTTAGCGTGTTAATATCTAACATGCAGCTAGTTTAGAGTCCAATTAGAGTAGTTAGTTAATTATCTTTGATTTCTGTTACCTTTAGACTTTCACTTTCCATAATAGCAGACTTAATTCTGTCCAAAATATATTGACTTTAAGGAAGGCTGGATTGCCAGCATTGTTCTGGAGTTTTAAAACTTAATTTATTTGCATTTACTGTAATTTCTGTGGATTTTTCCAAGCCTCAGATGTAGTAAGGAAATATATACATGTTTATACAACATGTAAATCACTCCTCTGCATGCACACAAATAGGATTCATCACTTCAGCTAGCTCGGAAGTGTGTTCATCTTGGAATTGCAAGGGAATAACAGCTGTTGAGGATACAAAACAGCATTGTCACAGACTGGAAGTACAGAAGAAGTCATCTGCTATCCAAACATGAATTGCTTAACTAGGAATACAAAGTGTAGAGGAAGACACTTGGGTGGAATTATGAAAAGCTGAAAACAATCCAAAGGAAGATGCATTTGAGACATTGAGATCTCTTTCTAGTGCTCCTAGTCATACATTGTACTTCAGGGAGAAAAAAAAAGGTTGATTTTATTATAAAATTCTGCTTCCTCCTTGTGTGTTTTCTCCTTTTAGGAAGCTACAATATTACCAATGTCTTGCCTTCAGCTCCTGATATAGCTCAGTTTAAACAAGGAGTGAAATCTGTGGCTGGAAAACTTTCTGTCCTTGCTAATGGAGTCATGACATCTATACAGGTGAGTAAAAATGTCACAATCTACTAAGCATCAGTTGAAGTCTTTTATAGGGATTTAGTACCATGGATCCTGCCTTGTTGTAGTTTAAATTTTGCCTCTGAATTATCTTTAGGGAGAAAAGAATCAAATTGGTTTTGAGCTCTGTAGACCTCTCAAAGTAGATGGCAAATCTTTAAAAAATAAATCTATATCTGCTAGCTCAGCTTTGTTAGTATATCTTTTTTCTTACAATTAAAATAACAAATCCCATCGTGAAAGTTATCTGTTGTCACTCTGTTTTTAAACTCATCACAGTTCCTAACTCAGAGTGGAATAGTTTGGTTGAAAGGGATCTGCAGTGATCATCCAGACCAACTCTTGTGTTGGCTCTTTAATTGACCTTTGATCCATGTTTTTCCATGAATAAGCCATCCTGGCCTCAGTGTCCAGCATGTTTTGTGCTCCAGTCACTTGGCAATTCCTGTTTGAGGTCAGTAGGAGCTCTCAGTGTTTGAAAATGAGGCTGATTGTCCTGGAATTGAACCCTAAACTCCAGTTCTTGGAAGCACTGGTCAATTTTCTGAAAGTGCTAAGAATTCAGCTGCTGTTTATTGCACAAATGGAAGTAAAACTGATTTATTTCCATGGGAAACCCACTCATACCTGGTTTGTTACATGTTTTTACTTTTAGGATCGATACGGTTCCTAACTGAAGCTAAAGGATTCCTCTTCAGGCACACAAGTAATCACTGCTGATTCAAATGAAGGTTGCCTTAAGACTGATGATGTTTTTTACCTGTTTCTTAGTGCAGATTTCTGACTCAGCCTTCTCTTAGTGCTGTTGCATCTTAACAGGGCAGAAATCTTGCAGCAACTTGTTACATTGCATATATTTTTTCTTTTTTCTTCCTTTCCAGTCTTTATTTCTTAGCAACCTTATTGTTAGATAAGCTGGGAGCTTTATTGTATTACTGGCTCTGTCTGGGGGGCAGGAAAGAGAAAGGAGGTGGTGGTGTTTAGTAGACTGTAGCAAAATATACATTTAAATTAAACCTGTGCTTGCCAGGAAGTAAAAGCTCTTGAAGTCCTTAAATTGATGTGCATTAAAGTGGGGGGGAGTTAGTGGTTTAAAACAGTATTCCAGCTATAGAAGGTCCTGTGCTTAGGTGTGAAGTGTGGAGAAGTCAAAATGTGGTAATACTGAATAGTGGATTTCACCTTGTTATGGGAATAGTCTATTTATTCCTAGTTTTGAAAGTTACAAAAAAAATTGCAATATAGAATCCTTAAGTGCTTTTAAAAATTCTGTAAGGTGTAAAAATAAAAACTTGAAATATACTAAGGGCCTCATAGAGTAGTTAATTAAATACTTGTTAAAATGTTTAGCACAAACTTAGATTTTTGATAAATTATCAATTATTGAATAAGGAAATAGTGAGGCTGTGTTTTAGACAGTCTAGAATTTACTGCTGATGACATCCTGCATAAAAATTATTACGACCTTAAAGAAAAACCTTTACAACCAAGAATGAATTCAAGTTGATTCTATTCTGTAATTTTCTTAATTCAAATTTGTAAACTGCTGATACCTAATAAAAACAATTGGTATAAATTCAGTTTTGAATTCAGTTTCTGTGTGTGGTCATCAGTATTCAGCTTTCTAAACACTGTCATCTGTATTTTGTCTATACAGTGGTCTGGTAAAATTAGCCTTTAGTTTCAGGTAGTCAAACTTGCTTTCTTATTCAAGTATTCAAACTTGCTTCAAACAAGCATCGTTGTGGAAGATGGGCTCTCCAAGTCTCTTCACCTCATCCAAAGTCTCTCTCCATCCTCAGCTGTCACTGCAGTCACTCCAGAGTGCTTGGTAGGAAAACGGTGCAAGTGGAGACGTCGTGGCTTCCCCGGGGTCTTTTCTCTTTAGATTGTTGCAGCAGTGACCAGAGACTGGGAAATGCTCTCTGGGAACCCAGTGTGAGGCAGAGGGAGCATGCATGGACTGGTGAGCTGGGATTTCCTTCCTTGGCTGTTTCATACCCAGAACCAAAGCTCCCCCTGCCCAGCTCCCAGAACAGAACACCTGGCACTTGTGATGGTTGTGGGATCCAGTTTGCTTTGAGGCTGTCTGGGGTGGGGTGGGAGGAGCTGCACGTTTTGAAGGAACACTGAAGGGCTCTGTGCTTTCCTGCCCTGCCCAGGTACACTTTGATGTCAGCGTGGGCATCCCACCTCAAGGCCTCCTTTTGCAACGCCAACAAAACGCTCTGGGTGTCGGTGTCGGTGCTGGTGCTGCTGGCCGCCCTGACGAGCTTCCTGACGGGGCTGTCCCTGCAGAGGCCGGCGGAAGCGGCCCCTGCGGGCACCGGGGACTCGTGGACAGCGGTGCAGCAGCTGCTGTGGCCCTACACAGGCCTGCAGCACAAGGGCCCTCCCCCGGTGTGACCGGCAGGGCGGGAGCCGGGGCTGCGCTTCAGGTTACACGTCTGGGGTGGCTCTGTGGGTTCTGCGTATTTTGGAGGAGAGATGAACTCTTTTTCTTTAAAGCATGACTTGAAATGGAAAAGAAAAATCTTTTTCCCATTCTGACAAAAGTTATCTTTAAAAGTAGCTGAAAGGGTCTCAGTTCTATTGAGAGTTACATTTTGTTCTACAAAACATGTCTAGGTGGTCTAGCCACAAGAGAATAAAGAATTTCTTTTGCTTGAACAAAGATGTTCTCATCTAAAATGTTTTCATTTTAGAACCTGTTTCAATGATTTGAATAGAAAAGGATTTAAGACTTGAAATGTAACATGTAACTTTATTGAAAGCTTTTGATAATAAAGTTTTAAAGGAAAGCATGCAGTATCTAAGAGTATGCTAAAACTCTGGTAGCAAGGAGCAGCTGATACACAGAATCAATAAACTTGAAGCCAGCTCTTTCCACTTTATCCATGGCTTCACTGCTGGCAGAATCCTTCAGCATATGGTAGAGTGTGGAGTGAAATTCAGACCCCTCTTCCAGCTCTTCTGAAAAAGCTTCACTGGTTTCAGTGAGCTTCAGGTTTTGTACTTTCTCATCACTGAACATGTAAAGAGACCAGTCGTTGTCTTGGGCAGAACCTGCTGTAAGGTGTTCACTCACCTATTGCAGGAAAAAATGCTATGAGGTGAAGCCTGTGCCACTGTCAGATACAAATTCTAATATTTGTATTTGTGGGTCACATGGACTTAACCTGAGAGTGAGAGGGACACCCAGCTTCCAGCAGTGGGGTGTGTTACCTTTCTCCAGCCACACGTGGGAGAGCCTGGCTGGCTGGGAGAAGTTTTAACCAAATGTTTTAGTTCTCAGGTGGAGACAAATCAACACTGAGGTTTCTTATTCCCTCCTTTGCAGCAGGGAGCAAAAGAAACCCTACAGGCAGGAAGAAACTCCCAGCTCTTCTTTAAAAAGCTGGCAGAGCAGATTGCTGCTTCCCAGGGGGCCTCTGAAGAGCATGAAGCTCTGTCACCCAGCTCTGGCTCTGTCTCCCTTGGTGACTCATCAGTTCCCTTTTCCTTAGCCCGTGTCTGTGTCCTGAGGCTTGTGTCCCCTGGGAGCTCTCCAGTGCAGTGTGTGACACTGAACTGAGGCAGGGCTGAAGTTTATGACCTAACACCATGAAGAACATGGGTGAGTTTATTCTTTCTGTCTCACTGGGGCAGGGGTCAGTGCAGGTCTGACTCCACAAACCTTGAACACGACTTGCCCTGGCCCTGCTTCTCCATTCCACTTGCTGTGAGCAAAAGCAAAAGCAGCTGCAAGCAGAGCCATCTGTTCATAGGCCTTCACTTCTGCCAGGGCAGCCTGCAGTGCACAAGGACAAATCAGACACATCTCACTCCATTTCCCTGTGTCACAGCAATGTCAGGGCCTGCTTTACTCAGTCCCTGGCTCCCCTGGTAGCACAGCAGGTCCCAGGGCAGGAAAGGGTGACCTGAGTGAAAAATGGGGAAAAACCCACCAGAAACTCTCTGGCACTCACCTTTGTGGGCACAGGGACATACTCAGGAGAGTACTCTGCTGGGAAAATGTTCACTCCAGCTCTTTTCAGAGCTGCTCTGAGGCCAAAAGGGCTCATCCACTTTCCTGTGATGTGGGAAAGCACCTCCTCCTCTTCCACCACTACTGAAGACAACATACACTGGTTATCCTGTTGTACAAACCAGTGAAAGCAACTTACTGGTCATGGAAGCTCCTTTCTGGTTTAGGCTTCAAATATTGATAACTTTGCTATGCTGGATATTGCCCCCATCATCTGCTACTCTGGGCTGTGACCTTTCATTTACAGATCCTGAAGAAAGCCAGTTTTGTGTAGGAATTCAGAAATGACACTGGTGTACTGATTTGTGCAGCAATGAACAGATTATGAGTAGCTTGAACTTTGAGAAGAAACAACGACCATTAGTAGAAGGCTGCTAGAAATGCTTTAACTTCTCTTGGTAGGGGTGGGAAGAGAGAGGAAGACCATTTATTCCACCTGTTAGCTAAAGACCATTTTTCAGTTCTTTAGCAAACAGGTGGAATAGGACTCATAGTAAACAACTAAAATTAAATAACCAGTGCAGTGCTTGGAGAGGAAGAGAGATTCAAATTGCTCTTGTGCCATCATCCCAAACTCTTAATCAGGGACACTGTATAATTATGGGGTTTTTTAACTACAAATGTCCGATTTAAAAAGTTGACAGTACCTTAATTTGTATCTGAATGGTTGCAAAGACTGCAGTGACTGTGAAGAGTCCTTCATCCACAGCAGTAGGGTGCCATTCCCAGGCCTGATAGGGCAGGTTCAGGTGAGCATCCTGGAGAAGGGCTACTGTGTAAAAGGCACCCATCCCAAAGGTGATGCTCTTTTCTTCTGCTTCGTAGGTCGTGTTGCTGATGCCATCAGTTCTCCACTGCTGGCCTGAGCAAAGAGGGTGGAAAGATACAGTGAGGTGCAGGGAAGGCTTCTGCCAGTAATAATGCTGAATTAAAACAAAACCAAAAAAGTAATAATAAAAAATCTAAACCCCAAATCAATTAACATTGAAGTCCCCTAACTCTTTCTGGGCTCCAAACTGGCCCTTATCTTTACAGATGGATTGTAACAACAGTCCAACTCAGGCATAAATTCCACTACTGAAATTTAAAATGAATTTATGTCCTAAGTTTGTACCTGCAGGATCCCATCGGGCAACAACAGGCACTTGAAAATAAATCACATTATCAGGAAGCCTCAGGGTTATCTGTACTGGTGCTTGTGTGCCATCTTCAGCCACTTCTGGGGAATATGGATACACCTCCAGTCCAACATCCAGCAGCTTTGGCAAGAGAGGAAAAGGACAGATAAGGAGTTTATCAGAAAATGCAGGTTTTTGCTTTGAGTTCATCTAACCACTGCAAAATTTTTTAATGCACCATTTAAAATGGTTTGCTAATATGTGCAAACATTTCCCACTACAACTTTGGAGGCAGTAGCAGAAGAGCTACCAGGAGCCTTGGAACCCTTCCCGTGCTGCTGAAGGCAGCCCCAAGGCAGGGCCACACCGTGGGCACAGCCATTCCTGACAGATCCACGGCCTCAGAGAGCAGCAGCAGCAGCTGCAGCCAAAAGCAGGGGCAGTTCCACTGTGTCCCCACAGTGCCAGGGGGAAGGAGAGGTCCCCGGGCTGGGAATGAACATCCCAGGCTCTTCCCCTGCCCACAGTCCTGCTCCCTGAGAGAGCAGGGACAGCCCCAGGAGCAGCTCCTCAGGGGTGCCAGGGCAGCAGGGGCTGCTCCATCTCCTCCCTCACCTCCACCACGCTCCAGTCCCCGACGTCCCGGGCCTGGGGCGGCAGCTGCAGGGCCTGGATGTGGTACACACCGCCCAGGGGCAGCAGCTGCTGCAGATCAACAACCTCGGGGGCCTCTGCTCCGCCTCCTGGGGCCTCCTGCAGCGGCGCATCGCCCTCTGGAAACCCAGCAGACAGCAGCATTAACCCGGTGCTCCAACACACCCACCCTTCCCACCTCTCCTGAGTTCACTCTATGCTGGAGCTGCCTCACTGCAGCATTCCAGCCCCATCTGCTGGTTCTCAACAAGCACTGAAATGTGGGGAAGGCAGAGCTGGGCCAGGAAAGGAACTCCTGACTGGGGGCCGAGCTTTGGGATTGGTGGCCAGTTCCAAAGGATTTTTGTAGGAGTAAGGATTCACTGACAAAATGAGTCCATCAATACCCACAGAAGAGTTTCACAAGCACGATAATACAGTAGATTCTGGACAGGTTTAGTAAGATTGTACTGATATGAAAAGAAATGAAGCAAATAAAAAGGTATATAAAAATAAGGCACTCAAAGGTTATGTGCTGAAGGTAAAAGACATGGTAATTATGAAGAGCAAGAGGGATTTAACATGAAACACAATTTTCAGATAACAAAGATAATTCCTTTTTTTTTCTGTGCATAATTACTTATATATCACAAATGTATGAACTTAGTGTTTAGTTGGAAAATGTTAATAAAAGGCAAACACACTGTGAACAAAAATGGCCATAAATATTTTCTTCAAAAAAACCAAACCAGCCCACATAAAACATCACATGGAATGGTACAGGAGGAGAGAAGTTACTGCTGACAGGAATCAAGAAAAAAATGTTCAATACTGTAAAAACAGCTACTACAATTGTTATGAAATTTTCTCTGAGAGCAAGACCATATCAAAAAATGACAACTCTCTCTATCAATTGTCTTCAAGCTTAAAAAAAAAAAAGTGAAAATGGTGTTAATTTTATGTCAGATTTAGTTACATTCTGCAGAGGTTTGACTCTACACCACCATAATGTCCTTTTGCAGTTATTTTGAACAACAAACTTACCAGAAGTAAAAAATGTTTTACAGCATTTAACAGTGGTAGCTTACACTTTAACTTGTTTCTTAAAATAGAAAAATATGTAAGTATCTTCTAAAGAAACTATTTATTGTCCTAAGGTAATTTATCTCCTTAACAGTGCTACAATAAGGGTAAATCCAGAGAAACTGTCACTCTTCTCAGTGGTTGCATTTCTGGTTTTTAACCCTCATTTACCTGGCTCTTTGTTTTGAACTTAAGGTAACTGAGCATCCCTTCACTGCCATACTCAGAAGTGACTGAAAGGGTTTGCAAACCACAAGTGTGCCAGAAAAAGCAGGTTTTTCCTTCTTTCCTTATTAAAACAGATGAACATGCTGGAAAACACTCAGGTATAATTGGTATCTGTGCACATCCACTTCACCTAATACCGTGGTAGAGATTTTCAAAGTCTGACAGAAATAAAATACAAATTCCTCCACATGAGGCCCAAGTCCTTTATTTTTTCTTGAAAATCTTGTTTTTAGGGTCTAGTCTGACAACTGATTCACTGGACTGTGCTCAGTCCAAAGTGTTGTGGGGTGGAATTTGGTTTTTTTACCAGAAGAAAAAGGCTGTAAAGTGGAGCTAAATTATGCTAATAGTTGCTTGCATTTGTTTTATTTAAGCCAGTACCACAAGAAAACTCACTCTTATTAAACCAAAGGACAACAACACAACACTGAAGAAATTTGTAACTTACGTGGGACAGACAAACAGTTTTATTTCCTAGAATTAGGCCCTCTCACTTTAAGCACACATTTAGGTAATACTCAGTAACACCCCATACTACACCAATGCCCACCAGGATATGCATTGGAATCATCATTTTCTGAGGAGCTAGATCTCCCCAGAGCCTGGCAGATTCATAAAGGTCATGTGTCTCACCCATAAACATATGTACAGTAACACACATATCTATACAAACATGATAAACATGTACATAAGCATAAACAATAAATAAATAAAAATAACTGTGGGGGCAAACTCCATTTTTCTATCTGTCCTGTTATCTCTCCACATGTAACAATAATTAACAGAAATGTCCACAAAACCCAAGTGTTATCTAAACATCCCTATATTTATAAACTTCACTCCATTCACATGGAGATATTGCAGTGTTTCCATGGATCATGGAATGGCCTGGGTTGGGAGGGACCTTAAAGTCCAGTTCCTGCTGGACACCTTCCACTATCCCAGTTTGCTCAGAGCCCCATCCAGCCTGGCCTTGGACACTGCCAGGGATCCAGGGGCAGCCACAGCTGCTCTGGGCACCCTGTGCCAGGGCCTCAGCACCCTCACAGGGAACCATTTTTAACATAAAATACTTAGCCTAAGTACCTTTTCAGTGCTGCATGTAAAAACTAACCAAATACCTTGTGATAGCTCATCCAACATGTCTGAATTCTTCTCAGTTTCCTCCTCTGTCTCTTTTATATCATCTGTGTTATTGCTGTTTTCATTCAGTGAGGCAGAACTCTCCAAGAGAAAAAGCGAGAGACATTTTTCCATTAGTTAGAGACAAACACAATGAAGAAGAATTTATCACCTCCTTCAAGGAGGCCCAAGGAGAAGGGATACAGAAACGTTTGTACCAATTTTGCTATAGGGTTAAGATTTTAAGAGAAGTAATTTCTACCTAGCTAGCAAAAATATTTTGATTAAAGATACTCTCTAATTTGGAACTGGATTTATAAATAAAGTAATTACTTCATTTCCACAACAAATTCCATCTTGAGCTCCCTGTGTACCAAACAAGCACCAGCACCTGACACTTTTTCAGCAGAGTGTGCACTCAAAGTTGTGGTTTTGCTGATTTTACAGCCAGCAGAGTGGCACCAAGTAAAATGCAAGTTGAGGCTGAATCCAAACCAATACTGAAAGTGTGCCCGAGCCTCAGCTGCAGCTCTGGCCTGTGCCTGGCCCATGATATTTCTTCCCTTTCATGCTGTATTTCACTGTATTTCACTTACACACAGGAGTGGGGGAGCTCAAGGCACAGCCAGCCAGGAGGACGCTGAGAAACATTCCCCTGGATTTCCAGGCAAATATCCAACCCAGACAGGAACTCATCCATGCCACAGCAGACTCCTCTGGAGTGGCCAGCACGTGGGAAGAACACGCATCTCCTCCAGCAGGACAGGAGGTGAGAGGACAGAAGCTGAGAGAAGTGGAGCCTTCAGAGGGAAGAGGAAAATTCACAAAGTGGATTGAGGGAAAGAGCGGAAGATGCGGGAATGAAAGAGAGAGGGAATAAAATGAAGGAGCCTTAAGAAAGTCTGAGAAATGTAGGTGAAAAGTGCCAAAATATTTGATTTGTCACACAAAAAAAGAAAGAAAGGAACCAAGAGATGTAGGATTTCATGCACTGATTCATCACAAAGGTGGTGTTGGGGACTGAAAAGGAGAAAAGCCATGATCATGAACAAAGGTTCAATCCCTGTTTGATCCCTGCATTGATCCCAGAATTTATTCACTTAAGAGTTAGATTCCAGGATCCTTGTGGGTCCCTTTCCACTCAGAATATCCAGTGAAATTGCTCCAAACATACTAAGTAGGCCTAAAACTTGACGTTTTGTCAGTTATTTCTGTAGAAATTTTAGGCAGAGAACACAGGGCATTTATCTGAAAGTCACAGGTGATACACAAAGTGAAAACCCCAAATGCAGTATGGACAGCACAAAACCAAGCAACCCCCATTACACCTAGAGCCAACATATTCCATGGAAGAGAGCTGAGGAAGAGGACAGGCAGCCAGAAATAGTACTTGAAAAGCCCTCTAACAGCAAAGGGTCAGCTCACAGACATGGAGCAGCCAGGCACCCACACAGCCAACACCTGCTGAACTCTGGATCTTACTCTGCATGCTGCAAATTTTCATTAAATTGGATTTCTACAGGGATGTCACAGTGGACATGGAAAGAACTACACGAGGACACGCTGGTGAGCGAAGCAGGAAAAAGGGACAAGTTTATTTACAAAACTCAGTTTTATACATTTCTTATGGAGCTTGTGGATTGGAGGATGGAATTCCACCTCTCAATCCACATTGGTCAAGCCAACTGTCAATCACTTTTCTCTTCTTACTTAGAAATATGTAAACAATGAAAGACAGCAAAACATGGCCATTGTTTATAGTAGAAAGTGTGATAAGGTAAAATTTCTGACTCTAATATGAAGAACATTACAGAAAGCTTAGAAAAATCTTCAAAACCAGGGTGACACAGGGATTTTGTGGGGCTGTCAGTTTTGCAGAAGCAGAATCCATTCATCTGTACATATCCCAGAGATTTATAGAAATGTCTTGCAATGGCACTTCATGCTTGATCCTTCTCTTAAACCACCAACCAAATGCTAACTGCACATCCTTTCCAAACTTCCCTTTCTACTTTCCATCTTTGCATTCCCTTGAGAAGATCTATGACACTGTTGACACAAGCTGCCTTTTCCCATGAAACACTTAAGGATTTGGCTGTCCTGCACAGGACACTGTGACTGAGCTTCAGGTGTAAGATACCCTGTGAGGAGTTTTTTACTTACCTTTCTCTCCTTAGAAGATGTTTCTTCTGCGGGAGGCACACTGGGTTCTTCCCTGCCTTCCTCCTCCTCCTCCTCCTCTCCTGGTTCCTGTGCAGTGCCTTGTGGATGCTCAGCTGAGTCCCTGCTGCCTGAGGCCTCCTGCCTGGGCAGCCCTTGGCACTGCACCCACAGGGGGGACAGGTGGTCGTAGGGGGTGTGCAGCACGCGAACGGCCACGCTGAGCAGAGCCAGGGATGTGGGCAGCACAAAGCCGTGCCCTGCCTCCTGGAACACGAAGCTCTCGAAGCTGGGAAGGGCAGGGACAGCAACAACAGCCCTGGTAAGGCTGGCACCACTTCATCTGGTGCTTCCTCACAAAGGGCCAAACCTCCTTTGGGGTTTGTTGCACCACTGGAGAAATGCTGTGGGATGTCAGTGCTTGTGCTGGCAGCTGTCTGTAAGACCCTCCAGCAAAGCCACAGCGGCATCAAGGGGATCAGAAGGTTCAAAAATAAGTCGTGACAGGATGACAATGAGGCAGGATCAGATGGCAGCTCCTCTAGAAACTGCATTCCTGGTAAAACTCATTTATTGGGAAAATCCCTGCACAGCTGTCTGTGCTACATCCCTCTCAGCACCTTTCAAAATAATTCAAATAGTACTTAATTTTGGATGAGATAAGCTGGTCACAAGTTCTAAAAATCGTCTAGTAAAGCAACAATTAGCTTTTAATTGTTGGTGGAATAATTTAAGTGCATCTCTCTGCTGGCCAAAAGGCTTTAACACTTAACCCATATGGGCTCTTCCTGCAGGTCAGTATGATATTGCTTAGCACCCACCCTTCTACTTATCTTAACAAAACTCACAGCAACAGGTCCTTGTCAAGCTAAAGTCCTTTTAAAACATTATTCCTTATATTTATGGAGTGGGAGTAGGAAGTCTGCTCAAAAATCTCATTTTGAGAATGTACCATTTGAATGGCAATCCAATAAAAACACAAAACTTAAGATTCAGAAATGATAGTGCATCCCAGGCTCTAAAATATTTTCTCTAACTGAGCACTAAGTATCATGCACTGCTTTGCAAGCAAGTGGAACAACTTAGAAAACATTAAATGCATCCGCAAGAAACACTGCTTCCAGAGGAATTTCAATTCTCTGCATGAGCTTTATTGTTTTTCTTCCAAATTTGTTCTGGCAGTGACAGGTTCTGCTGTTGCATTTTAAGAAAGAAATTTATATATCTTTAAACCACTCCATAGCACCAGCCAGCACTGAGAGTCTGCAGAATGGACGGTACTCAACAACAACAACAACAAAAGATGATGTGAAATTGATTCTTGGTATTTACTCAACAAAGCCAGGCCTCATTTCAAATTAATAATTTCAGTGTTCTCTACCTTGCTTTCTTCTTCAGATTGACCCAAATACAGAAAGTAGTATTTTTATCCTTTATGACTGTGTGCATATTCCCAGTTTCAGAATCTTCATACATACTAGCTCTCTACAAAGAAAAAAGCCAATTAAATAATATGTTATTTATTTCACTTTGATTTACCTACATTTACTTGAATAAATAAATTAAAAATACATATAAGAATGAAAATACAGCAGACCAAGCCCAGTTGTGTTGTATTGATGTACTAAAGCACAACAGTTATAAACCCTAATCTGTTTCTTAAAAATTGAACTACAATCCTTTTTTAACTCTGACTTCATAAATTCTGTGTGCCAAAAAGGGGTTCTTCCATTATTTTCCTAATTGTCAGAATAAATTATTAAAAAAAACCAAAAACAAAAAAAGGATTTACTGGGCAATAGTGGACTCCTACCCCAGAGTCATTGCACAGGTTATTTTATCATTTAGCCAACATCAAACCTGTGAAATAGTAATTGTATTGGGAGCTTAATCCTAAATTCAGTAAACAAGATTTCAACATTTCTTAATTTGCAGGAGGTTTTGACTGTGCACATACAGCTGGTTCACCATTTCACTAATATTCCTTTGCTAAACATACTTATATATATGATTAATATTCCTGAGATAGCGAGGTCACTACCTACACATGCAGCTCAAAAAACTGACTCTCCAGCACAATTCCATTTTCTTGTTGTAGTACTCTTCACCTTTCCCAAGAGCTTAGTTTCAAAAATATTTTAATCACATGAACTTGTATTAAAAAAATGTGAACACAGCAACTTTTATGAGCTGCTTTTCACACCTACATTTTTTTGGTACAGTCAACAAATTTCATACATTACCCTCTTGTTTTCATCACCTCCAAATCTCACAAAACTTCCCAGTAGTTTATTCTTGTCTGACTTAATGATGAGATTTTCCACAGTAAAGTTCAGATTTTCAGGAACTTTGAGTAATTACAAAGTCTGGCAAGTGCTATAAACATGATTTGGAAACTCACAGACTCATCTCTGTGACAGCTTAGGACCAAACAAAGCCAACCACCATTAAAGGACACTTGGAGTTACATTTATGTGCACGTATCACAACTTTGAAGCAGTAAATCTCACTCACTTTGAGCAGGTTCTGAGTTGCCTGGTTGTACTTCTGATGAAGCAGATCCTGCAACTGCAAAATCAATTCCTGGTACTGGTCTCGTTGTTCTTCTGTGATCTCATCTGGTGATGCCTCCAATAGAAGAAACTCCAACTTCTCAATCAGCTAGAAGACATTTACATGGGAAAAGTATCTGTTTTGACACCATCCTTAACACACTGTGTGTTCTGTCATAAAAAATGAGGCAAACGTACCTCCTTTGTACCTAAACAGACTTTGGTCACAAAAATAATCCTTTTTTTATAGACAGATAGGAAGTCTAACTCAGAACCAAACCATCCCAGTGAAACCTGTATTACACATGCATCTTTCCCCCCAGTTTCTAGAAGACCCCATTTGACTTTCTGAAAAACAACATAAAGTCAGCATAAACTAAAACAAAATGCTATATTTACAGAGCAGGCACAGATTGCATAAAATTGCTTCACAAGCTATCAATGGCTGGTGACTTCTGTTGGTTAAAATCAGTTCTGGGAACTTTTGGTCATACAGGACATTTTACTGGCTCAAGTGTTATAAAATGAGGCTGTTGTCCACCAAGCATTTCTATCTGACATGAGCTTGCATGCTCTGGTTTAAAATGGAAGGGAATATGGGTGTTGGAATGCCAGAGCTCAGTGCAGAAACACAGCACACAGATCCCTTAAAAGCATATTGACAATCAATACACATCTTCTTCAGGATTAACAATAAATCTGTAATTAAAGAAAAATAGAAAAATTGAAGAAGAACTTCTAGGTGTTGAAGGTCCTTCAGTCATTTGGCCATGAAAAAAGGGAAAATAGACTTAGAGGGGGCTGTTAAAGATATATCAAGCTTAAACTGAAATACACCCTTTTAAAATTTACATTTAGGACCACTTCCTCCTTCCCCATCACATGCTGAATGTCCTCATCGTGGTCGTCACGCCACAAGCTCACGAAAGTGTTGATTTCCCGAGGAACAGTGGGGTCAGGAGTCCCATCACAGCTGAGGTAATGCTCCCACTAGAGAAGAGGTCAGAGAAAAGTGGGTACAGATGTGCTGCACACTGCTATTACAAGAAAAAGGAGGATTCTGAAAGACAAATACATTATAGTGACAAATATACACCTGCATCTAAACAGGATTCTAACACCACCTGGTTTTTTACCCCTATGCCAGGAAATAAAGGTTTACTTTGATATTAATGTGTTAAGATGCTTCTGCCCACCTCACACTTGCTGTTTATACCTGTTTATCAGTGGGTGCTCCACAAAAGCAAGGAATTCAGTACCTGCCACAAGGGAGGGGCTGGAAGAATAAAATGACTGAGAACAGAAATGAGGAAGGTGCAGGTGGAAGAGGCAGGTGGGTCTCAGATCAGATTCTGCCAAGACAACTGAAAATCCCTACACTGGATATAAAGTTGATTAAGAGCCTCTACTGCAACATGTTTACTCCTTTTTCTGTCTCTGAAGGAGATTTCCTCTCCCTTACCAGCATTAATTCTCCTGCTGTAGAAACCCCTGGTAGGAATGTGAAATCCTAGATTATTGGGTTTTAAAATAATTCTATTTTCAAATCAACTCTTGGTTGGTCATTCCTGTAAGTGGTGGAAAGAAGAAGTCAGTGGCAGACTAAACCCACTTAATGCCAAACATAAGCCTCTCATTGGCTCCTGGGATCAATTTATCACCCATAATGGAATTTTTTGATCCACACAATAGGATATTAATGAAACACTGCCCTCCTGTTTGCTGTGAAGATTAATAACCCCATGTTACTGAAAACTGCATTACAAAGGAAAATGTATCTTTCAAAGCAAAAGCACTTATAGGATTGCATTCCCAATCACTTCCATCAGCATTCCCACTGACTTCAAACAAAGCAACAACAGGGGAGTGCTGAGTGCACTGGAAACTCCTGTATAAAAGACTGATCAATTTTCAGTAATAAGACATCTGATTTCTTTTTGTTTCACATCTTTGCACTTAAAATAGAACTTCACTTTTATCATCACATACTTACAAGTAACAGCACTTATTTTGAGAAAAAGGATAAATTTCATTGTAAGTTGTAAATGTATGTCTTCATCTAAACTGAAATTGTTCAGAAATAGATGTGGAAACTCAGAATCTGGTATTATATCTTTCCTTTGCCCTAAATAATCTTAACAGACTAACAAAACTCTGGTATTTCCCATAATCTACCAGTGTTTTATCACACTTATTTTACAATCAATAGTTCTAGTTTGTCAAAAACATCCATAAACAACAGCTGGCAATGATCACAAGTTGTAACAGGGAAATGCCAATTGCATTCAGAGAAAAAATGTTACAGTGACAGTGGTAAAGCTATCAAAGATGCTGTGGTACCTCCAACTTTTAAATATTTCAAACCCCAACTGAGCACCTTGATTTAGCATCAGACTTTGCCCTGCTTGGTGCAGGAGGTTGAGCTACAGGAACTTCAGAAGTCCTCTCTAACATGATTTATCCTATGATTGTGAAATTCTTCTGCAGAGATTTTAAAAGGATTAATACACAAGAAAAAGAGAAAATCCTTGTGTCCACAGGACTGCAGGACATCAAACCTTTGGTTCCTTACCTGACCAAATCTCATTATCAGACTGTTACTGAGTGATGTGTTGGCAAGATTCACAAGAGTGAAATCTCCTCTATTTCCACACCTTACCACTTAAAATTGAACTTGACAGGTACATAATGCCACTGGGTGATGATTCAGCCACCATGGATGTCACCCTGAACTGAACTGCAGCCATCAATTTTCATACGTTTCCAGCCCTGACCTAGGTTTGTGCTACATCCTTCAAAAATCCAGC
This sequence comes from Prinia subflava, assembly GCF_021018805.1. Classification (NCBI taxonomy): domain Eukaryota; kingdom Metazoa; phylum Chordata; class Aves; order Passeriformes; family Cisticolidae; genus Prinia; species Prinia subflava. The sequence continues at coordinate 12,734,221 of NC_086250.1, read as the reverse complement.
AAACCTCTCTCTCTGAATGATGGCTTGTGATATCCAGGAACCACTGAAATAAATGCTCTACAAGATTTCTTTTTAAGCTCTGGCAGAACTTTTTTTTTTTTTTTTTTGGTGAAATGGTTAAAAGCAGAACGAATTAAAGAAATCAAAGAGGAAGATGATATCAGATCATCTGAAACTGCAATTCCTTGTGACTGTTGGGGTAAGGTGTGGGGCACTGATCCTTTGATCACATTTCTTTTCTGTGTGTTCCAAAGTAAAGAAGTGAGCATGGCCTGTCACTGCTTTGAGACACAATTCAAAATGCTGTCATAGCACACACACCTACATTCAAGAACTGGAATCTCCTAAAGTCTCTTCCTTACCAAACCACTGGGCAGATTTTGGCAAGAAAGCTTACCTTGGCTTGTTCTCTGTAATCCATTTTCCACTGCTGTGCAGAAAGAAACTTCTGTTCCAGTGAATTCAGTTCTGCTAGTTCAGTCTCCCTCCCTTCTTGATACTGTTAAAATATATATATATGTATAATCTCAAACAGAGCAGTTAAATATTTGGTTTATTTCTTACACTTATTTTACACAGAAGAAACAAATTTGAGATATTTGAATGAGTTATTATTTAAACAAATCCAAACACTGAAAACTTGCTTTATTTATTAAACATATTGAGAAGACTGCAGTAGTTTGCAATATGTTATTGTCATCACAGTAGCTGCTGAGCCATATGATAAACATAATGTGACATATGATTGTTACCTCTCACTTGAACAGTTTCCATATCAGCATCCTGAGACAGCTCTAATGGGAGCTGCTAAAAATGTAAGCATAATTTGGAAAAAGTGTGCAAGATAGAAATTTAAAGGGAAAAAATAAAACTATTATTTTAAGATCACCTTCTCCCTAGGAGGAAAAAAACATTCTGTGAAGTATAAGAAGAGTAGACAAGAGCGACTCTTTCAAAAAAAATTAGTTTGCTGTAGATCTCTTTTCTTTCTTTTTAAACACAAAAATATTTATCTATTACCAATCAGTTTTTGTTCTGAATGCCAGACTGTTCAGAAAAATAAATATACACAGTCTAATACACACACATATACATACACAAACACAAATCACTGTATCTGCCTGAGCAGGGAACCAAGTAAAGAATTTGTACCAAATAGCCTCATGAGGAACATGAAAAATGCATTCCATTGAAAGCACAGTGGAAATGGAAAAAAAAGGCATTTAATCAAAGTGAAAAACACATAGGACAAAAGGTAATGCATTTAAATTTAACAAAACTAGAAAATTTCCTCAATATTGTTCCCAACACATAAGGAAAGGAAGAAAATAAATTCCTATATTAGGAAGTTAATTAAGGACATTAATTCCTATAAATTACTGGTGTTTTACAGGCCTTGTCTCAAGTTTAGAAATAGGATTAGATTTCTTCATTGAGTATAAAACTAACCTTTGCCTCTAGCTTTGCCAAGTGCTCTTGATAAAGTCTCTCCTTCTCAAGTCTTTCTGCTTCTTCTTGTTCAGCTCGTAACTGAGCTTCAGCTGAGGATTGGGAAAGAGATCAAGGGCATCACTGTGCTTTCCTAAATAATTTCTAAAAATTATTTCATTACCAGCTCTAATGATAAAACCACTGTAAAATGAACATTATGAGCAACATACATGTTCATCTTTCACTGCACAGAAATGTCCCTTATGAAGATTGATTCGAATTAATTTGAATACTACTAAAACTCTGGCACTGCCCCTATCAGTCTGTGAGGATAAAAGTGGAAACAAGGACCAGCAAGTGCAGCAGCAGGAGTGCTCTCTCCATCTACAGCTTCAATGGACACAGGCTCTCAATCCAAAATCTTGAGTGAAACTCAGTACTTTAACCCCAAATTCCTCTTCTTCTTTCCTACAGCCATTGGTTCCTGCAACTTAAAATTTACAGCTGTTTGTTCATTGAAATCCTCTTCAGGATCTGCTACTCCACAGTTCTGGCTTCTCTTTGCTGCCATAGGAACTAGAAAATTGGAGAGGATGTGAAAACTAAAACTGATTCAACCTCTAAGCCTTCACTCTAAAATGGCAGTGTGTGCCTCAATGCAGATGTTCCCAGTGACTTGATGTCATCACCTCCAAGTAAATCATGCCAAGCGTGTGTGCTGCACTGAGCCAAGTGCCCAAATCTGCCTGAGCTGCCACTCCCACCACAAAATGTTACCAGTGATTAGCAGCCACTGGCAGTCACAGCAAGCTCAAGCCCCCAGCAGGATGGATTAATGGTAAATTAATTCCTCCCAACTTCCTAATTGAAGTAGGAACAACTAGAAAAGAGAGTACTGCTCTGACAGGGAAGTGAGATGCAGCATCAAGGACAGGGAATTTGGCCCACACCAGAAAAGAGGGAAGAATCATTTGTATTTGTGACACTGACAGCAATTCACATCTAGTTCAGGACATTACTTTCAGCCCATTTATTTAAATAAATGACTTTTTGATCATGTTCCCTCCAAATGAAGTGCACAGTACCTCTCCGCCTCGCTTCCTTCCCTTTCTTCGATTTTCCACTTTTGCCATCGGACTTCATGTTTGCAGGAATGGAGAAGAAAACAAATGTCAGAATTGTTTGAATACAGTTTGGCAGTTCCATAACTCTGTGGCTTTGCCCTTCCAATGTGAGCCCTCAGTTAAGATTTCAGACTCCCTAGACAACCAGTGAAGCCTCCAGAACAATAATGCACATTCTGGACTCAATTTTCTTCTCTTTTTTGTGATAAGGTATTAAAGTTAATGTGTTTTTCTATGCTACAAATTCCCAAACACAGCCACAACACAAGAGCATTTAAATCTTTTGCTTTAATGTAGAAATTGAAAAACAGGTAGATCTGCTAAGAAAGTAGATGTTACAATTTCAAACATTTTAGGAAATACCGGAAAATGTATTTTGGGACAAGCCTAGCATTTCGAAGCATCTAATTCACAAGACAAAATAGCAAAAAGCTCTCTTTTCTGTTTTAAAATCTCACTGCAACTCCAGACAGTTCACTACTCACCTTCAGCATAATCCTAGAATAACTATTTTAAATTTGAGGTTCTCAGAAATTATCTGACCACCGGTCCTTCTTCACACACCAAGTGTGTTACAAATACTCTCATTTCACACTTTGATTCTGACTGTCACACATTCAGATACAAATAACTACTTGTTCACTTCACACTACTTGGCATGGCAATAAATATATGGGCATAAATATATAAATATATAAATGCAACTTTGAGTACAGAGATTACCATGAAGCTGGGACAAAGACAGTGGTAACAATTAAGTGTCACCGGAATCTGAGTGCATCTTGTGACATTTGTTACCAAAGCATTCGTTTGCAAAATTATCCCAAAACAGAGTCAGTAAAACTCACACTTCTACTCATTGGGATTTCAGGGAAGAATTTGTTTTTTTCACTTTGATAAACAAACAAACAAACAGGAATGGGAAAATATGCTTGTTTCATTTACTTGCAATCATGTTTTAGTCAACTTCTTTTTACATTCCTATGACTTAACAGAGCACTGAGAAGAGTGAGATGCACGGCTGGGGAAGATAAATTCATTACCACTGAATTAAGAATAACCCAAAGGATAAATTTATGCAACTCAGTTTCCCATGGACTTCTCCCTGTTGTCCCTCCATCCCCCTTATTCTGTTTCTAGCCTGTGACTCAACAGAATCCCAAAATCATTCAGGTTGGAAAAGACCACCAAGACCATCAAGTCCAAGCTGGGCCCAATCCACACCTTGTCACCCAGCCCAGAGCACGGAGTGTCATGTCCAGTCATTCCCTGGACACTCCCAGGGCTGGGGACTCCAAACCTCCCTGGGCAGCCCCTTCCAATGCTTGACAAACCTTTCATGATGAAATTCCTCCTGAACCTCCCCTGGCACAGTTTGAGGCCGTTCCTTGTCCTGTCCGTTGTTCCCTGAGAGCAGAGCCTGACGCTCCCTGGCTGGTCCCTCCTGTCAGGGAGCTGTGCAGAGCCACAGGGTCCCCCCTGAGCCTCCTTTTCTCCAGGCTGAGCCCCCCCAGCTGCTCCTCCTGGTGCTCCAGCCCCTTCCCCAGCTCTGTTCCCTTCCTGGACACGCTCCAGCCCCTCCATGTCCATCTTGCAGTGAGGGGCCTGGAACTGGACTGAGGACTGGAGGTGTGGCCCCAGCAGTGCCCAGCACAGGGGACAGTCACTGTCCTGGTCCTGCTGCCACCCCAGGCGGGGACAGAGCCAGGACACCGCCTCTGTGCCTGGACACCCGTTGCCAAGGCAAACAAGCCGTGGCTGCACTGGCCACGCTCTCTCCAGCAGCGCTGCAGGAACACTTGGCCTCCCTGCAAAAGGCACCAGAGCTCGGTGTCCTGGAGACGCCTCTTCCTCCTGCCGATTAAATTAACCCCAGCCAGCTGCCTCAAGAAAAAAAAGCAAAAAAAGCAGGTAAAAAAATTAAACACAACAGTGAACTACAGCGTGTTTCTACCCACCTACCTTTTTTTTTGGTTTTGGACCCTAAAAGATCAGAAGGGGAAAAAAAAGGAAAGGGATCATCAGACAACAATGTATCAACTAGAAAGGAATAATTAAAAAAGTACTTCTATTCTGTTGAAACTGGATGTAATCATCTATTGAAAAACTATAATGACAATAATTTCAAGACTGTAGAAAATGAGCCACTAACACATGACTCTTGGAACAAAGTTAGTTACCCCAGAGCCATTCTGGCAACAAAGTCAGAACCACCTCCCGGCTGGTTGCACACGGAGCAACCACAGCAGCAACCCACTGCCCAAGGACTTACACCGGGGCTCACACGAGAGATAATGCGTGCTTCAGGTGCTCCTTTCAGCCCTAAAGCCTTTTCTCCACCTCCCGGGACTCTAGCTAACAAGGAACGCCCCGCTTTACTCCACCACCTCATCCTTCCCCATGGCACCATCCTTCCCCTCTCCACCACATAACCCGTATCCCGGGCCCCTTCCCCGCCTCACCATGTCCGCAGCGGGTGGCGGTGCCCGTGCCCGTGTCCCTCAGGATCCCGATCCCGCGGCTCCCCGGCGGGGGCGGTGCCCGTGTCCCTCAGGATCCCGATCCCGCGGCTCCCCGGCGGGGGCGGTGCCCGTGTCCCTCAGGATCCCGCGGCTCCCCGGCGGGGGCGGTGCCGGTGTCCCTCAGGATCCCGCGGCTCCCCGACGGGGGCGGTGCCCGTGCCCCTCAGGATCCGATCCCGCGGCTCCCCGGCGGGGGGCGGTGTCCCTCAGGATCCGATCCCGCGGCTCCCCGGCGGGGGCGGTGCCGGTGTCCCTCAGGATCCCGATCCCGCGGCTCCCCGACGGGGGCGGTGCCCGTGCCCCTCAGGATCCGATCCCGCGGCTCCCCGGCGGGGGCGGTGCCCGTGCCCGTGTCCCTCAGGATCCGATCCCGCGGCTCCCCGGCGGGGGCGGTGCCCGTGCCCGTGCCCCTCAGGATCCGATCCCGCGGCTCCCCGGCGGGGGGCGGTGTCCCTCAGGATCCCGATCCCGATCCCGCGGCTCCCCGACGGGGGCGGTGCCCGTGCCCGTGTCCCTCAGGATCCGATCCCGCGGCTCCCCGGCGGGGGCGGTGCCCGTGTCCCTCAGGATCCGATCCCGCGGCTCCCCGGCGGGGGGCGGTGTCCCTCAGGATCCGATCCCGCGGCTCCCCGGCTGGGGGCGGTGTCCCTCAGGATCCCGGCCGGCCCCGCCGGCGGCGGCGCAGGCGCGGCGCGGGCCGGGCGCGCTCCCGGCGCTGCCGTAAAGCAGCGGCGCCGCGGCGGCTCCGGGCGGGAGCGGTGAGGTCCCGGTCCGGTCCCGGTCCGGCCCTGCCGGGATCCGCGGGGAACCGGGGAGGGCTCTGGGGGGAGCGGGGCGCCAGGCAGAGCCAGGGGGAGGTGGCGGCCCGAGGAGGGCCCGCAGCGGGAGCTGGATTGGGTTGCGGTCTCCTGTGATTTGGTTTTGGCTGCCCCGTCCCTGGCAGCTTCCAAGGCCGGGTTGGACGGGGCTCGGAGCAGCCTGGGGTAGTGGAAGGTGTCAGGGGGGTGGGACGAGATGATCTTTAAAGTCCTCTCCAACCCAGGCCCTTCTGTGATTTTGTGTTTACAGAAATGAAAATCAGGTACTTTGTCACTTATCCTTACGTTTTGCCCAGTGCACACTAGACTCAATCTGTAATGCACTTAGAAGAGTCCTTAAAAAAGCAAAATTTATGAGTGCGACAGTTGCAGGAATACACGTGTATATGATTAAATTGTATATATATCTATATATACAATATAGGAATATGTAATACATAAATATATATGGAGATAAAAATAAATACATCAAAATGTTATTATAAATATTGCTATATAAATCTATAAATTACGTAAATATGTATTTTATTTATAGATATTTACCTTTTTATATGTATATATATGAAGATTCAGTTTTTTAGCAGACCATAGAAGCAGCCAGGCCAGCAGGTACAGAATTGTAAGGGTGTGAGAAAGCAGACAATGAACAGCACAAAGTGTCCCAGTTGTTGAAAGTTGTAAGAAATTTCTTGTTTTCTGTTTGAGGGGTGAGCAGAGAAGACAATGAGAAGTTAAATGGAATAAAAAGTAAGAAAGAAAAAGAAGAGACAGAGTAGAACCAGAATTGGAGCAAACTAGGATACAGAAGTTTTTAGGATGGCTGAGGTGGTTTGCTGACTCACAGAGAAGGCTAATTTCAAATTGATTATCCTTCAGGTAACAAAACCCCAACAAACCAAAAAAATCACACAAGGACAGAGTTCACTGAAATGTGAGAATGGCCAATTCTTTAAGAGGTGAAGTGATAAAACTGTACAAAAATGTAAGTGACTCAAATGCCACCAGCATTTTCCTTAACCAGAAAATGAACCCCCTTTTGCTGTGCAGTTAATTAAAAGCACACCATTCTTTTCTCTCCCAGCTGCTGTACCTTGGAAGGGAGTATCCCAAAGGAGCAGACTACTTCAGAAGCCGTTTGAAAGCCGCTTTTCTAAAAAACAAAGATGAGACAGACCCTGAAAAAATCAAGCAACTGATTGCCCGGGGAGAATTTGTTATGAAGGAGCTGGAGGCTTTGTACTTCCTGAGGAAATACCGAGCCATGAAGCAGCGCTACTACAGCGACGACAAGCCCTGACTGTGCCTGTAACCACACACACCCAGGAAAGGTAACAACAAAAGAGCTCTGACTGGCTAACAATAAAAGAGCTCTGACTGCACAAGAAGTGAAATGTAAATCCTTCCAACCCCTCTAGAGCACAAATCAGGGAGCTGCTTTCCCGCCAGGAGTCACTTGAGGGGTTTGGAGTGTGCAGGTTAAGGGGTAATCAGTTTTCCTCTGTTGCTTTTGACCTGCTCAGACTATAACTTCAGGTATGAAATGGTTTTGCAGGAAGGAGTGGTTATACAGCCCTGTTCTGTTTCACTTCAATGCATGTGTTGAACAGAAACTCTTCTTACCCCCTAGCTGGGTGTTTGGGTGTCAGTTCAAGGTGCTGTGCTTGTTACCTGAAAGATGACCCTGAGGATAAAAATCCTTCATATTGAAAGATCTGTTTCCCCTGGAAATGAGCACCCCCTCAAAAGTGAAGTTCCCAGCCCTGGAGAGGGAGTGCTGTGTTCAGTTCTGGTCTCCACAGTTCAGGAAGGACAAGGAGCTACTGGAGAGGATCAAGCAGAGGCCATACACGTGAGGGGTCTGGAGCATCTCTTGTGAGGAGGGACTGCAAGAGCTGGGCCTGTTCAGTCCAGAGAAGAGAAGACTGAGAGAGGATCTTATCAATGCATATAAATATCTCAAGGGTGGGTGCCAAGAGGATGGTGCCAGGCTCTTTTCAGTGGTGCTCAGCAACAGGACAAGGAGCAGTGGCCATAAACATAAATGCAAGAAGTTCCACCTCAGCATGATGAAGAATTTCTGTACTCTGAGGGTGGCAGAGCCCTGGAACAGCTGCCCAGGGAGGGCCTGGAGTCTCCCTCTGTGGACATCCCAAACCTCCCTGGACTTGTTCCTGTGTCACCTACTCCAGGTGAGCCTGCCTGGGCAGGGGGGTTGGATTAAATGATCTCCAGAGGTCACTTCCAGCCCCGACTATTCTGTGGTTCTGTGAAAGAAAGTTCTTGAATTTTTTAGCCTCATCTGCTCCACTTGCAGAGGCACCACCTTGCTGTGTCAGGGAGACACTGCGGGGTCAGGAAAGGGGCATTTGAACAATAGTGCTTTAAGCACTTGGGCCCTGAAGACAATTCCTGCTACTGCTGAGTTCTGCTGTTGTGGAACTGCTGCAGTAGGAATAGAAAATTTGATCTTTGCCCCTGGAAGAGAAGTTTGGCCATGGCTCTTTGCTCCAGGCTGTCTCTGTAGGCCTTGGCTCGACGCACGCTTGTGTCAGAGCTGATACTCTGTTGGGTTGGTTGGGTGTTTCCACCAACTAAATGACACTGGAGAAATAATCTTTGAAAAATCGGTAAGGAATGACTGCAGTAGGGCTGTTGGCAGTAGCAAGTCTTCACACTGGCACTAAGGAGTGTTTTAAGGTCACTCAAAGAATTGCCAGCAAAGGCATCAGCAAAACCAGGTTTAATATAAAAGTGGAAGTGTGACAAAGTCCATTCAACAAGGTTCACTCCACCCTTTACTAAGTGGTTAAAGCACAGAGAGAAAAAGCAAACTAAAATCTACAATCAATCAACCTAAAACCAAAATCAACCAATACGTATCTCTGAGGATGCTGGGGATACAAAACTGGTATGGATGGAAAAGGGTTTAGATAAAAGGAATAACAGAGATGCTCCTGTTGAATCACAACATTCAGAGTGGACCCCAAAACTGAGTGCCAGATCTGACCAGTGGTTTATGCCTGAAGTTTTGACAGCACTTAAACTTAACAGCACACAGTCCATAGTTTAAAACAAATAAACTAGATTCATACAGAATTTCTTATAAGCACAACAGCAACTCACTCAGAGGCCTGAGTTACCTGCCAATCTACAGTACTTAGAATCTGAGAGCACGATCCATTGTACATTTTGTACAGCATATCCACACTCACAGACAGTCCTGAAGGAGTATGTACAAGGTATAAAATTCCCGTGGAATTCACCGAAGCACTGACCTTGGGTACCTCCTGTGCATCTTGTCAGTAGCTGAAGGGTTGAGCCCCAAGGAAGGGCAGCATCATTCCATGCTGTTGTCACTGCTGCTCCTCCAAATACAGCAAACAAGAGTTCACTGGCTCTGAGGGGCCACACACAGGGAGATTCTGGTCACTGCCCACTGCACTCCAGGAGAGCACCCAGGGCCTCACTCAGGCCCACTCTTTATAGGGTCAACAAGAGAGGTGGGTTTAGTCACAGAAATTTTCCATCCTGACCACAATCCAGGTTGATAACTTCCTTTGAAAGTTCAAAAGCGAAAATGCTGTTCCACTGGCAGTGTTCTTCAGGCAGGCAAAGTAAGGTTCCAAGGCTGTTCGTTACAAAGCAGGAGCTCTTCAGACAGTCCCAGTTCCTGGGAACTGTTCCTGAAGAGCTGCAGAGGGTCTCACAGCCCAGGTGCTGCACGAGCATTTCTGAGATCACAGCTGGCCTGAGGAGGAGGGAGGGGATGCAGCACCATCCTCAAAGAATTCTAAGACAGAATTTAAAAAGCGATGGCAGAATACAGTACCTTGTGATGAAATGCATATGCTCCATTTTCTGCCATCACACTGATGTGAAAAACTTTCCACATCAACTGAGCTCTGCACTTGCACCTGCTGTGAGCAGCTGCCCCTCTCAGAGACAGGGACAGCAGGAGGGGAAGGAATAGCAGCTCTGGGACAGGCGGCACCAGCAAAAGTACAAGAAAGAATGGAGAACAACTGCTAAGCATGTGGAATTCATGGGATGCTCTGTTACCCGAAATTCTTCAGGAAAAGGAGGAAAAAAACTAGGACAGACACTCACAATAACTATTTTTTATTACATTACAATAAATAGGAGCAGTACAGTTGGACAAAAAAATGACAAATTCCAGATCACCTCACAGCACATACTCCTAAAAACATTAAAAATTTTAAAACAAACAGTGGTCTTTTTTTTTTTTTCTTTTTTTTAACTTAATGTCTGGCATGACCAACATTCCTAGGTCACACAACCAAATTATGGAAAAACTGGATCACACTGCATATGTTCCACATCAAATAAAGCACAATGTACAAAATGTGCATGTTTCAGTTTACACTATACAAAAATAGTTAAAATACATTCCAGGTAAACATATTACATTAAGAAGTCATTCTAGTAAGAAGTTGGCACTCAAGAGGAAAAAGCAGAAGTATTTTCAACATGAAAACACAAGACAGTGGAATAAAGAAATGTTAGGAAAGATTTACCATCTATGTAGCTTTATGTAAACTTGAGACACAATGATTTGTTTTACAGTTTGATGGTCTTTGAAGGTAATAATTGTATTGCTTCATAGTCTAGACAAGAGCAGAAGATTGTGTGTGTCAGTATTTACCCATTATCCTGTTACTGTAACAAAGCCCACACAGCAAAAAAGTAGCAAGAAAATTCAGGGCACCAAAACTGGTCAGAACAATTCCTTTTGGGGTGAACCAAGGATCCAGGTATTTGGCAGAGTTACATAAAGCTACTGTAAGAAGGTGTTACTCCCTGACACATGGCAGCTGGACGTGGTGACATGGGCAGTGAGTCCCAGGCTCGCTCAGGAGCTGCTCTCAGGACGCAGCACCCAGGGGTGTTCTGTGGAAGCATCTCAAACAGGGCACGGCAGTGATGACAGCAACTTGTGCAAGCTGCAATCCAACGTGCTTCACCAAATCTCAACAAACAGGAAGACAAAACTGCACAACAGTGGCAAAGATGGGGTTGGGCTGGGTTTTTTGTCGAGTAAATAAGGGCTAATCTAAATGGATTTTGTACTAATTTAATTTGACTGGCAGCTACAGCTCATTTTTGCTGAAAACCCCCAACATTGGTTCATATATAGCTTTATAGTAGAGCTATAGAAATCCACTTTTGATGAATAAGACATTTCAGCTACAAATTCTCCTAACAGTTTTTAGTTAAATTAACATCAGAACTTTAGACCAGCCCTAATATGACATGCAGTGTGACTCAGTTACCAAAATTAAAGTAACCTTAAGATTACTTCCATTTGCTCAAGGCTTACAACCCACTTTTGCTACATTCTTCATGTATTATCAAGAGTGTATAAAATGTGCAAATAACTGTCTCCAACACATTTTAACCTTGGAAGCTCTGAAATATTTTGTGACATTAAGAATCTGTTCTTACTCCTTATTGGTCCTTACAGTATAAAGTTAGGTTCTCCTGTTTATCAGAGTATTTCATAACCTACATTTCACATTGAAGCTGAGAGGATTGGAGGGGTCTGGAGTTTGGTGAAGGGTGGGAATGGGGGGCACAGGCAGGGAAAGGCCTGGTTTCTCCCAGACACAATGAAATTAAATAATATGGAGCAATCCAGACACTCTGTGTTCCCTGCCAGCTTTGCAGGTCCCCACCTACAACAATCACTCTGGGATTTTTTTTTTTGTAGAAGCAAAATAATACTTTTCACAGAAATGGTCCGAGTTACACAGTGCAATTTTTACATACCTGTGTAAAATTGCCATGGAACACCTTAGGTTAGGACAATGCTGCTATTCCCTGTTCCAAATTTTCCAGTGTCCTGAACTATCCTACTTCAATGTCTCATGTTTTATTTTTTGGGTACACCAGAGTCACACCTTCCAGTGTCACTCTGCAAGCTGAGTTAGCTCCTGTGAAGAAGTGCACCTTCAGGGACCAAAGCCCTCCTGAAACAAACAACTCCACATTTACAGGGAAACAACTGGAAACACTGGAACTACTGGCTCATACTTCAGTGGATAACTAGGCTACTGCAGTACCAAAAAGTGAAAGCTCCTGCAAAAATCCTGCATTAATTCCAATCAGAAAAAAAAGTGGGGGGAGAGAAGAACAAAAATCACAAGAGAACTTAATCACAGAGAAACACAACATTAAACTCTTGGTGTAGCTTCATGACAGTCTAGACACTGGAATGCCACTCACCAACCATTGAATCAGTACTTCACAGACATCACACAAACAACACTGACTCTGGAAATCATGTTCTATGCTGACAGATTGTGCAAATTCCACACCATTTCCATGGCATAGTGGATTTCCAAATTATTTGCAAGAAGCAGCTAAATTCAACTCTTTCATTCACTCACTGATGTTGCTAGAATTTAGAATTTCTCCCCTATTTTGCACAAAATGGGCATTGGGAAATATTTAATGCCACTCTTGGGGGGGAAAAAAAGAATGGTTTTACTCCACTATGTAATTTAGGATTGATTCTGATTTAATTCTTATGGTAGATTCTGGATCCATGTATGAATTAACCTAAGAATTTGAATCAACTTCTCTGTTAAGGCATTCTAGTATTTCCTAGGGACACTCAGGGTGAAATCCTGACCCTATTGAACAAAGCTACTCAAAGCTTTGACACAGGGGGATTTTACCTTGCTCTTCAGACACAAAAAGTCAGTGAAGCACTTAAAGCAATGCATTAACAATAGCAAATCAACCTAATTAGAACTTTTACTTTTTCCATTGCCAGGTGTGCATTGTTCTCTTTTTAATTTTTTTTCTTTTTTTAAATTTTTTTTATAGAAAAAATAGAGTCTTTAAGGAGTGACTGTGACAAATTGCAGTGAATTTTTTTTTGAAAGTTTTCTTTTTACATTCATTAAAGTTGATCTGAAATGCTACAAGACTAGATGCCTAGAAGCAAAATCTACAGGAAGACTATATAAAGGCTTCTGGTCTCTCTCTATTGCAATCAGTCTAAAATAAAGGGAATGCTGAAATGAAAGCTTCTTTTGCTAACTAGTCCTTTTTCCCAACCAAATTTATAAACCCAAAAATTTAGAGGGGGTGTTAAAATGTGTAGAGCATCACTTGTTTGCTTTGCACACAGAACAGAAGTTCACAATCAGTAAGAAAAATAGGAAGTTAGCAACTGTGCATGCACCAAAGAGTCCCAAGACAGTTCTCGGGCTTTTTGTGGGTATTTTTTTGTTCGTTTTGGGTTTTTGTTGTTTTTTGTTTGGTTTTTTGTTTCTTTTTTTCACAGGCATTGCTGTTCAAGAACCAACAGTCAAAGAATACTGGCACTTTAAGAGGAATGAAGTTTCCACTGTCATTTAAAACAAGCATTCAGGTAAAGCTAACAGGATCATGAAGCAGAAAGTAAAGTAATGCTAAAACAAATGCTAATAATTTAGTGTAATGTACAAAATTACTTCAGTACTTCTTAAGAATAAGGATAAATTGTATTTACATAATTATACACTTTGTCTTTGTCTTCTTTTTCTTCTTTTTACCATCTTTGCTCATCTTCTCTTTGTGTTTTCTGATTTCTCGAACTAATGTGTAGAAGGCATCATCAACACCCTGGAAAGATACAGACAGATAGAAGTTAGGATCAGGTTCAGACTCACAGGCCTGCTGAGGTACAGCCCGTGTCCTTCCCTGGCCACATGAGGGGGTTCCAGCAGCACATTTTGCTGCCATCCTTTGAACAAAGAATCCTGGCTGGAGGTCTAATCCTGCTCCTCTCTGGAATTCTGGGCAGCACTGACACAACCACCTGAGGGAACTGCTTTGGTGCCAGCAGCAGCTGACACCTGCTGCCCAATTCCTCAGCTGCTCCTAAACTGAGCTTAGGGCACCCTGCAGGTGACTCCCAGGTGCCCCACAGGTGAAATTCCATGGCTGATGTGGGAAGGGAGGTAATGAAGTCTCCATCTCCAAGAGCACACCTTGCCCCACCTCAAGCTTGCAAAGTATCATATACAGAACGTGTATTTATATAATAACACCTCACAGTTAGGTTATAAGTATATATTATCATGGAATCACAGAATGGCCTGCGTTGGAAGGGACCTTAAAGATCTTCCAGTTCCAACCCCAACACCTGCCACTGTCCCGGGTTGCTCAGAGCCCATCCAGCCTGGCCTTGGACACTGCCAGGGATCCAGGGGCAGCCACAGCTGCTCTGGGCACCCTGTGCCAGGGCCTCACCACCCTCACAGGTAAGTTGTGAGGCATTAACTATCTTTACTATTGGTTTAATAATCTACATACAGCTCTGGCATATGAATTCTCATATTTTTACCAATAATTCAATACCAAAGACACAGTTATGCTTAATCCACATATTCTGATCATTCCTCAGGCACACTGGTATAATAATCACACCAGTTTTATCAATCTTTACACATGCAAATCAATGAAATCAATCCCATGTCCCAGTGATAAGTTATTTGATAAATCATTCTATTCAACTTCTAAGGTTAAGAACACATGGAACACATTCTTTCTGGTGCTGGACAGTCACTTCAAATCTCCACAGCTCCAAGACTTAAGCTACAAACACAAAAGCTAAAGTTAGTTCTCACGGAGTAGTTTCTCATTACTCTTCGACATAATTACACATGACCAAAATTCACTCTGATCTAAAGAGCCCAGCATATCCAAAAGCCTGCCATGGACCACTATCAAGCAGGATGTTGTAGGGTGTACTTTGTTACAACTTAGTTATAGGAAACAATTTATGGTCTTGCTCTCATGTTGCTTCAAATCCCACTAAAGTACTCATGTTGTCAGTCTCCCTTTACATTTAATAATTTGAATACAATTATAAAATCTTTAAGATAAAAATGTTCTTGATTCTTTCCTGCCTTACTCCTTTTATCTTTTAGATATCTAAAAGATAAAAAAACCTGTATCACAGCAACCAAATGCATCACTATAGAACTGGGTCTAGAAATTCAGCCTCACAAGGTTGCCTTCAAGCTGCCAAAAAAAAATTAACACTTTGCATTTCCTCCTCAATGCCTACTTCAGTAAAGATCTGAAAGTGAACTCTGAAAAAAGGCCAAAAGATCACCTAATTCAGTACTGTTTCACCCAAACTCCAAGTAGTGATGAAACATAATATGAAAAGTCCAAACAACAGGAAGTGTGAAATAGCTTCACTTAAAAATCAGCACTCAGTATAAGCTAAATTTATTTAAAATCTTCAAGTTCATAAAACATTTACACACATCTAATGTTCAAAGTCCTTGGCGCTGTATCTCCCAATTTTAATAGCACACCTTTGCATATTACGAGACCTTGCAAACAACTTGTTCTACATTTTGATGCATTATTGACCAATATAAAATTGATGCAGCATGCCTAGTGGGAGAATGGCCTTATTCCTGCAAAAGGTCATGTCACTCATTAGTTTTTGGAAAATTAAAAATACCTGGTATTACTTTAGAGAGAACGAGTGTACTTTGCTTACAGCTTCAGCAATAATGCACAAAGAGAATATTTAGCAATGTTCAAGTAAGAAAATGCTATGGAAGTAGCAACAGTTCATGATTCCACTGCAGGTCTCAGTATTAAGAAGGAGGAGGACAGCACTAAGAATCAATCACAATAGACAAAACAACAGTTTCATTCTTAAAACACAAGAATCATTTAAGAACAATCTCTGCCCAAGACTGTTCACACTGCCTTACAGAACCACCTTGCAGAATTGGCTTTCAGTTGGTGCCTTCAAAAGACACACACCAAAAAACTGAAATTAAGTCTTCAAACAAGAAATCCTCCCTCATTAAACCTGTTTTAAAATAAATGCAGAGAAAATAACTTGTACAAAGTAATACTCAGATACTATCATGAACCTTTAAACACATGACTTCCCAATCATGGCTGAAATTCTTTTTCTACCTAGTAAGATGAGCATCTTTTAAATACAGCACTTCTTGCAACACAGAATCATAGAACGGTTTGGGTTGGAATGGATCCTAAATATCATCTCATTCCAAGCCGCTGCTGTGGGCAGGGACAGTTTTCACCAGACCAGGTTAGAGAACTGACCTGGCTTTCATCCTTGCATTTACACCTTTGTAGACCAAGCCTCACTAATTATTGATTATGTTTGGTCCTGCCACAATTCATCTTCAATTAATAGAACATGACATACAAAAGTATGCTTAGACCATTTGAGAGTTAGAAGCGGAGAACACAGAGTAAAGGGAGGCCTTTCACTTTTCAGCCTGCCCATTAAATTTTAAATGTAAGTAGTGGATACTCTGTCTCCAGAAGGTCCCTGAAGGCATCAATACTGTGAGACCAAAGGCTGCCAACCTTTCCAGTCAGCTCTTTCAGTGGGAAAGGACTGCAGGCAGCTGACCTTCTTCCTTCTGACAATGCACATATTGTGTGCGAGCCTTTGGTGAGGTTAAGATGTACTGAATGAGAGCTTTAAATCCAGGCTCAGATTAGAAACTCGCAATTCCCTGCACAAGCTCAGAACTAAACCCCAGAGCCTCACTAAAGGTGCACTGACAAGCCTTGCTCCTGGCCCTTCTCCTTCCAAAGGGCAGAGAGAACAGAAGCAGCAGAACTGATCCCACAGGAACAGCCTGCTCCTAGCTACCAGCTCCTGGAGCCCCACATGGTCCCATGGCTGCAGAGATGTGGCTGCATGACCACAAGCATGCACGAGACCTGGCAACAAACCTGGCTGGCAGTAACAGACACCAAATTCACAAGGAATTTGGAATTCCTTAAAATCCCAGCACCAAAAATAACCCCTAAAAAAGTTCTAAATTGTAGGAGTTCTTTCTTACTTTTTTTTAATACATAATGCATGTATACATACACACATGTATCAGTCACAAGGAATAGAAGTTATCTGTACATCTCTGTAGTACTATGGAGAGAAACCATTAAATTGCAGTTCAATCAAGAACGTGGGCATTTTTAAATTCCAATCTAGAATTTTTCTAATTCAAACTTTCCCCTATTAACCCAGCTGGACCCAGATTACATTACCTAGATGTCTGCTCGTAGCGTGCTTTTTGTTTAAAAAACCTGATGCTTTCACAAAAAGAGTTCTTTTGAGGATTTCAAATGGAGTTTTGGTGATTTCTCCCTGCTGAGCAAAAGATGTTCTGTCCTTTCTGCTTTACTGTGTAACAGCCAAAGGAATGAAACTCTTGGAAAGCATCAGCAGTTCCTGGCAGTCTGGGTAGTCAAAGTTTTCAATTTCCTTGTGGAAGACTAACAACTTAAGAAGGCATCCCACAGACAGCAAGAAGATAAACAGTATTCCAAGAGGGAGAAAAACACTCTGAACCATCCAACTTGATTATTCACAGAAACTATCATTGCAATCTGTGTTACAATGAATATTTCAGAAGTCTAAAATCCCACCTGTAAGGCTCAGACCATCAGGTACTGCTCTCCTTAGCCACCTACTACACATCAGACTGAAATAATACATTTTTTACTGACTGTAAATAATACAAGCCAGGGTGGTTTAAATAGCAGACTTCTGATTCTACTCAAACCACTACTGAACTACAGCCATGCCATAATGATTTTGGAATATGCTTCCTCCAACTGAACTCCCTAAATACAAAGCTGCTGAAAATGCCGATCAATACCACGTAGAATTCACTTGGGAATAAAGGCCAATGATTCCCTCCCTAAGCAGACTTCTGAAGTTCTAGAGCCTTAGATCCAAGACTATTTTCTAAATAGGGCGCAGGGAAAAAAGAAAACACAACAACAACACATCCAGAACTCAAAAATATCCACTGTTGACAGAAGATTTCCCTCCTATGAAAAAAAAAAAAAAAAAGGGTGCAACCCCCCAAAAAACACTTCTCTTGGACATTTGGACATCACCAGAAAGAAAGCAGGGAGCTGGTAGATAGAAAGCATGTGTTTACTGAGACATAAATAAGAACCTTACAAAAATCCTTCTGCAAATCGGCTAAAATCTTTCCACTGAAAACCACAATTGCCACCATCCTATTCTCATTCTCCCAACAGGAAGGGAAAGCAGACAGGACTCAGGATCTTTCAAGTCCCAATATTAAAAAAAAAAATTACTCTGTGGTATGGTTCCATCAGTAACACACCAAGTAATTGCAAAGTTGGTTTCCAGAAGGCCACAGGGCTTGAGCAATTTAATTTCTATTGCTCTCATCAAAAGTCATCTTTGCCCAGCTTCCCTTTGTTGTTTTTTGATAGTCAGGGAAGGATAAAACAAGGTGTTTTTGATGGCATCAAATTTAGTAATACTTGGATGCAAGACTAGGGAGAGTTGTGACTGAAGTTTCCAGTTTCCTGCAAAGGAAACCTGTGATGCAAAGAGTATCACAAAGTAACTGAATCATGTAATTAAAGTTGGAAAAGATCTCCAAGAGCATCAAGTCCAACCTCTGACAGATCAGCACCTTGTCAACTACCTCATGGCACTAAGTGCCACATCCAGTCATTTCCTTAACATCCCCAGGAAAGTGGACTCCCTTCATTTTCTTTAGGAAAAAAAAAATCTAAATAATTACAGCAGTCATTCATCACTTAAAAGCTGAGAGTAACAAGCCTGAGCAGATCTAGTAAAAACTGATATGAATCAGAATTTCTTCCCCAGAGAGAGAAACAAAATTCCCTCACTGAGGAGAATATTCCCACACTGTGACAGCCTGTGGAGAATACAACCCAAATTCTACTACTTCTCTGCTACATATTTTGAAGTACAAACACACACCTTAAAAAATGAACAGTTTTTCTTTTACACAATGAGAAATCCCAGGTCATCCTCCACTTGGACAAGTATATAATGAGTAAGGACTGACTCTCTGCACTGGTGCAAAAAGAGATAAAGAATTAATGCAACAGGAATATCTGCAAGGAGCTGCTCCGGTGGTTTGTTCAAAAAACACTGGAAGTGATTTAAGAAAAGCACTTCTTCCATACCAGTTTCCTCTGTCTTCACCTCCTGTCTTTTTTCTTACAGGGGAATATATAAATTAAAAAATCAAGATCTTGTGAGAATTTCGGTATTGGGGTTTTCTTGGTGCTTTCTACTTGGTTTTGGCTTAGTCCCCTCTCTCCTCCTTCACTGTTGCTTAACCCCCACCTCTTGTAAAGGCTGTCAAAAAAGGTGAAACCTTATTTTGTCCAAATCTGGATCACTCATGGCATTAGAGTCGACAAAAATCTCCTGGAAATGGTAAGGGTAAAATTTTTTAAGCTGGGGAAGAACATGGAAAAAATAGCATGGCATAAGGAGGGGCCTGAGAATTAAAAAATCCTGTACACCAGTCAAAAACTGTTTTTCTGGATTAGGAAGCTCCTATTTCTGAATCTGAGGAGGACTTGCAAGTGCTGTAATCTTCTCCCCTCAGCTCATCAGCTTGAAGCTTCAACCAATATTCACTTCAACAGCATCTGCAATATATTCCTAATAAAATCCTTCCTCCTAACTTCTTCCCACTCAGAACTCTGCCTCCATTTCCCAGCTGGAGAATTCAACATGCAGTAAAGCCTTCTTGTTAATCCATTTATCAAAACCCCACAAAACAAAGCAAATCCATATTCAGGACACTGAGATGTGATTGGTTTTATAACTGAAATTATGTCATTGATTAGCCACAAAAAGTCTGATTGGCAAGACACCCTCAATCAGTTTTATTTGGCAAGTGATTTGCAACACTTACCCTGGTACATTACAGACTTACCCTGTTACATTACAAGGCATTTTTTAATTTTCACGCACCCTGGAGTCTTTTCTTCTTTGCTGATTTTTTTCACTCTGTACTGTCGGATCTCTCGCACCAATGTATAAAAAGCATCCTCCACTCTCTGCATTGTAAAACACAACTCCTTAAAAATCGCTTTGTTAATGATTGAGACAAACTGGGACACCCATGGAAGGGGAAAAAACCCCAGCAAAACCACTGAAATTATGAGCTTTACTTGAGAGAAGTATATGGAGTTTCATTTATGTATTTCAAATGCTGGGCTTGCTCATTTGCTGCTTGATAAATACTTAATTCAACATTTATTGATTACCAATTAATGTGAATATCTGTGCTTCAAGCCCTGCTTTTCTTCTGTGCATGTAACACTGGGCTTAAAAAAAACCCTTCTTTTCTTCCATTGCTGAAAATGATACTGCTTGTGTTTGTGAATCTATTCCCACATTTCTGTGGGCATGGATGTATGCAGGAGGCACAAAACCTTATTAAATTGTCAACTAGGGGGTACTTATGAACACACATAGTTAAACCACCCACTTGCAGTTTTGAGCCAAAGTGAGAACATGTTATTGTTTGGGCAAAGAAAAGCAAGTTCTTTATATTCTGTTCTTTAGGTAGAGAAGGGGAACTCTGCAAAAATCCATGGATCAAGCAAACAAAGTATTAAAAAAGTCCCTCCAGGTGATTTCCTAAGTGGTTATAAAGAAATAAAATTCTGTAAGAATACTAAATTTGGGGCAGTGTTGTTTTAAAGCTACTAACTTTACAAAGCAAGTGCTGTGCTATTAAATTTAGGAAAAGTGGTATCTGAACCATGGCAAAAAATGTTCATTATTATAATCTTTAAGAGCTTTGTTATATCAACAAGACACACCTGATCTGTTCCTCTGGGCCAGACTCAGCAATCATGAGGGTCACATAATAACAACTAAATGCAAACAATCTATGAAGTTCTGCTGCTCAGATTTTAATCTGCTGCAGAAATGCAACTCCCGTGTTCCAGGGATGACACAGAGCTACAGGTTTTACTTCTCTGGTCTCACACCTTACTTTGCTGCAGCTGTGCATTTAGGCCACTTGGATATGACACCACAAGCATTGAAAAAAATGTATGGAGACTGAAGACAAGTTCAATCAAATACAACATAAAGAGATACAGCACCAGCTCTAAGTTATAATGCTTCAAAATTGGTGTACCTGTCCATAAATTTAAGGATTTAGATCAATCTGTGAGGATGTTCTTATTAGAACAAGATGAAAAGTGTTCCACTGCAGCTTTTGAAGGGGAAAGCAAATCCCTCCTCTGCCTATCAATCTCAGCACTTGTTTCCTCAATCGGATCAACAGGGTTGTTAATTTAATACAAACTCATCCTTTAAAAATAAAACTGATGATTACAGTAAGCAGCACAACCACTTAAGCCCCAAAGCTTTATTACTACCAATGGACAGTCTGGGCATTTATTTGGCAGATTTTCCATAAATTCTCTCTTCATTCATCTTCGTATTATGCACTGAATAAAGCCAGCCAGCATTTACTGCCACAATTACTGGGTCATTCTGCATGACCTGTGCCACAGGTTATCACACTGAACACTTATTTTTAATACACTGCTACTTATCTGAGGGTTCTTCTGAACTACAGCCTCTTCAATTTGAAGACTAAATGAACTAGATTTATTTCTTGGATTGCATTTCCCTGTATCTACATAATGTGCCATCTTAGAATGTAGTAAAGTATGTAAAGTCTCACATTGCAGGTCTGACAGGTTGCAAAACGTAAAGAAAGTCACTAAAAGAGGCAAAATCCAAGTAAAGCTCATACTTCCATGTTTTTCTGGAGGGAATGGAAGTTTCTTTCTGAAGTGGAAACAGCAAACATTGATCAGCTGCTATGTGCCAAAGCACAGGCCGTACAAGAATCAACATTTTTGCAAATCTACCGGTTTGCAGTAGAAAGATGTAATTTGATTATGGAGCTTTGACATGAAAAAATAGGTAACAATTGTTGAGTCAACATTTATTGCCAACTTTCCCATCACCAGTAGGCGCTGTAATTTGCTTTAGCAATGCAGAGAGATGGAGAGACTAGAGTGAGAAAAGAAATTGCTATTACTGCCACCACCAAGAATAGACTTATGAACCCTGCTGAAAGTGATTCTTCTGAAAGAAAATCTGTACAGACACATATTTGCTTATATTATTAGCACAAGGTGACATTTTAAAGAGCCAGATGCCAATCCTACAAACTTAAGTAATTTTAATATCAATTTAAGACTCTCTAGTATTTTTTTTCCTTCAATAAGCAATGACCATATATAAAAAATGGGACTAAGCAGTTCTTTTGGCTGTCAGAGCTAGAAGCAAAAATATTCTTTGTCAGTTACTAAAAACTTCAAAATCTAAACAGCCAGAGGAACCCAGGACCTTGAGGCAATGTTTTTGAGGTGCTTTTGCCTCCTGACTGACAGCCAGAGTCTCCATTTAAAATATGCAAAGAAAGGCTGTTTCAAACACAGACCAAAGAATCCCAAACAGGAATTTTCACAAGTTTCAATTCTGTACTGCTTAAACAAACCTAATGAAAGTTACTCCTGACAACTCAAAATTGTTCTGTGCCCATCCTTAAACACTTGATCGCAGCTGATCTCCGAAAAGCAACTGAAACTTTCTTCCCTTTGTCCTTGGGGGATGGCTAAGCTTTTCCAGAACAGTTCTACCTTACAACAGACAAGTGACATGAAAAAATTCAGCCCTCAATGTAAAAAGTCTGACCAAGTTAAAACTCATTGAAAACAAAGCTTTAAGATGAAGCCTGTACACAAGAACTGGATTAAAAATCACTTGGAGTGATACAATATCATGAAAAAGATATGACAAACCCCTAAAAGATGGTTCAAGCAGACTAAGTTATCAGTTAGCCCTGAATTTTAACTGAGATGTAGGAATGAATTTCTGTAAATACTGCCTCAGTTACTTCACCAGACCAGGCACAGGTTCTCAGCTTAGTCTGATCACAAGGCTGGGGCCTAACCCAGTGTACATCAGACAGCTGAAATAACTAAAACATTTTCTTAACAGCATCCTCATGATTTGGGTCAACATCTTCATTACACACTACAAAAGTGTGTTTAAGCATATATTCTAAATAATGAGACCTCAGACTCTGGGAAACCCTTTACTGTTATTGCAATAATGCTCATTCATCTGCTTTTCCTGTGAATCCAATTCCAGCAGGAAAGCAGAAATGTTCCAAGGGAAACAAGGCCCTACAGTCAACCCACACTGGGGTGGTTTGGCCTTACAGCTTTGCCCTGTGTAACTTTCAGGTAAGGGATGAAGAATGGTGTGTGCAGCTTTGGTGGGGATAAATCCAGTTTGTCTCTTATTGATATTATTGATAATATTGGGAGCTACATGCTCATGTAGACAGGGAAGAACCTGAATATAAAGCTTATGTCAAACAGAGAAAAGCAAAATCAGCAACCAAAATAAACCTAAACTATTCATCCCCTTCTCCATAAGGACTGTGAAAGGATGAGTAAATGCTCATGGCCTTACAAAACCACCAGTACTGCCACTTGCTTACATTCAGAAACAGGACTATCACTCTTTTCATAGATTACATTATACTGATTTCAGTCAGTGGTCTAATTGAATATATTAATAACCTGGAGCCTTATACCCAAGTTGTAGGGCCCACTAAGGCAAGGTCTCACTGATGAACTCGATGTTGTGTTTTAAAATTCACAGAGAGATGTGGCTTAAAACACAATCTTGCTGTGAGTTGAAGTTCACACCTTTATTCTCAGTCAGAACCCAAACACACTAACTTCTAGTACAACTTATTTCTATGCTTCATTTCAATATTCTTCTCTTTTCTGTCTTTGCCTATGAATTTTTAAAAATCTTAAAAACTTAGTTTTTAAGAGACATCATCCTGCATGAGCATGCAATAACATCCTTATAAAAACGTGTCTTGGCAATCAAAAAAGTCTATTCTGACAACTCCTTCCCATTTCCACCTTCCCTTCAGCAGAAACATTTCTGATTCCCTCTGAGCTCCAGCAGAACTGAGCACAGGAAAGGGCAGAGGCGGGAAAATGGTGCCTTTCAGCAGGGCATCAGTGATGATGCTTCCATGTGGTGCAAGGTGAGGACAGGAATGAAAAAGAAAGTTCCTGCTTGGAAAGATTCACGGCAGACTTCCCACAGACTCTGTAAGACCACCAGCTGCATCTGCTCA
This sequence comes from Prinia subflava, assembly GCF_021018805.1. Taxonomy (NCBI): domain Eukaryota; kingdom Metazoa; phylum Chordata; class Aves; order Passeriformes; family Cisticolidae; genus Prinia; species Prinia subflava. The sequence goes on along the minus strand of NC_086250.1, from coordinate 12,710,291 downwards.
CACTTGCAAGTTCTCCATGAGGACACAGAGGACCAGGGTTTTATTTGTATATTGACTTTTAGACAAAGAGTGAATAGAACTATAGCCCATGGGCCATATGCAGCTCACAAAATGGTTTGACTCCCCTAATTTAAAATTACTTTTGAAGAAGGTGTGCATGTACATATGTTTGTATATATGATATTGTGACTGAAAAATCATTCTAGGCACATACAGACACATGTATATACAATCATATACACTAACATTTAGATCCTCTTGCTATAACTAAATTCCAGTTTTTTCTCCAATTCTCTTTTTTCTTCTCAAAAATATTTTATTTACATGGCATCCTATGAAGGAATTTCATAGCACAACAGGCTCTAAACAGCACTGGGAATACTCAGCAGCCATCCCCAGTGGTGCCAACTTTTTGAATCCAACAGGTTCTAAACAGTCTACTGGGCATCTTTATTTTAAAATATCCCTTTTAATACAAGTGGCTATGCAAAAGGAGTATTTTCCCTGATGCTGTGTAAGACAGACTGAACAAAGTACAACCTAGATGTTGGTGCAGCATTTCTACTGTTTCAAATCTTCAATGTAATTTCAGAGTTATTTTTTCACCCTCCTGTCTCCAGGGCAGACACTAATACAGCACCTTCCAAACACAGCCACTGTCATTATTCAGTCCACTTGTATGCCCCCTCTTCAGCACACTCGTGTGGCCCAATTTATTCTCAGTCATTCAAGTTTAGTCATTTTGCTTTGTTTTTTTTTATCTTACCTAACAGAGACTTTCTTTGTTGCCAGAAGTTAGCATTGCTTTCTGAAGTTTTACTAATTAGCCCAGGTTTCAACTTGTCAAAAACGTGGGTGGGTGGAGCAAATATACAGCACTATAAAATATTCATTTCTCAGATCCAAAAATGTCTTACAAGCTATGAGGAAATTCTGCTACGTGATGTAGCTGGGTATCTACAGAAATTCTGAGCAGTTACTCAAACTGCAGCATTCTGCCCTTATTTACCTCCTGAATTCCTGATTCACAACCTGCACATAACACTTCTGATTATGCAGAGTAGGAACCACTCAGGCCTGATCTAATTTGTACTGACAGTAAAATCTTTGCTCTTAAAAGAGAAACCACCAACAACTAGCATTTTTCAGGATTGGTTTCTTCCAGAAGTACTGAAACAGTTTCACCTCTATCCACAGAGTTTCTCTCCTGAAAGCTCAGATGTGCCACTCTGTCACCTGTGTCCTCACACAGCCCAAATGAGGCACAGCAAGGACCAGTGAGCTACAATAAACCAACAGTGAGCTCTCATGTCTTAAGAAAAGTATCATTTTACACAAACAACTAATTCAGGAATTTCAGAAATAGCTTAAGGTCAATTGCTTAGGTGTATCAAATGTGTCCCCCTAATAAGAGAATCAATGCCTCAAGGAAAAATTCCTTTGTTATTAATGAAAATACTTAAACCAGAATAAACTAATTACCTGTTTCTCTGTTTAATCCTCTTGCTGAGCGGAAAAAAAAGCACTTCACCTCTAAGAAGAAGTGTTTTTATTCTATTAAAACCTCTCACAAGGTTAAGAATGCTGCAACCACCTGACCAAGGAGAGCAACAGCAGGCCAGGCCTCACTCTGAGTCCGCCCACTTGATGCCAATCAATCACTCAAGAATAAACAATTATCAATTATAAGCAAGTTGACAGAAAGAAGAAACACCCCAAGGATTTCCAATCTGCAGAAATGTATCCATTGATATGACCAAGCAAATGTCAATGCCTGGAATAATTAACATGGTGACTCAGGTGAGAGCTCTGCCTTTGCATCTGGGAAGTTTTGAGCTTTACCTGTCTTGTCTTTGCTGATGTTTCAATGAAAGGAATTCCATAACTTCTTGCTAAATCCTGAGCTTGTTTTGTGTCTACTGTTCTGGAAGGCAAATCACATTTGTTTCCTACTAGCACCATTGGGACATCTTCTGAGTCTTTAACTCTCTTTATTTGTTCCCTAAAAACAAAGAAGAAGAAGAAAAGATTACATTTAACAAGTATTAATAGTTTATATGGTAGATTTAAAAACAGTTAAAACATTACATTAACAGAGGTGAACATCATTCTTTGTGTTAATCTACTGGACATGCATTATTGGAAGCCACTAGGAAATAAACTGACCAATTCTGTCACCAACAAGTTTAGCATCTTACTAAACAAAAATCAACCAACCAAAACCCTGACATTTTACAAACTACTATAGATGTTAACGTCATTACACTGCTTTTAATTTTTTAAAAACTTTTTAGCAGCTAATACCACAAAAAGCTCAACAAGCTCCGGTATTAATCATACTACTTACCTCTCATATTCAATGCTCATAATACTCAATTCATTTGCCAAAACACTGCCAAAATCTCTAGGTCTGCTATCTTGATTTTGGTTTGGTTTTGGGGGGGAGGTTGTGATTTTATTTTGTTCTTTAATTAAAGACAGCATTAAAAAATCTGCACTTAGGGGGTTTAAAACTTTGAAGACTACTGGTCTGGCTTTCTACAGAGAGAAGTTTGCTAAGAGTCCTTTCAAGTACTAGTTAGAAAGCATCTTGAAAGATGTTAAATGTACTTGTGAAGAATCTTGAATAAAAATCATGAATTTCATTACTTTTGCCTTCCCAAATAATCTCACAGTGTGTTCCTTAATTAATACAGACACTATTTCCAGCTCTCTCTGATCATTCAGCTTCAAGTCTGGAAGGTCACCCACTGGTCTGTCAATGTACAGAAGAAATTCCAGCCCTCAGCTCCCAATACTCTTTGAAATAAACTGTGAAGGTCTTCTTATGCAAATCTGAAACTCTCCTTAAAAACAAAAACTCCTCATGAAAACCTCTATGCTCCCTCTTCCCCTCACACCAACATCTTTCTTGCCTTTTTCTCTTCCTCTTCTAAACCCACAGGAAACCCATTTGCAATATATTATTTTTATTATTACTACTACTACTACTACCACCTTACTGTGGATAGATTAATACATGTTTGGGACCAACCTTAGGCTGATGCTGATAAACTCAGTGATCTTTTGTGGGAGTTGCATTGGTTTCTAATAGAATACCCAGGGAGAATTCAGGGTAACAGTAAGGTACCTTACAGTAAAATCATTATAAATGATCTGCTATGGTAATCACCAGAGACTGCTTCTATTCCTAAATTAGTGTAGTGGACAAAGAAAGCATGAGTTGGAATTCTTAACTAATTATTTAAAAGAAGATAATATGAAGAACTTAGTAACAGGTTGGTTTTTACTGTCATTCTGAAGCTTTGGTTTTCTGGTGCTTCTCAGGCATCAGGGCTCACACAGGTTACCTTCCTCACAAGATTCCCCAGGTATTTCCCCCTCCAGCCCCAAACAAAACCAGGAATTGATATTATTGTCTGTACAATTACAACAGCTTCAGTCTCTCCATCTTAGCAAACGATTGTATCAATGGAATGGACAGAATGTATCTTTGGGTAAGTCTTGACTCAGAATACTAAGTAACAATAATTTACACCTCATCTATGAGCCAGGCAGATTTTCAGATTCCAAATAACAGATGCACAAATAAGCTGCAATATTGTTAATTTTCAGATTTTCCCTATTTCAATTCAGATCAGTGTATTATCCAGAGGAAGAACAAGCCTCCTGCCCACCTAATACAAGGGCTGGTGGATTATCTCTTCATATACACACCTATAATGGTGAATATCTTCAAAAGACTTTGTATTGTTTATGGCAAACACACACAAGAAGCCTTCCCCTGTTCTCATATATTGGTCTCTCATCGCACTGTATTCTTCTTGACCTGCTGTATCAAGAATATCCAAGAGACAGGTTTCTCCATCAATTACTACTTGCTTCCTGTAGGAATCCTAGGGGAAAAAATACACCTTGGTTAGGCACAAACAGATAAGGTTTTGGACATCAGTAAATCTGGAGATAATCAAATTATTCACCAGCAATGAGAGTGACTGAAAAGGTTTGACAGTGCTTCAGCTTGCTCAGTCTGCTAATTTTGTTTTTTCAACTCCAATTTGTCCCTCATTCTAAGCTACAAGAATGTACAAAATAATAAACCAGAAAGAATACACAAGTAAGACAACTCCAAAAATCTTTGAAAGGAAGAATAAAAATCCTTCATTGTTTAGGACAGGAAATCTGTTTTGTATGCCTGAGCAGGTGTGTATAATGGTATCTGTTATTAAGTTATCAAAGTTGAGCTGATATATTTGAAATTCAAGCTTTTCAGCCAGGACAGACTAACAGAGCCATATTAAAACCCTGATGGGCTGGTTCACAGAGATGTCAGAACAAATTATTTCAATGCTATCAAATCAAAGCTTTCAGGTCACTGACTCAAGTGGCTAAAATCTGTACAAAGTCCCACGAGCTAGATTTTATTACATCCCCCTTTCATGCCAGGCCTCTATGAGTACACAGCTTTAGCAGTAAGAAGGTGAGCATTACATGCCCAGTAACTTCTATAAACACCTCTGTGCTTGAAATAAAGTCATGGCAATGAGCCTGGAAAAGGTGTCATCTACCAGCACCGTGAATTGTTCCCAGTAAGCAGCTCTTGTAACAAATAACAGGTATGAACACAAGCTCCTGCTTATCACCTTTCAGCTTCCTTAGCCAGAGATTAACACAACATTGCTGCTGCTCTGACACTATACAGGAGTGAACCTAAGCTACTGGAAAGGGAATTAAAGAATTAAAATTACAATTCTAGCCAGCTGCAAGGTGAATTCAGAACAACCTTTCTTCCTTTGTACCCATTTTTGGGCACGGTACGCTTACTCTTAGGCACCTTCTATCCATTTTTAATTTTACAAGACTCTTCTTTCCTGTTGCTCGTGCTAAGAAACAAGCAGGAGATAATTGTAAAAAACAGTATTTTAAACTAAACCAACTCTGTAATCTCACATTTACTGTTAAATGTCATCCAGGCTCATAATATCCGGTAAAACAATACTTGCTGTTTATCTTAAAGATAAAAAGTTTGCCTCCAACATGATTTTGGGACTATTTATTTCACAGAAGCTCAAATACAGTGTTCAGGAAAGAAGTGGGCAAGTTACTTCAGAAACTTATAAGCCATGTTTAAATATTGATACAGATGAGAAACACACAAGCTCCAACGTGTTTTAAAATAAAGTCAAGATTCTATCTTACTGCTTAAAGGGGAAAAAAAATACAAACTCCCCCCCAAACCTAAGGATGCATCTTCATTCCAACACTTCTATTCATGAGCAGATCCCCCATGTCCTAGGATATATTTATCACAATACTGACAGAACTTCTATCATTATACCATACATATTTACAAAGCTTGCATTTTCTCTTGCAATTTGACTGCTAGTTCAAAAATATGAAAAGCAGTCCTTGAAAAGCCTGTACTATTCCTTCCCATCTTAAGGACTTCAAAGAGAAAGAAATTCCCCTCAACTGAGCTCTAAACAAAAGCTTTAAGTAACTTTCATCAAAGAAAATAATTTTTAAAAGAAAATAAAATAGCTTTTAAGGACTGCCTACCATGTTAGTAGTAGCAGCAAAGATGCACCAGCCATAAAGCACAGCACAAACACAAGAACTACTATTCTGAAGTGTTAAATTGCTTTGCCACTTCTGGGGTAAAAATCTTTGTGACTACCTAGTGAAGAGACTTGAAGCAGAAGGAAAAGAGAGATGTGTGAGAGCAAACTGAAGCTTATGATTTCCAGACAAGTGAAATAATAAATATTTTGATTTTTGGCCCTTTTTGCCTTCCCCTTTGCAAAACATCAAACCTGAAACCAGATATGCCATTATTAAGTAAAAACAACATGTAAACTGTAAATAATGCAAACTAGAACATTAATTCCTGATTCCTATCCAGTTTCAAATATGAAATTTCAGTTTTTCCCCAGTATACAGTATGTAACTTTTAAAAATTTCATTGATTGCTTCACCTGCTTTTATTGGCCTTTTGCAAGCCATAAAAAAGCAAGAATTATGTTAAAGGAGTAACAATTCCATCTGCTCACAAGCACTGATAAGAAAATGTGATATGAAATCTCAGCTTTACATTACATACGGAATTTAGCTTTAAAAAAAATCCCAGTGCTTAATAAATCCCATCTAGGCAAGTAATTATTACTGCACAAAACTCCATTATACCAGAGATTGAATGCTAAAATATCTTAGCTACTGAGACTAAGCTATCACTAAATATTGGTGCTTGTTTCATGAGGGCACAAAGGTCATTTAAGAACACGGACTTAAATATCAGTACTCCTAAATCGGACGAGGGATTTGGCTAATCCAATTTCAAAACCTCTGAAAAGCAGCTACAAGAGCTGTTCTTTCTCTGTGACATTTAAAAGACAACACATATTTAGGGCTGAAATGTCCTGAAAGTGCAAAAAAGCTAAAAAATTGAAGAAATCCAAGTGAGCACAAGTAGGACTTACTCAGCCTCGGCCAGTAGAGGGCACTGCCCCAACTGCTCAGGCCAGATTTACAATGGTTGCTGCCCATTTAATTTAAAATAAAACACTTAAAATTACTTGGCTATAAATCCTTGCTCGGACATCTCCTTCAAATAAAGCACTGGACTGTGAAACACACATAAAGCATCGATATCTGAACAACTGCAGCCACCCAAACACTCATTTTCAGTCCTCCCCCTGCCCTGCCATCTGCTGTGCTCTGATTTGAGTAATAAAACACTCAAGCAGGCCCTGAAACTTGACGTTTTCCAACCAGGTTATTTGTTGAATCATTAGATTTGTTCCACCAAAAGACAGCAGCAAAATTAACACTGTAAAGGCACCTGTGATTAAGTAATTAGTGTGGTTTTTCCTCTGCTGCACCATATGATGTTTTCACAATATGAGAATTTTAGAAGTGTGCAGTTTCATTCTGTTAATCAGGATATATTTACAATTATTCAGTAACTGTGCAGTTATGAAATATACCATGGACAACAAACACTAAACTATCTTCTCCATCTCAACCCAATTATTCAGCTTGATTATCTGCCGGGAAAGAGAGTATTCTGCTGTATGGCAATGAAAGAAACAGCAGTAAGTGGCAAACAACAGCAGTGACACAACTGAACTATCCTATTTACCCATCAAGGCAATTTTAGCCCTTCTCCTCATGCTGCCTAAAGCCCATTCCACAGCTATTGTTCTCTGATCAGCATCACAACTGCACCTACTCAGGAAGCACCACCACCAGCTCTTTTCAACTAAGTGGGATTCTGACCAAGCATGAACTGGAGCATTTAAACCCAATTTTCATTTTTGTTTCCCACTCTAAATCACAGCCTGCCCTTGATGGAACTGAATTACTACTTACTCACATGTGAGCACACACAAGGCCAGTCACCAAGAGGAGGAAGATACAGTTTCCGTCCTCGAGGTCTCAGAATTTACAAGATAAGAGCAGGATCTAGTAGACAAAAACTTGTAAAAGGAGCAAAAATGAATGCTGCTGCATGGACAAGCTGTGAATGCTGGCAAAACCTATTAGGTTGCTTAATAACCAGTTAATTTGGTGTCATTCTTAAAGAACACATGGATTCTGGACCACAGCACTGAATTTGCAGCTGCCCCATCCCTGGAAATGGCCAAGGTCAGGTTGGACAGGGTTTGCAGCATCCTGGTCTAGTGGAAAGTGTCCCTGCCCACGGGAACAAGATCATCTTTAAGGTCCCCTCCAACCCAAAGCAGTCTATGATTCCATGGATAAAAGACAGTTCTGGAATTTTCAGGTTCATTCCATGAGCAACTGTATTTCCATTTTACTATTTTACATTAAAAATGTATTTAATGGCCTTCAAATCACTCAGCTGGTTGAATAGCAAAATCCCTCAAAATGCTCCAGGAATACTGGCATTTAAGTTTCTGTGTTCCTGAATTGTTTACACAGTGACAACTTCTAAGATGGAACCTGCACAGCACTTTCTGCAGTGCTTAAACACACCCTCTAACCTAAGAGAATCTCAGGCAATTATGAACAAGCATCAAAGACCAACAGCCTCCAAAGGTCCTTTTGAAGGAAAAAAACCTTAAATGCCATTTGGCTTGCTCCTCTCAGCAAATTCTGTGTGATTTTAGAGAATATTTGGGGTTGTTGTTGTAAGACTTCATATCTTAATAACTGAGAGAGCTGCTCTGCTGGTGTAAGTTCAAACAGAGCTTTCTGCACAGGTCTAGTCACAAAACCTTCTGCAAGCAAGGTGTTATTTGGCCATGCAAGAGACAGACAAGAAGACACACAGGCACTTGAAACAACCTCAAGTCAACACATCTCTGTTTGGGCTCAGGCCCTCACTAAATTTGTGCCACCTCAGGGCACTGGCTCCTCTTGCTTGTGTCTCCCTGAAAATCACTACCTACACACTTCCACGTCTCCATTTTAAGCCCAGATTTAAGCACTTGTGATTCCTTCACGTGAGCCTGGAAGTGCCTTGCTGGATAAACATATAAATGAAGTCATGAGATGTACAGCTTCAGTGCTGGGAGCATAAAAACCTGGGGTAAGTTATGGTGTCATTTCTCCTTTTATAGAGTCAGAGGTTGTTAAATGCAATGATCCACAGGAGATTTCAGACAACACCGGTATTTTTCTTGTATTTAAAAGGCAGAGCTTGCCTTCTCATTATAAACCTTTAAAACATCACAACTTTTAAAGCTTAAATACAATTTCAAACTTTGCTGTACTGAGCCATGTACAGCAAAGAAACCATTCCAGAAGCTGTCTTATAACATTTTCTCTAAATAGAGAAACACACACTGGCGTGTTTAAACAAAGAAAAAATAAAACCAGCTCCAATTTTTGCTTAATTCACTGCAGCATTCTAGGACACATTTCTCCCTGTGTGAAACAGATCCCAGCAATAGGAGCTGAGAAAGACTGTCACACACATTTCACAACCACTAATTTTCCTTCTTATCAAAGGAAAAATGTCCCATTTAAGAGGTTGTACAAAACTATGAAGAGTTTCCCCTAGTGTTTTCAAGTTTTTGAAAGAGTGTGCAAATACTTTGTCACAGAGATCCTAAACACACCAAGGATACATGGCAATTAACACCATGCTTTTAATTGATCAAAACTGGTAATTTTTTGCTGCAGCTGTTGTTCCACAGCCAGATGAAGAAGCACAGCAATTCTGTCTCCAATGCAGACCATTATCTCTGAGCTCTTTACTATAAAGCCCTGTCCTTGTTGTAAGTCCAAAAGCAAACAAGCACCATTACTAACTGATAATCTCCCCTCACAAAAAGTACGAGATGGAAGTGTTTACCTCTATTGTGGGGTCATATTCATCCACAAAGTGATTCTGGATTAGCTGTATTGTCAAGGCGCTCTTGCCTACACCACCAGCTCCAACCACCACAAGTTTATACTCTGTCATTTTTTTAGCAGACCTGATGACAAAGAAACCAACATTAAGCAGAGCTGGGCTCCCACTAACGAGGATGCTGCCGGTGCCTTCTCATTCAGCGTCAGGATCCTCTACTATTACCGGGAAGCAGCTCCCTCCCTGCAAGACAAGACAAAAAGGGATGAAGGAATGCCGTTCCTCAAATATTACACACACAGGGAATGCAGAGCGGGCACTCGGCCGACAGGCAGCGGTCACAGAGATTAAAAGAATACAAAATAAGTTTAAAGAAAAATCACTAAATAAATTAAAAAGGCGCTGAATTCCGGGAAAGGCCAGAGGAGTATTTAGTGCAGGGAATTAATCCGTGCAGGGATTTAGCTCCCCGCTGCTTCCTCCCGGTGCCCGCCCGGGTTTCCCGGAGCGTCCCAGCTCCCCTCGGGATGAAGCTCACAGCCGGGAACGCACCTCCCGCGCCCGGACAGGAGACAGGGCGGGCACGGCTTCCCCGGCGGCTTCCCCTACACAGTTTAGGGTGGGTTTTATTAATTTTTAATTGCCGGGCGAGCCGTGCCTGCGGGACCCCCGCGGCTCCGGGGCATCGCCCGCCCCGCCCCGGCTCCCTCTGCCCCCGCCAGCGCCGCGCCCGCACCGCCCCAACTTTCCGGGTTTAAGGATTTGGGAGAAGGGCTGGGGGGGAAAATAAATCCATGAGAGCTCAGGGAAGGGCGGGGGATGTCTCGGGCGAGCGCCGGGTCCCGCAGGGCGTTGGCCACCTGTCCCCTCCCGCCGGGAAGGACCGGGAATGCGGCTCCGGGGGATGCCGGCGGGAGCAGCGGGGGTGCGGGATAGGAGAGGGAAAGGGGGACGGGAGGGGGAACGGCGACGGGGGAGGAAAGGGGCGCCGGCTGCACTTCCCACCTCGAAGGGAAAGCGGGGAAGGGAGGAAGGGAGGAAGGAAGGAAGAGGGTCGCCCCGGCTCGGCGGGGTGGGGATAGGCGGTACCTTGGCTGGCCGTGCCGCGGGAGCTCCCGGCACCCGCCGTGCCCGCGTCGCGTCCCTTCCTTTCCTCTCCTTTTCCTTCCCTTGGCGCTCGCGTCCCTTCCCTTCCCGTCCCGGTGCGAAATGGCGGGGGACGGGCAGGGCTGGGCGGGCGCTGCCCAGGGAGCCGAGCACCGATGCACGGATGGACGGCCGCGATCGATGCACTCGGCGCTCCAGCGCCCCTTGCGGCAGCGCCGGCACCTCCCTCCCGCTGCCGAGCTCTGGGCCGCGGGTTCGAGACCGCATCCGGCCACTCGCGTGTCCAGTCCTGGGATCCTCAGGGTGAGGGAGACACGGAGCGGATGCTGAGGAGATGATTTAGGCTGGAAAGGCTGAGAGAGCTGGGGCTGCTCGGCCTCGAGAGGGGCCCTCAGCCCTGGGTGTCCCTGTGTGCAGGGAGGGCTCCGAGCAGGGCCCAGGCTCTGCTCCGGGGGCCCAGCAATGGCACCAGGGGAACGGGCAGGGACTGATCCCAGTTCCACCTGGGCAGGAGGAAAAACGGCTTGCACAGATTGCCCAGAGAGGTTGGAAATTTCCTTCACTGAGGATATTCCGGAGCCATCTGGACACAAGCTGTGCCCTGTGCTCTGGGATGGCCCTGCTGGAGCAGGGAGGTGGCACCAGGTGCCCCGCTGAGGTTCCGTCCAGCCTGACCCATTGTGGATTCCATGGGGCCAGAGGATGCGGATTTGGGACCGGGGAGAGGCTTGGAGGAGACATTTGGGAAGAGTCCGTCCGGGAAGTGCGCGCTCGAGGGCGGTGAAGGGAAATGTGTACAATTCCAGCATTTCTTCGCTGTTTCCCCCTTCCCTCACAGCCCATGGGGACCCTGGAGGGGAAGAGGCACAAGAGCCACCGTAAGGCTTGGGACAGGCTCGTCCAGGACATGTGGGCTGCCCGGACAGGCAGTGCCTGGTTACACGTAAAGAGTGATTTTATCCATCATGGAAATGTCAGCAGAGGCTTTGTGGAACTGCTGCGACACTTACAAACCACATAAAGTTGGTCGGCTTTCAAAATAAAATGCAAGGTTTGATTATTAGCTCTGAATAAAGGTTAATAAACACAGTGTTTGGGAATTTTAAACAAGTTAACAGATGCATAGTAAATTATGATTTCTTATTAAAAGGCTAAAACCGTAACTCCCTGTAACTGAAAACATAATCACAGAATGGCCTGAGTTGGAAGGGACCTTAAAGATCATCCAATCCCACACCCTGCCATGGGCAGGGACACCTTCCACTATCCCAGGGTGTTCCCAGCCCCGTCCAACTTGGACTTGGACACTTCCAGGGATAGGAAACTCTTTATGATCCCCATTTCACCTCTCCCACAAATTTAGGTGTCAGTAACCTAGTAATTTTTGTGTTAAAGGTTATTAGGTTGTTTCCCAACGGCCGCAATAAAAAAAAAAAAAAACCCTCACAAAAATGCATGTGACAGAGTAATATGAGATCATCTCGCAGATCAGGGTTATTAATTAGGCTGCCTCACATGAGCAGATGTAAAACCCAAAAGTCAGACTTGCTTTCAAAGAACAAGTAGCCTGGTGGTAAAACCACATGCTTGGGATGTGGGAAACCCTGAACCCACACAGCCACAGCTGGGATCAGAAGAGTATCCGGAGAGCAGCTGCTCTTGGCAGAACCTTCTCCATGAAAACTTCAGGTCTTGATGACAGCTTGTGCTGTCCTATCTCCATAGGATCTCGATGAAATGTGCAAACAATCCTTTTGCATGTCATGTGGAGGGAAAACGAGTTGCTAGGATTCTGGAAAAAGCAGAATGCAAAGCTGCAGTTTTTTGTGCACAGATTTGTTTATAAATGTCTGTTATGAAATTGCTTTTTGCTGTATTCGCATTTAATTCAGAAATATCTTCTCGTGCGCGTGTGTGGAGTGGTTTGGAAACAAGATCAAATAAATGAGCTGATTAAGAACATTAAGTGCCAGCCCATTCACTGCATTGATATGAAAGCTGATGGATGATAGGCAGCACAAGTGATGGAAAATCTCTTCGATTCTGTGGAAGTTTTTTCCTATGAGTTACCATCTTAATTTTAGTGATTGTTTCTTCAGTGTAATTTGCACAGAGAATTCTGAACATGTGCAAAGACGATGCACACCCTCAGATCCCAGAACTGTGCTGCAGCTAAATACTTCTGTTAAAACATATTTTCAATTCAAAGATTTATTAACAATGGCAATAAAATATTCTAGTCCCTGGCTTCTGGATCCTCCATGGATATGGAACATTGAGGGCAACACCAGTCACAGCCCGTTACTCCAATAAGATGCTTCCCTTATGATATCAAGCACCAGGCCAAGTATAATCCCACATTTACAGTACTCAGATTTGCCCATTCCTAAACATGATACAATAAATTCAGTGAAATTTTAGTTTTGAGAATATAGGAGCATTCCTCACCTGTCAGGAGTTGCAGGCTGGGGGGGCAGGACATGTAAAATTCAGCTCCAGCCTGGGGATGAATAGTAAGCTTTCCCTGTTAACAGAGAGCATCAGACAAGCTGGGACAAGAGTTAATTTCCCCGTGGCTTTTCCTGGCATTGAACTCTATGCAAAGCAGATGCAAAGCCACTGTAATGTTAGCACAGAAAGGTAAGTGGGTTTTGTGCAACTTCAGGTTTGCCTGCTGTGAATTAGGAATATTAGTAAAGGGAATTATTTTAAAATAGGCCAAGGGTGGTAGTGATACCTACATTGCCAGACAGGCACCAGCATGGATTCAGTCCTGGCCATGCAGTGATGCTTCCCTGGGTTTAGCCAGAGATCACTTGGGATCTGCCAGCCTTCAGGTTTTACCTTTGCCTCTTCTCCCCCCAGGAAAATTAAGGCTTTTAAGGAAGTCATGCCAACTTATTTCTGCTGCTCACTTGTTGAGATCACCTACAGAAGATTTTTCATTTTAAATTCTATTTAGAACAGTACAAATGTGCTTGCAATTTTTTGTCTGCTGACACAGCAGGATACAATTATATTTCCCAAGACTTTTAACTCACTAACTCTACTCAAGACAGGATCTACAAGACATTTATACAACAGCGTACAGTGAACTTAAATATATAAATATTTGCATCCATAGATAAATATCTCTACATGTACAGTTTGGAATATCTAAGTTTATATTAAAATAAAGGCTATAGTTCTCATGAGATGCTGACTTTTATGCCCTGTCAAATGTCCTGGAGTGGTCTGGGGGACTCCAGTAATTTTACATGTATAGATTGAAGTCTAACAAAGCTGAACTCAGATTATGAATACAGCAAGTATAGGCTCATCATGGTGAATGTGAACGTGTATTGCCCCATCATTGCAAATCTCTTTCAAATTATCTGATGGACTCCAAGAAATCCACAAACACTAAACCAAAAATTATATTTCAAACCCTCAGCTATGTGAAGCACAAGTCTAGGTCCTGCTCCTTTGGCTTCAGTTGCAGCTTGGTTGGCCACTACCCACTTTAAGCACAGGAATAGCACAAGGTCTTGCAAACCTTCCTTCTTTTTTTAAACATGTAGGCACTAAAGGAAACATGGCTAATGTATATTTCTGCAATAACATTAGATTTCACTTGAAAATAACACGCTAAGGTATATGGTATTTGTGGATGGTTTGACTCTCAGTTTAATTCAGCTGTCTCTGACTTTTTGAATATAGTGCTCTACTGAAAATGGGGTGGGGAGAAAGGAATAGTTCAACTGTGAACTATTCTTTACAAAACTGGATGCTTTTGCCATCCCACTAATGTCATCTGGCATTAATTAACATAGCATCTCTCTAATTATATTGTCAGCATACAGCCACCAAATTAAAATACAAAGAGAATCATTAAAATTTCCCATTTTAACTTTGGCATTTCTTTTAAAGCACTATTTTTCAACTTTTGTGTATGTAGGAAGCCATCCAAACCCCACTGAAGTTAATGGGTTTCATCCCAATGGGGCACAGAAATGTTTGGAAAAAATCAATGGGTTGTCCAAACTGCCTCTCTGAACCAAGTGATTCAATGCCTCTTTTCTGCTGTTGGCTCCAGAAGATCAGCACCCAAAACTGAGGGTGCAGGGCTGGTGGGTCCCTCAAGGGAGTGAGGACCATCCTGTGGGGAGGAAGAGAGGGCATTAGGCACAGTGGAAGTCCACCATACCTCTGTTCCCTAAAAGGAATGGAAGGAAGAAGGACTTAAGTAGATCTCTGCTACCTGAGACAGAGTGGAAGAGCAGGAGGGTTGCAGCATAACCTGCCTCCATCCCAGGCTGCTGTGTCACACCAGGATCAGCTGCCCCTGGTGCTCTCCTCGTGAGTTTTGTGGCTCTTTCTCCAGTGGGGAGAGCTGTGGAGGAGAACTGGTGCCTTGGCAGAGTGTGTGCTCCCAGACAGGGAGGGCTCAGAGGCTTTGAACAAACACTTGGGTTCCAGCTAAGTCCATCCTGCCTCAAGGCAGCCTGTCTGTGGCAAGAGGAATCCATGTGTGACTGATCCAGGCTGAGGGCAAGCCCAGAGTAAAACTCTGCTTTGATTTTGCCTTTTGGCATGGCCTGGAGCTCAGTCCTGCTATCAGTGAATGGCATTGCTGCCACTTGCTTGTCCCTGGCCTTACACATTAGCACTGTCTGCCCTTCAGCATCACTGGCCTCTGCAGGCATCCCTTGGTGTTATTAAAATCTTTGGGATCAAGCTGATTTCTACTTCACCAAGAGCTTCACCTCTCTGGAGTTCGGAAAAACTGTACATCGCCCTGAGATGATCAGAAACACATGGAAAAATATTAAAATGGTTCCTAAAGAGAGAGAAAAAAAAAGAAATATTTTCTTTCCAAGACTTTTACTGCTAAATTTTTACTTCTGGGGAAAAAAAGAAGATGCTTGTCAGCACTTTAGAAACTATGTTCCTTTTTCCACCTCAACAGCCCTTTGCCTATTTTGCCTAGATCTGTTAAGCTGAGTATTTGCTACAGCTCAGGACAAGGCATGGAGAGCTAATGTTTTTCAAAGAAATAAAAACGTTCCAGCAGCAGTAGCAGCTCACATTTTTCTTGGACAGGATGTATTTCCCCAGCTCCCCTGGGAAACTCGAAGCAGAATCCCAGGGTAGCCCTTCTCACTGACTGCTGTGCTTGGGTGTCAGCTGTTTGGGGAGTATGAGGCAGACTGGGAAAATCAGTCTCTGGAGATGCTGGACAACTTGAAGACTTAGAGAAGGCTGGAAGCTTCTGACCTCAGTGATCCACAGACCTCTCAAAGCTTGGAGCCTGAAAAGCCAAGGCACCCAGGCTTGCAGTTCAGGGAACTGCCTGATGACTTTGGAGCAAGCAAGTGGTTTAAACTGAAATCACCAGTTCCACACAGAAAATTCCAGGTGGCAAATCTGTGTTTCTCCATCAGGGCCATCACGTGGATGCAGTTATTTGCCATCAGAAGGCTGGTTAGCACAGGGCTGTGTTAATTCCTTCTGGGAGCCTGAATGCAGAGGGCAAGGAGCATGCTGGGCTCATCTTTTGTGGCCTTTCCCATGGAAAATGGGGTGCTGCCCCTTCCATGAAGATGTACACGTCTGTTGCTGTGGTACCTTCATGACCTGTCAATGATTCTCATTCACTGCTATCCCAAAAGCTAAAACATAGAGTGGCATTTTTGGCCTGTCACAGTAATGCAGGACTGGATTCCCTGTACCCTGTGGTGTCTGTGTTCATGCACACCAGTGGCAGAATCTGTGTGGGCAGGGCACATATGCAAAGCCACAAAATGGAAGTGGTAGGATTTTACACAGGGACAAGGGCAAGCACACACCCATGTTCCCAGGCATGGGGAGCTTAAAACACATCTGGTCTCTGAGAAGATCATTCTGTGAACTGAAACTAAGCATGAATATATAAATTTTCTGCTCATTCCTCTTGGTTACAAAGCACATTCTGGTAGGTGGTAAATGGTCTGGGACCGGTCTGTAGCCAGACCCTCCACCAGCATACAGGAGTGAAGTGTGAGTAGAGTGATACAAATGAACACTCTTGCAGCCAGGTTTGGGCTTCACAAGGTTATATTTGGAGCTAAGGTTTGGAACTCAAATGTGTGGAGGCTGAGAGAACCCTTCAGAGGCAGAGAGGACCCTTCCATCCCTGCAGTGGGAAACAGAGATGTGTAACTGGGACAGAACCTCTGGTGAGCTGAACTGTTCATTCCTGTTGCTGCCCAGGCACAAGGAGGCATTGGACAGTGGTTGATTCTGGGTATGGCCAGTGCCAACCAGATTAATCACCTGTATCCCAAATAACCAAGCTCTTCTCAGCACAGCACCTTCCACACTCTGCCAGAGCCATGGGCAAAAAGAAGAGGGTCCACACTACTCCTGCCTCTTCCCATCTGGTCTGCTGTCCCCAGTCTACACCTAAGGCCAGCCTAAATAAATTATGTGTGTTAATGTGTATTTTATATCAAACTAAAAAATGTTTTTTTGTTCTTAGTTTATGCCTGTGGTTGTTACTACCATAATAACTAAACAAACACAGGAAGAAACAAGGTCTGTAGCAGCAGCAGCAATTTGGTTACCTGCTTCCTCACACACACACACACACACACACACACATACACTCCAGGGCTAGAATTTCATGTCAAAAAAAGCTCACTGTACTGGAGGTTGCAGGTCCTGCTTTGCTGTGCTGTAATTCAGTTTTCATTCGGCTTAATTTCAGGAGACACCACTATCCATTCAGCAGCTGACACATGCAGAATTTTCTGGGAGTGGTTGCATTTACTCCAGACTTGAATCAGAATAAATTACAGCAAAATGTGTCTAATGGGGGTTAATAAGTCCACAAGAGTGTGCGATGGAAATGCATTTGGAAGCACTGCAAGAATCATCCTAGAATCTTAAAATCACAGAATTGTTTGGGTTTTAAGGGACTTTAAGGCTCATCCAGTTCCACCCCCTGCCGTGGGCAGAGACACCTTCCACCAGACCAGGAACACTGCCAGGGATGGGGCATGTGAACGCAGCTGGAAGTATTGCTGAGGTGTAACACCTTTAGCTGGTTCTAAAAATAAAAGAAACTTCTGTTTAATACCAATGTTGGGATTTTTGGGATTGCTTGCTCCTGCAGAGGCAGTTAAATAGATCCTGACATAGAGTACCAGGGAAGGAAATGTACATGTTTATTTTGGAGTGTTTGGATCACTGGATAAAAAACCTATAGGAAAATGGAAAACATGCAGCAGTAATTTATTTCTAAAGGGAAGGGGGAGAAAAGTCAAGGAAATTCCCTCACAGGCTGCTTGGAGCCAGGTTTTCAGCTGGTGTAAATCTGAGGCTAGGTTAAAGCTATTGGAAGCAGCTCACATCCTGTACCAATAGCCAGCAATGGTGACTTGAGGCCCTGAGGAGCTGGCGCTACCAGAATCCTGCATCAGGGTCTGCCCAGGGTTCTGTGCTGGCATCAGCTCCATCTCCCATCCCGAGTGCAGCTGTGCAGACAGGTGGGGGTCCCTGTCCCTTGTTATGTGTCAATAAACATGTTCCATGTTACGTGCCAGCATCTTCCTCCTGATCAATCTGTCAAGGCCCCCCCTGACCACATTAAAACACCACAAGAGCTTTGCAGCAATGATTCTCCCTCTCTTGTCCTTAGGTCCCAGCTCTCATCAGCTCTGCAGACTGAGAGCATGTTCTTTGTGACTTCCTTGATACGTTTGTGTTATCAGCTATTACATCTTTTATCACACATCATTGAATTTGATGCATCAGGGCTCCTACACAGCTTGCCCCTGCTCTCTAGGAATTCCACAAATAAATCACTGCCATGCACTGCAAACTGTCAAAGAGTTGCTGACATGCTCTGCAGCAGAAAGCTGGATAACCTTTGGCACTAGAACGCTATTTTTAAGTGCTTTAATAAAGAGCTCCATTGTATTTGAAAATGTACAGCTATGGTGAGAGGAGTTAATGGTTTGCACATGATGCATCACACCCATGATAAAATTCTTCATTGAAAAGTTAAAAATCTGAAGCAGTAACCACACACACAAAATTGTTAAGCATACTCTGTGGCTTGAAGCTCTTGCCTCTGTCTGAGCTTTCTGAGCACCCTTTGTGAAACTGAGCCCAGATTTATAAAAGCCAAGCTTAATGATCCAGATGCTTTTCCACACCACGGGGTCAGAGCCTTGGGCAAAGGTTCCCCCCATTCACAGCCAGGGGCTGGGGAGAGAAAGAGGTGCTGGATGTGTCCAAACAGCTGCCTCTTGGTTTTGTGAGTGGCCCACAGAAAAAGGACACCGAAGCATCTGTTCCTTGGGACAAGGCCGTGGTGTTTCTGCAAAGGGGAATTGACTGTGTGCTGTTTATAACCACCCTTGTGGTGATCAGCAAGTGTCAGTATGTTCTTTAAATAGACACATTACCCTAAGGAAACACCCAAGTCAGCACCTCTGTATCCTGCTCTTAGAGAGGAAACCTGACCTACAAGGCACCAAATTTTGCTGTCTCTTGGCTAAGGGGCAGAAATATTCTAGCTACGGCCTGACTGCTGCTTGCTTTTCTTGGAGAATTTGCTTCCTTCAGCTCTCAGGGAAGTCAGTTTTACTCTGGGGTGACTCCAGTTAGAATTGCTCAATAATTACACAATTGGCAGTGAGAAATGAACCAAGCCTCAAGGAACTGCTTCCTAAGTAAAGCAAGGATATGATCAAATAATTGATCAGTTTACAGATTCCTCATTAATTCTCACTAATTGCTGCTCTATATGAAAATATTTCCAAAATTTTGTCCCAGGAAATTGCTGCCCTTTTATCTGATGCTGAAGTCTGACTGTATGAATAATTCAAAACTAGACAAGACAAGCCACCAGAGAGTGTGTTAAGCAAAGTGAGGACAGAGATGCAGCTGATCAGAAGAAGAGAGAAGATGGTCTTCCTTCTTCCTCAGTGCCTACAGAGGAAAGTTCTGTACCACAGTTTACTGAGCTGATGTGCTTCAAAGAGAGAAGACTGAGAGCAGATCTCATCAATGCATTTCAGTATCTCAAAGGGTGACAAGGGGATGGTGCGAGGCTTTTTTCAGTGGTGTCCAGCAACAGGATGAGGAGCACTGGCCATAAACTAAATGCAAGAAGTTCCACCTCAAAATGAGGAAGAATTTCTGTACACTGAGAGTGGCAGAGCCCTGGAACAGCTGCCCAGGGAGGGCCTGGAGTCTCCTTCTCTGGGGACATTGCAAACTCACCTGGACACACTCCTTTTGTCACCTGCTCCAGGTGACCCTGCCTGAGCAGGAGTGTGGAGTGGGTGATCTCCAGAGGTCCCTTCCAACCCGAACTATTGTGTGATTCTGTGACAAGGAATGTCACCTACACACTTTTGAGGAATTTCTCTTAAATTCCCATCAAGCAGCACTGCTGGCAAAGCTTAGAAATCTGTTTGAGACCTAGGAAAGGAAGACAACAGAAGACTGCAAGATGTCATTGTACAAATGGTGTAGTTCACCAAAAATAAGACCCTGAAGACTTACCCCTGTCCTCACCCTACAATTATGGGGAGGGAGTGACCGTGGAACACAGCTTTTAGGACACCATGGAATATATTTGACCTCCAAGCAGTTCTCAGAGCACCTTGTCATACGTAATTAGTGAGGATGCTGCTGTTTATTTAGGGCTTGTGGTTATGAAAAATAGAACAAAGAGATTCGGGGGCTGGGTGGGGGGGGGATGGGCAGTAATCAAGGCAGTAAAATATTTTCTCTGCTTTCTATGCTTTTTCTCTCAGATTTTCTATCACAAAATCAAATCAAACCTTACCCAGTTAGCTCACTTAACTGACTCTTTTTTGATAGCACATGCTGTGCAAGACGTTTTTCCTACATTCCCTTTTGCCTACCATCCTTCCATTTGATTCTTGCTGTATCATC
Organism: Prinia subflava; assembly: GCF_021018805.1. Classification (NCBI taxonomy): domain Eukaryota; kingdom Metazoa; phylum Chordata; class Aves; order Passeriformes; family Cisticolidae; genus Prinia; species Prinia subflava. The sequence goes on along the minus strand of NC_086250.1, from coordinate 12,689,935 downwards.
TTAAAGCTGGGAGATCTTACAATTTCAAACTGGTTTTGAGAGCCCGTTGTTAGAGTGACAGAAGGCAGCAGGGAATCAGCTTACCTTGCTATTTTCCTCAACAGTTCTCTTTGAGATGAAAATTCCTCCTTGGCACATGCAGTCCTAAATGAAAGAGCAATTTCTGACTTGCCTGCCTTTTGATTTTCTTCTTTAGTCTGCACGTGTCTCACAAATATTTCTACAGCCTGTGCTCCTTACGGACCAGTTTTGTCTTACCTCACTCTTCCATTTTTATCAAAGCTTTCGTTTAAACAGAGAGATTCTCTGTAGGAAAAGTTCAAATCAAAGTTTCCATGAACTTTGTGAGAGGAATCACCCTCATTTTCTTTTTCCATGATGTTCAAGTCAGTGTTCTGGGATCTATTTTTTTTTTTTTTAATTTAAAGGAAAACTTGGTTGGGGCTAAAATTGGTGCTACATTTTGAAAACATAAATTCGTATTAGCACCTGAACTTTGCAGCTTATGCTCAACCATTCCTTTAGGTCTTCATTAAAAAAAAATACTTAGTGAAGGCAGAGAAATAATTAGTATCATCTGACATCACAGGCAGAAATGGAGGTTGTGTGTGGCCAAATGTTACAATTAGAGAGCATTACAGAAATCTAACTCAACTGACTCTCTTTAAGCCTGCTCTGCAGTTCCTTTGTTTCAAGGTGAAACAAGATAAAGGCTGGCTAGGTGAGTAATAAACTTGTATCACAGACATTAATATACAGTAATCAGATAGTAAAATCTTACTCAAAAGGCCTATTGTGCAAGACACTGTATGGAGTTCCTCCCTGGCAGCCCCATAAAGGCAAAAGGGAGAATGAAACAATTTAACAGAAGATTAACACAAAGCGTAGTAAAGTCAGTGCTGATCTTTCCATGCACTTCCCTTGATTGCAGCTCCCATATGCACACATGTGTACATGTATGTCCTTCCTGTTTTTATGGATGTGCACATTTAACTGGAATAAAAGTCTTGCAGTGGCGCTTCATACGTGCAGCAGTGCACGAGGTCATAGACTTGTGCCATGGAATGGTTTGCGCTGGGAGGAACCTTAGAGATCTTCCAGTCCCAACCACTGCCATGGGCAGGGACACCTTCCACTATCCCAGATTCCTCAGAGCCTCATCCAGCCTGGCCTTGGGCATTTCCAGGGATGGGGCAGCCACAGATTCTCTGGGCACCCTATGCTAGGGCCTCCCCACCCTCACAGGGAGCAATTTCTTCCTCATATCAAATCTAAACCTCCTCTCCATCACTTTGGAGCCATTTCCCCTTGTGCTGTCACTCCAGGCCCTTGTCAAGAGTCTCTCTCCATCTTTCCTGTGGGCTCCCTTCAGGCACTGCAAGGCCACAGTGAGGTCACCCCAAAGCCTTCTCCTCTGCAGGCTGAACAATCCCAATTCCCTCAGCCTTTCCTCCCAGCAGAGCTGCTCCATCCCTCTGATGCCCTTGGTGTCCCTGCTCTGGCCTGGCTGCAGCAGCTCCCTGTCCCTCCTGTGCTGGGCCCAGGGCTGGCTGCAGAGGGGCAGAATCCCCCTCCCCTGCTGCCCTGGGGCTCTGGGTGCAGCCCAGCACAGGGGGGTTCTGGCTCCCAGCACACACGGCTGGGGCAGGGCCAGCTCTCACCACAGCACCCCCCAGTCCTCCTGCCAGGGCTGCTCTGGATCTGTTTATCCCCAGCCTGGATTGATCCCGGGGATCGCTGGGTCGTGTTGAACCTCATGAAATATCCACAGGCCACTGCTCAGCTTGCCCAGGTCCCTCTGGATGCCTTCCCATACTTCAAGTGTGGTAACAAACCACTCAGCTCGGTGTCATCTGCAGGTTGCTGAGGGTGCACTTCATCCCTGCCTGTACTGAAAAAAGAACCCACATTTCTTCTGAAATCAATGCCTGCTGTGTTTAATTGCTGCCACTCTCCTGGAATGGGTTGGTGTCCTAACAGTTGTACTGTGACAGAAACAGAGTGAGGGAGGACCTATCTTGAGCAGAAATAGAAGATTACAATTTAGAAAAAAGGTATATTTATGAAGAATAACAATGTGTATTTTCATCCAAACAAGCTGTTCTATGAGGAGGAGAAGGAATTTCACTATTTGAATTTTCTGGGGTTTAGTGTAAGCTGAGGTACTCAAATCCTACACTGAAGGCATGAGCTACAAAGGTTAAACCTAGCAAAGCACAGTTTTAGCAATGTGGGGGCAGGGTAAGAATGCATCTTTTCTCTCACAGTATTTCAAGAAGTAGTTCTCACAAATTTTTGAAATATTTTGTGTGGCATTTAGTGAAGCCACATCAAGACTCCCTCCTCAGCCCTTAAGAGATGCTATTGTCTTCTTCAAACACGCTTTTTCAAAGCGTACTCCTTCACTGCTAAACTCATGATAAAATCCAGTGTGAAAGGCACAGAGAATTTTCAATACATGAAACATTCCATTTGTGTGGCAAACAAGTAGCTCAGGGACTCAAGGAAAGAAGCCAGCGTCACAAAGTCTCACGAACAGGAGACAAGTTTTAAATGATGTTGAAGGAAGGTGGGTGCTGTCCCTCAAAAAGATTGACTCAACCCAGTGTGAAATGCTCCTGTCCATGAGAACTTCCAGACACAGGGTTTTTTTCTTGTATTTAGCTTTTATTTGTGAATGCTTACTCCCTAATTGCCCTTTGGCCCCTTATGGAGGAGGCTGGCTCCTACAGAAAGATCGCTGTACCTTTTACCCAAATCCTACTTCCCAGCCTGTTCCTAGCTTTCCTTAGCCTAGCAGGAGTAATCTCAGAAACCCTACCCAAAACCCTACCCAAACCTCATTAAATAAATGCACTCTGCCTACCCATGTCTCCTACTTAGTTTCAGTAGGAAAAATTCATGCTGTGGGTTCCGTATTGCAGTGTTTGATAAAGTTTTTACAATGTAAATGTACCAAGTCTTTGCCAAAATGTGCCCTACTTCTGACAGCCGCAAAAATAAGGGGGGAAATTGCTCGGTGCGTGGCACACACTGATGGCTCTGAAATGTCTTTGTGTGAAGGAATGTCTATAAATTATGCATAAACCTGTTTTTGTTCATTTAAAGGCATTTCTTCTGGTGGCTTATTGTCTCAGGCTAATATAAGCAGTTATGCCACCATCATGCAGTTACAAATCGAGCTATGAATAAATAACAATTAAAATGTTTATGCTTTCATTTTCAAACTTCACATCCTACTGGCACCAAGAATGGATAACTTGAAGGTTGAACCCAGGAATACTATAAAGAAAGGATGCACATGGCTGAGCCTTGGGTTTATAACATCTTGCTTGCAGATATTTCCCTTTTCATCTAATGGGAGGTGAGGGAAGATCCATGTTTCAGTTTATTTGAACCACGAAAGTTTACAGAGAAGGAAAAGAGTGGGTGGGAGAAAAGGAAAAGGAGGGGGGAAGCTGGGGGAAAACAAAAAATTCAGCTGTTTTCTATCTATATTCTACACACAGAATCCTCTGATCTACTGATATATCATTCGTAGCAATTTGATACCTTGAAAATATTTTGCACGGAGCCGATGATGTTACAGAGAGTTTTCCTCCACCTCCTTTAACAAACAGGGCCATGGGATGATTTTCCTCTCTTAGCCTGAGTCATTTCCTCTTCCGTCCTCTCGAGCTCTTTCAGCTACAATGACAGCAGCCATCTCTCCATCAGGGGAGCCCTCCAAGTGTCCCTGCCCAGCTGCAGCTCGCAGGAATTCCGCATTGGTCTTTGGGGAAGCTGTTGTGACACTTGCCAGGGTGTCAGAGGAGTTATTGTGGCTGAACTTCCCACGTGGACACTCTTATTCTGCTTTTTTTTTTTTTTTTTTTTTTTTTGTGCTTTGATTTGATCCAGTTCCAAATGAGCCTATGCTAAAGCCACATGGACATATCTACATGGAAGAGTAGCTTGAAATAGCTTGTAAGAGCTTGTATTCTTCCAGTGTAGGGATGGTTATTCCCACCCTAATTACCCTCTGGAACTGCCTACTGAAACCTTGGGTAGTTTTACATTGAAAATTGTTTCTATTATCTCTTTTATCCTAACTGCAAGCAACTCTACCCAGCTATATAAAATGAGAACTTCCCTGATTGCCCTTTTTCACAAGCATTCTGAAATGCCTTCAGTGAGTGGTATTTTATAGATTTTACTGGAATACCACAGATAAAACACAGACCTTTTTAAGAAAAGATCATGCTGATGAGATGTTGCTATAGAAATACTGAAAATATAAATGGCTTTAAGCTTCAGCCGTTGTGATGGAGAAAAGACAAAAACCTACAGGTTTTTTGGTACTTCAGGCTAAGCCTGGAAGCAGTGGGGTGGCAGAAGCAGGTAGCAGGCAAGGAGTGCCAGGGTGTGTGGCAACACCATTTCATCAGGCAGAGCCAGAGGAGCCAGGACAGAGGCAGTGCATGGTTAGTGAGAGCCTGGAGCTCCTGGGGCATGTCAGAGGAAGGGATCTGGGCTTAGGAAGGAGAGGACTGTGCTGTGGGGAAGAGGGCTTTGGAGGAAAGACAATCCCAGCAAAAGGGAGGGGGACGTGGGGAGCTGGAGGGCTGAAAGGCTCTGGAGGGGTAGAGCAGGGACAAATCTTGTGGCAGGCAACCAAATCAGAAGTTCTGGTGGCTGGGAGGTGCAGGAGGGCTCTGGGGTGACGTGGGTGGGAGCTGGGATGTCTGGGGCTCTGAGAGAGTTGAATTCACATGGATGTGCTCCTTCCCAGGCATCCCCAGTTACACTTGGGGTCTAATAGGGGTGACCTTATCAATTACCTTCACCTTCCTCATCCTCACGATTGCTGTGAGGAAGGAGGGAACTCAGCTCAAAGCTCTGTGCTTGCTGCTGGTGGAGCCTCTTTGAACTCAGAGGGGTTTGGCAGCAGAGCAGACAACCCTGGCTGCTGCAGGCCCAGGGGAGCCTTGAGGGGGGTTCAGGGCCTCTCCCAGTGCTGTGTGAGCCACAGACCTGCTTGTGAATGACTTTTGAATTCAGAACTGAACGTGAGTTAGGCTGGGACACTCTGAGGAGAGCTTCATGTGCTGGGAAACCACTGCAATCCAGGGAGATTCAGGCTGTGAGACCCCCAGAACACTCCCTCCAAGGAGGATGTCAAAAGAGTGATGCGGATGTTCCCATCCACACAACTAAAGAGTGAAATCTCTGTCCCACAGGGCTGGAACTGGAACTACAGGGCTCCTGAGCAGCAAGTTAAATGCTGCTGCTGCTGTGGTTGCTCAGGAGTCCACTTATTCATCACTGTATTTGGCAACATCTTAAATTATTTCTCATAACTTCATTTAGAGCATGGAAAACCTTTAGAGAAAGAACTGAATGATAAGGTCCTTTGAGTTGGTTTTACGTTGAGAGCTTTATCTTTTAAGAACCTAAGTTATGACATACTTTAAAAAAGCATTTGTCTATATATCAAGCCTTTACAAGAGTTGGGAGGGAAAAGGAAGAACAACAAACATTTGATCCTGAAACATAAAGAAATCATGTGAATCTTGACTTAGTTCAAGTTAATTTCTACTTAGGTCATAAATCTATTTTTCATAGATTTGTAACTTGGCTATAAAGCATATTTGAAGCCTTGGATATTGGCAGTCAAAACTTTCAGGTCAGGAGAATATTTTTAGCAATATTTTATGAAAAAAAAAGAGAAAAACATAAAAGGTTGTTTTTAAGTCTAGAAAGTTAAAGAGAGAGTTTTAAAAAGCATGGGTTGGGTCACATTTTGACACCCATGTTTGTTTTATTTTGACACCCTTAAGGAAAAGAAACAGAAATCCCATCTGCCACGCTTCCAGCCTGAGAGAGAATAAAAGACATTTCAGATTGATCCTTTGAAAAACTGCCCACAGGCTTTTTTCATACCCAAGAGTAAATAGTCCATCTCAACTAATAACCCATAAAAAGCTGAAATCAAGGCACTACTGTGAATTTTAATGGCTGGGTTTAATGAGCAGATCATTGTAACTCCAGGAATGGCAACAGCAGTACATCAACCAGCACTTGCTGAAGATGTGGATGGTAAATACACACTACACTCCCTCCCTCAAAACATGTGACTAATTCAGCAACACTGAGGCACTGGTTAAGGTAATTAATACACTGGAAAGAATGAAGAGCCAATGAGAGGAGACCAGTCAGCTCAGCATGCCACGTACAAAAAGCATCAGGACAATTTTGGCCATGTGTTCTGGGGCAAACACCTCGCCACAGAATCTTACATTTCACAGTTTCCTTCAGCCTCAAAATTATGGAGGGGCTGAGTCAATCCTGCCAGGATTTGAGTTAGTGGTTCCAGGGAGACCAGGAGCTGAGCCACTGGCACAGTGGGGGGCAGAGAAGGTGTGGAGCACACAGAGCAAACAGGAAGGTTCATTTCTGGCTGTTCACTCACACCCTCTTGGGTGTTTTTTGCTGCACAGTCTTCCTTCTGTGATTTAGGCTCCCTTTAACATTGTGGGCCAAATCCACAGCTCTGGCTGCCAGGGTTCACCTCTTTGTGCTGTCCCTGTATGGCAAAGGGGTGTCCTAAAAGAGCAGCTGCTGTTTTGTTGACGCTAAGAGAAATCCAGATTTGGTATGAAGATGATTCATCCACCTGCTCCCAGCTCAGACCAGGAAACTCTTTAGGACACTGTCTGGGCCAAGCCTAAGGCACCCCCTGCAATGAAACAACCCCTGTGAGACCATTTTAGAGAAGTTGTGGCTTTAAATACTCTGGAGACAAATTGATCCCAGCCCTGCCAAGTTTAGAGGGATCAGAAAGATGACTTGGACAGATTTTACTCTCACCACAGGTCCTGTATTCAGTTCAGCCCACCTGGGCCTGAAGATCTAGTTCTTCTAAGACAACCAAATCAACATTTAAAAACAATTCTCACCCCAAAGGAGGTCTTCGAGTTTATCTCCAGATGTTTTACATCCAGCAGTGGCTTTTGTAGTGCCAATTACTACCTTAGTCTCTCTCCCTCCACCCCTGCTCCTTCCACCCTCATCCTCCCTTGCTCTCCCTTCCCTGCCTCCTTCCTCCTGTGGCTGGGTCCCCCCCTCTGTGCTGCACACACCCTCCTAAGGATTTCTGCACATCTTCCAAGCACACATCCTTCCTCCGGCGTGTCCCAGGGCGCACCTCCCCTGCCGAACAACCGGCCTTTTCTTCCAGCTGCTGTCCACCGGCCCGGTCCCAGCACCTCGCCACAGCCCAAAATAGAGCAGAGCAGGGAGGGGGGCGGCTGGGCAACCTTTGGGCTGTGCTGGGCTCAGTTTCACACCCAACAAAGCCGTGGGGCAGCAGCTGGGGATGTCTGCAGCCTGTTTGCAATTAGCAAGGTAGCTGCGCTCCAGGAGGTGGACGTGTGCTTTCACTTAAAGGTAGGGAGGGCTCTGCTAACATCATTTAGGGGGAGAATCTCACCACTCAGCTATTTCAGCCAGGCTTTGAGCTGCTGCTGGAGCTCTTTCAGCTCCAGCCTAGGTATTATATAGTCCCCCTCACTGCAGAATTGGAGCACCTCCCAAGTATTTGGAAACAGAAGTCGCAGTAACAATCTCCCTTTCTTACTTGGCAGCGAGAGGGAGAAATACTTGGCGTAACTTATGCATTTGTTTGCATATTCGTGGGTGGGATCAAGTTATTTGTTGATGTGTGTATGGGAAGAATTAAATTTCTCTCAGTAAGTTGAAAATATTTTAGCATAAGGAAAGATGACTTCAGAGGCAGTTTTCCACGTACACACAGTGGAGCTCAATGAGCTGCCTTGTGTCCCCTTGTGTTCCCTAGGTTTTGCCCAGAGGGCAAAGGTGTGGTCAAGGAAACTATCTGGAGCTCATCGTTCTTGTTAATTAGCTAATGGGGTCCCCTCAACATGAAGAACTTTCGGTCCCTTCATTTCTGCTTCCAGGCAAAGCCACAGCACTGCTTTGGAAACACTTCTGTGCTCTGGGAAGCCTTTTGAAAGGGCTGAGCAGCCCACCCACATGGCACAAACACCAATTGTTTGTTTGGAGAAGTCTCTCTCTAATGGAACATTCTTCACCCCACGCCCTCTGTCACCCAGACAGGGCCGACTGCCCTGGGATGCAGTTTCTATCAGGAGCTGGCTGCATGGATCCCAGATATGAGTGAACACAACGTGTACTCATCAGCTCACACATCTGTACACGGAGGGAGGACACACCTCAGAATGAGGTCAGCATGCTGCTGAGAAATACACCTTAAACCTTCATGGGTTACCAACTTCGCAGGGATCAAGCCCAGAGGGTGACTGAGCCTGGAGAATCAATGAGAAACGATGAAATTGCTCACAGATCAATACTGGGAGGGGAGAAAAAGGGGAAATGGAAGAATTCAATCCCATTGCCTGCCTGAAATATAAAATGGAGGTAAATATGGTGGGCATAAATAAATGTGAGGAGAAATTTGAAAGGTGTGATATCTTCCCAGACTGAGATTTTTTTACCCTCTGAACACAATCTAAAGATATAGGCTGTACTCTAAGACTGGATGTCTGGATGTATTTATCAGGAAGTTTCTCTGCTGGAAAAGGATAAAGAGCAAGGGGCTTTTTCTGCCTGGATGTGCCCTTGAAGAGAGTAGATAACCTTAGATTTCTTTCCTTTCTGTCCCTTGTTTAGGCAAAAATGAAAGGCATTGTTTCTTATTGTTCTTTTGTTATTGAGTAATTTTTCAACGAAGATAGGAAATTTAGCATATACTTCCATGATACTGGTGTTGTTTTACCTCACGAAGCTTCAGATTTTCTGGTCAAATGTCCCTGGAATAATGCAAAACTTTGGCAAAAAGAGGTCTACAAGTAATGCCCATTCTGGACTTAGAGGCCTGAAGAAGCCAAACCTGCTCCTTCTCACTGTGAGTTAACTCGGGTGGTGTGGAGCCATCTCCCAGCCTTTGGAAAGGTGTGAGGTACCACCCCACAGGAATGTTCCTTGTAACACAGTGCCCTACAGACAGGTGATGCAACAGCTGAGCTGCTCCTGGGATGTTGGATGTTAATTTGCCTCTGTTGCAACCTGTCCCACTGGGCCTGTCTGGCTCCTTGTCCCTTGCCGCAGCTCCACTCACCTCCCCAAACCCTGAACCTGAGGCTTCCTGGTGGGGATCTGCTTTTCCCAACCTGACCTAAAATAGCTTAAGCCTCCCATGTTGCCTGCTTTGCTACAAATCCCTTTTTGTCACACAACCTGACGGGTGAGCTGAAGGTGCTTTTGTCTGTCCCAAATGGTGGCTGACCGAGCAGGGATGAACCTGACCCGACAGCCTCTGTGTGGTCACGGGCAACCAGCAGCACTCTGAGCTCATTAGGGCTTTTCCTCACATTATCAGTGGCTCTCTGAAGAGCTTTCTACAGTTTTCAGAGTATGGTTTATTGACCCCACACATACTCCTGCATGGAATGTCATGGTTTGGCTACCTGGTCTGACAGGTAATCATTTCTCCGGGCACCTCCAGAGATCAACTAAACCTACCCTCTGCTCAAGGCAGGACCAGGCTGCTCAGAACCATGCCCAGCTAGATTTTGAATATCTCCACAACCTCTTTGGGCAACTTATTCCAGTGTTTGATCACCCATACAGTAAAAAAGACTTTTTCTGTTTATGGTAGATTCTCCCATATTTGCACTTATCATGTCCCTGGGAAAAGCCTGGCTCCATCGTCTTTATATCCTCTTGCCAGTTCTCTATTCACATGGATAAAATCCACCAAACCTTGTCAGCCCAACGCTCTCAGCCTCTCCTTGTGGGACAGATACATCAATCCCTTAATCACCTTACTGGCCCTTTGCTGGATTCACTCTGTATTTCCATACCTCCCTAATGTTGGGGGACCCAGGGCTGGATCCAGCATTGCAGATGTGTCTCAGCAGTGCTGAACAGAGAGGAAATATCACCCCTTTGAACTTGGTAAAGCTCTTCTAATGCATCCAGGGAGGCTCTTCCTTGCCTTCCTTGCCCTGGCAGAATGCTTCTTTTTGAGACTATTTTCTGCTAGCAAAGGTGTACACCCAAAACACACAGGAAAAATGAAACTACTCTAATTTTCCCTTCCTGTCACTGAAGCACTACGGTTGTCACTGGACTTATCAGGAATAGACTGTGATTCATGCTCACTGGCAAACAGGCACGGATCCTACGCAACTCTGCCGCAATCAGAAAATCCCTTCCACTGCTCTGGGCTGCTGGCACTGTTCTGATTAACACCAGCCACCAGAAAACACTTGCACCAGGGCTCCTGAATTGTGAGATGTAAACAGCCCCATGTGGATCACTGGAGTTACACTGGAAAGCTTCTGGCTATCCTGCAGAAAGGTTTTGAGCTGCTGGGCACAGTGACAGCATTCCAGTACCCTCATTTTAACACTTCCACCCATGCAGGTAGGGTGTATCTCAATGGGAGACCTAAAGGCAATTGCCTTTAGCATAAGCCAGGGTTGGGTAAAAGCAAATAAGAGCAAAATAAGCTCAAAATATAAGCAATCCAAAATCCATAACATCTTGTAAAGATTTATGAAGGTAGAGATGACAAAGAAGACAGAAACCCCCCCATTTATCATGTGATGAAATCCTTAAATCCTCCTCCTCTCCTCCCTTCCCCTTAAGCTGATAAGCTGTAGATCCACTCTTAACCCACATGGTCAGACTGGATCCCTGTGCACACTCCTGCCTCCAGGCAGCATTTACAGCTGGTAGAACCACACCAGCTCTGTAGTTTCACCTTTGTATGGAATTTGTGTGGGAATTGCTCAGCTTCACATCTCATACTTCTGCCAACTTGGCCCTGCTTCCTGGTTTCAAACCTCACCTCCCGAAACCATACCCTTTTTTTTTTTTTTTTTTGAAATACCAATTCTGTGCCAGGCCTGATGTGTCAGAGCTGCTGAGGAGATGTAAAAAGCCTTTTCTACCTGACAGAACCAAGTGCAAATACTCAGTGAGCAGCATTTCCCTACACTTGCACTTATTTTTCACAGGAGTGTGCACATGGCAACCACACTGGAGGCAGATACCTGTCTGAGAGGCATCCTGGCTGAGATTTCACGTGACACTGATTAATTACTTCAGACAACGACATACACGGGAAAGCTGAGCAACCAGTTCTTGGTTTGGGGATGTTGTTTGCAGCTGCACGTCGTAAATGTGCCAGGACAAATCAAAACTAGCGTTAGGCACCTAAATTTAACATTGGTACCTCCTTGTTCTTGTTAGTGTAAAGTGAAGCTTTGTTTTTCCCCCCTTTCACAAGTCTGCAGGGGCATAACTGGGCAAGATGCAGAGCAGCTTCTTCTCTTGAGGAATTATAATAATAATAATAATAATAATAATAATACTTGAATAATGTTTTTCATCCACGAGGTGCCTCAGTAGTGTTAATACAACTAGCTAACTGAATTTCCCCTCCCCTTTCCCCCTGAACGTGCAGGGTGCAGGCAAAATGAGGTGCCAAAGGAAGTGTGAGAGGTCCTGGCACCCATCCCTGAGGCCGCTCCCTGTGCCAGGAAAGTCACACAAGACCTCCTGTACAATGCCCCACTCCTCCAGCTCAGTGTCTAGAGCACCTTTAAGTGGCAGCTTTTGTTCCTTGTCACCCAAGGCAAACAGCTTCTGGGAAGGGACATGCTCCTGTTTACCTTTGCTCTGTGTGCCACCATCAGTGCTCCCCAAACCCAGGCAGGCAGGGAACAGGTGCCAGGGCTGCTTATTTGAGTCACCCTCGGTATAAAAGCTGACTCATAATTGCAGTGAAGGTAGACTGTGCTTTCAGAGCTTTGGGGAGAGCTGTGAAAACTGATTGTCACGTTAAAGAGAGGCTGTCAGCCCTCTTGGTCTCTAAGGAAACAGGGTTTGACAGTGAAAATAGATAATGATATAATTTCTGAAACAGTTTTTAGAGTTTATGACTCCTAGACTTTACACAAATCAATTAAGCTGCTCTATGCAGCCGCTACAGAAACACATCTAAAAAAATACGCATTTATGGAGGAAGTCTCTCAGTTGTCCTCAGGGAAAAAAAATTTGCATTTAAGTGAATGGAAGAGAACAGGCACAAAGACCACCCATTTTAGCTTAGATTGAAGTCAGAGCTGATCCCAAGCTATGTCAGGCACAGGTGAGTCTTTAATATGTGAAAGTTAGTTGATGTTCAGGCACTTCTGCACAGAGTGGGCTCTGTTTGCTTTCATTACTGAGAATGGTCTCCCAAATTCAGAAAAGATTCTTCCTTCACTAATGAGCGGGGAGGGAAATGAAGTAGAATGGACTTCTCAGGAGGCAAACGAATGTGACAAAATGAGAGACCTTTAATTTCTGCAACACCAGGCCTTTCCTACCTTTGGACTAGCAGCACTTCCCTCCACCCCTTTCCCTTCTCTGCAGCTGGCAGCTGGGACAGGCAGCTGCAGTCCAGCTGGAAAGGTCATCATTGCATTAACCCCTGCTGGGCTGATTTCCTGCCCTTCAGACCTAGAGGATCCTGGACTGGGAGTATCTGAACGTACTTTGGTGAGGGACTGGGAATTTCTGATTCTAATTTGGTGGAGGAGTTCTAAATGACCACCTACAGGGCTGCATCCAGCACAGGAGGGACAGGGAGCTGCTGCAGCCAGGCCAGAGCAGGGACACCAAGGGCATCAGAGGGATGGAGCAGCTCTGCTGGGAGGAAAGGCTGAGGGAATTGGGATTGTTCAGCCTGCAGAGGAGAAGGCTTTGGGGTGACCTCATTGTGGCCTTGCAGTGCCTGAAGGGAGCCCACAGGAAAGATGGAGAGAGACTCTTGACAAGGACCTGGAGTGACAGGACAAGGGGAAATGGCTCCAAAGTGACAGAGAGGAGGTTTAGATTGGATATGAGGCAGAGATTGTTCCCTGTGAGGGTGTTGAAGCCCTGGCACAGGTTGTCCAGAGAGCTGTGGCTGCCCCATCCCTGGAAGTGTCCAAGGCCAGGCTGGATGGGGCTCTGAGGAATCTGAGATAGTGGAAGGTGTCCCTGCTCATGGCAGAAACGTTGGATGGGCTTTAAGGTCCATTTCAACAGAATTCTTTCTATGACTTTATGCTTTTGGCCCATCCAAATGCAAGGAAGAGTTTATGTCCAATCCCAAGGGAGCTTTACAGGCTAATGTACATCCACAGTACTCTTACATAGCACATTATCCAAGGATTATCAATCACTATTTTTAAATAAAGAAATACAACTATCCCCATTATATAGAAATATCAGGCACAGGAAGTTGTATGTAAACTTCTTAAATGGACATAAACATCTCTGTTAGAACTGCAGTCAGAACCCAGGTCACTGCTCTAGCCTCTCATTTCTCTCTGCTGGGTGTGTTATTTCAGATATTTCACAGACAAATAATTTCAGAGGTTAGATTTTCTAAATGTTGCAGAAGAGCACCATGATTACTCAGAAGACAAGAGCAAAAATAGAGACTCACATTCCCTCCTCATTACCTCATCAAAAATGCACTTGAGAGGGCAATATCTACTCCCCACCTGGTTACACACCAGGTAACTTCCCAAAAGGGATCAAAGAGTCCTGCCAGGGAGCAGATCTGCAGCAGAACAATACAGCTCTGGTGAAGCAAGAGCCAGATTCCTCTCACTATGATGATTATGCTGGATCAGTTCCCTGGGAGACAATCTAATCAAGTGATCAGTTTGATCAGAGGTTTCTGTGAAGGTTTTATGTGCTCCTGTCTGGCAAGAACAGTTCATTGCCAGCCAAGTTCTGGCATGTTTGAGAGACTGACAAATAACAGATCCCAGGAGCAACAATTCAGAAGAACTTCTGCTAGCAAAGGCCCAGATCCTGCAGTCAGAACCAGGCGAGCAACCTTCTTCACCTCCAGGGCACTGGTGATTGAACTGAGACTGTACTCAGGACAGCTCTTGCCCATGCACTCCCCATTGTCAAGCTGAGCCAAAGGCTGCACCTCCCAGCCAGAGACAGATTCCCAAGGAAATGGGAAGGCTCCAGGGGCAGGATTTACATCATGCATCTGTATTCCAGCCCCACCTGAACTGTGTGTGCCCTTGGCAGAACAGGAGGCATCTTCCTAGTATCTCCTAATGAGGTGTTCCTCAAGAATGACTGCTCCCTGTTTTTCTTTGCCTTGCTCTCCAAAGCTTTGTGCATTCACCTAATTGTGTCCTCCTTGCTGGTTTTCATCCAGTCCTCTCCTGCATCTACTGCTGTTTCCACAGTCCTGCTAAGTACTTGGAGATTATCTGGAGACCACACCAGTCTCCTGCCCTACAGCATCACTCTCACCCTCATTACTACCATCTTTCATGCCAAACAGTGGGATTTCCTATCATGGAACATCCCACAGGCAAGGAATCAAGTATTTCACCTCCAGTGCTTAAACACTTTGTCCCATTTTGTTCTCTACTCTTCCAACATTGTGGTGATGGGCTGAACAATGCACCAGGCTCTCAACTTAAAAAACAGAACAAAACTCTGGGGAAGTTGAAATCTAGCCCTGCAGCTGAGCTCACCTCTGCAAAGCAACAGTAACAACAGCAGCAAGAACGAAAAACAATTTGACTTATCCAGCCTTGTGGATGTCCAAAGAACTGACATGACTTTGCCTCAAAGATCACAGAGCTTGCCTAATTCACCATTAGTGTGACACCAGAACCTCCACAGTTTTGGCAGCTCCTCTGTGGAACAGGAGAGCCACCACAGAGCATCACTGGGCTCTATAACCTTCCCCTCCAACTGCATCAAGCTCTCTAGGAAACATTAGCAGCTTTGGTGCTGAACTCTGAGGGCTCAGGCATGTCCTGCTGAAGTCTCACTGAAGAGGTTCAGACCCTCATTCCAAAGAAAATTTACCTTATGGGTTTTAGGAAGCATGTGTTCTTTTACTTTCTCAGTATATGTAAATTAGGCATAAAACAGAACTTTTAATGAGTAGAAGTCCTTGCATCATATTTGTTCACAGCTGCCAGTTGTGAAAGTGCCAAGTGTTTGTCCTGGACTGCAATTAAAAATGAAGCCAGTACACTTACAGGAGAGCAGGAATTTCTGTGTGGATATATGAGAACAAAGCACTTATTTCCAGCACAGCTGTCCCTGGGAGAAAACCACTGCCTGCTACACCACCAAAGGAGAGCCCATCCGCTGGTGTTTATTATGTAACTTGGAAGCACTAAGATATCTGTCAGAAATACGGGTGTGACTGCAAACCAGCTCTGCAAATTCAGGGAAATTCAGCTCTGTAATGCCTCTATCTGGGCAATCCCTCTGGATAGGCAAAGTCCCCCTAGGTCCTGTGCAGGACTGGAAATACAAGCACTTAGCACTCATTCTAATGGCCCTGGGATGATTTCAGCAGACCACTGCAGCATGATTTGAGCTCAGCACCCCCTGAATCGATTTTCCATGCTCTGTAATCTTTGCTGTAAACAGCCTGCTCTGCAGCTAAGGAAGCAGAAAGGGTTTTAATGCCATCAGTTTCACCCTCAATGCCCTCACATTAAGCTCAAAGAACTGAAAGGATTTCATATGATTTGTTCCAGGCTTGTATCAGACCCTACATCAAGGCACCTCCCTTGTTCTAGACCACCAAGGTGGCCTCTCGTGTTTGGCTCTTTGCAGGACCAGCCCTGTGCTCAGACTGAATTACAGCCGCTGGAGGATTGTATCCAAGGGACCAGGGAAACCCTCTCAGGGAGCCTCTGCCCTCCCCAGGCTTGGCATGCACCCATGTTGGGAGCAAGACCGAAGTTCCACAGGCTGCTTTACCTTCCCTCCCAGCACAAACCCCAAGGAAAGCCAGTTCTGCCTTGTGATGTCCCCTTGGAACAGCTGCACAGCCTCCGAGGGGCCACAGTGCTGGGGAGGGGTGAGCTGCTCTCTTTGCTTCTCATTTCCACCCTGCAGTCAAACATCCATTCTCTTTTTAGCCATCCAAACTACAACAAAGTCTCCAAAGGCGTTTTCCCAACCTTCACCCCCATACAAACCACACAAGAGGATGCCACAGGGTGCTAGAAAGACTTTGAAGTCCCCATGAGAGAACTTTTCTGTGGCGTTCCCTCTGTTATCATGCCTAAATTATGCTTCTAAAAAAACAACAGCAAAAGAAAGATAAGCCATAACCTTTTACTTTGTCTCCAGTTAAAACTAAAACCTGTGAAAAGCTGTAGATAAGGTCTGACATAAATAAAAGGAGTTGCCAGTTGGGGTTGAACCACAGCACTGGGCTATCTTTAAAACTACAGGATAATATAATAAGCAAAAGAGCATTTAATAAATGAGAAATCATACCTGCAATGGTCCAAAACCTCAGAAGTACAGCACTTAAAATAATGGGGTGTTTTTGGTACTATATAGAATACTCTGAAATAGCAAATGTGCAAACCCCCTGTGATGCAGCAGATGATGAAGACTGCTGACTGGAGTAGCACTGTCACCATGTAATGGGAATTCTGAAGAAATTTCCTACTGACAGAACAGTCCCCCCTCTTTTTTTTTTTTTTTTTTCTCCTTTTTTTCTTTTTTTTTTTTTCTTTTTTTTTTCTTTTTTTTTTTCTTTCTTCTTCTGTAACATTTCTTTGGAAAGAAAAAACTACCCAAGTGGCCACTGTAGCTACTGAGAAAGAGTTAGACTTAAAAGGACAAAGGTTGAAGAACAGAGAGCCAAATGTGAAAAAACAATCTCAACTTTTCACATTTCACATATTTCTGCCTTATTTTTTTAAAGTCTGCAGTACCAGTGTTAGGATTTCAGAAGTCCTCAAAAACATTCAGTGTTTGGATCTCAGGTTCTGGTTTGAATTAACTCTGATTTTCAGGCTCTGTTTTCCCTTACCATTGGTGTAAGTGCATTTTTTGTAATGCTTCACAGTGATTAGCACACCTTTCTGTTTTTTCGTTTGTCTTCTGTATGGGTATGGAAAAACCCTCAAACCCTAATCTTTCAATTGAGATCAAGGAAATGTGTCCTTAAAAAAAAAAAAAAATAATTTTGCTTCCAGAGTCCTAAATCTAGCTAAGTCTAGCAATTATTTTATTTTGGTACATCATGAAACAAACCCCAGTATTTCTAAATGACCAGACACATTTAAATTTTTACACTGAAATGTGTTGAAATTTTTTTCTCGTGAGCTCAGAAGCAGGGCCCTGCCCCCACCAATTCCTTGGAAGGATGGAGGGGAAGGAGGGAGGAAGGAAGAGAGGAAGGAAGGAAAAGTCAGCTCGGCTTTTCCTGTGATACAAAGCGAACCAAGCAGAAGCACCCCGTGTCTGATTCTGCAGCTGTGAGAGCCTCTGTGCTGATGAATGAGTTGTTAATGGACAGAAAGCAGGACTTCTCTCCCTGCACCCTTCACAGGGAGAATGGGCACTGCCCAGCACCTTGGGATGGTGTCCAGACTCAATGAGGCTGATTTTTTGTTGCAATCTCTTGAGAAAAAACCTACAGGATAACATTTTGCATCCTTCCAGTGGGCTCTTCCAACAAAGGCTCCTCAGGTGCTGTTGCAAGCTGTTTCCCAGGGGCAGATGATGGAATGGCCTGGGTTGGAAAGGGACCTCAAAGTTCATCTCACTCCAACTGCTGTGGACAGGGACACTTTCCACTATCCCAGGGTGCTCCAAGCCCTGGCCAGCCTGGCCTGGAACACTGCCAGGGACAGGGCAGCCACAGCTTTTCTGGGCAACCTGTGCCAGGGCCTCAGAACCCTCACAATAGAGAATTTCTTCTCCATATCCAGTCTAAACCTCCTCTTTGTCAGTGTGAAGCAATTCCCCTTGTCCTGTCACTCTTGTGCAGTGGGTGTTCCCCACATTGTGCAGGAGGGGAAACCGAGGCACCGCAGGCTCAAACCACTTGCCCAAAACAACACAGTAAAGCTGCAACAGCCCAGCAATAAAGCCCACGAGTTATGAGATAATGATAGGAACTGTCATTTTCTCATTATTTCACAGTTTGATGAGGGATAACACATTACAGAACAGCAGCTGTCCCTGTCATATTGTTAGCCTTCACTTTTTGGATGTGTGAACACTTTACTGAAGCAGTTGGGAAGTGCCGAGTTTTGTTTCTGTGTTCCATGCCTGTGTATTCTTCATGCAAATGCCAGCTACAAGGTGTTGTCATAGTGAGGGCTGAGGGCAAAATACATATATTATAACACACTCAGCTTATTCAGTTAATCTTTTTGTCACTCTTCACAGCTTTTTTGTGGTAGGTTTCTGCACGCACTGGAGGTGCCTGGGCAAAAAATCATTCAGCCAGTGCACTTCCTCCATCATACACATAAGCCTTTGCTGAAAATTAATTTCAGATTAGCTTGTGCAAGAATCTGGGCACCAAATGCATGCACACAACCCAGCCAGGCAAAGGGAAGAGTGCTTAAGGTGTTCAATCAATCACAAAAATCAGGCAGTGTTTTGGATGAAACACTTCCTGACCGTGTAAAACCTGCTCCCTGTCCTTGGTGTGCCAGGGCATGCAGGTGGTTTAAAGCAGCTTTTGTCTGCTCTGCAGATCTGCCTTTCCCTTGACTACTGACAGCAGCTCACCAGGCTAAACTGGGGTTTGCACTGGGGGGGAGGTTTGCTCTTGGCTGTGAGTTTTAGTAAGAACCCTTGGCCAAATTAATTCCTGGCAAAATTGTGACTTGCTCTATAATGATGCAATCACCCCCCTCCAAATCCTG
This sequence comes from Prinia subflava, assembly GCF_021018805.1. Classification (NCBI taxonomy): domain Eukaryota; kingdom Metazoa; phylum Chordata; class Aves; order Passeriformes; family Cisticolidae; genus Prinia; species Prinia subflava. The sequence continues at coordinate 12,671,192 of NC_086250.1, read as the reverse complement.
TTACTGGTAGCAGTTCTGACACCTGTTTAGAAATCCCTGTTTTGATCACTTGCAGCCAAAATCAATCCTGTGGTTCCCTTCTGGGGCTCTGCAGGAACCACTAATGTATTCAGGGCTGTACCAAGGGTGGGGCAGAAATCAAGCTAGCTCTGGATGTTCCTCCAACAGAGGCACGGAATGGGGAAAAGAACAAAGCAAAGCAGCTCCTTCTGGATTTGGACATCAGTGGGAGACAAGCAGGGGAACTGAATTCCTCATCCTGCCCCAGAGAGGAGCATGCCTTGCTGCAATCCTGAATATTCCATACCCTGAACTGAGCAGACTGAAAGTTCTGGCTTAGCTGATGGATAGGAAAATGAGGTGAGCCTTATCTGATGCAGCAGGGACCTGACTGCATAACCCCCAAAGAAGCTGTCAGGTTCAGAGCTGCAGCTTTCCACAGAGAAGCAGGGATTCAGCTTCAATGCATCAAATAAAAATGCACCGAGCTCGATTCAGTGGCAACCTCACAAGCCTCATCTCCAGGGGCCTGTTCCTGGAATGGGATAAGGAATGCCAAGAGCAATAGCTGGGCTGATTACCTGTCTGCAAGAGGAACATAAGGAAACTTGGAGTGAAAAAAAATGGAACTCACAGAAAATGAAACTCCAGAAGAGGCCCAGCAGAGCAGGGCAGTGTGACAGGAGCATGGACAGCTCTAGAGTTCAGTGACAGCTGAACAAAGGACTTCTAGGTGACCCTTCAGTTCCACTTAAATGCTGTTCTGGCCCCTAAACCATCTGGAACCCTCAGTCTCACCAGGAGAATGAACTCCCTGGCTCTTCCTTTCTGCCCTTTGCATGGCTCCAAGTCCCCAGCACAAGTCTGCAGGGAGACCTGACACTGGACAAAATAGGCTTGACCCAGGTACCTGAAAATGCATTTTTGTACTAAGCAAGGAGGTTCCCCATCCTGGAGAAACTCAAATCTTCTGCCCCCCTACAGATAGCATGCATGAAGGAAAAATGCTGAGGCCACTGGCTAAGGAGTGCAAACGACTGGAGTCTGAAGTGTGGCAACCTACACCCCAACCTACCCAACAGGTTTTTGGTTAATTGTAAAATAAATGAGCCCTGGCTTTAAAAACGAATTAACCCAAAACACTGCTCCTCACTTACTTGAGAGAGCTTTTGTTTACTGGTATTGAAAGCACCATATGGGAAACGTATTACAACTACCTATTCTTAGATGGCCAAACGTCACAGCATTGTCACAGCAAAAAGGGATCTCTAAATGCCATCACTAAGGCCTGTTGCCTGAGATTCTGATCCTGCTGTGCTGGCACATGTCCAGAGATCCTCTGAACACACAATTGGTGAGCTTTTCAAAGAGTAAAGCCAACACCATCTGATCCCAAACAAGCTCCCCATTCTCAGAGGAAACAAGAAAGAAGGGCGGTGCAGAGGTATTTGTAAATAGGACATGTCAGTGAGCCCTGACATATTAGCAAATTCCACACAAAAAAGTATTGTCCACTTTGTCACTGCGGCCTTTTTCACTGAGGGTCCATAAATTGGTCTGTGTTACTAATACAGGACACAGGATGAACTACAGATGTGGCCTTTGAACTATACACTGGGGTCTAAAGCTGATTAATCAGGTAACTTTGGGACAGCTTTAAAAAGCGAGCTGTAACTCTGAGTGCTGCAATTTGGGGAAACCCACATGTCAAAACAGTTCCTTTCCTTGGTAAGTACTGAAAAATGTGAACCACTAGCTTGAGGCCACTTTCAGCCAAACTTCCTCTCAGTTTTCCCATGTATAAAACAGGCACAGAGTTACCTTGCACTGGGTTTTATGCTACAGACTCATGTTTAGGAGGGAAAAAATGAAACTATGCCAGAAGAACTATTTTGACTCTCTTCATATAAGAAACAGTTTGCAGAACAGAATTTAGAGATTACTGTATGGCATATTCTATAGACAGAGCTGCAATGCTGCAGGACCTAAAAGTGAGTCTAAAATATGTCTTTAATCCCAAGACATATTTACACAAATGTGCTCTATTTCAAAATCGCCTCTAAATTATTTCAGGCAAGCAGAGAGAACGCTCCCTCCCCAAAGTGTTAAATTATGCACAGAAATCGCGATTCCATTCCAGTAAAATGCTCATTCTGATGCTAGATTTATTTTCCCCTCCTGATTAATTGCATGTGCTGAAAAGACCGCAGAGCCCCCGACAACCTGAGGCCGTTGTAGCCAACGCTGCTGAGGTCATGTAAAAAAGCTGCATAATGGGCAAGGCAGGCAGCTCTCATGGCACGCCACAAGGCTGGGATGACACACCTTCTGTACACTGACACCTGGGTTCCTTTCCAGGGTACAGACCTTTATGAAGGAGCAATTTTAGTCCACAGACTAATAAGGCAAGACAAGTTGCCCAGGTTGGAAACATGGGAGGAGCTGCTCGGAAGAATGTGGCTCTCAACGTACTGAATTAATAATTAACAAGACAGACAGAAGGACAGAAAAAAAAAAAAAATGAACTCATTGAGAGCCACATCTCCACAAAGCCCAAAGCCACTCTTGCAATATTGCTGTAGAGAACTGTCCACTGAGTGTGATACCCACCCTGTTTGGGTTCCTAGCTTGTGTGAAAAAGGCAACCACATTCCTCAGCAACTGCCCTGGGTTTGTGTTTCCTGTGGGATCCTACTCAGCATGCCCTCACTGCTGTACTTCCTTGGCACTGTCAGGCAGATGGCAAGCCAAACTCCACCACACAAAGTCCAGGTTTTGTACTCTGACTCTGGCTAGCAGCCTTTAATGTTCTCCTACTGATATGCAGGAGCTGCTGGAAGGATCTGAAGATTAGTGCAATCTACAGGCAGAAAAAATTCAGCAAAATGTAAATTAAAGTAGCTTGAGTGCTACTCAAAAAAACAAAACAAAACAAAACAAAACAAAACAAAAAAAAACAAAAACCAAAAAAAAACCCCCCATAAAAACCCCAAAAAAACCCCAACAACAACAACAACAACAAAAAAACCAAAAAAAAAGGGGGGGGGAGGGGCTTGAATACTGCTTTTTGTAAGGGTATGATGCATTTTGGATCTAGAGGTGATTTTTTTTTCTCTTGGCTGTGAACTTATGGCATCTTCTGAATCTGGCTCTGCTGGTAAAATCTGTTACCACCCCAAGCCCCTCTGCTGGATGTTGGCCTCTTCCAACTGCCTGTGGAGCAGTTCCAGTGAGCACTCCTCCTTTCCCTTCAAATGAGCTCAGACCGACTATTCCAACTATTCAAACCAGCCTGCCTGATTTTTGCCTGAAAAGAATTAGGATGTTCTCCCACAGACCAGCAGCTTGCTGGGAATGGCAGTTTTCAGCCAGGAGACAATTACAGACAGCCAGAAAGCTGCATGTGAAAAGTGGCATCTTCCTACAGCCTGATTGAAATACCCAGTCTGGGAAAGCAAATGTGGCAATTCTGGGACAAAAATTGTCTTACTTGTGCTGTCCAGCCTCATCCCCATCCCTGGAAGTGTCCAAGGCCAGGCTGGATGGGGCTTTGAACAACCTGGTTTAGTGGAAGGTGTCTGTGCCCATTAGACAGTCTTTAAGGTCCTGTCCAAAGCAGGCCATTCTGTGACCCTGCACCTTGGCCAGATGCTTGTAGCCTCCAAAACAGGCAGTGTGTCCCCTTTCCCTCCCCAGGGTGCCCTGTCTGTCTTGCACTGCCTCTGCTGCTCACCAAAACCCATGGGAATTAATTCAGCTCATTAATCAGGCATAGAAGGAGTGACTTTTTTCAGTGATTTGCCTCAACATTAGCAGTCTTGTGTGTGTGAGTGACTTCAGCCAGCTCTACCTGTGGACTGACAAGCAACAGAGACAGTGAATGTGTGGGACAGACTGGTAGCACTCCCCTGGAGCCCTGGTGGGGATGGTTGAGAGCAGATCCCCTCCCCTCTGCTGCTAACAAGCCCTTAGAGCTGCACAGTCCCCACCAGATAGCTCCAAACTCCAGAGAACTGCATTTCTTGTGTAGTGATCTAAGAGAATCAATATTAATTGGAAACATCAATGTAACAGAATCCCTGCCACCGCCCCTGAGTGCCTAATTCTACCAACACTGCTCAAACCACACAACTTCTGCGTTTAAACAGCCCCAAATTTCAACCTCTGTGGAACATTTCTAAAGAAGCTAAACTCAAAGGATTTTTCCCTTTATATATGTACATATACACACATACCTGTCTGTATATACACTCTATACTGGTATAACTACATCGATTACTATTCAATATCTTTACTAAAAGATCTTTATTGGCACAAGTCCCAGTGTGGAAACAATTATGGGAAGCAAGGTTGTGCTGCTCCCAAAACCATCAGCAGCCTGAGGCTTTCACTGAGATACTCAATTTTCATCAGGGGCAGTGATTTAAAAACAAACAAACAAACCACAAGCGTATCAGAGGTTATAACTAGAATGAGACCTTAGTAGGACAACAGGTAGGCAAACACGCGCAGGTGAGTGTCTGGGAGAGGGACAGGGGGACCTCAGCATCATTCCTGGACTCAGGCAGCTCACCAACAAGAGTCCCTGCCAGAACACACCAGGGCCTGCTAAATTTCCCCGCAAGCCTTTCAGAAAGCCAATCCCCCTCACAGGCTGCTGGGTCACAGATGGAGCTCCATTTCTCTGTGCCAGCACTGGCCCTGCCTCTCCACCTGATCCTGCCCCGCAGAACAAAAGCCTCCTGCTCAGCAGCCACGGGGGACTGCTGTGCATGCCTTGCTGCCCAGCTCCGTCCTATTCGGCTGGGATGTGCATAAACCTCCTTCCTTGCTTTGCTCCCTGCTGATATCTGCTTGTTTTCAATTTGAAAGCAGTCCCTTTCTTTGTACACACTGAGTAGAGGGGTGGGGATTTGGGAATCCTTTATATTGCTGACCAATGTGAGCATGCAGATGGTATTTGCTGGTGATGCCTCACACCCAATCTAGCTCCACTCTTTGTGGATCTGGTTGGTTTTTGCTTTCATTTGTTATGGAATATAATCCAGAGCATGCAAAAAGTACAGAATTACTGGCATCTATTTCATGCACTGGTCATACATTGCTACATAAACTTCCCTATATTCAGGGATTCCCTATTGACTTAACCACAGAAGGTAGTAAATCCTACAGCTTTAAAATTGCATGTGAACATTGCAGTCAGTTCTCAAGCAGATGTCTACAAAAATGCAGTTAGAAAAACAGAGAAAAACCCCAACCAAACAAAACCAGGTCACTTGAAGCACATTCCAGCTATGAAATACATTTCTCCCTCTCTCCCACTGTGGCAGCTTAAGAATTCCAGAAAGCCCTTGTAAAATGCACTTACCCATGACAATACTTTAGCACACAGTTCCTTCAAGGGCCTGACCCACATGATCTTAAAATTACTGTTCTAATAAATCTCTGCACTGGCTGAATGGGCATTGGTTGTAATTTTAAATGCTCCACAAGAATGAGTCATTTGTTGCCTTTTTTTACTGATTTACTCCCAACATCTCGACCTTTCCCAGATCCATTATGGTTTCATCCTGGAAACCACTGTCCTGCTCTAATAGAACAGGGGTCAAGTCAATCTGTGCCCTTGCAGCACCATCAAGGCAGAGTGCTGGCAAGAAACTGGCAGCAGGGACATGGGGCTACCCAAAGCCCTGCTGGCAGCCAGCTCTCAACACAGGGATAGGCTTTGGGGTTGCTGTGGGGTTTGCTTCTTCTTTTCTTGGCTTGAAGGAAATCTTAATAAAAGCTGGGGGAAAACTTGTCAGCGTGCCTCTGCTGTGCCAAGCAGTGAGAGTTGGAGCAGTTCCTGTCCCCATCCACATTCACATCCTTCTCTTAATTAGTGCAGTGTGGTGGCCTGCCACACTTGAGGGACGGGAGGGCATGCAGAGGAACCCAGACAAGGCTGAGCTCTGGGCCATGGGAATCTCACTGGGTTTAACAAGACCAAGTGCTGGTGCTGCACCTGGGTCAGGACGACTCCTGGATCAATCCAGGCTGTGGGGCTGGAAAGAGACGGGCTTTAAGGTCCCTTCCAACCCAGGCTATTCTGTGATACCTTAGCAAAGTATCCAGGCTGCCTTGCCAACAGCTTAGGGAGGTTTAGGTTGGTTATTAGGAAAAGGTTCTTCCCCCAGAGGGTGCTGGGGCACAGAACAGGCTCCCCTAGGGAATGGCCCCAAGGCTGCCCGAGCTCAAGCAGCATTTGGACAACACTCCCAGGGACAGGGAGGGATTTGTGGGGTGTCCTGTGCAGGGCCAGAGGTTGGACTTGATGATCCCTGTGTGTCCCTTACAGCTCTGCACATTCTGCAATAGTTTGATGGGATGTTTTTCTTTAAAACAGGAGTAAAGACATTTGCAATTCTTATTCACAGAATCAGCACTCAGCTGTGCTGTAGGAAGGAGAGACAAGCACAGGTATTAACCAGATGAAAGGCTATGTATGAAAACAGATAATACAGCCAGAAACAGCAGGCTGGGTTTCTAAACGAAGGGGGAAACGCTGCTGATTTCAGTAGCACTGCAAGCTGTGTGACAAATGACAAGTGTAGCTTATGGAGACACAAAGCTGCTGCTCTTGACAGAAAACCTCTGAGTGCCTGTGCTGTGGGGGGCTGAGAGTAAGCTGGCGACCCGGGCTTTGATCACCAGAGCCGCTCTCGGGGCGGAACAGCTACACAGTCCTGTACCCTGGCAGTGCCGAGGGTGATGCCATCTGACACACCCACAGGTGCCGGGACACCTCCGCCAGCCCTGGAGCATCACCGTGTGTCCCTTCCACCCCTCACCGCTGACCCTTTATCAGCCGGGGGGGAGGTGGTGGCGGGGATGCGGCAAAAGAGCCTTTTCACAGCGCTGAGCTGCGGCCCGGAGAGGATGGGAGTGAAACGGGGTGAAAGCGAAACCACCGGGCTCGGCACAGCGGCTGGGGAAGCTTTCGCCAGCGCTGAATGGACTGGAGGCCGGCGCCGGGAGACCGGAGCGGTCCCAGTGCCGGGGATCGGGAATGGGATCGGGGCCGGGATCGGGGCCGGGACGCGGCTCCCGCCGGGAGCGGCTCGCGCGGCTCCTTAAATAGCGGCTATAAATACAACGCCGGCGGCGCGCTCCCATTGGCTGAGCCGCTCTCCAGATTTGCATAAAGGGGCGTGGCCGGAGGGCGCGGGCGGGGTGAGCGGCGCGGTTTGCCCGGCGGGGCCGCAGCGCCCCCCAGCGGCCAGAGGGGGGAGCGCACCGGGACCCCCATCCCGCGGTGCCCGATCCCCCCATCTCCCACCCCAGGATCCCCCAATCCCCCCATCCCCCCATCAATAATGACCATGCAAACCACAGCTGGGCACAAAGCAGGGGAGCCAGGGGACGTCACTCCAAGCCAGCTCGGGGCTGGACCAGCTGGGTGGAAGAGTGGAGCCCAGTTCCAGGCCAGGCTGGATGGGGCTCTGAGCAACCTGGGATAGTGGAAAGTGTCCCTGCCCATGGCAGGGGGTTGGAATGAGTTGATCTTTACGGTCCCTTCCAACCCAAATCAGTCTATGATTTAAAAAAAATAGGGAAGCAGGATGTCCTCAGCACCTGCTTCTTGTAGAGCTGCACTTTGCAGAATTCAGCGGTAGGTATTCACTGGAATTGCCAAAAAAATTCTGAAAACACAGCTCCCCTTTGAAAAAGAGTTGCCAGGAAAAAAAAAAAAAAAAAAAAAAAAAGAAAGTGCTTTGTGGGAGCAGGATTTTGCTTTCTCATATCCCAAGGGGCTGTTCAAAGAGCTCCTTTAGGTCTGTTATCATTGCTGCAAGCTGAATATCTTATTTCAAATGAGGCCAAATTAAGAACGAGGACTGCTGTTCAGTTTTTGCTGACTCACCCTGAAATAATATTAGAAAATGCTCATATTTCTTGGCATGAAAATCTGGAATTTTGACAGCTCTTGGAATTTACAGAGTTGACCTGGTTCTTCAGCAAGACATGGACCTTCTCTTCTTTGCCAGCAAGGGAAGGAATCTCTTGGCTAAAGAGGAGAGAGATTTCCCGTGCCCTGCAGCACTCACAGGGCTTTACCTCAAGCCCAGCTGACCCCAAAGCCCATCCATGCTAAATACTCGACCTTTCCCAAACCTTTGATCTGTGGGGCCTCCAAATTCTTGCTGTGCCTCCAGACTTGTGTTACACCCACCACAGCACATCCCAACATCACCTAAACAAGGGAATCCACACAAATAGTGGCTCAGGGGCAAGCAGCTTCCTTAGGCAGAGTCTGGACCTGCAGACTGCTGCTTGAAAGGCAGCAGACAAAATAAAAAGCCTGAGAATTCCTTAGGATACAAAATACCCTTTTTGTTTAGTCACAGCTGAGCAGCACAACTTGGATGTGGAAATACACCGGGATTGATCTCAAGGCTCCTATGTGGGGTGTTTTTCTTAGACCTATGGCACTCTGAGTCATATGATTATAACAGAACTCTCAGATTTAATTACAGCAAAGAAAGAGTTTCTGCATCTCATGACTGTGCAGGAAGATGCATTGTGGTAGCTGTAAAGGAGACACATGTAGGGAGAGAAAAAGAGAAGACAAGCCAAAAGGCAAAACGAGCCAGAATCGGTTATATGAACAATAATTCGAGGTTTCTGAGTTCTTGGCATTGGCTGTGCCTCATCCAGGCCAGTGCTGTGAGTGGGGAAATGCAGCTCCTGTAGGAGTTACCCCATTCCCACTGCACAGGTAGAACAATGTTTGCCCACACGCTGCGCTCCTCAGAAATTCTGCGTGAGCTGAGGTGACCTAGATCTGTCTGAGAGCCTTATATATTCCTGAGAGCAAACATAAATACACTCAGTTTCTGCATTTAATTTTTGAGCAGCTCTAATTAAGCTTAGCTTTGTTTAAACACATCCAGAGCTCCCTTGGTGTTTGGCCTTCAGTGTGAAGACTCTTTGCCATTCACAGGAAGAGCTGAGCCATAAATGAGAGCAAACGGCAGCTGCTTCTGCATCTCTGGTTGCTGCTGGTGGAACCTGGGGATTCTGCTTCTGCTGCAGCCCCAGGGACTTGTCTGAGCCTGATGGCCTCTCACAGGGCTTGTGTGCTGAGGGTAAGGGAAGGGAATACAGAGTGAAAACACTGAGAACCGCAGGCTGCGGGTCTCAGTTGTCATGTTAACTCATGTTTCATGGCTCCGTTGCATTTGCATGCTGGAGAAAAGCAGGGAATGCGTTCACAGCCCAACATGCAGCTGGGTTCTTATGTAAATAACACTTTAAATGGGCAGTCCATGTTTCTCCCTCTCCTGATTCTCCCATTTCAGCTGGCAAAGAGTCCAAGCCTTTAAAATCACCCTTTTTTGGTTTTTTTTTTTTTTTGGGCTTGCAAGAATGAGCCATTTCTGCTCTCCATCCCCAAGAAACTACATCAATTTGTAAGGGACTCAGACAGACACATTTGCAGACCAGACTCTGTAGAGGGCTGCAGGCCAGACCTTCCCCTGCTCTGCCACTGTGCCATAACCCCTGTCAGATTGACCCCCACTACAGCCCTCTAACCCTGCCCACCTCTCTCCTTCCAAACCACCAAACTTAGTTCCTTATGCAGCCAAAGATTGGGTAGGTCCCAATAGGCACAGCTCTGAGGGAGGGGTGGATGGCAAAATCTGCTCGAGCACAGGGACCTTCCCACCCTGCTGCCCCACAAAGTCCCACTACCACAGGCCAGCTGGCTGCTGGCACTGGCCCTTGAGTCTTCTTGACCTCAGAGATGTCCCACATGCCTAAGGGTGGTGGTGCTGCGGCTGGATTTGAGTCCCTGTGTCCCAGTGCTCCCTGTGTGTAAATAGGAGGTGCATTTTTGTGTCTTGAGCCCTGATCCTCTGCCCCAGCAGTAAAAGCCAATCTGAGCAGAGCAGTGTAAGAAAGGGGAGCACTCTTGTGTAGCTGCCCTTTCCCTGCTTTGCTTCCTGCTGGTGTCAAAGAGCTCCAGAAGCTGAAACCTTTTTGAGCGGCACCACCATGCTACCCGTGGAGCTGCACTGCCTCACCAGCTCAAACCTATTCAGACCACAGCTCTGTTTGCTCTCTCTACCACAAAAGCAGGTGGTTTGTGTAATGAAACACTTCTTGTGTTGTAATCAAAACCTACTTACGTGGTGCCACCAGCAAGGCAGGCTGATTGCTTTGCCTGTGTCTACATGGCACATCCAGAGATGCCAGTTTTACTCCAAAAGGCAAATAGAACCAGGACCTGGTCATGAGAAAATGCAAGCATTAGGGTAGGAAGGTCTTGTTGCACTAATAGATTTAAAGTACCAAATGATAACACATTTTATAGTCACCCATTCCACTGCAAAGTTGCTATGGAGTACTTCAAAGGCCGAATGCTCACCCAGTTTAAGGCATAATAAATGACCACATAAGAGGCAGTGCCATAATGACTCAGATGGGTGATCTATAAGTATTCACACCATGCAGCCAGCCAAGTCCTATCAAATCCTATATTGCTTTTGGCATTTCTACACTGTTCAATGCTCTTGTGAGTGGCCAGGTTATCCTGAACTTTATTATATATGGCTTTGAACATTTCATCAAGTCCTTCTCTTGCTGGAACAATAAATAACCAGTCCTAACTAGGCGCAACTCTGGAAAATTAAAATTGCACTGATGTGGAAAATTAGCCCCTGATAGCAGGACTTCAGCAGCTGGACCAGTGGGATGGTGCAGAGCAGCCAGGGAAACACTGAAGCTGGTGGTGGGAAGGATTTAGCTGCTTGAAGCAGAGGTGCCTTGTGCTATTTTAGTAATGTGTGTGTCATGCCCAGCCCTTCCCTGCCAGTCCAGAAGGGCATGGGACTCTCAGGGTCTGTGTGTCAGACATGCCAGGCCCATACGGATGTGTGGGGCACTGTGGGGTGTATAAACCAGACAGTCAGAGGCTGGGTAGGTAAACAAATGTGCTTAAAATAGCACTGCATGACTACATTTAGGCAAATGAGTGTTGCCTTTGCACGTCTGAAACCCTGCCCTGTGCTGTCATTCCCGCACCTGGCACAGGGCAGGGGAGACTTGGTCTCCCGGGCTGCACTGATCCCACTGATGCAGTGCATAGGAAAAACCACGGTGGGGGAGGAATGGTGAGGTAGGTGGAAACTGGACGGGTGTGGCCTTTCGGAGGGGTCACAACTTGGGGTTTTGGTTCCCTCTAGGTGGTGCCTGAGGTGCCTACACCCACTGCAATAGGATCCTGCCCACTGCTGACCCCATTCCCTGCGAGCCGGAACAGATGGGGGTGTGCGCCTCACCGCTGGCTCCATGGGCTGCGAATGTCCGGGACATCCTGCAAAGGAGAAGAGAAGCGACGCCTCATCAGCCCTGGGGGAACACATTGTGAGCTCAGAGCAAGGAGGCTTCTCCCTGCTGGAAGTGCCTGCCGCAGCCAAGGAGGGGGAAAAAATCGTCTTTGTACGGAGTCTTTCTAAATAAGTAGGTTACACCGAGCTCGGCACTGACTCATGCTGCTGTCATCCCAGGGAAGCAGCTCCGCCAGGCTCTGAACTCTGGCTGCCCGGCAGGGTGACGTGGAGAGGGGCTGGAGGGGCTGCATGCAGCCACACCACACAACTGCACTGCAAGCTCCTCTGGAAACGGCGCAGAACTGTACATTTGCCATCTTTTCTGGGCTTGGAGAGACAAGTTATGCAGTGACCAACGCCCCTGCCACATTTCCCATCGATTTGTGATCAGGCAGGGAGGAGAGATCGACCACACATCCCTGTAGCACAGAAGGCTCTCCCCAGGCAGCCTGTGTAGTTCGCTGGGGGAAGGGACACTAATTTTGGCTTTTGCCTCGTGTATAACTTACAGAACATCACTTCAGTCTCCCCTCTTATTTCCAGTGATGATATCTGCACCAGTAAACCAGAGAGAGTCCGGGCATGGCCTCAGGCAGCAGCACAGAGCCCCGTGTGGTTTTTGAGTGTTAGCACATTCCCTGCCACCGTTCTGGCCCATGGTGCCCTGGGATGTCCCAGCTGGCAGCCCTGGGGCTGGTCCTGACCGCAGAATGGGTGAGCTCACCCTGTCCTGGGGAGAAAATGAGGTCAGCCCTAAGGACACGAGCTGGGCTCTGGGCGTGCTTGCCTGACCTCAGGGCAGAGAACAGGCCCTGGCCCATTGCTCACTGCTGCAGATACTGCCAGCTCTTCTGCTCAGGAAACCATAGCAGTGGTGCCATGTGCCACAAGAGTTAACAGTCTGATGCCATCCTTTCGACTGCTGACGTGATCTCAGGGGCTGCCACTCAATTTGCAGGTTTTCTGCAGGAAGCAGAACACCCCTGACCCCTGCTTTGGCAAATGTTTGATGAAGATGCTTCCACAGGACATTACTGCATCCTTAGAAAGGCCTTGTTGTGCTGGTGTGAAGTGGCTTCTGAAGGCAAGGTACAGAGCTGCAGACAGGCAGATGAGAGAGATGGAGCCCGTGCTGGGCCCAGGGAGCTGCAGCAGGTAAACCTCTCCCACTGAATTGCTAGTGCAGAGCAGAGCTTTCAAGCCGTGCTTCCAGCTGCTCAGCACTGTCAGCTTGCCAGCACCCTGATGGTGTTCCCCCAAACTGCTGAGGAAGCAGTGTGCCCCAGAAAAAAGTCCTCAGAAACTTCTGTGAAAGCTTAGCTCAACGCTTTACATTGAGAATTCCTACTCATGGCCGATGGAGGGACAGCCCTGCCCGGTCCCTGAGGTCCCAGTGCAAACAGAGGATGATTAGCACACCCCGTGCTGGCCTGGGCTCCTCCTCCAGCCCGTGTTCGAGGCTGTATCTCAGGGGGTTGAGGTTTCACTCCAGGGAGCAGGTGGCCATCCCTTGGCACCCTAGACAGGCTAAGCAGGTCCAGTCCTGTCCTGTATCTCACACCAAGTCTAGGCCCCATTCTTGCCCTGTGTAAGCCTGGTTTACAGCCTAGAGCATTGCCTTGTATGACCAGGCAGGAGTCTGTGTGGGCTAAAAATGTTTCTCCTCCCAGAGTGAGGCACTTTTGGGGGTAGGACCTGTGGCTCTGGCTGCATCTGAGCGATGTTTCCCCCCAGCTGCTCATGGCCAGAGATCTCCTGGCTGCAGCCTGGGCTGATGGCTCTGCATCCAATTGCAGCCTCAGGAAGATGGTTTCTGGCATCCCATTGTGACAGTGCTTTTTCCTCAGCCACCACAGACCTTTGCTCCAGGCCATTTTGATGCTTTTGGAAGACAGCTGTGTCTAAAATGCAAATGCACCGCTACGACAGCTTTGAGCTGAAAGATCACAGGACACCTTTGCAAGGAGTTAAATTTGCAGCCATGCAAAAACAAAAGCAGCAGTCTAAGCAGGTTTATTTAGGGCTCAAAAAGCAACCTGACATTTGAAGTCTGTCAGGTATTTTCAGAAGTCTGCCTCTATCAACATCACCTCTACCCGTGGAGTCGCTTTGTGTCGGTGCTTATGTTCTACATTGTCATTTTTCCCCAGCACAACCACTGTGTATCAGTGGGGATGTCACAAAATGCCTTCTGAAGGCTGGAAACAAAAAATGAAGGGTTGGGGAGCCAGGAACAAACAGGTACAAAGCTCCCATGGCATTTGAGCATCACAGCCTTGAACACCCACCCAAAGCCAGGTTGTTGTCCTCACGGTACCTTGCTGGTTCTCAAAGCATCCAGTTAAAGATAAGCCTTGCTGCATCCCTAAGGAACTGGCACGAGGTGTGTAGCAAACAGATAAGGATGGCTACAAGTTTCCAGGACACTGAAGAAGTACAACCTATTTTCCCTGTAATTCAGATTATTCATAACATGCTAGTGATAATTTTGCACCTCACCTAACAGGTGGTCTATTAAGGTTTCTTGGCTGCAGTTGCAGAAACAGTACTTCTGGGCTTTAGAAGCAGCATTTATCATGGCTGGCAAGGTAATTTATTTGTGTCTTAAATACTTGTAATTAGACTGCCTCATAGCTAGTATAGTGAGGAACAAAACAGACTTCAGTAACATGCAGATAAATAATTCAAAGAGCATTCCTTAAAAGAAGCATTTGTTTTTCCTCTCTGTTCCCACTGTCACTTTGAGCTCCTTGATCTAAAGGCTGGGATCAGTCTCCCCGGGGTTTGCAGGTCACATAGCTGCCACCCCTCCCGGGAAGTTGGAAAGTTCAGAGAAAACCAAAGCATTTAAGAGGGAAAGAAGTTCTGTAATGTCAGCTTCTCTATTCTGGAGAGCCAGCTCCAGCTGCTGCCTCTCCAATAGCTACTCCACCCAGCCCTCAGATAATAATCACAAGCTATTTCTCCAGCTCTGTTTCCTTCTGCATTTTTGCTGTTAACTCCATCAGCTGAATTGATAGCATTTAGCTCAAGAACACAGAGACTTACAGAGCAAAAAGTTGTAGTTTGGGTTCTGGGTGATAAAAAGCATTGTCCCTTGTCCTGCAAACTACACAAGCACATGCAAAGCTTAGTTTCAAGGAGTAAGAGTAAAGTTAAGCAAGGGTTTTGAAGAAACAGGGTCAAAAATGCATGGGGTGCTTTGCCAGGGTGAGCTGATTGCCTAAATGGATGTGGATGTTTGTAATGTCAGATTTGTAGGAAAAATCACTGCCATGCCCTGCCCTTCAGGCTGTCCCTGGGGGAGGAACAGCTGTGCTGTCCAAAGACCCAGCTCTCCGGCTCCCATGCAGGCAAAAATCCCCCTGAGACCAAGAGCTGAGATGGCAGAGTGGAAATTGCAAAACTGGATTCAGATTGGCACCTGGTCAAAAGCCAGGAATCTTCGTTGCTAAAATGTTTTTATTTTTCAAAGCATGCATCAGATTCTGAAGCATATTTTAGTTTTCAAAAGTGTCATTTTCTCCCTCAGTTGCTCACAGTTTCCCTCACACACAGGATTATTCTAGCAGCCCCAAATACATGTATCTGCATGTGCAAACTTCAGCATCATGTTAAAGAGAGCTGCCCAAAACACTTCAGTCCTTGCGAAGTGAAACTCAGAGTGTCTGGCATGGAAAGTTTGTATTAGCTTAAGCTCGAATAATTCAATCCATCTGCCACAGAGACCTAATAAAACTCCTTTTGCTGGACTGGTTTTCTCCTCCAGGAAGGCTTCCCTTCCTCCACACAGGTCTCCAGGGTTGCTTTTCCTGGCCACATTTGCTGCATACAAACAGCATCCGTACTCAGGACCTGGTGTTTCCCAACAAAATCACCCTCATAAACCCAGGAGGGTTTTCTCTCTCATCTGCTCACGTGACAGGGCTTCAGAACATCATCTCTGGTGTCCCAGAGTACAACCCATGTCTGCAGGGACCTGTGAAGCTCGAGAGATGTACAAACTTTCCCAAGGCATCGAAGAGCCCTGCAGCCAGCACACAAGGAAACAGCTGAGAGAGGGTTACTGTGCATATAGAACAGCACAGGCGTGTCCCCACCTGTTTCAGGACTTCCCTCAAAGTCCACTAAAGAGCTCAGTGTACTCCATTACTCACAAGTAATGAGTCTTTTTGGGGTCTCAGTTGCCCAGACAGAGCAGAAGTCCTCAGTGCCCTGGGACAAGTCCATTCCCAGCTGGCCAAGCTTGCCCTGCAGCAGAAACCCTTTATTTCAAAGGCACCTGTCCCCTCCACTGACTGATTCCCCACTTGGTGAACACTTTGTCCTTCCCCTGGCATTCAGTCCTGACAAAACTAATCCAGCCTGGCAGAGGCCTTCTCCAAACCCAAGGGCTTTCCATCTGTATGGAAAGCAGCTGTGTTCAAGAGCTTTCCATTCCATGCCACCGTGTCGAATGAAGGTATTTCCACCCCCTGGCCCCCATCTCCAGCTCAGTGTGGCAGGGAAATAGGGATGAGAAGGTGAAGCAGCCCTCCAGACAGGGTTGTTCTGTGGCACAGGTGTGCTGAGAGAGGCCCTGGTGTCACAGAATCATAGAGCCATAGAGCAGCCTGGGTTGGAAGGGATCCTAAGGGTCATCCATTCCACCCCCTGCCATGGGCAGGGACACCTTCCACTATTCCAGATTGCTCACAGCCCCATCCAGCTCCTTGGACACTGCCAGGATCGAGCAGCCACAGCTTCTCTTGGCAGACTTCACAGACCTAATGTGTGGCCAAAATCCTCTTATCAACACCCAGCAAATGACAGCAGTTGCCAAATGGGAGAGGGACACTCAGCTGGGTGCAGACAATTGGTGAAGGTAATTTTCAGCAATGTAAACATGGGGAAGCTGTCCTAACCTTCTGCTCAGGGTGACAGCACTCCAGGCTGTGTTCTGCCAGCTTTATTTATCCTGATTTCAATGGGAACAGTCAGGGGCTGGAGCAATAGTTGCTGCAGGTCGATAACAGTGTCTAGCATGCAGGAGTTACCAGAGAGTTACAATTTCTGCTCATTGAGCTGACAGAAATAGCTCAGATATCTCTGCTCAGATATCTCCCATTTATGGGATGGTTTGGCTGAACACCCTTTGCTTCACCACATTGCTTAGTTAGTCCTGGTTTCATACAGCACTGCTTTCTAGCAGCTACTGCAAGGATGAGAGTTTCCCAGTGGGGAAAAGTTGATTACAATAAAATCAGCAGCATCTTGCCATTAATTTCATGGCAGTAGAATCTGACCAAAGAAAATCTCTACAAGTCTTCGAGTATTTTGATTCCATGAAGAGCATGGAAGTAGAAAAAGACTGTGGTCAAGAAAGGTGTCTGCAAACAAAAGGCAGCTCAGCTAAAACTGGGAGATGTGAGTCTGAACAAGCTCAGCACATCCAGTATCTGCCACTCTGATTTGTAGGCAGGAAGTTCCAAAATGATTGTTATTTGGGCAAGAACCAGAAGTTTGGGCTCCATTTCTGAGCTAGATAATCAATATGGGCTGAGGCCAAACCCCACAGCTTTTCTAAGGCTAAGCTATTTATTGCTTCATATTATGAGGCACAAGAGACAGAGCTGACTTGGATTTACAGACACAGCTAGCATTAGCATGACTACTGAGGATGAGTGTACTCTCAGTTAAGGCCCCTTCAGGAATCAGGTCTTTTCATGGAATTTCAAAAGCCCAGTGGAAGTACAGCCTTCATTTCTACCACAGCATCACTGCTGTGCTGCATGGGGAAGTATAAGATTACATCCAGGGTGTACTGGGGTTTAGAGTTTTCCCTTATTTCAGCCCTAAAGCTGAATCAGCCCAGGCAAATCCTGGAACTGCTGCTCCCTCTGCATCTGTGCTGCTCCTGCCTGTGGCCAGGCTTTCCAGCATCAGAAGCCACAGAGGCTTCCATCAGGCACCCGAGTTCCTGCAGAAAAATCCTTTCCAAAGTGGTTTCCCTGTGCTGCTCTGCTGAAATGCAGCTGACTGGAGGGAGTTGGATGCAGTGCAGACACACCAGAGCCGCTTTGAATTTGAAGGGAAGAATAACTTCTCCCAGTAAAAAATCCAAAGGGAATCAAGGCAGCGATTTTGGCAACAGCCAGGATAAAATACATCTTTTTCTTGGGAGGGTTGTCTGGAGAGTTTTGGATGGCTCTGGGAACTTAGTACAGTTTTCCACCTTATCCAAAAGATGGCACTGTGAACATTGCAGCCACGCTCTGCTCCTGCCCGGGTCGGGCCCTGCTCAGCTCCTGGGGACTGATCTCACAGCTCACCCTGCTGAGGCACCCAGCTTTTTACAGCATTTCCCAGAGCTGATTGTCTTCGTCCCAGAAAAGAAGAGTAAATCAGGGCCTGACTTTGTTTCAGGCAATGTTTGATTCCTATAAAATCCAATTCCTCAGGTTTTGGAGCAGCTTTGTGTTTTAAAGTGAGATGGGATACAGGGAGAAACAGGAGAGGGATGAGGGGGAGAGGGGATGAGAAGATGTGAGAAGGAGCAGATGGGAGCACAGGGGTAGGACTTGTGCTGGGAGAGGGGAGGGAAGGAAGGAGGGAAGGAAGGAGGGAAGGAAGGAGGGAAGGAAGGAGGGAGGGAAGGAGGGAGGGAAGGAGGGAAGGAAGGAGGGAGGGAAGGAAGGAGGGAGGGAAGGAACAGATGGGAGCACAGGGGTAGGACTTGTGCTGGGAGAGGGGAGGGAAGGAAGGAGGGAAGGAAGGAGGGAGGGAAGGAAGGAGGGAGGGAAGGAAGGAGGGAGGGAAGGAAGGAGGGAGGGAAGGAAGGAGGGAGGGAAGGAAGGAGGGAGGGAAGGAAGGAGGGAGGGAAGGAAGGAGGGAGGGAAGGAAGGAAGGAGGGAAGGAAGGAAGGAAGGAGGGAAGGAGGGAAGGAGGGAAGGAGGGAAGGAGGGAAGGAGGGAAGGAGGGAAGGAGGGAAGGAGGGAAGGAGGGAAGGAGGGAAGGAGGGAAGGAGGGAAGGAGGGAAGGAGGGAAGGAGGGAAGGAGGGAAGGAGGGAAGGAAGGAAGGAAGGAAGGAAGGAAGGAAGGAAGGAAGGAAGGAAGGAAGGAAGGAAGGAAGGAAGGAAGGAAGGAAGGAAGGAAGGAAGGAAGGAAGGAAGGAAGGAAGGAAGGAAGGAAGGAAGGAAGGAAGGAAGGAAGGAAGGAAGGAAGGAAGGAAGGAAGGAAGGAAGGAAGGAAGGAAGGAAGGAAGGAAGGAAGGAAGGAAGGAAGGAAGGAAGGAAGGAAGGAAGGAAGGAAGGAAGGAAGGAAGGAAGGAAGGAAGGAAGGAAGGAAGGAAGGAAGGAAGGAAGGAAGGAAGGAAGGAAGGAAGGAGGGAAGGAAGGAAGGAAGGAAGGAGGGAGAGAGGGAGAGAGGGAGAGAGGGAGAGACAGGGTCCCTCTTGGTTCACCAAGAGAATTACCTGGCGTAACACCTGGAGGGAACATCTGTGACTGCCCAGAGCAGGATGGGCCCTGCACTTGGTCAGTCCAGCTCCAGCCTCATGCTCACACTGCTTCTCAACTAGAGACCTTTGTAGAGAGATATGAAAATAATGCATCAGATTTTTAAGCAAGCACAGGAACATTACACTAGAGTGCTGGACAGGAAGTAAGAAATTTTACATTAGCTTGAAACTACAGAAGTTTAATTATACTTACATGCCTTTCAATCCAATTTGTAACTTTTATGATGACCCCAGAGGGTCGTTGGTTTAAGTTTAATTGACCTATTTGCAACTGAGCCAGTTCATTCCTACAGCTGGGGACATTTCTTTCACAGATTCCAATTCAGTGATTCAAGCTTCTGAGGCCAAAGAGACCATTAGATCATGTAGTGTTGCCTCTTGCATGTGGACTTTCCTCCACACAGTCACAAGACGTGCCTGGAAAAAACCTGCACCCTGAAAAGGAGCTCAGGCTGGACCAGTGTTCCCAGGGATGGGCAATGCACCATTTCCCCTTAATTGCTTGTTCCTGTGGGCAATCACTCATTTTGAGATTTAAATGTAAGCATCATCAGGATCTTGGTCATCCAAGATATTGCCTGATCCAAAAATGTTTAATGAACACTGCCTGATGGACATGCCATTGAGTCTTGAAAGCAAAATTTTTAAAACATAAATTGGATTATGAAGTACTTAGATGTTAATTTTGCTGAGTGGTCTCATTAGCTGCAGATCCAGACAGAGCAGACTAAACAGCAGGAGTCATGAGTTGTTCTCTCAGCTTTAACTTATACTCTTGTGAGAACTCAAGCCCTTCTGAGCAATGGCGTGCACAGAACTCAGTTTTTGAGTTACCCTTTGGAAGCTGTGACCGGGAAATGCCCCCTAAGACACCACAGATGGCTCTTTCTACACACTGCTTGGCAGATATGCAGGAAAATTACACTGGAAAGTCAGCTCTCAGCTGGGCTCTGCAGCGAGGTGCTAAATGCATGTGCTGTAACACTGTAACACTTTGTGATGACGGGCTTTGGGCTGTTGGTTTGTTTTTTTCCAAGTTTCTTTGCCAAATTACAAACCCAGCTGCTGTAATTTGGAAGCTCAAAATCTCCCACCTTTACAAACAAGCAAGGAGTGAATTGATGCCTCCCAGCTTCGGATGTGGTGCTGCCTTCTGGGTTGCAGCTCTCCCTGAGGGCATAGGCACTGCTCTCCCCAACACCTCCTCAGCCCCTCCAAGCTCCCTTTGACCCTCGTTCCTCTTGCTTTAACCCCTGGCCTCTTTCCTTGCCTTTAACCTTCGTTCCTCTTGCTTTAACCCCTGGCCTCTTTCCCCACTCCCAACACTGTTGCCTCTTCTCTTTTGCTTTTTTCTGCAGCTCTCCAGCACAGCCCCTTCCCTCATGGCCAAGAACTGAGGGAGAGGAGGATTTTCTTCTTCACTGATGCCCAACTAACTGGGGACCAGATGCTATGAAATAACTTCTTATAAAGCAAACCCCTCACCTGTCAATCTGAGACACCGGAAAACACGGCCAGGGTCTGCACACTCATACACTGCGCTTCTCTTAACACTGCAGTCAAACTCACTCCCCACAAACACAAGCATTGCAACAGCCCTGCAACATGTCCAAAAGTCTGTCCAGGGAGCTGGGAGAATCCTCTCTTCCCAAAACTGGAGCCTCCAGCACACATACAGTGCATGCAGGGCTGGGCCATGCTTGTTAGGAGCACTTTATGTCTTTGCAGCCTGCCTGAGCATCAGGGCTTTGCCATAGGCAAGGGGCTCCTTCTCCATTGTGCTTCCACTCCTTCCAGTACCAGGGCATGCTGCTGCTTCCCAGGGATTCAGGAAATGTAGGGAGTGCTGGCTGACTTTTGATCTATTTAGGCCAGGTTAGATGGAGCTGTGAGCAGCCTGGTCTAGGGGAAGGTGTTTCTGCCTGTAGCATGGGGTTAGAACTGGAGAATCTTCAAGGTCGTTCCAACCCAACCCATTCTTTGATTCCATGATTCTGTGATTCCATGATTATCCTTATTACAGTTATTTGACCAAGAGAAGCAAGAAATTGGGCTCATCAAAAAATCTGAGGGCAAGGCACATCACACCTGCTGGCCACAGGACAGTGAAGCCCCGCAGACCCTGATGTGGCAGTCTTGGGCACAGGTAAGGTCTCAGCTCTTTGGAGCAGAAATGAGGAATGCTGTCACTAAAAGAAACTGCAAAGGGAATTTTAAATTAAATTGTGATTTTAAAATTTAACAGCATTTAAATTTTAAAGAGTCCAGCTCTCGGCAAAATGAAAGCAGTCTCTGTTCCAACGTGGAATGGGCCAGATCCTCTGCAGCTGTAAGTCGGTGGCCCTCTCTGTCTGCTGGAATCAGAGGCACTTAATTGATCTGTAGCAGCTGAAGGTCTGCCAGCTCCGGCTCTCTCCTGAAAACACACCACTCCAATCTGGCTGGCATTGCAGCCTTGATGTTTCATTAATTCACAAGAAAGCTCCTTCCAGGATAGACACACATGGCTGAAAAAAAGAAAGACAATTACTCTAAAACTTGTTATCATCTGTCATGTTATTGAAGCTGATTTAAAAAACAGGCTTCCCAGGCTCCCAATCTCAAAGGATGTTGTTTTTCTCTCTGTGTGCCTGTGTTAGGAAACCACCAGTCTCGTGTTTTTTGGGCTCTGTTTCTCTCAGGAGGGTGAGGGCAGGGAGTCAATGAGGAGGAATGGGAAAGACCCTTCATGCCCTGCCAGCACAGCACCATTCCCCACACTCTGGCTTTGTCCTTCAAAGTTTGAAATGACTCATTGATAAGGTTCCCACTGCTTCCTTTGACAGATATTTAACAGCCCTTTCAGGCTTCAGTGTAGGGATGTTTTTCTTGATAGTCAGCCTAGACATTGCTCTGCTCAGTTTCCTCCCATTGCCCCTGGTTACACCTCATCCCACCCTAAACAATTCCTTTTCCCCTCCTTGTGTTGATACTGTGCATATCAGAAAAGGAGGGGGTGACTGACATGGGAATAACACAGAAACATGTTTTTAGTCCAGCCTGCAGGATAATTTCCAGCCAGAGTTGTCACAGATCACTACTTACCCATCATCTTTTGGACAAAGAATGAGGGGTATAAAATGGCATCAGGGCTGTCTCAAGGATTTAACCATCTTCCACCTGCAGTCCATTCCCTTCAGGTACCACCACCACCTCTGGGAACTGGGCCTCATGCTCCTTGCTCTTTTTAGCAAGCACGTGGCTCACTGTAAAACTGAATGTTACAGAAGCTGAACAATCCCTCTGGATGAGGCAGCATATGGAAAAAGGACTTAATGGCAACATTATATCATAATCACAATCTGAAAAGTACTTGAAACTCGTGTTTATTGACTTCTCTGCCGCAGTAACAGCCTGGCAAAACAAAAGGCAAGAAAAGCTGACAAATGCAGGGATACAAATGCAGTGCAAAGCAAAGCACAGCCAACAGCTTTCCTGATGAGAGATGCACTTTTCCTTCCTGGTTTATAGCAATTGTGCAGCTCCCTCTTTGCTACTGAAATGCAGCAGAGATTTTTGGCTTATCAATTAAAGTTGCTTCCAAAGCTGTGCTTTGAATATCTCTGTAAGTTTGGGGTAAAACCTCACCCTTCCCAGGTCTTTTGGCTTTCTTGTGTAATAGACTCAGGATTTAAAGGCACTGCTCAAAATGCAAATGAAAAGGTTGACTTTGTTTTTGGCAAAGACACAGCAAAGAGAAGTTCATTGGCCCAACACTGCTGCACTGTGATATTCCCTGTCAAAAGCATCACCTGCAGAACTGGGATGGGCAGGGAAGGAGGAGAGAACTCACCTGCTGTGCTGGTGTGACCCACAAACACAGACTTTGGAGAGAAAACTCCAGAAACACCTATTCATTAATATTTCTACACATCACGCCTTAGAGCATCAAATCAGGTCACGAGAATGGGTTAATTTTGGGGAAAGATTCAAATGTAATCAGCCTGGGAGAAAGCTGCACCTCAGAGGCAGGAAATGGGAATTGTTTTGTCTCCTCGTATATGACTTCAGCCGACTTTCTCCTCAGATTTTGGGGTCATTGAAAGCTATGAGCTGCTTTGGCTTTTTGCTGCCATCTGGGCTGTTCAGTAGAATGTAAAAATCAGCCAGGTCAACAACACACCTCTGGGGATTCAGACTGCAAGGGCAGGAATGCTCCTGCATCCTTCAGCACTGAGGGGAGCTCAGGCATTTCCCCAGGTGGCATTTCTCCTGGGGACAGAAATCACACACTTCTGTGGCCTCCTGGGCCAATTCTCTATCAGGGAAGATGCTCGAAGCTGAGGGACTGATTTACCAAAGTCTGTGGGAAAAACAGGTCTGCAGAAAGAACTGGAGCAAGGTTTCCTTGCTGACAGTAGGATTGAGGCAGAATCACAGCTTTCCATACCTGGATTAAAACTAGGCATTTAGAGTCTGCATTTAAATTTCATAACACTCTCATAATGAGGGAAATCAAAAGGGCCTTTGGGATCTCAGCACTCCTGGGTTTACAGGGAGCTGGGATCTAAAAAAAAATTGCTTTGAAAGCCAGACTCTAGACAGGATAAACATATTCCTGGGGACAGATCTGATTAGGTGAGCTCTTCTGAAGGGGAGCCATGGTATAAATAGAGCTGTGGTTGGCCTTCCTGACTCAGCTAATCTGATCATTACCTCCTGCTTGCCTCGAGGTCACCCTATCTGAGCAGCTCTGCTGACCCCTTGGAACATCCCAGCAGCTCCCACTCCAGCAGGTGACTTGCCAGTCACTTATAAAGCTACAGAAGAAAGCAAATTGAGGGAGGGAAAGCACCCTGCAAAATCTTTCCAATATCCCTTCCTTCCTCACACAAAATGAATGTTGCTTCTGAAGAGCTCCCGAGGTAAAATCACTGACCTAAGTAGCAATGTTTTTTTTTCTCTTAAACATTGCATACAGGCATATGTAACAGAAAATTTATAAATTATACACACCTCAGTGTGCATCAATACAAATGTGGAATTACTGAGCAATGCTAGTGACAAAGACAATTAAAATAAACATTATTATTAAAATACACTTATCACTGCATTATCAGGGCTGATAAGTTTGACGGCCTCTGATGTCACCACAGAGCCAAATTTCTTCCTTTCTTAAAGAAGCTGTTGCTTTTCAAAGGATTAAAAAAAAAAGAAAAAAGTCAAAACCACAAGCCCAGATGATCTCTTCCTGTTCATGGAAGTGGTTCTGGAAGCTAAAACAAGTGATGCATTTGCAGCATGGAGGTGTAAGATGCAGTGACACAGTACTTCCAGAGGGCAGGGACAGAGGGGGTGAGACCCTACAAAAATTACCAAAACTACGCTGGAAGAAAAAACCCCCAAGATCTCTTGTAAGTACTTGCAGTGCACATAATTAATAACTTTTAACTTGATTCCTGCTGATTCAGTTTAGCTTTTTTCTTTTTCCTCTTAGTAATCTAACTGCTCACCAATGCCTCTGATTATTTATTCAGTATTTGGCAGGTTGAGCAACACCAGAAATATCCCTTGTGCCACTTCTGCTGCCTTGGCCCTGGCACCAAGGGTCCAGCAGATGTCCTCTCTGTGCCTGGGTCCTTTTCCTGGGACTTCTATGGGATGCTAACTGGTGTTAGAGAAGATGATGGTGTTATTTCTATTTGCATTCATTTACTGGGCATTGGACTGCACAGGATTTTGTATTTAACTCTGCAAATTGAGCATTACCAGTAAATTCTATTGGTAAAGTAGTCAGGTGAGGACCCTACTGGTATAAACATCACTGTCCTCCCCTTTTCTATGACCCATATTGTCCCTGCCCTCTTTCCTGGTATTTCATCAGAGCAAAAGATAAGGAGCAAAAAGAGAAATTGAGATTTACCAAGTGTGCTTCTGACCTTGGAGAATGAAGGTGTTATTATTGAAACAGGGCCTGGTTTTCACTGAGTACAAACATTCATTCACTTTTAGAAAAATCAATGGTTACTCACTGTCATCACCTAAATCAAAAAATGGTTTTGGTTGGAAAGGATCTTAAAGTTCATCCAGTCCCACCCCACTGCCATGGGCAGGGACACCTTCCTCTATCCCAGGTTGCTCAGAGCCCCATCCAGCCTGGCCTTGGACACTGCCAGGGATGGGGCAGCCACAGCTGCTCTGGGCAGAATACCAAGGCATGGCAGATCAGTGGTCTCGTTCATCACAGAAAGGACCTAAACTGTTAAAAAAGTGGTATTCAGGTAACATTCTGAAGTTCAAGACTTTACATTTTCCTCTCTGCAGTGGGAAAAAAGAAAAAAATGTGTCCCAAATTTAGCCACTGCATCCAAGAACATGTGCCGACAAATTGATATTTTCATTACCTTGCAGTGTTTAACTGTGTTTCTGCTAGCATGTAAGCAGCCGAAAACAGGAGATATTAGAGAAAAATTCTTCCCTGTGAGGTTGGTGAGGCCCTGGCACAGGGTGCCCAGAGCAGCTGTGGCTGCCCCATCCCTGGCAGTGTCCAAGGCCAGGCTGGATGGGGCTCTGAGGAATCTGGGACAGTGGAAGGTGTCCCAGCCATGGCAGGGGATGGAAATGATCTTTAAAGTCCCTTCCAACTCAGGCCATTCTGTGATTCTATAATGGGAATTTTAGATGGCTGCATAAAGAACCACCAAGGAAGCAAAAATTGTAATTCCTGAACCACTGAGAAGATAATTCAGTGATGCAATTACTGCTAAAGCACTCACAAAGGGAAGATCCAAGCTTTGGAGTGGTCAAGGTCAACATGACTTTTCACTTCTTTCCCATGGGCTTTTGCACCTTAGCAATGCTCCTGCTTAAAAGCAAAAATGCCATGTTCTCCTTCTAATTCAACTTCCATAAGGCCTTGTAAGGTTGAGAACAATGTTAAATCACACTGAGTCCCAGGTGTCCCTCCAATACTTTGTTCAACCCAGCTGGAATTGTCCATTTAGCCAGAAGAAAAGGTGTAAGACACAGCTGAGTTGACACGTTTGTCAAAATGTCCTGGCCAAGAGTCACTGGAATGCCAAATATGATGTGAGATTGCAAGAGGATTTTTTGGGTGCTTGCAGCCACTGCAGTGCCCTGCCTGGGAATTCACAGAAGACTGAGGAAGAGACTTTGCTGTGGAAGGATGTGGGCTAGTGGCTAAAGGAACAGTGTGGTTTTCAAAAGAGACTCAGATTTATCCCTGGCAGCTCTATGCACTGTGACCTTCAAAAGGTTACATGAGGCATCAGGCTAATACAGCCTAGGATACAGGGATAGTAGAGAGGCTTAATTAATCACAGCCTTGAAGTTTCAAATCCAGACAAGGGAGGTGAAAATCAGTATTATTTCAATAATTTGGGCCCTCCAGCTGATTACGTTCAGGATCAGATAGCCAGAGTGATTTAAGAAGGAAGTGTTGGCAGGTGCCCCACAGCTGGCCTGTGACAATTCCCTGCTGGGTGCAGGTATTTTTAGCTGCAAATGAACACACAGTATAATTCAAAGATTTCCCAGGCTGTGGCATGGAGAGCTGCAGTGGAATTTAGGAGCAGAGCTGTGCAAGTTGCCACGCATGGAGAGTGGACAGTACCAAAAGTTCCTGGAGAAGAGGAAATGGGGGCAGAAGTGGGAGTGAATGGAGCAGCCACAAGGTAACTCCTGGGCAAAATTATACCTTGTAGTGAGATCTCATCATTAACTGTACACTGTGGAGGAAAGTCCTCTTTGATCTGTTCTAAATGCTCAGTTTAATTAAATTCCTTTTATTCTTCTTGAGGAGAAATAATAAGCTTAACTAAAAGAGTTACCTTCTCTCCAGTGTTTTTCCTTTTACTCATTGCTAAATGACAGCTCCAATCTTTTGAGCTTTGCTTCCCAAGAACACTTTTATAATTTCAATGTCCCATTTCTAGACCTTTTCTATTTCTGCCAAATACTTTCAATTAAAAGGATAACCAAGAATTAATACAGTATTTCAGATATGCCAATAAGCTTGGTTTACCAAGGAGTATTGTCATATTTTTAGAGCCTGTTTTGCATGCTGGGCTGTGCAGTACTCACAAAACTTGGTTCTTGGATGTCTCTGCATTTTAAGTAAGGATTTTCGCAGTCACCAGTGATGACCCACTCTTTTTTCTTTTTCCTGAATGATTTTCAGCTTTTATGAACAGCTGACTTTTGGTGTTGCTTCTCTTTTTTTCCCCTGCTAAACTGATTATTTTGTATTTATTCCGAACAGGAGATTCTGCTTGCTCTCATATTTCTATCTCATCTTGATTTCCTAGAGTCTTCTAGAAGTTTTCATGGCCATCCCTTGTCCTGAGTGACCTTCAATCACCTTGTGTAATCTCCAAAATTTCTGACTTTGCTGCTCACTCAGTTTTCCAAACCATTCATAAAACCAGCAAAGAATACATCTGACAGTGTGGATCGTTTAGACACCGGCTTCTAATCCTTTGCCAACTTGAAAATGTCTAATTTTCTCCCACATTATTTTCTGTCTTATCTAATTTCTAAGGCTGAGTAGTAATTTGACTTTTGCTTAAGGTGCTTACAAGGCACCCGATAAATAAGTCTCAGATATTGGCGCTGTGAGATTACATGAAAAGTACTTTGAATAAGGAGCGCTGCATGAAAAGTTGTCTCTGATGATTCTCATCTTATGTTAATATTGTCTATTCTCCTTATGCTCCTAATGCCAAATTGCATTAAACCTTAAAATGACAGTATTTTGGAACATAAAGACAGCCTGCTGATATTTTTGATCTCTGTATTTCAGCACAATGTGCCCATCCAAACTGCTCCGTTATTTTTTCTTTATTAAAATAGCAATCTTAAGTATGTACCTGGGAAGAATAACTGGATTTTGATGGAATGGAAATTCCACTGTGTACAGTGAGGGAAAACACAATTATCTTTACCTGTTTAAGCAAGAGATCTATTCCAGGTATAAATCTGCTAGGACTGATATTCAGAACAGAGAATTTCTGTACATTCATGAAACCATCTTTCAAAGCTATCTGCAAAAAAACTCTCAACCCCCAAACTGCTGTACTCTGGTGTTTGGTAAGGCTATAAATTCAAGAGGCTTTGAGTACAGTGGATCTTTCTGAAATAATCTGATTTTAAGCAAATCAATTCATTAAGCATTGAGTCCGTTAGGTGAAAGTGGAAGTGACTGAACTAACACATGCAGGAGAGAAGTTTGCAAGCAGAAGAAAGAGGGCAGCAAAAGGACACCTGATGTTCATGCAGGCTGATTTCACCTCGGGTTATCTGTGATCAGTGCAGCCCCAGGTGACACAGAGCTGTCCTGCATGGGACACTGCCCAGCACAACCCTCTGTGCTGATGCTTTGGCTCTGGAATAACGAGGGCATTCCTAAACCTGGGATAAAATCACCACCCTGCTGGAATTGTGATTCTGAGGGGGAGGAAGTCTGATGTGTTTAATGATTATAATGAAAAATGTACAGATTCTTCCCCTCCTTTGGCAAGTGCAGCAGAGGCAGTGGATCCCGTGAGCTGTGCCAGTGAGATTCTGGAATATCTGCAGCACTGTGGCTCCCTGCAGCAGCAGCCACTGCAGCTGCTGAGTATCCCCAGGCAGGCAGCTCCCAGAGCTGCAGTGAAACTCCACCAAGTCAGAAACGCCCCCTCATTCAAGAAGAATGCCAGTGCTCAATTTTGGAGGGGTTCCAAGGTGCATGACTGATTTCCCCATCATCAGTTTCTCTGTCATTTGCCCCGTTCTTGCTCCTGGTGTTGACAGAAGGATTTTGTGGTCACCCAAGGGAAATGGCCATGTGGTCCTGGTGGCCTGGCTTAGGGCCACATCAAAAGGACACAAACAGGGAGGAATCAGAAAGATGTAAACATCAGCCTAAGAGATGGATCAGCTTAATCACTCTGCAGCCCAGCAAAGGACCATCCATCTGCTAATGACAGCAAAGGGATTCTTACAGGGGTAATTACTAAGCAGCACGTTCAGGAGGCGGGTTGTTCTGCTTTAGTTTTTAATTACTGATAAAAAGGGAGAAATTAGAATATTTTAATGAACCTCCAGATGTCAACAAGTTGGTCTAATAAATTGGATGTGGAAGATAACAATTTGCAGTTATAATTTGTCATATCAGAAGCTCCAGTGGGAACGCACATCTTTCAGAGGCTGCCACAAGATCCAGAGTCATGCTGAGCCCAGCTCCCACAAAACATTCAGCATCTCGAGAGAGGGATTTGTGTCTGCATTAGGGCCCTTCTGCTCCCTCTCATCCACACACATTACTCAGTGCAAACTTCATTGCAAGGCCAGGTCTTTCATAGACTGTTTTATGGACCTTGGGAAGGAAATTATCTTTACTGTCGACTTCTGTTCACTTTGCTGTTACCTTCCCCAATCTCTAGGAGGGTCCAAAGCCTTGACTGAAATAGAGAAGCCCCAAAGGACTGTAACCAAATATCTTTCAGCACACCTTTCTCACAAATATGTAACCAGCTACAAGGCAGACATCCCATCCAAGCTGGTCATACAGATTTTCCCTGGCAGTATGGAGAAAGATACCTCCACTGGGAAAATCATCCAGTCAGCTCTAGGCACCTATTTTTGGGCAGGATGAATCATCTTCTAGAAGCACCTCTCTCTTCACTGGCTACGAATAGAGCCCAGACGGAGATTAAAACTGATTTTTTTTATGCTGATGTTAAATAAAGGAAGTCTTACACTAAATCACAGTATCATTATGTTTCAATCCAAACAATTTATTGTTAAATCTTCACGGAGTAAAACCAACAATTTGTCACACAGCCAAACAGAGAGAATGGTAATGATCCTGATAATAAAATGGGAGGTGTAATTTCCAGAAATGCCAGTTAAAAAGTAGGAATGATCAAGGCTTAGGCCTCCTCAGGAAAATTAGGTGCCAATCTTAAACCTCAGTAAAGGATGCTAGACTGGTGCTGTGCTCTCACTCCCTCCTTGCAAATACAGTAAAAGCTCTGGGTCTACCTCCTGCATTTCCTTTCTATTACTCTGGCCTGGTACCTAGTATAGTAAATAAAAATGATCTTTGCATAGAAGATAAAGTTCTTAATATGTTGCATTTATGTAACTTCTTGGTGCCCCTTCAAGATCTTGAGTCAATAAATCAGTCCTGTGAGGTTTTGGCTCCCCTCTGATTTGCTGCCTAATGCAAAAAAAGAATTGTTTTTCCAAAATATTTGTCAGCTTTGAGTTGAGCATTTCAAAAATGTGTGGGGGAGTGAAGTCAGTGCACACAGTTTTTATAACTGAGCACATTCCAGGCAGAGGGCTCTGTGCTCCATGGATAGTGCAGCCAGAACAGGGATCACCTGTGCATGGAGGGGCTGGGGACAGGAAGAGCCCAAGAACTGATTGCTGCTGGGTTAGGGAATTACCACATGTCTTGAGCCAGATTTTAGGAGCTTTCCAAGGCTGCTACACCCTTCTTGGCAGGAGCCCATCTGCACATGGCTCTCAGCTTGTAGGCTAGGCTGGATTTCTGTCTCCAGGTCTGCAGACTCCCTCTGCCTCAGAGGGGCTGCATGAGCTGGCTTAAAACCTTGTGTTGCTTCACTAAAGGAGTAGTGCCAATGACTAAAGCCCCACACAAATGGAACAAAACACCTTGGCTTCAATCATTCATTTCCCAGCCTCCTGACCTCTTTTTCTGGCAAGTAAAGGGAAGTTAAGTGGAGCAGCATTTTCCTTTCCTTTCCTTTCCTTTCCTTTCCTTTCCTTTCCTTTCCTTTCCTTCCTTTCCTTTCCTTTCCTTTCTTTCCTTTCCTTTCCTTTCCTTTCCTTTCCTTTCCTTTCCTTTCCTTTCCTTTCCTTTCCTTTCCTTTCCTTTCCTTTCCTTTCCTTTCCTTTCCTTTCCTTTCCTTTCCTTTCCTTTCCTTTCCTTTCCTTTCCTTTCCTTTCCTTTCCTTTCCTTCCTTTCCTTTCCTCCCCTCCCCTCCCCTCCCCTCCCCTCCCCTCCCCTCCCCTCCCCTCCCCTCCCCTCCCCTCCCCTCCCCTCCCCTCCCCTCCCCTCCCCTCCCCTCCCCTCCCCTCCCCTCCCCTCCCCTCCCCTCCCCTCCCCTCCCCTCCCCTCCCCTCCCCTCCCCTCCCCCTCCCCTCCCCTCCCCTCCCCTCCCCTCCCCTCCCCTCCCCTCCCCTCCCCTCCCCTCCCCTCCCCTCCCCTCCCCTCCCCTCCCCTCCCCTCCCCTCCCCTCCCCTCCCCTCCCCTCCCCTCCCCTCCCTCTCCCCTCCCCTCCTCTCCTCCCTCTCCTCTCCTCTCCTCTCCTCCTCTCCTCTCCTCTCCTCTCCTCTCCTCTCCTCTCCTCTCCTCTCCTCTCCTCTCCTCTCCTCTCCTCTCCTCTCCTCTCCTCTCCTCTCCTCTCCTCTCCTCTCCTCTCCTCTCCTCTCCTCTCCTCTCCTCTCCTCTCCTCTCCTCTCCTCTCCTCTCCTCTCCTCTCCTCTCCTCTCCTCTCCTCTCAATAAGGCCTTTACTTGCTGAAGTTCTAGCCACCTCCAGTGATTTTTTTCTTTCTATCTGATCTCAGACTGATTCAAAAAGTAGTCTCTGCGAGTGCCTCTGGAGCATCACCAAGCTTAAAGTGAATTTTCAAGAGGACTACAGCCAAAAAATTCAACGTATATTCCAGTAGCAAATTCCCATGGCTTTGGGTCAATTCTTTTGATGGAGTGATCTGGCAGGGTTCATTCCTGACAACAGAGGTGTGTGCTGGTTAATACCAGCTGAAAGTTTTATCCTGCCTTTGTTTACCAAATAATTCTGAACTTCCAAAAAATAATGATATGAACAGGTCACGCAGCTGCAGCCTTCTGTTCCTGACAGAGAGGCGAAAGGGAAATCAATCCCACTTTCCTCCCTTCCCAACAGAGTCCAGTCCCACTGGTGGCACAGAGATGGGAATCTTTGGGGAGCATTGTACTCTCATTACCTTCTCCATAATTGGGAAATTGCTATTTTTGAAGCAAAAATGAACAGATCTTGTTGATTCAGCAATAATTACACAAAAATATGGAGCAATGAGTTAGTAGAAAATAGGTGCCCATGGTAACAATTCAGTATTTCATAATAGTTATCATGAGGCTCAGCAGGACTAAAGATAGGTGATTTTTCTCTGAAATAAAAGCAGCTCTGAAAATTTGGACCAGATTACAGACAATGTCCACCCATTTCTTCTAGATGCTTAAGCAGACTGCTAAATTCTAGGAGAAAAAGAAGAAATCACTGTACTGGGCTCTCCTGCTTCTTTTTAATTAAATTTGGGAACAGAGGAAGATCAAATAAGAATCTGGCTTCTGATTTATTTATCTAATTGGAACCTGAACTCTGCTACTTTGAAAAACCACCATAAGCAGGCTTGTTTCTAGCCAAGGATTTATTTCTAGCAGGAGATCCATGGATTGGGAAGAATTATGTGCTTTACACCTCTTTGTACAACCCCACGGAAAGGGGGAGCATCTCAGTGTGGGGAAGGATGTGCATCTGTATGTATGGATGAAAAATCCCAGAGGACACTCATAAGAGCCAAATATCCTCCATATCACTAGGATAAAATAAATCATGCTATTTTGCTCACAGATTACAATGGGGACAGAGAGATACTCAAGCTGGCTGTAGATATTCATAGCCTTTGCTTGCTACCTGCTTGGCAAGAGATATATGTGGAATTATATGTATGGAATTATGTCTAGCTGGACTATGCACCACAGTGCTCAGTTCAGCCATAAAAATGCTCTAATTTATTGAAACAGTGCAGTTGGATGACATGAAAACTAATCCAGTGAGTGATGCCACAGATGCCTGAAACAAATCATATTTCACTGTACCTCAGCCCATCCCTCCATCATTTAGGAGCAATCTAAGCACTATTAAAAGGTGCTGGAAAAACAGCACTTGAAACTGAAGTTCCCCTGTTCTCCCACAGAACAGAACAAATTAAAAGAAGGCAATGCAGCCCCATCCTTGCAGTGAGACTGTGCCAGTCCTGCCAGCAGAGACAGCACGACAGTCACCTCTCCCTTTTCTGTGGGCAGCCTCTCATGGCACAGGTTGTGCCATGGATCCCCTAAATCCAAGCAGTTTCTGGGATATTGCAGAGCACAGCCCTCATGAATGAGGCTGCACTGGTTTCTCTGGAAGGAGCAGCTCTGCCAAGAGCTGAGACTGAGCAGTTTTGTCTCCACAAACCTGAGCTGGCAGCAGTCAGTGTCACTGTGGGTGGCTCTGCCTTAAGTACCCAGTTGAAGAGGGCAGGATGCAGGTGCTGGAATACTCATGGAAAAGCCCTCCTGAGACTGGCAGAGCTCATGCACTCTAAGGAAAACAGCCTCACTCTCAGGAAAAATTTCTTCATGGGAAGGGTGGTTAAGCATTGGAAGGGGCTGCCCAGGGAGGTGGTGGAATCACAATCTCTGGAGGTGTTTAAGGAAAGACTGGACATGGCACTCAGTGCTCTGGGCTTGGTGACAAGGTGGGGATTAGTCACAGGTTGGACTTGGTGATCTTGAAGGTCTTTTCCAACCTAAATGATTCTGTGATTCTGGACAGTCTGAGAAGACTCCCTCCTGCACCACTCAGGTATCTTTCTAAATTGCTTCCCACTACAACCTACTGCATTTCTATAACCTCGAAGAGTCTATTGCTTCATTCTCCACAATCCCAGATAGAGAAGAACCAGCTGTCTTTAGTGCTTTCAAGTGCTGGGAGATTCTGCCCATGCCCACTGAAATAATTATTCTTTTCCAGACCCCTGAGCACATGCAATGTCCTAAAGAAGCACCAAAACTGAAAAACTGGACAAGGGGAGGCTGTTACCCTGGTGACAGGGAGTGGAGGAATGAAAGATCAGACACTTGCGCTGTAATCCAGAGAAGCCCACAAGAAGCACCGTGTGTTTTGACCTCCAGATCTTCTCAGTCCTGGGCCATCTACATTGGGCCAACTCTGAGGATGTTTCCTGGCCTTCACCTCCTCTTGCCAACTCATCTCACAGGGTGGTACCTTTATCAAGTGCTTCAACTGGAGTTATCAAGGTGACACAACAGGCTGATGAGCATCACCTTCAGCCACACCATCAGCCACAAGCACATTTAAACCTTCAGCTGGAAGGACTGGCCTGTGACTGCCACCAAAGCACGTGTTGTTTCAGTTATAGGTGGCCTGGAGTCCAGTGCCACTACTTGGGAGGGGCAGGAGGGATCTGCCCAAGGTGCATTCATAGGAGGGTTTGTCCTCA
This sequence comes from Prinia subflava, assembly GCF_021018805.1. NCBI lineage: Eukaryota > Metazoa > Chordata > Aves > Passeriformes > Cisticolidae > Prinia > Prinia subflava. The sequence goes on along the minus strand of NC_086250.1, from coordinate 12,637,032 downwards.
ACAGAAATACTGTAAATTTGGGAATAAATATTTATAGGGATGTCCTGTGGTGTATCCACTTCAGCTTTGGGTGAAACCTGCAGCAATGCCAAAGGGTATGGGTATGACCAAACCAACAAAGTCATGGGGACAAAGTCAATTCCCCGTGCTTCCACCAGAGCAAACCACACTGCACTTGATTTAGTGAAACGTTGTCATGCAGCAGGTGAGGGCTGAGGCAATCACCCCTCTCCTTGTGCTCTCAGGCTTCTCTGCAGCACGGTGTCCTGCTGCTGAATCAATTCCCTCCATGTCTGCAGGTTCCTGCAGTAATCCCTGGCTTTACAGGATGAACACGACTCGAGGTTTCTCTGTGCTGCACTTCCCCATTTGCAATGGGGTTTTTATGGGCTCAGGCCCACACAATGTTCTGGCCCAAAAGGATGTGTCTGACAAGACATTTAGAGTGAGACTGCATCTGCTCTTCTGGGGAGACACCAGTCTAATAGGCAATCTACTTGATTTACGTAGCATGAAGCATGATTAGAGTAGGGGTAAGATCCTCATTCATTACATAATTTCTTTGAAATTATGAACCTGGTGTGTTTGTTATGAGATCCCAAACAAAGAGTAAAAGGACATTTTCAAGGTTGGTGTTAAGCTTGTGTTTAGCAAAACCTTTTTTGTTGCTCTTCAGACTTATGAAAATCCTGTGGAATTTTATTTATCTTTCTAAACAATTTTTTTTGTATTACTTAATCCCCTGTGCTTCAGGCACTTTAAAAACAAGCATAATTTAAACTTCACAAAGGCATTATCCCCTGGATTCAAATGGGTAAAATGAGGCAAATGGACAGATAAATAATTCTCTCAGAGGCTGATCTTGCCCTCCACCAGCTTTGCCCTGCTTCACCCACATCTCTCCTGCCTGGGGTCACCTGTTCCCCTCACCTGCCTTGACCCCAGGGTTCCTCACTGTCCCTTGACACCTTTGCCCATCTTTGCCCTCACCAATCTCTGGTACCCTGCCCTCCTCGACTCCTCACCTTGAGCTCTCTATCCCCCACCATGGGCAGGGGGAAAGGAAAATGAAGATTTTAAAATCTCAGAGGCACATCTTTAATTAAGTGATTTCCCAGCTGTGGAGAATCTTCGTGTAAGGGATGTTTAGGACTTGATGCACAGTCTTCTACTGAAATCTCACCCTGGCTTAAATAAAGCTTGGATTAGGGCCCAATCTCTGTTTTGTGCAGATATTTCTCAAGTGCAAGAAGTGACGGATCATTCCATACACACCTTAAATGAAAGAGTAGGGGCAGCCTAGGTAGACAATATCTATCAAAGCAGAGCAAGGAAATGTTGGGAGACCATTCAGCTATCCTTCTCCTTTTTAAAAACAAACTGTCAGAAGAAAGAGATAGCAGTAATTGGGAAATAAGGTTTACTCCATATCTGAAAAGATGGTGTCTATAAAAGACCAAAAATCTAATACAATATTCATTTAGAATTACTCTCTCACTTTCTCTTCTACCAATTTTGAAGGATATGTTTGCTTTTACAACAATAAATATATATTTTTGTTCTATTAGGAGATTAAAAATATAGTTTGGCAGTTCCTATGCAATTACTATTTTATTTTCATAGGTTATAAATTATGAATTTTCAAACTCTACGCTGCTGGTCTTTATGGCTACTCCTCTAGCAAGGTAAAGCAGAGTCTGTCCTCTGAAGCCAGCAGGACAAGAGGACAAGGTCTCATTACACTGGGTTTGAATTTACATTTACTCCCAGAGAGAGATGCTCCAGGCCCTCCCTAGGCAGCTGTTCCAGGGCTCTGCCACCCTCAATGTACCGAAATTCTTCCTCATGTTGAGGTGGAACTTCTTGTGTTTAGTTTATGGTCATTCCTCCTCATCCTGTCTCAGGGCACCACTGAAAAGAATCTGGCACCATCCCCTGACACCCACCCTTGAGACACTTGTGTGTCTTGCTGAGATCAGTACACAGCCCCTTCCACTGCCAGGCAGGATTTACAACCGTGAAGGCCCACGGAAGTGAGGAGTAGAAGGATGAGATGAAAGCACCTTCTCATGCTCTCCACAACCCTCCAGACCAGAACTCAGATCATACAAATCTTGCCACCTCTACTGCTGGCCAGTCCCCAGCACTCTATGCTGCCTCTTCCAGCCTGCATAACACCTCAGTTCTGCACTGCCTGGGGGACTGGAAAGGCCCCAGTCAGGATTGGTGGGACACTGGGACAAGTCAGGGAGTCTGTCTAAGTTACCCCAAGTTTGACTGGCTGCCCTGCAGACTGAAACATTGCCTAGGCTCCCCAAAGCTTCATCACTGCTCACCAGTTTTTATTAAAGGTTCAATCACAGGTCCAAACTCATAGGAATAATCTGGATCCCTTCTCTCTCTATCCTCTAGGATAAAGAATAAAAGGGGCAAGCCCACAGACTATCTGTGAGTCATACCAGTGCATTTGTACTGAGTGCATTTGTAATACTCTCTTGATAACAAACATTGCAAACTCATCTGTGTGACTGACATATTTATGGAATTTTGGGCCTGCATGGAAATCAGCCAGGGCCAAAGTTTACCAGATAATTCACCCAAAACAAACAACTCACCCAGTGCTCTGGAAATAGGATGTAACCTGCTTATTTGGTGACCTCTGTGAATTAGTGCCCTTCACCCCACCCTCACTGAGACATTGTTTATCCTCAGTAGAATTACTACACAGCTGGTTTTATTTGTTCTCTCTCTGGACACTCTCTGCAGAGGCACTTACAAATGAAAGGGCACAGAGACTCAAGTACCATCATCAGTTTTCAGAGGAAACTCATCCTGCCACTTCTCAAGCTTCCCTTTGATTTGTGGATAAAAGCAGAGTCTCAAGGAAGATCAGTCTGGAAACTCTGAGGAGCCACAGGTTTTGCACATACTGAAGTTTAACTGATTTTGCAAACTAGAAAGGCAAACCCCCATTATTAAAACAGTTGATGGTATCACAGCATCATTTATTTTGAATTTTAAGTTTAGGTTTATGCATTATGTATACAGCCATAAACTAAAATGTGAGAAGTTCCACCTCAACTAAGGAAGAGCTTCTTACACTGAGGGGGGCAGAGCCCTGGAACAGCTGCCCAGGGAGGGCCTGGAGCCTCCCTTCCTCTCCAGGGACATTCCAACCCCACCTGGACACGCTCTGTGTCACCTGCTCCAGGGGACCCTGCCTGTTGGGCTGGGTGATCTCCAGAGGTCCCTTCCAACCCAAACAATTCTGTGATTCTGTGATTTGTACTAACACTTCATAGAGGGTCATTAAATCTTGTGTAGCAGGGTGTTATGAAAGCAATGAAATGACAAGACGTGACCACAGCCCTGACTGCCTTCCCAGAGGGAAATCACTGGGGCTGCAGCACAGCTGAGAAAGATCAAGATTTTTCTTGCTGCCAGATGAACTCTGTTCAGAAATTGTAAGACAATAAAACAAAAACTCGCAAGTGAGAGAAATTAAAGAACACAAAATTAAGTGTTGGCAATAAGAGGAAATAAATCAATTATTTCCAAGCCCAGTTCTCAGGCTCTGTTCCTGTGTGTGTAGAGAGCATCCCACAGCCTTTACACCTCCTGCCTTGTGTCATGCCAGGCTGCCTCTGGTTTGCAGCCAGCACCACTTGCTGTCCTTCTTGTGATTCCACAGACTGAGGAAACAGCAGCTCTTTCTCTCTTTAATCACCATTAGCCAGCACAATCACCTCCCCATGATCACTAGGGCAGGGGTGCATGGTTGTAGTTTCAAATGTGACAATCTTGTAAAACCCTGAAAGAACTCTTTCCAAAGTCAAGATAGACTGAACCTACCTTTCCAAAATGTATTTCATAATTAGAAAAATGGAAAAAAAATCTCCTTTCTGTCTAGTTTCTACCCTGCAGCCATCTGATATGCTTGTACTCAGCACACACTACAACAGCAGAAAAGAAGGCAAGGACAACACAGCAGCCTTAAGCCCCAACATCAGCAAAGGAATCAAAGCCATTTACGTGGTGTGTTTACCTGCCAGCTCTTCCACAGGCTGCAGTTCAGCGTCTTCAGGATAAAGGAACACCAAAAATAAAGTTTCTTTATGATGGAGGAAGGCAATATCCTCCTATTGCAAATGCATGCCCAAGTAAGACAGAAAAGGACACAGCCAAAGAGCAAATGGACCCAAATCCCACATTTTGAAAGTCAAAACAGGCACCAAAAAAAGCTGCTAACTAACTTCCTGTTGTTTGAGTCATATTGATTCCCTTCAAGGGACTATGAAAAATAAACTAACAAAATTTTTTGCCACTAATTCACTCGATCACCATAAATATAGAGTGGATCAATGATTTCAGGGGACTACTCTATCACTAGCCAGCACAGTGACCTCACAGTGGTTGCCATGGAGCTTCCATCCAGAGAATTTCCAGCGTGCACACAGGTACCAGCCTTATACACCTCTCCATAAATCATTTCCAAATCAAATTCTGGTGTGAAATTTGATGCAAATCAAAATATTTTGAAGGCAGAAATGGCCACACAGAGCTGGAAGAGACTGAGATCCACAAATTTTGGGAGGAGTCAGTAATTTCCCACAGGAGGATGGAAGGATTAAGTAGCTGGATAAAGATTTGGCGAGAAACAAAGAAGAGGAGCTAGCTGGGGAATCTAGTACAGGATCCAGCTAACAGAGGTAGGAACTCCCTGGTTAAAAATACTGGAAAACACTTGGAGGATACTGGATCTTGTCACCAAAGCTTGGTCCAGGCATGACCCGCACACAACGAGAGGTGAATGAGACAGGGTGGAGGGCAGAGCTCTGATTCCTCAGGGATCTAAAGTGAGGTTGTACAGGACATCCTAATTTTGGCATTTGTCAGTTTTTGCTCACAGAGTTTTGCATCATGAACAATCTCTTGCTGCTGCTTTTTCTGTACACTGTCATTTTTCGTTTAAGTGAGGAGTGAAGAGCAATTTACCCCTACTGAACCCAGAGAATATATTTGCCTTTAAAGCTCTTTCACAAGGAGGTTAATGCACCTGTACCTCACTGTCCTAAGTAACCTTCCACTCTAACAGTGTGAAGGCCTGAACTTGGCTGGTAGAATGTGTTGGGATATTTCAGCAATAAAATTTAGAAGGGAATCCTTGTTTCCTTCATTAGTTACATCCCACTTGAAACTGCCACTGAAAATTAAAAATGGGCCTTGAACTGAGCAGATGAAGTCACAAAACATGTGTGGACATCACTTCAGCAGGATGATTTGATCTTTGAAATTGCAAAGATGTGCACAGTGACTGAGTTCTTTTGGATTTATTTTTTGATATGAAAGTTTCTCTCAGCACTGTGGAGAAGAAAAAGGGAACCTGTCAAAAGCAGAGACCTCTCATGAGGTTTTGGGAATGCATTTTCTCTCAGCAAGGTTGTAAACCAGGCTTCTACAGTACCCTGAAATTCATAGGAGCCCCTGTTGTCCTCCTAAGCTCTATTACATCCCCTGTCTTCCTAATAACTGAGACAAAAATAGCATGTGGTTCCAGTCTGCCTTCTGAGCTGGATCTAAAGAAGATGTGCAGTGACACACGGCCGTGTCCCAACTCCCTGGGATTACACACAGGAATATCAGCCTACAGACTGGACAATCAATTTTTAACATTCATCTGGAGCCCACAGGGGAGTTCACTCTGTGTTACAGTGTCTCCTGGGTGGAGCAGGCAGCAATTCTGTGATTCACCAAGTGTTTTGTTTAACAGGGAAGAGGCAGACTGAAGGAAAATGGGGCACTCTCCAAAAACTGTGCGCTGCCTTGTGATTGTGCAATCATTCCAGGATGGAGCCATGGATGTCCTTCAGTTGTTTGGAACTTGGACCAGACATTCCTGCAAAAATGAAGTGCTGAGGGCCCAAACTTGTGGGCAAACGTGGCTGCTGCATGTGAGGAAGGACAGGGAGCTGCTGCAGCCAGGCCAGAGCAGGGACACCAAGGGCATCAGAGGGATGGAGCAGCTCTGCTGGGAGGAAAGGCTGAGGGAATTGGGATTGTTCAGCCGGGAGAGGAGAAGGCTTTGGGGTGACCTCACTGTGGCCTTGCAGTGCCTGAAGGGAGCCCACAGGAAAGATGGAGAGAGGCTCTTGACAAGGGTCTGGAGTGACAGGACAAGGGGCAATGGCTTCACACTGACAGAGAGGAGGTTTAGATTGGGTATTAGGAAAAGATTCTTCCCTGTGAGGGTGGTGAGGCCCTGGCTCAGGTTGCCCAGAGCAGCTGTGGCTGCCCCATCCCTGGCAGTGTCCAAGGCCAGGCTGGATGGGGCTCTGAGGAATCTGGGATTGTGGAAGGTGTCCCTGCCCATGGCCGGGGGCTGGAACTGGATGAGCTTAAAGTCCCTTCCAACCCAAACCATTCCGTGATTCTGTGATTAAAGAGTAAGACAGAATAGGGAGTGGCCTTGCCCCATATTACTTAAATGGGGTAAGTCTGGATAGAGGGCTTCCATATCAGGAACGCTGTAAACTGTTGGGAATACAGGGATCAGAGACAAGGTGTAGATTTAATTTCCTTCTTTTGAAATACCCTGTTCTGTCCTACAGTGTCCAAAGCAGCCTCGGGTGTGTGTGAACAACTGAATGGGATAAAGTTACATCCAGCCTCTCTTCACAGATCTCTAGAAATATCTGGATCTATTTTGGGTGCTTGACACTATCTTAGCTTGTAAAAGAAGCCATACAGCTAGCCTTGGAGAGTAAATGTCATAAATAATAATAATAATAATAATAAATATCCACAACACAGGGTAAGGAGTAGAAACTGTGTTTTTATGCTATCCATTTATTTTGTCTTTAAACTGTCCCACAGCCCTGCTTCTCCTCTCTGCCTTGCAGTCTCTGCCTGCTCTCTTGGGATTGCTACCAGCAGCACACAAAGGGGTGGCTTCTCTGCCAGAGGCTCAGCTGACACCCACAGACACGTCCCACAGAGCTGCAATCTGCTTGTGACAGCAGCTGGGACAGGATAACCCACACTGCTGACACCAGGTGAGAGAGCCTCTGGAATTAATTCCCTGTCTTTAGCATCCCCACTGCTCAGGCTCAGCACTGGGCCTGGCTGGAAAGCACCATAGAGTGCAGTGGAAGAGGATGAGAGAACAAAAGGGTACCAGGAGAAGCTGCCTGTTCCATCTCTCCTCCAACAGTGATCCAGAGCGTCACTTGTTCCTGAGCTATTCCCAATGACCTGAAATGCAGTGAGGAGGATATCAACATGAATTCTGCACTGCTATTCTGACAATGACTGTGTACCTGCACATAACTTGTTTGTGCTGCTTCTAATTCATTGTTTTAAAAAAAAAACCACATTGGGACACAACAGCAGCCACTGCAGAAGAACCAAACCGAATGGAAGAAGTATGGCTCACCAACCACAGGACCTTGCTGATTTGAAATCTGCATTTTGAATTTTTAAGTCATTGTGTTTTAAATGCTGGGACTCCTCATAAGAAAGATAAGTCAATCTCTTTCCCATCCTGCAGTTCCCATGAAGCCCCATGGAGGAGTTTGGGAGGCAGCCAGCCTTGTCCTCTCTATCCTGCTTTTCCTCACCCACAAAACAGAGCCTTGCACTGGGATGGAAGCAGCACTTCTCATCTGGTCCTATCATGGAATCAAATTTCACTTTTCAAGTATTCTAAGCTTTCGCAATGTCTATTTAGTATGGAATAAGTCCATCTCCCACCTAGAAATAAAGCCACTCTTAGGCCAATTAGCTTCAAGGGTAAAGCCCCTTGATTACTGATTTTCCTTACATTAAATGCTGTGAAAAAACCAATTCAAGAACAACAGAAGTCACTCAGAAAGCCATTATTAGGTCATCTGAGCTCAGTGCATACTCACAGATATTCCTCTACCATTATTATATGGGAAAGAACACGTTATCTATACTTAGTGAAGGTGTTTATTAAGGTGATCTGTATGGGAAAACTTCCTTGTATAATCTTACCACTGACTTCACAGGGATTGCACTGCCCTTATAGATATTCTGTTCAAAATAAGGGTTGGGGAGTTGGCTTGTTTGGGGTCTTTTTCTGGTTTAATTTATATAATTTTGAAAGTGGAACAGTTTAAGCCAGGGAAAGGGAGTTCTAATTAGGAATAAGACTATCCCTATAGCATCCATTCAGTGATTGAATTTTACCTATTCCTGTTTCCCACACTGAAACTACCTTTATAGGGGATCAAACCTTTTGTTCTTCTGGGTTTCTGGTGCCTCTCAGAATCTCCTGTCTGCTACGTGGTTTTAGGACAGCATTGAGGAGTACATGAACATTCTGATTGTTTCTATAAGAACATAAGGTCACAGTGAGCCAAAAGACCTTACACACACATGTTGTGTTAATAGTCATTGTTGTTACAGCACTCCAAATGCACACAGTGTTTGGAAAATCATTAAAAACTGTCTATAACCACCACCAGCAGGAAAGCATAAAAAATTATTCTATAAGGTAATTAGCAAGTGGATTTGCTTGGGCACCAGAGCGATGCCCCACTTGAGCCCTGTGTCCTCGTGGGGGCTGTGCACACCTCACTGTCAGCAGCACACCCCACAGTCCTTTTAGCTTCAGCACAATCAGCTGCTCTGTTATTTCTGACCCTGTGCAACAACTTCCAGACCCATCCCAGTTACTCTGGACCACTCCTCATGGCAAAGAGGGCAAGTGGCCAGCCCTTGTGAGAGTTTCTCTTGGGACTGAGCAGTGCTCTTGACAGTCTGGCTTGACTGAGAGCAGAATGCTATCAAGTGAAAGGATTTTTAAGGAATATCTGACTTGAAAGAGAGCCTGACTTGGCTGAGAAGCAGATGTATTTTTAGGGCTCTGCAGCACAGCTGTGACACCAGAATTTAATGAGTTGCCACAGGACAGCTAGGTCAGTGTCAAGCTGAATTTTTAACACCCTGTAATCTCAAGTATACTTTCAAATCTCATTTGATGAAAACAAAACAAATATTCTTGTTTTCATTTGCTCTGAGAGAACTGTGTATAGAGTTAGTTACTGCTGATAACATTACAGGTCACAGGATAAGTTTGTTTTTGAGCTCTGAAATACCCACAGTGTGAACCAGCATCAAGCCCACAGTGCTAAGGCCTCCTCCCCATAAAGCTGTAAAATGTCACATAGTTGTCTTTAGCTATTGCAGTCCTTCCACTAAACCCTGACTATCAGGTAACAAACCTAGAGATTAAAAAGCAAATTACTTGGTCATGGTTTTCTTGGGGTCATTTTAATTCAGCAACTTCCTCAGGAACTTTGGAATTCTTAATCAAAAAGCATTTAATCTAGTGTCACTGAGAAAAACACCAATTCATTGCACTCCTGAAGTGCCTCTCAGCTAAAGATAGAAAAGATTTTTACAAACACTGCTGACTCACACTGCCTCTAGCAGAGAAGTGTTATTACTATCATTTCATATAAGGCAAAGCTGTAGCACTGATGTGTAAGTCTGTACCTGGGCAAAGTGAGCAGACAGGCACAAGCAACAATCCTCCAGTTCCTTTTTTCTTCTCTATTTCTACCTGATGTGCATAGGCCGATTCTTCTTCTTATATATATTCATGTGTATATAGGTCTATTTATTCATGTTATCTACATATATATATTCATATACTCCTACATATTCATTTCTATGTTTATAAAAATGTATAAGGACTTTGGAGAACACTAAGTATTGCATCATCAATTGTACAATTTCATTATTATGGCAATAATAATAGAAACTTTTGTATTTCACTAGTTTCATGGACAAACCTTACAATTCCTGTACCTTCTGCAACAGAACCAAAGTAAAATAGGATTTCGGAATGACACTTAACATGTCACAATGCTTTCCCAACACCTGAATATTTAACAATATTTTGTTCTACAGCCATAGTTAAAATATTCTGAATTACAATGAATCATGCAACTGATATTAAGTAAAATCAAACATCCAGCTCCCAGGAAAGAGTCAGGAAATCAAGAAGTTGAAAGAAGAACTTGCAACAATTGGAGTTTGAGGGTCTGTGTATTTGCATGTGGAGGTTTCACGACTAACCCTAGATTCTGGGCCTTTAGAAAGGGTAGTGCATGCAACAGAATCTTCAAAGAGATTTAAAAATTACATATGGGTGTACACTTGAACCTTTATTTTCCTGGAAGGAACACAGTAAATAGTTTCCAAGTGAAAGCAAACCAAAGATGCAAACATGGAGTTGTCTAGAGTTAGATGTGTGTGGCTGTGATCAAGCTGCAATGCCTGAATCCAGATGCTTTCCATTTGTGGTCTGGCATAGGTCTTTCTCACAGAAAGAAGACTAAAAGGATTTTCAACAAAATAAAGAAATTCTTGTATTCTGAAATGTGGGGGGGGTTTAAACTCCAACATTTTTCCTTTGTTTTGTTTGTTTGTTTTGAAAACTGTTTTGTAGCAACTCTACTCACCCCTGCTTGAGTCGGCCGCCTTGCACCTTTCCCACTCACCCAGCTGGGAGCTGAAGGATTTTTCTTCTGGCTACTTCCTTCATGTTGATGACAACACTCATTATTTCCACATACCTACTTTGAAAAGAAAGTCAGTTTAGGAATCAAACACGCTACAACAAAAATGCTCTGTTTCTTCCGACTTTATGGAAGAACATTTTAAATAAAAGCCACATGGGGATAAATACACAGTCACATGCAAGGTCACTAGCTGTCACTAAGATACCTTTACTTTAAAGGATCAAACTCTCAGGCTTTTTGTTAAATTGGGTTTCAGCAAGCATTGGTTGGCCAAAATCACAGTTGCTCTGGCTGCCCATGGACAACATGTACCTCTCCAAACCTTTATCAGCCTCTGAATGGAGATTACCTCATTTTCCTCCCCTCTGGCTCTTTCCCTCTAGTTGGTGCTCTCAGACTCTCTGCCTTACACCATGCCCACAAGTCTGACTGCAAAAGTGATCACATTTTTGACCCCCTCTTTTCACTTCCTGCAGTCCTTCACAAATTCCTGGCAGGGAGGGAACAAGCTTTTTCACTTCCTCACCCTGGAGTTCTGTCAGTTCTTAGAGCTGTGTCCAAACCCAATCTTAGTCCTGGACATATTTTTACCATAAAATCATCTTTTAAATTCCTCCACATTAATATTGACGTGAGCACCACCTCTAAGCAAGTCCACTTGGGGATCTCCTAGGTGCTGGGAGTTGTTATGACATGAGAGCAATTTCCAGGAGCAAACCTCTGGACTCCATTTGACCACTCTGTTACGTGACTCAGCCATGGTCAGTGTGCTGCAATGGGTGACAAGAAGATAAAGGGTCACCCTTAGTCATGGCTTCTTGAAGGTCAGGCTGTTCTGCCAAAATTATCCAGGAGGGAATTGCTTTGTCACAGGCCAGCCTGAATCTTGCAACCACTGTTTCTCCATAGCCATCAGCTTGCAAGAGAAGCAAAGGGCAATAAATGAACTTTTCATCCAGGCAGTCATGCTGATATTTCCAGGTGACTTGTGCTTGTGGAAATGTCCCCATCTCAAAGGCAGCTCTCCATATTTTCCTCTCAGCCACAACCAGAGTTGGCAAGTGCCAAATGTGTCAGCACACCTCAGCATGGTCACCCACAGCAAAAGTGGGAGGGGTATTTGGTTTCCTAAAGTCTTTAGAAAGCCTCCTATCAAATGCCACTTCCTCTCTCACTCATCAAAATGATGGTTAAATCTCTGATGTGTTTTCTGTGGCACTGAAACATCCATAAGGTGATTTACCTGACCATGATGGAAGGAGGTGAGTCGTTTTCTTGTTTATATTGTTTGAAAATCTTGCCAATAATCTTGAATTCCTTTCACAGTTTCCATATGTGGCCACAGAGAATTATTATTTGTCTCTTGATTTGCACTGTTTTTTCCCCTCTGCCAAAATTCCAGGTCAGAATAACCTCTCGGTTTTGTTTCTTGAAGCACCAAAAATACACAAATGCACATTGCATCATTGGTTTTTAAGTGGTAAACAACAAAAGATAAGGAAATTATTTTGATTTTTTTAATATGCCTGCCAGATAGAGAAAGACAGTGTCAGGTCATAAGATCTCATAGCTGAGATGCTTCACTTTGTGTCAATAGGAACAGTTCATTGATCCACTCTGGTCAATTGATCTACTGGAGAAAGCAGCTGACTTAGTTTCTTCCTGTGGGATACCTTGTTATTGTTTGACCTCTAGCTACTCAGAAATTGCATCTGTGTGTTTGTACAAGATCATTTAAAATGGCCAGTTTTATTGCTTAGTCTTGCCTGTAAAATGTCAGCGCCCTTAGGCAGAAGAGATGAATCTGCAAACATTGCTCACAGCTAACTGGAAATGACTGGGCAGTTCCATAAACTGTGGAAGTCCTTGGGACAAGTCAAGAGAGGAAATGCATCATGATGTGAGTGCATCTCATCTCACTCAACACTTCATTTCTGGGACAAAACCCCTGAGAAGCAGTGCTAAGAACAGAAAGCTCTCAGTGGTAGGAATTGGCTCTTTCTCGCTGAAAATGTGTGCTAAATGTGTTCCTCGTCTGCAGGTTCAATTTGGCCCTGAAAGCTTAATTAGTGTTCCTTAGCAACAGGGAAACATCCTGATTGACAAAACCCGCTGGTTTTGGCTGAGGCTTCAAAGTGCTCACTTCACAGTTATTTTTAAACTTCCCAAATTCACAGCTGAGCATTTCGATTCAGAGTGAAATTCATCAACAACAACAGAAAAGAAACATCCCCAGAGTGATGCATTTCTGAGGAAAATGGGAGGTAGGAGCTCAGCTCAAACTTCGTGATTTGTGGCAGCAGCAGCATTTTTTTGCCTTTTATCCCTCAATCTAGAGAAGAAAATGGGGCTATCCGGGTGAAGAGAAAACCAAACAGAGTTCAACAATTAATGAAAAAGACTGTAAATTAAAGAGAGTGAGGAATTAAGTGAAACAATTTGTAGATAGCTTGTGAAGTCTTTTGTTGTCAGCACTAAAGAGCTTCAGGAGGGTCTCAGAAGGCAAAGCTGACAAACAGAAAAGAAAAACCAAAATAAATATACGAAAATATATATATAACAAAATACCATTAAATAAATAAATACCAAAATACTAAAAAATAAATAAACCAAAATAAAGAATATATTTAAACAGTTCAAAAGCAGAATGGTATTGTCTATTTGAAGATATTATTTCATCACCATCAGAAATAATGTCTGGTGTCATACTTGTACAAATCTGCCTAAAGCATTTGTAATTTTTGCATTGTAATAAAATAAGAATGATGCTTACACACCTATGTATTCAGTTCTGGAAAAATCCAGCAGTAATATGTACTACACATGAATATTTATAGGAGTAAAAAAAATATTATACCCTTATTTAATTTTTAAACTGAGATTTTGGATATTGTTAACTCTCTTGGCACTATTAAGAGGAATAATTTCATAATTCAGTAGTGAAAAGAACTGCAAATGAACCATAAGTAAATAGAGCTGAATTATCTTTTGCAAAGATCTCAGAGACTGAGGGTATGCGGGTTGCATGCGAAAACCTACAGAAATCAGATATATTTAATGTGTGACAGACCACTTTTCTCTGAGTTTCCATGCTCAGGAAATAAATCTACACGCATCCCTCTCCCTCTGCCTGCAGCCCTGTGTCCCAGAACAATGTGACTGCATTGCAGTCTCAGGTGCTTTGGCTTGATTTCCTATCATTGGAAAAGTTTTTAGTCTTAACATTTGCAAGGGGGAAAAGAATTAATCTTGAACCCAAATGTAGGGAGTGGCAAGAGCACTGAGCTCCATGTGGGGAGATGTGACAGGAGATGGGAGCACAGCAGAGGAATGCACACAGATTATCCACTGTGCTGGCAGCTGCCTTTGGAGCAGCCTGGGAAGGTTCAGACCCAAAAAGGAGCTGTGCCATGCTGAGGGAGGTGGGACCTCCCAGCCTAGAGCTGGGACAAAGTAAATTGTCCTTAAAATGTGTGCAGGGGGGGTGCCAGATCTGCAGCAACCAGGGTTTGTTCTACTGGCCTGCTCCTGTTTGTTCCCAGCATCTGCTGGTGTGAACACAACCTCTGATGTCACCAGCACTTCCAGGTGCCAATTCCCACTCTGTCCCCAGCTTTCCCCTGTGCAGGAAACCAGAAGAACACACATGGGGGAGCCAGCTCTGCAGAACACCAGAGCGACACACAACAAATTAAATGAAGTTTTGGCAAATGAGACAACCCAGGACTACACAAAATAGACACCCAGTAGCTGATGCTACCAATGATCAACACAGAGCAGGAAACAAGTCACAAAATCTGGGCTATTACAGTTGGCTCCATCAGGTTTTAATCTTAGCATCAAAGAATGGTTTGGGCTGGAAGGGACCTTAGAGATTGTCTCTTTCCATCCCCCTGCCATGGGCAGGGACACCTTCCACTAGCCCAGCTTGCTCAGAGCCCCATCCAAGCCTTGGACACTTCCAGGGATGGGGCAGTCACAGCTTCTCTGGGCACCCTGTGCCAGGGCCTCAGCACCCTCACAGGGAACAATTTCTGCCTCATATCCAACCTAAACCTACTCTACAAGTATGAATACATTCCCCCTTGTCCTGCTACTACCTGCCCCTATAAAAAGGTCCCATTCCTGCTGCCTGCTTTGCCTGGATTTAAGAGTGGAGAAGGATCTCCCCTACAGTCCTCCCTGGTTGCAGGATTACTATTTGGGTGTGTAAAGCTAAGCATTTCCATAAAGACGTCCCTGTCTCAAGCTGAAAGGCTGTTCCTAGACTGGCATTCCTAGAAATTACATTTTAAAATACTTCAAAGTATTTTTGTATTTATCTCCTCCTTTTAAATGTCTGTTCATGTGCGTGTTTTACATATACATATATATATTTACTACTACAAGTATATATTATGTATATTATATATACATAATATATACTTGTAGTAGTAAATATATATCATTCACAAATAAGTAAGTGTATATATTGTGGAAGGGGACAGAGAGAGTGTTTGTGTGTTCAAGGGTTTCTACTGATATAGGTGCACAATTATAAACATTTGGAGATCACTGCTACAGAAGGAAGAGGTGGTTACCTACACATATTTTAAGCCTTAAATCTGCTGTTGTGTTTTTCACACATTTTGCACATGCATGTATGTGCAGAGGGTTTAAAAAATATATGTATTTCATATATTACAGCATTATTTCTTGTATTTCATTAGCATATTTATTAATACATTTTGCATAGATTTACTGAGCTTCCTACACACATACATTAAATTTATGCAATATCCCTAACAAAGAGCACACATATATTTGACACATTCTACATTTAGTTGTAGGTATAACTGCAACTTCTACAATGTTTGACACATCATATTATAATTTACTATTTGCCTGTGGTTATAATTCTGCCAGGTTTGAACTCTTTGCACTGAATTCTTACATAATTTTGCCCTGCTTCTGAGGTACTTTCTTTGGAGAGTTTGAGTAAAAGTGATTTAGCCATTTTTTAAGAAAAAAACTTGTGAAAAACAGCCAGTGTAACCGATGCTGAAAATTTTCTTCTTATGAACATCTCCAGCCACAGTATGGAGAAGAAATTTAGAGAACAATTTCCCCAATGTCACACACCTTTTTTTAAAAATTTTGTGCAAATATATCCAGGCTGGCCAATCCTTTACTTTTTGGGAACATATTTTACTCTTGTGGATCTGTCTCAAATCTTGGCTTTCCCAATTGTGATCTCTGAATGGGGCTGAGAGGATAATATGTAACAATAAATTCACATTTGAAGAAGAATTTTACTTGGATTTTCTCTTCTACTTAGTCTTGACTGACAGTGAGTGCACTCCTATAAGGAGATTTGGGCTGCATTCTTGTTTGAAGCTTTAGGTTAATTTGTATTTTCAAAATGCAGAGCTGCTCTAGAATTGCTTACCAAGACACTCATTTAAAAGCATTCACTTACAGAGCCAGTCTGGCACAATGCTGCAACTGCAGAGTGCACATAATAAATGTCACACACACCTTTTAATGAAGATTTGTCTTTTCTTGTGCTTGTCATGGGTCAGCCTCTTCCACCCTGCATCATTTGTAGTAAATTCCTGTTCATTTTGCCATCCCTCTCTGCTCTGTTGTTGAGAAAATGGTAAGACAATGTTCTCAAATTGCTTTTTCCTCTTTCAAAATCCATCCTTGTCTTCTCTTGCAGTAGAGAGGGGTGTACCAAGCCACAGCCTGAAAAAAACAACCAAACAACATTTCATAGCCTATCTATATTCTATATCTTTTCATCAAGGTAATTGTTTTTTGTAGATCAACAGAGAGGGCTGGAAGGGGAGGTATTTCAGTGTGTTTCTGAGTTATTTAACATTTGAAAGATAAATACTTATCACCACCACCAAATTCCAGGTTTTTTTACATCATTTTAAAATCCATTTCCAGTTTTTAAATATATTTAGGATAAATTCATCATCTAAGAGTCTTAAAATTCTGCAGCTCCAAACAAGTAAAGAGGTTAAAGAAGGAGAGAAAAGAGGAACAAGTTTGGCCAAACTGAGTTAGGAGAGGAGTAGATGTGAAAAGGTGAGACTAAAAGTCAACATTCACTCAGCAGTTTGTAAGGTGTGAATTATGGTGCCTCGGGGAAGTTGTATAATTTACACTGCTCATGAAATTCACAGATCTTTTCCTTGTTCTCACTAGCTCGAGTTTGTCTAGCTAAAAATGACCAAACACACAATTACCACTGGGCAACTCTGGGGTAAAAAATGATCTTGGGCTTTCTCTCATTCCCAAATTAAAAGAACTTTGTCTAAAAATACCCAGCAGGGCTGCCAAGCCAATGGCAGCTCCTCCCTGGGCAGCCTGCACTGGATTGTTCCTGGCTGAAACACGGGCAAGGACTGCGGGCTGCTCTCAGCAATCCCCTGCTCTCCTTCAGATCCCAATAATCAACATCCACACTGCAGCAAGGCTGAGAGAGACATCACAAGATTTCTTGTGCTTGATTCAACGAGGACTGGAACAACACAGTCCCAAATCTCTGAAGGAAGCCCAGTGACAGAGCCACCACTGGCCAAAGGTGGTGATTTTGCTCCCACTTGACCACTGGGCTCACAGGCTTGTCCTAAATCTCACCAGATCCTCCCAAAGAAAATTCGAGGGAAGTTTGTGAAGCACTGGAGCATCTGCTGCTCAAACCAGTAAAGATTTAAGAGAAAATGGCTCCTGGATATTTAAACAATATAGGAACTCAGTAAAACATCATGTTTTCCCTTTTCTCTTTGATTTTTATAACACTGGCCACTGTTTGATCTGTGACATCAAAGCTGAAAGAACTTGCAGCTTAGTTTTAGTGATTATTTTCAAGTACCTTTCCTGTGGATTAATAGAGATTAGCAAAGGGACATTTTTTTCCAAGGTGTGATGGTAAATCCTAGGCTTTTGAGTCTGGCTTGCTGAGAGTAAGATTAAAAATAGGCAGTTTCTTTTATTTTCTAAATTACATGGGGCATTGGAAGAGATCTGTGATATTTGCTTTAAAATTCCAGTCTCTGCTTGATTCTGGATTCCCCCTGTTCAGGGAGAAGCTGTCTCTACTGGAGACTAGACATTTTTTGTACTTTTATCCTTATACAAAAGATTTAACAACGTTGTGCTTTAAAATGTGAATGCAATTACCTGTAACCTTTATCACTAACACAGGAGCAAAAGGACCCATTATGAAAACATTTCTCTTACATGAGACAACCACAACATGGTTTTGCAAATGGTGTTCCTAAAGGATTTGGCATTTGCCATCTGCGATAAAATAGCTGCAACCATTTCCTGTGAGCCAAAGCAATTCTCACTCCATTTTAGAGGAGAAAGATCCTGAAAAAATAAAATACTCTCCTCCAAAAGTGCTCACCATACTCTGCCAAGGTCTATTTGTGGCTTTTTCACACATATCCACCGGAAATCATTGAGTGTGGCTCTTCTGAGCCCCCCAAAATCGCATTTTTGGCTTTCTTTGTGGGAGGGCTCACATAGGGTTGTGCTGAGCTGGGTGCTGAACAGATGTTGTCTCCTTTTATTCTGCCAAACCTCAATTTTCATTTCAGATAAAGGAACCAGCACTGGTGGTAGAAGAGGCCTCAGGCCACATTCCAGCCATCTACACCAGCATCTAAGTGGAGCACTCAGCCTTGGTTCAGCTGCTGCTCTCTCAGGGGCTGGAAGGGCTCCGGTGCTGCCTTGGCTGACACAGACACTGTTGTGCAGGAATTTTAGATGCAAGAGCTGGCATCTGAATATGACCCTTGGAAATTAATAAATCAGCAGAGGTTTTCTGCTTGCCTATGCTGGGTTCAGACTGAAAGAGAGGAAATTTAGGTTAGGTATTAGGAAGACATTCCTCCCTGTGAGGGTGCTGAGGCCCTGGCACAGGTTGCCCAGAGAAGCTGTGGCTGCCCCGTCCCTGGCAGTGTCCAAGGCCAGGCTGGATGGGGCTCTGAGCAAGCTGGGACAGTGGAAGGTGTCCCTGCCCATGGCAGGGGATGGAAGTAAATGATCTTTAAGATTCCCTCCAATCCAAACCACCCTATGATTCCATGAAACAGAAGCTGCTGCAGACCCTCTCCCTCAATTCATTGCTTACCCCAGAGCCTTTTAGTTATAATATGAACAGTAACAATTAGTTCACATGTTCAGGCGTTTTTCATCACCATGGATGTCAGATGTATGTATTTGTTGTTTTCTCTTTAAAGCTTTTCTGGCTTGCAATGGAACCATCTGACTCCTCATCTTAGCTCCTACCTACCTCTCTAACTCTTATTCAAACAGGCAAAAAGATACATCTGAACTAGCTGGAGGGGAAGTAATTTCTGAAGAGCAGCAGCCCATGCACTGAATTTTTAACATCTAGTTCTGGCACAACATCAAAGCAGAGCACATCATTATCTTCCTCTTCCAGAACAGGAAACTAAGGCACAGAGTATCATCATCATCTTGCCTAAAGTCATCCAAGGCAAAGCTGGGAACAGAGTCCCATTGCCAGAACTCTTGTTTATGGCTCTCTGTGCTGGCTAGCAGCTGTCCTAAGATAGTGGACACACTCTGGAAAGAAATATAGTTTTTCTTCTTATTTTCAGATGAGATTCTACTCTAGTGACACCTCAATCTATACAGAAGCCCATAATAATTCCTTCAGTAGCAACAAATAAAACTAATTTCCTTTCCAGTTCCCTGATTTGTGGGTTTCTGATCCAAGGTTCACACCTCTGCTGGCAAACACTGGCACAGCTCAATATTCTGACAGTACAGGGAGCATTTTATGTGAGCTATGGCTGGAAAAAGAAACATATCAAAAAGGACTCTCCAGGATAGCCTCCCTTTGCTGGGCAACATGAAATGATGAACAGGAGATGCTGGACTTGTCATGCAAATGCCAGGCTTGTACTGGCCATGGACATTCGCAGCTTTTTCTGGACTCATCATTATTTGTGAGTGCCAGCCTTCCCTAAAACACAGATTTAACTTTGACTCTGTACCACAAGGCTGAAAGTGCACCCTGGCCTGGCAGCTGAGAAAAGGCACTCATACCCCCCCACATCAGGGGAAACCAGAATACAGCCACTTGGACATTCTGGTTCAAGAGATAATTCCCAATGCTGTCCTCTGCTTCTGAGCAACAGTTCAGGGTATTTCCAAAATGACTGCCAGGATCAACTTCACCAATTTTCATATTTCAAGTAGCAGTGAAAGCACAGAAGTTGGTTTGAAAGTGCAAAAGCATTGCTTAATTGAAAAAAACCCTCATGTATTTCCCTATAGCAGTTAGTCTAGATGTCAGTAATTACTGGTAAGTAATTGTACCAGAGGCAGAATATTTACAGCACTGCCACTCGACTTTTTATGCAGTGCCTTTCATCTGAAAAAATCCATTTGCATTAAAATTATTAAAGTCTATTTCTCTTTCACATTTAGGTGGCATCCATTGCCATCAGAAATTAAAAGATTCTTTGTGGGGCAGAAAGTCATCAGTCTACTGTTTGAATTTGGGTTTGTCTAAATTTATATAGGCTACAGCTTCTAAGGCTGCCTTGGATATTAACTTCCTGTGATTAGTGGGTGTTGTGTAGCAGATTCTCTTCAAAAGTTTAGACAATTCCTTCTGTCTCTCATGATTTTTTCCTTCCTGGACAAAGACAAATCTTCATTATTAACCCTTTAGCATTAACTCAGAGAGTCCATGCTCAAAGACTTCAGGGATTTCAGCCCTCCCTTGTTCCAGAATCCCAACAAAGCAGGGTCTGTTTTGCATCTGCACTGAAATCAGGGACTTCTTGTGTGAGCTGGGGAACACTCAATCCCCCTTAAGCACAGGAAAACAAATTTATCACTCGAGTGTTCCTTTAAGTAGCGCACAAGTCAAGGGAGCCCTTTCAAACACTCAGTCCCAGGCTGTAATACTCATCATAGGTCTTAACAGACAGGTTGTGAATGAACTCTAAAAAATGTTCAGCTTTCGACATGGCATCCACTGCAATAAATTTCATTATTTAGTACAGATGCAGTGCCTTGCCTGTCTTCTGTGCATGTAATGCTTTTGCCCTTGCCACATTAATCTTGTTTCAATAAGTTTAAGTCAGAACTCAGTGTGTTGGGACAACTCAGTCCCAACATCCCAGAGAGCCTATGTGCTTGCTTAAAATAGCCAAATCCTCATCCACAGTGTGACAAATACCACCCACCCACCCCAAATAACTCAGCAGAGTGGCGTAGCAGTGAGTCACACTTGCTCAGGACAGCCAGGCTGCCTCCAGGCTGCCGCTGGCATTGATGGATTTGGAAGCAGAGCCGCAGGGAGCTGTCCCCTCCACGTTCAGGAGATGTGCACAGCAAATGTAACACTTGGCTGCCTCTCCTCTGCCTTCCTGCAAACTTTGGGAACCCATGAGATCTCTGCTCCCACTCAGTCCTGGTCTAGATGTGCTTTGTGTCAGCACAGGGAGACTGGAGGTGGCTCTCCCCCTCTTCTGACTTTCATCTGGCTGCCACAGTCTGGCACATTTCTCCTTCCTCACTGCCTGTGGGACCACACTCTAAGCTGGCCACTGAAATAACTCAGCACAAAAAGTTTTGGGGAGACATTATTTTAACCTAATGTTTTTTGGCAGTCTCTGCATGCTTCTGTATAGCTGCAGCTGGAGCAATGGGCAGCTGTGCCTCAAAACCTTGGAAATGCTGCAACTCAGACCCACAGCTGGTTTGTATATACATCACTGTAGCAGTGGCCTGGGGCTCTGAAAACAAAATGACACCAGCAACAAAGAGAAAACCTGACACTTTCACCCTTAGGAATGGTCTAGAAACAGTTTGGTCAAACCATAGGGAAGGCAAAGTTTTTAAACCGTAGGGAAGGCAAAGATCTTCCTGATCTTACATTCCCCTCTACCTATGCGAGGAAAGTTTTGGGTGCCAGTATGTTTCTAGGTGGAGGACAGAGAAAAACAGATGGGAAAAGACCTCCTAAAATGGTTCAAAGAGGGCCTGGGCAGGGATGAGCAGCAAACTTTATTCTCTGCCTGTACATCTCAAACAGAGCTGCTAAGTCGCGAGCCTCTTTTTTGTTAACACATGAAAATATAAGAAAAACTCCCAAGCTCCTTCAGAGTCAGTGTCAGTTTTCCACATGTGCATGGGATCTGCACATAGCAAAAGAGAAGTGGAAGAAAAGCAGAAAGGAAGGAGAACAGGCCACAACACCCAGCATCAAGGACTATGACTCTAATCACCACAAAACTTAAAAGCAGGTAAAATTCTTCTCACTTTACTTATAAGAGAAAGTGGAGCTCCGTCACACACTTATTTCCTCACATTCCTTCCTGTTCTTTTCCACTGAGCCTTCTCTCTTTAGTCAGTCATCTTTGGTGTATGTCTCTTTACATTCAAATTGGCTAATCTT
This sequence comes from Prinia subflava, assembly GCF_021018805.1. Taxonomy (NCBI): domain Eukaryota; kingdom Metazoa; phylum Chordata; class Aves; order Passeriformes; family Cisticolidae; genus Prinia; species Prinia subflava. The sequence goes on along the minus strand of NC_086250.1, from coordinate 12,615,042 downwards.
TCAAATTTTGAGGGACTCCTTTGCCAGAGAATTCCTGGGGATATAGCTTTTCTTTGATAAAATCCAGAGTGACTAAATTAACAAAGGACTGACTAAATTAACAAAGACTGACTAAAGATAAGATTTTTTTTTTTTAACTGGAAATCCTGCTTTACCAACAATGGTTTTTAAAGAATCCTGTAATAAAATATGCATGCTTCCACCTTTGTGTTCTGGTATATTATTTCTTGGCAACCAAGACTCTCAATTGATTAATATCACAATCCACATATATGTCTCATAGGGAATTTGGATCTTAGCCTGTGCACTTCCTACATTTGACTTCAAATCCCAAATGTATAAGTATCTTTAGAGCTAATTTTCCCAAACTAATTTGGGTTTTGCTCTAAGTGTTCATGCACCTCTCAGTTCCTTGCTAAAGCCCTGCAGGAGGAAGGGTGCTGGTGATGAAAGTGAGACCTGTGGGGTTTCTCTAGGAAATTGTATAGCCAGGAAGATGCTGGATGCCAACAGATTTCTGTGAGTTTAAGTGAGGGAGTAACTTCTCTGAGGAGATGTTTACTGAACGCTTCAAAGCTTTTTTAGCAAGTTAGTTTACTTTCCAAAACAGTGGACCAGCTCCTGTGAGACTGAAGTGCTAAAGTGTGTGGGGAAGGATTGGTGTGTGTTGATGCTGCAGTTTCTTCTGCTGTGTGCTGCTGTTCTCTGGTGAAACAGAATCCAAAGTTTTCCATTACTTACTGCACATTGCAGAGGGGAAACATGTCAGCGCTCTCAGCAATGGCCATAAACCAAAACATGACAAGTTTCACCCCAGCACAAGGAAGAATTTCTGTACACTGAGGGTCGCAGAGCACTGGAAGTGCTGCCCAGGGAGGGCCTGGAGTCTCCCTCTCTGAGGACATTCCAGCCCCACCTGGACTTGTTCCTGTCTCACCTGCTCTGGGTGACTCTGCCTTGGTAGGGAGTTGGACTCCATAATCTCCATAATGAACAACCATAACAGCTCTGTGAAAACAGACACCCCAAACCCACAGCAGATTTAACACTGCTCAGGTGTGGAAGTCAGGGAAAGGTTTGGGGTGACATTCACTCTCTGTAGACACTATGAGTGTCTCTAAGCATCAGTGCCAGGGTGCCAGGACATGTGTAGCAATGCTGTCACCTCCTTGCACACAGCTGAAAATCCTAAAACAGTGAGTCCCGATGCTGCTGAAAATCCTGATGGCTCAACACCCATCCATGTCTTAGGATGACACCTGTCAACAATCTAACTAAACACATAACTGTCATAACATGTGCATTATATTCTCAAAAGCAACTGGATTTAAATGAAATTCAGTTATAAATAATAAACCCAAAATGTCCTAGTTGGCCAAAGCCACGTATTTCTAGTAAGTTTGTGTGTATTTGTATTGCGGCTTCATGGCAAATGAGCTTTAGCCATAGCAGTCATCAATGCTCTCTAGAAGTGTTACTAAATTATGTGTTCACACTGAGACACCCCAAGCATGCTGGTTAATGCAGCACCAAATTAAAACATTAGGTATTGTGTACTAGACTGTAACTGTATTTATTTAAAGGCTATAACAAGAACAGGTACAGCTGAAATTCACACTGAGTGGAGTGAAAAAATGAAAGTGCTGCCGTTGTGGGATATCGTAATAGTAATGAACAAGTGAGAATTGAAAGAATTGCTTGATTTATGCCTTTAACAAGCTTAACCACACACAAAGCAAACTGCCATCGCCTTTTACTCTTTATCTGCAACAATTAGCAGAGCTAATGACTCCTTTTGCTTTCTGTATGAAACATGATGTGATCCAATCCCCACTGGAGAAGAGTTCACACGATACAAGGAAATGCACAAAGGGGTGGGTGATCCCTTTTATCTCCTGGTGTTTATCTGGAGTTATTCTCCCCAAGCCCAGCCAGACACTGTAGTGTATCTCATTATTTGGAAACTGCTTTGGAGCTCAGAACACAACTGGAGCTTTCATGCTGGCCTTCAAAGGGATCTTTTCATGGCTCTCCCTATAATATCCTGAGAATTACACAGATCTCTTTACAGAAACATATGCAAGGAGCACCATGGGTTTACAAAGACTGAGTCCATGAGAAAAATGCATACAAAGTCGACAGAATTACAAAATGAATGAGAGCAGGGAGAGCAGCAGGCATCAAAGAGCTGGGAGTCAGGAAGGCACTTGATAAAGTGCCTCTCAAAATATTATTTCCCATTGGCTCAGACATAAATACTGTCACAGGAGCTGTCTGAAGGACTGCAAACACAGAATAATAATAGACAAGGGGTTGTGTCTCATATGTTTCCTATAGAGACAAGGGGTAGCTCTCATTTCAGGGAGCATCTCTACTTGTGATGTATGAGGGGGAATAAAGCAGCTGGTTAATGAAATATGTAGATAACATTAGGCTGAGAGGAGAGGGTAGAGAAACACAAATGAGAGCAACAGAAATAATACAAAGAGCCCTAGAAAGCTTAGAAATATGGGCAGGAAATAAGTGAGATGCAGCTCTTGGAAAATGGTGCACTAATTTATCAGGGGAGAAATGGCATTCACTGAAGGGAAAAGTATGGAGAGCAATAATGCTGAAAGAAAGAGAGGAGGAAGCCAATGATGCATTTGCAATTTGACAAAACAAAAAAGGCTGTTAGGGTTTTATGGCACTGTCCTTTGGGAGCTGTGAGCACCAAGTGGAAGATTCCCCTTGTGCAGCTATGGAGAGGGGAAATTGGGAATACTGATTCTGATGTTCAGCAGTGCCTGGTGTGACCAGCCTTCACTTTGAGAAAACTCCTCCTAGGAGTAGAGGCAGGTAAACAGAATTCTCCCACTTCTAATCCAGGCAACACAGAGTTCATACACCCCTCACATCTTTTCCTGAGGCACTGATCACAAAAACTCATCCAAGGCACTTTGTTTTGGTCTAACTCCTACACTGCCTGAAACTCTGGATTTAGGCTGACATGAGACCAAAACAAAATGTACTGAGTTCATTTCAGGACAGTTTATCACTAGAAAATTACTGACAATTAACAAGGAATTATGAAGAGCAAGGGATCCAGGGGTTAATATGTGTGGAGGAATAAAAGAGCTAACTGCATGTCTTCAATAGATAATCACAGGGATCATAGTATGGGTGAAGCAGGTGGGTGGGAAATCTCAAAAAGAGATGAGAAACCTCAGAAAGGCAAAGCCCTTGTTCAGCTGCACTATCACCAATAAAATATCCCTGTACAAGGAAAAATGTAGGTTGAGTATTGTGGAATCAACCTCAGCAATAGCACAAGCAGGCCTATCCAATGACCAGTGCAGTAGAAAAGTCTGTAGCAGGCAGTGTCCACATGGGATAAACCTTAAAACTGGAGCTGTCAGCTGCTGTCCTTTCTCTGGAGGAGGCAGATCCAGGAAAATTGACACCAGCTGAGGATCTGTTTTTCTAGCTCTCTCCCACCCTTAGTACACTTGGCACTAAATTAAAGATGGCAAATGACTTTTTGGGACAACTAACTTCCCCAGGAGACAATTCTTGATTTTTTAAATGGGATTTCTAGGTGGGTGTAAACCACCTAGGGGCCAGTTCACTCCTTTGGCTGCCTGTTACTGCCTCAAACACTTCATGCAGCCCACAATGGTGGGACCCTCTGAATCCCCTGCAGTATCTGTTCTGTTTTTAGATTCAAAACTAGGTGGGATCAGTTGAAGACAAGGCCAAACCAGCCATGAAGTCTGTGTTTCTGCTCCTTTTAAAGACTACCTTAACAAGGAGATCTGTGAATTTGTATTAACAGCCACTGGGGGGGACATGTGAAAGAAGGTGATTTATCCTTTCTGAGAGTGAAGTCCAATGTGGGGGAAGTTGTCCCTGAAGCAATAAGAGAGATATTTATATTTCAAAGCCTTTGATGTTCTCCAATATTCTCCTGGATAATGACTCAATCCCTTATCAAGAGTTTGTTTGCTTGTGTTTCACAGCTCATGTAAACAAGACACTGCAGCAAACACCTTCTCTTCCTACAAAAATAACCTGAAGGGAAGTCCCAAACATGGCTGTACCTGGATGCAGACTTTTGGTAATCCTCCTAAGCAGATTCCTACCAGGATTCTCCATGCACCCCAGGCTCTGGGCAATGTTCCTTCAGTCATCAAACAAAGAGATGAAGCAGTTCTGGCATTGTCCAGTTTGGCATGTCAGTACCATCTCTGGGCTGAGCTGATGAGCAAGCAAAAGGCAAAGACAGGGAGTTATGCAATATTAACAGAAAGACAAATTTTGAGAAACAATTTTTTTTTGGTAACAAAAATGGAACATTTAATTTCCTCTTTGCCTCTAATTGCAAAGTGATGCTTAACAAATGCTCCTCTCAAAGCATTAAAATCTATGGCTATAAAATAGAGCACAGCTGGCAAACTGAGTATTTCTTACTGACACATGGATTTATGACCTCATTGGAAATACCTTGGGTAACAACAAAATCAATAAATTATACCATCAGCAGTATAATTGTCAGCCTGCAACTTCAGTGCTGTTACTCAGCATAGCATCAGCTGTGAATGAATATCAGATATATCAAGGCTTCCTTTCAATTACAAAATGAAAGTGGTAACATCTCCTAATCTCCCTTTTGATGCCCTTTTCAAATATAAATGTTCAAGAAGAGCCCCCCAGCCTGGACAGGGCTGGGAGAAGCAGAGGCAGGGAACATACTCAGTGGGTTTGTCTTTTACCACACAAACTTAGCTCATCTCCCCATCCACATCTTCCCAACAATCTAAACCCTTTCCAGTGCTAGTTCCCCAGACTTTATATTTGAGACTTCCTTCAGTATTTTGTATTGGGTATTGTGTGAGACTCACCCCCCAGGCATTCTATTTCTAACCAGACGTGGTGGGGCAGGGTAAATTTTTTGGGGAAAATGCATCCCTCAGCTCATCTTAGCTCTGAAATGACTGGAGCACAAATCAGCTTCGCTTGGATGAGTGTCTGGGTCAGGCAGCATCCCTGCAATGCAGATCAGCCTCAGCAGCTCCCTGGGAGTGTTGTTGACAGTGTTACTTTTCTCCATAAGAGTTTTCTAATCACAAGAAACAGGGTGTCAGAAACCCTGCCATTCCTTCTCGTTGTGCATTTCCTCACTGTGTGGCAATGGCCCTGCTCCAGACACTCTTCAAGCAACATTTGTGACCCATTCCTCTGGAACACCCAGGGAAGCACCTCTGGGACAGTGCTGGGACAGTGTCCACCTGCCTGGGTTAAACTGGAGACAGGGACACAAGAGTGCATTAACACAGGGGCAAGAAGGAGGAGAAACATTACAGCACAAGCCTGAAAATAAAGCTACAGCTGGAGTACAGCTTAGTGGAGTGCAACCCTAGTTGAGGATGAACCAAACTAGGAAACATTAAATAATTACCTTTGGGCTTTTGGTAGCAGGGAAGCAACACAAAGGGCAGAGAGCTCCCTAAGCCAGGAACTAGAAAGGCTGGGCTTTGTTTTTCTGGGCTGGAGCCTTTGCTAGATCAAACACTGGGAGCTGGCAGCCGCAGGGTGAACAGGCTGTGTTGGAGCTGCTTTTCATTGAAGTGTCAACAAGCCAGTCTGTTCCCCAGCTCAGACCAATTGTTGCTTTTGCTGTTGCTAGGATCTGGCATCTTCAAAAGGGGCTTTAGGGGAGCCTCTAGGAGGGGCACTGACACTGCTGAAATTCCTCGGGATCAAATGACTCCTTTAAGACTGCTGCCTAAACTGTGATAGTGCTCCACAAACAGCAAGGAAAAAATCTGCAGGAGAAGCCTCCAGGAAAGCATCCCTTGGGCAATGTCCCCTCTCCTGTGCCACCCTGAACTCTGGGAAACCCCAACTTCATCAGTCATTAAGCTGCCTTAGAAAGTTCTCCTGAGAGAGAGGAAGCTCTGAGCTCAAACACATCATATCCAGATCAGGGCAAGGATTTCAATTACAGTTTTCCCCTTAGGGGGTTGGACTAGCTCCGAGGCAATGGTGTGGAGGGGACAGAGGGTCTGTCAACAAATTCCACTGTCTACCATGCTTCAGTGTTCACCAACACACATTTGGGAACAGGAGGGAAGGACTTGAGGCTAGTGCTAGAATAACCTGATCTGATGGAAGATGTCCCCACCCATGGCACGGGTTTGGAACCGAATGATCTTTAATGCCCTTCCAAACTTCACCATTCTATGATTAAAACATTTTCACAATTTCTTTTTCCCTTTAACAGCTGTTCAGGGCAAGGGGACATGCACTCCTTCCAGGCAGTTTGTGTCTTTCTTTGATTTCTAATACTGGGGTGAAATCTGCATTAGTTCATCAATACTTTGGAGATGATCAGCACTGCACTTTTGGAAAAGGGGTGTCAACCTCTCCCAACTCTGTGACAGAAAAGTGCTGCTGGAATAAGCTGCAGCTTCTCCCTGCCCAGCATTTCATTACATCCCTCCACCAAAGCTCAGTGTTTTGATTTGGTTCGACAGGCAGGAATGAAACATTTGAACTGAAGAATGGTGAAGCATTTTGTTTAGGTCAAACAAAACATCCTGACCTTTCCAAACATGTTGCTCCCTGAGCAGCTGAATTAATGAAGCCTGTTTTCTAATGACTTTTTTCCCTTCATTCTGCTTTCCCACCCCCTTGCCCTGGCATCATGTTGGTTCCCTGATAGGTAATAAATGGGAAGGAGAGAAGGACAAAACCAGCCTTTGCTTTAAGAGGAGCACTAAAAGTATCTCTCATGCCTGACTGTCAAATTTCAGAAAATATCTAGGGCTGCATCCCTGAGGACACTATCCCATGTCAAGCTGGAATGGAAGAAACAGGTCCATGTATTTCAAAGTTATTAAGGTTAGAAAAATGGGTGTATATGCACAAGGACTGGTAGCTAGGAATAAAAATATCCAATTGTTCTTTGTTTCTCCTAAAATGGCAATATTTCCATTTTTATCACTGTGTGAATCAAATGCCAAACTATCAGAATTGCCCACTTTGTTCATAACTGTGGCAGACTGGGCATCTCTGTGGTCCCTATGGCAGAGGCAGGATGAGATAAACGCGTGAGGGACATGTCTGAGGAATACATTGATCCATCTGCTGTGGACCTTGGAGTGATGGAATCTGGACCGATAACTCAGCTGGAAGGATATCTATGAGTCTATGTCAACTCTGGGCTGGATGAAAAAATGACCCTCTGGAGTAATTTGTCCAGAAAATGATCTTGGAAACAAGATCAAAGCATACACTGGTCTCTTTTTCAACTAAATAAATGAGTGAGAACAGGATCTTATATGGGAACAAGTCATATCAGTGTAGACCTGGAGAATGATATCACAACCTGTTCCTCATTTTATCACAGACACAGCCCCAGCTGGGCAGTACTGCATGGAGAGGGAGCTGATAAACCTGTCTCCAGCTCTGAGCAAAATCCTTGTGCCATCCCATGTGCCTGCATGCTGGGCTGTCACATCCTGCCACCTGAGCAGGTCCATACCTGTGACAAGACCTTTGTGTTCCCCTAGGCTGCCTAAGCTGAGGGGTGCTGGTGGATTTTGGCTGGAATCTGTGACTCTAATTCTCTCCTGCACGTCACCAGGAGAGGAGCAGAGCAGAGCTGAGGATGTAGTGCCTGCTCCCTGGGCCAGGGGCACAGAGGGCACTTCCCACCTTGCCAAGTCAGCACAGCATCATGTCCTAACTACATCACTCATTCTAACACAGGTATGGAGCAGAGCTGGTTGATATTCACCCTGCTGGGAGCACAGAGGGATTTGTATTTGTCTGCACTCTTTAATCTACATGTTTCCAGGTGCCAACTGTGTGGATTTCTCCCTTGGAACGATGACCAGGCAGTGGTTCAAGAGGTTTCTGATAATTTGCCAGCACAGGGCAACAGGGTTTGCAAACATCTTCAACCACAATCTTACAGGAATTACTGAGTTGTCCATAATAAGTTCTTCAAAAAAGTCTTTGTCTTTGTGTTGAAGTTAAATAATTGCGTGGTTCATTTTATGTCATTCAGAGGACCTTGCAGAATTCCTCATTGTGACACTGCTGCAGAGCCAGGACAGCAGGAGAGGTTCAGGGAAGGGGGAGAGGAGGCTTGGTGGAGTCCCTCAGCTTCGCCTCTTGGGGCAGGATGTGGGAGCTCTCCCAAGAGCCTCAAAGGGTGGGAGCTCTGTGTCCTGAGAGGACAGTATGCTACTCCAGCAAGAGTTGGTCTTGTGTTCATGAAACTTCTGAAGCCACAGAGAAGGCAAAGACATTATTTACCTCCCAGAGCCAAGTGATTCAACTGATGCACTTCTCTAAAGGTGTGAGATCACACACAGCGTGCCTGTAAATACAGAGGCATCCCCTGCAGACACAGAGCATCAGCACTCTCAGGCTTCCCTGGATCCCCACTATGAAACAGGAGAGCAGAACAAGTGCCACAGTTCATCCAACACTGACACGTGCAGGGCACTTTCCAAATGGAAAACTGAAAGCCTGGTGGCACCTCCAGGGAAGAGAAGGTGTGTTTGTGTTTATCCTTGTAAACATTCCTGAGAACAGTATTTTGGCCACACAGCTGAGGCTGACCATACACAACCTTGGCAGAAAAGGAGCTTCCTTCCCAAACATCTGGCTTTCATCTGGGCAGACACACTCAGCCAGGCTGTTTATTTTATGAAGCCAACCTGCACCTCTGTGCCTGTGTGGGCAGGCAGTGCTGACTGTCTGCTGTACATTAAAAAATTCAGAAATTAACTTAATTAGCTCCTGCTTCCACCTACGGTGCTACAAGTGCAGAGAGCTTTCAGTAACTTAGTGAAATGACTGGTGGGTTCATACAGGTGTTAGTGAGAGCACAGCTGAGCCCAGAGAAAATATTCACATAGAAAATATTCACAGAGTGGCAGTCTGATTATAATACCTGACAAAACCCATACTTGTGCAATGGATGTCACTGGGCATTAAAATACATTATGAAAATCCTAAACACAGATAGATTTGTTGCAAGTGTCACAATGGAGAGAAAAAAAGGATGTTTAAATGTCCACCCCACCCTGCCACCTTTAGGAGTTAAAAGACTGCATTACATATTCGAAATAAACAGAGGAGTGAACCACAGCCTCCCTGCATTAGAGGAGGCAGGTAAGGACTGAGGTAGTCTGGGAATGATACATCACAACCAAAAATCATGCAGATTTGTTTTCCACATAAATCTCTGCTGTTGCCAATCAGAAAGGCAAAAGATGAGCCTGTGCTGATTAAAATGACTGGGGAGCTCCTTGGTTTATCAACTAGCAAATGGCTCCAGTAGGGGGAAAAGCAGAAGGTATTATGGCTTGCTTTATATAATACCTAAATTAAATTTATGTTATGTTATCATGCTCTGCTATATTACATCATATTATCTGTTCAATGATAATATACATGTACACATACAGATACCCATACAGATGCATGTCTGTGAACAAATGAAGGGTCAGCAGGATTCATCAAGCCATTAAACCAACAAGGTTTGTCAATGCAAAACTCTCCTTGTCACAGGGAGATCAGATCCCTGAAGCACTGTATTTGCAAATCTGCCCTTTGCTCCTCTAGACTTCCTAATCAAAAGAGATCAGATGTGGCTGAGTTTACTGATGTATGTGTAGCCCTTATGTTTTCCTTCCTTTAATTTTGTGGCCTTTGGCACTACAGCTGGTTAGTGACTCCTCTTCCTCTCACTTCAGTTTGCAGATCTCTGGTACATGCAGGTTTGAACTGCAGGGAGTAGCAAGAGGAGAACTGTGCCACTGAAATTCATGGCTGCTCCAGGAACCTGCAGCACAGTTCAGACACTGAGTGCTCAGTGGAACCTGAGCATGCACTTCTTGCTAAGTGGGTAGAGGAAGAAGAGTGAAAACAAGCATGGGCATTTCAGCAATTCCTCTCACAGTTGTTCTTCCTCTGCCTTTTCTGGGAACAGCCCTTCCAGCAGGTGTTTGTGGCTTCTTGCTTTGCTCAAAGAGAAGGAAGCAATTGTCTTTAACGTTGTATGTGCAGAAAACAAATTAAGGTGATATTTCCTAAGTTCCAGGTGGTGGTTCCCACTCTCAGGGTCTACTTGGACAAGCAAAGGGCTCCTTGAGTTCAGTCAGGAGCAGCTCAGAGACACATGGTAGGAACTCAGGAGGCAAAATTGTGTCTAGCACCACAGGACAACAACATAAAAACTGCTCTGTCATACCCTTACAGGGACTGCATGACGTTTTCCTTGGGTTCAGGACTCCAATGACTACCTGACATTTTTCCTTGGGTAACAAACTAGTTTTGAGGGGTGGTGGCACAGACCTTTCTTTGTCTGCTCTCAAACTCAAAAAAATCTGAGCTACGACCACTTAAATGTAATTTTAAAGTGATATACAGCAAAACAGGAAATAAGTTCAACAGAGATTGATTTATTAATTTAACTCTCCCACCTGTTGCTCCTCCAGGCACATCTCTGGGTGACCTGACTACACTTTCCAGGAAGAAATAATTCTCCTGAACTTTGTTCCGTGCCTCTTTCTTGGAAAGAAGGTCATGCACCTCCCAATCATGGAATCATCTGAAATCAAAGAGAAAAGGGTTTTGAAGCCATGATCACATCACCCATTATAACATGGACTTTGGATATATAAACAAAACTTTCATTCATATTTTGATCATTGAGCTAGAGGAACTTCAAATGTCTTATAAATTTGGCAACATATAATACTGATTTTTTGCGCCAAATGGGATGGTATCCCTGTGGGGGGGAAAAAATAGGAACAAAAGTGGTCCAATATCCATTAAATCTTAAAATTCAGCCGTTTGCCATTAGTTTCTCAGATAAGTGTGTCTGCATCTGCCATTTAAGTAATGGAAAAATCATTTATAATCAATAGTGGCAGTAGTTAGAGTGCAAAAAAGATAAATGGTGCTAAAATTACGACTCTGATTGTACCATGTTGGAATTTCTGTCTTATGTACATACACACAGAAAAGGAGTTCCTAAAATAACTGTACAGTGGGCTGCACCTTAAAGGCAAAACAGAAAAGCAGCAGCCACAAATCCCACCAACATGAAATGACCTCTGAACTCTCATCCAGGAAAAAGCTGGGAGAGCTGGCACCTCTGCACACAAACCAGTTATGTCAGTGGGCTGGGAGATGCTCCCCATGGACAGTGTGAGCCAGGCACAGCATCCCAAATGCACATCTAAACCTTCCTGGACAAACCCTCTGTGGAAACGTGCAGATATCTCCATGCACTGCCTGAAGAAGGCTGTCACAGCTGCACAGAGAGGGTAGCAAGGTGAACCCAGGCACGTGCAACTGCACTGGGGAAAGAAGCTCCTGAGGCTCCAGGGAAATTGCTGTTCTGCTCTCCTGAGCAGGGAGAGCAGCACGAGGCAGCACAGAGAGTTTAGAATCAATTAGGCTGGAAATTACTCTTATGAGCATGGAGACCAACCACAGGCAGAACAGAAGCCTCTGGCACACTGCAGGGTGGGAAGCTGTCTGCCTCTCCTCAGGATGGGCCAGGACAACTCAGGGTCAGCTGGGACACTGGGCAATGGGTGCCAGGCCAAAAATAGACCAGCATTACCATGGAAAGGACACTGGAACCCACAAGAACCATTAGCCCCGAGTATCGTTTGACATGTGGGAGCAACTTGCTCACTGAGTGTTTTGACCTTCATCAGGCCGTGTACAGGAGGCAATATTTTGTAATCTGCAAGCAAATTGAGCTACTTCTTAGCTGGAGTACAATAGGTCAGTGCCCCACTGCTGAGCATCACACTTCCAGTGCCATCATTTTTCTTCTACCATGACAAAAACGTCCAGAATTTGATTACAGCCGCATCTTGGATGATTTGTGCAATCAGTAACCATAAGCTATGGCTTCAAAGATTAGGAGACGCCCTATAAATTATGCACACACAGAACACGGCAGCTGAAACATTTCTAGAAAACAAATCTTAAATCAGACTTGTTTGTACAGCCCCTGGAGATCTCATCCTTCCCCAGAATAAATGAGCAGGGCTAAAGACATCCCTGTGGTTTGACTGCTGCCAAATCAGTGCGTGTGAGAAGTGAACTTGTGGCTCCTTCACTACACTAAATTTGGGAGCAAGGGTTTTGCAATGTAAATATTTTGAGGAAAGAACAACCATTTCAATGTTAGAATAATAAAACTTTAGTCTAAGCTGAGGAACTAATAGAGGAAATTTTGCCATATGAAACCCAGCAGTGCCACAATACACTTATAAACAGAATTAGTCTGGGTTAAAGATATAGCCTAAACACTAAACAAAGGTTACCACACATATAAATAAAGACAAAAAATAAATGTAGGGAGTCATGAGTTCCACTTTGAGGAAGGATGAGCTGGCTAATGTAAAGAAAGCATTGCCTTTGCTCGGATTGGCACAATGCCATTCATGACCTCATTTAAAAAAATCAAAAATACTGACTACAGTTCATACGTTTTTCTGAGTCATGGAGAGAAACCAAATGAACTTAACTGGAGTAGCCTTTAGAAGAGTCAGCCTGAGAATGGTTTTTCCTTCCCCAGAGGTTTCCCTGATGCTCCTTCTGCCAGCTAAAGCCAGAACATCTGCACAGGCCCAGGTGAGTGGTGCTGCCACTGGGCCAAATTCTTCTCCCTCCTCCTCCAGACCCAGACTGGAGATTCCACAGGGGTATTCAGGGGTCAGGGAACTTTTCCTGCTATTAAAAGTTGCCCTCAAAATCAAACCTGAAGCTTTTGATGTCTTTGTTCTACATTGCAAATAACAAAAGGGACAATAATAATTAACCCTGCGTTTCAAATGTTAATTGCAGAGGCATAGGTCTGATAATAAAAAGTACATTTCCAGTGAACTTTAATTAACCTCAAAGCTTTGCCTTACTCTACTTTTAGACTTATTACTAGACAATAGAAAAATTTATGATATTTGAGTTATTATTTACTAATTTGGCTGATACTTAAACACACATAGAACAGCTCTTGGGAGCATCACACACGATGAGACTGTCATATATATATATATTTAAATCCTATGCACATGGGGGGCAGCTCAGGTTAATGGAATGCTGATTGAGTGTTCATTTTGACTGAATGCCCCAGACAGATCTACATTCATCACTTCCAGGGAGAAAATTCATCTTTCTCTCACTAGTTGTTTCCTAATCAGCTGACTGCTCAATTCCCTTGATTTCTCCCTCTGACCACACCATGGCTGGCTGCATCCTTTGCCTCCCAATCACACTAATTGACCTCTTAGTCAAAAATATTCCAGGTTTCAGTGCTCTGCTCACAGCTAATTGCACCCTAATGTATAATTTTGGCTGAGCATTCAGTGTGCATTTCCAGGATAGGCACAGTATTTTAGGAGGCACTTGAATTAGAGGATTAGTGGAAATAATCTGCATGAAGGCACCATGTGTGGTCCCATGATCCTACAAAATCTAGGAGACAGCAACTAACTTAGGGTCGGTCTGAGAGCTTGGGCAGAGAGCTCAGCTGGGTCTGTATAAGAAATCACAATGTTTCATATAATATTCACCAGCCCAGCTCTGTGCCAAACCAGCATCCATCCATGGAAAACTGTAGGCCTCTTCCATTTACCAAAATAAGTTTCTGTGTAGAACCCCAGCCATGTCCCCTGCACTCTCCACGTGCTATCCAAACTGAGAGTTATAAGGAGCCAACGAGAGTGAATACATAAATTTAAAAGCAGGGTATCAAGGAGTGACTCTGCTGCCATTAAACATTAAAATAACACCACGTTATTTGCAATAATAACAATTTGCACCAGCAGCAGGGAGCAAACTGAATAGTGCTGGGAAACTTTGTCAAGAAAAGTATCTGTTGTCAAGAAGATGGAAATTAATTTGGGAAAGTGCATTCTAGTCAACGCTTTGCTTGCATTATGTGCTGCTAGTGCAAATTAAGCACCATATAAAGTTTACCCAAGGTTGTTAAAGGTTTGTTTGCTGCCAAGAAATTAGTTTCTTAACACTAACCATTTCTGACAAATCAAGGAAATCCAGCATGGAAAAACAGCAAGCAATTTGCTTACTGAAAAAAAATGTACCGTCCTCCATATTTAGAGCTTTACCTACAGTTTTGTTCCAGATCCACTTTTAAAGGCACAGAATTTTGCAGATCTGACCTTATTCCAGATGACTCTGGAGAACTAGGAAGCACATCACAGAGACTATGTGCTTAGAAAGCAGAACAATTCAAAATGAGAAGAGCAGAATTTCTGTGGGGCTTTCCCAAGAGATTGCCTTGTGTTATCCTGCACCTGGTGTAAGCCCAGAGGCTCCACCTGCACACTCAGATGGAACTCCCTGAACCCCTCCCTGCAATACTCAGAATATTTCTTTGTTTTCACAGAGTCATTAAATTAGTATCAGTAACAACAATACCAACAATGTTCTGCTAATAGGTCTTCACACAATTTGAAGGGACAGCAGAGGGCATATGTGGTCTTACTACCAAGAAAGAGCTTTGAGAGAGAGCAAGTTTTCAGAAGTGGAAACTTTAGCACCTTCTGTGATAACAAGCATTGGAAGAAAAGAGCTGTTCTTGTCTGCTTAATTACAACTTGTAACAATGGTAGGGACCACTAGGAAGGTGCAGTTAGAAACTGCACAGCCAAACCAGCTCCATGAATCCAACAGGAGATCAAAAGCAATATATTAAATTGAATTATTGTAATTTTGAAATAATTTAGGGGCATCTCATCTTAGCTAGCACGTGTCCCATGCTCAGACAGGGCCTTTGCCTGTGCTCCCAGCTGATGGAGATGAATGAGAGCCCCTGCATCCACTGGAGATCAGCCCTGTTCAAGGCTCCTGCTACAGAATTTGGCCCAAAAATCAGGGATTTTAAAGCTTTCCATTGGTTCTGGTATGTTTAGAGAGAGGCTGTAGCATCCCTGTGTTTTGTCCCATTTCCAGATGCCATCATTTAGACCTGTGAAATTCTTTCAGCACAGGTGCTTTGCTAAGCTGAGGACTTTACACAAAGGAGAGAGACCTGGACCTGCGTGGGGGAAAGTATTTAGAAATTATGGAGCACACTAATTTTTTTTTTTTCTTTCTAATTCCTATGGCACTGCCCATCAGGAAGTGCTGGAGTACCTTCAGGGCCCAGTGCACAAATGGAAGCCCAGCAGCTGTGAGAGCAGGTTTGAAATGCAGTGTCTGTATTTATCCATCTCCCCGGGTGGATGTGCAGGTGCTGCCGAGCACCACGTTGCTATGGCTACTCCTGGAGCACCACCTGAGCTCACCGTGTGCCCAAATCGGCCCAGGAGGAGTCTGTGAGAACGGCAGTCAGCACAATTACTGCAGGGCAGAGCCACCATCCACAGCACACACACTGGGCAGGTGGCGCTTTGGGATTTGCAGTCCTGGAAACACCTCTTGGGAGAGGAAAAAAAAAGCTGCAAGATTTGATGCAGTTTTACTCCAGTTCACTTTCAGGCAGTCACAAAGAGCCAGCCCCAGGGTGAATGCAGCATGCCAGGCTGGGGGGGACAGCAATCATGAACCAGGAGGATCATTAACATCATTACCAACACTGCTCAGGTGCACAGCTCCTTGCAAACGCATTTTCTACTACTCACATTCTTTTTTTAACTTCTGTGTTTATCACCATGCACTGCCTGACCTGTTTTTCTTTCAGCTGCCCACAGGCATTCAAAAATGAAAACAATGGTTATGGATATGAAACTGTAATACCAAAATTCAGACTGAAAACACTATTTTCAGGGTGTAAAAATTACATTTTCAACTGTCAGACTGGCAGGACATGTGTGCACAAACATTCATAGAATCATAAACGAGTTGGAAGAGACCTTAGAGATCATCTCATTCCACACCTTGCCATGGGCAGGGTCACCCCCACTGTCCCAGCTTGCTCAGAGCCCCATCCAACCTGGTCTTGGACACTTCCAGGGATGGGGCAACCTGTGCCAGGGCCTCACCACTCTCACAGGGAAGAATTTCTTCCTAACAACTAACCTAACCCTACTCTCTTTCAAATCAAAGCCACTCAAATGTTAAAAATTATTTTAAATTCAACAACTCTTGTTAAAAGTTGATATGCAGATAAAGTAATTACATAAAGCAGTTACTGAAATATGAACATATACAAGTAAATAAAATGGGAAAGCTGTAGATTCTGCCATGACTCTGCCTTGTCTTTACTCAAGCCAGTCAAGAACCTACCAAGGTGTTGAGAAAATGTTGTCACTGTTGTTGTTATTTTTATGGGCACCAGTAAGTGAGGAAATTATTATCCCGACCCAAACTTTTGACCATTCACAAACCAATGTTCACAAAGACAACCTTCTCCTGAAAGGAGTGGGAACTTCTCTGCTCTCCTGTAGATACAAACACATGACAAGGACTCACACTTTTCAGAACAGAGTGAGATACCTGACATTATCCAAGTACATCCCTGCCTCCCTTTCCTACCTGATTCCCACAATTGTTTTCTGAGATGTGTCATGAGTTCATTGAACTGCCCTCTCCTAAAACATATTATTCCATCTGGTGTTATCTCCTGCTTATATTTTATTAGTTATTTCTCTGATGGAATAAAAATACTCATTACTGTGTTGTAGAAAGCTGTTACAGTGTTTGTGTTGTGCTTGGTTACACCACAGCAAGCAGGATTTAAAAGAGAAAAGGCTTTCAGTGCATTATTGCTCTGAAGATAACCATTGTTGTTATGACTTCTGTTACATTTATCCCTAGAAACCCCACTAATATTGTTCTAGGCAGTTTTGAAATCCACAATATGAGATTTGTAACAGATTTTTTCCCACCCTAGCAAATGAAGCAAAGGCAGACAGGCAACTTAGACAAGAAATTAATGTAGCTTCCCCAACGAATGATCTCTGGTAAAATCACATCTCCTGGCTCACCTGAAGTCCTCATCCACTAAACTGTGCATCATCTCTGCTCTTGCTTTGTATCTTGTATTAATTCTAGTAATTTTCTAGTAAATCTTCTCCACAGAAGACATTTATTGGGCCTTTCAGGTTACATCAAATAGCATGGAAGGTACCACATACCACTGAAACATCAGGGTTATTTGGCCGTCAAAGGGTGCAAAAATTTTCAGAGATGTTCCAGTGCAGTCACTGGAGGAGGGATGAAGAGAAATAGTGTGCATGAAATAAATCAGCATGAGGAGAAGTCGTGTGTCTCTCTGCAGATCTGTTTCAGTGCTGCCTGGTTCATTCCTCTTTCCAGGTGCAAATCAAGTTCTCAGTATAACCCAAAATGTTGGGAGCACATTTTAGATTAGCCTTCCCTGCCCACCAACAGGCTTGGGGATGATTTGAATGAAGCTGTTTTGGCAATATTAAGAAGGTGATATTCACCTAAGCAAGAACCTGCTTTGAGAATTTAGTAAACTTTACTGGAGGTCAGTGGGATATGGGTTCCCCACTCGCAGGAACATCAGTTCCTGAGGAATTCTCATATGCCTGTGTCCAAAAATCCCCAGCTCTAAAAAGACAGCAATACCTTTGCACTTTGCTGTAAAGCAAGTACACAAAATTATTATCTAAGTGCAAGCCTGACCCAGAAAACCAGAGGCAGTTTGGAAACAGATTCATCTGTCTCCAGTAAGTCCAAGTGCCTGTGCACAATGGTGTGAGTGTTTCAACAACCATCTTGATATATTTTTATGGATGGAAAAGTACCATTTCAGCTGGATTCTTATTCAACATTAGAAAAAAAAAATTATGATGCATTTTTGCATGGCTTAAAGACATACTCTTCACTTGGTGTGCAAGTATTGCTACTAACCCTGTGAAAACTGCTCAGAATAAAAAGATAGGTTAGGAAGAGAATTTCACAGAACAGGAAAATATTTTTCCTCAAGGATGAATCAGACTTTACATTTGGTGATGAAAATAAAAAGAGCATGTGGAAAAAATCAGAATAATTACGTTCTTTGTCATCAAAGGGCATAAGTGAGGTTTCTGCTCTCATGGAGTGAGAACAAGCTCAAGAGCATATTACAGAAAAGAACGGGATTTCCACAAGATTTCATGGGTGGCCAGACACCTCTTCCCCTGAATGCTGACCTGGAACACCTGCAGAACATGGAATAATCCCCCAACAGGCTCTTGTGCCGGGAAGCAGCTGCCCTGGAGAAGGATGTGAGGGTCAGGCAGGAGAGTTCACTCAGCTCCTGCTCAGGCTGTGGCTAACCCAGCTCGGGCTGAAGCCTGATGTAAGCTGGGAGCAGCACCATCCCATCAAACCAGGCAGGACAGGTGGCCAGGAAGGGCCACTCCGCAGTCACCTTCACCTGAAAATTGCAGCTGTTACCTTTTGTCTGGCATTTTCCACAGAATCCACCAAGTTCTGGAAATGGTAAAGTCCACGCCTCCAAGCTGGAAGGTAGTAAACTTCAGCTTACCCCAAAGGTTCTTGAAGCAGATCCAAGTGCAGCTGGACTGCTGACACTTTTGTGTTTCCTGGTGGGATAAGGGGCTGCTCACACCATGATGGAGCAGGAAGGATGAGCACTCTCACCACTGAATAGGGAACACATTCGATTTTTTGTTCATAGGTGATAATATAAAGATTCAGGGGTTTTAAGTTAGGAAATCATACAACTTGAATGGTGGCTCAGGGAATTAATGCAAGAGAAAAGTCACCAAAAGGCAATTGAGTCCTTGTTTGTCATTTTTGTTCAATAATGAGCTCATGAAATAAAGTTTAAATCACAGTTTACGCTGTCTTGTAAATGAGAGAGATCTGAAAGGACCCTGAAAGTCAGTGCAAAAGATCAGGCTGCAAAAATTTGCTATTCTTCAACTCTTTCCCCTCATGGCTGTGCCTTTTTGGAGCCAGAAAGGATGGGACAGCTTTGCTGTGGAGGGTCAGTGTCCTCCTCTTCTGGTTTTCCCTGCACTGCACATGGGAAGTTCCTCCTCCTGTTCCAGCAGCTCTCTGTGTTTAATATTTATAGCAATCTCCTTCTGCTTAATTCACAGCGTGGATCCCAGATGATTGAACAGCCAGAACCCTTCTTTGCTGGATGGTCACAACCAAAAACACACAAGAAGATCTGATTTCTTGTGTGCTGAAAGAGGTGGTTGTTGGTCCTCTCCAAAAACCAGCACAGGAAGGGCTTCTCCAGCTTTGTTCTTTTCCCACTGAGTCTCCCTTTTCCCAGGAGTGCTGTTAATCTGATTATCCCATACATTATAGTGATACAGATTAAGACTGAGCATACATTTTCACATGCCCATCGTTTAACATCCAGTGAAAAAAAAAGCTCAGAAGTATTTAATAAAATGACTCGCACATTTTATAAAATATCTGTATCAATTAATTGCTAATAAGTAGTTCAAAGCTGACTCAGAGCTGAATTAATAATTTAACACTCATAACTTATTCAATTAATTCAGTCTCTCTGCTTTTTTTTCCGGAATGACTTCTCAGGAGTTATCTTCTCTTTGTGGCCAGGCAAAGATCTTCAAGTCTGTCATTTTGAATTAAAATCTTTCCCTCTCCTGAAATGTTATTACTTCACAAGATTGATCTTATACAATTTATTGAAACTATTTCATAGTAAAAATCCAAGTGCTGTTGAGAATCATGATGAGAGAAATGTATGTGTTTTTTCATGAGAGTTGAAAGTCATTCTTTTCATTCTAAGGAATGTTTAAAAAACCCTCTCAAACGCTGCATTTTTCAGGGGCAGGGAGGGCAGAGAGAACAGGTTATTATACTGACTACTGGAATTTGGGAACCTATCACAGTTTTCCCTCTCTGGCACAAAGAATTGACTGAGGCAGCATCACACTGGAAAAAACAGGCGCCTGTGAGATTACTGCATTTGCAAAAAGATGCACACAGCATTTTAGACACCACAGTGATTTGTTTTTTCCTTTCTCACTGCAGGGGAATAATGACACCATCAAAAATTCACTGAAATCACTGAAAGCCTTTGAGTCCTTTCAGTTGAATTCAGAGGGCTGAGATGCCAATAAACAGAATTGCTTGGCAAACATTGACACTTTAAGGACAGACACTGAATAAATGTTGAGTTCTCTGTGTGTACCCAGCTTCATATTGAAGATTTAAATATGTTTTTGTTTCTTTAGCTGGTCCTCAGTATTGCATCAGTAGAGAGAAAATAAGTTTAAAAATGGAGAAAGAGCGGGGGAAGTAACAAAAACAGTGACCTTTATGTAATGCACCCAAAGGACACCATGACAATATCCACAGATGAGCAATCTGTGACCCCTGTGACTTCAATCCAGGCTGAAGCCTCACTGATCACAAATAAAGCTGGGAGATACAAACACAGAACTTGCTTCCAAATGAAAAGAAAACAGCAGCCATCATTCCCGGTTCTTAATGCCTGCCTTGTATTCATTTCTCCCCAATGAAGATGGTTGATCAGCATAATGCTTTCTCTGCTTTTCTAGAGCTCATTAAATATTTCTAGAGATGAGCTTGAAGCATGGAATTTGAAGATAATTTTCTCTGAAGTTCAGGACAAAATGCATCCAAGGTGTTTATGACACTAACTGGAATACAGGACTGAAAATCAACTGATAGCAGATAGTGGAACTGTAAAGGAAATGATTTCGTCTTCCAGAACCTCTGTTCCAACATGAGAAACTAAAACTAATGACAGCAATACCTTCCTTTGTGATGCAATTTGGCAACTCGAGTTTGGAACCTGGAAATTGTTAAGTGTCACTCCTGGATCCACTGTGAGAGTGCTCCTGTCTGGCATTTTGGGTTTGGCCCATTTATAATTGCTTCATTTTGAACTATTTACTGATTAACGGTAAATATGCAGCTCTTCAGGTAATCAGGATGCCAACTAATGCAGTCATATCTACTGGTACAAGGATTATAAACTTCACAGCATATAGATAACTTATACTATTTAAAAAATAAATATATAATTCACACATAATAGCACAAAGCATAAAGGATATTACCTGCCTTGCCTAAGTGTATTTCAGCTACAAGAAATTAAAGAAAAATAGGAATTGTTCAGAAACCTGGGAGGCTGGCACTTACCACGCCAGCTGCTTACTAGAGCAGGGAAGAATTCCCTCCAGCCTTGCAGGGAGCAGAGTTACCAGTTACTGCATTGCAGCTCTAGTCCTCGAGCACTGCACAGCCCCCGAAAGCCAGCTCAGGAAACACAGGCCAGGCAAGAGGCTGCACTCACAGCCAGCCACATCTACCTGGGTGTGTGGGGAGAGAGAAAACCCCTTTTCAGAGCTGTAACAACTTCCTTTCGTTCATCCTTCTCCCTGACAGGGAAAGACAGCAGAGCAGCGCTTGCGAGATCCAGGCAGGTCTCGCTCACAGTTTGGAGTTGTCTGAGCAGCACTGCTTTCTCCTGGAGGATCAGTCAAGCCCAGAACCACTAAGAAAACATGATCAGGTTATGCTGTGGAATGATTTATGTTTATACACATCTGGTGGGTGGGTATGTTCACATAAAAAATCTGTGTGGTTGATCAAATGTGCTGGTGATGGGTTATAAAATGCAACCGCTGATTGCAGCAACTCTGAAACGAAACTTCACAGCACTTTAAAATTAACTGAAGTCCCACTACAGCAAAGTGCCTAATTATTTCTATGTCATTAAGCAGGGGTTTTGTCAGCATGCAGAGACCTGAATTCCCCAGTAACCACAGACTGATTTCAGTGCAAGATGCGCACCACAATCTCTCTGATGTACCAAAGAACCTGAAGGTATTTACAACTTAAATAGACAGCAAACTGGGCAGGGGAGGGGACAGCAGGCTTCATGACATCTTAATTCATTAATAAAAGCTTAAAAAAAAAAAACCCAAACAAAAGCCAAACAGTAAGCAGAGGGGAGCTTGGGTTGGGAAGTGCCCAGCTGGAACACCGTGCTGTGCCTGCAAGGCAGAAACTATAAGGAGCACAAAGTGGCTCAGGGATGACCACATTGCTTTTCCTTTAACTCCAGAGGAACGCAGAGGAAGCTGGCAGATTGGGGGTGAAGATAGCCTGGAGGAGGGATACAGAACCCTGGAGCACTGGTCAGGTCAGGGCTCTGATGGACAAGACCTTGCAGAAGGGCTAAAGGACAGCAACTGTGGATAGGCTGTTGTGGTGAAGACAAGCTGAACCTTTCAGGACAGAGTGGAGGGGGAAAAAGGAAAGACAAAGCAGCTGACTCTTTATTCCCTGGTGCATGAAGGGTTAAAAAATAAAGAGAAGAGAGACGAACTTTTGGAAAACTCCAGTGGTTTGGATTCTGTTCAAGGCTTGGATCAACCCATCCCTACTTGAAAAAACAGGACAGTGGTGTCCACTTGGCTCAGCTGCAGGCTCTATGGATTTTTATTACCAATGGCTGGAGTTCAAGACAAGTGAATTGTAAATAAGGAGAAATGAAACACAATAAAATAGTCTCCAGAGGTTTACCTAGAAAACATCTGGAATTTTGGCACTAACATAGAAACCTATACCAATGGGAATGCAACATATTTCTGTGAAGTGCAGTAAGAAATAGCACAGATAAATGAGAAGTTAAGGCCCCATATATATCACAATATTTCAGCTCCTTTCGGTTGTGTGAGTTTCCAATACTCTGAAGTCCTGCCAAATATTTCATTGTTACCTTATTAGATGTTCTTGGTTTACTACCTTTTGCTTTGTAAAGCACTGATTTAGTGTCAGTCAATTTAATTTTTAAAAACACAACCAGATGTCCTGTTCATTTAACATATGAGAAAACCACATCGGAAACATGTGTTTTTGTGCATTCCAACACAGACACCAAGATTTCTTTCTCCTGCTAAAACAGTCTCACTCCTGAAAGAACTCCCCCTTTTATCTTGGACATCAAATGCCACATTGGCACGCAACACTATTCTGATCTTTGCAAGCTTTCCTTAGTGCTCGTATTTAGCCAAAAGATCTTCAATTTGGGGTTTGTCTCCTGGATTCCCACAGAGCTTTTCATTTCTTTTACAATGGTGACATCATTGTTTGCATTCTGGACTGGCTCGGCCTGCTCTCTTTGGTGGCAGGGGAAGCACTTGAGGCCAGAGCCCCTCACAGAGCTGGAGGTAGCCAAGCGTAAGGGAATGCTCCTAACCTACCCACATTGTTTAGGGAAAAGGGTTTCAGCACTGTCAGCACAACAACCTCGGGAGCAAAGGTTAAGGAACCTCCCAAAATTCAGTCTGTGTGGTGCTCAGCTCAGCAGGGACGTGCATCTCCTCCCAGTCAATGTTTAACTGGCTCCATTCTCCTTTTGCTCAGGGGGTGCAATATCATCCTGTTCAAATTTAAGAGTGGAAAATGAGCCACTCTCCACCCGATGCAGAGAAAGTGTAAATAAAATTATCTCCACACTGCTGCAACTCAGAAATCCATTGCTTCCCAATGTTATTTTTCAAAGACTAACACACATCTGTGATTAGCAACTCCGCTGGAATGGCAGTGAGTTTGGAGGTTACTTCAAGTTGAGAGCTGCTTTTGTTTGTGGTTGTGCTCTTTCCGTGGCCATCTGGGAGATTATTTTGATGATTCGCAGCCCTGCACTTTTATTGCCTTCCAAAAGAGTAATTCTGCATTTGGCTAAACCTGTAAGCTTTCTTTCTAAATAATTTGATCAAGAACAACTCAGCCTGGATGCTCCTATTGTGTCAGCACCACAGGACAGATGAGCCTTTCTGTAGATGTTTACAGTAACCAGAACCAAGCTGGGATCACAAAAACACCAAGGTGAACACAGACTCTCACCCTGCCTGATGTTAGCACTGAGGCATCTCTATGCCTCTCTCTTATTTTAAAGATCTGTTTCCACTGTCTGCAAAGACAATAGTCTCCAGAACATCCCCCCAGGCTGAGGGGAAGCCCAGCACCCTTTAAGCCCAGAGCCCAAACTCTGGGCTTACCTAACACAAGGGCAATCATTTCTGGAAATCACACCATGACTGAGAACTAAAATGCTCCTCCAAAATCTGGCTTTGATGACTACAACCCCAAAATTCCATCTGAATCAATAGTCCAGATGTTCCCAGGCCCAAGCCCAACTAGGAAGAAAGCCAGGATTTGAAGTCTGGTTTGATACTCCCACCAATCCTTTGTGAGCACAAGCCCTGCCCTCGCAAAAGTGAGCTCAGACAAATCTCAGATGTTGCTGAGCAAACCTACAGGAGATTCTCTGTGTCACTGTGCAGCCCCAGAGCTCTCCATAGCTTAAATTTTCTCCCACAAAGTTATTAATACTTTTTCTCTTTCATTATTAACACTTCTAGCACAGGACATGGGGAATGGCTTCAAACTGAAGAAGAGTAGATTTGGATCAGATACTGAGAAAAATTCTTCTCTGTGAGGGCGCTGAGGTCCTGGCACAGGTTGCCCAGAGAAGCTGTGGCTGCTTCATACTTGCAAGTCTCCAAGGCCAGGTTGGATGGAGCTGTGAGCAAGCTGTGGAAGGTGTCCCTGCCCAGGGCAGGGGGGTGGAATGAGATGGGCTTTAAGGTCTCTTCCAACCAAACCATTTTATAATTCTATGATTCCCTTCCAAATTCCTCATAAATCACAGGCTGTGGCAGTGGCGGCCACTGTATAAACCTCGAGCTGTTGGACTGGCACAAAACAGCCAGGGAG
Source organism: Prinia subflava (assembly GCF_021018805.1). Taxonomy (NCBI): domain Eukaryota; kingdom Metazoa; phylum Chordata; class Aves; order Passeriformes; family Cisticolidae; genus Prinia; species Prinia subflava. The sequence continues at coordinate 12,590,340 of NC_086250.1, read as the reverse complement.
GTTCAGGCCTCTCTCAAGGATCAGCTTCCCCTACAGGCCCCACTCGAACACATGAAGGACATTGGTTAAAAACGAACAGCAGGAATAGGTTGTTCCCCTTAATTGTGCCTTGTTCGTGCCCTGGATGTTGCAATCACTGTGTCCAAATTGAACCAGGAGAAGTGGCTGGGATGACGGCTAGAGGGTACTGCCATCCTGCCCAAAACTGAATGGATGATCAGCCTCTATCCCAGCTTTGTGCTGCACCACATGTGAAGACAAGGCGTGTGGAGAACTGGTGCCTGCTGTGAAAGCTGGATACTCTAGGAGGGCAGGAGACCTTGACACTTGCCCAGTGCTACCTGACTGACAGCCCAGGATAAAAGCTATTTGCATGGAAGATAACACAAAATCCCCACAGATTCCAGAGCCTGCTGCACCCCTGCACCGGAGCAAAGGGTCTGGCCAAAAGTCCATCAGCTGCAGTTACAGAAACAGAAGCAGAAACATGAATCTCATGTTCAACCACTTAAATAATCATGGACTCTCTGATTCTGTAATTACTAGACAGAGCCATCACTTTCTTCCCATTTTCCAACCACCAGTTAACCAGAGACTCTCATCTGCATAATAATAAAACCCCTTTCTCTTAGTGATCATGCAAAAATGAGAACGTAGACAATGTAATCATGTTAGAAATGGTATTCAATTAATAGTTAGCTAAAAATTATTCAAATGGTGATTCAGGGAATGAATAATAAACGGGAAATGGACCAATTAAGCAAATGGACAGGCTAATGGCTGCAGTGCAACAAAGTGAGCCCAATGACAATTTGATAAATTAATAGAAAGCTTCTAGGCAGGCTGACACATAAGGAGCAGGGGAAATAGAGAGATATGGATAATTGACATTCTGAAATCAGAATACAGCTCTGTCAGGAGACAAAAGGAGGGCTTTGAGCAAGCAGAGCCCATGGAAATCAGACATCACCCTTTGACACTTCACAGAGCTCTACAGGGATGTTTCAATCACATTGCTCTGACCACTGTATCAAGTAGATGCTCGCTTCAAATACATGCAGGAAGTTTCTGATATGAAAAAAGACATATCCAAAATCTAAATAAGAACAGAAGCCGTTCAGAGGGGCTGACAGGAACTAACACAGTTTAGAAAATGAGCATTTTGCTTTAAAACAAACAGCATGGGCTAGCTGGGGACTAGCTGCTCCACTGAAGCAACTGCCCTTTTAGTCTCAGCAGCTGTAGAATACACAGTGCAAAAATATAAAAATAATATTGTATCTATTAGTTAGTTGCCAAATTATGCCTATGCACTCCAACATGTTAGCCTTAAGTCAGTCTTGTAAAGGAACACCCAGAATTTCCACACCAGGCTACCATTCCTTACGACTTCCCATTAAGAATCTCATTTCGGTGTTTGATCTCAGCCAGATTTTCTTTGTCACCTCTTGAGGAAACAATCCAATGTTTCACCCCCAGGCCAAAGTTACAAGCATCTAGAAATGGTGAAAGACAATATTAATTTTGCCTGAAAAATACCTTTACTAAGTGAAGCCTTTGTCTGCAATAGAAACACAAAAGTGTAAAGGAACAACAACAGGGTGTATGCCATCATCCCCATCCCTTTTCCCCAAGGGTTAGAAATCCCTCTTTTTCTGTCTCTCAGTTTTTCCATTTGCTCAGCTCCATTGGGATTGCAGTTACTTGAACACAGCCATCCCCCTAAACTTCCCTCCACTGAAAAGCATTACATTATATGAAACAATAATTCCAAATGTATTTTTTTCACTGCAATAAGGTGCCCCGAGCTGCTGGGGTACTATGACAGAGGACTATAATCCCCCTCTTGTTCAGAGAGAGGAGGGGAAGGAAAGGACTTGCTCAGGCTTCAAGTGACAGGAACAGAAAGTTCATAGGTAGTAGCACAAAATTTCCAAACCAGCAAAAAACCTTGCAAAACCAGCAAAACCAGAAAGTCAGTTCCTCTCATATCATGGTTTCTTCAGCCTGCCTATTACCTTTGAATAACAGAGGTCCTATTCATTGTGCTGGAGCAAAGCAGCCTTTGCACTAAGTGGTCCTTGCAGTAATACAGAGCAGCGCAGCATTTTGTGGCTTGGAAAACTGGTTGGTTTGCTTATAATATGCTTATGTAGCCATAAATTCTCATCAGGAATTATCCTGAAATTGCAGCGTGTTTTCCAGGGTCATGTTACATGAAATGTTCAGCCCTTCCTGGGGCAGGATAATACGTAAGAAACACAGATATGCCTCAAAGCAAAACAATTAAAGGAGACTTTCTGCTGGCACCCAGGATTCTTGGTGTCGTTGGGTTTTAGCACACATTCACTTTTAATACATTTACACATTTTATCTCTAAGGATATTTTAACAGGTCTTTGAACACTTTCCAGAGGCCATTTCTTGCTTTTTACGTTATGTTTAAGATTAAATCCTACTAAAACATGAGCATTATTTTTTAACTTTAAGGACAATGTACCAGAGACACGCATGGAGATTTGGGCTGGAAAGTTAAGGACTACATGTGGGAGTCCACAGAAGTATTTCAGTGCTGAGCCACACAGCTTTCACTGTCTGCCTCAGGCTTCCCAGAAACCAAAAGTTTTCCTGAGGAGTCTCTTACCCTGCAATTTTACCAGGCACAAAGAGCAGATCAGACCTTTGTGGGTGCTGTTCTGCTGCAGAGTTTTCTACTTTTTCAGCACTGCAGTGCCAAAATCATAAACTCTGCTTTCAGTTCCTGCCATTTATTTGATAATGTATGTAATTTAATGGTACATCATCATAATTGTTTTTAAGTGAAACAGATTTTCCAGGGGGGTTCAAGTTATGATCTAAGAGTTAGAAATACCAGCTGAGAGAGATGTGCATAATGCTGGGTTTGTTGCCAGTGTAAAATTTTGCCCTTTCATAAGCAAGGTTCTGAGCACTTGGTGTGAACCAGGGCCTGGCATGAAGAATGGGAAAAACCTGAAATTCAACCTACAATCATGGCAGATCAGGGGAAGTCAAAGGCTCAAATCCACAGATAGAAAGTAGTCTCTTCTTCTGGTCCTAAAATCTGAGCAGCTACTTCAGAAAGAGGTTTTCTCACAGTAGCTCAGCATCTCTGAACTTTGTACACACCTCAAAAAGGAAAGGGATGCAAAAACGCCCACAGTGGGAAATGGCTAAGCCGTGCTGCTCCTACTTATTAATTTCAATTCAACTGATAATACAAAGCAAGCCTGCAGAGCTTGCTTCTCACAACTCAAACCAAAGGAATCCAGATGCAGCCCATTGTTCAGTGTATATGCTCTGACAAAAACTTAGTTTACCATGAAAACAAGAATGTCACCTACCCACATAACACAGTAATAAATGTTTTTCCTGCCCTGTGTGTTTAAGGCTGCAAAATACATAAGCACACATACAGACACATACAAATATTAGTCCACAATAAACAGCTCAGAGCTTTAGTTTCAGTTTCTATTTCTAGACAAGAATCAGGTAAGGATCTGATCTCAGTCTGAACCATCACATCCTTCTGGTTTTTACTCCCAAGCTGGTTTTACCCCCAAGCTGAATACTGGATGTCAAATACAGCCAGAGCAGAATTGAGATGAATGCAATCAGACTCAGAAATCTTTTCATGAATGTTCTTTGCAGAAGAATGAAATATCCTGCTACCCCTCTATCAACATGGAACACATGAAAAACAAGTAAAATGAAATTGGACCTCTAATACAATTGGTAGAGTTGCTGCTGTCCATGGACTTCTATAATAAGGTTTGTTAGTGATGGTCTCATAAAGCCAGGCCATCACCTTCACAGAACTTAATAAAATAAAATTCTGGCAGTGGAAAACATCTCAAGGAGATATTGTTGGAAAATGAGAGGGAATACCTTGGAACTACAGTCAAAGTGTAGTTGCTGAAGATCCAAACCAGACCCAAATCTTTATTTTATATTTATCTGGTTTTGTTTTTTTAATATAATCTCACAATCTGTTATATAAAAATATGCTCATTATGTACAAGGCACTGCCTGCTCCAAAACATCTTTTTCCTTTTCCCAAACTATATAAACATGTTTTTGTGTCTCTCTATTTACATTTCAATTCTGAGTAAGTAGATGTGCTCAGACATTATCCATCAGAGCTGAAAACTACCTAAGCCTTTCCAAAAAAGGTTTCTAAATTTTGCTAGCTAAAACTCAATCTATTTTAAGCCTTCTCTTTAGGACTGACATTCGTCCTCTGCAGATCTGGATTTTTTTCTATCCCAGTTTTACTGTGGAGCAGACAGATTAGTTTACCAGCAGTACCTGACTGGTCTGAAAACAAATAATATGGACTGGAATGTTTTTGGGAAGAGAAAGCAAATTTTCTTTTCTCATTTCTGTACTTCATTTAGGGCATTCTTTCTTTTTATCCTTTTCCGATAAACAACAAACACTGCAAAGATGACATGCTTTTATGCTTTGTGATATGATCTTGAATTAATGTGCTGGAAGCAGCAACGGATCTATTGCAGCCCTCAAACTTCCATCTACTTTCATTTCCTGGAATCATACATCTGGGAGCAGAGATCACCATCAGAAACTTGGAAACACCCAACATACGATAAGGAAAAATTATGGAAGTGTTTCTAAGAACACATTTTTGTCCAAAATTTTTCTCTGTATCTGGTTCAGAGGGTAGTTCTGGGAACACCCTTCCTCCTCAGGGGCTGCAGGGGCACAGTTTCATCACAGACTCTGCAAAACTGCAGCAGGCACTGCAGGGCCCTCACTGCTGCAGTGCACCAGTGACAAGAGCATCACATTCGAGCATGAGGAGTGGACAGGCGCCCATCCCTTCTGCTGCTTCATTTCTTCCACTCCTTTAGGCACCTGTCCTGCTGTGTCCTCCCTGCTGCTGGAGCAGCGTCACTGCCAAATGTTGCCTTAAGTTTTAGCTTGCATGTTTTAGATTCGGTGCTGCCTAGGTGTGTAGTTCTGAGCCTCACATTAAGTGCTAGTCAGCTCTCTTCACAGAGTAGGCAGACAAAACAAATCCTTCTCCTGCTGGAGACCAAGGACAACTTTCAGGCACAAAAGCACAAACAACAGTGGCTGAAGGGAGAAAGAAGGATGGGACCTCACAACCTGAAGCTGTAATTGGACAACTAAATCCCAATATGCAAATGGACCAAAACTTACAAAAATGTAAGACCTCATGACCAGTTGTGCATTTTGTGACCATTCTTAGTCCACCTTGGGTGTAGCCCTGGTCAGGCTCCTGTCCTGCCCAAGGTGTACCCTAAAGGCCTTTCAATAAATATCTACTTTATTCTCTAGCTCTGTCCAGTCTCTGTTCCCAGGTCAGTCTTCCTAAGGCATCAGCTTCACTTCTGCAGCAGGTCCTTGAGTCAAAAATAAAACAGCCCCACGTGGCACCTGATGCCTTTCTTGATGTTGCTGTGCTCAGGACATCTCCCAAGCCAGGGCTCAAAACCAGGTGCTCCTTGCAACACTGCTGATCCTGGCGGGTCCCTTGCAGCTCAGCATGTTCTGTGATCCTGTGATTAATTAGCATTTGGGGGAGCCTCCTGCCAGCAGGTTCTCTGCAGCCACAGGCTATTTTCCACAGGAATATACATGGGCTGTAAAGTGTCTTGCTGCTCCAAGGAGCGAGCTGCAGTCCAGCACTGTAAGTATTTAATTACTCTCAAAGGTTTTACAGCCTGGGGCAGGCTTGTGGCTAGCTACACTGGTGTGGGAGGCCCTGAGAAACCGTGGGATATTGCATTTAAATGGAAGCAGTCCTTCCCTCAGTTTTAAAATAGGTACATCTAACAAAGCATTTCAGGCGTTTCAAACTACATCTCCAGAACTGCAAACACACCCACATCCACTGGATGCTCACTTTGAGTCTTTACCAGAATAAACCTGAAGTGAATCATATTTTATTGCATGACAAGTCACACAGTAATCGCAAAATGTGTCATATCCTCTCAATCGTTTCCCATAGCCATTAACACATATATTACACACATACACATATAAATGCATGTGTAAACACCCACACATACAAATTTCACTTTATTGTTGCTCTTTGAGCATGTACAGTTGCACAGGAGTAAACCCTGACTTAAATATAGGAATTAATTTCTCTGACAATTTCTTGGGAAGTTCAGAATTTTTTTTCCATTGCTCTTCTCTACACAGCATAAATAGAGTAAAAAAGAGCTAGTCTTGGCCAGACAAGCAACTCCCTTTGCCAGACTGCAGCCAGATTCTGTTTAACCTTTTCTCTTCATCACCAGGATCCTCCTTTTCTTTCCCCAGGATCATTGCTACAGAAACTATTTCAAGTACACCCACTCAAATGGTTTGCTTGCAAAGCCCTCTCAGTTGTCCGTGAAGGTGCTTATGCTGAAGGCAAATAGATTTTTTTTTTCTCATTGAAATGGACTCAAAGAGTCACTTACTCTGTCTCAACTGGAAAAAAAAATCATAGCAGGAATGTGCAGAGGGAAAGGAAAAAAAGGAGAGAGGCCACTTTTTAAAATCTTATCCTTAGACCAGGCAATCAGGGTGGACACAGGGCTGCACCTCTGGTTGGCAAGCTCTGCTTTAACACTGAACATGGATAAAACACACTTCATTTTACAAACGTATTTTTTTCTTTCAGGGGCCTGGTTTTGGGTGGTTTTTTGCTGTTGTTGTGGCTTTTTTGTTTTGTTTTTTCTTTCAGGTTCTTTCCAAGAATGCTGCAAGCCCACAAACTGACTTTTCAATCACTTTTTTGTGCTCTCCTCACTGAGGGTAACAGGCTTCTGGAAAAGGCTGCTGACAACCGTTGTATTGCTGAGCCAAACCTATTTACGCCAAGATAGATTTGTTCATTTCTTCTCCCCCTCCTTCTCCTCCCAATATTCTCCTCTCTCAGCCTTTTAATAAGGCAGAAAAGCAATGATGCAAATGAACAGAGCCTCAGTATGACCATATGCACATCACCCCCAGTTGCTGGATCCTACAGAACAGCAGTTAATTTTGTGTGTCATATTTTATGTCATACTTATTAGCCTGAAGTGCAGTAATGCACGTTTCCATTCACAAGAGAACTTCTTCTAAATAACAAGGCCATGAATGGGTAATAATAAAAGTATATTCCATGTGCCAGGGACCATGCTAATTAGCAGACTTGGAAATCTCTGTCAAACACTATAAAATGTTACACTGTTTATATAAACGTTTAATAATGGAAATGATAACAAACTGAGTGAGGATGGCTTGGGGAAAACTGTAATTTGAGCAGTTTTCTGAGCATGAGCGATCAAACAAAAAAAGAGGCTTTCAAGCCACTGCTTAATCTGGCTGACACATTTGAGTAAAGGCTTGCCCCAGTCTGCAGTTCAGCACACTCTAACAGGTACAGCAGAAACACTGTGAGCTTGGTCTCTTTTGGGGCCACAGACCCTATTTCCCAGAGGGATCAGGTGCCCCTGCACTGCAGCAGGGAGACAGCAGGATCCCAGAAGTGCCTTTTCAGCCTTGGTGCTGCTGATGGACACAGGACACCCCCACCTCCCCAGGCATTGCTCTGATACAAGAGCAGCAAATCGGGGAATTAACAGCAGGACACAACAGCAGCAAAGCCAGCATGCACTGACAAGGCTTCCAGAATCTCAGGTGTGGTCTTATGGTATGCCTTTTCTTAAACACTGGCAGCTAAATACATGTTTTGATTTAAAAAATGTGATGAATGCAAGTATTTTGACAAATGAAACTAAAATAGATTTCATTCCAGACAAACGAACCACAGTGCTCATAAATGAAGTTAAACCAAAAATAAGGTGACAGGAACATCCTGCTCCCCAATCCTGAAGGTGCTTTTCAGAAATACACCATTACTTCACCTCTTCCAAGTGGCACATCTGGGATGACCTCAGCAGCAGAGCTCCACTGACTGCAGCTCTGCTGAGCACCAGGTAGAAGTAATCTTGCCCCAGGCAGGGTTTTTTCATTATTGAACAATTTTTAGACTGTAATATTTAACATGTAAAACTTCTTTACTTGAAACTCCAAAGTCAAAAGAACAGTTTTGCGCTAAACCAAAAGCAATTACATAATTCTTATGTGCGCACACACACACACACACACACACACACACTAAATTCATAACTCTCTGCTTTGGGGGAAAGTCTAAGTTCTAAACATAAATGAAAGACAGCAGACTTTCCTCTGGCACCATTTCCACTTTTAAAGCCCAAACTAATGCTGTAGACATGGGTGTAGCAGAAAGCAAAGCATCTTGTAGCTCCTTGTGATCCCAAAAGGCTCCCTGGCCAGCCAGCAGATTGTTCCAGCATTCCTCAGCTGCAGGGATGAAGAGCTGCCCCTGCTCAAGGGTGAGCTGGCAGCAGGTTTTACCTTCTGACCATTCAATATATGCAAACTTCTCCTTAGAGCCAAGTCCCCTCTTCACAGCCCACTTTAGAGAACTTCCCCAGAAATCACTGAGTATTTTTGCTAAATGCAGTCCCAGCAAGACTTGTTTGGGGGGAAACCCTTGCCCCCCACACTAGATACAGGAGAGGGGTGTTACACAGTGGAGCACAGCTTCCCCTGGATGCTCTGAGAGTTTGCTTTTTTAAAACACTGACAGCAGATACAAAATGCAGCTGGATCTGTCCTCAGGAAAGCTGAGACCAGAGAGCCTGCCCCATCACCTCCTATCCCCGGGAACAGATCCCAGCATGGGGAACAGCACGGGGGCTGCAGCCTTGGAAAACAACAAGGAAATGAGTTACAGCGGCAAAGACCCCACCACATCCCAACCCCTGTTGTCACTGGGGCACAGACACCCTGTTTTCTTGAACAACATGGGGAAGGTTATGGTGGAGAATTAGAGATCCCTCTTGATCCCTTTCCCCGTGCTTTTTCAAAGCTGAATCCTGCCCAGGTTTTACTGAGCCCTGGTCTATGGCTTACAAACCACAGTGCATGCGGGAGGTGATGTGGTAGCTCGGTGACCTGTTCACATCCTCGCCTCCTACCATAAACTGAAAGAAATGTATAAATAGAAGTATTTGAAGGACAGACTCAGGAGGCTCCCCCAGGGTTGGAAACCAACATTCAGCTCTCCTGGAGTGCTCATACACAGGGCTATTAGGACCAGCTGAATCCCAGGACTAATGATGGATTATGTCTGTGCTTTCCTCCAAAGCAGGCAAAGCACTGGAAAAAGGAAATCTGAATCTTGACCGTCTCGCTGCCGTCAGCAAAGTGAGCTCTGGCACAGAACTGACAGGAAACGGGGTATTAGCTAAGGGAAAATAAATGGAAAAAATGTCCTTCAGCTTGCCCCCCTTTCAGGGGAACTGTGGGTTCTTTGCTTTGGTCCCCAGGTGAGCTTTAAACCTGCTGTTTGTGGCTGCTTCTTTAGGCTCAGCGTAGCTCAGCATCTCTGAGTTGCTACAGAGCCAAATGGCTGTGAATTTCGGTATTTTTCCTTCCAGTGCACCGCAGTGTCCACATCCCTGACTCAGGATCTGCACCTTTTGTTCAAACACCTATTATAACTAATTTTGGGAACACTTTATTTTTGTCTCTTCAGCATAAAGTCATCAAATAAATATAAAATGAGCAAATATTACCCCACAGCTAGAGCATTTGTCCTTCATTGTGTAACTGGTTCCTTGGCCCATTAGAATGTGAATTCTAATAATTCCATATAATTTTTCCCCTCTATTTTTTTGATTTCTTTCACAGCGCCCTATGAAAGATACTAACATCATGATTTCCATTCTTCACTGCCTACACCTCAAGCACAGAATTGCTGCATACAGATTTCAAAAGGCTCTGTCTCTTACTGAGGCCTGGTCCACCACTAAACGGTTCGCATTTTCCTTTATTTTTATCACTGACAACTGTTTATTATTTCTCTGATTCCCACTGTACAGAGACCAGAAAGGACTCACTTGTTCTGGCAATAAAAGGGGCTCTTGAAGTTGATCTCACAGCATAATAATACACTGGTGGGTTTAGTACCTCTTTTTAAAGCCAGACCTAAATTTTAAGTCATAACTCATCTGTCAGCTCCTTTAAAACATCCCAGGGATAAACAGAACAGTTTAGGCTTACAATACAATGGACTCAAGGAGTCTGGATCTCTAAATCTGAAGGAGGAAAAGAGAATGGAAGAAAAGTATCCAACCCCAGTATTGTGTGGTGAAGATGTCCCATGGAGATATGTAAAAATTGAAATATGCAATTAATATTACTTTTCAAAGATGTGCCAAGATATACTTAAAGACCATTTCAAAAGTACTTGGAAACCCTCACAATGCAAATGAACCTAAATACAAGACAGCAAATGGAGCACAACAAAGTCCTGATGACAGGAACAGAAGAGTATGAGCCTCTAAAAAATACAAAGGAAAACATTACAAAAAAGCTAAGTTGCATAAATCTTTAGTCCAGACATTTTAACCTACACTGTCCAGATGCATCAGATTATGGAACCTCTTCAGAGTCTATTTTTACAATGCTTCTAGCCCCTTTCTCCCACGTAGCTGTGTGCTCTCAGGTCTGCTCTATTAGCAATTAAATCAGCCTGCACACCCCTCGGACAGGGAATCACTTGCAGGGTGCAGCGTGTGCTGGCAGCCAGAGGCAGCAGAGCTGAGGGTACATTTGGATCCTTGTCACCTCGGCGCACCCACGGAACGCGACAGAGCGAAAACCGCGGCTGTGGACGGTCCCGAGGGAGGACCGGCCCTCCTCGAAGAACCACAGCACAAATAATAAACAAACAACAACACCACAGGCCCGGGGGTTTTTCCTCCAGTAGGCCAAGAGCTGCTTCATGGGCTGAGTTTGCTGCCTTTCCCATTCAATGAACAGCCTGGCACTGGAATAACCTGGGGGTGTCCTGCTCTCCACAGCCCATCAGGCAGTGTCCCGGTGTTCCTGCTGCTCCCATGGCCTTGGTTGTGCCAGTGGATGATGGAGCTTTGAGCGAGAAGCAAAGCTGGGGACTCACCAGGGCAGCCCCAGGCTCACAAAACTGCTTCGGGATGAGGGCAACACAAGAAATGACACTGACAGAACTCCTCTTCTGAAAACCACTCCCTCCCTTTCCCCAAGGGGAAGAAAAGCCATATGTTGACAACTGGCCTGAAGCTTTCCTCACAGAGAAGCACTAAATAAGAGGGGTTTTAATGCCAAGTTGTTTGCAGAAGTGATCACAAACCACAGAGATGGAAGCCAAAAGGTGAAAGGCTGATGTCTCCCGAGTCCAAGAGTGTCTGAACCTGGTGTTTGTTCACTCCTGCAGCTATCTAAATGTCACAACAACAGCTTCCTTCTGTGTCTTCCTGTTCTTTTGCCATCAGGTGCAGACAAAAATGAATGGAAAAATGACCGTGGAGGCTGGGGCAAAACCCAGCAAGGTGCAAAGAAGGTGAAGATGTCTGAGCAATCCAAGGCAGTCACAAGAGAAGATTATTTCTTAGTTTATAGAGTTCTGTTATGACTACAAAAGGCCATACCCTTCTAAAAAGAGACTGTAATTAGCTCAAAAGCTGACAAGTACCAGAGATAAAGTGTGAAAAGAAAGCTCTTTACTGAGAAAGACAAGATTCATAACTCACACACTGTGCAGCTAGTTGGCTCCTCTGCTAGCATTCAGCTCAAGAAATCCACTTCCTGCCAATCCCAATTGTGCTGCTGCCCCTCGAGAAGTGCCAGCTGGAAGCTGAGACAGAGTTTGCAGATAACATTACTTGGTTGCTACCAAACTCCAGTTGCTGTTTTATATATTTACTCACTTAATTCAAGGTTAAACCAGCTAACTCCAGGACAAAAACCCTGCACCAATTGCTTGCCACATGTGGGACTGACAGCAGCTAACTGCACGGATGGAAAGACAATCAGTCTTCATTTTAACACCGCGCTAGTGGGTGACAGCCACAGCTGTTCTGGGCAAGACAGACTGTGCAGAGCACAGAATGCAGCCCACTGCAGGGAGAGGCCTGAACCAGAGCTCCACAAAACCTGTTTTCTTCTCTTTCTGGGGGTGGGAGATCATCACCTAAAACTCAGATCTGCACCTGGGCTTCAGATCAGGCTCAGTGAGATGCAGACTAATTTTTTTAAATCTTATTTTCAGTCTGGAAAGGGCAGGGAGAATTTCACAATATCAGTTTATCTCAGGTTTTTTTTTTTTTCCAATTTTAGCTGACCACATGAGCACAAACATATGAAGGTTCAGCAAAATCAAAACTGAATCTATATCTTAAGGTTCAGCAAAATCAAAACTGAATCTATATCTTAAACCTGGCTGCGTGTTGCTACTGAATTTTAACATCTCCCAGTCTAAACTCCCGGTCCAAGACCCTACCCTTGAAAGCTTTGCTCTTTTCTGGAGGCCACAGTTATCCACTTAACTGGAGGGGCTGGTGGGGGAATGGGGAAGAAAAAATCTAAACTTTGGCAGTTTATCAGTGAGATGATTTCCATCTAGTTTGTACTATTAAAAATCTGGAGTAACTCCCTTTAAATCAAAGGAGGAGCACCAGGACAAGCTGCCAAAAGGAGTTATCAGATGGAAGATAAATTCAAGTTCCCTTAATTCAATGTCATCTTTATGTTTTCCTTTAAGACAAATTCTGGCTATTAAAATTCCATTAATTCTGAATTACTTAGAGGGATTGGAAGAAACCTTCAGGTATCCTAATGTGGCATTTCTAATGCACAAAAAAATATTAATTCTAATCTCTTTTAGTAGATGTGAGCCAGGATAAAATGTTCTTCTGATTGAACTCTCCCCCCTGAAAACTCTGGCTCAGACATGGGCAATCAGAAAGGCCTTGCTGAGGAATTATTTACAGGGAATCACCAGGATTATTTTAAGGGAGTTCCCCAGTGGATATTGAAAGCAGATTTGTTTCCAGTGTGTTGGTGGTCTCTGTGAAATTCCTTCACATGGCTCCTCCTTCCTTCGGGATGTGCAAAAATTCATTGGTGAGATCAGCAGCAATCAATGAAGGGTGGCAAAGACAGACCAAGACTTACTTCAAGAGGTTGCAAATCCATCTCTAGATTCAGAAAAGATTGAGCTGCTGATTCACGTTCAAACATAAACTGGGAAATTTAATTGGAGTCCTCCCATAATATTGCTTTTTTTTTCTGTGAGATACCACAAAAAAATAGGGATACAGTGAAGTCATGACTTAGAAAGGAAGCCTTGCAGGGTGGGAGTTTGGGCTGTGAGGCAAAAGGTCACACAAACTGAGCTATCCCTGAACCACCCTGGATTTACAGGATACCAATGCTGAAGAACAGATATGCACTATTTTTTGCTTTAACGTGCAAGTGTGTGCAACACAGATCAGGCCAGAAGAGAATGAAGGCTACTGTTTTGTGGGTAAGAAGAAGTAAAAAGCAGAACGAGGAAAGACAAGATTCAAGTTAAATTTTTAATAAGGAGCATTTAGAAGCATCTTCTGAAAAGCCAGTGAATCTTTAATGCAAAAATTGCTTCGAAAAGGCAATTATCCCAAAGAGAAATTACTCTGCTCTGCAGAGGGACAAAATTTAATAATTCAAGTGCACACTGAGAGATTTTACTGCTATTTTAAGTACTTTCCTAGTTCAGCCCAACTATGAAGATTCAGTTGTTGCTTCCCTTATGTAAGGCCAGCAGACAGTTCAAGCTAAACCTCAAGTAGACCAGGCTGTTGTAGAAATGTGACTGCCTTTGGCAAGCACAGAGAGAAGCAGAATCTCTGGGAAGAGGAGGGGGACTGTTTTAGAGAGAACAATGTAAAGAAGTAACTTTAAAAAATAAAAACACCCAGGTAACCTACAGGAGGAAGGCATTAACATGATGTAAAACCCAGTTGCCTCACATTTCCTCATCTCAGGGCTTCCCTTGCCATCTTTCAAGGGGCAGAGGGCCTGGCTACCTGTGGTGATGGTAATATGATGGTACCTAGGAAGAGACACTTCATTTACAATCCCAAAAACAGCAATGGAAGAATCAAGAATCCAACACAGTGAACCCCTCCTTCTCTTAGTCCCTTCACATTGTTCTCCTGAAGGTGTTTGTAGACTATAAACATGACCCTTTTACATCCCCTTCTGCCTTATTGAATGACCTGGGGTAGGATGCCATGGTAACATGCTGGAAAAGGAGCTGACATTCATGCATGACAGCAGGATCCAGTGCAAGTCCTCCTGACTCACCCAAGAGCACTGCTACACAGGCAGGAGGTGCAGAACAAGCACCCACCAAACAAATCAGTGCCAAATATCACAGAGCTTTCCTGATGCATCCACATTTCTGCTTGTTCCCTCTGCTCCTCTCACTCCTCACTCATCTCATCTGTGAGAGGGAAACCTAAAACCAAATCGCAGCAGAGGTTTGTGACTGGTGTGGAAAGCACTGAATGTATCTCAGATGGGACATTTCCAACCTAGCACATGCCTGAAACAAGAAAAACAAGGGGTGCAGAGGTAATGCTGAATATTAACTACAGCAAAGTGCCTCTAGAGCAGCAGAGTCTTCCACAGACAGCACTGAGGAGTGTCTGGCCCCTCAGGATATGGAGGAAAGAGGCTGAATTCATACATTTGTTCATGTAGACAAGGCTAGAAAGACTCCACAGCTCAGGATCTGCCAGGTTTTCTTAGGGCACAGGAGCTAAAAAAACTAATAGGCAGCAAAGACATACAATAACTAAACTCTCTTTCCCTTCCCTGACTTGCAGGTTACATTATGCTTCCAAAATTACAGTAGAAATAGCTTTAGTTATATGCTCCAATCCTTTTTTAAGTAATAAAAGAAAAGGTAATGTGATCTTGAAAATATATGCACAGTTGACCAAACTGAAAAATACTGCTGACATGCCCAGGCTTCTTTCCTTTCCCTTCTCCTTCCCCTTTCCCTGTCCTTCTCTTTACTTACATGCCCTACACACACATCCATTCAATGCTGACAATTCAGAAAGTTTTTCACTTATTCAGAAAAGAGGGTTTGTTGCTGTGCTTAGAGAGTGGTGAGAAATACATACATGTATTTTATTTTTGACCGTTTTGGGTTTTTTTCACAGATGTTCAGGAAAGGGTTGCTGAGCATGACCACAGCTGTCCATTGAATGATTGGTATCCATGCAGAATTTAACCAGCAGCAGCTCTAGGATTTTTTCTGAGACATTCAGAAGGTTGGTTGGAGCTCTCAGGCTGCACCAGAATTCTCCTATCCTGTCTAAACCTGCGTATGAAACTTAAAATCTTATGTTTATTTGAAATATAATTCAGTGCTTTCAGAAACTGAGGTAACTTTCCCTGTTCTCTCATCTCCTCAGCACAGTTCAGGTTGAGTGGAAAGGGCTGAGGAGAAGGAAAATATGTTTATTTTTAGCTGCATGTGACTGAGATGGTACTGCAGGAGAAATCAGAAAGACATACCAGAGGAATATATCAGGGAGTCATGTCTCCTCGATTTAGTGATTAAATACAAGCAAGCAGACTTTTCCCCCAGAAAAGGAGGTACAGAAGAAGAGGAGGATCAAGAAAAACAGCAAGCCTGTCTGGGACCACAGGCAGCTGATTTCCACTCCCTGAGGAAGAAGAGGGTGGCTCCAGGGGAGGGTCTGAGGTGATGTAGTGGCTGTCAGTGCAAGAGTGAGAGGGGAGGGTGCTGCTAAAACACACTGCGGTTGCCATATCCAAGGCATCTTGTTTCCCTGACATCTGATTCTCAAATGGAAACCATCAAAAATGCTGGGAAACAAATACTGGAAAAAATGCAGAATAAATAAGGAACAGAAACCAAACACTGAAGAAAAGCTTTAAGTAGGAGAAAGAAAAATACTGAAGAGCACAAGAGTTCACCAGTGTTAACAAAAGACAGCAGCAATCATGTAGTTTCACACCACTTTCTCCACAACGATTTTAGTTAA
The DNA here is from genome assembly GCF_021018805.1 of Prinia subflava. NCBI lineage: Eukaryota > Metazoa > Chordata > Aves > Passeriformes > Cisticolidae > Prinia > Prinia subflava. The sequence continues at coordinate 12,574,385 of NC_086250.1, read as the reverse complement.
ATTGAGTTTGGTTTTGCTTTAGTCTGCGCTTTGAATTAATTGCAATCTTGCCAAATATTTTCATCTTGTTTATTGAAGCAACCCACAACCCTAAACCAGGGGAAAGCTGAGCAGATCAGTAATTAAAAGGAAAGGTGTGTACTCGGGGCTAGACGGCGCCTGGAGGAGCAGACTCGGATTGAAACTGTCTGCAGAAAGGAAGAGCAAAGGTGAGCTGATATTGTTTTGGACAGTAGGTATAACCCAAGATGCTCTGGAGCCAGCAGTAGAACTTCCTGCTGTTTACAGCAGGGTCAGGATTTCACTTTTTTGTTTTCAATATTGAGGGTTTATTTCCACATATTGACATGGTGCTTCCTTCCCCTTAAGGGTGAGTTGTTACAGGTCCTAACCTTCATTTTAGGCCAATATATAGCAAAGCAGCACTCTCAGAGCAATGATATCGATGGCAAGAGAGAAAAATTCCTTACAGCAGCTGGGCAGGGTGTGGGAGACTCAGCCATGGAAACAACTCCTCTCTGCAGGCAGCACTGGCAGGGCTTGTGCCACACGGAGCTGCGGCTGGGTTTGTGCAAATCCCCGGCAGTACTGACCTAAAAGGACACCCAGCACCCGGACTCAGGTTCTGTCTCTGTCCCCGCTCCCTCTGAAGGCCGGATCAGCTCTGCCCTCCCAGAGGCGCAGTAAGCCTGAGCTGTGCCTCAGGAGAGCCACGGGCCAGCCGAGACTCGCCCCCACAGAGCTGCCAGGCTCCGGGAGAGTGCCCGGGGAAGAGAGGGGCAGGGGTGGCCCTCAGGCACCGCAGGTTCCCCATTCCCCCGGCCAGGAGGAACAATCAGGACGTGCCACTGCTTCCCCTCCCATCCCGGAGCTCAGAGCCCCTCCCGAGGGAAATCCCGCTCCTCACAGCCGGAGCACCTCTGAGCAAAGCACCGGGAGCGTCTGGGGCTGCCTCAGGCCCGCAGCTCCTGCACATCTCTGGGGAGGGGAAATGCTCCCATCCTCCCAGGGACAAGCCCACAGAGCACTCCAATTAAATGTAAGTTGTTAAATTACTCCCATAGCTGGCCCTGCGTTCTTCCCCCCTCAGCTCTCTGGGTATTTTTTGGCAGCCATCAGATAATTAAGCGCAAAGGCTGAGATAACATAATTTGAATAACAGCTAATGAAACGCTCTGCAATTATTTCTGAATGTGTTATCTGTCTTTCCTCTCTCACACGGTAACTGCAATTGCCTCTCACAGAAACCTCCAAGCAGGTGATGACACACCAGGAGTGCACACTTCACTGCCATCTCTCCTTCTCTCACCCCCAAACCTCTCAACCCAGCTCTCATTCCCTCTGTCAGAGGGGATTTCTGCCTGTGTCTCCACACAGAGCCCACGCCCCATCAGAGCAGCCCCTTTTTGCTCCTCTCTCCCTCCTATTCCACACCTGCCTGTACCACTGTGTGGGACTGATCAAATTCTGCATAGGAAATCCCTGTGAGAAAGGAAAAGGGGAAAAGATTAGGAAGCAAGAGCTGCCACTCTCATCTCATAATCTGTGGACATGAAGAAGAAGCAAAACCGGTTCAAGGATTTATGGGAAGCAGCACAATTTGCTGCCTTAAGGATGAGGATGATCACAGGAGTTCATGATCTCACACCTTTGTTTCCAGCCCTTTCCTTCAAGGAAGCAGCAGCTCCAAAAAAACTCTGTGAGTAAAATAATTCCCTTTACTGAAGCACCTGCACTCTTGTGCAAAGACAACAGTCCATCCCCTAAAAAGAAGCTGTGATTTATAACTGCACTCCTGAATTTTTCACTGAATTTAATTTGAGCTCAGTGTGATAAAGTCTTTGCCCACTGAGATGACAACATAATTTACAAAACATAACTTGGGTGTTTATTTATAACAGCTTCAAAAATGTTTCACCCACAGCTTTGTGGCTTGTCTGGCAAAGTGAGGACTTGACCAGCTGGAAAAGGAATTATCAGGAAGCTCAGTGTAAAACCACCTTCCTGATCTGTTTAAGGTAATCAAATTGATTACTGATAGCAGTAAAACTTGGACAGGTGACATGGGAGTCATCAGCACAAGAAACTCATCTCCAATCTGTCTCAAGGCAGAGAGGTCAGGAAACAGCCAGGAGAGGGTGATGTCCAGTGCCAGCTCAGTGGAAAGGCTGTGCTGTAAAAAATGCAGGGACAGCACTGAGGGATGCTGTCCTCAACACCTCCAAAAAGCAGGAGATATTGCAGGTACAATCCTAGCAGAGGAAAGTCACAGATCAGGGCAGAGTATTTTTAACTGAGCTTGTAAGTTAGATTTGTGGGGGCTTTTATTCTTTGGTGATGCTTTTTTTTTTTCCCCCCAGAACTTACTACTCTCTAGAAGGCAAAAGAAGTGGGAAGTGTAGTAAGAGTGGTGGGAGAATGACAGGAGGCAGACAGAACTGACATAAATTTCTGCTATCATCCTTGGAAACACAGGAGAGACTGACAGGAAAAGTAGTTGAATTTAAATGAGAGGGTATGTTGTAAACTGACAGCTCTAAAACAGAGTAGGAAGCATATCTAGAACTCCATATGAGGCAGTAGGGTTTAATTCTGTAGTATCCACTTTATTGGACTCTGCTGGACCTCAAACTCCAACATGATCTACAGTTTATGTGGAGCTGCTAGATCCATCTTTATAGAGAGTTACCACCTGGTCTCCAGTCAATTGCCTGCAGTAAATTAAAATACTGACAAAGGCTTCACTAGCCCTAGTTTCCTAGTACTTGATGGTACATCAGGAAAGCATTTCTATTCCTTTAAAGTGAATTTAGAACTGCTTGTTTAATAAAGCTTACTGAGCAAGGGGTCCTGACTGGATGCAAGAGGATTCCACAGCACACACGGTCCAAATGATGGGATAATATCCCAAGTAATATGAAACAAAAGAGGGCCCACGTGTCTGTGGTGTTTTCCTACAAGACCCTGAGAAAGAGTCATGGACAAATTCACAAACTCCCTAAAAACCAGCTCAATATTCCTCTCCAAAACCATTCAGTAAAGTGAAGATAAAGTTGTGACTTGATACTATAAACACAGTCCAGTGCAGCAGGGTTTTCCACAAGGACTGCAAAATCAACCCATCCCAACCCCTTCCACATGTGGAAAATGACACATCTGTAAGCTGAACGGAGCAGTGGGACACTTGTCCTGAGGAAGAGAGTTACCTTGGGTGGATCTCAGTCAGCTGAAAGACAATCTGACCAGAGGGAAGGAACTGGCTTGGAGAGACAGAGGTAAAACCTTCTGGTTTAAAGGAAGTTTGCAGGAAGCACAAGCTCATTGGGTAGTGCAAAATAATAAACCATCAATAATAAACCAGGTCTGCTAGAGGAAGGTACTGAGTGTGATAAATGCTCTCAGGATCTCTACAGCATTGATGCCTTGGTCCTGCTGTCTTGTGCTGGAGCAAGGAATGAAACCATGTATTTTTCCAGGCTAATCTGTTGCCTCTAGAGCACATCTGGAAAAAACAATTGCCATTCATTAAAAAATGTTATATCTTAACACTCACTTTTCAGTGTAAAGCAAAATGCAGAAAGTTATAATGTTAATACGTTCCAAGTGGTCAGGAAAAAAAAAATCAGTCTTCCTAGGCCACCATATCTGAATTATCAGCATCTCCTGCAATCTTCCTGGCTCTCCACCACCCAGCTCCCAAAGGCAAATCCTGGTCACACCTGGGATGCAAGGCATGCCAAAGATATACAATATACATTCAGAAGCTTCAAAGGAAAATGAAAGAGGTCCTAAGATGAAATAGAAACCCTGAAGAATGGATAATACATTCATAAAAAGCTGATAATTCACTGGCTAGATAATTAGTTTCATTAAAAGATAAATATCCCCCTCTCCTAATAACATTACTGTTGATATTACTCCATTGATAATATCCAGCTTAACATAACCTCTTTTTATGACTGCAGAGTCATGTTCTGCTTTCCAAAAGAGCCTCTGCCCTGAAGAAAGATCAAAGAACCTTGTTCATGACCTGAGCTCTGCAGCCATCAGTCAGAACTTTTCAACACGGCCCCTAAGTGATAGATAGCCATATCCCATCACAAAGAGCTAGAAAAATAAATTGCATCAGAAAGAGTAAGTGTTCAAAAATGGGTACATGTTTAAAAAGAATGGAAAGGCAAGAGTGTAAAATATTTATTTCCCCACTGCTATAACACTAGGCAGGAAAAATGGCTGAAAACCCTTTCTTTATTTTATTTCCTAACTTCTCAAATGATGTGAAAAATCAGTCCACTTCAGAAAAGAGTCCAAGATATGGGGGCCGTGGAATATTTTGAGAGAAGGACCCAAGCAGAGTAGTGTGTCTCTATGGATTTTAAAGTCAGAGAAGAATACTTGTGATATCATTAACATATCAACTATTTTAATAATAATATTAAATTTAATAATATCTAATTTAATAATATATCAACTATTAACTGGGGAAATACTCTGTTTTCACGAGATGTATTTTCTCTGCTATTATAAAAGGAGGATTACACCATAGTAATATGATATTCCCTTTATAATGATGATTGATCCTCCTTTTATCATAACTGAAAAATGATCTGTAATAAAAACATACACAATCTGCCTCTTGTGCATTAAGAAAGCTCATTCACAATCAAAATTTGAATCATAATTTGAATCATAATTTGAATTGCACTCCTCCAGAAGACAGCTTTGTTGAGGGAGGTTAGCCAGCCCCAGGCAGGGAGCAGAACACACAGCACATACAGCTGTTATCTATTGTTATATTCCCCTGGACTCAAAACCCTGGGAGTAAAACAAGGCAGCACTCAGGGGCAGCATTTCATTCCAAAGGAGACTGACAGCCACAAGGCTGCGTTATGATCCTCCCTGACTCTCCCAGTTGAACATTTCCAGAAAGCTCACACTACACACTGGATTGACAGCTGCTGGGATGATGGACAGGAAAGGAGAAAGTCTCGATTCCAGTGCTGCAAAGCTGGGTACCTTTGCTGCTTTGTGTGTACAAGAGCCCATAACAAAAGGTATTCCTCTTAACCACACTCCAAAGTCTCCCCTGATCAAAACAAATATTTCCTCTGCTTTTACCCAGGGACAGGCCTAAAATGTGAACTCAGTCTGTATTTTGTAAAGGTTTGCTTGATTTTCCTGAGGTTTTTTTCCCTTTTTTTATCCCTATAAGAAAGCCTCCCAGCCTAATTCAGCCCTTATGTTTCCTGTCCTAAATTCATGCTTGACATGTTTCAAGATGAAGACATTAGTGCAGTGAGAGTGGAATGAGTGTGGCCACATTATCATCAAATAATAACTCGATCAGCACACGAGATAACCTAAAACCTAACTCAGCTCCAGCCAGAGGCTTGGGCTGTACATTCTGTGCAAACACTCCAGTGCCTCTCCAGCTGCTGAAGGATTGAATAATCACCAGAAAAGGCACATTTGCAAGAAGTTGGTTTCAGAAGCATCCTACAGCTTCTGCTTGTTGCAGCACTCTGCTGCAGGTTGACCAGAAATCCGATGTGCTCCAAGTTTGGATGTTTCTGAAATGATCTGGATGTTCCGAGATTCCCCACCCAAGAAGCCCCACGGGCCATTCCCAGCCTCTGCATAATTAAAGCAATCCACCTGCTCCACAGCCATTTCCTCAGCTCCAGAGCAGCAGAGACACAGCTGTGACACTTTCCTGCCACAGCAGCCCTGTTTGGGGACAGTGTGGAGGCTGCCACACTCGCTGCCATTATCCTGCCCGTGAAGCTCAGCAGAAAAAACGTCAGGCAGCAGAAAATTCCAGCAATTCTTTCCCTCCAGTTACAATAAACTTGCTTCCAATTTGTTGTCCATCCGTTGCTAATTTCATTATCATTTCACACATGTTAATGAGACCCATGCTGGTCACATGACTTCCCATTTCCCTCTGGGGCCTATTGCATTATATATCATGAATAATTAAGGGCAGTTTGTTTTGGCACACAAATTCATTAGTGTTTTAATATAAAAATGCACAAAAGGGGAATTAATGTTTCATGACAACTAAAATAACCCTTTCTGTGAAAAATGTGGCCACATTGAGACCATTTATTTATGGGGTTTTTTTTCCTAATTAAGTCAGAATTTAAAGCTCTCCAGACCACACCACTAAAGAGTAGCTGAGTATTTAAAAAGTGATAGTGTACAGGTTTTGGCAGATTTTCTTCAGATCCCATAATGTTTCCTGCTGCTCTGGCATGACTGACATGAGTTTCTCCCCTCTGAGCGCAGAGATTTCTCCCCCTCCAACAATTCACTCTCAACATTTGAAGAGCAAGCTGTAGCTTTCAGTTTGAATGCCACATCAAACAAGTTGATAAGGCTGTCATTTTTTATTTTTAAGCTGTAATTCAAGTGCAGACTTATATGGCTGTAGCAAGAATCTCTTTTCATGGCATCTAAGAAATCAACTGGGCTTCTCAGATTTTTCAGAGGAAAATAGAAAAGTGAGAAATCAACTGGAAAATTTTTGGTTTAGGTGCAGATGGTGACATTGCTTTTTTAACCTTTTTATGCCTGGCATAAGGATTTTTTAATACTCTTCTAAGGCATGGCATTCTTTGCTGGAACACACCCTGTGGCCCAAAGTCAGTCTGACGTATGACTGGAAAATGAGGAAAATTAAAAAGACTCAGATGTTTTCCATGGAAATCAGGTGTAAAACTCAAACCTTTTTCTTTTTTCCCTTATGTACTCTTGGAATGGGACATCCATTCTGCAGCTTTGCTGGCCTTGAATCCTAGATATTTTGGCATTTTCAGAGAAACACAGAAGCAAGGGGACTGAAAGAAGACCAGCAGTGAGGCCATGTGTTCCCAGCCCTTGCCAGTCACCTGGAAGTGCTGAAGCACCAAAGAGCTTCAGGACATGATTTTTTAAAAGCATGAGCAGTAACAAGTTTTTGATACAGCTTTATGAAGACATACACTGTTGGTCAGTTTTAAAAGAGCCCTCATAACTGCTCTCCACAAAATTCAAGTGCCTTCATACTCTGCAGTGAGCAGATTAAATTTGAAAGGCTGGGTTCAAGTGTGCAAGACTTGTCCTTTGCTACCCCTGTAAAACATTACCTGGTTCTGACTGAATTCTGGCCGAACCGAGGCCTCACTCAAGGGAGATTCAGCACTCTCAGGCCAGCTGGGTTTTCCCTGGGCCTCCTGTACCCTGGGTGTCCCTGGCTCCCTCTCCTGGGCCCATTTTCCCCCTGGGGCATTGGGACTGCTGCAGCATCATCCCTCTTGTGCTGTAGCGCTCCTTGTACAGCAAGGAGGCTGGAAGAAGTGGGATCCCCAGGATGAACAAAACATCGAATCTTGGGTGCCAAGAGTGGCAATAGAGGAAGCAGTCTAGAAAAGAACTGAAGAAAGCTCTGACTTCTTCAGCTGGGGATAAAAGATCTTTGGGCATGAAGGCTGGAAAAGGGATCAGAGCACATTAGGGAAAGCTGCATCACCTTTTTTGGTTATTGAGGAAAGAGTAAGAGTGGGTGAAGTCAAATGCTGAGTGCTCTAAGCAAAGTCAATACACATATGTCTCCCACTAGAATTCCCACAGAAGGATCCAGGTCCTGCCAGTAAATCTCATATATCTAAAAGAAAAATGATGTAAATGTGTTACAGCACATAGCATGTCCTAACTTTGGCTAACTATCCTAAAAGAAGCCACACAGATTCCCTTTCATGGACAACAGTGAAAAATCTGGCCTGATCCTAATCCCAAATTTTCTCTTTATAAATGGAGGGGAAAGAAAAAAGAAAAAAGAAAAACAAACAAACAACCCCCCCAAAAAACAACTACAACAAAACACCAATCAGATTAATCAATCACTAAGTTGTCCCACCGACTGTACAGAAAAAGAGGATGAACAGCTAAAATATAATTGGTCTAGATTAAGTGAGAAATATTTTACTACCAACCACTCTAGAACCACTCTGTACTTTCACTTCCTTTGTTTTATTATTTGATCTCCCATCAAAACCACAGCATAAAGTTTGAAAACATGTTTTTAAATGATGGTATAACTTATTTAGAATCACACATTCCCTAGCTACTTGCATGGTAAACTGTGAACAGAAAAGATTAAATGAATACTGTTGGACATACTGAGGAAAACAAAAATGAAGCTGAAACGCAGAAAAAGCATCAAAACATTCAGAGTAAATACTGCTACTTAAAAGTAACAGAAAATGGATGATAATGTTCTAACATCAAATCACATATTACTTACATGGTACAGAGGGACTGTGAAAATCAAGATGCTATTGGGATGTGCATAATAAATAAATGGAAGGGACAACTTATAAAAAAAGACAGCACTTTAGGAAGTAAATGCAGTAGTGAAAAAAAAATTGTCAGAAGACTTTAATGAAATCTTTTACCTTCTGCAAGTCCTTGGATATAAACCTTGACCTCTCAGTAGGTGCAAAAGAGACAGAAAGAACAAGGCAGAGTAAAATAATCAGGTGGCCAGAGAAATAAAACTTTTTGACTTTTACATTTCTAATAATGGAAGGAAAAATCAGCTACCAAATGGGGCTTGTGTTGTGGAGGATGTGAATCCAGAGACAGAAATGTTTGCTCTCAGTGTCCTCAGTGAGTCCTGTACACGAAGCAGCTGTCAGTGAGCCTGAGCTGATGTTCACATCTGCAGTGGAAAGCCACAAATGCCAATAGGAGACCAGGGACCCTGAACAGAAGACATGTTCAAGGTCATCCAAGCAGCAGAGCAGAAATAGTAAAGCTGAAATACCTCATCTATTGACAAGCTCATCCACAAGGTTTATTTAATTGATAAACACTTAAAACCTGTAAAGTACATGCTAATGCACTGGCTTGTGAGTTAATGAACCAGGGCATTCCTCTGGATAGACTCAGAACAAGTTGGCTGAGGTTCCTAAGCCACGATGGTTTTCTGTGATTCATGTGCCAGATGCCTCTACTGTCAGGCCAGGTAAGCTTGCTGGTTCTTTGGGCTTTTAAAAGCCTCATGTTTTTGCACAGTGGCAATTTGTAATTTCTGAGAATCAACCTTTTTCTTTCCCATTTCTGATTCCGTATAGTTGTTTAGCTCTGTTTTGGCTCACTACCTTGTGGCCTTACTTTGCTCAGATTTTTTTCTGTAATAAAAATGCATAATACTCCATAATGTACTTTGTGCAGTTAGAGAGAGCGATGCTGTACTGCAGTCTGTCTTTCAGACTTTGGTGTGGGTTTCTTTACATGCTTCTCTAAGCCTTCCCCTGCATGGATTTTAATTCAGCAAAGCTGAGCAGAGGGGCAGAATCCCCTTCCTTGACCTGCTTTGGGTGCAGCTTCCTGGAGTCCTTCAGAGCCCCTTCTGTATCCAGAGATTTAAAGCTGCTGTGGAGAGGGAGGAAAAGCAAAATGCCACCCCATAACCTCAGAGATGTTACCTCCACCCTGACTCCTGTGCCAGATGTAGAAAATCTCTCAGGCATTCTTAGCTCAGAGAGCACCAGCACCAGTCAGGAGACACTGCCAGATGCAGAAAGTTTTAAGGCCAACTGATGGTGCTGGATATGCTCCTGCTCTAATCTCAATTTAAATTAGTAACTAGAGGCAACACACTGGGAGCTTTTCTAGTCTGCTTCCTCAAGAAGTAAATCGAATCCCAAATGAAATATTCAGCATTTGGAGGCTGAGCACAGAATGCTGCGAGTCTGAGCACAGCCCTTAGTGTGCACTGAGGAAGTATTTTTCCTGAGATACCAGAAATGCTGGCAGCTCACTTTGGTAACACGTCCAGTTTTATTTGTTTTAGAATCTCTGCTCTTCTGGGGGCATGCAAAATGATCTGGGGTGCTCTGAGGAATTTCACCTCTACTTCTCTTTACCCTTGCACCTCTCTTCCTTTTGATCTATTGCTACCCACAGCCCAGGGCTCACTTATCTGCTGTACAAGCCACCATCTGATCCATCCCCTCCTATCCTGATGGCCAGGACTAACCCACTACACCCAAACTGCTGATACTGTGACAGGTCCTAAGTCAACACTTCATCAGCCAGGAGCTTTTATCAGCAGGAGAGAGGAACCCCAGCACTGGCAGCAGTGACAGCCCTGGCCAGCAAAGATGTTTTAAGAATTTATTCTTGGCGTCTTGCAGCATCTTTAACAAAGCTGGCAGTGACTGCTAAAAACTTGCCAGGTAGATTGGCCCAGAAGAAGGAAATGGGATGTGGTAGGGTGTGGTGGTGAGGAGAAAAGAACATTTCAGAGCACATCCCCATTTTCTCACACATATTTGTCACCCCTTAACACTTGGGAATGGAGAGACATTACTTTGAGGGGTGTGTCCCATCCAAACAAGCAAGAGAGTGGGAACAAACCAAAAGGATCCATGAGCCTTGTACAAACCACCTCTTTTCCAAGTCTGGCTTGACAGATCAATACAATACTTAGAGGGCACAAGCCCTGCCTGAATCAGCGCTCTGGTAAGTTTATAGGAAGAACAAAATGAATTGTGCAGAAATGAAGGCTCACACAAAAGGTCTGGGATTCACATCAAGATCTTCTGCCCACCAGCTGCACAGCTTCAGATACAGATTTGTAATGCTCCACGCAAGTAATGCCAGAACACCTGCAAGATTAAAGCTCTGTCACAGCTAAAAACCACAAGCTCAGCTCCAGTAAAGACCAAAATCTAGAAGTGAAGTCTAAAGACCATCAGCTACTTGCTGAAATTCAGTGATGCTGAGACAAAAATCTATTAGTCTTAAGAGGACATATTCATGTAATCATTAATTTCAGCTCCTACTCTGTAAAATGTGAAGAACAACTGACTTCTCTCCTGGATACTCTAAAGTACAGTGTTTTAACATTTGTCAAGGTCTTTCTGTCCTCATGCAGCAAGAAGTGCTGCTTTGGGTACTATGTCTATTCTGCCAGTCAAAATAGTTGCCTGCCTCTGCCAGGGTGGTTAAATTTCTCTGGGGTAAGTAAAAACAATCATGTAAATTAAAATGAAAAACCAAGCTAGAGACTTATTTCAGGTGAGAAAAGAAATACAATTTTTTCAAAAATATCAAAACCATCTTTTAAAAAACCAACAAAACCAAAGCAACAAAAAGCCTACAAACAAACAAAAAACCAAAACCACTTCTGATGCTGAAACGTTTCCCTGAATTGCCTGGTTATAGCTTGTAGATTTACAGAAATACTTAGGAAAACAGCTGTTGTTGCTACTATTGACTGGACAAGACAAAAGGATGAAGGGCTGAACCACAAACCAGCCCTTTTTGATGTATTCTCCATACCACAGATGGCAGCCAAAGAAGTTTCCATAAAAGCCATTGAAGTTTTTCAATATTTATCACCACAGGGAAACCAAAACTAAATCCAGATATTGTTTTAGGTACAGAGTTAATTTCTTTAAGTCCCATGAAATTTGTAGAACCTAGCACATCAAACACAGGCTTTGGGTTTATGCTCTCTCCACTACTCCTTGTTTACCTCTAGGCCTCTCATCCATGCAGAAAAACCAGTCATGCCCAGGAAACCAATTACTATAAGGTTCTCTCTGACACTGACCCAGCAGAACTTTGTGCTGTGAAGGCAAGACTGTTCTATGGCTTTGCTTCTGGAAAATCCTGCCTCATGTACCACTTGCTCTTCAAGCCAAGGGCAGTAAAATGAATTGCAGCCATGGTTAGGCCATGTGTCTGTTCTGTAAAGTACTCCTGATTTCTCCAATAGCAGAGACCAGGTCCAAAGGATATGACCATTTACAGAACATCTTCTGCAGCTCCTGGTGGGCATGGTCATGGATTTGAACCCAATTAGCACAGCATTGTCACAGATGACACAAAAAGAACTGCACGAGGACATGTCGGTGAACAAAGCAGGAAAAAGGGCGAGTTTATTTACAAAACTCAATTTTATACATTTCCTATGGTGCCCATGGATTGGAAGATGGAATTCCACCTCTCAAACCACATTGGTCAAGCCAACTGTCAATCAACTTTCTCCTCCCAACTAAAATATGTAAACAATGAAAGAGTTAGTAAAACATGGCCATTGTTTATAGTACAAAGTGTGATAAAGCAAAAATTCTGACTCCAATATGAGGAACAATACAGAAGGCTTAGAAAAGTCTTCAAAACCAAGGCGACACAGCTTATGTCATCCATGTTAGTCATTCTCTTTGGCTGTACTGTACCAAGGCAATTATGCCCAAAATCAGAGTTTGCTTACTCTGTTTCAAAACAACCCCATTGGGGACCAGCCAAGCTTGTGCCATTGCTTCCAACCCAGGAGATGCCAGCATTTCAGAGAGGGCATCAAGAGCATCAGCTGCAAGTGCTGCATCCCTGTGCCTTTAATGTACCACACAAAAGATAGGGACATTCCAAGGATTTCACAAAGCCATTCACAGAGGCCACATTTACACATAAGGCAAGCAAATATTTTGAATAATTTAGTTCACAGCCCTGGGGATAAGACCTGACTGTGCAGAGGCTGGGGAGGGTGGCTGCAGTGTCTGCATGGGGTCAGTGACTCCTGGCCTGGCTGGTGGTGCCTCAGCTCCCACTGCCACCTTGCAGAGCACACTCTGCCACTGGCCTCTGCTGAGAGAAGCAAGGAAAAGGACAGCTCCATGAGAAAGAGAGGGAAAACACTCCTCAGAAGAGGATGGAATGGAGTAATTATCTTCTTCCCCTGCAGCCTCCAGCGCGCTGCCAAGCCTGGCTGCCGCAGGACAGGCAGACAAAAGGCTTTTTCAAGCTGTCACACATCTCACAGCCTCGGCCAGGGACAGCAGCCACGTCCTCGTGCCTTTCAGGGATTTGCACACATGTGCTGCTCTGTCTGCAGGCTAAGGAAAAGCAGCCTTAGCCCTTACCAGATGTACAGATACAAACTGCTCATTGCAGTGCTGCTGGCATTCAATATATGGTTACCCTGACTTATTTCTGTTGAAACAAAAGCCAGAGATTCTTCCTGCCGAGGCCCTCTGTGGTAGAAATAAGGGGCAGTCTGTGTCCTGGAGACCTTAATTCAGTGCTAAAAATGACATTTTGTCCTCACTCTTTGCCATCATTTCTGGATGCAGGCACTTGAATAGAAAAAAGCCAAGGTACTGGTATTGCACCTCACGTATTTAATTTCCTAGGAACTAAGCGGTGAGTGTTGCTTATACAACTTTAAAATGAAAGTGTATTTCAGGAACAGACTGTCCTTTTTTGTGTTTATTCTGCTCAGTAAAAAAAACCCCAACAACATTTAAAAGGATTCACCCAGCAGCAAGATGGTTTTCCACCAGGACTACTGGAACATGAGTTTCTTTTCTGTCCATGTGCATGTCTGTGTTTCTCAGAGACGCTCATGGGAGCTCTGGTTTTTAGCTGTGTGCAGAGGCAACAAGGACAAATCAGCATAAAATTAATGTGCCTTACCTCTGATTGTAATCCACATGAAGAGAATGACAAACCCCTACTCCCTCTCCAAACACTGACTAGATCCATGATCTAGCTTCATGTAACACCAGGTTAAATGCCTGAGACCAATTGGGATATCAGACATTACAGCAATGGAGTTTATTAACTGACTGATATGTAAAATTCAGTGACTTGTTGTCAGGGTGTACCTCACAGTACCAGCCAAGTTATACAATTCAGACACAATTACATGCTAGCTGAATACATTTGCCTTATTTCACCATACTGTATATTAAACTTTCCCTTTCATGTTTGCGTAATAAATCTGAATAGAGCTTTTTATTGCATGCACACTTGGTTGATTGCTTTTGGTTATTTTATAGCATGCTATAGGGGGAAGGAGAAAAGCAAAGGTTTTGTTACAAAGCTGGAAAACAAAACTAAATGTGAATGTCTGGTCTAGAGAGGTGATGAACATACTTCAGGTTAACTCAGAGGTACCACTTTTCATCACTGACATGTAATTGCTGATGATATTATTGTTGTTATTTTGGAGGATGTCTCAGTACCAGAACATAGAACAAAGAATCGTTCCTCAGTTTTATTTGTTGCAGGTACAAGTGCCATGGGGAGACAGACACAGCCACAGGAACACCCTGTGACTTACCCACACAATTTTTTTAAAGAAGATACTCCAGGTGAAACTCCCCTGGTGGCAAAAAGACAACACAGAGCCTGGGCAGGGTGTCAGCCTCCCACCAGCTCTGCAGAGCTTGAGTAGGTCTTACACAGCTCAGGTGTGGTGGTGACTCTGAGGTGGGGTGAATTCTCACCTTCTAATTTCTGTTCCCAATATGCCACATAGACAGTGCATGAGAAAAGAAAGATTGGGATTTTTTCCCTTTTCCAAAACAGGGGTGAAGAACCTGCTCTTTTCTGAGTGTCAGACAGATCTTTCAAAGCCTTTTGGCAAACCATGAATTCACACACCGCAAATATACACCAGAAAAAAACCCTAACCCAAACAACATGAAAACACCTCCCTTCCACCTCCTTCCCAATAAAAGATGTCACAGTAAAATGCAGAATAAAGAAGGTATCAGTAGTAAAACATTACACTTGAAAACGCAGAAGTCTTCCACAAACAAGAGCACAGAAGAAAGTTGTGTACAGTGATAATAAGGTTGGGGAAAAAGATAATCTTAAAGAACCATTGAATAAAGACATAAAAGCTGCTATAAACATTTCCAAGCATACCAGGAATAAGGAACATGAAAGGCAATCTAGAGAACCACTAGGAGAAGAAATAGAGAATAATATGAAACTGGTACATTAGAAGCAATCCACAATCCCACAAACCAGCTGAGGGTTCTGTCTGCAAGTGATCAGATTGGGTAATGTGAAAAACAGGCTAAAAGAAGGACTAGTGCACTTCTTCTCACCTTCTGGCAAGGTGTGATTTAGAGATTCTCTAAAATAAACTTGCATCTGTATCTCATCAGTTTTACACATCTTTATCATATATATCTGAGTCACCTTTTCTCCAAATGAAAGCAACAAGGATGAGGAAAAGTATGCCAAGTGTGGATGAAGCAACAGGGATTCTTCAAGCAAGAAGGAAAAAATTGGCCTGTGGGCTGCTACAGAGAGGTCTATACAGTCTCAGGTAGGATGGAGATACACAAAGGATGATCAATCACTCACTGTTTCTTAGAATGCAAGAAGTAGGGAGCACTTGAAAAAAAAATAGCACATACGTGTTTTATAAGAAAGAAAAGGCAGTGAATTTTCAAGCCATGCACAGATTGGGGAACTCACTGCCACAGGACATGCAGATATACAAGTGTCAACAGCTTCCACAAAGACAGACTCACAAAAGAAAAGCCTGCCTATGACTAATAACCATCAAAGGCTCTGCTTCTCCA
This sequence comes from Prinia subflava, assembly GCF_021018805.1. NCBI lineage: Eukaryota > Metazoa > Chordata > Aves > Passeriformes > Cisticolidae > Prinia > Prinia subflava. The sequence goes on along the minus strand of NC_086250.1, from coordinate 12,559,008 downwards.
GAAAGTCCCAAAAGCCAGAGACAGCTAAAAGCAATGAATTTATGCCTAGGGAGGTTTGTCTTTATATGCCCTGGCTTTACTTTTTTTTCTCTAAACAACTACTACTGATGCTGGGCAGGAGAGATCCTTGGCCTTTCCCAGATTCACACGGCAGTAAAACTGTGCCATTGAAACACACATTAATGAAATACCATGTTATGAAATGAGCCTGTGGATTATAGCTAGGTCTCAGGCTCTGGTGCCTGTATTCCGACTTTCATGCACCTATAAATATTAACACACCAAACAGTGCACTTGAATTTGCAGAATGCAGGCTCATCACCATTTCAATACCACATTCACTGACAAAAGTAATTTATTTGCTCATCACCCTATCTTTTTTTTTTCAAGTCCAGTAAAAACTATCAACCCATTGTTCCAAACAAGCCCTAATCTCAGTATGCAGCTCCCAGTCTTACACAGATGCTAATTATTATAACTGCAGGGCAAATCAGCACAATATGACCAAATAAATAAATTTTGCTGAATACATAAAAAAACCTCTCACAACCTTGTTAGTTCTCCAGAATCACAGCTGTACAGTGTTAATGCTGTACAGTGTTAATACTCTACTTATGATCTTAATAGAAAATAATCCCTTGAAAATTAATTGCCACTAGACATTAATAAGCACTTTGTTAATTAAGCCAGTAAGCCAATTAGGCCCAAGGTGAAGTTGAGGGCAATCAACTCTATAAACAGTGTGAGCTAAGTCTTAGAAGTACACTCTAATTTTTAAAAAGCCTATTTTTGGGGATTGGATTGCTTGTGGCATTGCTCATTACAGAACAAAGCAACTGCCCAAATGCAGCCCAGGTCAGGAGCAGCCAAGAGCCATCATCACCCACAGCTTATCTGTGTCCTCAGAGCAGCTGGTCTAGACCTCATTTGAGACCTTACCAACTTGTAATTAATAACTTCTCTAAGTAAACCAAATGAGAAACCCAGGAAAAAGCAATTCAGAAGTGCCTCCTGGGAACGAGCCTGAGCTGTGAGGCAGGGCAGGGTGTAGAGAGAGCTGTAAATTTACAGCTGATTCTCTTTGACTATGGGTAAGCATCAGGCAGCTCTCCCTGCCCCTTCTGCTAGGCTTTCACAGACCACAGGACATTCACAGAACCTGCCCAGAAATGGCTCTAGCCTTTCTAAGGAGATGCAAATATTTAGCAGCTCTTCCACCTCCAAAAGCCTGCATTGCGTGGCCTTTCTTATTCACTGTCCAGGAGCAGAGACAGCACAGGCAGGAGCACAGATGTCTCAGAAACCTTCATTTCTGCCCTTCCTTTAGGGCTGAGAGGAGCAGATCCATTCCTGGCTTCCCATTCCTGAGGAGAAGCCTGTGGTTCTCAACACTGCAAAGAGGAAAGCTGTTAGGGGAGCACCTTGCTAAAATCACTCCTCTGTGGCCATGGCTGAAGATCTCCCCAGGACAGTGGTCACTGCCCCAAACCCAATTCAAGAAGCATTGACTAATGTGACCCTTGAGGCTCTGCCCCCTTCAGAGACTGGGACTTAACAATCCCTGTAGGTTCCTTCCAGCTTAGGACATTCTACGATTTCATGATTTTCTCCTCCTCCAATCCTCCTGTTCTGGGTTTTTTTCTTCTCTTCACAGGCCTCAGCAAGCTCAAATACTTCAAGCCAAAAGCATCCAATTTCCCCATCTTCTCTGCTTAGGAGAAAGGAGTTTGTCTGTACAGTGAATTTGGCACAGGGCTGGAGAAAACCCATTTGTTTCTCTAATTGATTCAATTTGAAAAAAGATGCCATTAGTCCTTGCACATCTGTTGGCACTGATAAATGTACCCTGTGTTTTGAATGTTTGTCTTGAGGCCTTGCAGGCTGGGGACTCAGCTCTACCATCACCTTCTCACTTGTTTTTTTCCAGCAGTGTGTGGACACTGAACCCACCAAACTGGAGGAATAGTGCCACTCCTCACACTCTTTCCAGGGCTAGACATTCCTTGTTACTCCATCTTTCCCATCACAAGCTTGGACTGCACAGTAACTTGTATGAGAAAGTAACACATGCACTTAAAAAGACCTTAATATTCACAGGATGCAAATGAGAAGACAATTATTCTGTGCATAATAATGAGCTGCTAAGTTGGAACATGTTCAGATATACAGTAAGCCTCTGGAATAATTTTTATTAATTTTTAAGAATGCTGCATCATCTCATCTGAAGCCAAAACCATTAATATTTGCATTAATTAGTGCTCATAATACAGTATATATCTTTTGAGTTTTACTGCAGTTTTTAAAATCTTTCCTTACATTGACTTTCTAAAAAAGATCACCTTGATGAAGTGGATTTAGGGATTTTTTCAGCCTAGTGAAAAATATTTTCCTGGAATAGTGGTCAGCTTTCTACCTTTGTTTTTCTTGTCATTTCTTTATTCTTTTTTGAGTGTTGGTTGTTTTGGGATGGCTTTGGGGGTTTTATTTGCGTCTCTTCCCACCATAGTAGAATATGGGGATAATGATGTAGGCTTGACTATGCATATAAATTGAATAATTTGCAATAATACTCTAAAGTGCCACCGGGATGGAATTCAAAGGGCTGTTTGCAGAAACAATTGCTTTTTTAAAAATTAATTTCTGAAAAGTAAATGTAGAAAATGGTGAGATGGCTCAGGGGATTGAAAGTGGCAGAGAGGCTTTCATCTCCTGGTCACTGCTTCAGATCCTAATCAGGCTGAAGAACAACTAGAAAATATTACTGTGAGAAAAATACTTTGGGTCTCTGCAAATTTTAACAGAATAATCTGTGCTGAGGTTATGAAGGAGATTGGAGTTCACTGAAAATAATAGCAGAGGGTCAATTCTACTACATATTTTAGAGAGGTTTGGTTTTTTTAAAGTCATTCTACTGATGGAATATAAATCTATAATTTTTTTCAAATAGCAATCATTTAATCACAGACATTGTAAAGCAAAACAGAATTCATATCTTGGCCATAAGTAGAACTGGTCACCCTTCCTCAGGGTAGATAATGTATTTTCATGATAGTAATCATGTGTGTTGAGTTGGTTACATAACAGGAGAAGACAAAGCACATTTAAACCATTTAAATCAGACTGGAAGAAAAAGAAAGTCATGGCTCAGTGATGTTAACAATCTCACGCAGTTTAAGATAAATGCACAATCACTTTACATTTTACATCCATTTGTAAAAAGATGTCAACAATCTATTTTCCTGCCTAAAACTGCCAAATATGCATATGGATTTCAGTCTGCTGATTTCTGGTCAGGACCAGAACTAGCCCTGGAAAGTTTAAAATTATCGATGTGGATTTCTGATTGATCAAACACCAGGTCCATCCCTTCCACAAAGAGACTCAGATGCTTCAAAGATGCTTCACTAGAAGCAGGTGAGCCTGAGGATGGGAGGACACCCATTTGGATGGACAGGTGTGACAAACCATCACCTACAGCTTCAAAATTAAACCCTGTGATGGTTTCCAAAGCTCCTCGAAGGTAGATTTAAAACATCTCCAGGAGCATGCACTTCAACACTCCTAAGGTGCCTAGCAAGTGTCTCAAGAATGTAGTTACTGATTTCTGGCAATACCTATGGTATCTTAAGAGATTTCCAAACAGAGAAGAGGAGCAGCCTGTGGCCTGAAGAGTAAACTCTGAAGATTGAAAGGATGCCATGCCATGCCATGCCAGCAGCTGTCTGGCAGTGCAGGCACCCTGAGTGGCTACCCTAACATCAACACAGAAAAGGGTTGGAGAGTTGCTTTTATTTCAAGCTTGAATACACCTCCCAATGTTATTCAGCTAGCTGTGGATATCTGCCTGCTCCTTTCCCACACAGATGACCATCCTGAGATGCAACTTTGGGGTGCCCATGAGGCAGCGGCAGGATTGGGAGCAAAGGGAACAAGAATGTGAACATGTGAAAATGGACTGGCCTTCTAGAAAGAGCTGAGATAACTGGGTTGACCTTGAATTACATGAGATCCAGCTCTGAGCAAAGCCAGCACTGCTCTGGGGAAGGTGGATGTACAGCACTGTCAATCCAGTGCTGCACACCAAACAAAAGAGTTGGTGGGGAAACAATCACTGTCATTTTTTTCTAGAGAGGATATTTGCCTCTGCTGCTTCTGAGGGCAGGAGGGACTTTTACATCAGCTCCATAAGGCACTTAAAAAGCAAGTTCCAGAGGTACAGGTCCTGGCTGCTGAGCACAGTGCTGTCACTGGAGCTGACCTTTCTCCTGTGGGAACAGCAACAGGACATGAAAAGAATAGCAGAGGGTCAACTCTGCTACGGCTGTGACCACCCTCTGACACAGCAGTGCTCTGCTCCAAAGGTGGCTGAGCAAACAGAGAAACACAGCTCTGCTCAGAGACAGGCAGCAGAGAAGAGCTCAGTGATCTTTGCTGGATGCCCTTCACAATCAGGCAGTGACACAATTCGTGTTTAATCATGGTGAAGGATAATAGAGAGCAGAGAACCAAGGAGGCAGCTCAGCTAACTCCAGGCATGCTCTGTTAAACCCTATATGATATAAAAATGGTTTATAGCCCATGCAGCATACTTCCCTTGGATAAGGACCATCGCACACTGAAATTAAAAGCAATTAGTGTCCCTTAAGTGCTTGAGCAGAATTGTTTTTATAAAGTGTTTCCTTCAATCTTTAGGGGAAAAAAACATACAGGAAAGGCATTTTTATGCAGAAAGGCATTTGTTTACAACTAACACCCTAAGAGATTAGAGCTGGCTTCCAGACCTGTTATTACAGCTACAAAAAACTTGCTGTTAAACTCCCATTGAGGCTGACTGATAGGTCCACTATGTGTGAATGCAAAACACATTGTTTCAGGAGGCTACAGCATGTCCACATGTGCAGCATGCACTTCTTATAAAACACTGGAGTGCTCAGGAATTTCATGTTGACTATTAACAAACTCCTTCCCCCACAGCCATCATAGACTTTGATTTGGCCAAACCCCACTATTTCATCCTCTGCTTTATTTGGTGATTAATCTGAAGGACTGATTTCCATACTAACATTTAAACCAGCAGCTTAATGCTGGGAACAAAATGGCCTACACTTTGAAATCCAAAGAATGGATGTTGTACTTTATTTATGAGCTATTAGTTTAGCAGCTTAGAAAATATCCATCAAAAGCTACAGACATTAAACAAAATTAAGATATGAAATACAACTTAATAAAAACAAAAGCACTGATAATCCCCACTCCTCATTAAACCTCACATCAACCCCATAAAGCCATGTCCTCAGACAGAGTTTGAAAAGCTACTGAAATTTCTTTGCCTTTTTTTTAATGGTTTATTAGTTTTGATTCTATCACAAATTGCAAGATTCATGACCAAATGCTCCAGTGCTGTATAACAAGGTCTTCTAATGCTCCACTCTGACAGAAACAATTTCTAATTGCTGTGCTGTAAAATACTGCCAAAGAGCTACAAAGAATGTAGCTGGACATCATCTTGCAAGGCTTTTCTACAATCACAGTAACATTTACTGATCTTTAAAACTGTTCAACACCCAGAATATTCTCCAAGGTTAAACCTTGCCATGAAATAACAGAAATTAGCATTTCTATAAATGGCACTAGATTTGCCAGCATGGAAAATCGTTCTTAATTACAAAATATCTCAAGGGCAGGTGTAATGATGTTTACTTTACAGTAAATAAATGTGCTTCAGCTTCTTCTGATCAGCTTAGGAGCTTGTCTGATCGCTGAGCCTGCTGTTGAGGAAGGCACTGCAGCTGCCAAGTGTGATGAGGCTTTTGAAGAAACAGACACACAAGTCACAGTGGGGTCAAGAGGAGCCTGAGAGTGTCAATGTCCCACCATTCCCCTCCAGGACACCATCAGCTGTGCCTGCGCTGTTCTCCAGGTGCTGGTCACCTCGCTCCCCAGCAAGTGACAGTGGCAATGCCATCTCCCCTTGTCATCTGTTTTGCCATGCATAACCTCCATTACCCTTTTAAAGCTTTCCACCCAACATGTAACTTTGATCCTGCTGTCTGCAGTTTCAGCTGTTAGCTCTTGCCTTACCAAGAGAAATACATCCACGTGTATTTCTTTAGAATTGCCTTCACACAGGAATATCCATCTCAGGGCTTTGTGACTACAGCATTCTCTAATCTCCTAAACACTCCTTTGCTTCCTTCACACTGCTGTGATTGAAGAGAACCCATTAGCTGACTGCACACATGCATGAACACAAGAAGAAAGGAAGAATTATAACTACAATATTAAGCAGCATATGGCAATCCCATTTATGTCTTTCTACAGCAGGTCAGGCACTGAATGGGGCTCATTCCTCGGAGTCATTGTTGGCAGTGTGGAGACTACCTCGGTGGTAATGCCTGGAATACTGAGTGCTCTGGGACTAATTGCATATTTGATATTCATGTGATAAATTAATTAGCTGCTTATTCCCAATGAATAGCCTGGATTCAAATAAAGCTGTCAGATGTAAGGTATGGGAGATGCACATGTGTTAAAAATAGCTCCGAGGGGTGTGTGTATATATATATGTATCAGTCTGCTACTACAATCATTTAATTGAGCTTTGCCCTCAGCCAGGAGTTGCCTGGAGACTCACTAATAACAAAAGCATTCAAGATACTTTTTCTTTTGTGTTCCTTTTCCTTTTTGAATAGATGTGTTTTACACCTTCAGCCTTGATGTAAAAGACATAGAAAAGCTCTTCAACACGGCTTTCATTTATGAAAAACCCAATCTAAATAATGGATGAGGTTAAAAAAAAAAAAAAGAGAGAACTATGAACTTAAACTAGTGTAGGACTAAAACTGGGATCAGTTTTAGTCTTACTAGGGTGATTTAGCTGCCAGGAACTTGTAAGGCTTTTGCTCAGAATTAGTGCATCTGAAAGGGGATTACTAGTCATAAAAATTAACTAAGAGCTTATAATTTCACAAAATAACATCCAGGTAAAGGATGGAGATTTTATTAATATTCTCACCCATGCAAAAAAATGCAGCTGCACTCTCTTATTCCTGGTGAACACAGATGCAAGACAGACCTCTGGTCAACCTCTGCCAACCTAAAAAGAACAATCACAAACGTTTTACCTTATATACAAAACCCTGTTGCAAAAAGATACTGAAGCTTAAAAGTACCTAGGTATTACTAGTGCTGAAACTTGTTGATTTAGCAAGTGTTGTTGCAGATGAGACTCCACCACTGCCACCTGCATTTGTCTTGTAGTACCTGGAGTGTTCACACCTCCAGGTTTGAGATTAAAGGTGGGAAAAAGCTGGGAATTCCACCCAGAAAGGAGTTGGAGATATTAAATATGAAAATGTTTCTGTTGGAAAGGGGAAGACGGGACTTTTCTTGACCCTTTGGGGACTAAAGTCTGCAGATGATAGAAAGAAGAACTTTCAAAGACTTTTTCTTGAAAGATGAATATTTCACCTTGAAAATGTGTTAGTAGAATACATCAAGATGGGATGAGCTTTTCCCTCTATAACTGATATTTTGCACCACTGGCATAATTTCACAAAATATTTCAATTTCAGCTATAATCCTTTTGCCATCCAAAAATATTCCTGGGAGGGTTTTGCCACAGCCCTACCTGGTTGCATCACTGATGAGCTCTGTCCTGCCTGCTGTGGCTTCACCTGGCTCCCACAAGGGAGAGAAGCACTGAATGGGACAGCACACCTGGGCTTCAGCTGTGCTGCTCTGTGAGGACCTGAAAACAGCTGGAAACACTGGCAATGCCTAAAAACACCTCTGAAACACAAAAGTATGGAGGCAGGACAGAATAAAAATGAGCCTAGCTCTGCTCTGTCAGCCCTGGCTTCCCTGTTATGGATATTTTACACCAAATCCAGCAAACCATGTATGTGTGCAGGCCTGAGTGTTGTCCTAACACCTAACAACCTCATGTGCTCAAAGCAGAGGACATGTGAAGAATAGAAAGCAGTTACCAGAATCTCCTGAGTGTACATGGATAGGAAGATGTCCTTGCAGCTGTGTCCCCACGAAAATTCCCCATGCACAATTCCCAAACTGTCAGGGAATATTACCTGGGCTAAGTGCCTTCACCAGTGTTTGAACATAAGCAAATGAAAGAAAGATCGTTGTCACCACAACAAAAAGGAATTGTCAGCTCCATCTCCAGCTGACCTCCAGGAAGCAGGAAGGTGTAGGATGTCTCACATCAAAGCAAAACCAATCTTACAGCTATTCCACCTTCTGAGAAGGATCAAAACATGAGAGGGGGAGGAAGGCAAAGGGATGTCATAGGATTACATTGATCTGAAGCTCTCAAATATGAGAGAGAAAGTACAACAGCTCAGACTTGAGGGCTGTGCTTTTGTTTGTGGGCAAAGAAAGAAAAAATCCAACATGCAACAGGAAAAAAAGCACCCTGTTATAAACGCTAGGACAAATTTATTGCTAAATTTAATAGTTTGGTTTATTAACATCTAAATCACAAAATTTAGAATCAAATTATAACAATTTCAAACAATAAAAACAAAACAATACGAACTCTACGAACAGCAAACTTACTTGACTGAAGTTTTCCCGGGAAAAGTAGAGCCAAGGGTGACCCTAGAGACACAGGACTTGGCAGCCTTGTCTCTAGCTGGGTTCACAAACTTGCCTACTTAAAGACTTAACTTAAATACACTTAGTTTCCCCTTCGGCAACTTTCTTCTTATTGTTTCTCTAATCATCGACCATTAACTTTATTTACATTAATTCCCGAAAGGGTCCCCGGGCACATTCAAATGCCAATGTCTAGAGCCAGTCCTTGCCTTGAGCAACTGTCGCAGAGGTGTGTGATGACCGGTGTAAGTCCTCGCTGGCACGTCTTTGCTGGCACGTAGCGTTTGACTTGTTGCGAGTCCTAATGAGTTGAGCTGCACGCAGGCAGGGGCAAGTCGTTCTCACCTTCCATTTTTGGAACCCGGAAGATCAGGGAGGTGCTTTACAGAAATTCATACAATATATATCACAGTTCCCAATCTATAATTATTTATAAAACATGAATTAAATAACCATATTTCCCACAACTCTCCCATTTCTTTTCTTTTGTCAATAATTTTAATTCATGTTTTGTATTTAACTTAATTGTTTTCTTCTCTCGAGTTTCCTGTTCTTTGGAGAAACACCTGACTAGCGATTCCTGAACTATGTTTGCCTTTTCTGCTTTTCTTCTATTTTTCTAATTCTCATGTCCCTGACTGCCTTTGAGTGCCAGCTAGTTACTTGTGTCTTAACAGGGGTAACTTTTTGGAGGAGCTTTATGTCACACTCTCTAGAGTGATCTGCAGAGGCTTCTCTCTGTCTGGCCTAGCGTCTGTTGGGTTGCAACTGAACAACGGGGAAGTTTCTTTGCGACAGCAGGGGCTCTCTGCTCGGACCCTCGGGGTGGTTCGGACGGCACACTTCTTTTTTTAAAAATTCTTCACTGAGATTACTTTACTTGCTCTGCCACCTACGGCACTACATTAGTTCGACGGCACTCTGTGGCTAACACTTGGGCTTTTAGATCTAATTTTCTCTTTAACTTCTTTTCGTATATTGAATACTACCTGGGATACTTTGGTTTTATTAATCTTAAACGTGTGGCACAGTTTAAGAATCGCATAGTCAGAGTCTGTTTTTCTTTAGAACACCTGGGGCATAACTCTAGCGGCCCCCTCACCCCCACTTGCAGTGCACTACTTAAATTTTAAGACAATAATTGTATTTGAAATGGATATATGGATTGCAGGGGGGCATCCAGGTTCAGAGCAGCGCATGGATATTTCTTCTGCTATTTGTTTCTGATATCTTGGGGTTGGAGTTCTTTTTCTTTAAATTTCTGGAGCTCCGGATTCACTTTTCTTGATGTTCTAACACTTTCCTTCTGGTTACCTTTCTTTCTCTCAGTCTTCTTTGTTGGGTGGTTATTAAGTTTTCTTTGAGGCTCCTCTAGGCTGCAGCTTAATGTTTCTAGGGTGTTGGCATCTTCGGTGTAGCTGGACCCTCAGATCTCTGGGGGAAGAGATGACCTTCTATTCGGGGTTTTCTCTCGGGGCTGTTAGTTTCTTAACCCTGGAGGCGTGTGTCTAGCTTCTTTTAGTTGTTCGGATGGTTGTATCTGTAGTTAAAAGGACAAGAAAGGGTCCTTCTTAATGAGGGGTTAATGACACTGCTTTCCAAGCTCTGATCAGTACTTTACTTCCTGGTTGTATCTCATGAATATACATCGAAATCTTGCAACTTCTTCAGATTGAATTTACTTAATACAAAATTCTAAACTAGCCTAATACTACAAGAATATTGTATAAAGAGAATCCTTGTCATGTCTACTATTCAGAAAATCTGAATATTAGAACAAGTTATCTAATAGTACATTTACACCTTTACTATAAAAACAATTTTGTCCTTGGATTACTATGATTCTCACTTTACTATCTACTTAATGTACCATACTATCTAGAATTTTTCCCCTTTTTTGTACTGTTACAGGAAAAATCAGAAAGAAAATTTTACTTCTTATTAAACATACAAACAATTCTTTTTACATTTTACTAATACTTCTGACAGTGTCTACTGGATATATAGCGAGCAAACAATAAACACTAAGACTACTCTAAATCTCATAGTATTAACACAGGTTTTAGCTTTTTAAAGAAAAATTCAGTTTAAAAAATTATAGATGAGCACAAACAATTTGGGCTTATTTCAAGAATCAAACTCAGCACATTCAGAGTGATTTGGCATACAAACAAACATTCATAAAACTTAGTATCTTACAATGTTCGGTGACAACAGCAGTTTCTAGGACAATCAGCTGTTAAGGTTACACACATCTTCACTCAGTTTCTACAGCCTCAGTGTAATGAGTCTGCACTGCTGCTAATTAACTGAACTACAAATTTATATTTCAGACCTCTACTCAGCACATTCTCAGATACACACAGCCAAAAGAAGGACGCAACTTGAGTGAGACAATGAGACTACCTTGTCTCTATTTTCGATGTGCACCCTGCCATGGCTATTCTCACTCAGCTTCCAAGAAGCATCTGCTTTTACAACTGCTTCTCACCTTTGCTTCAGCTACCCCTAATGATTAGCAAAATTAACACAATTCTAGAAGCACTATCGGACCTTTCAGCTCTGCTGTTAGCTTGATGGCGACACTTTTTATTTTGGTTTGTAATTCCACTGCCTCGTAGCAATTGTGACTACACTCCTCAGATCCTCCCCAGGACTGAAACTGGGCGGGGTTTCAAGCAGCAGCAGTACGGAGTTCTAACTCCGGGGAATTTACCAGAATTGCCTCATATTTCAATAGCCGGGATTCAGTAAGCTATTTAAAACATACTCTACCGGTTTTTTGGCTCCTGCTTACTCTTGTGTAAGAACTCCATACGCCGTGTGATTGCTAACATCTACGAAAAGCTGGAACTCCCGGTTAATATACTGGGGCAGTTCTCATCAACTACTCGTGCAGATCCGTTTACAAACCATTTCTCACAGACAGGATCAGCTGCAGACCCCTATTTCAGCGTGGCAAGATACAATCTTGCAGCAGTAGCTGAAGTGACTTCTTCTCTTCATCAGAGAGCTAATTCAAACAGTCAGTGAGTAGTACAACTTAATAAAGGATAACTTTAAGCAAAATTTGTACAAATTAAGAGAAAAACTTAAGACTTCACTCATAATCCTGGGGGAGTATTTTAACAAGACAGAAAAAAACAAAGCACACTAAATAGAAGAAACTATTACAAAGAGCAGAACTTACTCTGTAATAAACTATACATTACTTAAATTCGGAACTTAAAACTCAGAAGTTTTCTAAAGCTAGGAGTCACTGTAAACATCAGGCCCCGGTAATCAGACAGCTTTATCTAGTACAATTATTAGAACATTAACACTACTGCTTTTTACTTCAGTCTAAAAAAACTTCACAAACTTAGCCTTTCTTAACAAACAAACTCGAGATAACTTGTGCTTAATTCCTAAAGTAAAGCTCTTGTATTTGCTATACATTCTTGCGTATTATTAAACTTAAATACACAAGCAAACACTGACTAAACTTAACACTGGTGACAAAATGCTGCTTCTCATACATCACTTACTCTCTACTAGAAAAACACAGGCACCAGGGCAACTTCAAGGTTCACATCCTCTAAATTGAGGAGCAAGTAAGAAGACATAATATTAAAGGGACAACACAAACCATCTAAAATTAAGAATCCCGGTTCCCAACTAGATAAAATACATACAGAATAGGAACTGCAAAGAATAAAGAAAAATCTTGTAACTACTAACACAGAGAATTATACCACTTTCCTAACTTAATACTAGAATTCTGACTTTAATTACCATTCTAACACTATCTCGACAGAAAGATTTAGTTTCTTGCCTCTTAACAGCCGCTTTAATTTGGACTTCACCGGCTACATGCTTCAACCTTTTGAAAGAAAAACTGAAACACACAAAACCCTTGCAGTACACTGTCTGCTAACACAAATGCCATATTCCTGCTCAAGCTGACAATCTGAATTAAAAATGTAGCAATTGTTTCAAACATAGACGAGCTACATCTACCATACTATCAACTTTTTGATTTGCACAAAATCTTCACATACAGTAGACAGACAACTAAAAGGAAGATATATTTTCAGCTTTTCAAGAACAAACACCTAGGTATTTCTTACGCATAAGTATAGCTTCTATTCTTGGTCTCTTCTCTCAATACTTTTATCTATTTTTGCTTCTTATTTCGCTTTACAGGGCGGTTTTCTGCCCCGGGCAGCTTTGTCTAATCACTTTAAAACTGCCGCTTTCTTTCGTCTCCCGGCAACCATGGACTGACTCGCCCTGCCGCTTGCGGGAAGGGGCGGGTTTCGTTCTATTCCCACGTTAGTGAAAAGAAAAAGAAAAAAAACAACTCCGCCGATCTCGTCCAGGAGAAAAAAAACTCTTAAAGCAAAATACACAACTCTAGGGAGTCTCTAAAATGTATTCAGCCTGAAGTAAAAGATCTACTACTACTAAGGAAAAGAGTAGGCAAGATTCTTTTTAATTCCTTTTCTATCTTTTTCTCCTTTTGCAGACTCACGTGAATTTTCGCATTTCTAATTTGCACGCTTCCTAACACTACTAGTTATTCTCTAATGCATTCTAATTCACTTTTGGTAATTTCTGTTTTGCTCTACTGTCAAATTTCTTACGGGAATGCTTCTTTTCCCCCATTTTTCTTCCCGGGCCATTCTTGCTCTCACACCAACTGTCTCACCTCGAATCCCTCCCGGGCTCTTTAAGATCTCTTTCGGGGGTCCTGGTTTTAGCCAGGGCTCTAACTGGTATATACTTGTCTGGTTTATTCTTCCACCCTTCGTTTTCTTTACCCTTCTTCTCTTTTTCTCTATATTTTAGCGTCGGTGGCCGAGGTGCGGGGTCAGGACTAGAAACGGGGGCAGGATTCCCTCTCGGGAATCTCCTTGAACGGGAGGGAGGTTTCTGGAGTGGCCGCTGAGCTCGGGGCTCCGCATGGGTCTCGGATGGCAGTGTTAACTCTGCCCCTGAGAAGGCCGGGGAGGAGGAAGTGGTAGGGGTAGGGGCTGGCAGGACGGGGGCTACCGAGCCGTGAGAGAAGTTTATCCCGTAGTCTAGTTTATTCCGTGTTTCCCTTTCTTCAGAACACAGCTTTACTCGTACTTCATACTATAACAGAACATATGCTAATTCTTTAAATTCTCTCCTTTTCTTCTTCGCTACATGTTCCTACAGAGTTTCCTACGCCCATTCGTCAAAAGTACCAAACACAGGCTATATAATATTAGGTCTTATCTCCTTTCCTCTCTAAACATTCATACACAAATAAATCATCTGATCTTTAGATGCTCCTCTCCTAATTGGGCATTCTTGCTAACCTTGCAACAACTTTCTTAATGGACTTTTTTGAGGAATTTCAAGATCAGCCCTCGCTGAGGTTTCCCTTAAAGAATCTTCCTGATCTCTGCTGAGATCTGATCCCATACTCCCTGTGGCACAGAAGTTATGGGATACTAAAAATTAAATCCCGAGTTTCCGAACTCGATGCCGTTAACTTAATGATCTAGCGGATGACCGTTCTGTGGATGTTTGGTTAACGGCGGGGCTCTGTAACCGCTACCGAAAAAATTAAGCGACCCCCCTGGTCGCGGTCAAGAAGGCTTACTCGTCCCCGAACTCAAAAAGGGACGTCCTCTTTCCTTCAGGACCCTTGGTGACTTCTCCCACCCCGTCGGGTAGCACTCACACACGAAGCGAAATATCACACGTTCTAATCGCTTCCCTGTCGGTCGGCCGTGTCCCTCGCGGGAGCAGCGGAAACGCGACCTTAAGGTCCGCTCTCGCTTCGTGATAAATCACGTCTCATTCACACACACACTCACACACACATACACGTTCTCAAGCACTTGGTCACTCCTACTCAACTACGCTATACTTATGGTCCTTTTCCTGCGTGGATTCTTCGTGCACTTAGATTTTTACGAGTGAAACAATACTGCGGTTCTAGGGGAAAACCCCTGCTGAGTTCCCGAGCCCCCCCAAGCTAGCTTGTCCTAATGCCTAATCCCTTTGCTGTTGTGGGTTCTGGGTTCGTAAAGCCAGTTCGTTCTTCCGGACTTACCCGCTCTGCCAGGCCGCTTTTTACGGCGGGGCGCCCCCCGGTCAGAAGCAGGGATCCGTAGAATATTCAAAACTGGCCCCACGTTGGGCGCCAAAATTGTTATAAACGCCAGGACAAATTTATTGCTAAATTTAATAGTTTGGTTTATTAACATCTAAATCACAAAATTTAGAATCAAATTATAACAATTTCAAACAATAAAAACAAAACAATACGAACCCCACGAACAGCAAACTTACTTGACCGAAGTTCTCCCGGGAAAAGTAGAGCCAAGGGTGACCCTAGAGACACAGGACTTGGCAGCCTTGTCTCTAGCTGGGTTCACAAACTTGCCCACCTAAAGACCTAACTTAAATACACTTAGTTTCCCCCTCGGCAACTTTCCTCCTATTGTTTCTCTAATCATCGACCATTAACTTTATTTACATTAATTCCCGAAAGGGTCCCCGGGCACATTCAAATGCCAATGTCTAGAGCCAGTCCTTGCCTTGAGCAACTGTCGCAGAGGTGTGTGATGACCGGTGTAAGTCCTCGCTAGCACGTCTTTGCTGGCACGTAGCGTTTGACTTGTTGCGAGTCCTAATGAGTTGAGCTGCACGCAGGCAGGGGCAAGTCGTTCTCACCTTCCATTTTTAGAACCCGGAAGATCAGGGAGGTGCTTTACAAAAATTCATACAATATATATCACAGTTCCCAATCTATAATTATTTATAAAACATGAATTAAATAACCATATTTCCCACAACCCCAAACATATTCATGACCTTAACTAAATCCTAAATTACATAGTTTAAAATACTTTTTGTTCAAGCTCAATGTGAGAAACTGGAAGTTGTTTTTGCAGTGTTGCTCTCCCTTCATATCACAAAACTGAGTTATTTTCCACTATATTTACATCTATCAATCCATACTATGATTTGAACTGCTAAAATGAGAAGATCCTGAGGGCACAGAGCAGACTTGAGCATTGTTCTGCTCGATATCTTGGCTAATGAGCCAGGCTCCACAATATTCCAAAAATACAAGTGCATAAATCAAAGTATTTTTTCCTATTAGCCAAAACCCACCAAGCAAGTATGTAGAAACACAAAGATGGACAACCAGTGGCCCAGAGAATGAGCAGTTTAGCTGTGGAGGACTCAGTGCCCTGCACATCTCACAGAGATGTGTATCTATAAATTCACATACATGCACAAAAATAAACCTCCCAGACAAAAGGTAGCAATCTGGTGGGTGTGACACAGAAGCTGAGAGATACCACAGATCTTTTCCTTCTTCTCTGAACGAGCGGGAACACCCAGGGTGCTCCTGCAGGGATAGCACCATGCCTTCAGGGACAAGGCTATCCCTCTCCTCGATGGGAGTATGAGGCAAAACTCCAACAAAAGTATGAAAGAAATGGGTCCAAAGAAAAATACTCTGGCCAATGCAACCTACCCTGAACTCCTTGTGACTTTGTATGAGCCCTTGTAAACATCATGGTGTTTTTCACTGCTTGTAGTGGTTGTTTTCCACCATAGTTCATTCAATACTTCAAATTACTGATTCAATAAAATCTGTTCAAGCAGCTTAAACGTCCAGCTCAAACACATCTTTTAACAACACAGGATTTCTACATAAACCCCTCCTACAACATCCTGAAATGAGGCCTAATAAATGACCTAGTGATACAGATATGACATTCCTACCTCTAGGAACAGCTGTATGAGAGCCTGAAGGAACTTTTCTGGGAAGACACAGGATCTGTTACAGGGTATAAGTCTTTCCTTGGGCCTAAAGAAACTCACAGCACCACAAATACCGTGAATAAATTCATGCCACTCTCATGGCCTCACTGGGACCTACTCAACTGAGCCTGAGTCACAGTCACAGTCATTTCCAGGAGTTCTTGGCAGGATATCGGCGTGAGTGGGCTCAGAGAATTGAGTCACAGCTGACTAACAGGTCCTAGCAGGTCAGGAAAAATGTCTGAAACCAGCGAGGAGCCCTTCCAGAGAGGGATCATCAACAAACAGCTATTCACACTTCCTATCTGAGCCATTATGTCCGAGGAAAAAAGAACAGGGGCGAGTTTGATGTTCTTTTTGTGTGCAATGAAAGAGGAGTTAAAGGGGCACCAAAGGGGAGGCTGCCGGATGCTGAACTTGATCCCACCCTGGCCCTGTCACTCTGATGATTTCTCAAGAAGCCAATCTGTGGTTCTGGGACTGTCAGCCTTATCCCACTCCTGTTGATACCCCTCGACCAGCCCATATTAACCACCCCAACCCTTATGTTCAGTCACAGCCACACACAGAGTGAACACCTGGATGGATTTGTATCATCTTATAATTTATTGCTGAAATTGCTGCTTAGCAGAGATTACTGTTTCAAAAGGAAGCTTTCCTCTTTCCCCTCCTATCATGGAGTGACATCCCAGGTATCTCAGCCACTTCCCTGCCTCTCAAAACAGGGAAAGTCTATCTTGGCAAGCATCAGCAAGAGTGGTAACTGCTGTGTATTCCTACCCATCCCTTTTCTCAGACATTTGGTGATGCAAGTGTCTATAAATTAAACATGAATACGGCATTGTCTTGGGTTGAAAATGTAACCAAAAATGTGTATTCTATTTTCATCTGTTGAAACCAGTTGGGAGATATTGTTCTTTATTTCTTGTAACTCTAGAGGGGGAAGAGGGCAGATGCCTTCTGTTAATGGGACAACTGATAACAGCAGATACGGCAGTGCTTATCAGTGCAGATATGGCAGTGCTTATCTCTTCCTCCACCCATCCTCCTCCGAGGCACATCACCTGTGAATGGGCCATTTAAGGCCTCTCACATGACTGATAACATCACCTCATTCCATTGTGAGGTGCTCCACCCAGTGGGGAGGAGCCAAAGCCTTTCCACCGGGAGAAAACCTGCAATTCCAAACACCAATTTAGCCAGTTTTTCCACTGACTTCTCAGAGGAAGACCAGACCCATCTCACCAGCACTGGACCCTTTTTTCTACAGGATCATCTCTACTTCACAGAACAACATCTGTTACTCAGGAGGACTTCTCTGGACTGCTTCCAACCCTAACAACAGCGTGTCAGGTTGTATTCCTGACTCCGTCAGGGTTTTCTAGGACTTTTGTTTGTTTGCTTGTTTGGTTTTTTTTGTACTACTGCATTAGTATTTTTTTTTAATATTCCTAGTAAAGAACTGTTATTCCTATTCCCATATTTCTTGCCTGAAAGCTCCTAATTGCAAAATTGTAATAATTTGAAGGGAGGGGTTTTTACATTCTCCATTCCAAGGGAAACTCCATTTTTCCCTGACAGGTACCCATCTTTCCAAACTAAGACAGGCATGAGCAAGCCAACCTTTCAGAATCAGACCAACTGGTCCATGCAGACCTATTTTGTCTTTTGCTTATGTGTGTCATTAACTATTAGTAACTAAACACACATTATGGAAAAATTCTAATAAAATAAAATCATTTTTTAAATCCACTCATTTAGGACATCTATCAATCCATGCTAAGTCCACTTTTTGTTAGTTATGCACTTTTATTTTTTGCTCCTGGTCTAACTAAGGTTCCTTTTCCCCCCCGGTAACTGAAAACGTTGGTCTAGTTGGAAAAACAAAAACTGGGGATTTTTTGTTTCCAGGAGGTTTCCTGCTCAATGGCTCTGATAAAGAGCTATGGGCAACAAGCAGTCTGTGTTAAAATGTTAGCCTCAATAAGTTTCATGAAGTGGGTTCTCTTAGTAGTCTGTTGCCCTTTAGAATTATTTTTGTCCTACATAAATAGGACCTGTGCAGGGTTTTGAAAACTTAAGCATGCAAACCCAAAGAAGAGTACAGAGGAGAGCTGCAGGATGTGAAAACTGCAGTAAAATCCCGGCAGCAATTATCTCCTCTCAAATATTATTGGAAAACAAAAAATTTTGTTTACGTACATATATATGTTTATATATAAAAAACCTCATATATACACACATCCCCCCACAACTTTTATTATCAGTGTCCTTTAAAATGAGATGCAAATGAATGCAAATTGCTGTTGTCTTCTAAGCACAGTAAAATAAACAGAGCAAACAAATTATCAGAGGCTGTAAATGTTGCCTGCACAGTAAGAACAAATACATTTGTCAATAAATACAAAATTTTGATTAAACTACACAATGGCCACAAAGGGAAATTTCAATGTCACTATTTGAAGTTATTTATCAATTTTTACAAATTCAGACACCTCTTGAAATGTGGATTCTTGTGAAACAAGTGATGTGAGAGTTTGATTTGCGAAACTAGGATGATTCCACTGTTTGGTGGGATTGCTCAAGCTGCCACTGGGTGAATTTTGTTCCTTAACTGGAGATCACAATGTTTGGGAAGTGAGAAAAGTGGTGGTCAGACATATATAAGAAAACTGAGAATTCTTTTTGCCAACATATGTGGAAAGTGTATAAATCCTGCTCCTAAATTTGCTTTATATGATCTCTCACACTGGTTAGATTTGATTGCTGAACAAAATATTAAGTGGTCGGAAGAGGATGAAAGCACAAAGCTATGCTTCCTCCCAGAAATCCAAGATCAGCACCACTGGAGCCTGGATCAGACTTTCCAAAGCACAGGAAGGTCCCTCCACCACCTTCAAAGCATTTGAGGTCAAATCTTTCTGGAATACAGACATTAGAGACTGCCCAATTAAATACAAACAATCTTCCTTGGGGCAACTCCACAAATCTGCTATTTACATAACGTGGCAAAGGCTGAGCCAGTTTTGCTTATCTGCATCAGCAGATTGTCCCTTCCTCCCGACAGAAAAGTGCCTGACAAAAGCCATCATTAAACAAAAGCCACTTAAACTCAATTGTGTTCAAGAAGATAACTGGGACAGTGAGGCTGAAGGAACAGTCTTCAAAAATAAGAATTCCTTGGGAAGGTGATTTGTACTCACAAGAAGTCTGGCAAACCCAAACACATTTTGGCTTTTGCAGACTCAAGAGTTCAGATGGCATTTTGCCTCTCTCATGACCAGGCATTAAAATTACACCACCAGGCTCACAAATTAAAGAAAGCTGGTGTTAACAAATAACTACATTATGTATAGGATAAATTAAATTATGCTGTGCCAATTAAATTTGGTCTCCAGTGCGATGTTTGGATGGAAACTTATGACAGGCTTTTGAAAAAGTCAAGTTGTGCAGTCTTCCCTCCCTGTGTGCTTCTTGTACAGCCTTTGGTGTGAACATGTATTGATCAGTAACTGGTCTGGCTGAGGTGCTAGCACAGGGTAAATTATTATGCTTACTGTAGTTAACTGTATTTTAATAATGCAATATAAACCATAGTGATAAACAGAAAGGATTTTACCAGTTTTTAAGTGCCTGTGAAAATAAGGAACCACTCCCAGCAGCACCGTACAGAAGTCAGGATGCAGCTTCATTCCAGATTCCTGGGAGCTCCTAATGCTGCAGCCTGCCTTGGAAGGAGGTGTGTTTGGAAGTGTCTGCTGTGTTAATAGACGACAATACAAACAATATCTATATATATCAATCAACATAATCTCCTTTACACAGGCCATATGCAACAGGAGCATATCCTGCTGCCTACAAGAGAAGGCAGTAGAGCACAATTCACAGAGGAAAATCTGTTTTTCCGTTATAAGAGCTATGTTAGTTCCTATATTAACTTACACAGAATACTCTAGATGTGATCCATAGGTTTTTATACAGATCAAGAGCTATTAATAGGAAAAGTATTATCTTAAAGTATGTCTTTATCGAGACATCATCAGTTAAAGTGATCCCAAAGCAGATCAAAAGCCACAGCAGAAGGTAGTTTGGGACCTATTTTTACAGCATAGATGCCAACATCAGGAGCTTTTTCAGGACCACAAGTGGCCAAACTGTGTCTCCTTGCCAGCACAGAGGGTGAACTATTTACATAAGAAACTCTTGTGAGTATTTTTTCCAAACCAAAAACAAGACCTACAGGCACCACAGAGTAGAATGAGTTCACTGCACCAGATCTACAGCCCATGTAAGAATCAGCCCTGGAGCCTCAAGCTCCCCTTCTGTTCCTTGGGTGTGAGACAAAGGGAGCAGGAGGATTTAGACAAACACAGTGACAAAATGCAGTGTTTTATTTCTAATACCCACACACAGGCACACAAGTTGTACATGCAGCAACCCATGTGTACATAAAGCAAAACACAACTGGTGATCCCAGGCCTTCACTCTCTGCTGCTGGGACACCATTTAGGAAGCTCCCAGGAAGACCCCAATACAGAGTAATCCCTATGGAAAGGGCTGGAACACTGGGAAACACTCTGGATACACTATTACAACTCCTGCTTACACATCTAAGACCTTGGCCTAGCTCTCCACGTGTTTATACTCTTTGAAGCAGGTTTCTAAGAGCAAGTGTAAGCTTATCCTCCATCACTTGCCCTGCTCAGACACAACCTGGTCATGGTAGAAACAACAGAAGACTTTACCACCTTCTTCAGGGACTCAGTCACCAAATTAACTGGTGCCATCCTGAGCAGCACAGGTCACCCTCTTCCACAGTGGCAGCAGAACCATCTCCCCAAGCCCACAGTGCATTCAGAACCAGGTCTTTCAAAACTTGAGCTGTAACACTGCATTTTCTAAACCATGCTGGTTCAGACTGATGGGGAAGAGGCCAAGTCACACACCCCCTCCTCACAGCCTGGTTCCTCAGAGCCCAGTTAACCCATCTGCCCTTGTATTCAGGTTCATCCTGAAGATCTCCCTGTAGCTCTGGCTGCTCACTGACCCCTGCCCAAAAGGCCCATGTGGTGCAAGGAGACTCCTCACAGCCCACCCTGGGGCAGGGAGGTTGTAGAAGTGCAGCAGCCAGGCTGCAGACCAGATCAGCCCTGTGTCCATCTGCCACTGCAGCAACAACAGCAGCGTTATTGTGCTGGAGGTTTGATTTGCAGGTGTCTGGAAGGAAAAGGGTGGGGATTACTAATTCTCTTTGAACCAGAAGCAGAGTTAAGGCATCACCACTCTAGAAGTGCATCCAGCACATGGCTTGGAGCAGAAAAGCCCAAGGGGGAAAACAGGGCAGCACTTCCATCATTGCTGGGCTGTCCTGAGAAACTGAACACTGCAGCAACCCCCAGACAAATCTCTGGGTTATATTAGGATTAAGAGGACATTTGACACTACAATATCTGCAAACCACCAGCTTGACCCTTCCTTCTGAGTGACTTGCACAGTATTATGTATCAAAACCTAATCAATTCATTATCAAATGAAGTAGTACCTAGAACAGCACTTCAGAAGCACAGCAGGGACTCTGGCTGACAACAAACAAATGATGCAGTATTTCTGAACACAAACCCTCTCCATAGGGTAAAGGGAAAGCAGGCAAATCAGCCCAACCACAGAGCTAGTTGTGAAAACACACCTACTTGTTTTTTCACATGGGAACAGGTAGAGTTGAGTGGAGGCAACACGGATTTATCTGTTCCACCCCAGGAGGCATTTGGCAGTGCAGCCATAGAGTTCTGCAGGACACAACAACACTACCATGTATTTCAGAGAAGAGTCAGTGGGGACTGGCACCAGCTTTGATGCTGAGTAGACACAGCAACCTGGCTGAGGCCAGAAATGCGTTAACTTCAGGTCTCTCAGTCTCCCCATCCACAGGTTGTCCTTGCTGCACCACCCACATTGTCCCTGCTTCCCAGATTGTTCTCTCTCTTTCCCTTCTCCAGCAGGTCTCGTTTGCACAGGCTATCAGTGGGCAATTCACACAACCCCTTCCCATCCAAGGTCACATTCCCTTTCCTTGGGGTGTCTCCCACAGCTGGGTTACCCCACAGCCTTCTCTTCTTACTCTTCCACTCCTGCCTTAAAAACCAGAGCACCTCTGCTTGGCAGTCTGCCTTACAGGACTGTGGCCAGTGGGGAAGATTCAGGCAGGGTTGTGCATGTGCCACTTTTTCTGAAGCTGAGGGATGCTTTTCCTCAGGTTTTTAAGCCCTATGGCTCAGCCAGCTTTTGGTTTGGTTTCCTGCCATCAGCCTTTGACAGATCTTACAAAGGCAAATTAGAGCTGCTTCTACAATTGTGTTTTTTATTGTAGTCACATCAAAAGATAACTAGGCCCCTGGTGAAATTGCCTGGTTAAGTATTTCCCTGTGGCATTGCATTTTCTAGGTTTGTCCTAATGGCATGAATCAAATCCTGATTAAAGGGGGATATCCACCTGAAATGAAAACATACAGATGCATAAATATGCACACACCAATAAACACGCAGTGGGCATAAATCAGTCAGCAGGCCTGATGCCAAGAAGGTGATTGTGAGTGTGTGGTGGTGGTTCTGTGTGGCCTGGATTGTACAGGGGTTGTGCAAGGACACAGAGGATTCCTCCAGCCTGGACTTATTTAGCTATTGACACTAAGAGTGCTCCAATAAAACCACTGAGGCCAGAACCTACTGTACAAAAAAAACCCCTATGAATTAATTTACACCCTCTCCTGTGCTGCCAAGCAAAGGTCACATCATTCACAGGCTTTGTCTAAAGGCAGTTTAGATTGGAAAAAGGTTGGGCTAAACTCCAAGTGCAAAGATGATGAATATAAACATAAGCCAGGATGAAACCAGCAGAGAGGTACCTGTAGGGACTGAAAACTCCCCACATCCTTTCATCTCAGGCTGCATCACAGAACTTCAGACATGGATTTGTTCTGCCTGTAAATTTTAAAATATTCACGAGTGTTTGTGGAATTAGGGTCTCAGATAATCAAGACAAGGAACTGATCTAATTCATAATGCAAGGCCACCAAGGAGCAGGGTGCCATCAGCCATCGGGTCAGAGCAGTGTGCTCAGCATATGATTCATTTAACAATAACATAATCATATTTGATCACAGTGAGCTAGCTAGGGCTGGAAAAGAATAATTACATCTTCTGCTATCAACCATCAACTCATAAATTACCACAATTATTAGATTAACTTTGCTCCGAGCCCTGGGAATTTTTTTTTCCTCACTTCCTACAGTAGAGGGAAGGGGATGAAGTAGTGTTAAAGAAGGAGGAAAAAAAGAGTTATTAAACTGTACTCCAGTCATGGATAACTAACTGCAGGCAGACCTCTGGATACAGTTTGACTGACCGTCTGGAAAGAGAAATGTAACCTGGAAAGGCCATTTGAACAAATGGGAGGTGTACTTTGAGCATGTATTTTTGGGAAAGGACACACTGTGCCACCAGACTGCTAAACCTCTGTAGAAAAGACAAGTCAAGGAGCAATACTGAGTTCATTTAGTATGGCATGTAGGAAAAGGCTCAGCTAGGGATCCAGTCAAGGACCCAAAAGGCCTGTCCATAGCCCTATTTCAACAGCTTAAATCCCCCTGATATTCCAAATAGCTTTGCCAAGAGGTTAATCACTCAGTTTTCAGTAAAATGTGTAAGACTAGAGACTTTGACATATCCCAGGATTAGGCCCAGTAGAACTGATATTACTCAAAGGGAAAAAAAAAAAAAAAAGAGTTCATTTCAATGTAAGTATAGAGATGTGGGCAATTGCTGTATTTATGTAAGGAGCATAAAAGGGAAAAATTCCTGGCAGTAGGAACTGTGATATCTTAACTAGCACACGAACAGAGAAAATCAGAACCTGCTTATAATGGATGCTTTGCATGCTCAGTCATACCTCTGGTCCAGCAGCATATATCTGCACACATTAAAGACAAACAGCGTGTGGTGGGAGCTGTGGGAGGCTGGGAAAAGTAACTGTCAGAGACATTTCAGGCACACTGTGGTTCAAGTTCTTGGCAAATCAAAATTCTCAGAGGAGAAGTGGTGAAACCTGGCTGATACAAATCAACAGGTAATTGGGATATTCTCATGGACTCACTCACAGCAGAAACCTTGGCAGCAGAAAAATGTTGAATTCTAAGTCCATGGCACTGGCTTCACAAAGCTTAATTTTTCATAGATGCAGAAAGAAAGGAAATTAGACCATGAGAGACTTCATATGCCCAGTAAACACACTTACTAGTGAAAGAGAGATTTATAAACATTCCAAAAGGAACCAAAGCAGAAAGCACCACCAAACTGCAGGACACATCTACCATATTTCCACAATGGGAGAGAGTTCCTACAGACTGTCACCATGAGCCAGGAAACCATGGCCAAGAACACTGAGCTCTGGCCCAGGTGAAAGGCAGCTGCACACTCTGGCACGTGCAAAGCCTGAGACTGGACTGGAGAAAGAATTCAGAGCCAAAACAGGCTGGTTTTACCCTAATGGATGTTATGGTCAGCTCTTATTGAGAAGCAGAGGGACAAAACTGCATGAGCTGTGCTATGCTCAGGGCCAGGGAGGTACAAGGTATAAAGAAGCAGTAGGAGGGCACAAGAACACCTCTCATGTACAAAACCACCAGCAAGTCTTGTCTCCAAGAACAAAGACTCCACCTTTTTCATCTCCCCACAGCCCAAACTCCAATGTGTTGATGAGGGGAGGCAGCCCCCCTGAGGCTCAGCTGGGCAGCAGGGATCTGGCATGGATTGTAAACCAAGATTTGTTGCTTGTCAACGATTCTGACATTATCCAGTACTTGCTTTGTAAATCCAAACCTGTCTCTGCAGAAACAGGCTCTTGTTTGCTTCAGTGAATGACAGCTTATGGTTTTTATCCACCTTTGTTTATTTACAATAGAGATCCTGACCATCAACTTCTCCTCATAATGGGAAAAAACCAACAAGACTTAAACTAACAGAACAACAGGCTTTGGACAAAAAGGGACCATGGTATTCACTGACAACAGAGATGGAGCAAGCTGCATTTCAAAGAGTAGCTGGTGTGACAAGAGACAGCACAGAGCGTGAGTGTTTTTCAGCTCTGACAGAGTAGAGACTTACAAAGGAAAAAAAACCACACAAAGTGTCTTTCCATACGTTATCAGAAAGAGTAAACATATTAGTGCTGCTAATTACAATTTCAAATAAAACAAACATCCCCAGGCAAAGTCCATTACTGTCACTGTTTTTCTAACTGCACAGAAAAAAAATGCATTTTGGGATTGAAGGGACAGGAAAGACAACATTCCCTCCTAGGACTGGGGAGCACAGGGCTCCACAAGAAACTGCTGCCTCCCACCAACCTGCTGAGTGTGGATGCTTCTAGGTGGCAGTGCTGGCAGGGCTGGAAAACAGAAGTCAGACCAATTTCCCAATCTGCTTTGAGACTTACTGCAATGGAAAACAGAAGCATGGAGATCCTGCTCCTCACTATCCCCACCTTTCCTTCAGGAGAGGAAGAAAAGGATTGGACACCTCAGTATCAGCCTTAGTGGAACTAAAAACAGAGTTCTCTTTTACTTAATTTCTCCTTCATGGGTGGGAGAAATCAAGTGCAAGCCTATACACTGACAAGTCAAGGTCTTTATTCATTACTTGTTTGGGAGACAAAGCATAGGAAAGTGTTTTTAGGAGACAGGACAAACATTCAATCACCTTTGGCTTAAAATAAGTGGAAAAGAATATGAGGGGAAAAGACTCAAGGAAACAAATAATATAACAGCCAGCGAAAACCAGAGCAAATCCATGTTTAAACAGGAGTGACAGATTCTAGCACCAACATTTGTATCAAATGCTTCATAAGCACATCAGGGAGTACATGCCCCTGCAAAGGTGATGGAGAATCTGCTGTGGGAGAGAGGGAGGTGAAGACAGGTCCGGGGGTCTCTGGGGTCCAGTGGAAGCTGCAAAAGCTGCCTGGGATGCTCATGCAAGTGCTGAACCAGTTCTGCTCTCAGATTGCACCCCTTGCCAAGGCTAGGCTCATTGGGTGCTGTGAAGTTTTAAACAGAACATGACTTGTCAAAGTCAGATTATAGTTAAATATTCTTTTCTTCTTCCCCTCTTCTTCCATAAAACCTTTCCCCTTGAGTAGGGGACAGGGTGAGAGAGAGAGAGAGAGAGAGAACTCACAACTGGAGCAGCCATGCCATGGAGTTTATGATTTCACATGGAACAGGCTTACTCAGGATTGCAGCTGTAACATCCAAACTCCTCCTCCTCCCTGGTAAAGTCTGAACACCAGCTTGATGCAGCTCAGGAGAGCAGAGAGGGCCATGCCTCAGAGCCATTTGGGGAACTGTTGCTTTGCTTTGTCCTAACAGCACAGGGATAAGATGTTCTCCTCACAGTCTCCTAAATCTGCCTTATTTCCACCTAATTCTGCACATGTACAAACAGGCTATTGAAATTTGAGGGGAATGAGAGGCCACATTTGTTACAGTACAACATCTCTGTGTTTGCAATTCATGGCCAAGGATGGTAAACTGTTTAAAGAAAAGGTTGCCAGCTGAAAGCCCCTGTAACAGCCTTAGTCCAAATCACTTCAGCCTCTTCTCACCTCTGACCTCTCCTTAGTAAAGTAACGCAGGCCCTCCTTTTACAGCCTTTTGCAAACTAAACACAGTAAGTGCCATAAAGGATAAGAATCATTATAACTATTATACTCCCTTGCTAATGTCCAGAGTACAGGTATTTATATTACATGGCCAAGAAAATGTAAATCATAAATGCCTGTGCAAAGACAACACAGATTTAGGGTTATGTAATTTACCCTCAGCTCCAGTTGCCTGCCTGAGGGAGAGTATGAGCAATTGGCACAGTACCTCAGGGCCACTGTGAAAAATATGCTGGAGAAGTTCTCCACCCACACACCCTCCCCTCCAATCTGATCCACTCCAAACTCTCTGCTTGGATCTATCACTTGCATGGCTATGGACAGGATGAATGAGAACAGAGAGTCAAGTGCTACCATTTCTTTGACAGAGAAATGTCTATATGACCTTAGGATGTAAAACCGCCTCAATTCAGATTAAAGATAAATTTCACATGCCTAGTTTTCAGAGGCTAGGTATTATGCCATTATGCTGTTTAATCATAGAACAGTGTGGGTTGAAAAGGATCTTAAAGCCCATTCAGCTCCAACTCACTGCCATGGGCAGGGACACCTTCCACTGTCCCAGGTTGCTCAGAGTCCATCCAGCCTGGCCTTGGACACTGCCAGGGATGAGGCAGCCACAGCTGCTCTGGGCAACCTGTGTCAATGCTCTGCCACCCTTCACAGGGAAGAAATTCTTCCATGTATCTAATCTACATTTCCCCTCTCTCACTTTGAGCCCAATATTCCTTGTCCCCTGACTCCAGTTCCTGATGAAGAATGCTTTCAGATAGTGGAGGGTTGCTATGAGGCCTCCACACAACCTTTTCCTCCCAAAAGTGAACAGCCCCAACTTTCTCAGCTTGTCTTCACTGGGAAAGTGCAGAAATGGTATCATAATCTCTATGTAGAATCTCATTTTCAGTCCTAATTTTCAGAGGATCTTTAAAGTCAGATTTACCATTCTACCGTATTTGTAGAAACATGCAGTTTTTCTAAGCACATGCTTGAAATACAGTAGATAAGCTGTAAATCAAACACCTCTAGGTGGGACTGTGCTCCTGCACATCCACCTCCCATAGCCTGGGAACTGCCCCTTTTCTGGAGAACCTCCTGAATTTCCTGCCCATTCTGCCTTTGAAGATAAGGACAGAGGCAGAACAACACCAAAAGGAGGAAAGCTGATCTGGAAGTGCAGCTCTCTCCTTTCTGGGACCTGCTGGGCTGTGTGTCCTGTGTAGATGGCTCTGCTCAAGCACCATGATTTCCCTCACGCTCCCACCTCCACAGGCTGTGCAGTGCTCTGTCCTCCCAGCCGGGCAGCAGCCTTTCCAAACACAACCCTATTATTTCCTGGGGTAAGGGGGACAGCTCATCCCATTTTCCATCAGGGATGAAAAGTAAAGGCTGCTGCTTATGCACCACACTTACCAGACCTTACATAACTGACAAAGGCTGCCCTGGCTCTGGCTGAAAGGGAGCTGCGAGAAATCATCTGGCTGGGAGGAATTATCTATTATAAATAAATCCCATGCGTGCACACAAAGAGCAGTTCTCACCCAGACTAAACACTTTTCTCCAAGCGAGGTGTCTGCTTTGTGCTCTGTGAACAGGAAAATCACATGTCCTGCACTTCAGACTGAAATGCTCCATAGTAAAGGAGACAGGATAATCACTTACTCCAACTATCACAGCCAAAGCCTTGAAAATTCACCCAATGGCTAAATTCATCTGTATTTCTGCCCATGCACTTGGACAGGAACAGAAGAGGGTTTTGCAAAGCACCTTTTACGCTGTCTGTGCTTCATTTGGAAGGGCTCATTCACAATGATTTATCCCACCACCATCCTGGAATTTGCCATACAGTGGTTTCTGCAGCACACAAGGATCCCATCCAGACGTGCATCCCACCTGGGCTGCCTATGAACTCTGAGGCATTGAACTCCTCTCAGTTCCACCACTGTGATTTTACCCAAGCAGCACCAGTTTGGCAGTGTCTACAGGAAGGAAATCCAACTGGGGACACAAATTCCTTCCTACAGCCACACTCCATGGCATCAGGTTTGAGTAGCTTGCTGCAAGCTCTTCCTGCAGGTTCAGCACCTTTCATAATTGTCCCATCATCTGCTAACTGGGGCCCCTACAAAGGGTACAACCCACTCCACAGGTGCAGAGATGCACTGAGGAAAGGCTAGATACAAAACAGTATGGCAAGGTTGCTATTTAAAATAGGCGTCGTTTAAGGAAAGAAAATCTTCATTGGGATCCACAAGACTGCACCAAATGCACACATTTCAGCACTCCATCAGCATGTCCCTCTCTCATGTGCCACCATTTTTACAACTCAAGGAGTCAGCATCCTGGAGAAGTGTTTTAAATAGGAGTCCAAAGAGTCCAAAGAGATTCACGGTATGGGGGAGAGGAGTTTTCAACACAGCCATGAGCCCTTCCATCTCCTCTGGGCACTTCTAAGCAAAGAAAACCTAAAAACAAGGACCTGAAACCTCACTCTAACTTTTCCTTGTGACCATGTAATCACAGGAAAAGGGAAGAGGTTCTCTGGACACAGCTTTGTCTATGCAAGCAACTTTCAGAAATTAGTCACAACGGCAACAGTGCTGTGATGGGAGCCATAAGGCCAAACTGTGCTGAGCAACCCTGAATCCAAGACCAGAGCTTCTGGTTAGCCAGGAGTTCTCTGTAGAGATGCCCTCAGGAAGAAAAGCTCCTTGGCAGGCAAAAGGAAAACTTTCCAAAAACTCAGACATTACACTGAATTTTGCTGTGATTGCCACTGCTCTAACTTTGCTAGCAACAAAACACACATTACACTGTTACCCATATCACATGAGTGTTTATCACTGTGTTTTAATCTCTGAATTTCCTGAAAAAAATATCCTAGAAACAATAAAACAATACTTACCATCACCCAAGGAGGAAAGGGAAATAGGACACATATTAGTATAAAAGGATATAATCTTTAAAACAAATGGCTTGACACATATAAAAACCATTTAGAAGCTTGAAAAAGTAACAGGGCTCAAGTCAATGCTCAAAACCATTTGGTTTCTATTCCTGTCCCCTCTCCTCTGGTGGAGGAGGCTTGCACTCCTGGCTATCAGTGTCTAGAAATGATGCAGACTCATTTCTAGACCACAGACACTTTGGAATTTCATCATATATATTGGATTCTTACCCCAAATTAACTTTTTGAAGTTGTTCATTTCCCTCTTGCTGATAAAGCAGCCACAAAAATGGTGCCTAATGTTACTTCTTTAAACTAATTTACACTTGATTTAAAGTAACTCCAATTGTCATCATAATTACCTTGTTTGATGAAGGTCATGCTAATTATTATTACACTTATTATAATCTTTAATTTTTCATTTCCTACAGTAGAGTGATGCCCTCATCTCTTTAAACACACTCGGGGATTTGCAGCCATAATTTCCCCTCACCTTCTCTAAAATGCAATTCTACTGTCATTTTCAACATATTGGTCAGCTCAGGGATCAGAAGAGAAACAGGCTATTGAATTAAATTAAAAAACTGAAATTAAATTGAAAAACTGTCTGAAGTTGTACTGCCAGGAGATGAATCCAAGAGATGCTGCTGCTCCTGGGGTTATGTTATGGGTATTCCCTTCCTTGTAAATCAGGTACCCTACGAACAGTTGCTGCTAAAGGGATTGAAATATTTGATGGTGTCACGAAGTCCATTTTCCAACCCAAGCACCCTAAGCTCCTTGTATATTTTTTTAAGTGGGGAAAGAGTAATGGAAAGTCCTCAACAAGAATAGAATGAGAAGAGTTTACTAGGGGAAAGAAGAAACAGCAGCTGGAGGGGTACAGTGACTCTTCTTCTTAGCTGTTTGCTGGGAGATTCCCTCTTTTAGAATCCTCCAGCATGGAAGGAAGCAGAAGGAAGCTTTGGCTGGTCTCTGGCACCTTTTGCCCTGCTGCTGCTCCCACATCCCATTGATTTGTTCCCTGTGCAGCAGATGCCAGTCAGGTAAAAATAGAATATTTATCTCTGTGAGGCTTTATCTGGAAAATCTCATCAAACTCAGCCTTTCAGTAGGTGGCAAGGAAAAAGCAGCTTCTCTCTCAAAAGGAACATCTCCATACAGGATTTGGCTTTCTCTCTACCACATCCTCAGAAAATGTTGGGGTTTTGTGACCCTTATGGCCTGGAAAGATTTGCAATTCAGTTGCATGGACCAGATTCAATGCAGCAGCTGTTTCACTTTGTCCAAATGGTGTAAAAAACCGAAAATACAAATGAGTTACACTGATTCTACTTCATCATCACATTATATTAACGGAGAAACAAAATTCAGTTTGGAGGAGAGATATGCAATGGAAAGGGTGGGGGAAAGAATGGCTCAATAGCAGAATTGATAAAGTGTGTCTGGGGGAGGCTTTCTTGTTGACTAAAACATTTTTTTCAGTCTGAAAAATTTTCATTTTATTTTCACTTTCTCAAAACTTTTTGCCCAGTTTCAATTTAAAAAAAAATGTGGCTTTTCTTCACACGAAAATGTTTCATTTTAAAAATCCTTCCAAATGATTTTTTTTGCCTCTTAAGCAATTCTTATATCTCAGCCTAAGAAAAAAAAAAAAACAGTGTTAGGCTACACCCATAATCAGAAATGTTTGTAACAATTCTGAAATGTGTAACCTGGATTCCTTAGAGCTTGTATCTTGTTAAACAAGGAAGAAACATTAGAGAAGAAGTGTCCTGGGATAAGTCTGAAATACAAAAACTGTCATTGCCACAGAACCATTGGGCCGGCGGGGATGGAATTAACCATTAAGTGAATATTACTCACAACGTTTTTATTAGGCTGGCTATTTCTTTGTGCCCAGGGAGAGCCAGGACATACAACCAGTAGGGGAGATTTCCATGTCTTCTGAAATATATAAGGCAGGACCTGAACTAAAATCTCCCAGCACTGCTGGCAGCAACAACAGCTATTTATTTTTTTTTCTGTAATATTTAACAAGAAGGTGTCCAAGTAACCAAAAGCAGATGACAAGATGAAGATGTGAGTGGCTGGAAATAGCAAGGATCAGGAAATTGGCAACCACAGCATCTGAGGCAGCAGTCTTTATAAAGTGTTGGGAAATGAGGATGTAATGTCAGAGTTTATGGAATTACAATGCTCATTGCACACACTCAGCCCTTTCACAGCAATCTCCATATAAAAGGTGTCAACCACAGACTTAATTTTTAAGAGGACTCGATCATGGATCATGCTATTAATTTACATTTTTCCAAAGACTTATGCCCTGAAGAAAAGCACTGGGACCAACAGAGCCCAAAAGCAAACACCTTCCTCCCTTCCCCGAGGCTACCTCAGAACTACTGCAGCAATAAGTGCTGCTGCAGCCTAAGCAGAACTCCCTGCCTGTCACACCCTCCTCCCAGCTTTATCTTCCAACTGCTCACATGGCACAAGTGCTATTTTATTACCTCACGGCTGCCTTGAGCTAAAAAAGACCAAGAATGGCTGCACAGATCAGCCTTGCCTGGATCCTGGCTGCATCAAAACTCAGCCTGCCTGGTCCCAAAGGATTTCCACATTACATGGGGCTCTGTCCCCCTTAATGGTGTCCCCATGCTGACAGAGGCACGTGCCACCTCACCCAAGAGCATCCCAGTAAGTGAAGGAAGACCTACCTCTGCTAATATCTCCAAAAGCAGGCAAAAAAAGAAAGGAAACTCCAAGAAAGATGGAGAGTTTGCAAGCACCTGGAGCGATGGGACAATGAGGAATAGCTTCACATAGAGAGAGAGCAGGGTTAGATGGGATATTAGGAAAGGTTCTCGACTGTGAGGGTGGTGAAGCACTGGCACAGGTTGCCCTGAGAAGCTGTGCCCCATCCCTGACAGTGTCCAAGGCCACTTTGGACAGGGCTTGCAGCAATCTGGGGTGGTGGAAGGTGTCCCTGCCCGTGGATCTGGACGGGCTTTGAAGTCCCTTCCCACCCAAACCATGCCAGGATTCCACAGCTGGGTCAGACAGCACCACAAGAGCCCTGTGTGGTTCCATTGGGCTGCCCACTGCTGGAACAGCCCTTACAGACCCTACATAAAACACCACTGTCCGTATTTACACACACAGATCGGACACTGCCTGAGACACAACCCCGGATTGCCTCTTCTCAGCCACAGGGGATTTAACTGAGGGCAGTACCCACAAACAGCCCAACCCTGCAGCAGCTGAACTGAGAGCCCCAGGGCAGATCTGGGGGTGTCAGCCCTGCTGGGACCAGGGACACAGCACTCATCAGCCCCCAGGGCACAGATCACAGCCCACCAGAAAGGACACAGATCCCAAGCAATTGCTTTAAGGGCAAATAATTTAAGAGATCACGTAATGCCTTGGCTGCTATTTTTTAATGCCAGTGTTACTTCATTCATTTGCATTTTCAAAGCAATACATTCCTATTTAATGAATTACCAGATATTTCTCATCAAAATGAGTAAAGAAATTACAGTAGAGATTTTTTCTTTATTATCTTATGGGGTTGGCAATATCAGAAGAGATAATGCAATGTCCCCTGGCACCATAAAATATTCAGCATTGTGAATAAAGTTACTGATAAAAGAGCAGCAGAAAGCAGCATTTTATTAGGGCCCAGTGCTTTAAAAAGGCATGCCTTTAATGGATTTAATTTAAAAATTAAATCACATTTGAATCGTTTGATTACTGTTTAATAACAATACATAATTCATATACTTAAAAAAATCAGATTCTGCTCTCTATGGCTATATATATAAAAGAGAAGAATTAGTGATTAGAAATTGTCCCCTCCAACCAGCCAATTCTGACACTTCATCCTGGAGTTCCTTTCTCAAATTGCATCAAGGAGCAAGTCAGTCCTGGGCAAGCAGAAAGTCACAAAAATTGAAGGATGCTTTAAAACTGCTCTGTTTCCCTCCCACTCATTCTTTACATCAAATTCATCTGATGACCACAAATGTGATATTTTAACCTATACTGAAATGAATTCTCATTTTTGGTTTTTTTTTGGGGGGTACAGGAAAGATGAGCAGGTGATGGGAAAAAGAAATATTTGGCACTCAAAGTAGACCAAGATGTTCACCCCTTGGTTCCTGTTTCCCAGAGGTAAGGAAGTGTCAG
Organism: Prinia subflava; assembly: GCF_021018805.1. NCBI lineage: Eukaryota > Metazoa > Chordata > Aves > Passeriformes > Cisticolidae > Prinia > Prinia subflava. The sequence goes on along the minus strand of NC_086250.1, from coordinate 12,524,755 downwards.
GCTTGTTTCTAACAGCCACCACAAGATTCCTTCACATCCCTTCAAAGGACAATTTGTACTCCTACATTATATTTAAAGCCAAGCCAAAGCAGAGTGCTGTGTGAAGCGTTTTTTCTAATAAAATATCATATAAAGTTTTGAAGTACCACCACCTTAAACAGAAAATAAACCCTGGATTTTTTCTTTTCCTTCTACCTAAAGTCTGTCTCCATTTTTCTTGCATTTCTAAAACTGAACAAGCAAAAAAATGGAGTGGTGGGAAAAGGAAGAGAAAAATATGATAAAAATAAGAAGCTTGGTGTGTGCGGAAGAAAATTTTTTAAAAATCCGGCTGGTTTCTAATGAAAAAAAAATTTGAAAACCCCTCATGAATGTTTTTGCTGGGAGGGATGATGATACACCCCCTCATTTAATCCCAGCAAACAAAAGCTGAGCCAGAGTTATCTGGATTAAAAGAGACTAATTAAATTTTCTTTTGGACAGACATCACTGTCTTAATCTCCCCACCTGCAAGCTTAAGCAATGCTTCACCTTTTAGAGGTAAAACCTGTACAGAACTCCAGAGCTCCCAGCAAAGGGAACAGCTCTCCAAACCACATGATGCAGAAGCAGCTCTGCCTCCAGGCACTCCACAATAATATTGTTAAATATTAGCCAGCCAGGATTGTATAAAACGTCACATATTTCCTCTCCCCAAACTGAACTAAGCCATACGTAATTCTACAACTCTACATACAACTTGCTTCTCCTGCAGATGAACTGAAAGGGTTGGTCTATGATCAGACCAGCTGCCCCACAGTTAAATCTGTCCAGAGAAGTGCATAAACCTGTGGGGAAAAGCTGTCCCACAAAATAAAAACACGTGCAACGAGCATTACTCAGCAGGCTGTCAAATCACAACAAATGCTTGGGAAGGGTTTTAATTTAATCCACTTCTTGTAAACACAGGCAGGCATTGAAAACACTGTAAACTCAAACAATGAAATTTAAACCAAGTCTTTGACTGAAGGAGCTTCAGGCCACTGGGGATATTTCAAGACTAAGGTCACCCACTCTCTTCAGCTTTTACAGTTGCTTGGTCTGCACATGTTTAATCACATTTCTGGAAAAACTGAAAAGCACTAAATGGGATTATACACTATGCACTGCAGACTTTCTTTCCCCTCCCTCCACAGAAAACAACTTCTAGACTTCAGCAGATGTGGGCTAATTTATGCCACTCAGGGTTCAGACTTTTCATACTTCTCTACCCAGAACTCAGCTGTACATTTAGAGAAGCTTTGTGCCATGTTATAAACTCTTTAATTATTCTAAGTTTCTGATGTAGGCTCCTTATACTCTCTACTTGGGAACATTTTTATGAAGGAAATATCGTTTTACCTGGCTCCATATGATATTTAATTCTGCTTCTCAAATATCAGTAATCTCATAAAGACACACTGCTCGTAAGTGTTCCCTCCTCTCGCTTAATTAATTTTTAATGCTCAAAAAAATGCAGTTTTCAAAGAAGCCAATTAAAATGATTCATCCAAAAAAAAAAAAATCCCAGCAAATGCCCTTTCAGGATGACTCAACTGCTTGTATTTATCATATTTGCTCAAGTCAATGAGGGGAAACTATTTTTGAAGCTGGAAGACAGAGTTACGAAACAGAAAGGGGATTTATAACAAATCAGCCACGTTGCTCAGCATTTTTTGATCCAGGAGAAAGTAGCCAAGGCGTGACATCCAAATCACAAAGAAAGCTGAGGGATCTCTGAGGAGGCAATAAGTAAGGACATAGATATGCAGGAGCCACAAGAGTGAGATGGGGGCAAAGGGATTTACCAGTGTTTTGATACTCAGGCAAGCTGAGATCAGGAAGTTTTCCTCATATGTCCATCCTTATTAACCTTTTCCATAGGCCCTCTGGGATAGATGCTCACACTGACTCCAACTCTGCCTGAGACACTGCAAAGTCAAGTCCCTCTTGGGTCTGAAGCCTTGTTTTTCCTTCAAGGGCAAAAAAAGCTTGATTTAGGGAGTTCTTTGGTTGTGTCTTTCTTCTGCTTGCCATTTATTTCGTCCCTCCTCTCCCTCCTTATTAATTTTTAAAAATAGGGTTGTCTGCTTGCACAGTTTCACAGTTAAGTGTAGCTAATGAAGTGTGTGATGAGGGTGGATTTGATGAAGGGTTCCTTGAAGGTCAGCTAAAGATGCTCCATATAAAAGAACTCTGCACCCATGTGAATCCCTATAAAGTTAATCCAAGCAAACAGAGGTAGTTCTAAAAAGCCAGACCTTGGCCAAAATCACGTGGTTGCACTGATCCAGTGCCAGCTTCAGGCAAAGCTTCCACCTACTGCTTGACCAAACCCAGTTCTGGCATTTTCACCTTGGCTCCTTAAACACTCATCCCCTCAGTCTTCAAGGGGATACCCAGAACAGAACTGAGAACAACCCGAAAAGCTGTCCTACATCCAGCCTACATACAGCCACTTGCATCCTTATATTTAATGGAGAACAACTGCATTTTTATAGACTCCTTTGGAACAGGAGGTTACCAAAAATCACTAGTGAAATCTTTTATTTGCAGTGGACTTGTGATGTTAGAATAAAATTACAGAAATTTACAGAAAATTACAGCACTACCTCTTCATAAAGAGGAAGCCCTAATAGGTTTATGTAATTCCCCAAAGAAAATAGGTAAAAATAGCTTAATGAGAAACGAGTGACAGACACCAAAGGAAGGGTCACCTTCAAGATAATGATTGGGACTGGCAGAGTCATCACAGCCTCAGTGAAAGAGTGAACATCCTTTGGTAGTGGAAAGCTAAAACACCTCACATGATGTCAATTCTTATGTTTTGAGCAAGCCAGCAAAGCATGCTCCCCAATAATTTACACCTAATAGCAATAAGTAGATTATAGCACTTGACTAAACAGGACAAAATATAATGAAATGCTAAAAAGAACTTGCTGGAGACAGGAAAAAAAATCCAGATTTGTTTAGGAGAAAACAGTGTTCTTTTCCATTACCTCAATGGGAAAGTGCAGCTAAGAAGATTCTATATACAGAAAGCTGAAAAAAAGTCCATTGCACAATGATGAAAGCATCCAAAGTCTCTTGACTTATTAAAAAAATGTATCACTGCTAAGTTCTTCCAGAGCAACGTGCAGCAGATCTAGTTCCAAGGCCTTAGTGAAGATAACTTCTCACCTTTTCATCATTTTAAATAAGAATATCAAGTTAGTAAAGGTTGGAAAATTTGTTTGGTTACTATACACAACCATGGCAAAGTCTTCCAAGATTTGGCATATGGCTAACAAACTTTTTGACCCTTAGTTTGCTTGATAACAACTTTTAGAAGAAGAAAGAATTTTATACTTAGCACATATTCAGGTGCAGAGGCTGGGTCTAGGCCTATGCCAACGAGGTGAATATAAGTCCTATTTTGCACAGCAAGTGTTGTTAGTAAGCATTAAATTAGCCTCTTAATTAATCAATTAGTTTAATTGCGGTATGGATGTCAAATATCTTGTTGTTCATTAATATTCTACTCTTTAAATAAGCATCACTGTAAGGAAAGTAGAATTCACTGGGGCACTGGAGTCATCAGAAGTATTTTCTAAATATAGATATAGCTGCCACCTAAGTGGCCAAATGCCTGCATCAGTTCCAGCAGCATGATCCAAGATAGATCTGTAAGCTAAATTTAGAAACAGTGAAAAGAAAGAATAGGAATGAGTAGGCTGCAATAAAAGTGGAAAGGGAAAGCAGCACAGCCATCCTTGAGGTGTGCAGTTCTCCTATAGTTCACTGAAATGGATGTGTCAGGGAGGGGACCAGGTATGCAGTGATGTTTTATAAGTCATGTATTCTCAAAGAAACCCCCTTATAATGCACATCTATATAATGGGTGCTTACATACACAGGAAATATCCTCAGCAGCTGGACTTGAATGATCTTTGTGGGTCCCTTCCCAACTCAGTCTATTCTATGATCACCTCATTTTTAGTTCCTCTCAGATCTAAAGGATAACACAGGAAATACAGAAGTGACAAAACTCACAAGTCCTCTGCAGTTTTGTAGGTCTAGGAGAATTGAAGTGTAGATTTTTTCCTCTACAGTGTTGGCAATAGTGCCAGGATGGGAGCAGAGTCACCCACCTGGAAAAAAACCAGGACATTTTTTCCTCTTATCCCAAGCTATTTGTTATGGTGGAGTTGCATTAAAACAAATCCAGAGGTATTTCAGGAGGGCCAGAGAGGATGAGGAGGAAACAGCCACCCTGTGATACATCATCAGCACAAACCAGCTGTGAACTAGGCTGGAAACCCGGGATGTGCTTGTGGGATCTCATCAGTAACTGGCAGGCAAAAAGGACAACACATTTCTCAGCAGTTTATACCCAAGTGCTTGTAATCTCTCTAGCTGTATACATATTTAGCCTTCTAGTGGAAATTAGGAAGTGCAGAAAGCTCCTATAATACTGATCCCAATGCTTCACCAGAGTACAAAATCCTAGGAAACCACTTGTGACAAATTGAGAGCTCAGGTACAGAGCAGCAGAGGCTGCCAATAACAGCACGCCACAGGAAGATAAGAGCCCCTGAGTATCTCCAGAGATTCCTCACTCCCACACTTGAGCATTCCTGTGCACGTTGCCCACATGCCAGGAAGCTGTTTATTGTCCCTGTCACACAAGAAGTTGGCAGAAGTACCTCACAGCCTTTGGCAGTCTGAAAATCCCTCCTTTGAACAAGAGTTGAGAGCAAGAATTCAGCTGAAACCTTGAAAGGATGAGAATTGTTTCATTAATACTGGGTCTGAATTTCCAAGTTAGTTCCAAACCTGAATATTCCACTCTACTCATGCTGAGAGGGCTTGGATTTCACGTTTCAAAGTCCAATTAGAAAACATGTTTGCTCTTCCCACAAAATACCTGTCTCTCTTTGAGACTGTACTTTTGTGGCCTCTGGCAAGAGGGGAGGAAAAAGGGAATATGGATATAAAGGGAACACCTTTTCAATTTCACAGATTCAAGCACTGAAGTATTTTGTTCTGAGTAAAAGTTGGATATTATCTTTTCCTATGATGTACACAGTAGAGTCATGTTAGGTCTCTCAAAGTCAGTCAGCTCCCAACACACATTTGTTTTTGAGAGAAGCAGCAGAGAAATCAGAGGATCAGAATTCCAGTGATGCAGATACACTGCTTTACAAAACCGAGCATCAGGCAAGGTGAGAAACAACTGGTGTCACACACAAACCTCTGACTGCTTACAGAACTACTCATGCCTTTCTGGCCCAGTGTTAAAATTCAGAACCAGGTGCCAGTCTTAAACTCACCAACCTTTCCCCACCTGGCTCAATGGACACTTTTTCCACTTTGTATTATCTCAGCGATCATCCACAGACACCTGTGCAAGAGCTGGTTTTTATCCATCAAGATGCAGCAGTTGGTCTCCATATATATTTCATTCACAAATTCATTGTGCACACATATATCACCCAATTAATGGAGCAGCATTGGATAATCTTTAAGGTCCCCTCCAATCCAAACCATTCTCTGACTCTGCAATTCTAAGTGCAGTTTTCTTTCACAGTCTGCTGACAAGGTTCTGTAGCTCTGGTACAGGAACCGTGATCAAGAGCTTGAAGCAAGCTCCACAAAAATCATCTGTGGAAAATTCCCTGTGACACTGGAGCCCATGGGCTGCTCTGGGCTCAGCCCTTATCAAAGACATCCCCATGGTGCTACACAAACAACACACAACTGTATGGACAGCAGCCTGGTTACTAACAGAAAGCACAGAGAAATGCTGCTGGGATTAACACAGCACAGGATAAAAGCCAGCTCCATTTCCTATCAAACCCTGATGCTATTTTGGATGACCCCTCTGACAGTAGCTCTCCATTTCACAAGCCAGCAGCAGATGACTGCTTGCAGCACAGTGCTGACTTGCTTCCTCACACACAGCACCCAGCCACAACAGGAAAAATCCCAGCATGACCAGACATGTCAGCAGCTCTGGGGACACAACACATTTCAGGACCTGTCCTAGTGCACACTTGTCCAGTCAGATTTGCTCAGTCAGCTCTGTAGACTCAAAGGAAATCCTCCAAAACACTCATCATCCCCTCCTGGCACTCTGCAGTGCAGTGCCTTTCATCTTGCTTTGGGCCAAGGTGTCAGTCCCCACATGGACAGTCAGTACAGCAGTGTCCAGGAGCTTCCTATCCCTCAATAAAGGGCTCACCTGCAGCACCAAGCACACCCTCAGCTGCCAGGGTGACTGCAGGAAGAGGTCTTTGTTTCAGTGGATCAGCTGGCATGTGCCCAAACTCCAACATTCAGCAGCACCATTTTCCTGTGGTGAAGCACCTGTAGATCCCAAAGTGCACAAAAGGGACACCCTTCCCAGTTACTGAGGCATGGGCCAGGGGAATGCCTGAAATTAGACCTCAGATATCCCATCCCTCCTCCAACAACCAAGTATTACCTCCTCTTCATCTCTCACTTACTGAAAGTAGGCACAGAAACATTTATGAGTGTGTGTATAGAGGCTCTGCGAAACAAAAAAATAATTAATGTGGTGTGTTCCTCTTGGCTCTGTATTTTGCTTACGTATGTCTCTTCTTTATCTCTGATCTACAGATGCTCAGGACAGACAAGCTAATAGGGGAACTGTCTCCAAACTAATCCTGAGCTATCAAGATACACCACACAGAAAGACTTGCAAGCTGCAGAAGAAACTGCGCTAAGAAAGCAGGACTGTCCACAGAGGGGGCAAAAGTTGTCTCCATTTTGGTTACAGCTTCAGCATCTGCTTTAGAGGGCAGGGAACAAATTCTTCCTAGTGCCAAAACCCTCAAGAAGATAAAACCTGCACTGCTGGCTTTTGTTTCCCCTTTTAGATCAACTGTTTCAATGCTCCTTATTTAAATACATTAAAGTAGGAAAAAAAGGTGAGGTTTCAAATAGAACTGAACGAACAAAGCATACAGCAGCCCCTGTAATCCCTCCTGCTGGAACTGCAATTTCTTTTTGTAGGAGAGAACTGTGTGCATGTGTTCCTGCCCGAGCTATGCTGGCTGTCCTCACTTACAGACCTTGGCACAGCACTTCCAAAGGAAAACTGAAATAAAACAAAAGTGCTCTGGCCTCTTGGTCCCCTAGGTTCTGTTGGCTGGCAGGATCACTTAGAGATGCTGCTGGAAGGCAGCAGGCTTGGCACTGCCCTCCCATACTGTCCCCCAGCTTGTCAGGGGGACATGCTCATGGCAGCTCTCCACGACATCCCAGCACAGAGTTCCTTGGAAAGGGTTTTCCTGTTCGTATATCCAAATAGAGCCTTACACTGCTGCTTCTTCTAGAAATAAAGTGTTGAAGTAATAATTTATTAAATGTATCACACACACAATTATAGCTGTGTTGCCTGACCCCACAAGCTATGGGGGGCAGGGGGGAGAGAATAAAATAAAATCTCATTCTTTTCTTGGGAACAAGGAAAAGGTCAGTTGTCGTATCAAATTTCATCCCTTAACAATACGCTTGTTTCCCTCAAGGAAATTTCTAATTGTTCCTCAATAATTTCAATCTTTGGCTTCTGCAGCATTACTGAGTAATTATGCTGTAAATTTTAGGAGCTCCTTCAGGGAAGAGCCCCTAGTTTGCTCTGAAGAAATCCTGAGCAACCCAAAGAAGAAGAGACTCCTATAATGCATCATTTGTCATTGAAATGCATGACAAACACCAGACCGGCTGTGAAGACAACACACGTGCAATGACACTACTGCCACTTGGGATGCTTCCCTCACAGCACAGGGAAAGGTTTGGATGATATATTGGTTAACAAAAGTCATCATTTCTAGACAAAAGTCCCTTGATATCAAACTGTTGGTTTTCTTTATTGGGTCTCTGGCTCCATAAGTTGATCTTCTCCCTTGCACATCTGCACTGACACTCCAGAGAGCCTGAACTCTGCAACCAAACCAAAGGAGAACTCACGAGCTGAGCAGCCACAAAGCAGCACGCCTCCTCCTCATCTCTTCTGTCTTTTTAGAGAGGGAGAATTCAGAGTTACTGCGTATCTCTGCCAGAGCAGTGCCAGAGCCTTATCTCAGTTAAGAGCCAGCACTCACAAAGCAAAGTCAAGAACTCATTCCACAAATAGCCACACACTCAAGGGCTCCACTTCAGGGGAACATCACAAGCTGGGCTAAAGAGTAAAATTACTCAAGGGCTGAGCTATGGGAACAACTGTGTACAAGGCAAGAGTCTACAAGATGTAGCCTAATGCCTAATAAGATATCACAGCAAGTTCCATCTGTTATTTTGCAGGCACTGTACTGCAGAAATCTATTTCCCATTAAATTCAAAATTGTAAATAGGAGAAAATAACCTTTTTAAAAGCAGAATAAGACTCCTGTGCTTGCCTATCACAAGGATGCAACAGAGAGGTGTATGATCTGCAAAACTGTTGATTAATTTTGCCAAGTAGTCAACTTTAATTATAGGACAGCCTGAAGGCTAATATCAAATCCTTACTGTGGAGACTCTGGATAATCACAGGCTGTGTTCTAGGAGTTCTGCCTCTGCAGCAATGGGGACAGGAGGCCATTTGAATGCCTCTTCTTTACACCTAGTTCACACCTATTTCACTGCCACGTAGGAAGTTCAGGGCTGCTGAACCTTCTGCGTTTCTCCTGCCTCCCTTCTGCCCTTCCACAGCTGCACCCTTGCTCTTTGGGGCAGCTCCCGAGGCTGGGCAGATGCAGGGAGCAGAGAAGCTGGGTGGGAAGAGGTTAAACAGCACCCAAAGCTGGGGCTGAGGAGCTGGGTGGGAAGAGGTTAAACAGCACCCAAAGCTGGGGCTGCGCACACAATCCGCGTTTGCTGCCAGCCCACTCCCCAGTGCCCACACTGATGCCTCCAGAAATTGCCTCCTTTCAACTGAATGATTTGACATTTATGCTAAATATGTGCTTGCCTTACCTGTAGGCATTTTCTGGTACACAGAAAGTTTTCCTCTTTGGAAAAGGCAGACTGGCCTTGTTCCAACTCAGCATGCCCTGCTCCTCAGCCCCACTGCCGCTGCACATGGACAACACACGTCACAGGGACCTTGAATGTCAGTGCACATCTTACATAAGGACTTTCAGGCAAATTTATGATTAAAAGTAGATATTCAAGCAGAAGATGAATCTATTACGTCCTCAGGCTCCTTAAGTCATGATCCATATTTATAATGCAAGGCTAAGGCTTCTGTTGAATAATTACATCTTTTCCCTGCCCATTCTTCCCTCCCATCCCCATATGTACACACTCACCACAAATGCATATATAACATTTAAAGTGAGCAATTATTCAACCCAAAGGCAGAATACCCTTGAGTATGTGCATGCTGGAGAGGGAGCTTAATTCTGTAATTGTCATGCAAGGTCTGCAGTAGCAAACCTCGTTGAGATTGAAACACCTTACTCAGCACCAATAAAGGTGAGAACAGCATATTCCAGAGGGGCTGGAGCACACCATGGCTAACAAATCCCAGGACCGTAGTAGGCACAATCATTCCAACTCCAGGTAAATATTTTCCTTCCAAGCAGAGGTGTCTGATTTGAAGTTCCTGATTTCTTACTTGGTCAGTTCTTCAGACCAGAGGTGATGCTTTAAAAATGAATGTAAGGCGCTTCAAAACATTTGACAGCCATTGAATTCTGAAATCATACAAAACCCAACAGTATCACAGATATTGCTTTTCAGCTAAGGTTGATCTCCCCTCTCTTATTTGAGGTCATCTTTCTCAGCAACAAGCACAGCCACTGGATGACTCAAAGCCAGAAACTTGGTTAAAAAGAGCATTTTGACCAGTATCCTAGAAACACAAGCCCATATTTCTTCATGCACCCTTCTCAGGACAGCAGATTTCATTACAGAAGAGGGAGAGTACAGGTATCCTTAAAAAGGATTCCACACAACCAGACAAGAACTGCATTCAATACAGCTGAGAAATGCAGCTTTTACACACAAGTACATGCTTATGCAGGCACTTCTAATTCATCAGAAAGCCAGAAGATTTTTCACTAAACTGAACACTCTCCATCTTCAGTAATCCAGTTCTGGAAGTGGAAATGCTGTCAGCAGCCTCGAAGTAATGTGCTGCAAACAAAAATGTTTCTTGACAGACTCCCATCTTGCCAAAAACTTTATTAAAAAATTCCTAGCAGGTCTCATCACTCTTTGTGCCTCCCCTAAAATTTGCCCTCCAATACACAAAAGGAACAGCAAGTGCTGGGAGCCTGCACACAGCATGGTCTCATGGGATCCACTAAACCAAGAACAACTTCCATGGCAAATTTATCACCACAGACCTAGTCCCAGATAATCAGTGTCAATGAAATGAATTTAGCTAACTGGGATTCCTCCCATGATGTTATTTTAAAATCCAAATCCCTTAGTCAGGCAGAAATATAAATCACAGTGACACTGGTCCACTGAAGAAGAAAGTCACAGCTGCAACAATGGGTGTCACATATTCTGGGGGCTGGCAGAGCCAGACAAGAACACTACCCATGGAGCAGAGTATTTGAAAATTAAACTCGTCAGCTCTGAGCAGGTCACTGAGACATCAGTCAAAGCAGAGGTATAGGAAATACAAGTGATATTACATTGCCAGGCAGTAAGGGTGGGGGATTGTGCACAGGGATGGGCAGAGCATTGTTGAAGAAGCTACTGACTTCTTGCTTTATTCATATCATCCCTCAAAAAGACAAATGGAAAATAACTCCTGCCTTGTCTTCATTGCTCACGGCTTAGCAGAATCAGTGATTTGTCTTTCTTCTTTTTCCCATCCACCTCCAAGAGAGATAAAAATCGTTACCTCCTTTCATAAAGAATTTCACCACATGCCCTGATCAAGAAGCAGGGTGTAACCAAGCTCCCCCTGAGTTGTCCTCCCACCTCTCTTGTCCACAAAGAGAAGAGCAGAGAACCAGAAAGACTTATTGGTCTCGACCTGCAACAAATTAGCTCAGCTCTGTAGCAGATAAAGGAAGTCAAGGCTACACCAGCAGTCTCTGAAGAGAAAGAGACACACACACAAAAAGGTATTCCTGAGGTTATAGTCTAATCCCCCCAAAAAAGATTTTTTGTTAATTCAGAATAGTTCCAGTAATCCATCCAAACATTTGTGTCTGCCAGTAGAGCATGCAAGTCACAAAGAGAGGTCGAGCTGCTGAATTCTCACAGGGTAGTTAGGCCCCCAGAACTTTTAGTTCCTCACCAGTAGAATTCCTATTAACACAGATGGATGGCAACATCCAGAATGGATGTATTGACTTGCTCTGTAATACAAACACTACTGTGAGGTCTGTCCTGCATCACTTTTTAGCATACTGCAGCATCTCACTCCAGTGATGTCTCATTTCTACCACTCACTCCAAGTGCAGCAGCAGAACTCTGTTTCTAAGCACAATTTAGAAGAAAAACAGCACAAAAAATAAGAATTTTCCTAACTCAGGCTAAATTTCTGGGTTATTGTGATGCATTTTGCTGCTGGAAAAAGAAACCCACAACAAGGCACAGGCACTGAATTCCAGTGACATGTGTCCTCTTGTTTAGTCCTAAAGAGGGTTGCATTTGTCATCTCATGGCACACAGGACATGTGTGTGCATTTCACTCGTTCTGGCAGCCACTCAGAGTTTTATGTTGCAGGACTCCTTGCTGCTGTGCCTCATTGCTAGAGCATCATGTAAGCCTGGTCTTTATTTGGAGTGGCAGGTACAGGAAGCAGTCCTGCTGAGATACAGGAGAACATCTGCATCTGAGGCTTGCTCCTGCTTTGTCATTATGAATATATAATATCACCGTCCTGGGAAGGGAGGAGGCCAGAGCACCCTTGCAAGTGTGTTTGATGGGGTGGTAAATCTTGCCTATAACAATAATTAAGAAGCTGATGTACTTATGACACACTAATAATAATTTTTGGAGATGGTTTAGCATTCAAGAAAGGTCAGATGAGGTGGGGTAGAAGCTCACCTTAAAAAGCCAAGGGGTGACACCTAAGATGCACTGTGCCAAACTGAACAAAGCAACTCCAAATCATTTCTTAACTGCATCCAGACTCCCATGACAAAACCATTAGCAATGACTGTGGACTCATTCTTGCCAAGGGGCTTGTCTGAGCATCCCACTGCTCACAAACCAGCTCCGTGTCCACAACCAGGTTCACTGTCTGCCACTGGCTTGCCTGGCTGAAATCTCCAGGACAGTCCTCAAAGAAGAGAAGATTTACCCTTGGTAAAGCCCTGGGCACCCCCAAAGAGGAGCTTCTCTTCAGAGTGCCACTGCTTTTTCCATCTGCTCCTGGGATCCCTGGTGCAACCATGAATCTGCTTTGCTCTCCCACCCTCAACCTGGTGCAGGTCTGTTCACATCAAATGCCAGCCTGGGGGCTGAAAATGCCTCTGGCAGAGGCTCCAGGGGCTGCCGGCACCTTTGGTGTCATTGGGGTGACTCTGCTGCTCTCTGGGGCTCACACAGGCTTTACAGGAGCATGCAGAGGTACACACCCAGAATGATGCCTCACAAGAGTGAAGGTGTACAGAGAATTTACACAACAGTCACCAGAACTCACATCAGCCATCAACTCCTCACATACACTGGGAACTGTCACACCACAAAACCACTGTGGCTCTCTGCCACCAGGAGCCAAACCTAGGGCAGGGAAACACGCACAGAGCAGCACAGAGAGCTCACACACACCAAGCCCCCCAGAGAAGTGCCTACCAAGTCTACCAAACATCCACATCCTAAAGGAAAGCCTATGACCATTGCATGGACTGTTTGACTTCAGCATCCAAAATACAAACTTAAGTGAAAATAAATTTAAAAAGTCACAAATGTGCTACAAAAGTTTCAGCACCTTCTATATTAGCTTATATTTAGTAAAGGCAAACTAGCTCAGCTACATTAGAAACAAAGCTCCAAAAACCAGCCTGGGATTTAAGTATTACAACCTACTTTTACTCATGAAACACCCAGTCCTCTTCTGGCTGATTAGAGTAACAGAATACCCTGAGAAAGGCTGCTTTTGTATTTCCCGGACTTGATGGAGTCAAAATAATTTCAGAAGTTTTACTGGGATTTCATGCTTCTTCATTAAGTAAGGAGGAGAAACGCCTGTTAAAAAAAAAGCCCCAGCTACAAAGGAGATGAAACTCCAGTTAAAAAAAAATCCCAAATTTTTCCCAGCTACCAACACCCAAGTTATTATTTCAATACTTACATTAAACCATACAAACTGTATTTTGCTTTAAAAGCCTTCTGTTTTTGCCAGGACTGTAGAAAATGTGGTTGCCTCCAGAGCAAATCTAGAGAAAGGAGAAATCCATTCTGGAGAGCTGATGGATTTCCTTGCCATACATCAAGATGTATGCACCTTCTGTGATGCCTACAACAGGTTTTTAGCCAAAAACTGGTCCAGGTGATGGAGCACACCATGACATGAGAGCATCTTTGGGTTACTGCACCACACACTGTACAGTATCCTAACCTATCACAGTCCTTTACCCATGAGAACAGTCTTTATCCAAACTCAAAAATAGTCTAATTTCTGATGTGCTGACTTAGAATGTTCTTCCCTTTGATTTTTAAGTCATTACTGGATTGTTTGGGCAGTTCTGCTCCAAGCACTGCTTCATAAAATTATTTTCCTTGATTCAATTATATATTCACTAAAACAAGATAAAACATAATTTAGATTCAATTATTTTAGCAATCTATTGCTTCTCAGAGTGGAAAATATTATTTTAAGAGAATCTGAAGCACGAGGTTACATCCTTCACTGAATCACATCAAGTTGCAATCAGAAGACCAAAAGTTCACTTTTGAGAATATCTGGGTAAATCTCACTTCCTCTTTTTATGAGCTTACTCTTCTCAGCACCATTTAGCTAAAAATGCTCTAATCACTAGAAAAACTTGTCAGTGCAGTTTGTCAAGTTTCCTACAAGTCTCATTTATTTTGCCTTCAACAGACATTAGCTAAGTGCCCCAGAGCTTCTCCCTGCACACTGTCTTTTTTGCAGCTCTTTTTTTTTTTTTGTTCTGTTAACCAATATACCCCGGGGAGGTGAGTCTTCACCTCCTAAGCCAAAACCCATCAACACCCACGGGGTCCAGGACAAGGCTCAGATGCATTTCCCAGGACCCACTTCCTTTCCTTGCTGCTGGATGCCCCTGGAATCAGGGATTCACAGATTTGCAGGGCAAGGATAAAGTTCTCTCTAATATCTCCTCCAAATGGAATGATTACACTAGAGGTGCCATGTCTGACCATACACTCTGAGGGGTGTTTCTGAGAGTGGCACAGTGTTTGCCAGGGAGATATTTTTAAAGGTCTGAGTTTGAAGATCTTTGAAATGGAGAGTTTGCTGTCCTTCCACAAGAAACTGCTTCTGTATCTGTTCTTCATACACCTCTGCTGGGAGGAAAGGCTGAGGAATTGGGATTGTTCAGCCTGGAGAGGAGAAGGCTTTGGGGTGACCTCACTGTAGCCTTGCAGTGCCTGAAGGGAGCCCACAGGGAAGATGGAGAGAGACTCTTGACAAGAGCCTGGAGTGACAGCACAAGGGGAAATGGCTCCAAAGTGACAGAGAGGAGGTTTAGATTGGCTATCAGGAAGAAATTGTTCCCTGTCAGGGTGCTGAGGCCCTGTCACAGGGTGCCCAGAGCAGCTGTGGCTGCCCCATCCCTGGCATCAAGGCCAGGCTGGATGGCGATCTGAGCAAGCTGGGATAGTGGAAGGTGTCCCTCTCCATGGCAGAGGGTGGAACTGGATGCTCTTTAAAGTTCTTTCCAACCCAAACGATTCCATGTTTGTACAATCAAACACCAGCCCCTGAGACAACGCACTGCCCTACTTGCAGGAAAACAAGGAGAGCAGAGCCATCCTTGAAAACACCAAGCACACAAATTCACAAATGCTACTGGCATCACAGTTCTCTGAACTGTCGTCCTTTAAGTTGAATACCCCATACAGAAAACTAGTGTAAATTAGTCCTTTTCTTGGTACTTTTTCCAATAGCCTCTGCATTAACCTTTGATTAGCTCACCTATCTTTAAGTAAGTAACTACACCATCCAAGCTGAGCAGTGCAGAGATCCACCTTTGATTCCTGGGGTTGCTAGCAGAAATTCAGGAAACACATGTGCCTCAGCATCACCCTCAGGATGGAGGGAGCTCAGATTGTTCTTCTGCACTCTGGCCTGCTCTAGCTGGAACATTAAACATTTCTCAGTAGAGGAAGTCTCATTTCCCAGCTATGCAACAAGCATAATGACATCAGGCTTGATGGGACCCAGGGAGCAGCTCCCACTCAATTGAGAGTGCAGCATGGAGACACAGCAGCTGGCACTGCTGCAGGGCTGCACTTGCAAACACAGGCAGCCACAACCCTATGATTGTGCAAACATCACATTTCTACTGAAAATGCATTTTTAAAACAGCACACAAACACTTTTAGGTGCTGGGACTACTTCATGCATTTTTGATGAAGGAGGATTTTTTTATTAATTAACAAACAGATGCAATAAGCTTGCACCAAGTTTGAGGAAACTGTTTCAGTTCTTTTGCCATTTACCTGACTACATTTTTCTGGGTTGCCAGACAGATCTTAGTGTAAAATAAAGATGTTTAACAATCACCCTCTTTGTTTCTACCTTATTCTACAAAAATCCAGTATCTGCAGCACAACACTATTCATGTGGGACTCAATAACCCAAGTAGAAAATTTTAGCCCAATAGGCTCAAAAGCTGTTTTTCAGATCCATTATTGCCTCCAAAGAAACAAACATAACCTCATTTGTTCCACAAATACTAATGAAACTTGGCTTTGATCTTGTCTGGACCAAGATAAAAGGTATCCTTTAAATTACATTCATTAGGGTTTTAACCCACTTTTAAACAGTAGGCAGGTTTTGCACAACCTCATTTAAGCATTTTGCACATCTAAATAAAGATGACAACAGCCTCAGCTACCTCCTCCAGAGGATATCCTCACCAGACTAGGGACACCAAGGACAGACATCCTGAACCCTCCGTGCATTTGAGCACCCTCTACAGACAAGGAGAAAATCCCATGGAGAATGAAATGATTCCTCCTACATTACAACAGGTGTCTGAAATGACTTGCCACGTTCACCATTCCAGTGACTAAGGAAGGACAGAGAAAGCTCCAGGAATTTTAAGTTAGAATAGGTTGTTCCCATTGTGCTGGTTACAGGAGGTAGACAAACATCCACCTAAGAACAACTTGATTCTTAACTTTTTGGCAAGCAAGTTTAGGATTAAGTCAGTCCTGGCCTTTTAATACAAGCAATTACATATTTGACCCAAGTTGACTCCTCTCCTGCTTCCCGTGCTTGGTCTACACACATTTTAGGAGTTAACCTGGAGACCACATGCAGTCAAGACTTCCCACCAGCACCACTACCTTCCCTTGCAACACACACATGCTGCTTTTCAAAAAAGCCCTTGAAAATAGGCCTTTGTTTTGGAGTCTACACAGATGTTTGACACGAGCCAAACAAGCAGCAGGATATCAAGAGTTTAGATTGCTGAACAGATGAAGAGCAGCCCTTGGCTCTTCCCCTGTGCACTGAAAACTTCAATATTAAGCATTTGACACTAGAGACACAGCAAGGCAGAACCCACAGCCTCTTGCTGCTTGGCCCACTCCTGCATCCTGACCCCAGGTCCAGCACTTGGAGTTAAGCTCAAGCTCCACTTGCAGTCATCAATGGACCCTCAAGGACAGAGTTATAAAGGAACGCTGAACTGAGTCTAAACTGAGCAGTATTTCATCCTTATGGACAATTCCACTGAGGATTCCACACACAGCATACCCTACCCATTCACTAATCTGACCAAACCCAGGCTTTTTTTGGAGGTGGGGGGAATAATTACAGTCACTTAATGCAACACAGCTAGATGTCATACATTTTGTATCTCATCTGTGTCAAGAGATAAAAATTATAGGCATCCATGTGCAACTACTGAAAAGTTAGGCCCACTGTCTGCCTGGATTTATACTGTACCAAAAAATGTATTACATTACTCAAGTGTAAAATCTACCAGAATGCAATTTATTGGATCAGTAGTCATAAAGAGAAGGGCGTGTCATTACCTCCAACAAAAGCCTTTTGCCTTCTCCAGCCATGAAAAGGTTGAGCACCTCCCACATTTTAAATAACTGCTCAGTAATCTCCATTTAAACCATGTAACTGTATCAGACTTCAACTCCTTTTAAAAGAAAAAAAAAAAAACAAACCCACAGTACTTTTCCTCTGGTCCCCTCTGGCTTATTCCAGGTATAGAAATACAAGGCAGTTACAGCAGTGCTGCATTTGGAAGCCTTCCAGAACCACGTGTAGCTGAGAACCCCAGGTTATCTTTTCATAATATCTCCAAGTAAACAGCCCTGCAACGTTACTCACGCAGTGAATTATGTTCTGAGGCACGCAGGAGCAAACGTGCCCGTGCAAAACCTCAGCTGCATAAAAACCCGTGGTTTAACCCGCTCCCAAGGCTCAAACATTCCAACAGCCTCTATTATCCCTCTATCGATCTCACCCTTTCCTGCAGATCCATAAACTCAGCTGACAGACTGGCAACTTGCTGATCCAAGCACTGGTTCTCCCCTTGTTCTTGTCTCAGCGTGGCTTGGTCAGCGTGTAGCCTCATTTGTAGCTCGTGAAACTGCAATAACTAAACAAACACACCTACGTGAGGGACTTGTCAAACAAAGCAGGCTGTAAAATTATCAGAGTGGAAATCAAGTGCCAACACTTACTACAGGATGAGCCACACCTCAGCTGGCAACTCTCAGGCCCACAGCTTGATAAGAGGGAAGAAGTGGCTTCAAATTTCTCTGAATTAGCAGTGACAAAAGTCTCATTAAAAACAAGCCTGGAAAGCATTTAAGGAGTAACATATGTGCACACATTCACTTGGATTTCCCTTAACACTGCAGTGCATTTTATCAGAAATACTTTCTTTCAGCAATTTAATCCTCCTGATAGAGCTCCTAGTTAAACAGTATTACCACTACATTTCCATTAAAATGCATGAAACTTCTACACATGTAAAATTTATTTCACTTTGCTTCTTTACCCAGTGCATTTCCCCATCAACACAAGATTTGAGCAGCTGAGTGATTTGTGCTGGTAGTAAAGCAACACACTGAGTATTAATTATGTCAGGTTACAACATTTCCATCTTTCATTTTTCAAGAGCAACTGCCAGCCTTGAAGATTTCTTCTACATTAAGGGCAGTGCCAAAGGAAATCAAGGCAAAGAAGGCAGGTGAAAATAAAGTAAGCCTCATATCAGTCAGGGAATTTGTTCTGCAGGTACAAATGCCACCCAGGGATAGGATGCAGAGGTAGACTGCAAACAAGTGCCAGGGAAGGGAGGAACAGTCCCAAGCAAATCCTTGGGAGGTAAATGGCAACCTGAGAAGAAAGCATTTTTCAATTCCAGTCAGCAATATTGCTGAAGGAGTTGCCTGGGATGTTTGCCTGCTACAAATATTTGAGCTGGTAATTATAAATTTTAAGGCTTTTTTCCAACTCTAAGTGTGTGGATACATAGATAACTGGAAAATTACTTTTTATAGGACTAACCAAACCCATAATATTCAGACAATGTACTATTCAATGCACAAAAAAAATCTCAAGCCCATACTGCTAACTTTTCTTTACGTAGGTACACAAGTAAAAAATAATCTTATTAATATGCTGTCAGTTTAAAAAAGCTTAGTTTATTATTCTACCTGTGCAGTGATGATGAATGTCAGGCTTAAGAAGAGAGTATTAAGGGAAGGAGGCAGGCCAGGCTTTGCTTTTCCCTCCCAATAGGTTAAACATCACACCTCAAATCTTTAGGTCAGAATAGGTTGGGAAAGACCTCCAAGACCACTGAGGCCAGCCATCAACCAAACACTGCCAAGGCCACCACTAAATCATGGCCTCATTGAGTCACTTGCAAGTAACATCTCTGCCTGGTTATATCAGTTTTGTCCAGGCCTGATTAGTGCAGTTAGATGATGACCCAAGAAATAGTAGAGGATCTGGAAAACAACTCTGGGCTTTGTCTGCATACCAAAATACTTTATCTCAAAAAGCAGAGCATCAGCTGACAAAACTAGGTGCGAAATAACTTTCAGATGCTGAATTCCTCAGATTTAACAGGGCTAGAATCTGAAGGTTTGGACAGTCAGGATTGCCATTGTGAGCACTGGAAACCTGGGGTTTTCTTCAAATGGAGGAAAAAACACTGCCTGGAAAACAACACAGCCAGAACCATAGCTGGAGTTGCAGGAACAAATTCAAGGAACAAGGAGCACCAGTGCAGCAGCTCCAGAAATAAATGCAGGATCAACTTAAGTCAGCTTCTTTCTGCTGCATTTTTGTAGGTGTAGATAAAATGAGCCTTATTCTCAACTGTCTTACAGTTCCACCACATCATTTTTCTCCTCTCTACCCAGCAGAAAACAGACAGAATGGTGAAAAGAGGTGTCAAGGGAACTGTGGATGAATACATTATGCTATGACTTAACTGGTTCCAAAAAGCCACAGAATCACTGGGTTGGAAGAGACCTTCAAGATCATTGAGTCCAACCCATGCGCTAACACCTCAAATAAACCATGGCAAAGACTGCCACATCCAGTCTTTGTTTTAAACACATCCAGGGATGGTGACTGCACCACCTCCCTGGGCAGACTGTTCCAGTACTTTATCACTCTTTCTATGAAAAACTTCTTCCTAATATCCGACCTGTATTTCCCCTGGCACAGCTTAAGGCTGTGTCCTGTCGTTCTGTCAGTTGCTGCCTGGAGAAAGAGACCAAGCCCCACCTGGCTACAGCCACCTTTCAGGAGGTTGTAGAGAGTGATAAGGTCACCTCTGAGTCTCCTTTTCTCTAGGCTAAACAACCCCAGCTCCCTCAGTCATTTCTCACAGGGTTTGTGCTCCAAGCCCCTCTCCAGCATCGTTGCCTCCTCTGGATGTGCTCAAGTGTCTCAATGTCCTTCCTGAACTGAGGGCCCAGAGCTGGACACAGCACTCGAGGTGTGGCCCCACCTCAGTGCCAGGGGAAGAATGACCTCGCTGCTCCTGCTGCCCACACCATTCCTGATCCAGGCCAGGAGCCATTGGCTTTCCTGTCACCAGCTGCTGTCACCAGCACCCCCAGGTCCCTTTCCACCTGGGCACTGTCCAGCCACACCGTCCCCAGCCTATAACATTGCAGGGGGTTATTGTAGCCAAAATGCGGGACTTGGCACTTGGACTTATTAAACTTCTTCCTATTGGACTCTGCCCATCCATCCAACCATTCCAGGTCTCTCTGCAGAGCCCTCCTGCCTTCCAACAGATCAACACATGCTCCCAGCTTAGTGTCGTCTCCAAATTTACCAATGAAAGACTCAAAATCCTCATCCATGCTATCAATAAAAATATTGAACAGAGCTGGCCCCAGCACAGACCCCTGAGGGACACCACTGGTGCCTGGCCCCCAGCTGGATACAGAACCTTCCCCACCACTCTCTGGGCCTGGCCATGCAGACAGTTCCTGACCCAGCAGAGTTCTCCTGTCCAAGCCGTGGGCTGCCAGCTTTTCCAGGGGTGTGCTGGGGGAGACAGGGCCAAAGGCCTTGCTGGAGTCCAGACAGACAACATCCACAGCCTTCCCTGCATCCACCAGGTGGGTCACCTGGCGGTGACCTCATAAAACAAGATCAGGTTGGTCCAACACAACCTACCCCTCCTAAACCCACGCCGGCTGGATCTGATCTGATACCCTGCCCATCCTGTAAATGCTGTGAACACTTAGAGGATGTAGAGGACAGTCAGCTCTGCAATTGCTCTTTGAGCCATGCAAGCTCCAGGGTGTTCCCAGGATCCAGAGCAGATGGTTTAGAACCCTCTTTGTCCCCTCAGCTCTCATTCCTGCTCATGAAAGAATGGCAGAATTGGTGACTTCAAGAGGATGAGACATGGCCAGTCATCATATGAGTAGAAACCACACTAAAAATACCAAGGAACTGCTTGGTCCCAGTAGGACCTAGGCTTGTACTAAAACAGTAAATGAAACTTCAAGTGAATTAAAATATAGTGAGAGATGTAGCATGCAGTCAAACCAGCATTTGCTCAGGACTCACTCTTAGGAGCAGGAGAGAGAAAAAGCACTAGGTGCTGTTTGGGAAAGTCAGCTTTTCCCAAAGAACAGAAAAGGCTGTATGTTCTTTGATTGTTGCTTTCTAGAGGTTAGAAATATTTTTGCTGGTAGGTCTACTGTTTTGGGGACTGTCTTACCATCAAGGTAAGTCAAAATAAAAACTAAAAATGTCAATATCAAGAGCATCAAAAATACTGAGACTTCCTTTTGTCTGCAGTCTTGAGAAAGGAAAAAACACAAAAACAAAACAGGCATAAAGAAAGACTTCAAATCAAGTGACATGTGTATTTGAGAAAAGGAAAGCTGCCTGGGGGGGTTTCCAGCAACAGTCAACCCAGCCCAAAACATGATCCTGCTGGGTGAAGCCTTTCCTGGCTGTGTATCCCAGCAGGGACACGTAATCACTGCAGAGCATGCAACAGGCTGTACCTTAAATTAATGGTTTGAGCCCGAGGACCACACACCGCTACCTCTGCTGGAGGAGCTGGCTGTAATAACTGTGGTGCTCACACGCCACCTTCATCCTTGCATTTAAAAACACAAACCAAGTGGAAGGTGTGATTATTCTTCAATGTCACAGCCAATAAATATTGCAGAGCTCAAAATTAAGGCATGGAGAGAAGCATCTACAGAACAATTTTCTCTCCATTAAAAATAAAGCATTGGTGCTTGTCAGATTTTAATTTACTAAGCCTTTTTCAGTCATGCATCCCAGTCAAAAATTTAAGATCTTTTCTGTCTAAAAAGAGTAATTTACCGAACTTTATGAGCAGGAGAATGCTGTTACTGACTGATTTTAGAAACTAATAAACAGTATTCTAAGTGATAGTCTGCTGGATTTATTGGGAGTGGTGTGCAGTCTGGGGAAAAAATGCTAACTTATAGGAATAAAGCTGCTTATTACTGCTGCTTAAAAGAAATGAAAAGCCCTCCACAGTGGAGCTTCTGCTACGTGCAAGATGCACATCAAGACTCTTCAGTCTTCCAAAATTGCAATGGTCTCAGCCATGCCATGACCTGTTACACACTGCCTCTGACTGCTTTGCATGATGTAAACTCACTCTGTACAAGCAACGTTACTCACATTAACTAGACAAGGTATTTAAGAATTTATAGTTAAAAGCAGGGATGTTGTTGAAACAGAGCAAAATGAAGAGGAACACCTGGGTTCTGTTTCCATGCAGTACTGACTGAGCTCAAACCTGCAAATCAAATTTAATCCCCCTCACCAGAATTGCTCTCAGAGTTAGTACAGTCATTACGAAAATTAATACTTCTCTATATAAAAATAAATACACACACATTTAGAGAAGTGAAAATACACATACAACTAAATTGCTTTCAAATCGGGAGCAATAATTTAGTTTTAATGATTAGCTATTGCTGTTTAAAACAGAAACCTACACAGTAAATTTGAAACAATTAGCCCAATTCTACAGTTCATTCAAGGAACATTCCACACTAAAAAAAAAATAGAAAACCTCCATGTTTTCTAAACAAGATTTTTCATTACAGAGTCTACCTGAGCTCTATATCTGTCCCTACTAAAATGGAAGGTAACTAATAGGCCCAAAACAACCCAAAAATCCCAAGAAGGAGGTGATCCTACAAAGAAACTGATGCTGGATCTCTCACTGGGTTTATCTCTGATGCTGACAGCTGGAGCTACCATGACAGCCATCCCAGGCATAAGGTCCTCCAACACCAGGAGATACTCTCCAGTGATTACTTGATCTGCTATAAAGTCATTTTATATCCTGAGAGTGCTAAAGAACAGCTTTAATATACTGGTGAATCAGACCGAGAAGCTATTTAGCTGCAGAGAGTACTGGCAAGCACATATAAATTATCTTTTCCCAGAGAAACACACTCTCAAATTCTCTTTTCCCCTACACAGAGGGACATATTCAATACTCTCTTGGTGGTTATTACACAAAAAGCTCCCGAGCACCATCGGCGTTTCAGACAAGCACCAAGGAGATAAAACAAAGGACATAAAACACAGGCAACTCTAGCAGACCACTAGTGTACACATCAGTAAAGTCTGTGGATAAACTCCACACTGGCCAAGACCACACTGCTAAGGCTCAAACCAGTCCCGGTACAGCAGGGGAACTGGGTGAGGGCTGGCAGAGCTGCTGGCCCTTTCCTGGGTTAGGGAGAGGCCACACAGCTCTGCCCACCTCTGCTTGGTCCTGTGTTGGTAACATCACTGGTTGCCATGGAAGCAAGGCAGCTTCGCAGCCCGTGGTGTGCAGGGAGCATCAAGCACTTCAGACATCCTTGGTGAGGGTTTATGGACCAGAGGAGGCACAGCCCTGGGGGCCTTTTCTACCTTAAAGAAAGAAAGGAAAGAAAAATAAAGGGGGTGGGTAGAGGGGAAAAACTCAAACGTGTTTGACCCTTCACTGCAATTCTCAGAGAACCTGAACTGACATCAGGAGTTCTCAGTGCCAGGGTAGGAGTTGGCACAGAGCCTTTCAACTTCAAAACTGCCTCCTGGGCAATCCCTGTTTTACTGGGAATGAGCAAAGCAAGCTGAAAACACAGAGGGAGGTGACACTGCTCTTCCTTTCTGCTGGCCCATCATCATGGCTAGTCCTCTCCTCCAAGCAGTCCAGACAACCCTCACCTTGCAGGAACAGCTGGCTGCAAAGGTGACTCTCTTTGTCCTTGTCACAGGTGTGGTGGAGGGAGATGCTGCTGCTGCAGTCCACGGGTGCCACAGCAGCGAGGGCAGCCACGCTCCAGAGGTGTTCACAGCACCTCCAAAAGGAACATTTGTCCTGAGGGTTTGCATCCTCAACAAGAAGAAAACCAGCCTGACTTTCAACACCCAGGGAGAATCTACAGAGTCAGCAGTTTAAAGGAAAATATCTCTGCAGGTATGTGCAGTGATTTTGTTCTCAAAGTCCATGAAAGTCAACAAACACAGCACCCTGTGGGATTCTGTTTTCCTAAGAACTTCTCTTCAGGGGAGAGGGGAAGTGACTCACAAGCTCTGAGGGAAGGGCCAGGAACAGAGACAGGCCTCAGAGTGAGCAGGCAGCAGGAGCTGAGCACTTTGCTGCTCACGTGTTCCTCACCAGGAGCACAGATTTTGACAGACAGCATCTCCCAGCCCCGGTGTTGCTGTGTGGTTTTGGCAGCACTCATGCTGGCACTGTGTTGGTTACACTGCAGGACTCTGAATTCCTGGACTTCTTGCTTAAAAGTTACTTTATCTCCTTTACATTAGGTCGGTCTCACCTAAAGGTCTACATTTGGGGTTCCTCATGGCCAGGACTAGTAGAGAAACAGTAAAGGTGGGAAAACAAACAAAATTATCACATATGAAGTATATGCCAGCTAGGGTGAGTTTGGGCAGAAATAAAGCAAGTTTCCCTTAGAATTAGTCAAAGAAATAAAATATCCATTTTTAAAGCCAGCAAAGCACTGTTTCTCATGCACATACAAGCATCTCTGTTCTTCTCAGCCCTAAGAGATCCACAAATACATTTTTAGATCTGCTTACACAGCATTTTTGACCCTTTGCCAGCACATAGAAGGTAAGAAAACATACTCCCCATGAAACACAGTTCCCTACTGGCACATGTACACTGCCCAGCAAGGAAGCAGAGAGCCCTGAGGCACCCCAGGAGAGCTGGTTCTTTCTGCTGCAGCCAGAACATCCCACTTTAATCCTGGGAGGAAAAACCATACCACAGACTTCACTGCACTGCCAGAGCATCCAGTGACACAGCTCCAGGTGTCCAAGCTGGGCCATTCATCCCTAACTCAAGTGCTTTCAGTTATTCACCAAGAAGCAGTTCCAAAGCAAGCCTTTGGAACTACCTTTTCCCTGCCCCTCTGGAGTCTCATCCTTAGTCTGAGAAGGTTTAATGACCTACAGGATATCTTCTTGCAAGTTCTCCCCATTTTTAGGAAACCACCTCATACATTCACTGAGACTAATTAATGGCTTACTGTGGTCTGGACAGTCACCATCAAGTGGATTTACATCTTCCACTAATGCACTTTAAACACTTGGAGACTAGCTTAGTAACTAAATCTTGACAACAGAGACGCTTGAGACACTTGGAAAGTACTGCCAATATTGTAAAGCCAAAGGCCAAGATGCAAAGCAAGGTGGAAGAATGGAAAACTCATTTAAAAACAACGATATAAAAGATCTGTCTACTTTTGTTGCATTTCTAAGAAAAGAGCATCAGGTTGCAAATGAGGCCATCCACTGAGACTGTAAAAGGCAGACTACTTAGAATCTATTGCACAAACACCTCCAGAGCACACTATTGCAGGGGACAATTAAGACAGAACAACCTGAAAGCTAAAGAAACACCCTGTTAAGTATAGAAGGGTTTGGATCCTCACATCTCAGCACAGAGCCCATCTCCAGCTGTCAGAGAGGAGTTTTCCTGAGGAGGTTCATTCCTTCAGTGCCACCCAGAGGGCTCTGCCTTTCCCACTGAAGCAGCTGCTAAGGGCTGACCACAGAGGTGCAAGGGCAGCAGATGATTTTTCCAGCCAATGCTGGTCCCACAAATGTTGTGTTTATTTCCTGAAGGAAGTTCCCTCACTTAAGAAAACAGGAATCAGACTCCTGTGTCCTACACCATTGTTACCTAAAAAAATCACTATTTTAAGTTCTTCTAGCCTGACACTTGGACAAACCTAGCTGGATCAGAATAAGATGCTCTAGTGGAGGCTAATAAGGAAAAAAAAAAAGAATTACTGACTTGCAGTAACAAACCCATTGGAGTGCAAAACAGCCTCCCAGAGGAAGTCAAAAGCTCTATGTTGTAGATAAGAGGCAGGAATGAATCACTTTTCCTTATATATTTTCTCTGAAGGAGTAATTGGACAAAATTAAGGGGGAAAACAAGACCGTAATCCTCCTGAATAATTCTGGTAAAGGAATACATTGAACTACATTGTCTTCTGGATAGCTGAGCTACAAGTCACTGATACAGAGAGTGGGTTTAAGTAGTTAGAAGAAGAAAGAACCCAAGCCTTACCCAGACTTCTTATGCTCTATTTGGGCATGTAGTAGTGTAAACACAAAGCATTAAGTCACCTTGTTCAAGATCTCTATTAGAAGCATTTGGGGTCACATGTTGCTGTAAACATATTCCTCATTTATCTCAAGAAGGGTGGGTAAAATCCCAGTGCTTCCAGCTCAGGAGATTATTTATCTTCCAAATACTGAGCATGGCAGTAACTTGGTTAAAGTCAGCTGGGATTACCCCCTAACTCCAAGCAACACTGGTCTTCAACACCTCTCCAAACCAGAATTATTAGTTCTACTGCCTCATAAACAGAACATAGACACAAAATATTCCCTGTAACAGATTTCAAGAAAAATCTGGACCATTGGAAAAAGAATTAATCCATCCATCAGTGATTTTCAAACACAGTGACCCAGAAACAACTTCTGCCTCAGGAAGGCCCCAAGTAGAAACAAGGAAGGTATTCAAGGGAATTCTTGCTTTAGCCTTTGCTGAGCATCTGCTTCTTGGCAACACCAGGAGAGAGTTCTGACATTTAATTTCATTTGAATCATTAAGCATTTCTCCAGCACCTCTGGAAGAATTTATGGTCCATGTACTCTCCCTGCCCATCTCTCCATGGTCAGAAATCCTTACAAGAGCACCATGCAACAGAAAGAGTTTGTGTTTCAGCAAACAGGTATTTTCCAACCACATGTTCTGCTCAATGTGTGCTGACTTGTTCTGGCACAGAAAGCAAAAAGCTCATCTTTCCTCAGTCACCCCTGTGCTGATGGTGACAGGTGCCTCGTCACAAATACAAGGAGGCAAACTAGAGCTGAACAATAATCAGCAGGCAATAAGGACAAGAAACAGCTGCATTTTTAGATTTTGTGACTAGCAGGGACAAATTAAAAGCAAAGGGGAAAAGGTTAGCAGCTCCTGCCAAAATTGAGCCTTCAGCCACATGCCTGGATGGCAAAACACAGGAATATGACCCTGCTACTTTTTCTTCTCTACACTGTTGCCTAGAGGTGCTGGAAGCATAAAAGATGGGAAATTCAAGGAAAACATGTGCTTTTTTTTCTGTTAATGTTTATATGTCAAATCTTAGGTCTAACAAATAATTACTTATCTCTGTCTTGGCTACAGGGGAAAGAAAAAAAATCACTTGTTATTCCTCAGTGGAGTACATTTCAATTATTTCTGCATTTCTTTCTTTATTTAACCTCTGTTAAATAAGGTGGATGCAAAGACAGACTATTGCTGAATGGAGCAAATTGACTATGGAAAAGAACTCCTTGAATGTTAAAGCCTTTTCATCTTGCTTTTAAGTCAATAATATAATGGAATTAAAAATCAAATGCAACGTTTTTTCCCCCTCTTTAAGCTTGCTCCATTCCAAGCCCCAGTTAAGCATTTTTAGTCAAAATTTCTGCTCTTTCCTTCCATCTCTCATAGCAATTTGACGTTCAGGTACCTTACCCTTCAGAATGAAAGGGAACTAGTTTATGCCAGTAATAGCAGAGCACAATGGAAGTTTAAAAACTGTATCCAGAGCAAAAGAAATACAACCCAAACAAGCATAAAACAAATCCCCACATTTTTATATTGAAAATAGGTCTAGTCTGTTTATAGCCAGTAGCAGAGGATACACAAACCTACGGGTCTGAGGAGGTGCGTCAGTTTTGGAAACAGACCTGTGAGTTTTTCCTTGCTGCCAGGAACACTGTTAGGACAGAAAAAGTCAAACCAGCTGGGAAGCAACTTGGGGAATATCCCAAGAGAATTCTGCTGCTTGTCTCACGGGTACTTCATCTCCCTTGCATCCAAGGCAGAGACAGAAAGCTCTTTAAATCACAGTCTCAAGGGTGGATTTCTTTACCTTCAATTTGTCTCACATTTTCCTGCTGTCCCACTTTCACCCCTCTCCTACTTCACACACTTTCCAGGCAGCTGGGACACTGGATATCCACACCTCTGCCACAAGCCCTCCCCTGGTGCTACTGTCCCCAGCACAGGGCACCTTTAGGGGCATGAGACAGCCTCAGAGCCATCTCAGCAGAAGTTTGACAGCTTCTCTTGGTCTCTGGGTAAAACTCTAGAGAGAATTCAGTGCTTTCCTGCTTCTCTCTCAGTTTAGTTCAGTCCTTGTGGCCCAGAGGAGCATGGATGCTTAGGGATGGGTGCTGGCAGCTTTCACCCCAAAGCTCAGCACAGCTCAGCCCAGCAGCAAGTCCTGAGCCTCAGCAGCTGCACTGGAGCTGCTGTGGGGCAGCTGGAGCTCAGGCTTGTTGCCACACATCCAAAAAAGCCTTTACAAGTGGTACCCATTAGTGGTTCTGCTCGTGGCCCCCACAAGGCCAGGGATTAAGTAGGAGCTGGCACAGCCTGGTCCCACGGGAGGCCACCCTGCAGGGCAGGTCTGAGCTGGGGCACTGGGAGACACTGGTGCTTGTGCCTGGCTGTGGATTTAACACATCCTCAGAGCTGCCAAACCACCCCTCACCAGTGCTAAACCCACCTTGTGTGCAGCAGCTGGGAAGGTGAAATGGGAAAGGTGAATAAGGACACTCTGGGGAATTCCCAACCTACAGCATTTGTAGGGTGGGCTGAAAACTGCTCCAAAAATCCTTGTCACAGGGAAGAGCAGACTCAGTGCTGCTTTGCATGGCAGAAACCATCACACCTGCAAACACTGCAAGTGCATTCTTGTTTGAACTCACCTTCTCTCATTGTTCCTTTTATTCAGACCTATTTTGTGGGGCTCTCAGGGAGGTGAATTAAAATCCATCAGCAGAAGGAGGCTCCACAGTATTTATCATCTGACTGCAGACAAGTCTCAGTCTGCCAGCCTCTAACTTCCAAAATACATTACAAGTGTGCCAGAAATGAGACAAAGCATCACTTCTTGCTTGGATAGCTCTCCCTCACTTTAATGAGGGCTGAGTTATGGCTGCACCTTCGTGCCACCCGTTACACAGCAGCATTTGCCACTCTGCACCCTTCACTATAAATATACCACCCACAGAGATGCTACAGAACTAAATCTGCTGCCTGACTCCCTTCACATTAACAAATCAGGAGTTTTTTTATTTGTGATGAGGCATAACTCCAGCGCAAGATAATTGTAGACAGGAGTAGAACAATTTTTCCTTTCAACCTATATGACTAGGTTTAGAAATAACATACTTTCTCATGTGTTGCTTAGTCTTAACCACTAACTGATTTATAGAATTATTAATGAATATTTATTAGAAAGTCTAATGGGTCAGTAGTTAAACTAGCCTATTAGTAACAGCTCTATAAAAATCTCTGAATCACATAATCATCTTTTAATTTAAAGGCCTTAACACACAGCATTCCTGTACCACTTTACAGATGTAATTACTGATCACATTACCAAATTCTTAGAAATAACCCCCTTTTCTCTCTTGAGGCAGAATTAATCAGTCAGTGATTTCCTTTCACTCAAATCACATAAGTGTCCTGGGAAGCATTTTTATCTTCTTACACTGCTTGATATGGTTTGCAGTTTCCCACTTTATCTAGCCAAATCATCTTTCCACTGAGTATTATTTTCTCAACAGGTCTGTTTCCAAAAATGAAAACCAAACCACAAGGATCTACTCCTGCCTGTGTTGTCAAACACACAAGGAGGGCTGACCATCACTTCTCAGTCTTTCAGACATGGCAACCCACCTCTGGCTCAGCAGCTTTTACACAACCCTCGTGGGCAGCAGCCTGGGGTGGCAGAGAGAAGAACCAGCTGCAGACACCAAATGCAAAAGCTGACCCTCTCCCAACCCCACAGGTGCTGAGCTCCTACCATTAAATTCATGTAGACCTTCTCATGCCAGTTTAAACATTTTCAGCCAGTAATTAAAGCCTGTTCTTATCCCTTCTACTCAGGGAAAAAGAATCAACTGCTGCAGACCTGGTGATTCTAGAGGCCTGAATCACACAGCCTAGAGCAGCCACATGGTTCAGTGGCACAGAGCTGGCTGAAGAAATCGATGCTTTTCCTTTCTCCCTCCCCTCAAGCACTGGTCCAGCTACTGATTCTTACCCCTGTGCTTATTGTTTATAGCTTCCAAAATCACTAAAAAACCCAAGTTGGAAAGAAGCTCAGAACTCCACATATATCCCTTTTATGTTACTGAAAAAAAACCAAACCAAGAGGTCAGTGACACCACACAGGAGCAGGAACATTTCAGGCAGTGCTGTACCTGAGCCCAAACAACCTGGCACCTCTTTGAAACCCTTCCAAACCCATCAGAATCAAGACCCCCATGTTGGACACACCAGCTCAGGTTTAACAGCACTGTCAGGACCATCCTTCTTTCTGCTCCCCTAAAAGTACCCAAGGTCCTGATAAAGTTTATGGCAGCCCTCTAAACATCTGCTCTGGGGTCAGGACCCACCACTTAGGCTGCACACCAAGATCAGATCAAACAGCCCAGGGCAGTGCCCCGGGGTGCTCAGAGAAGCACAACAACTGCTCACTGAGCGCTGACACATTCCCCAGACACAAACACACACCCATTTTTCTCCTGCTCACCGTTTACCCTCCTCTTAGGCAGCAAAGACCCATTTGACAATTTATCATCTTCACACGTGCTCACAGCACTGGTTTGGTAAGCACACACACTGTTCCTCTAGGGATGGAAGAACTTGCTGCCAGCCTGGAATTTCAGTAAACATAATTTGCTTATAGCTAATCCCTCCTGCAGCACTAAAACAGCTGACTGCTGCTTCAGGGGAGCTGACATTTACTCGGGAGCCTAATTCACGCCACAGCGAGGACAAGGTCCCTGCTGAAGTGGGATCAGGCCCCTCGTTCCCTACTGCAAGTGTCATTTCCACAGCAAGCTTGTGTCACTGCCACGGGGACACCAGTGCCATTATCTGGACTCAAGAACTCAGCCTGCTGAGCTTCATCAAAGTCCAAACCCAGATGTTACAAACCCAACAGCCCTGGCAGAGTTATTATGGCAAATCTCTTACGTTGTCACAGAGAGGAGGAGAAGGGTGGCACACAAAGAGGTGCTCATTTTCTCCTGCTGAGGAGTTTAAGCAGGCTGGAAGCTCCAGGAAGCACTGAGGGGTCTCTCCTCTTGGTGTTCCACAGGAGGAGATGGGATATTCACATGCCAATACCCTTCACGCCACCACAAGAAGAGCCCAGTGCCCCAACAACCTCCACATTTGCTTTAGGTCCCCAGGCTCCAATTCATGCTTTTAACAGAGCATTAAAAGTCTGGGCCTTCTCCAGATCCTGGAAAAGGAGAAACACTTTCTCCTCTTGAAGAGGAATTGGAGGCTACAGGGGGTGGAGAATGACGACAGACAAACATATCCATCACAGCTGATCGCTGCTTTTGGAAAACAATACAGCATCACAAAAGTATCTGTAAATGTTTTAATAAGGCTTCTTTTACACTGAAAAAAAATTACTTCTTTTTTTTTAAATACGGAGTAATGTTTTAAATGTTCTGAACTTACCAGGGAAACTGTTGACTTTGGGATTTAATAGCCAATATAATATTAAGTACACATTTGCAGCTCATCAGGAGAAGCATACCCGCTGATCAGAAACATGATGTGAAAGAAGAGTTGCTGATGAACTGTGGTCATTTACCTCCTCAAATTTCCCCACTGACGCACAGCCCCAGAGCCCCTGCAAGGAGAGCTGAGGCTGTTTCCCCCAAATCAAATAGCAAGGGAGATGTTATTTGAGAAATTTAACCAGCTTGGGAGCATGTGCCTTGCAGACTCTCCCCAGTGAGGAATTCATTTTACCCATGCCAGAGCTTTGCACCCTGGGATCCCCCTTCATGGCTAAGGCAGGGAATTAAGCTACAATCCCATCAGTTCCACATTACTAGAAAAAGAGAAACACTGATATTCCTCTTGGACAAAATAAATAGTAACTACTCAAGTATAAGTAATTTAACAGATGATTTTATATAAGTGAGTCAAATGTGGTTTTCATCTATAGCCACACATGAAAGGAAATAATTTGCTGAAATGACCCCAGTTCTATGGGTCTGTTGGCAAAAAAACACATTTGCTTGCAATCAATTTTACTCCAAATGATGCTAAGTTTGGACATCAGAAGCAGAGTTTGTAATAAGGGTTGTGGCAGTTCTCAGTCCATGACAGATTGGACAAAGGTCAGTAAA
This sequence comes from Prinia subflava, assembly GCF_021018805.1. Lineage (NCBI taxonomy): Eukaryota > Metazoa > Chordata > Aves > Passeriformes > Cisticolidae > Prinia > Prinia subflava. Next base: position 12,492,362 of record NC_086250.1, on the reverse strand, counting down.
TTTGGACGATACATAGTCAAAAAAGACCCACCCAAACACCACTGGATGAATGTCTCTGGAAACACACAAATCATAACCTGACATGACAAATAACAGTTTCAGTCCTATTAGCAGAAGAGGGCTCTGATCTATTCTCAACCATCCATCCTCTAATAAACAATCCTTCAGATAATAAGAATTCTATGATCTGTGGAAAGCTCGCATATCATTGCATTTCTGTGACTTGTAGGATCCTAAAATATAGCAACTGTATGGTGGGGGCACCACAGGCTGCTTAATTGATCCAGTATCTGTTTCTACACCTATTCAAAAAAAATATTAATTTTTAGTCTGAATTTCTCAGGTTGTTGCTTTTGTTCCTTAAGGAAATGAAGCTTAAGCAATTTATTAACACATGCACACATGTGGATGGGCACACACACACACAGAGTCCCTCTCACCTCCAATAGCTTTAGGACTTACTGACTTATTTCAAACAGGTTTTATAGACCAGCAGAAATTAACCTTAGTGCCCAGGCACAGAGGAAAAAAGCAAAATTAATGCCTGTTTGAGGGAAGAACTATCATAATTAGAGAATCAGCTCAGGGGTACAGGACCAAAGCCAAAACTAAGTCCTACTGCTGTCCCCTTATGTAAATTATGACTGAGGATAAACTTAAGACATGAGGAGTTCCTTGTAGGCAGAGTTATTTAAGGCACTCATTAAAGGCTTTTTTTTCCCCTTGCATTCGTAGATCCTTATACTTCTTCCAGTGGAATTGCAAATCTGTTTAGGGCACTTAAGCCTCTTGATAATTATCTTTTATGGCCTCTCAGAGTTCATGGATCCTCCAAGATTGATGTACTACGAGCTGTGAAATATCTCATGCAGACTTCTTGCATCTGCAGTGTGGGGCTAGAAGTTTCAGGAACACCCAAGTAGATGTGCAGAATTTCCTAACTCTGGCTGAACTAGAAACAGGGCTGAGAAACCTCTTTAACAGTATTTTAGCATTTCTAATCCTGGCTGAAAAAATAACACTGACAGCAGGAAGCAACCCTTGCTGACGTCCAGCACCATTTTTCAAAGAGACATTAAAAATACCTGTGAAAAAGTGTGTTTGAAAGCCCTTTCCTATATCTTGAGCAGACATCTCTAGTGCTCAGCTGTGGGACAGGCTAAAACAAAGACTTGGATCTTTGCAATTCATTTCCCTCCTCACTATCACCAAAAGGTCTTACAAGACTCGTCTAGAAAGAGCCCATATTGTGGTCCAATTCCAGTAGCAGACTTCTTCATACACTGGCAGTCCCAATGAGAGTTCCTCCTTAAAAAGTCCTATTTTGATCCATTATATTCTTGCTAAGCAAAAACCAGAAGAATATAAAGATTTTTTTTTGGGAGGAGCAGCATTTCAAAAAGCAGAGCTAATCATTCGTAACTCTCACTTCTATTTCCTTATTGAGGTTCTTTTGAGGAGAACTAATATTTCAAATTAAGATGTGGCTATTAGCATTCAGAGGCATCTCTTACTTGATAGCAGAATTGATGCTTCACTAATCAACTGCTCATACTGGGATCCAAAGAGAAATCCATGAGAACATGACAAGAATAAGACAAGGCACACATGGCTTGGAAAGATAGAATACCCTTCTGGGCCTTCTCAGACTACTCCAATTTGTGTATTTTGTAAGATGCATTTTCAGCCATCCTATAAAAAGATCAACCAATTCATGCTCACATCATTCTTTTGTTTCATTTCTCATACACACACACTTCACTGGTATATTATTTTCACTGGTTTCTGACTAATGCATTTTTGTTGCCATTTTTCAAAAAGGCTGTTGAATAGCAAGAAAATTATAACTATGCTTTATCTTGGACAGGGAAACTGCAAACCATGTTTTTATGGCAGCATGCTGACCAGTAAGTGCTTTTTCATAAACACAAAATATCCCTCAATCCCGAGATGCATTAACAGAGCTCTGGCTCTCTGAGGACGCCTGTGGCCTTGGTGGCCTTGCCAGCCTCACCTGGGGGCCCAGAACACAACCCCGTGTCCAGGGGCCCAGCTCAGCCCCAGGACTCCAGCCCTCGCTGGGGCCATGTGCTGGCACACCTAGGGTGTGCAGCCCCATCCTAGGTCCCCAAAAAGCCCCAGGCCTGTGCTGCAGATGAGGCCATCTCTGATGCTGTACACTGGATAATTCTTTTACCAACACTCAGCGTAGTTCCATCTCCAGTCTGGTCTCCTGCTGTTTACACACGACTCTCTCAGACCTGGTTCATCATCTTACCTTGTTTAGGTCTGTCAGTGGATCCTGCCACTGTCACAGAATCATTTAGGTTGGAAAAGACCTCCAGGATCAATGAGTCCAACCTTGGAGCAATTTCCACCTGGTCAATTAGACCTTGGCACTGAGTGTCCCATCACTCCTTGAGCACCTCCAGGGATGGTGACTCCATCACCTCCCTGAGAAGCCAGTTCCAATGCCTGACAGCTCTTTCAGTGAAGAAATTCCTCCTGATATCCAGCCTCAATCTCCCCTGGTGCAGTCTGAGGCCATGTCTCTCTTGTCCTGTCACTGGTTGCCTTGGAGAAGAGGACAACCTCTTGTCACCAGGTTGTCACCAGGTACTGCAACCCTGGGCTCTGGGGACAGAGGGTCTTGCACAGCCCCTGTTGGCATCACCCCCATGTCCAGCCCCTGTTGGGGCTCCATTACCTCAGATCAAGTCAAAACCCACCAGAACCTGTGTTCTGGCCTGAATGACAGGGTCATGTAGGACATCCAAAACATCTTTCCCCTGACCTACTTGCGTGCTATGTATGGACACACCTTGTGCCTGGCCACCGCCAGTGCTGCAGCAGGGAAAATGCTGCTCCTTCCAAACAGGCAAGAGAAGAGCTCAGAGACTTGCTTCAAAACACTTCACTGCTGCTTTCAAGGGCCTGCAGGCAGGAGCCAGGAAATACTGCACAAAGAGAGGCAGGTAGGGCACAGGCTATGGAAGGTCAAGCAGAATTCCACTCCCTAAGTGCTGTCACCATTTATGGATAAATGAGCTGGGCAACACAAGACACACAAAAAGCCCACCAGAATCTACCAGCATATATGAAAAAAGGGTTTTTAGAGTGAAGGAAGAAAGAGGAGCTGATGTTTCAGAATATCTGCAGATAGTCAATTATTCATCTGCCCTAATGGGCAGGGAAAAAGAGCAATATTTCCAGTTCAGCATCAGCACATACTGAAAGCACTGTGAAAAACCACCAGAGGTGTGAAACAGCTGTCAGTCCATGTGAAAGGCCAAGATTAAACACCACTCTCACCCAGCAATCTTAGTCTAAGGATAGCAATCATGAATCAGCCACTCAAAACCCACACAGGGCTTGTTCCAGGAAACCACCCTTAGAAAGGGCCGGGATGGTTTGGAAACGCACACAGACAAAACCACACCAACAATCTGCCCACAAATGGGCATTGATAATCTACAGACTATACATGCACAGGCAGATTGCTCCAAGCCTCCCTGGGGCTGGGAGCACATCCTCCCATTCCACCCTCTCCAAAGGAACAAACTGCACTAATGGAGGAAACGGAGAGGAAGGAAACCTCCCCATGCCTCCTCACAAAGGGCAAGTCCAAGAAAAGCAGGGGTCTATTTACAGTCCTCCAAAGGCCCTCCCTGCCAGATGGTCCCTTAGAGCTCCTTGGTGGGGCACAGCTTAGGGCTGTGTTAAGACTCCCCGGAGCTGGGATAAGCCCACAGCAGGAAGGAACCAGGGGATTGTGCCAAGTGCCACCAACCCAAGGCCACATGGTGTGAGGTGCACGTGACCTCGTTTTCTGTGGAAGATGACATTAGAAGAGAACCATGTGTTTTCAGGTGTGAGGTAAGGAAGAAGGAGGATATTTCTTATGAAAAAAAATAACTACAACACACAAAAAAAACCTAAATAAAAAAGACAATCCTGGGAAGTGCCCCTAGAAGGCTGTAAAAGATAGAAGCCAAGCTAACAACCCTTTGTTCTTCTGGAAATGCCTTCCTCTGCCCGTAGCAACGGAACCAGGACCCCACATTACCATCCTAAGTTAAACATGGGCCCTATTGGCTCTCGGGAGGCCAGGATTTAAACTCCTTTGTTTTCATAAAGCAAAAAATACACGCTTGCAGAAATCACTCTCTTCTGATTCATTTCCTCTGGCATTGTATTGTTAAGTTGCTTAAACAAAATACTCTGTTTTCTCCTCTTCCTCCCCCTTTCCTCCCTTCAGGGCCACATTTTCCCTCAGCCGGGAGAAAATCTAACTTTCTAAATAAGCCGTTACTGTAGCTAATAGCCTAGAGGGAGAAAAGCCCCCTTGTGAACCCTGCAAACGCTGAGTATTAACTCTCGTAAAGCAGACAAATGAAAGCGGGAACACATGTTGTACATTAGAGGCTCAGATTTTGATGGTAGGCTGCTCCAGCCCAACCTTCAGTTAATTCTGCCCCTGCTCCCTTGGCTTCTCAGGTTTTCTGAGCTTCAGCCATTAAATCTGGGTTTGCATCCTGAAAGTTTCCTTCTAGGGGGATGGGAAGAGCTTCTGACCACACAAGCCCCATTCCCATGCTGGCATCTTTAGTATTTCAAGAGAAAAATGGAGAGAGTCGTGGGGACAGACTGGTAAAGAACATGGCCATATAGCATTTATTACCACAAATAAAAAACCCCACTCAGGTTCTGGAGGCATGCATCTGCTGAAAGGAACCAATTATCTGATTGCTAGGCCTGGTTTTCAAAGAGGAACCTGTAACATACCTGTGTTCCTTGTTAGACTCAATTACAAACTGCTGTGGGCAAAAGAGTAGAAAGCAGGAGGAAAAAACCTAGCAGTAAATTTACTATGCTTTTCAAGCCAACAAAAGAAAAAAAATTTCAGTTGCAACCTAGTGCTTCCCAAGGAGTAAATATAGATACATGACAATGATGTAAAACTGTTCAGACCACACCCTCCAACTAATCATCTACAAGTCAGCAGTAGGCTTTCATCCCAGTCCTTAAAAATGCTTTTACTCCTCATAGCCATGCCCTGTGCAGCATCTCTTGCTTTCTAGTTGAAAGGATGGCTTGTCACCACACACAGACACACACACCAGCCTTAACATTCCATTACTTTTTAAAGAATTATATCACATGTCACCCATCATCTCTGTACGGAGGTGCAAACTACACAGTCTTCTTTTCACAACAGATTGTGGAAATGTGAGGAGAAAGAAAAGAACCAACCACCAGAATAGATGTAGGATTGAATTATAAAAACAAACAAAAAAAAAAGTGGAGGAAAAAATTGAGAGTTAGATAACCTTTCATTCACATAAAAGCATCGTTGTTTATGCAACAATACCAGATATTAACACTCCAAGAATTATCTTTTAATAACAAGCACTGGTTATTTATTTTACATAGAAAAAATATCTATGCAATATTTATTGTTGCTGAAGAGTGGAAACTCTACTCCACTGAAAAGCAACTGTGCTCATTATTATGACACACAAATACATATGATATGAATTATAAGGAGTAGCTGGCTGAGGTGAATCATTGCTCTTTCCAGCTGCCTCAGAGCTTTGGCTGGGGCTAAACTGCAGGTAACAGTTTATGCCTCAGATGGAAACACTCTTCTGGAGTGAGAGCAAGCACCAGCAGGGATTCAGAGACAGCCCAAATGCTCTGTGTAGTGTCAGAAGCTAATCCCACCTCTGCAAGGAAGGGCTAGGGGAAAAACAGTGCTGGAGAGGGCATGCTCCAACTTTCTGGCTGATGAGATTCCCAGAGCTCTTCAACATGTGCTGGGCAGTTACATCATGCACATGGCTCTGGTTCCAGCAGCCTGCTTAATACATCAAGGGCTGCTGTGGGGGAAAGGAGGCAGAGGAGCGAGCAAACTCCTCATCAGAGTGACCTCAGGTAATGCTGCAGCCAAGTCTGTGAGGTCTGGATCCAGAGCACCTCCCAACATCCAGATCTAGAGCCCTAGGTGCTGCCATTACAGAAACAAAGGGCAAACAGAGGCAAAAAATGTGGGTTTTTTTTTTTTTAAATTAAACTTCAGCTCTGACCGTGGCCCTCGTGCACAAAAAACATGCTTCTATATGTATCCATCTCAGCCTGGTGCAAGAACAGTTCAGCCAGCAGCACAGGACTTCAGGAAGATTGGCAAAGGTCTTCCCCTTCGTGCCAAGGGCAACATCTCTCGCCTGTGGCATTTTCCACCCACACATTAATTCACCTCGCTTCATGTTTGAAAATAAAGAGGAAAAAAGCCCATCATCATTCAAATAACAGCAGCAACATCAATTCATCAGGGGAAACAACAAAGGCAGAGGAACACAGGGAGGAAATGTTTATACATGCATAGGAACAGCCAAGAAAACCAACCGATGAAAAGACTGAAAATAAGCAAATCCCACCCTGCCCCGCTCACCCCGCCACCTCCAGCTGCAAACCAGCCTGGACTTTGTGTCAGCCTGGTGCAGGTGCCAAAACTTTGTCCTGGCAGCCACCCAGAGATTTTTGCTCCTCGGGACAGAGGGACGGCAGGGATGGTTAACGCAGCCACGCCCTGCTATTCGCCTCGCCAGTGCTCCACTGGGCTTGCTGCTGATGGCCACAGGCCCGGTGCACCGGGCTGCTCCTCCTCTCAAGTAATTTTGTTTCTGTCACTGAGAACCTTCCATTTCTCATTGCTCCTCTCCAAAGGCTTTATCCTCCTCCACAGAGAGGAAGCACCTCGGATTCGGAGCAACTCCCACCAGGTAACCACATCCTTGCTGACACCCCGTGCAAGGTGGCAGGCAGTCCCCAGCCTGACCCCCCTGAATGCTTCCACTGGGACAGGATAAAACACCTGAACAGGTCATAAGCAGCAGATTTTGTCATTTCAGAACTATACCTCTGCCTCCATGTAGAATGACAGACTCCAGGGACAAAATGGTGCTTCTGCTTTTGAGTTGTATTGTGGAAATACCAAAAGGTGTGGAGAGGGAGGGGAAAGGGTCACAGGAGTGGAACACCTCATGGAAACAGGCCTGTACTAGTGCTGAACAAACCCTCTGGCCCTGCCAGAGCCAGCTCCTACCCAAGTCCACAACAGAAGGGAGGGGAAAAAAGAAACAACCACAGGAAACCCCCATTGAACCCAACCCCACCCCCCCCATTTTTCTGTGTTCCACTTTCACATACAGCATGTTGTAAAAGACCAATCCCATCTTATCTAGCAGCTTGCAACACTAGTGTTAACAATCAGCCCTTTCCTTTGGATGTGCTGTTCTTCACTCTGCACACAGCCTGTAGCTGTGTTGTCATTGTTTCTACTCCTGAAGGCACCTGGAGTCAAACCAGTTACTGATGAGCACTGGGTTTTACCACAGAGGAGGTGGAAGAGCCAAATGAAGATCTCCTGTGTCCAGAAGAGCTGAACTAGTGATGTCCCAGGGCTGTTTGTAGTGACAACACAACACAGAGGAACAGTGAGATTCATCTTGGACCCCCTGTCTAAAGGAAGACTCCAGTAGTCTCCTGTCTGCTTCTTTATTCTATGTACTTTTAATATCCCTGTGTTTGTGCAAGGTATTAAACCCAACCAACGCTGATCACTGCCTTTGCTGTTCCCATTCAGGTAATTAAGTTAAAGTCAATGCTCCTGCTTTTGACACTGTGCCTCTGAGGGGAGGTTGGAGCCTTCTCACTCTGCAGCAGCTCCTTTGCAATGTGCATACAGAAACAGAATTCCTATCTGCCCATTACTAGAAAACAACGGGTTTCCTGATCAACAAGTTCGGCTCTCATCTCACCTTGTGCAATTTTAAGTGTTCTCTAACACTTAAAACAAACCACACAAAAACCCCCCCAAAATCCCATAAGCAGTTACTGACATGACTCCTGCACTGCTCCCATAGAGAGTCTCCTAAAGTGAATGGCTTCAACAATGAAAATAAATAAAAGGAAGTAGTGCCAGAGTAAGCTGTGCCAGAGTAAGCTTAAAATTCTGGCTGTGCCAGAGTAAGCTTAAAACGCAAATGAACTTATTTTAAAATTAAAAGCCACCCCTGACACACGATGATCCTAAGAAATTTTTACATTTTCTTCCCAGCAGCCTCTTGTGTGTCCACACAAAGAACCAAAGTGACAACCATTACTAAAGCATTCAAATACCTTATTACTTTAGTTTGGAACCATCCAAGTCATGGAGCAGCTCACATTTAGGCAGAAAACAGACATCCTAAATACAGGCACAAGAACCCACATTGTCCTCTGGCTAAGTCAGTCCCCGCCACACATCCAGGAACAAGGGGAAAGCAAAGCCACTGTTGTTTCCAAGATGTCAATGGTGCTTTAAAAACAGCTTACAAAACACTCATGTGAGGAATCAGGTCAACACAGCTTTCCACAACCTTCATTTCTTGCAGAAGTCATCAATATTCACCTACTAACAAGAACTCATGGCCTCACAAGTGGCTTTTCCCTTCCTAGCAGTGCCCCAAAGCTGTTCTTGATTGCCCAGGGATAAAGGGATGGAGGGAAATACTCAGGTCTCTAGAGGGCAAAGTCAGAAACCTAAACATAGAACCACTCCTTCTTCTTTTGTTGGACTTTCATTGTCAATGTCAAGAGTGTGTTATGGATCGGCAAGGTGACCACCAAAACACACACAGGGCTTTTTGTCTTGTGACTTTGACACCATTCTCTCGAGTGTCTCTCTAATACAAATGCTAATTTATGCTTTGCTTGTTCCTTTTGAATTCATGCACAGGAAAGATTCTCTTGCCAAATTGTTATTTTAGTGGTTTCATCAGAAAAACAAAAGTAGACTAAATGGAAAAGTCAACCCTGAGGTTTCAGGAGGAAACATGGAAAACCAGAACCTGGCAATACTCATTCCAAATAAAATAGTTCCAAGTACACAGCTTTTGTCATAGTATTTGCACCTTGAATTAGTGACATTCCGAGGACCTCTCTCATCTCCCCTCAACCTCAGGATTTCATTCTTGTGTGTATTTCTTTAAAAAACCCAAACACCATTTCATACATTATCTCAACTCTCTTCATTCTCTCCCATTGTCTCCCCACCTTCAGCTCCCATGCCTCAGCTGTACTAAATTAACTGATCACAACCAAAAATCACAGTAGGGAAGAGGCTTTTCTCATTTGCCAGACTGATAAAGGCAGTTCCAGGACTAACAAGAACTTAAACACCCCTCAGTCCCGTGGGGTGGGAAGTCGTCAGTCCAGGTGGATGCATTCCCACCATGCTCACCAGGAACAAGAATTAATATTAAAGCACTTTTCAATAACATAAGTGCTGACAGACCCTTTAATGAAACAGCTCTAGCACTCAGTTTAAATAACAATCTAGCCTGAAAGCTTACAGCATAAGGCCATTAGCAAGCTCAACAAATCTCAGGTAACTTCTTCACAGAATCTTAAAACTCTTAGCAGACACTAATTAATTAAGCATCACATCACCTTCCAAACTAAATGACTGAATTCACCACAATAATACATTGGATTTTCCTGCCTGCACTTCAGGTTGTTCAAACAATTTGCTTTCTCATTTTCCTCAAAAGAAACACTCACTCTTCCCTTAGCAACCACTGCAGCCAAACCCACCACAAATACAGGGGCCTGGATACATTTTGACTCAATGAGTGGAAGAGGGATTTTCACCTTTTACCAGCTCTAAGTCCAGCATTATTTTACCTCCATCAGCCGGTGGGCTCCAGGGAAGTAATACTGCATGCTGGGCATAAAGGTCAATCTATATTAGATGTGGTTAGAACACAAGACATGCTCCCAAAAAAGCAGGTTTCCCATCACCCCCTCACTGTGGCATTAGCTGATAACACAGAGAGGCTCAGAGCACACAGAGAAGATTCCTTTCAAGTGCAGCTGAACAGAATGATCAGGTCCATTTGCTAATGGACATTCAGCCTGCTGGAGGAGGCTAAGAGTAGCCCAAAATACATATACTGTGGATTTCAGGTCCTAAACAACATCTATTTAGTGCTGCAAGTCAGTTCCTATTGGGCCACTCGGTTTATCAAAAGAAATAGAGCCACAAACAACCCACTCCTGAGCAGAAGAAAGTGCTAAGGCTTTTAAGTGCACATTTTAGCAGTGAAGGAACATCAAAGCATCAGAATGGAGGCTTCAGTTTCTTCTTTTCAGACTGCAGTGCACAGTGAAAGTGTTTGCTTAAATTCACACAGAGGTAGAGCTACATACCTAGGGCAGCCACTGGGGCCACAGCTTCCTTAGCTCTTTGAGAACTCCAGAAAAACATTTAGAGAAGTGTCCTTAGGTGACAGGGCCTGGCTCTAGAGAGCAACACTTCCCCCAGCCCTGACAGTTTTCCTCCTTCCTGCAGTAAGAGCACGTGTACCCCAAGCAAAGCTGAATTCTACATAAATGTTATGCCATCTTGAACTATGTCTATTCAAAAGATATTTATTCAAAGCTTGTTTGTATATTCTTTTTGTAAAGGACCTTTGATAAATCACCTAGGAACATAATTCAGAAGTGTCAGCACTTGCCCTCTGACACAAGGCAACTGCACTGCTCACTACACAAATACACCTCTGCAAGTAAGTACACAAAGCAGGAGCAACTTTACATTCAGGCAAAACCATCCATATCTTAAATCACCAGTGGTATTAAAGCGCAACATACTCACAGAGAAACATCTGAAAAAGGGCAGCTTCGCATCACAACCAGCCTCCAGGAGCAGACAAAGGCTCCTGACTCTCTCTGCCTCAAAGGCAACACTGCCTGGCCACGTCCAGGGGAGGAGAATGTCCCCTCTGCCAGGTGCCTCAGCAGGTGTGGCTGCTCAGCAATGGGGAACCACAGCTGAACTCGGGCCAGCAGCACCAGAGATGGCTTAGGAGAGCCGGCAGGCCAGAGGAGCAGCTGATAAAAATGGTGAAGTGAAATTGTGCACTCTGGGGAGTGTCTTGTACCACAGCATTTGAGAGTGCGGCCATTTAAACACTCCGACATCATTGCAGCAGTTTGGTTCCATCAGTCTGTGCTCATCAGCTTTTGAAGGAAACTCAGCTCTGTGGAGACAACAGCACGATCAGGAGGCACTGAAGATGCCTGTTTTGAGGGCAAGGTTCCTTTTTGGACCTGTAAGCAATCATCTTTTTGAATTTCCACCTGGTGGTGGAGTTGCAGTACTTGGCCCTGTAATTTCTTGGCCTTGATGTTTGGGGAAGGGAGTGAGGAGAAATAAACTGATGTTGGTTTTGTTTGTTTGTGTGATTGGGGGGGGGGGTGTTTGGTTGTGGTGTTTTGTTTTGTTTTTTGTTGTTTTCTGTGTGGTTTGTTTGTTTGTTTGTTTGTTTGTTTGTTGTGGGTTTGGTTGGTTGGTTGGTTTTGGTTTTTTTTTTAAGGAATCCACTCTAGTGAATAATGTAAAAGCACGAATCACCAGCATTGGGAAGTGGGGTGGACCAGGCATTGAAACGTTATGTGACCAGTGTTGCTTTATCTCTCAGATGCCCCAGTTTGGGTCTGTCACTGTGGCAAGGCACAGGGCAAGCAGCTCTCTGTCCCCTTCCTGCATCCCTGCTTCTCCCGGTGCCTTTGGCATCCCGTGTCGGTGAAAGCAGGATGTCACTCAGCAAGGTTTTCCCGGCCACCCCTCGCAAGGTGAGCCTTGTGCAGCTCTCTTAGCCTGCAGGCTGGTTTCGGTGATTTATAAAATAAATGCGCTGCAAAAGCAGCAGTCTTTGCCGATCTGTTAAAACGCACCCATTTGACTGCAGAGACAAAGAGCAGAAGAAAACAAAGTGGGTGCAAACAGACTTAGATCCTCCCTTCTTTGTTCCTTAACAAATCTGCTGGAAGCACTCACTGGCTGAGAGGAAAATCATTATTTGCTTTAGGACCCTCTTTAGTCACCGCTCCTTTGCTCCGTAAGGATCTTGAGCCATTGTTTTCCTGCTCGCTGGGACCAGTGCTGGGGGCAGTGTCCCACAGTGACTCTGGAGGAGCCTCTGCCTCAGCTCCTGGCAAGCAAACTCCTTGCTGCAGGGTGGCAGCCCCAGTCTGACTTTCTGCAGAAATGTATTTATGCTGAACCTCAATTCAGCAAGGACTGAGTCCTCCCTTACCAGACTCAAGCTCTTCTTTTGGGGAGCAGCAGAGGGACAGTCACAGTACAAACAAGTTACACATTGTCACTGAAGATTAAAAACTGCTGCTTGTTTAATTTTAATTTCAACGAGTGGAAACTTTAGGAATTAAGAAAAAGAAAAAAAGCTGTGTGAAATATTAGCCTGAGGATCACAGATTTCGGCCCAAGATCTTTCCCAATTTCAGTGGCATGGCTGAATGCACACTACAAAAAGACAACTGGGTCACATAAGGCAGCCCATTGCTATGTAGAACATGTAACCAAAGGAATTATTCCGATTCTGAAGGTGCTACAGAGGCAAGTTAAGTTCACTTGGTAGGGTTTGTTTAAATCCTTATTATGGTTCTTTTCCCAAAGGCGAAAATAAAGTGTTTTCAAATAAGGAGACATTTTTCCTCAGAAGTCATCTGGTTTCTTCAAACACTTTTGGAAAAAAACCCTCTGCTTTGTAATAGATAATCATAATTTATCTTCCACTGAGCTCTGCTGTAGGAGAATTTGTTTCTAGCCTTGTTCTTGTACAGCAAAGAATTCAGAATTCTTCATTTCTGTTATTCTTAACACTGTCTGTGTACCAAACTAAATTCTTCATTATCCTTGCACCCCTACCCTTAAGTATTCTCGATAGGAGGTATAACTGCTTATCCACTCAGTGCCTAGCCACAAAGCTTAAACATATTTGAAACCCCTTCAAGGCTTCTAGGTGAAATGAAGCATTGCCATTGTGAAAACAATTCTTGCCAAATGCTGCAGAGTGCCATCACACAGTGAAACTGCTGTTATTGCACACAGGCACCAGGGAATATTCACACCAGGGAAAGCTCAGGATGTGTGGAGATGTCCAAGGTTATGCTGATACTGGATACTTCAACATCCTGCTCAATGTTCTTCAAGTCCCAGGACATTGGCAAACCTGAAGGCACCTCTAGGTGACTTGTTGGCAAGGAAAAGGCTTATAAGTTTCAAGAGGCTTTTGCTTTTCTATTTTTTTTTTAATAAGTATGCAAGGAACAAAAAGCCAAGGTACAAGAATATTTACCTAGAAAAGCACAGTAGGTATAAGGCAACTCCTAGACAAAACTGCTGGTGCCCCAGCCCAGGTCATTGCTGGCGTCTCAAATGAGTGACATTTTTGTACCACAACAGTGCTGTTGATTCTACAGGAGCTGAGCTGAATCCTTCATGTGCCACTCAGACCAAACGCCCCCTGACTCTGAGCAAAACCTGCCTGGCCAGCGTGTGAAGGATGCAGCCCTGGGGTACATGGTTCACTGCTACTGCCAATTAACTGAGAAAAACATCCCCATCACTGACTGGGCTCCCACTGCATCTTTATTAACCTGTGCAGGCTTTGCCTGTGCCCAGAGGCTTAACTGAGCTTGGAGAGGCAATGTACTAGGCAGGGTCTCAGCAGAGAGAGAGCATCTGTCTGCAGGAGGCAAAAGGCAATACCTCAAGGAGCAGGGCAGAAAAAACCCTTTGCAAGTGTGTTACATTCTGCCCTGGGCTCTATCCATCAGAATGTGTTATCTTCCCCTGAAACCACAGAATAAGATGGCCAGATTTACATCCCTCTTTCACATGGAAACTGCTCAGGTCATCAAAGGCCAGCTTGCTGCAATCACAGAAGACACTTTTTAGTCAAACCTACAATATATGCAATATAATAAAGGTAAAAATTCTTGTTGGTATCTCAGCCTAGAAAAGACAAAAAGAAAAAAAATCACAAATAGAAAGGGAAATAGGGTGTAGAAAATTGCTGCATTTCTAAACCCTAATTTTTAAGATTTTGCTTCCAGCCCTGGAGAACTGCCAGGTCACTTTACAATGCAGTTTTTTCCTTGGTGTTTTGCTTTTCTATTACCAGGTGCTAAACTGGCTGGGGTTCATGCTTGCCTCTCACACAACAATCTTGGATCTTTGAAGTAATAATACAAGCTCTCAGGTGTTGCACAAATAACCATGTCGTGTTTGCCAATTATACTCTACTTGTCTGTTGCTAACAAACCATGCAATTTCTAGTTTCCTGCAATAAATTCAAGTATAATTATCTTGTAATCTTGCAGGTATAAATGTAATTAAACCAGGGAATCATAGTAATAATTACCAGGTAGATACCAAAGACACTGTGCTGATCCCAAATCCTTCTGTTTGACACTAATCATGTCATATGGTATTTGTATTTCTTTGATACTTTCCTTAATATCTCTGAGAACAGCCATGTGAAACTGATTATCTTGTATATTATTAACTGGGCCTCCAATTTAAATTGACTCTCCAGCTTGCAAGGCAATCACAAATCTTATGTGGGACAGAGATGTGACAATTTCATTCCTAGATAACAATGCAAATGTGAGACCAAGCTATGAATAACAATTGGAGTCAATCACACCAAAGTAGTTTCATGTTAAATTGCATTGCTTGGTGATTTTTTTTTGAGATAACAGAGATTCCTATGCCCTGCATCAGCTTCCTGTCAGGAAACATCATCTGCCAAACTTCCTGCTTGCCACAGTGGGGAAGAAGAAGACAATATGACTTTTTCTTTACCAGGATCTTTGCATGGCAATGGACATCTGTGGGGAACTGCTTCCAGCTGGGCAGGAAAAACAGTGAACTAACAGCAAGAGGAGATGAGAAGAGACAAATACAATGAGGAGAACAAGTTCAAAACACGTGAGGCCTCTGAAAACAATTCACCTGGACACCCCTCCATTTTCTAGCACAGTATGAAACTGAGACCAGCACGACCTGGTGAATGCTCCTGTACTTTGAGAAGACATAGAATTGTTCAAGAAATAATTTGCTTTTTAAAGCCCACAGAAGTATTTATGTTTTACAGTGGAAAAAATGAGGAATTCTCAAACATCTCCTAAAGTACAGCAGTGACACCTTCCTAACAGGCAAGGCCAGAAGGTCAGAGTTGTTAGGTGACATGCACCTCTTGTAGAGAAAGGACAGAAGGTGAAGGCCCAGTGCATCAAAAAGCTTTTGCTCATGCAAATGCAACATAAAGGCAGCAGTTTTGCCTAATTGTTAACAGAAGTTCTGCTGGCTTTTCATCTCCCTGGGGCTCATTCCCACTTCATCTGCTAATATAGCAAGTTATATTGAATTGCTTGTCGTCAAAGTTTGCCGATCAGGAACCCAGTCTCTCAAGCTGGCAGCAAGCCTGGAGTATGGATTTGTCACAATAATGAGCAAGGCTGGGATATTTTGAATAAACACGGGCTCCCTTGGTGCAGGGCCAATTTATCAGCTGAATATGAGAAGTGTGGCTATGGGTATTAAATGCCAGAACACTAAAAGCTTGGAGACTCCTGAGAACCCTACTGTGAGCCAGCTCCCCTCTTCTGTATGCCTAAGCAACACAGGAGAGATAAAAACACTGGCTGGCATTTGTATTTCCAAAGCATTTACATTTAATTTAATAATATTTGGAATGCATTTGGCGAATAAGCCGTGGTGAATTCCAACAAACTGCCTTGTACCTAAGCAAACCTGGGCTCCCAAAGGGACTGGAATTACAGGCTGGAGCAAAGCAGAGGCTGACACGGGAGCAATGGCACAGCCCTGCTGCCCACTGCCTGTTTGCACTGCCAGGCTGCTGCCTGCACCTCCCACTGGGAAAGAGGACAGGGGGCAGCTGGAACTGCCCTCTGGGAAGAGGAGGCTCATTCCTTCCTCAGGAGAGCCAGGCTGGTTGGCAACCTGATAACCAGCTGGATTTTAAGGGCAGCATGGCTGACTCAGGGTCTGGGCAAGGGCAGGCACAGGGCTCTTCAGCTGGCCAGTGGTTCTTGCTCTGCTTCAGCACTGACAAGGGTGGTTTCTGACCTTCTTCAAGGCATCATGATGTCCTTGTTTTGCTGCCTACACTCTTTTCCTGGTGACACCCAGCAGCATGGAGGCTCCCCTTCAGTCCTTCAGCCTCCACAGGTTTCCCACCAGCTGCCCTGAGAGAGGTTGTGATGCCTTCATTGCTCCTCCACCCTGCATAGGGACAAAATCCAGCTTTATCCAGTGATGGACTTGATCTCCCTCATGTAGGGACAGTGTTTATCCCCTACAAGAAGTCCCCAGGTGTGACTGCAGCCGTGCCACAGCCGCATTTATCTCCTCAGGGTGAGCCCTCTCCTCACAGCCCTGCCATGGCTTGGGGAGCACCTGCCCTCAGCATTGCTCTGCTGAGCTGAAAGAAGACTTCTCATAGGGGACAGGAAGGAATGGCAGTCTGTAGGGAACAGTGGGTTGTGCTCTGTGAAAGGCAACAGAGAACAAAGCTGCTTTGGTACAGGTTTTCTCCAGGGTTTTGTTGTGGCCGCTGATGGCTTTTCTCACTGGCCACCAGTGTCTACTTTTTCTCAGGACCCACAAACAGCTCATTTTCTAAATGGTTTGAGTGCTGGATGAAGGACTCATCTGCCTGGGGAAAGTGAGGATGTGTGGCCCCTCATCAATCCCAGAGGATAACAGCAAAGTTAAGCTACCAGGACAACACCTGCTGCCTTCACAGCGCCTCAGCCGTGCCTCGGCAAGTCCGTGTGACTGGGGGCTGTAAGGTCCACCTCCTCTTTCTCTCCTGACATCTAAATTATCCAGTCCACCAAGTTTTATATTCCACTGCATCAGTTTTCTGCAGCCTTCCAGCTCTGTGCCCCCTAATGCAAAGCTGCAGACTGGGCTGTGACCCTGACGAAGGATGAGACTGCTTAGCTCAGCACAGAGGCTTCTGTGGTGTCCCCAGAGCTACCCTCCCTTGTTCTTCCTTCCCATGTGGGGAAAAGCTAAGTCTCCCTCGTGTTCCCTTGTGCTTCAAAAGCTAAATCTCTCTTTTTCTTCATTTGTTAAGCTCTCTGAACAAGCACAGCACAAAGCCTGCGACATGAACTTTCACTGGTGCCATGCAATTATTGCTAGCAGTAAGTAGCCAGGCCTAAAGCAAATTGTGCTCCCCACAACCATCGAGCAAGAACTACTCTCTGCTGCAAGGTGGAGACTTGTTTTGCTTTGAACAAAATCCTGCCTCACTTCTAATATGCAGCTCTCCAGAGGGGAGAAGGCAGAGCTTTCTCTGATGTAGAACAGCTGCTCCAGCTCATTGATTCACGCGGGACACCCAGAAACCTGCACAATGCTGCTTTGTTACAGATGCTGTAACACAGCCTGTTAAAAACACTCACAACACAACATTAGCACCTCAAAGCCTAGAGAACCGGGGCAGTGTAGAGAGCAGAGTGGTAAAACACAGATTGAGACAGAAACCCTTCTCTGAACAAACGACAAACTAAACTTGCAAGGCACAACACTACATGGAGTTATCTTGATGTTTAACTGGAGGCCAGCTGAGATAGAGTGAAGAAAGCTTTTCCCCAGGAACACATGTAATGGATTTTGTTGCACATACTGGGTCTTCAGCTAATGCTTAGTGATCTCTTGTGAATTAGATGAAAAATAAGAATATAGGACACAACCTACGTCTTCAAGCATGGCCAGCAAGTGCTTCCACCCTGACATCCCTGACTTCAGTGCTCCAGCAAAACTCACAAGGATCTGATGCCACTGCCTCATGTGTTTGCAGAGAAGGTGAAATTCACCCTCAAGCAGAAGGGTCTGGGTATCACACCTCACTTAAGCCTTCAAAAGACACTCCAGCTGATACACAGGAGTTGAGAATGAATTATACCCCAAGACAGCAGTGCATCAATACCAAAATCTTGATCTACCAGCTTCGTTCCTCCAAAGGAACCCCAAAACCCCACAAGGTTGAGAAGCAGCTTTCATTCTTGGCGAGGTGTAGCTGTGAGGATTAGAACACGATGACAAATCTAAATCCTGATGAAAAACTGCCAGAGGCCCAGAAGGCTGCCAAACTACAGCAGGCAGGCTTTCACATAATTGCAAGTCTTCCTTTCTCAAATGCCCAACCTGATTGACCAATTAAAGTGTTTAATTCTCTGAGAAAGAGTCTATCATTAACCGTAATTTGTTCTAGTCTCACCAGTCCTTTCATGGCTGCCTCTGGTGAAAGAACCATTATGTATGATCTCAATCTCCATATTATAATATGGAATTTTTGATAGTTTGCTATAAATAGGAATTGATTCATAAGGAGAATAATGAATTCATTGCTAGTCCTTTACCAACTACTTAATGACTGTCAAGATACATTAAACATCCTTAGCCCTACACTAGGGCCTGAGTTTATTCTTGGCTAACACATCTGACTGTATTACGCACTCAGTGAATTAATGCCAGGTGAAAAATAGTCTCAGCAAAAACACATTTTAGAGTGCTTTATTTCATCATAAATATTGACACTGATCATTATAAATGCCTTCCAGACAAGGCAAACAAATAGATAATCTATTGCCATTGAAGAGAAAGAGGAAAAAAACAACAAAACAAAACAAAAAACAGAACAAAACCAATAAACAAAACAAAACACACCCCTAAACCTAAAAAATAAATTCAAAATTCACCAAACAAACAAACAAAACCACAGAAAATTAAACCAACCCAGTCCAGCATATCATATTATCACCATAACTCGTGGTTATTCTTACCTGAAAGACCCTGACACCATGCTAAGCCATGTACAAGTTACAGGCACTTCCTAGGCTGTAGTATTTGCTAGGTGATAACAACATAGTATAAAGCCACTGATATCTTCTATTTTCTCAACCCTCACTTCCAGGCCATGTCCGTGAGCCAGTATCATTCCCAAAGTGTACTGACAGCTACATTTAACTTCAAAACAGCAGCAGGCATTGCTCAAGGCTCAGAGCCCCCTGCTCTTAGCCAGCCTGTCCTCACAGAACCAGCTGCCAAGACTGAGCCAGGCTCTGAGAGCACACCAAGCTCCCTATTTCCTGTGCTATTCAGGTCTTCCCAGGGCTCACAACTCCTCAGGGAAAGGTGTCCAAAAAAAGCCTAGGATCTCATCATTGCACTAGGGAGAGCCCAGATGTACAGGAAAATCATTTTTGGAGGCTGTGTGTCTCTTACACCAGTATTCACTTCCAGCTCTTGCATTTCCAAGACCCAGGGAGGAGTGCCTGTTGTGCTACAAAAATGTGAATCCATGGTTTGTATTTTTCAGGGAAATAGAGTCAGGTACTGTGGTCCTACAGGGAAGGCCTGTGTTGTACAATTACACCACAGAACATTCCCTGGAATGATGTATACTGGCACTGGGAACAACCTGGAGACTTCTCTGCAGTTGTTTGTGAATTCAGCATGAGCTCTCATTATTTGTTATATGCACTGGGTACACTCAGTGAGTTAATTCAGTAGCAAGGGAGGATGGATGACTGCAGTCCAGATTAGTCTCTCAATACACCTCCAGGATTACTAAATTGTTACCTTTTCTTTTCTCCAGTCCCTTTAAACAGGCTGAGAATGCACAGAGGGATGATAAAGTTTGTGGATACCTTCACAGACATTTCCTGAGAGAAAAGGAACATGCCCAAACTTCAGAGTCGAAACCAAACAGGAAGCTAAAATTGGCTAAAGAAGCCATTTTCTGAAGGATTTAAGGGACTGAGGCACACTTTCTTGAGAGCAGCTTGGTGTTTTCTGGTAGAAGTGACTGTTGCAGCCAGACAATTGCTCCAGGAAACCCTGCTGGGATCATTTCTGTCTTTGCTTGCAGGAGCAGTGGCAGCCCTACCTGACCTGCCTCCTGCCTGCTCAGGTCCCAGCAGGGCACCCTGAACCCACCTCTGGCCTCAGGCTTCTCTTCTGGGAGCCAAGCACCTTCCCAGCTCCTGACAACACGGTGGAACCTGGTTCCTCACGTTTCTTCTAAGGTCCCTCTTCTTCAGGTAAAAACAGCCTCAAATCTGGGCAAAGAACATGTTCTTGTGGCTCCTATGCACTCTTGCAAATCCCTGAAATACATTTTCTGCTGTGGCACCTGGTCTGCCACTGATCATATCAAATTAAACTTATCCTTGCAAATTTTAATGAAACTCATCCATAACCTGATATAGACACTTGAAGCTTACATTGGTTTAATAAATTAGGAAGAGGTGGAATAACAAGCCTTGGAATCTGCATAAAATATATGTAGAGATTACCAGTCAAAGAGAAAGGGAAGTCTGTAGTCAATATTCCTGAGGCAAAAGTATTAAGGTATATATATTGCCATGTATATATCATATGATGTAAAATAATGAGCTGGCACAGCTTGCTGGCAAGTCACACTGAAAACACACACATTAAGAACAGATGTCTCAGTTTTTTGCAGCACTCATCTTTCCCTGGATCTTTTCACTGATCAGCAACAACCCAAAACATGTAATCCTTGTAAATTAACACTACTTGCTAAATTAGAGATTATAATATTCAAAATATGTTTTTCCCTAGCTATGTCCTACAAAAGCTGCCTGTATATAACAGCAGTGCAAATAAGAAGAAAATATTAGAAACCAAATTATTTAAATCCTGATTCAAATGAGGTTGAGGAAGCTACAGCAATAAATTACTTCAAAGCACAAAATACACTTCTATGGAAAACCCAGTGTGGGTAAAGCAGCAGGAGGGAGTATGAAGATAGACCCTTCCTGGTGCCCCCCAAAGAGGAAATTTATACAACAGGCAGATAGAGTCTAATGTTTACACAGGTCCTGGAGCATGATCCAGTTCAGCCCAGCTGCTGTTTAAAATGCCCAGTGACTGTGTTAAAGGACCCTGATTGCCAAGTGCCATTTCTCTGATGGGGGACAGGAAGCCCTCAGTAACATAATTTACATTTCCTCCTCCTCTGCATCCCTTCTTAAAGGGATGTTCAATAGACAGCAGCAGAAGAAAGACATATGATTATTAATAAATTATATTCCTCGCAGTCTCAACAGCTTGGGCTGCAGCAGAATCTTTCCAGAGGATGTTTAAAAACAAAGAGCATCAGCACTTTTCTGCAGATATACCATTACCAGGCTGGTTCTCTATTCCAAGGATAAAGACTATTCCCAATATTGGAGCTGTCTTGGGAGCAGTGATGAATGTCATTCTTCCTGCAGAGGCTCAGTCATGAGAGTGGATGTCAGGGAACAGGACACTTCGGGGCTCTGCCACCAGACCTCATTTGTCTGAGCCCCAGATGTCCTCTTGATATGGCAGAAATAAGAATTAGAGCTGTCCTGAAAGCTGATGGAGCCTAAAAGAAACCTTGGGTAGAACAGATGCTGTTTGCAAGAAAATGCCTATTTTTGTATAAATGTTTGGGCTGTTTGTAATAAAAAAATCGCACAAGCCAGATTTTTCTTATTATTATTATTTCTCTGTTTTGGCAAGGAAAATCCAAAGCTTTTCAATGAACTCCGAGGGAAAAATAAAAATTATCTTCCTTCCCTAAAACCTTATTTTAGTTTTGTGGAATAAAGAATTGACAACAATAGGAAAGTAAGCTTTTGACTAACCCTAATGAATCTCATTGGTCGTAGAGAAACACTTTGGCTGAGAGGCAGCACTGAAGAGCCAAATGCTGTTATGGATCAGCTCTCTCTGGGTAGCACAGCTATGCTGAAGTCGTGGTCCAGCTGACAGCATCCTGACTTTCACAGGTCACACAGGTGGAAACAAGGTCAAGTTGTGTTGAAAGCACATTAAAGTTCCCCATTGAACCATTTTTCTCCCACTGACACAGGCAAGTTTAAACTGAGCTCTGTCAAGGTTAAATGACTATTTAGCTTGAGCCAGTGACTCAGACATTAAATCAAATGGAGAGCCTCTGGTACCTAAAAATCTTTCTTCATGATGGTGAAGGAAATCATGTCAGTCCCCTGTTTATTAAATATTTATTCAAACACAGTTCTCACTAGCTTCAGTTTCAGGCACAGTTTCAGGCAGTCTGAAAATATTGAGGAACCTGGGGTTATCTTAACAGACCATTAAAACCAGACCAACATCACATTTTAAACCATTTTCTTGTTCCAACACACCAAAGTAGCCTTACTGAATGAAGCATCACAGCAGCAGCTACAACTACACAACACTAAGAACATCCAGTGCATGTTTGGGCACCCAGCAGCACTGAAAATACATCAGCAGCTTTGGGAAGGAGAGACAAAGGGATCTTCAGAACACAAACACATTTATTTCCTAACACTTTCCCAAAATAGCTCTAATGGATGTGGTGGTTACATATTCTTCCCCCTCAGGGCTTTCATTTGGATTGCCCAGGGTAAGTGATTTTGATAATGTTGCCTTGGCTTTCCGTGGTTGCAAATAGAGCTATTATTTCCAAATGGACTTTCTGAACAACACTGGAGATGAGAGGCCATCAAACAAACATCTGCTGTGAGCCTTGGGGACGCTGACTGGAAACGGTGTCAGAGGTGTTGTTTGAATAGGCAGTCAAGAAAATACCCATTTTGATTAATGTGTACAGGCATTAGTATCAATCATCATTTCCTTCCCAGAGAAAGGCCTTGGAAATGCAGCACTTGAACCCAGCTGTAGACACTGCTTTGGACATGTTCATAATGTCTCTTTCTAAACAGAGCTTACTTTTCTTGACCTGTCAGGAGAATAGACAATAATCTGAAGAATCCTAAATGCAGCTAATTGCTCTAAACTGTATCTACACACAGAACAGAAATAAAAGACAGATCTCTTTCCCAACAGAAATCAGCTACAGGAACTATTTATACAGGGGAGAAAAGGAGGTTGGTCATTTGACATAAATCAACTCCCTTTGGTGTTTGCAAAACAGAGCAAGATCACAACACATGGGCAGACTGAAATTGCAGCTGAATAAATTTATAGACTTGTTTTCATTCATTTCAAAAATAGATTGTAACATCTAAAAGCAATCAACTGATGGTTTTGGTCCACTTCTGCCTAATCAGTGCTTCAATTGATGCGTCTCCTAAAAATACTTGAAATTGAAACTGTCAGATGTTAACAATATCTCTTCTTCTGCCATTAGATAATATGCAATCAGTGATTATGGGCAGCATTGAAGCTCCTTAATTCAATGACTACACATCACCTACTTTCTCATTTTGCTGACGGAAGATCCAGCTGTTTCTGGTTTGTATCAATGCTCTTCAAAGATTGGCAAGTATAGCTACAAGACTAAAAATAGGAGTATTCTGCATCCCACATCAGTCACCCTTTTGCAGCAAAAGAATTTCAGAAAGTTCTCGACTAGACCAGAAAGAATGGGATTTATTTTTAATAAGCACTAGACACTCACACTGGTAATCACTGGGATATATTTTCTCCTAGTAACAAAAAATGACAACATTACTGGTGGATGAGTTGGCTCTTGGGTTGCTTTGCTTCCAATAAAATTATCCTGTACAGAGAAACTTTTATCCTGCTGCATCAGTGTTCGAGCCAAAACCTGCCTGCAAAGTGTCTCAGGATTTGGTCCCTGGAGACAGTTCAGCTGTTTTCTCATCCGCTGTGCTATGGCTTCTTCTGTGAGGTTATGTTCACTGTAAACATTTAAACTAATAAAGCATATGGGAAACTCAAATCAGAGAGGGCAGATTTGCCTGGAGTGATGCTGGGATCTGTGCCTTTCTGGATGTGAAAAGTGGTGACACATACCACACCCAAATCAGGCAATTACTCCTGTGGCCAAAGACTGACCCACCCCACGGATGCCACTGATGGCACTGGGTAAAGATGAGTTAGTGCGTGCAGGCGTCAGAATTATTGTACAACAAAATCAGGTACGCCTGCTTTGAGGATGAAGAACATTATCAACTTTAAAATGCTGCAAAGAACTGTCTGACTACTGAATTCCAAGACCTGAAGATTCTTTCATCCATGCTGTGTGCACAGCAATGTTGAACACTGTCTCAACTCAAGGCAGTTTTCTTTAATCATTATTATTTTTAGATGCCTGTAAATATGTGTGCCTTGCAGCAGTGACTGTGATTATTTTATGCATTTATTCTGGGGTTGTGCAATCTGCTGAGCTCCACTGGTGCGTGTGCTCCCAAGTCCCCAAAGCTGTCAGCCTTCTTGGGGTGCAGATTTACAGTCTGTGCTGTGCCCAAGTCCTTCCCTCTCCCTCTCCCAGCCCTGCCAGGCTGTCAAGGCAGTGAGGACTCAGTGTGGAAAGCTGTGATGTGTTTTGGGGTGGGGACACCTTCTCCTGTCCTCCCAGCCTCCTCACTGCCTTCAACAGAGACCAAAAGGGCTGCAGTCTAGCCTGGGGTACTTTATCTGACTTGTCTCTAATAAATACCACAGTCCCAACAGCAAATTCTTGCTGAGAACTATTTATGGTCAATTCACAGCCTGAAGAATAAATGGCATTACAGAATTAAAATACTTTTGAATTACAAAGCTGAAGAAACTGTGTTCTGCTTTCAGGGAGACTGCACCAAAAAAAAAGATGTTGCCTTCATCACAGGGCCTTTACTTGCAAACTCTTTCAAGGGGAGGAACCAAAACCAACACCAGCACTGCCCCCAGGGATCTGCTACAGGGTCTACCAGGTCAGCAGGGTCCATAAGACCCCCAGAGCCTGCCCAGCAGCATTAAATTTCCCAGAACTTACTTCTCCCTAGAACTGGCCTCAGTTGCTTCTGTGCTGTTGGTTGTCTCCTGTGGTTGGTTTTCTTTCCTTCATCCCTGCTGGGTGTGGATTTACTACAAGGAACAAATAGTACTGAGCAAGGAATGCACCCCAAAATAAAAAAGAAACCGTTCAAAATACATTTAAATCTATCTGAGTGCAAGTCATAGGTGTGGAGCCTATTTCCCTTTAAGTCTAGCATTGTGTGTTCATCTACCACACTGGCACACAGAGGGCTAACAGGAACTAATTTCCAGTCTCTGTCCCAAGGACTGAGTGGCACAGAAATATGGGAGAAACCAGCAAAGAAACTGGGCTGTGCCAAACATGGCAGTGTCACCTCACAGAGATTGGTGCAGCTCAAAGCTCTGGTAAAAACAGAGCTGAAATGACTGAATCTGCCCATGGCATGGCAAGAGGGCTGTCCCCACAGATAGGTTCTATTTTAGGGACAAATTCCCCCCACATGAAGTTAAACCACATTTACTTCTGCTGGACACAGATGAATTCTCAGCACTCAATTCAATCAGGGCAATCAAATGGGAAACTGGTATTTGCTGAATTGGACTGGAGGCTTAATGTTGCTTTAGCTCTGCCTACTTTCCTGTATCCCCTTTACAGCAAAGTCGCTCCATCCTAGGCTCAGGTTTTGCCTAGGTCTAGTCCAGATGGATAATCTACATCTGACAGGCACCACTGGTTTCCTCCTTTCTAGCCCTGTTTGGAGCCTTTACACAGAACCAGATGAAGCTCTGTCTGCTCATTAATTAGCCTTTGCTCAAACGAGATTTTCTTCAATCATTAAACCTGTTTCCCTTTGCCCCTTCCCCATTTGATTCTTTTCTATCTTTATGCTCTAGGGAGATTTTCAGAGGTCTTCTTGTGAGGATTACAAAGGCAATAAGCAGATTATGGAAAAGCAGCTTTTTGGTGTACACAGCATAATACAAATTAGGATTGTTCATAATTTCATTCCCTTATCAGTGATTGCTGTGTGTATGCTGAGGTACTTTGAGATCGCTAAATAAACTGAGAGGGCCAAAGGTAATTGAATTATTTTAACTGACACATTAAGGAACACACTTGCCAAAGAAAAGATCATGTGTACAATGCCTCTAATTAGCAAAGTTCATCTTATTTTTAAAAGAAACTATGAAAAAAGGAGTGATAGTGTGCAGAAGGACACAGGACTTCTGCAGGTCAAATTTATCTGTCTATGAAGAGAGGACTGTGCCTGACTTTGAAGACTCTCTGGTTCTTTAGGTTTTAAACTCTTCAAAGCAAGGAGTGCCTTCTCACCTAGCCCAGCAGATTGAAAGTCTGGGCTTGATGAAGAAAATGTTCATCTATTGGTAATTGAGGGTAATATTGTTTAATATTTCTCCCTTTATCTGTTGGGAAATTTACTGCATGTATTCACTTCATAGTGAATCTAAATTAAAGTAAAAATTCACCACCCTATCACCAGGAAGTCCAAAGAATGCAAAACTGGGTATTTTATTTTAGTCTCTTCCACTTTTGCCTTTGTGGTTCCTGCTGTGTTCAGATGCCCAGACCTACCAAAGAATAGAGCAGATACTCAGGGAGCAGAACCTGTGCTTGTAGGCAGCAGTTCCTCTGACTTCAGGCATTCATGTAGCTTTTAGACAGCTGCAAAAAGAGAGGGGGAAAATTAAAAATTGATTGCTCTATCATGAAATAAATATATGCTCTGGCATTTGATTGTCCAGCAGAAGTGGTCAGGCAGTTATTTATACCACTAAGAACATCAATAACAAGGTGCAGTGCACTGCAATAGGGGCTTGTTAATGAATTGATGAAAAGGGAGTTATTTTTAGGTTGTGAATAGGTCTGAGGAAGTGAGCTCTAAAACTCTCGAGGAGAAAACAAAATTCACTGTGTTCAGGTTTACCAGCATTGAAAGCCATTCCCCTGACTTCTGATAAAAACATACAAGTGTAAATGTCAAGCCAAGCCAGTGATGCCCTCTGACTTCTCTGAAAATGCCTCGATTCTTTCAAAAGAGCACTGGGAGAATAGGCTGAATGACTAACTGGGAGATTGTGCCCTCTGGAAAATCCCAGAGATGGTGTTGAAATCACTGAACTTCCCCTAAGGCAGGATGAGCAGAGATCCTGGGATCTGCACAACGAGAGCTCTGCCTCACTCCAACACCCCACCAGGCTCCTTCCCCACATCTGGGGCTTAGGGGAGGAGAGGAATAAGGAAATCCTCCTCTTTGACTTTGTCCCCCTTGACACCTGAGCTGATTTTTAAGTGTATGTTCATGTTTTCCCTCCTTTTCCACTCCACCTCCTGTTCCCAAGGGCACAGGTATTAACACAGGGACAGCTGCTGAAACCCACACTGCCCTGACCTAGGGAAACATTTTGAGTTGGGAGGGTCAGAATCCATAACCCCTGTGCTGACATCCACCCTCAGAGGCTGCTGCACTTTTCTAAGCCCCTCTCTGTGGAAGGCAGCACCTGGTCCCTGGATAAGGCTTAAAAACGACTGTAATTCTGTTTGTGCATCCCTGCTCCATAACCCTGCAGCTCATGCTGTCTCATTTCTCTGTGCTGGGAAGGGATGGGAGGTGTTCCTAACTGAGCCTGGAGACAGCACAGTACCTGTGGGCCACCTGGGTAAAATATCCACAGGCAAATATGCTTTTTTGATACAAAAATATATATATAGAACACACAGACCTATGTCTTTTAATAGATACACCTATCTTCCCCTGACAAGGTGTTTAAGGTTTTACATAACAAGTCAGCAATAAGAACATTAAAATATATTATAATTCAGGCTATTAGAAAGGCTGACAAGGACATTTCCACCCCTGCAGATTTTTCAAGCCTTGCTGAGGACTGCAAGGCTGCCTGATGGTGTTTTTAGCAACTGAGACCAGCATCTCATGGCCCTTTCTTTCCAAACTGGCTCAGGATCTCTTCCTGCTCTCAGTGACAGTGGCTGGGGTGCAGCCAGGCTGGAGGAGCCTCCCATCACACACCCTGCAGACATGACCTAATACTTGCCCTCTGAAAGATCCCACAGGTTAAGCCTTCCCGATGCCAGGAATTCTCAGCTGAACACCAACACAGTAATAACCACGTACTCCCCATCCCCGCAGTGAACTCGGGCAGATTTGTTGTTGGTTGCTAAAGGCAACTCCCCCTGATTGATGGTTTCCAGGAACTTTCCACAGCAGGGTGGGGCCAGGGCTCTTTCCAGGGCTCTGCAGACAGGCAGAGGCTATAGGAGAAAAAGAGGGAAACTGGGAGACCATAAAGGTACCAGAAGTCCTTCAGGCTTCTGCCTGTGAGTGGCTTGTAACCACAGCAGCAGCAGCAAAGACTCTCTGTGGGAGTTTGTAAGTGACACCAGTTGCCCGCTGTATAAAATACAAACTAAACAAAACAAAAAGTTCGTAAAACTCTTTCAGATCCATCCATATTAAACTCCCTGCTCACTTTCTCAAACTAAAGTCATCTTGGTGAGACAAATCTCTTTTTAAATATTTATCAGAAGAAAAGGGAAACGGTCTGAAGGAGATTTGCACAAAACGTGTTTATCAGTCCCGGGTGTGCGAGCCGATCTATCAGCCCTGCCGTGGCTCTGGGAGCAGTTTCCTCTGCCTGCCTCATATACATCAGAAGATATGGAAGCATTTCTGTGCACACTTGAAATGACATTCTCCAGATTTATTCTTCAAGTATTTTTCTCTAACATGCTTATTTGTCTCTTTTAAGGCCTGCTTTACATTAGGTAGTCTCTTTGTGTTTCCTGCAGATGAAAAGCACATGCATTTCCCTCCTCCCTCATCATAATGCTGCTTTCTGAAGAAAAGCATCTAGCGTGTTTCTAAAAAACCATTGTTATTACAAAGTTTTTAAAAACCTGTTGATGACTCATTGGAAAATAGTTAACATTGTTATTTTCCCAGCTTTGCCTTATGCCCATCCAATCCTAGATCCTTCTGGCAAAACAGTGCAAAGCCCTTCTTGTAGGTGGGGCTGACAGCTCTATTGTTAAGATTGTTCAAGTACATTTACCAAACATCAGATATTTTAGCTAAAACTTCCGTGCTGATCATTTACCTAAACCTGAACTACATGGGAAAATCTTAGCCAGAAGTTTCTCTTATCTCTAAGACCAGGGCTAGGCTGTATTTTGCCTTGTCAAAATACTCTGGTAATCTTTTTCAGAGAGGCTTTAATGCCCTTAGCCTTTGGAAAAGGAACATGAAATTTGCCTTTGTGAAAGCCTGCCCCAATTTAATGACATTAGGAGGCTTTGAAAAAGTGCAGGCATCATTTGGCCAGATCCAGAGACCACACCACTCTGACTTGCTGAGTCTGCTGAAGGGCTCTGGGATAAGAGAATGGGAAGGTCCCTGCCTGGCTCCTTCTCCTGGCCAGGTTGTGTCAGTCCCCTCAGTGTCACTTCTCTCTCCTACAGGGCCCCTTCACACACCTCACTAATCCCACAGAAAGGGACTGGATGAGCTCTGTGCCAGCAGTCAGAGGTAGGTCCAAGGGATAGAGGGCAGGGGTTGGAACAAAAAGATTTTTAAAGTCCCTTCCAACACAAACCATTCTATGATTCTGTGATTCCTGCTCCTCTAGCCCAGGGATGGGGCACCAAAGCAAACAGCAAACCCTCCTTCCCCTGCTTTCCCAGGATTTCTCTCCTCCTGAAGCACATGAAGAAGGAAGCTACCAGAACTGTACAGCAGTGAGAGGAACAGGATAAGGAACAAGAAAGGGGGATTAGGTTGTGAGATAATACCTGAGGCAGAGAATGGAGACTTGAGGTCTACAGAGGTTACGTGGGGTGGGGAGAGGGAAGCTGGGCATGACATGGGGGCCAGGATGTGGCCCCTGGGACCTCCCTGTGGTTTGCAAAACCCACCCAAGGTGATGGGAGAACCCACAGACCACACTTGGCTGAATAACATCCCACAAATGAAAAGAGGATGCTGGCTGCTTCAAACAGGCAGGCAGAAAGCTGATCACTAGAACACATCCCTCTCTGGAGCCTGGAGAGGACATCAGGAGTCCACTGCTTTTCTGCTGTCAGCAAATACCTGCTCCAAAGGGCATCCAGTCTTGCCAGTGGCAAGTTCACAGTCACTAGTGGCAATCCATAACCCCAAAGAGCAGAATTGCTTCAGCAGGAGAGGGGGTCACTCTCCTGATGCTGATGTTCTGTTAGCAAGACTTGGAAGGGCAGAGGAGATGCTAATCCAGTGTAAAAATAGGTCCCTGAAACTCAGAGAACTCCTGCTCTCAATATAGATAATCTTGCTTCATGTTCCTTATGCATATCACAAGGGTCACCAGAGTAATGGCTTTTTATTTCTGTCCTTTTGACCCTCAGCACACAGACAATGGGTGTGCAACAGGGACCTGTTTGGTCTGGTTTATTTAATGAGGCCATTGCTTTTCTAAAGCAAAAAAAAGTACAAGGTCATGGAAGTAAAGACATGTTCAGAGTGGCTCAGAGAACAAGGGACCAGACAAAGGTTTCAGTGACTGTGTAGCTTTTCCTGGCACTTAAAAAATTTCTCTTTTCAGAGTAGAAATGATCTTCTATAATGTTAATGCTCAGTCACACCGTTATCCCACATCACCCTATAAGCAATACCCAAAGGTTTAAAAGCAAATTGGATGCCAAATCTGCTCTGTTGGCTGCATGTTCCCAAGAATTCCCTTCATTCAGCAGCCATGAAAGGCTGTTTGAACTGCGCCATGGGACCAGCCACTGAAACAAATGAGCAGATGAAGCAGTGCTCAGGTTCCTGCAGTTCTGCTTACACTGCTGCCTTTCAGCTGTGAACACCTCAGCGTGGCTGCGGAGCACAACAACCCAATCACTTTCCAAACTGACCAAAATGGTGAAAATCAAAGGGCAGACCTCATCTGAGCAAGCCCAGCTAACTTCATATAGGCTAACAAGCACTTTCCAAAAAGGAGCAATGTTGGATTCATCCTCATTTGGAGTTGATTTTAATCTGTGATTCAGACTTAAAAGTCTCTGTTTCATTTTATTAATATTTTCAGATATTTAACATTGGAGTAATCTGTTTTTTCAAGCTGTAACAATTAATAATTCCTTTCCAATGCCAAAATGTATCTGTAAGCTTGTCTTTTTGCCCACCAAACCAGAGTCACCCAAACCTTTAGAAAAACAGCCCAGTCAGGATCTTCAGGTCAACTTTTGGTGAGTTTGGGGCTGAGGGAGAAATCTGACCTGATACACAGAAGAACCTCAAGGTTTTTTTGAGAACTGCCTTCAGGCTGGATGTAGTTTAATTAAACACCTACCCACTGCCCCTCACTTGTTTTTAACCCCCCCACACATATCACTTTGTGTCAGAAAGGGCCTTGCTGCTTTCCCAGGTCATTAAAATCCTCTCACTGCCCCAGCCTCAGGCATGACTGCAGAGTGTGAGGATGGTGCCAGTGTCCCCGTTGTTGTCAGGCTGGCCATGGTGCAGGGACAATCTTCGGCCTGTGATTTTCAGTTCCCATTGTATCCATCTGGGACATCCCGCACCTTGGAAGGGATTATTGTGGTGCTCTGTCTCTTTGCATCACACAGCTCATCATCACTTCCAGCTGCTGCTCTTTACAGTCCTGCAGCGACTGTTTCTCTTACGACCACGTCAAGCACAGATCTTTCACCCCAAACCCCTTCCTCCATTGTCTCCCATTACCTGCTAGGCCTCAGCAAGGCTAACACCTTTTCCCTGCACTGCCTCCCTTCATCACACAGCTCACTAAGTCCCTCCTTCCCATTTTTCTCAGCCTTCCCCATGCTGTGTTTTATAGGCTAATATATCATGCTGCAGCTATAATATGCAGAGTAGCATTTCACTGCATAATTCCAGAACTGGATGCATCCATCTCTTCCCCAGTCACAGCTCAGAAAGCCCCTCTGAACAGATGATTAGTGAGTCAAGAAGTTTATTAGAAGACAAACAGCACACCAAGGTAAAAGCCATAAACACAAAGCAAATTGCTCGTGGCTGTGGTTCCTTCTGGTGCCAAGAGGAATACAACCTTTAAAGCTGTGTTTGATGGCCTGGTCCTGGCTATCCGTGCTCTCCTCAAGTTGTCATTCTTCACTACAGAACAGAGTTCAGGTTTTCTACAACATCCCCCAAAACAGCGTGGATCCACACCTCAGTTTGCACAGGTCACTCAGTAATGTAATAATGTCATGTTCTGATGGTCCTGGACAGAATGCTTCCCCAGGTTTTCCAAGGTATTCAGCAGGAAATAAATGTGCAGAGTGTCTCCTCCCCCCCATATGTCAATACAAAATTTTGGTGTTAACATGGGGCTTATACAATGCATAGAGGACCAACACAAGGTGTGTGCTATCGGGAATACATCATTGTCAACACCAAACATTCAAAGGCTGTAAAGCTAGAGCTCAAAACATTATGCAATTGGCATTCAAAAAAAAAATTCAGTACTAAACATTTAAAGTTGATGCTTTTCAGCTTCATCTAACCACAAGAGCTAGACCCTGGCTTTTGTATAATTGTTTGAGCAATGCCAGGACAAAGGGCTCTAGAGAAAACAATAAATATTTTGAGATATGTCAAAGTTACAGTTTTTAACCTGCAATCTGTGTGTTCATGGAGTGTTTTTAAGGGGTCTGCAGAGGGTAGCTAAGAAAAGAAAACCTATTTTCTGCAGTATTAAATCACTATACAGGAAGTGACACTTCCACTGGAAAAAGAAAGGTTTCAAGGTGCTGCAAATTGTAAAAGGTTGACAAACATGTTTTTGGTAATTCTGACTGGCGCTTTCAATTATTCAAGTGTGCGAGGGCCCCTGTTCTACTGAAGTTTAGTGGGATTTGTTCTAAATCCCATAGGTACTTCAGAAAGTTCAAACCAGAGTTTCTGGATGAATGGTCCAACTGTGTACAATGTGCAGAACTCTGATTTTTTTCATTTTTTTCTTTTTTTTTTTGTGTCCAGTGGAGGTGTAAATCCCTGTGTATAGAATTTAGGCCTATGCATAGCAAGGCAGCATTTTTTGATTACGTTCTGCAGCCCCTTTCCTGATAGTCCCTGAGCCTTGGAATTTCCACACAGGCTGCCTGAGCTTTTATAGTGACTTGCTCCTGTCCTTCAGCTAATATTTCTGGGAGGGATTTTAGGGATCATTTTTGGCTTGGGAGTAGTTAGTTAAACTGTCAAGGAAATGATGAATGGAATCTGCACCCATGTGTTACCACAAAGATGCCTTGCAGACATTTCCTCAGATCTCAAGGCATCTGGCTGGGGCTTTCTTACGTCACCAAATACAATAGAAGAATAGTAATGATTAGCAGTTGTATAACAGCAGCACATTTCTCCAAGTTCTTTTTGCTTTTTGTTTATAAAGCTCTGCTGGAAGAGAAACAATAGTTCCAAAAGGAAAACTAGGGAAGAGGTGAAGTTCCTTGCTTAAACCACAAATCCATCTCAAGTCAGTGCCCAATGCACAATTCAGATTCCGTGCTCAGATCAAAACTTCCCAGTGAAGGCAGGTTTGTTAAAAAATGAGGAAAAGAGATTTTGGTTTCAAATCCCGAAGATTTATTGACAGTAGCACTGAAAAAAAACCACATTCAGCTCCTTTGAAAGCTGTCTCACAACACAGAAATTATGTGCATTAAGTTTCTGTGTGTCTTCCTCACATCAAAATTGCTCAAACCAGAAAATGAGCAAGAGAGCAATAAGGCTCATCCTTTAAAAAGAAAAAGATAATAAAAAACCTGAAACTGTGCAAAAGAAAAACAAGTGGTTCCTGAATTCCAACGATTTCTTGGTGTTCCAGTTTTGCTTAAGGCTAAGTCACTCCTTTCAAGGAAACATCCACAGGAAGGGCAAGGTTGTTCACACTCTGAGTCAGGGCCTGTCACTGTGTTCCTGGGCGAGCTGCCCAAATCCTTCCTCCCTGCTCCTGCTGCTCCTGGGCAGGGCAGGAGGAGGCTTCGTGTCCCTGTGCTGTGGGATGATGGAGCCTCGAGTAGATCTTGCATGAAAATGCCTTTGCTCTGCCCTCTGGAACAAGCCTTTCCTGCCCCATGGCATTCCAGCCCTCAGTTCTCAGTGATCCCTCTTTTTGATTTAGGGGAAAAGCAGATCACAATTGAGTTTCCCAGGCCCTCTCAGGGGTTAAAATCAGAGAATGTTTGGGGGAAAGGTTTGTGCTGATGGTGCCTGTTAGAAGCCAAAGATCTGGAAATGATTTGTGATCTCAAAACAGGAGATATCAGGTAGGGCACTTGATGCTGAACTTTGAGGCTGTTATTCTTAAACCCCAGGACTGGCTTAGAATTGCAATAATTAACAAAATAATTTCAGCATAAAGCATGGGGTTTTTTTACTCCTTCCCTCTGCCCTGTCCCTGTAGCCCAGTTTGGCATTCACAGGAGGGAAATCCTTGCACACATTTCCTGCCCATGAGAGAAACTCGTCCGCACTGCGATGCTGTCCCTGCATCCCTGCCAGCCTCCACTCCCAGCCCCAGCCCCAGAGCGAGGCACGGCTGGAGCTTCCCTGCTTACACAGTCCTGCTGACAGAGGCCAAGTCCAAGCCCACACCAACTCCCAGGGCCTCTCACGCTGCCTTTGCTCTTTCCTCCCCACTCTTAGCCATGGGTTTTCCATCCTGGTTTGCTGCAGTAACCTACACAATTCACCTTTGATTCCCACTGAGATTTTTCCCCCCTCCTTTTTCTAGTGACCAGCTCTACTCTGAGTTTCTCAGTGACCTGCAGGGATAATCCCAGGGTGCTGAGTGAGGCTGAGGGATCAGACTTGCTCCAGTTCACATCTGTCACCTTGTCCCTTTGCTGATGCTGGTGCTTCCCTGAGCGTTGTTCCTCCAGTGCTTGTTAGACTGAAGCATTTCTCTCCCCAGCCAAATTTTTAGCCTCAGTGGCTCATCCCCTTGCTGATGGAGTTTGTGTAGCCTTCAGGTTTGACTTCTGAAGTTGCAGCACACGCAGTTTTCTTGCTGATATCGCATGGGCTGGCAGCATCACCAGGCTTCCTCCACCGCGGGTGATCTGGGCACCTTTGTATCCCCACGGGGTCATTTTAGCTGCAAAAGTCTACGCAGAGATAACTCGGGAAAGGGTTATTTACACTGCAAACCTTCCCCAGGTCTCCTGGCAGGCCGGTTGCTTGAAGGAGCATCCACCCAGGCTTTTAGCACATTTTTGTGACTGTGAAAGCTCGTCCAAAGAGGAGCTTTTTATTTGCACATGGCTGGACAGCACTTGGCACATGCTAAGCAGCGTTAGCACTGATGTGTGGCAGCGTTGCCCGGTAAATAAGATTTGATGTGTTTCATTTTTTTTCCTGCTGTAGGCTCCACTGCTGTGTCTCTCCAGGCCACCTTCCCTAAAGGAATCTTGTCACAGCACTGCAGCCCCAGCCCGAAGAACAGGCAGCTCCATTAACGCAGCTGTCTCACCGTGTCCTCTTATCAGCCTGGCTCATCACACAAAGACCTCTGAGCTTCCCTGGAATTTCTGGCAGATACCATCACTTCCTAGGTATAATACATCACCCTTTAATAAATTAGTATGTGCCTAACTTTAATGACCCAGGGAAAAGTAATCTTTAAGTTGATGGAATCCTTTTAAAAGAATTTCACCAAAGATAAGTCTTATGTAAATTGCACAGTGTGTTAGTTATATCCACCTTGGAGTGACTGAACAGGCAGCCTCCAGCTTGTGGGATATTCATATTTTTTAAAGACACAGCATAGAGAACAACAGTTCCAGCCTTTCCCTTTCATTGCTCCATACACCATCAGGGGTGTTTGGGTCCACATCCCCTCTCTGGGTTATTTTGCTGCTGCGTAATTAAGGAAAATGTAATTCTGGAGTTTTGTGCTGTGAATTCACTCACTGCTGCACAAAGAGCAGTGCCCATTTCAGGGCCATAAAACTGCCCTGAGTCCCAGCATGGGGCTCACATGAGCCCTGCTCCTGGCACAGTTTGGCCCTGGCTGTGCAGGAAGCTCATTCCAGATCCCCTTCCATGTACCAGGTAAATCTGTCAACCAGTAACTGCAGAATGGTGCTTCAGGAACACAGCATTCACTCACTGTGGCTGTTTAGCTTGCTGGAGCCTATGAAGGAGTTTAATTTTTCATAGCCTTCATTAAAAGAGACCACAGGGAGGACAAATGAGCAAGCAGAGCCATAAATACATTACAGATGTGCGGAGTTTCCTTTGGGGGCTCGAGTCAGAACAGATTTGGCTGGAGCTGTGTGACACTCGCACTGTGCTGGCGGTGGCACAGAGGGATTTCTCCTGTGGCACAGAGGGAAGGGCACGGCGTGTGCAGGCCCAAGGCAGACACCAAGGACACCTGATTGTGCCCGCAGACTTTTCCAGCGCCAGAGGAAAGCAGGGATTTTCTCTCAGCAGCTTTGAAAACTAAGGCTGGTCTGGGGGATTTCTGTGTCTGCACAAATTAGGAAGATGGAAACACATAAATTCGCTTGGCAGCAAGCACGGGGTTTTGCTGACACTCCAGGAGTTTTCTCACACGATACCGAGTGAGAACCATTTCCATCACATTCCCAGGTGATGGCCTGCATTGGCCTGCCCTGTAACAAAGCAAATCACGGTGCCTGGCTTCCAAAACCACTGCCAAGCCCTGAGGAAAGAGTAGAGGAGGTGAAATTGGCCCCTTAGTTTCCTGGAGACCAATGTGATAATCATGCAGAGTCCTCAGAAAAGAAGACCTGTCAGTGTCACACACTGAGCAGGGGACTCTCCATTCAGGCCCCCCCTTCACATCCCTGTCCTCTCGGCTTTTCTCTCACCAATTTCCACCACAGGTCCCTGACCTCTCCTCCTCTTTGGGTCGGTGCCAGGCACAGATGTTTGTCCTGATGTACAATCCCCCGTGGGCTGTACCTGCTCCAGGGGCCTGGAGCAGGGGAATGACCCACAGGACACCCACAGGACACCAGCCCTGCCTGATCATCCCCCTTGGCTGCAGACTATGGGGGCAGGCACCTCCCGTGGGATGAACAGCACCAGCACTCTTTCACCCACAGGGAAAGTAAATACTGACCATGAGAAAATAAATTCAAAAGGAATCCTTGCTCAGATTTGAGACATGCCCTCCCTCAGTGAAAGTTCATAGTACCACACATTCATATACTCTTCTGAGAACTTCATTCTTTTTCATGGAAGAGATGCCAGGCCAATCCTGAGGGTACTGGGTCTTGTGGGTATCTACAAATTGCTTGCATAAGATGGGGAGGCAATGTATTTAAAAAAAAAATCAAAATCATCCCAGATACTTTATGGTAGCACTTCTGAATTAAAGCATTGATTTTTCAAAGCATTCGGGTTTGTAATTCTTTTCAAGGTTATTATTACTTTGAAGTTAATAAACACTTAATACTGAAAAAGAGAAAAATAGCCCTCATTTATTCCAGAATTATTTAGATCCTTGTTTTCATGATGAGAGTCTTTGGCACAGCTTATGGAAGATGAAATATTCACAAAGTGCAAGGCATAAGGAGGTGCATGACTTTGGCAAACTTTCCCCAAAAGGGATGGGAACATTGTTTTAGGAAGGGTGCCTTTGGATGAAAGAAAAACAAAATGAAATTATGATGAAAGAAAACAAGAGCAGCTTCACAGCAGGATTTAACTGGCAAAACGCAAACAGAATCATCTTCTTAACCCTCTCACTACTAAGAAACAAAATTCTGTCTAAACCAAATTTTCCTTACAGTCAGCCCATCCCTCTCTGTGTGTTCCAAGTAACAATGTCCTGTTATTACCCTCCTTCATTTCTCAGTCTACAGGAACTATTCTTTCTTGCCCCAAATGCCTCTGACTTCATTGCCAGCCTCTAAAATATTCACTGGACCATCTGGAACACCATTTCTCACCTGAATGTAGGCAAGAGCCTCTTTTGAATTGGGAGATCTGCACAGCATCTCGGAGATATGCCTGCATCAGCTGCATTATCCGAGTGCAAAGGGCTTATCATTACTTTACAAGTGGTGTTTGTAGAGCGCTGATAAACAGAATGATTATCTTATAGCAGCTTGGCTCTTCCTTTGTTCCTGTCTTTGGCTGAAAGGCTGGGTAATTAGTTGAGAAACCCTCTTCTGCTACAATACCTAAAAAGAGAGTCTTATTCAAGATGCTACAATACCTAAAAGGAGAGTCTTATTCAAGACTCCACAATACCTAAAAAGAGACTCTTATTCAAGACCTGTTTTTCAGCTTTACTTAGCATTTCAAAGCTCACACCTCTGCTGTTTGCAAGTACAGGTCATAGAAAACAAATTAAAACTGACCAGGAACAAAAGATCAGTCCTTCTCTTTGTTTAGGCATGACACAAACCCAGGGACATGAAAAAGCAAACAAACAGCAGAAGTCAGGGACAGGTCAGAAAAACAAAGATATTAGAGGTTACTTGTTATTGCTTGAAAGAATAAAAATTGGCCTAAATCAATTTTCTGCGTATTTTCAGCTTTCCTGCTTGCCTTTCCTTACGGAGCAGATCCTTGAAAGCAGCTTGGAGCTGTGATTTTACAGCAGGGAAAAAAAATACATCCAGTCGGTGTCAGAGGGCTGTGCCTGCATCACTTACTCCTCCTGTGCCCACATTTACATTAGAAGTTTTAGTGAACAAATTAAATTAAGTCTATGTGTTGGAAATTTCTACCGAGTCACGTTAACAGATCCCTCTTACACATGAATTCCTCAGAAAAACATCAATAATTTAACAATTTTGCTGAGTTTTGACCAACTATATTTGATGTTATTATATTTCCTGACATTTAGCATTACAGACCTTACTCTGCTTTTACACCATTTTCGTTCTCTTTTGAGGAACTGTGCTGGTGGGCTGCCTGACATAAAAGATATAATAATAAAAAAATGGTACATCAATAATCAGATTTCAAGGAAATTCACTTACGTAGCAGACTACCAGGCAAATGCAGGTACTTTAAAAAAACAAACAGAGCCATTCTCTCTGAAGCTATTACTTTCTCTCTTCCTCTGCTTCCTCTAATAAGAAATTAAAATCCATCATGTTCAGGACATTGGAATATTCATCATTCTGTTCGCTGGAGGGTTGTGCTTCAGGAGTAGTAAGGGAAAAAAATGAAACCAGTGCTCATTTTTACTTGGTATACAAAATTAAAGACCAGATGGTCATTGAGTACAAATCATTACAGCTCTTTTTTGAAGCAATGCTGAGAACCCAATGGCTTGGACCCAAAATGAAAATTACCCTTCTCCATGCATTACAGTTATAAGTATGGACATTTTCAGAGGTTTTGCTGTTATATTTCCACATAAGAGCACGATATTTTCTCTTGGGCAAAACCAGAATATTGCAGCTCAGAGCTCCCTGGTGGAGTTCCAGCCAGGAGAAAGTGCCCCTCACTGGCCTTCAACCACCAGCAGACAGCCCCAGAGAGCTCCCTCCAGCAGGGCTCTGCTCCTGCCTCTTGCAGGAATACCCATGGGGATCTGTGTGCTCTGTAAGGTGACTTTTCCTTCCTGCAAAAGGACTTTAGATCACCACCACCACGATGGAACACCAGCAGCAACAATCCCCCTTCTGACATCCTTCTGCAGCTCACCAGTCCTTCCCAGTTACAAAAGGTGTGCAGCTGCAAAAAGGGAACTGGCTGGGCCAGACTGGGCTTGGTACTCAGCAAAAGAGCTGCTCCAAATAAATAACTGCCCTAAAATACTTCCCTAGTACAGAAAAGAGGACATTGTGTTGGGATTATTTCCCAGAAAAGGAAATTAGCCTGCCCTGATCTCAGGTTGGGCCTGAGCTAACATGACCACTGTCCCAGCTATCCAGCACTGGCTTGGGTATCCCTACACTCTGCTCCAGTTGTTCCCGTGGGCATATCCATGCCCCAGGCTTTGGGGGGAGGCTGTCCCTTGGATCAGGATGCTGGAAAATGCATCTCCCTTCTCCTCCCTGGAGACTACTGAGTGCTGGCTGTGCAGAAAACTGCTGGGAAGGGATGCCAGCTCTGCTCTCTCCTGGGCCAGCAAACATCAGACAGATGTGGGGTGTGTGGGGGTCCAAGCTGGGTGTGACCCCACTGCCGTGACTGCTCAGATCCCCCCACGCTCCCACAGGACAGGG
Organism: Prinia subflava; assembly: GCF_021018805.1. Classification (NCBI taxonomy): domain Eukaryota; kingdom Metazoa; phylum Chordata; class Aves; order Passeriformes; family Cisticolidae; genus Prinia; species Prinia subflava. The sequence continues at coordinate 12,452,475 of NC_086250.1, read as the reverse complement.
AATCAGGGTGTTGCACAACAAATCTGCAGGACTTGTGCCTTGGGGGAAGAACACAGGCACAAAACAATACTGAGCATTTCCCACCTCGATTCACTCTCTGCTCCCAACAGGAATTAGAAGCCAAGACTGTTAAAGTTTAAGACACAACACCCTAATCCAGCAAGGATGTGCACAGGTCTGTAAATGAATGTGTGGTTGTGGATGCAGCATCACACAGGCTTACAAGATTTCTGAAGATTTAAAAAAAAAAAAAAAAAGATACCATGTAAAAGAAGGAGAAGGGACAAGGGAAGTGCCAGGAAGAAAATTTTAAACCAAATAACAACCAGTTGATAATGTAAATATCTGAAACTTTGCCAATTTCTTTGCTCTTTTTCAGTTTGAAGTAGATAATAAATGAAATCTTTCGAAAACAAAGGGCTCGATGAGGGGCAACAACAGGTAAAGCCAGGAAAGAGCTTTTCACAGCTCTGATTTCCAATAACTTACTCACAAGGCATAGAACCACCCAATTATCCTAAAACAGTCATCCAATTTGTTTCTCTGTGGGGAAGCTTGGCTCACTAGGGTCATAAGGATCAGGAAATTAGTTCTTTGTTGAGAGAGGGTATCTTGCCCTCTCACGTTTCCCAACCTACCACAAAAGCAAGGAGTGAGACTGAGACAAAGACTTTACAGGACAACAGGGAAACTTTCTGACAAAGAAATGAATCTGCTGAACTCAGGTTAAATACAGACCTTGCAGAGCAAAGCACCAATTCTTGCTGCAACAGGCTTGTAGGACAGCCCAAAACTTCTATTACAAAGTTTCTGGAGGTGCAGTGAAGTGTCAGTGTTTATTCCCAAGCTTTTCCAAAAATCCCTGAGAAGTAAAAAATTCTTCTTTTTTTCCCATGTAAACTTCTTAAGATGGAAACCTCAGCAGCAATACTTTACTCTGTCGTGTTTTTTTTTTTTCTTCTCCATTTTAATGTGTGTTTTGAAAGCCCTCTAGGCATCTATTTGCATTTTCCAAAAGCTTTGGAGATCTGGCCCTAACTTACTTATGAAAATGGGGCTTAAGCTGGGGAATTACTGAGGTGCTTTTTGAAATTTTGCATTCTTTGTATTTTAAAGTATATTAGCCATGATTTTGCTGCTTTAGGGGACAGGTAATTCCTATCATTTCCAATAGAAATTGAATACTGTGCAGCAGGAAAAATTGAGGGTCTAGAATTTACTGACAAGGTCAAAATAAGAAAGGGGTTTGGTGTTCCTTTTTATGTGCATGATAAAAATCTGTGCATAATAGAAAAGCAGGCATGTCTTTTGGCACACCCACCAGCTTTACAGAAGAAAAACGACAAAACTGATTTATAAACTGAAAGTGAATATAGTTATAAATATATTCAAATACATTGCTGATGAGCCATATCTTACACTGGAAATGATAATTGTCCTAAATCAAAAGTAACAGTACCATGTCAGACCCTTTAAATATTCCTGATTTTTCAATTCCATGGATGGATATTCTACATAGGATTCCACATTCTTTAGGATATTCTATCCTGAAGTTTTGTGTCACAGGTGGAGAGAGAGAGAGAGAGAGAGAGAGAGAGGATTCTGCTGTGTTTTACAGGAAAAACAAAATCAAAACACCCAACCCAAAGAAACGTTGGAATTACAAAGGTTTTACAACTTTTCTGTGTGTTATAAAAGAATATCCCTGTCTAAATGTCCTTGATCAGAGAAGGGCACAGATTCCAGACACCCAGCAAATTAACTCCTACATTAAATATTACACCCATTTCAAGGGCACATTCCCAGGTTCCTAAATTAAAACCTTCTCCTTGTCATTCCCTCCTAGTTAGGTCAATTATTTTTGTCCCTATCATTGGATTTCTTTCCAGGTGTGAGTTTTTTGCTCTGCAGAACCAACTCTTCAACAGAAGACTCGTTTTAGACAGTTTGATCTTCAGCTGGTTTCTCAGTCCTTGCTTGGTGCAATGCTTCTGTCACCATCTAGGTCCTCCAGCCAAGAGAGATGCAAGTCCCCACAGAGATATTAATTTGTTTTAGCTGATATCTGGTCACTTTCTCAGAGCCACAGTACATAATTTTCTCCTGAATTGCTTGAGATTTATAGAGGTATTTCTTTCCAGAGCTTGGCAAAAAGGTGATGTGAAGCACTTGCATAATACTTAACAGGCTGAGCATTTTTGTTGTCATTATGTTCAAACTAAATGTCTGAAGACTGACATTGGTAATTTCTCCTCCCTTGTCATACAACATTTAGATTTCCTCTTATTTGCATTTTGGTCTCAGAATTGTCAAGGTTCACATCTTTCTTGCTTTTCTTTGTAACCATGGCAACTACAAACTTACTTTTTTTTTTTCCTCTAATGAAAGCCAAGACTTGTGCAGTGATCTACAGGAGACAAAACTCAAAGAAAAACACTTTAAAAATTATGGTTTACTATCGACCATGCCAGATAACGATTGACTTAAACAGGCCTTTAAAAACTGGTTTAAAGGTGTTCATCCAAATCTTAGAATCTTATGGCAAATGAACAAGGGTGAGGTCTGCTAGTAATGTTTCACTCCTCTGTAACATTCCCCCACTTCAGACTTCAACATGTTCCTCTAATTTGAGTGAGCTGTTCTATCTCTGAGGGAAGAAGATGACTTTCTATTAATCAAGAAAAATCAGAGGAAAAAAGCCATTTGTTGATGAACAGACAGGACCAGGCTCACCTGATTCCCATTCCTGAACAATAAATAGAAGAGCCACTCTCATGAATATTGAGTATCTGGCCTGCCAGAACAGTAACTATCCCTGAATATATTCATATTGTGCTTAGGCTGGACCCAGGAACTGGGAGAGTTACTGCTGGTACTGACAACAAAAATAAACTTGCTCTGGTTGCTTATTCAAGGCTAATTCCCTAGTTAGTGTGAGTTAACATTCAAGGCCAGGTCAGAAGAAAAGGGGAAGAATTTGGTTTGGGATTCTTTTTTGAGCTTGTTTGGATCTTTTCCACAGACCCGAGTCTTGAAATCTGCAGTCTCTGTGAGTATCCAGAATCTGCTGTGTGAAACAGAAATAGAACCCATTTCCCATCTTAGAATATCTGTCTTTTGAATTTCAACCACTTGAAGACTGAGATTGCATTTTTCTGTATATTGAACACAGCACATCACTCACACTCAATGCACAGCAAGGCAAGACCTAGAAAACACAGAGGAGAAACAACCAGGAATTATTGCTCCTCAGGCTCCAAGAAATAAATATTAACCGAAAAGAAAAACAAAACTAAGAAGAAAGAGTTTGAAGAATGCATTTAAATTTTAATCTGATGTTTGTTTGCTTCCCCCGAAAATCAGACAGCAGCTCTATTTTAAAAGAAACCAGCTTCTTGAAATGTTCATTTCACAGTTAATCAAATACACCACTGGACATAAATTAACCCCACTCCAAATTAGGTTGTTTTTCTGCTTGTTGGGTATCGGTTCAGATTTATTTGCTATGGACCAAATTCAGCAAAGTACTTAAGCACGTGCCTAACTTTGATCATGCAAGCAGTCCCACTGAAACTATTCACATGCTCGGATATATGTACACAGTTAAATCATTTGCTGGATCCAGCCCTACTTTTCCTCAGGAAAGCATTTGCAGAGACAGAGTTTGTTCTGTTCCAGCCATGAAGAGCTTCCTGCAAAGCCTTGACAGTGCAAGCAGCGTTGATCACTTGTCACTGGTCACACAGAGCAGTTTCTGTTCTCAATGAGCCGGATTTTATATCTGGATTAAATTTGAAGAGCCCACCGAGACACTGCATTTCTCAAGGTGAAATGGTGGTGGCAAGGGCAGTGGTAGCTGCTGATAGATCAAGGACAGGAGGAAATTAAGGAACCTCAGAAACATTCTCCTCCTGGTGTTGGTGAAAAAGGCATCGTTCTTGGAAAACTTACATAACCAAAAGGCATGTTTCTCCTATTTTCTCCTTTCTGTGCTCATTGAGAACATGTGTAAGGCTCTGCATGTGTGTGGCTGTGTGGTGTAAGGAATTCCCTGGGCAACTAGAATCCAAAGGGTGTCTTACTCCTTTCCTGGGATACTTAAATTACCCCTTTGGCAAAACCAAAGCAGGATCTTTATGGGAAAACTGCTTTCTTACAGATCTGAGAACTTCTCTGGCTAGATCCTCCTCACCCTCCTCCAGCAAAGTGTGGGAAAAGGATTGAGTGAAGGTGAATGTGACACAAATCATTTGGGATTGCATTAAAAGTAACAAAGTTAAGAAGTGATTGAAGTGGGCACCAGAGGTGAAGAACTGTCACAGCAGAATCAACCTGCACCAGCACAAAGTTCTGCCCTTGGCTGGTACAATTTAGCATCACTCCATAACTTCTTCCTAACCAATTTTCTGGGGAAACAAGGAATCTTGTTCTTTCACAAAACAGCAGCTGGGCTGTTATGTTACATAAGGGAGGTATTTGTACAATTTTAGCCCCACTTCATGGCTGGATTTGAGCCTGATTTCCCCCTTTTTGCTTAAATGACCGCTGTCATCTTCCCTGTGCTAGCCTTGGTCAAATCCATGGAATCGAAGCAACACGGAAATTCCATTTTCTCTTTTGCCACCACTTCACCTTCCAAAAGAGTTACATTTTTGATGTACAAAATCACTCTTAAAAATGTATTTGATGCCCTCTCTGGATGTCCTGGCCTATCAAGCTGTGCACAAATTGCTCTGAAAAATTCACAAAAGCTATTTTGAAGCAGCAGAAATGTGTTCTCTTTGGTGATTTCATAACCAAATTGCAGATGGAAAATAGGAAGAAATAAGACATTAGAATATTAAAAATGCCAGTGCTCAGCCAGCAAGTCAAACACCACCAAACACCACAACAACACTGAGCATAAACACTTTATGCCTTGTTGTGCATGTGCTGAACATTCAGAAATCTCTTAATCGTGGCCATTAATTTCCCCTCTATAAAGGGGTGGTTTTCATTCACTAAACTTTCTCACAGGAAATTACACAGAAAGTGTATAAAAATTATTTGTTGGGCTTGAGAAACTAATTGGTGAGTGAACTTTGAATAGAAAACACGATGTTTGATGTTGTGGCCCCGGTTCTGCTGAACACCTGGAGCAGGCAAACACCACAAACTCAATGACTTATCAAGTACTTGTTTTCAGTAAACCATTAACTCCTTCAAAAAGGCTTTTCTCCTCCTAACAATAATTTCCCAGGTCATATAGCTTCAATAGCTTCCCAGATCATTCACTCTGTACGACCCCCTGAGAAGCCTGAATTTTGGCAAAATTTCTTCCTTGAGTTTTACGGCTCCTGTTGTGTTTACAGGCTTCACGAAAAAACAAAAGGGAGCAGTGGTATATTCTGAAAACAGCAGCCCTCGGGATCTTGACAGGTATATTTGGTTAAATATTTTGCAACAAAGAATCTGCCTAGAAAACGCATCAAGCTTTTAGGATGTTGTCTAACATTTTTGAAAGTCACAGTAAAAAATGCCTAGTGCAAACAAATCTCATCCAGTAGAGTGCAGAACTGGTCATCAACACCATTCCTTTTTCCTTTTATCCCTCAAGTGTTGTTTTTTTAGAAGTTTCTTAAACTGAAGGTGATTGTGTTGTGTGAGTGTAACTGACCACAGAAAGCACGTGATCCCCAACAAAGTAATCTAATTTTTACAACCACACCTTCACTTCATATTGTGCTTAAGGCTCTTCTCAGATTGTATAGCACCTTTTCCTGTAAAAGAGGATAAAAAAGCCCAGACAAAGAAACAAAAGTGACAGCCTTCTGAAGACTTTTTCAGCAGGAACTTCGGAGGTGTGCCTACAAAAAATCTGTTAGCAAAATGAACCCCCGAAGAAAGATGTGATCATAACCCAAGGTCCAGACCTACTAGGAATATCTGTACAAACATCCCCAGCCCCAAATATCACAAATATTTATTTGCTTGTATCTAAACTGAAGTTATGCAGGTGTAGCACCAGCACATCGTTTGTGTGGAAGCAAAACCCTGCTCTCCTCTGAAGGATCAGGAACTTAAAAAAACACCTCTATAAAAACACTTCGGGATGCTCAAAACTGGCAAGAGGAATAGTGACAACACAAACAAGAAAAGAAGTCATTTCAATGAGACTGTTCTTGGAGTGACCAGCGTGTCCTGGAATGGCACAGGCAGTTTAGGAAGGCCACAAGCCCAGGGCAGAGCTGGGACTGGCTGCTGCTGCTGCTGCTGCTGAGAAGTGAGCGCAGACCCTGCGCCAGTCTTTGCAGACAGCGAAAAATGCCTGTGCATCACAGCGCTGAAGTTCATTCCCAAATAGGTTTCCCATTTTTTTAAAAATGATCATTTTCCCAAAACTGACTAAAACTTCATACTCAAAACTTTTTTGCCCCAAACAGCCGCCTGCAGACTTTGCTGCTCTGAGATTCATAACTTTTTTTTTTTTTTCCGGGGAATTTTCCATCATCAAAATCCAAAGCAGCAGCAACACAGCACACTGCCTGCCGGCTTCCCGCACCCCGGTTCAAACAAGCACCAAAGGCATTCTTGTTCCTTCCAGAAACAACAGGGGGAGAAAAAAAGGAATAAAATCTCGTGGCAACAACCGAGTACCCTGAGGTCTCCGGCGCGGCCGGGGCTCGCCCTGTGCTTTGGAGCGGGGTGTGGAGGAGGGCGGGCGGGCCGAGCTCCGCCGGTGCCGGGCACGGCTCCGCCCGGGCGAGGCCGCAGCGCCGCCGCCTCCCGCGGCCGCCGGGGCGGCGGGGGCGGCTGCGGCTTTAAGAGCTCCCACAATGCCGTGCTGGGCCCCAGTTCCGTTACATGTCTGCCCCGTGAGGGGAGCGAGGCAGCGGCAGGAAGGAGGCGGAGGCCGCCCCCGCCCGCCCACCCCCGCGGCGCGGCGGGGCCGGGGGAGGAGCGGGGCCGCAGCGGGGCAGGGCCGCGCCGAGCCCCGGGCGCTGCTCCGGCCGCGCCGCCCCCCGCGGGCAGCGAGGCGGGGCCGGCGGCCGCTGGCGCTGCCCGGGAGCCGCCGCGGGACGGGCGCCCGCAGCCGCTGCCGGCACGGCGAGCCAGGGCACGGGCGGTAAGTGCTGCCCCGCTCCCCCTGCCCCGCTCCCCCTGCCCCGCTCCCCCTGCCCCGCTCCCCCTGCCCCGCTCCCCCTGCCCCGCTCCCCCTGCCCCGCTCCCCCTGCCCCGCTCCCTCCGTCCCTGGCTCCCTCTCCCCGCTCCGCGTCCCCTCTCCGGCAGCTCCCGGCTCGTCCCCGCTGCGGGAGGTTTGTGACCCTTCCCTGCCTCCTCCTCGCTCGCCAACTTTCCCGTCCCTTTCGCCCGTTTCCCATCTCCCCCCCTCGGATTTTCATGGGTTTTTCGGTTTCTTTTCCTGGTGTTGTTTTTTTTTAATTTTTTTTTTTGGCGTTTTCGGCTCTGCCGTTCCCCCTCTCGCCTCTTCCCAGCCCTCTCGCGCTCGCCCCTGTCCTTTCGCTTCTTTCCTTCGCTGCCTCCCCGGCTTCCTCCGGCTTTTCCTCTCTCCTGGCATTCGGTTTTTCTCCGTTGGGCATCGCGTGGAAAAGTAAGGGATGTTTCTCGGTGTCCTTGAGAAAGGGAATTCAAAACCTACTTTACTTACGCTGGGAAATCTTTGTAGTAGTTTTCTTTCCCCTTCTCTTCCTGTCACCGGAAAGAAAATTAAACCTATTTTTCTCCTTTTCATTTTTTTTCTCTTTTGCTACGTGGACTGTTTGTTTTGGTCTTTTTTCTTCTCCCCCTTCTCCGGGCAGTGCCGGTTTGTTTCACGATTAATCTCTTTTATTCTGCCCCAAGCCCTCCCTCTCTCTTTTTCTTCCCCAGTAAGAAGAAAGATTAGAAGAAAATGTGTTTTGCCAGCAGGGAATGCGTGAGACTTTTTGGTTTGGTTTGGGGTTTTTTTTTTTGTTCTCATGGGGTACTATTGATGAGAAAAGCTTAAGCAAATAGAGTGCGGTAGGACAATACCGAGACATGAACTTTAAAGGGTAAGGAAATGGATTCTGCTGCTTGTTTTCTGCAGCTCTCAAGTGTTGTTGGGGAGGTCTGCTCCAGGCTCCGGTCTGGGCTTGTGCTGGTCCGGTGTGTGCCAGCCTGGTTTCTGTCCAGCAGAGCGGAGATTTAAATGCAGCCCTGGACCGCATTTCGGTGTTGCTCGTGCGTTCCGTCAGTGTGGAAAACCAGGAGGCGGGGGAAGGTCACGGATCGCGGTGACCCCTTTGGAATTACACCTGTCACGCCTCCCGTGCCCAGCTGCAGGTGTGGCGGAGGCTGACACATCTCACAGAATCTCTGGAAGCCGCTCGCATCCCTGGCAAAAAGTGCTTCAGGGGGATTAGGGAGTCTGTTTGGGACCTGGGAGTTTCTGCCTCAGCTCTAGCCAGTGTTGAAATTGAGTGTTTGCCGGGCTGTGGAGAGCGAGCAAATCAATTGCCTAATGATTTCTGCAGAGACACCTGTTTAAGGGCTTTCAGGCTCCCAGCTAATTGTGTTTGGGAGCGGTGCGGTTTTGTTAAGTGCTGTGAAAGTAAAGGGCTGTGTCTTTTTCTGTAGAGGATAGGTAGCTTGTGAATGAACTGTCAACTCCTTTGATTGGAGGTGATTCTTCTTTCTGTTACATTGCCTCTTTTGATAGATACCGTGCCAAAAGTCCAAAGCACCGTGTGGCTGAACTGCAAATAAAATCAGCCTTACTTTTCCCCCGCTTTCTTTAAAGAAGTGAGAAAATTTAATTTCGGATTAACTTTTTGTTTGATGATATCTCGTTGGAAAGTGGGCTAGACATGAAATTGGAAATACTTCTCTGAGTCTTAGAGCAAAAAAAAAAACTTTGATACGGAATGAATTGCTGAGAGAACTGAAATGACTGCTTGGGATTCATCGTATTTAGTTGTGTGCCCTTTGGGACAACTGAGAGATATACGGGGTTCACTTCTTACAGTTAGGTCATCTCTCCATCCTTTCCACCTTCATGAGCCCAGCAGAATTTGATCTGTTGTTTGAATTAATCTTGTTTTTAATCTTTTCCTGGAGATGAAAAAGTTTGGGATAGTGGGAAATAGGAGGAGAAAAATACCAAGTCATATTTAGCAAGAAGTTAAAGTCTTTCAAAACTATCTCAAACTGTTACGGGAAACACCAGCAACAATTCTGAAGAGCCAAATTAAGTTGATTAATGTAACTTGCTAAAGTTTGTTTGAGGGAAGCTCTGAAAAGGAGTGAAGGAGACTGAGCTGCTGAAAGCGCAGAGCTGAGCACTGAGGATGGTGTTGGGTTCTGTTCCTGCTTCTGCCATCGCAGGGCAGTGTGACCTCCTGCCTCAGCTCCTGCACCTCCTGGGATACTTGAGATTTCCCTGATTCTCTCAAGTGCTTTTTCACACGATTTGTAGCAATAATTGCATGTGATTGTTCAGTTGTGGGTTTGGTTGCTGATCAGGTGGTAGTTTGGCTCATGCTAATACTCATTCTTGGAAAGTTGTGGCGATCTTGAGCATCACCGTTTATTTTGAGTGACGCTGGATTTTTACATTGCTACAGAGGTTTTGAGGCTGGGGTTATTCTTTTTTCCCCTGAATACCTCTGACAATATCGGTGTGTGCTTTTTCCATGGTGCCTTAAATCTGCCTCAAGCTGTATATGAAGGACAGTGCTGACCTCTCCAGAAAGAAACTGTTAAATTGAATTACAGGGTGGAAAACTGTCCTGTGGGGACTGGGCTGAGGACCCCCCTCAGCGTGATGCTTGCTGTTCCTGGTAATTTTATTTTGTGAGGTCTTTAATTATGAACTTAGCTTAGTCCACCAGTGTGTTTACTTTCTAATTTTAAGTTTTTTACTTGGGTTTTTAAGTCTTTAAGTCTTCTATGTTGACATTAAATGTAAATGTCTTATGGTTTTCTGGGGCCTTTTTGAAAGCCTGGGTTTTCTTGTAATTTTTTTTCGTGCTGGGGTTGGGACTTGACAATGTGATGAGATTTATTGTCATCTCAGTGCCTGCCTTCCTGTAAGGTTTGAGACTGGGATACTTTGTAAACGCGAGGCTCTAACCTGTTGCTTGTCTCTCCTCAGTGAAAATGAGACTTGGCTCTGTAGAAAGTTCTTATTAGGCAAGTGTAGGTGTGTTTGTGTATATGTATGTGTTGTGTGTGTACAACTTGCTGTCCTCCTGTATATGCACATAGCCAGCTCCATGATTCTGAATCTGGACACTGAATCTGGCTTCAAATTCAGTTTCATAAATAACTAATTTTTCCTACCCTTCCCATTCCCCTTCAAAGCATGTGGTGATCTCATGCCTTTGACAGGAGTGGTTTTCCTGGCTGATAATGGGATGCTCATGTTGTTTTCTGCCTTGACTGTTTTGAGGGCTGTGCGTTATCTCTCTCTGTGCTGATATGGTGTGGGGAGGGGGTTGACTGCTCTGTGTGTGCTGAGCAGTGCCATCCTGCTCCATCTCTCCAGTTTGTCACCTGTGAAGTTGAGATCACAGAACTTGTCCTGCTTGGGAAAAGAAGGTGGGTTGGAGCTGTAGGTACAGGGGTTTGTCACATCTGCCAGGGGAACTGCAGACCCCTCTGAGTTGTTACTTCACTCGGATCTCTGCAAGCATCTGGTCATCTTTGTGATGACATGAATATGGAGAGTGTTAGTGTATCTGAGAGGACTCCAGGAGACAGGCACTGTGAGCTTTCCGCTGGCAGGCGCTTGAGAAATCCGCTGAATTCACCTTTCTGCTTTTGAGTCACTCCTGAAGGAGGGAGCAATCTGTTTACTTTCTTGTTGTGCTTGGAAAACGGGCTCACCCACAACAAAAGACCCTGTAATGCTTGCTGTTGTGCAGGATTATTGCACAAAAGCATCTCCCTGTGCAGCGCCGTGGCTGCGCTCGGTGGTGTATGATAACACATGTTTCTCAGCTGTTGTTGATTCCTCAGTGGCACAGACTTCAAAGGAATGCGCTGAAACAGAGCTGCAGCCAGGGAGAAGCGGGGTCTGTTCCACTGGCCTGTACCATCCATCTGTTTAAATATTTCGCTGAACTGTTCCTCAGAGTGTTCAGGCATCCAGTTAGGACTGGCAAGCAATTGCAGCTGGGAGTAGAGCCTGCTGCAAAGAGACCACCTAGGGGAGGCTTAAGTGCTGCCTCCCTTCTGTGGGTCAGAGCCCTCTGCCCTCCCAGCCAGCCAGGAGAGATAAGGCTCCTCATTTGGGGTATCTTTCAACATGACATTGTCTAATTCCTAATGCTGTTGAGGATTTATTTATTTTTACTCTCTGTGCTATCTTTAGCACAAGAAGAGAGGAATGGTAATGAGGACACACGGTCATCTCTGTAGTCTCCTCTGTGTGGGCAGCAAGGTAGGTCTGTAGTTTAAATGAGTAAATATTTATAACTAGATAATTTTTTTCTTGTTGTTCCCAAAACGTGTGGTGTAGTTCATAAAGAGTGATTTGTTCATCACTTGTGTCTCCAAAGGTAGTGATATACCTTACTGGATTAATTGTAGCTCCAAAACGCGAGCAGTAAAGTTACATTGCAGCCAATTACGTTGTGCTCATTCAAACTGAGTTTAGGGAAACACTTCACAACTTCATCCATGGTAACTAATAAAACTCCAGTGTACTGCATTATAATACAGGAGGATGCTGCCAATTCAAAGTATTTAAAGTTACGTTTTTACTTAAATTCCAATATTGGAGTCTCCTGTGCAAGACAATCTACACCTGTCATTGCTGACTGAGTCTTCGTGTCATGGCCTGTGTGTTCTGTGTAGTCCTGGATAGTGGAACTCAGAAAATATTAGCAGAGAAGCTACAAGCAATCTGTGGATAACCTGTGAAGATCCCTGTGAAGATAACCTGTGAAGTTTTTCTCTGTGAGACTGGCATTAATTTTGAGGATTGGAATGAGCACTGTAGATAGAGCAATGTGTGTTTCAGCTAAGAGGGTTTTAACCTTCTTTGTCAATGGAAAATGCTCATGCAGATGCACTAAGAGGATATTTCAGCTTGGGAAAGTTGTGAGGCACCCCAGGATTTGTTTTTCACCTGCAAGCAGCACAGCTTTAAAGGTGAGCTTGAATGTTGTCCTCTGCTGTGGTGTTGCTCCCTCCTTAGTAGTGTGATGTGACATCCGTGCCTTTGAAAGGAGAGTTCTTTCTCCCCATGTTGGCAGTCGTGGTGGTTTCATGGTATTTTGAGACATCAGATTTTAATGCCTTACTACCCCTTTGAGCAGAAAGGGGAGGGAAACTTCCAGAAATGTGTAATGCAACTGACTTCCAGCTTCTGCCCTTGCTCCAGGCTTGACATTGTAGTTTGAATGTATTTACTTGCTTTGAAAGCTGTACTCGATGTAACCTTGAGTTTTACTTCCCTAACTGCAACAGTACCTGATGTGTTTCCAGCCTGTACCTCGCTGTGCCTCTGCATTGCCCGGTTTTAAACTGGCCAGGCTGTTGGTGCTTTCTTCGTATTGTGTTCTCCCCAGGAATCTTCAGAGCTGCAACTTGCTTTTGCTTCAAGTGAACTGGAAGTGTTTTGCCAAAATCTTTTTGGACTCCTGAAGTGTTTGTCAATGTTTCCAAGCTGTTATTCAAAAGGAGTTTGGAGTTTCCGGAGGAACCTTTGGAAACTTTAGGTTTTACTGTCAGTCAGCAGTTCCGTGAGCACAGCTAAAGAGGCTGTAATTCCACCGGGCAGCCAGATGTTTTGTGTCTGTGCTGAAGTGGGAGACAGCATGGCTTTAGGGGTTGAAGGGTCTGCTGTTCCTGTCATAGGGCTGTTTGGAGATCTTCAGCAGATCGGATCTGCTTTCTCTCCTCTCCCTTCCACTCCCTCCTGCCATGCCTGTGCTGATGGTGATTACCTCCTTCGGAGTAAAATGGGATTATTGAGAGCAAAGCAGAATTTGTTGCTTTCTAAAAGGTAGATATTTGCTTGTCAGTCTGTGGCTCTTAAATACTAAGTTTGAAGCCAAAGCTGCATGTATCTTGACAATTAGTGAATTTATAGTAATTATCCAGTAGATTAATACTAACATTAATTCTGACTAGTGTGGCTTTAAGTGAATGTTATAAAGAAATCTATTTTCCTTGCAAAGAGAGGAGAGAGCACTCATTGATGCAAATCCCCCAGTTCCATGTTAAATTGCACCTTTTTAGGCACTTAAACACTTGTAAAATCTGTGTCTGTCCTTGTCTTTCTTCCTGCTCTCCTATGTGACATATGAAGGAAAGTTGAAAGGAACTCATCAGTGGCTGCATGTGTCAGTCTTCCTGGAGAGGAAAGGAGGAAGATGCCACTACTGATAATATTTAGAAGTCGATATTGGGAATCAAGAGAGCAAATGCTGAAATGTGCCATTGCAGCTGTGTGGCTGGCAATATTAACTAGCAGTAGTACCTGGAATAATAATTCCCATCTGGAGAGAAACATATGGCAGTGGTTGAATGCCCTTGTTCTTGCCCATCAGGAAGTGATTGTGGTGGATTTTTTGGTTATTTCTTCTTTTTAGAGAGCTTGCCCTGGGCTTCATCAGTGCCTCCAAGGCAATGCAAGCATTTGCACTGTTTTCATTGGGAGCAAGGACAGAAACTTCGAATGAGCCGAGTTGGAGACTTTGTGTTTTGAGCAGTGGAAGTGGCACAGAGGAGCACAGGACTAACAAAGAACAGTCACGCTGAATACAATGGAGTGTTTTCATGCAGTTAATGGGATTGGAATTGGTAACCTGATACTCCAAAGAGATAACAAAGGCTATTTAGCATACAAGGGAACATAGATTAATTTTTTTAGGAGTTGGTAGAGTGTAGCAGAATCTTTTGTCAGAACTCATTCTAGTGAACAAGTTCTGGCAGAAAATTACTGAATTAACAAAAGTTTATGGAATACCCTGAATAGAAAATGCATTTTCTTTTTTACTACTAATGTTCTTTCACTGCAGTTCTTGTATTTGCTTAGAAGTTTACCTTCTTCCCTCATGTGCTGTGAACTTAGCCTTTGTTTCAAACTGAAATATACCATAAATTAGAAGTCTTTGACCTTTTCTTCTTCCAAGAATGGAAGAGGGGAGCAAAACAAAATGAAATGTGCAAAGTTGTCATGACAAATCGGGTACCCTGCTGTTCCCTTATTTCCCAGAAACAGACCAGCTTGATCCAGACACAGCAGTGCTACTTGGGGTTAAGCTGTCCTGTGGGAGACCACAGGGAACTCTCTTTAGATGGCTTTTGGAGTAGTGAGGATGGACATCTGTGATGGTGATCAGCTGTAAGAAAACCCAGTCTGACCTCATAACTCAAGAATTAAGATAATATTCTAATTTAGGCCTGCTGCTTGCCTCCCTTGTGGTTTTAGTGAATCCAAGGAACTTGCAGTCCAGGTGGGCAAGGCTGGGTGATAAAAGGCACCCTCAGGAGGGGATCTGAGCTGCAGGAGGAGAGCTGTGAGTTTGCTGTTGGTTCTGTGTGCATTGGGCTGGTCATTTTTCTGAGGCAGAAATCAAGGGAAGAGCTCACCTTTCTTAGGCAGGGTGTGAGAGAGCTGGGCTCCTGCCAGCAGCCAGAAATTACAGTTTTAAAAGTACTCCAGTGGTGGGTTTGGTTTCACTTAAACTCTTAGCAAGACAGAAGGGGCTTTGGGTCTATTAGGAGTTGCTGGTCTTCTGTCATTGCTCATTGCAAAGCTCCTGATCAGCCTCGATCAGCAACCTGGGCTGGTGGAAGGTGACCCTGCCCATGGCAGGGGGCTGGACTGAGATGGGCTTTAGATCCCTTCCAACCCAGACTATTGTGATTCCATGACTCTGTGCTGGATTTGCAGTGTGCCTTTTGAAACGGGGCTCTTTCCCAAGCCTTGCTGTTCTCCTGCTGCCATTCTTTTAGCACTTCCCATTAGTGACTCGCTCCTGTGCTCCCTGTGTGTGCCTGAGGGCCCTGCCACCCCTTTCTGCACTGCCACTCTGCTTCCCAAACACTCCCTCATGGCTTTGTGGCTTTCCAGGTGCAGCACAGCTTCTGCTTTTGGTTGGGAGGGAAAGACACCGCACTTTCCCTTCACATCTCCCAGCCACAGAGCATTCCTGCAATTCCTGTGCTGCTGAGCTATTTGGAGCAGAGCGAGGGGAACACTTGCTTTGCTGTTTCCTTGTCTGGGAGTTGGGTTTAGCCTGCACGAAGCACCTGTCCTGTTGTGATCCTGACATCCTGTCAGTGCTCATTTCCCCTGCTCCTTGAGAGACAGCGTTTTTGTTGCTGGCAGCTCTTGCCTTAGCCTTCTAGGGAAACCAAACCAAAATTTTCTAGAATTCTTCCACTCTCTCCCTCCCCTTGTCCTTCACTGACCTCTAACCACATTTTTATCTTTCTTGACAAGATGCTTAGTTTCATTTATCAGCTGCTTTTCCCTTTATTCTTCAGCTTTGATTATTTTTCCAGGAGATGCTTGGAAACATTAACCATTACAGATGTGCACAACAGTCAAATACACTCACATTCCTTAGTGTTTTGATTTCTTATTGTACTCTTATACTCATGTGCCTGGGGCAGGTAAGTATTTTTTACGTACACTACTTGTCATGATAAAAATATCCATCCTCAGCACAGGGTAAAGAACTGCAGCTGGCTGTATTTTCATATTGCAATATACCAGTATTACCAGCTGCAAGAGCCCTGTGTTTCCCTCCCTGAACATAAGCTAGTGTCGTAAGTTCTGACTTTTTTTCAAGTCATTAATGTTTTCTGAATTTGTATTTACACACTGTAAGATAAAAATGTGACATAAATAGAAGGAAATGGTAAAAATACTTTCCTGTCTTAGTCTCATGGCTTCCTAAGTGCTTGACAAATGCTCTGTCACCTCTAGACAATATAATTTTGTTCTAAAAAACTCAAATATTGGCTCAACTTCCATAAAAATATGTTTGCTTTAATTGTGGATAGCAGAGGATGACTGGATTTATTTAAACACATGCTGCAAGGATATTTCTTTGTTATTTTGCAGTGCCCTTCATGCTTGTCATTGTAAGTGTATATGCAAAAGCCTAAATAATTGGAAATCTATATGCTTCCTGGGCATGGTTTACTTTAATAGTCCACAATGATCTCTGGACAAACTGTATTTTATTTCAAAAGACCTCCATTACCCTCAGCTTGAGCAGTATGAATGAGAATAGCATTCAATGTATACACCATTTTTAAGAATAGCCTTCTTTTTCTTGCTGATGTGGACAGAAAGCATGTAGGTAGGGTGAGGACAGTTCTGTAATAGAGTAGAAAATTAAACAAGAGGGAAGAAGAGGGTATGGCTTCAAGTTTGTAGACAGAGAAGTTAAGATTGGACCTTAGGAAGAAATTCTTTCCTGTGAGGATGGTGAGGCACTGGAAGAGGTTGCCCACAGAAGCTGTGGCTGCCCCATTCCTGGAAGGGTTCAAAGATCTCATGAATAAAAGAATACTTAAATCTCCTGTGGTGATGGCACAAGGTGTAGCTGTAATGTGGAGCCTCCTCATTCTGGGATTTCAGGTGCAAGGCAGATGGGAATCTCTGGTCTGATTTTAATATTGGCAAGGGGAGCCATCTGAGTTGCTGCATTCAGAGTTCAAACCTTACTACAAGATTACAGGGTGAACTTCCTTGGACATTCGACCACTATTTATCCGTGGCTTTTTTCCTGAAAAAATAAAAGGTATGACTACTAGATGAATAATTAGACCTTAAACCAGCAGTTGGTAGGTGCATGTCCCATCCTCAGTGGGTGAGACTGTTGGCATTCCCAGGATAATGTCCCTGTAATGAGGTCCAGCTCTGGAACAAGTTCTTGATGAACTTGTGTAGCAACATGACAGCCTCTGTTGCACCCTGAAACGCTCCTCAGCCAGGCTGGAGTGGCAAAGGCACAGGTACAGAGTGATGATGGCCAAACAGTGCCACCTGCAAGCCACTCTGTGAGTCACCAGGGCCTGTGTGCTGTGGCTGTCACATAACCCAGGGGAAATGCCTGTGGAAGGTGTGAAGCTGATGTACCTGGCACCTTGAGTGGGGTAACAGCAGGCACGTAGCTGGGGTACAGCTCCTCTGCTGGCAAGGAGCTCAAGCAAAGGGAAATGTGAACTGGGGGGTTCCTGTGGAATACTGAACATTTTAAGGGACAAGTATCAAGGAAAGGTTCATTTTTTTAATGAGAAGAGCTGACTGGAAGAGTCAGATTTGCTACAAGGTAATTGGAGGTAGCTGTGAATTGTTCCTGTGCCCTGTGGATTCCAGGAGCTGGGAAAGGTGTAAAGTGTAATCCAGCAGTCGGTACACGGACACTGTGTGGCAAATAAACCACTGGCTATTCTTACATCTTTTCTTGCAGCTTCTGCTTTAGTTTTCCTGCAGGTCCGTAGCTCTAATGCCAGTGCCCCAGTGCTGTTTGAGCATACAGAGCTTTCTGGGAGGGTTGTGTGTTCTTCTGATGGAAGTTCAAAATAACCTTGCTGTATAACCACTGCTTTAATTTTGCTCTGTATTGTGTTCTTCTTCTCCCCATCTTACTCACTCCTGTAATGTTTTAATAAAGTCAGTCCTGTGCTTGTTGAACTAGGAAAAGGGAAATGACTATAATGCTCCAACATGAGTCCTTTCTACTACATCTGACATTCAAGTAAGACATTAAAGCCAAGGCAAGTCATTAGTAGTTTGACTTAGTTCATTTTCATAGTCCTTTTCCAAAACATGTGTTTTTGTCATATGATTTCCTGCAATGAATTTATTCCTGATGTTGAGAATTAATACAGCCTTTCAAAAGAGATCATAAAGTAAAGAATCAATATTTATTTGGAAGCTTTTATTGTTTGGTTTTTTTTAATTCATGCAGTAGCAAATTGATGGGGGAGTAGTATCCTTTGAGAAATTCTTTACAATCCGTTCCATTAAAAAGAATAATAGGTTCCATTTTGCTGTGCTGAGCCCCTCATCAGGGTTCCTGACTGGTTACCTTGTACTTCTTAGCACTCTTGAGGTGCAAATGGTGTCTGTTCTGCTATCCACACTGAACCTGAGGATATGTTGAGAGATGTTCTTTCTGTGCTTTGTTCACGTGACATAATTTCATTAAAGCTAAGGCCAAGCATGTCCTGAAATTCTGAACAATATTGTTTGC
Source organism: Prinia subflava (assembly GCF_021018805.1). Lineage (NCBI taxonomy): Eukaryota > Metazoa > Chordata > Aves > Passeriformes > Cisticolidae > Prinia > Prinia subflava. The sequence goes on along the minus strand of NC_086250.1, from coordinate 12,434,284 downwards.
TCTCCTATACCTATTTGCTCATTGTCACCAATTTGACAATGTGTGAGTCTGAGGCAGAGCTTGACTATGTGGAAATTGGTGCTGTGTGCCTGCATTTGCCTCTTCTTAGGGAAATCTCAGGTTTGTTGGGTTTTTTTTCCATTAACATTTACCAGACGTGGGTTTTATTTGAAAGGGAAGAAAAAAAAAGGGCTTAAAGTATGGATTTAAGTAGGTCTGTAAAAATGTGTTCCTTTGTCAGCTTATGCTATTAAAAATATACTCTATGTAGGAATTAATCTGTTGGTCTTCATGTAAAATGCTCTTACTCATGTAATAAATGCTGAAGCTTATTTGAAGCATTGGGAATGTGTGTAGAGAGTGAGGTAAAGAGTGATTGGGTGCAAGTCAATTTGAGCCATCATCCCCAAACAAATACTGTGACACAAATCACTTAGCTAAGTTTGCTTTTATGTGTTTGCTTATTTGGGTTTGTCTCTGGGAACTGATTTATTCGTGTTGTGTCTTGGATTGAAGGGACAGCAAAGCAGTTGTGATGGGTGATATTAAAAACTAGTGTGCAAATTTACCTACATAGGTTATTTCCACAAAACTCGTATTGATTTATTCCACCTTGTCCCAGGCTGGGAGAAAAGCAGTTGCTTTCTTTGAGTGCACACTGGTTGTCCTCAGAGCTGAGACTCCAACTGTGTTGATGTAGTCATTTGTGAGCACAACTTGCTTGAAAATGTTTTCAGCATCAATAATAGGGGATACTTTTTGCACTTTATTAAAAACTCCAGGAATGCATTGGGAAACTGTAGTAATTGAGTGGCTCTAAACTTCATTAACTGTAGAAGTATTTAAAGAAAGCGATTTAAGATTTGTCACTGGCTTAGGGCTAGTGGGAGGTTTCTGATCTGTGTCATTATTAATGAGCATATGTAAAGAAGGCTTTAATTTTCTAGGGAAGCATCTTCATCCTTTGACTCAGTTTCCAGACGCAGCTGGTGAAAGCAGCCTGGTCTGAGTGGAGCACTGGCCTTGCTTTGAGCAGGAGGCTGGGCTCCAGCAGCTCCTTCCAGCCTGAAGGCTTCTGGCTTTTGGTTTATTTTCTTTTTCTTTAAGAGGTGTTTGTACCACGCAGCCACAGTCAGCGGTAATGGGATTGCCTTGCTGATACTGCCAGCAGTTAAGCCAGAGGGGTAAATAAATCCTTGCTTGTAAGTAATTTTTTTAAAAAATCTCTTTTTTTGGCTTATCTTTACGGCACTTCTATTGGATAAAGGCGGAACATGTAGGATTTTCTTTGCATCTTGTTTTCTGGCTGCTGCAGAATCTGTTTAAAGAGGTGGAGTAGGGCAAGTTCTTATGACCTTCCTCTAAACTGTAGGGTAAGCTCTCAGCTTTCCAGGAGCTGGATTTTTGTATGGAATCTAATGATTCTGTGCTTGAATGCAGCAGGCAAACCAACTGTGCTTTAGGGAAACTTGTCACAGATATATAATATATTGGAATTACCCATGAATTATTGAGTTGGAAAAAGAAGCTGTAAACATAGCAAATACTAGAGATGATAAAGAAGAGAAGGAAAAAATCTTTTTCCCAAAGTACTTTTAACAGAATGCAATGTATGCATTTCTGTGATGAGATCTTTAACAAGGAGTTGAAAATACAGATTTTTCTATAGGAATCTTTATGTACATACTTGAGTAAGGTGATATGGGAAAAATACATGCCTGGTAATGGATCCAGGATCTCAGGGCTGCTTGTTCACAGACTAGCTTGCTTTGTGGAAGGAGTAGTAGAGTGGGTGCTCTTTTGTGTGTCTGGACTTGTCACAGAGGAGCCTGTCCCTGCCTGGTGGTAACTCTGAGATTTACAGACCCATCCCAAGCTGGACCCAACAGGACAAATCAGACTTTCAGCTGCAAGCTTTGAAGTGTGAGCAGAAGAAGAGATTTTTAATGAAGTTGAAGTGGAATAAGTGATTAATATCCTGTGCTTCACTAGGTGCTAAATCACTAGAATTTTTTCTTGAAATGAAATCCTTGATCAAACCATTCTGCTGTCTCTTTATTTATTGAGTGAAAGAGTTCCTCTTTGGTTCAAGTACTGTCATCTAATTTTTATATAGCTGATGTTGAGAGGTGGCTTGATGTATCTTTTTCCTAAAAATCTGATTTTCTTCCTTTCAGTTAATTGATTCTTTTTTCTGATAAAGCAATGCTACAACATGCTATGAAAAAGGGACAAATTAATTAATTCTTAACTGTTTTTTACTTCTAGATGAAGTAATCTTCAGGTAGAAGGCAATGCTAGATGGACTAGAGAGAAATCAAACTCTGCAGGAGTAAGGACACAAAGGCAACTCACTGAGTGGTCACCCGTGCAAAAACAGTCAGCAACCAAAGCATCAGTTCTTAGAAATTTTGGCAAATACCTGACTGTCACAGCATGTGCTTCGTTATTTATGTAAAGGCACCTGAATTGCAAAACCTTGAGTTTCTTAATTTAAACACCATTATGTTAAAAGTTTATTGAATGGAAGTTACACAGTGAGTCGGGGGAGGCTAAAGGGGAAATGTCAGGACAGTGGTGTGTTCTGGCATCATCTGCTGATTATTTAGTCATGTGCATCAATAGTTATCTACCCTAATGATAACTTCTGTTTTCTAAATCAAGATTACATAGAAACTTGGAGTCACTCTGGTATCTCAGGTGGTTTCCTGAGAATTACTTTGGTATCTCTTCCTTTCTGGTTTTGGCAAAATGTAAGACTTGATTTAACTGCTTGCTGGCTTGTCTTGGAAGCTTATGGTTTAGCTCCTTAGTTTATTTATGAAAAAGTGATAATCAGTTGGAATTTGAGCAGGGGGCTCTGAATATGCACATATTGCACTGATTCTGCAGCCAGTGGCCCAGTGCCAGCCAGGGTGGGCAGAGCTGGAACTGAGCCCCTGCTGAACACCTCTGCAGTCACAATCATCTGTGCCATGGGGAGCTGCTGTGGAGTGAGCACAGGGGGCTCTGCAGGAGTAACAGGTCATTTGGATGGGATCCAAAAGGGTTTTTTTGAGAAAATAGATGGGAGTAGGAGAGTTGATTGCAGTAGAGGCTTTGGGATGTGGAGCTGCACTAATTTAGAGTTGAAATAAACCCCGTGGTGTTTGGGTGCTGCCAGCCTTACGCCAAGGTGCAGGCTCATGGCCAGAGCTGTTGTAGCAGCTCTTGTGAGCGGGTCCTGGAGGTCACTGAGGTGGCAGTCTGGGACTGGTGAGCCCTAATTACTGACCACGGTGGGAGTAGGAGCTGCTGCATCTTGGAGAGCCTCCTGCAGCGGATCAGCTGCAAACCACGGTATTGATGATACTGCACAGAAATGCACTGCTATTGCTGGGAGCTTTTTTGTTTTTTGAAAATTGGGAACTCTGAGCTTGTCATGTGTTTCTGCAGCATGCTTTAGCCAACTTTCAGCCATTTGAGTCACTGAAATAAATGGCTTTTTGATGATGTGATTCTCTTAAAGGGATCAGTTGATTAAAGTGTTTGTTAAGAGTTCACCGGTCAAGCAACACGTATAAATCCTGTCTTCTTTTGATGGGACTTTAAATAGCAGAGCAACTGTGTACTTGCATCTATCTTTTTGAAAGGGGAAAAAGAAGCTTCCATATTTTCACAGCAATACATTAAAAATACCTATCATTCCCTATGGAGCTTTTTCTAACTGTACATTTTCATGTGAGAATTTTGCATTTCCTTTACAGTGACAATTTACAGAGGAATAGCATGTTTATTTTTGGCAATCTTCTCAAAAGAACCCAGATTAAAATCTTTGACCTACAGCTGTTGTAAATGCAAGTCTTTTTTTGTTCTAAAGCCTTGCAGAGTTGTTCCCTTTTTGTGTTAATCGATTAAAATGTGTGCTGGGTTGGCCCAAGTTCTTCTTGGTAACTGGGCAAAATGAAACCCTGGAATAGACAGAAAAATCAACGCTACATCTTCCTTTTAGGGAAAGTTGATTATTATTTTGGTGGACTCTTTTTGCCTGCTGTGGGTGTATATATATATATATGTATTTGTGTGTTTTAGCCTCAAGACCCCTTAGATTGACACTGCACTTCACCAGGTCTGTCTCAATGTTACAGAACAGATGGTTAATTCAAAACCAAGAGTATTAAAGCTGAGTAGCTAAATCTGATCTCCTAAAAACGAGGCTGCCAAAACAAGCTGCTGTATTTGATGTAGCTGCTGAATTGGTCTTTTATTTGCTACAAAAGCAAACCTGAGTCCAGTGCCTAAATGAGAAGAGGTTGGTCGTTTCCAAGTTTTTTCAGCTTTCAGTTTCTCTCTGAGCCTGTAACTTGAAGCAGGAAGTTGCTTACATATTGTAGGGGTTCTGGAGGAGAAAAAGGCTCCTTTCAAGTCCATTGTTTTTTCTGGGCTTATCGCCGTGGTCCTGGGTTTTTGAAGTAACAGAGACAAATTGCAGCAGTGGAATGAGGCTGATGCCTGTTTTTCATGTGCTGTGATTTGCTTTTTTCTTCTATTTAGGTGGTCAGTGAAATGAGAAGAAAAGGGCAAATTGTTAGAAGAAAGAATATGCCTGTAAACATGCTAATCCTTTCTCTGGTTGTCAGCAAATAGGACAGATAACTTGAGACAGGTGTTGTGCTAGAAAAAGCCTTTAGATGTGGAATCCAACTTGCACACCACAGATCCTGGTTATCTCTGCACAGGGCCTAATAAATATGTACTGATACAAAAGGGATTAAAGCATTTATTTCCTGCATTTACCCTGCTGGGATTATTTCTTAGGAATGCCATTTCACACCAAGATACTTTCCCAATTTCAAATTAAACATGAGCAGGTTGATGCTCTTTATCTCCATTCTTGGGGGTTTAAATACTTGCAATTCTTATGTGAGCTGCTGAAAGTCATAGCCACTTCTCAGGAATCTCTGACCTTGCAATCCATTTTCCTATGGTGGATTCATCTTAAAAAGAGTGCTGTATGTGTCTTTTGAGGTGTTATTTTTCACTTATATGATGCTATAAGATGAGCTCTCGCATTTTTAGGACTACTTTATCTTGAATGATAAGGCATGGCATCAAGGTAGTGTGGTCATTGTATAAAAGTTGGAGACAGCAGCCAAGTTATTTGTGTATGCTTCTGCCTTGATAAATTCCCTAAAGTTTAAAAGAAAATCAGGCTTCCAAATCTTTATTTGCTTTTGCTGCTTCTTTTAATGTTTAACTCTATGAAAGGTGCCAGGTAAATGGGTACAGACTGAATCCTTCCATTTCTTTGATTTACACCACAAGTTTTGTGGGTAGAATTACAGTTCCTGCATAAGTATCATAAATTTTGTATTTTTGGGGGGTAGGCAACTATTTGCCATAGAGAAGATATTGCTTTATTAGGTTGCATAGTTAAATGCTAGGGAAAATCTTGATCCCCATGGCACTTTTGGGCTTTTCTTAAAAGAATTAGTTTAGGTCCTTTGTAAATTCTGCATATTCTCATTGGCCTGGACCCTTTTATTTTAGAGATTTTGTCGGCTCTGTTGATGCCATCAGCCACATCCTCAGGCTTCTAGAGATGATGGTCTTAAGAGGGGGAGTCCATTTGAAATAAATTTGCTGATCTGTGGGTTTGGTCAGGGATTAGATGTTCACATCTCAACTTGAAATGTCCCCTTCAAACACAGGGGAAGAAGTGCAGGAAGCAGAGAAGCCTTGGCAAAGCTTGGAGAAAGCACCACATTAGGGAAGAAGTTGGCAGAGGCACTGAAGTGTCTGAGAGCAGATGGAGTGTTGTCATCAGCTGCAAAATCAATGTAAATACTTCCAGAAAATTACTCTTCCTCTGCTCTTGCCAAACAGAAGGAACAGGAGCCATAAAAACCATTGGCAAATTGTTTTAGCTGCCAGTGAGCACCCTTGCAGTTGGAATTCTCCCTTGCAGCACTGGGCAGCCACTGCTGCAGGAGTGTTGCATTAGTGGTGATGAAATATACTTTGTTTGTTTTGTTTTTGGGTTCCTGCCTGGAGAGTTACAGTTGGAAAATCCCAACAGTTCTGTCGCTGTGCAGTTCTCTTGGGTCATGTCAACAATAAAAATGAGAATTTTGTTACTGATTGTGCTGTGTGGCACAACTCCCCTGCTCTGGGTGGCTCAGCATGGGCTGCAAAGCAGCTATTTCATGTGTGTTAGCATCATGTAAGTGGGACCCAGTCTGTGCTCCCAGATGCACGGTTCTGGGAACCTGTCGTGTTTATAAATGTGTCTGCCTGGCTGCTGCTGAATTGATGGCTCTGGTGCCTGGTTTAGAAGGGACTGGCAACCTCTAAATGAAGATGGGGAGCCACAGGGCAGGGTGAGTTACTGGATCACAAATGTGTGTGGCATTTGTGCCTCTCTTGACCCCTTATTACCCAGGAAAATGAATGTTCAAGTAAAGTGTGGAAGATGGAGAGCGTTGGGTTTTACATTCTGAAATCCCTGTTTGTACTGATCCCAATTCCATTTCCATGGAAACTGGAAGTTTAGTACTCTCACTTGTCAACTTCAGTTTCTGGCTGGCTTTGGGGAAACTAAAATTGTTCACTTACACTAAACCTTCCAGAACTGAGAGTCATGTCAGGATATTAGCACCACATATTTTGTGGGGACTGAGAAATTATAACTATAATTACTTCATGCATTTATTTTCTGAGAGATGCTGAACTTCAGCTGCTTACAGAACAGAAATCTGAATGTTCAGAGCTTGTGCTGTGTTATCTAATTGTGGAATTGTCATGTGTATGATGTCTAAGATCATAGTTTCTGGTGGGGATGGTTTCTTCATGGCTGGTGTGGTTTTGCAGGTGCTGAAGCAAGCCCAATTTATTTAATTAGCTGACTGCAGTAGTGCAGGTGTCCTCCCTTGCTGAGCACACATCATCTGCAGCAGCAACTTTAACCCTAAAGACATCATCAATCCACACTCTTTTAAGCAACCCTGGGGCTCATCATGAAGATTTTCTGAGTTCTGGTGCTGCCCTTGCCAGCAAAACAGAGCTGCCAAGCCAGATCTGCCTGGAGTTTGTGCTGACAGAAGGGCTGTGCCAGGCCTGGGAGGGAAGCAGTGAAGGCTGAACTTTCTGGGAGAAGCCCTGAAGGAGCTGGTGGCTCTTCCTGCCTCCGAGTGGAATGGAATTGCTGAGATTGTGGAGACTCTAAAGAATGTACCACTGTGATGTGGAGCTGAGAGCAGAAACCTGCAGTCCTGTGGTCCATCAGTAAGTGTGGGAAGGTAACTTTTCTGCTCTTGAAGCTTGGCTGGTGAAGTGAAAATCTTGCTGATGATTTAGACATACTTGTATCAGTGTTCCACTTTCATTTAGAGCTGCTCTGGGAGCATTATAATCACTGCAACCTCTGTTTGAAAGCAAGTATTCTTTATGGATTGGCATTTCTGTGTTTCTGTAACTTTAATGTGCAAGAACATGCCATAGTAACAGTATATTGAGTATGAGGGGAAGCAGTGTTGTTAGAGACCTGTAACCTGAAATTCTTTCACTTTTTTCTTGGTGCAGAACAGTAGTGTAAAAGTAGTGCAGCAGTGCCTTTGTGGGCTATTAACTCTGTATGTTTGGGTGCCAATCCTGCATGTAGCTTCACCAGAAGCACTGATTGAAGTTCAGCTTTCATCAGGTGCATTAAACATCAAGTTCTCTTCTCTGGATCTGAAAATATTCAGCTGTCAGTCAGGGCAGGTGACCTTCTTCCCCATAGGTGCTGTGTTCTGTGGGCATAACTGGCTGTCCTGGATGTGTTTGAACAGAAACAATGAAGGAGAGAGCTCCTCTCACTTTTTTTGTGCAGTAATAAGTCAGTTTGAAGGAAGGTAATCTCTTTTTGGTAGGTAAATAGGACTACTTTTAAAACAAAATTTTAAAAAACCCTAAGCTTTCAGCTCTGTAAATAAGTTACAGCAAGGTGCCATTTTGATTTTGAAAAACGAGCAAGGTGGTTTTGAAGCACTGCCTGAGATCTTGGAAGAGATGCCTTCCAAACACTTAAGGAAAAAATTGTTTACAATTAAGAACTTAGATGTAATTTTGTACATTTTAAGGTTCCTCTTATCTGGCAGAAGTATCAGTTTAATCATTAGTGTATTTTTTTCTCTAAAGATTATAAGATGAGAAAGGTAAGTAGTATCAGGAGTGAAAAGGGAGAATCATTTGATTTGCACATACTCTTCTGTCATGAGCTGGAATTTGCTGGAGATCCATCTTTCTGCCTGGAGTTCTTTAATTCCAGGTGCTTTTTTAGGTGCAGTATATGCAGGTGCACTATATAGGCAGGCTTGTTTAAGGGGAGGAACATGCAGCATCATTGCTCTGATGGCTTTGTCTGTCTGCAGGTAGAAGGTTCCAGGTTCATTCTAAAATATGGGCAGCTCTTCCCTGCTTTGATGTCTGGAATTCAATTGGAATTTGCCAGTATAAACCAGGAGCTGGGAGGGAAAGAGACTTGGATTTTTCTTACAGCACATGTACAGGGTTATGAGAGAAACAGCCAGAAATTAACATAATTAAATAATTCTGATGCTTCCTATAAAGCCAAGAAATCTTATTTGTTTGTATTAAGAAATTTGCCTTATGTTTGAAAGGTGTTGCCATAATAATTTGGCAATGGCTTCTGTTCTCTGTTCCAGCAATCAGTAAGTCCAAAAGCTAAAGGCAAGTTCTAAAAAGGTACATGTGCAAGGTAATAAACCTTTACTTAGGGAGAGCATTCCCAAACTACCTGCAGCCAAATGCAGGAACATCAAGTAATCCAATGGAGCTTCTAATCTCCTTTGAAATGTTACTTGAGGAGGTGCTTTAACATGCAGAAATCCTTTTGTTGTGCTGGTGTTTGTGATCTTGTACATTAATTTAAATGGAGAAATATGAAAACCTGAATGAAGCTTCAGCACAGCTTCTCTTCCTGTGCCACGGGTGTTATTTAAAGGATCAACACAGGATATCTGTGTGCCCAGCTGGGCAATTATTCAGCTGCTTGTTTCATGCCTGGTGCTGAGTTCTCCTATAATTACTTGACTTCTCACCACTTACATAGGTCACAGATTTAAAGAAAAAAAAATTAAAAGCCAGTAATAATGGAGAAGATGAGTATTAGTGCATGAAAGCCTTGTGTGATGGAAATGTCATTACTGACTAGCTCAAAATCCTGTGAGATTTTGTTCTTTTCACAAGTGGGAGTTACCTTATGTTGTTCTCATTGAAAATGGTTTTCTGCCATGCTGTTAGAGCATAACAGATTGCTTACCAGGGATTTTGTTCCCTGGGCTCTCTTCAGTGTGTGTAGAAAGCAGAGATGCAAGTAAGCAACTTCAGAAATACAGAAAGGCTGAACTCTTGTCCACCTTCATGTAATATGTGTGGATAATAGACATTAAAATGATCACATATGAACAAATAAATAACAAAATCTGTTTTCTGGTGTTAGTAGTCAGTTGTTGATTGCTGCAAGGAGCCCCTTGTCCCACCCAGAACCTTAGAGCTGAGATTCTCTTTCACGTCATTCTTGGACGCAGTTAACTCTCCAGTAGTCACTCCTTCCATTATGCTCCTTATTTTTAGAAGGCTCAAGGAGTTATGTTGTAATTGAATTACTGTAAAGAATGTTCTGATCCATTATCTAGCACACACTCAGTCCTGGTCAAGTGGCTTTTAATGGCATTAAAAAGTAACCTCATTAGTACTCAGAATATACGTGTTTTCACCAGAATTATTGTTTAAGGATGGAAAAAACCAGCAACATGTCATAGCCTTGTGTTGTAAACAGCTGAAGCACTCAGGATGCTCTGGGTCACAGACATTTGGCCATTCTATCCATAAAACGGGTATGGGCTTGTGCTTGAGTGTAACATAATTTACTTTGTGTGAGGGTTTCATGTACTGTGCTGTGAGCAAAAGCAGACAAAACCACTTCTCCATGCCTCTTGAACCCACAGGGATATTGGTGGGGGCAGATCTGCAGTTATGTTTGCTTCCAGAAGAAGATGATGACTTCTAACTCTTGGCTTGGAGGAGATGAAGAGTTAGATGACACCACCACCTTGGGTGAAAAAACTGGTTTTGCCTTGTGACTTAGCTCTAAATGTTTTATTTCTAGAGTTTATGTAGACCATAAACCATGCTATAAAAATAGCTTTTGGCCTTTCAACTAATATGCATAAGAAATCAATTCTGAAGTCCTTAGAATAGTAATTATGGTTGGTTTATGAGCATATGTCTTCAACTGATGGATTTCCCCTACACCCCTTTATGACAGTGTACACTGAGCATAGTTCCAGGTTTATTTTAGGCAGTATGCATTTAATTAATGTGGTTGGCTGAACAGAATCAAGCTCTGTGCTTCAAATGATTATTCCTTTTGGAGTCTAAACAGCAATCTGAGATATTGTGTCCTACTTTGATTTTAATGTGAAATATTTGTGGAGCTTAGCAGTGGTGTTAAGCTATGGCTTAGTCTGTTGTTTTGCTTCATATGGGGTGTAAAAACCCCATGGGATTTTCCCTTCTGTAGCTGCATTGTAACTTGCCTTTTGGGGCGTTTGGTACCTTTGATTTGGTGCAGCCCTGCTGGTTCTGTACTTGGATGTGCATCTGTTGTAGCTCTGAACTGGATTGCACGTGGGTTACTTCTTCCTGCTGCAAATGGAGATAAAAGATTTGATCTTCCCCTTCCTACAGCAACAACAGCTAAAGTAGTCTGAATGATGGTGAACAGATTTTAAGAAGGAATTGTTCCCTGTGAGGGTGCTGAGGCCCTGGCACAGGGTGCCCAGGGCAGCTGTGGCTGCCCCATCCCTGGCAGTGTCCAAGGCCAGGCTGGATGGGGCTCTGAGCAACCTGGAATAGTGGAATGGGTTGGAACGAGATGATTTTGGGGGTCCCTTCCAACTGAAACCACTCTAATTCTAATTGATGCAGTGTACCACAGGTACTCCTCTCCTGTTTTTCAGGTTTTCTGGTTGGTTTTGGGTGAGACTTTTTTGTAGCTGTGCATTATTGCTGTGACTTTAGAACACCACTGATTCTTCCTTATACTTATGAGGAACTTTCTGAACTCTCCATTCAGTCTAATTCTTTCTTCTTTTGGGATTAAAAAATGCACATGAGAGGTTTATTTTCCAAATACACAGCTTTGTTTTGATGTATGAACTTCCAGTTCTAAATGGTGCAATTATTTGCATGGGGAAGTGGTGGTCTGGGTATGCTTTACTCTTCAGGTTTCCCTGTGGGGCTTCCAGCTACACCTCAGACTTCATCTAGGGCAAAGCTGCTGCTGTGGGCAAGGGCTTTTCTGGGACATAGGGTGCTGCAATGTTCAATATTATTGCATCTAAATTATATTTTTGTTTCAGCTATGCAGTAATATCCAATGTATGAGACACTCTCACACAGTCAAGTGACAGGAGTCTTGCCTTTACTGCATTAGTCAAGTAATGTAAACCAATTTCACTTAATGTTGGGTAGGAAACAAGCTTGAAATGGAATAACTTTTAAGCTGGATTGCTACCAGCTTGCTACACTGGCAGAAATGAAATAATTATTTGTGTGTTAATGGCAAACTGTCAAGAAAATGCTGATTCTGATTTTAATGTGTCTCCAAAACTTATTTATTAAGAATTGCATAACAGCACATTGGGATATTATCATTGTAGCTTTGGAGTCTTCACTCTAAAAACTGATTTTTAATTTTTTAAAATTGGTTTTCTCAAGAATGAAACATAAAGAATATGGGGTTTGTTATATAGTGAGGGTTTTTTTATTGTGAATATGATAGCTTGGTAAAATGTCTTACCTCTGTGCTTTTTTTTTATTATAATGAGTCCTTTTGGAGGTGACTGAACCAATGTTTTTGTCCTGTCTTATATCCATCTAAAAATATTTTGTGTAGCAAAGAAATAATTTCATGGTGATGCCAGGTCCCTTTTAGTAAAATCTAGTAAATTGTTCTCATGTGGGATTCTATGTCCTATGCAAAGTATTGCTTTTCTACATCAAATTATTCTCAAGGGTAAGAAGGACAAAAATTACTGGAATAAATAGCAGAGAAATGTGATTTCTTATTTTCAAATAATAATAAAAAAGAATGTCCTTTCAAAAATGCAACTAAGAAAAATGAACAACAGGAATGTCTGGTTGTATTAATGTTGGTGGAGTTTGATAGTTTTGTTCCTCTGCTACACATCAAATATGAATAACTCTTGTTACTCCTAATCCTCATCACTGTTGGGTATGGCTTTAAAAAATTCAGCTCTCTCCTCTGAAGATTTGGGCTAATTAAACTTTCATTCATCTTCTGAAACAAAAAAAGAGTAGTGTTTCGCTCTGCTCTTGCCTTCTGCAGAGAAGGCACCACGAGCATCAGTGCATCCAGTGCCTGGGAACGTGGCTCTCCTGGGCTGTTGTGCTGAACATCTGGATTTCCAAAGCCTCTCTCCATCACTTGCAAAGGCTGTATAACACTTTTTTTGTCCTGCTGGACTCCTGCTCTGGCCATTAGTGGCTCTCCCATTTTCCTGGTGAATGAATGCCTGAAGAACAGAGTTTCTACCACCAGCACAGCGGGGTGATTAATTCCTGAAGCAGCTCATTCTCCTCGTGCTGTGTCAAATCTTTTCAAGCTTTGGTTCATAGCGTGGCTGTGTTCAGGGGTTTTTTGTGTGTGTGTGGGGGGGTCAGCTATTAGATTTTTCTAGATTTAGGTTTTTCTCTCACTTCTAGCAGGCTGTCACTTGTGTCGGTGCAGGCTTGCTCCTGAAAATGCTGATGGGAGCCAGAGATAAGCAGTGGGTGAGTCACGTTCTGTCGCTGTGTGGCACAGCGGTGAAAGTCTTGTGTTACTTTGTTTCATGCTGGTTTTTCCCCTTGTTTCTCAATGCCTCCTGTGAATGCTTGAAAGATCTGATGGAATGCTTTGCCAACCACATTGTTGTAGTCCTTTTGCCAGAAATACTAACTCTCCTGTGATAATCATGTACATACAGAATTATTTTAAAACTCCTTACTTGGCCTCTACATCTTTTCCTTGGTGCCTCGCAAACCTGGACTAACACAAAGAGCAAGGAGCTACAGTGTTCCTGGAAGAAATTTGGCAAAGGGAAGTAGTACTAACCTAAAACTGGTAGATTTGGGAGCAAAATAGGTCTTTTTGGTGACAAGTTAGAAGTGCTTCTGCCTGGCACTGTTACCCCATTGCTCTGTGTTTTCTTTAGCACAGAGCATCCAGGAGGCAAGTCAAGATTAGGCCCTCATAACCAGTTTGTAGAAGGTTGTTTTGTTTATAGAACTCCAGGAGTTGCCTAATTAGCAATAGTTTCTGTTGGGAACTCTGATATTGGAAATTCAGAGAAGTCTCAACACAGGGAGTTGGTGCTGTGGCAGAGAACCAGTCTACAGTATAGAATTATTTAGCTGTAATCGATCAGGTGAAAAATGAATTATTTTTTGAGCTTCTGTCAGCAAAGAGGATTCTCAATCATTGCAGCTGAATTTAATATTGTGTGCAACTGGTGTATTATGTTATAAAGAGTGCTGTAGGTTGATACTTTTTTATGAAGCTGAATAAAATTTTCATTGCTGTAGATGTCTCTTCCAGCTGAAGAGATTGCCTGAACTCAGATGTTGTCCCATGATTATAGGCAGCAGTGTCTAGTAAAAATGTTTGAATGTGACTTTTAACTCAAAAAATTAAGATGTCATTAATGTACTGAGAAATGGCCTGTTTTCTCACCATAAAGTGGGATTTTCACTTAGTATTTGGCTAATCTTAGAAACTATGTAAACGTCCTTTAAAGCTTTTGATAGCTTTAATGCATAACTATGCTAAGTCAACTGAGTTGGTGTGTTCTTAACATAATACTTAAGGATTATTATTAATAACTGAGTGTTCTTTGTGGGTTTTTTCACAAAGCATTAATTCAAAGGGTAAGCTGTGCAGATTGCACTTGGTGGTGCAAAGAAAGCACACAATAGAAGGAATACAAATGCAAACCTTCTGGTGATATTTGTTGCTGCACGGTGGAATTTTAGGTGCCTGTATGGCATTTCCATGAGGAAATTTTTGCCTGCTTAAGGGCATTATTGAGGCACTTGGAGGTAATTACTAGTTTGTACTGGTTTCTTTGGAGGTGGAATTGTCTTGTGTCCTTGTGGGAATTAGCAAAGGGATGAACAAACCAGGCAAATTCATTGTCTGTATGTGTCTTGAGTAAATACAGAAAACTTAGTGAGGATTTGCTTGTTCAGCTCCCAGCTATCCTGTCATGGGATAAGTACTCCCAAGACCTGAGCTTTTTGTTTCATCACTTGTTATCTTCTTGAGCCTTTCATTAAGTGGTATGAAACATAAAGGAGAGAAATAGATGTTTTCCTTAAATAATTTTCAGAGAGGTGGTGCTGTCCTGTGGGTTTGTGATGGAGTTTGGTCTCCATGCAAGTCTTGTGCTCACAGTTTGATGGTTCCTGTGTCTCAGCTGTCTGGTGTTGTTGTGTACCCACCTGCTGTTTGGATGTAGTAGCAAGAGTATTTTTAAATGAGTTGGAATTAGACTTTTTATGACAACAAGCTGTGCATCTCTTAGCCTCCAAAAGCCGTTTAACATTGTTAGTCTTTGTCATTTTCCAAGAAGGTTAAAACATTCTATTCAGCCTCTTTGTTATATTTGCAGTTTCAAAAGCTGTTTCATTGATTGTGAGTGTTAGTTTCAGGCAGTATTTACACTTTGCTATTGACTGTTTTGTAAGTTGAGTGTGTAGGTGGATTCCATTTGCCCCCAGGGAAGAAGCTATCCTAAGTAAGGCTTTAATTAGCTGTTTCTTGGTTTTCATTGAAATTCTGGAAATTGAAGGTGTGAAAACTCATCAGAATTGGTGTAATTTGGATGGGATCTGAGTCAGTGTTGAGTAAAATCGTCTCAAGCACAGGAGGGACAGGGAGCTGCTGCAGCCAGGCCAGAGCAGGGACACCAAGGGTATCAGAGGGATGGAGCAGCTCTGCTGGGAGGAAAGGCTGAGGGAATTGGGATTGTTCAGCCGGGAGAGGAGAAGGCTTTGGGGTGACCTCAGTGTGGCCTTGCAGTGCCTGAAGGGAGCCCACAGGAAAGATGGAGAGAGGCTTGTGACAAGGGCCTGGAGTGACAGGACAAGGGACAATGGCTCCAAAGTGACAGAAAGCAGGTTCAGATTGGATATCAGGAAGAAATTGTTCCCTGTGAGGGTGCTGAGGCCCTGGCACAGGTTGCCAGAGCAGATGTGGCTGCTCCATCCCTGGCAGTGTCCAAGATGAGGTTGGATGGGGCTTTGAGCAAGCTGGGATAGTGGAAGGTGTCCCTGCCATGGCAGGGGGCTGGGATGGGATGATCTTTAGGGTCCTTTTCATTCCAGGCCATTCTGTGATCTTGTGAATTAGATTTGCAATAGCTTGTAACAAAATGTTTGCAGTTTTGCGAACAACTAGGTTTGGGGATGAGGAGAATTTATAAAATTGTGTCTAGATGTAATTGAAAGAAGAGCTTTGATAAAAACACATGGAAAAAAGTGTCAAAGTCATCAAAAGAGCCAGACTTACTGGTTTGTATCAGCAGGCCAGGCCAGCCTATTTTTTGGCCACTTGGCTTCAGGTCTCCCTTGACTGAGCAGGACTCTGAAAGGTATCAGTACATCTTTACAACATGTTGGTCTCGTGTGTTTGCAGCTCTTTGGCTTTCAACTGCACAAGTTTGGACCTCCCACATGTTGTTACTGTGCATGGGACCTTTTCAAAGGGAATTTGGAGGTTTGCTGGCTGCTGCTCTAAATCAAGAGAGAGACAGTTCCACAGAAGTCTGAAAACAGTGTAACAGACACAATGGGCTTTATTGCTGCTTTTCTCTATCTTGATTCTTTTCCTGTTATTTCTGCTAATGGCAGCAGGATGTCAGTCCTGCTTTTGAACTCTAAAGAAATCTTTCCATTACATCCAGCTTGTGTTGAGCACTTAATTTAGGTAATGAGTCTGACAGTCCTCTAACAAAACCAAGCAAACAAAAAAAGTTAATTAACTGGTTGTTCAACTGTAAGGAAGGGTCTGAATACAAGTGCTGACTTCTGCCTTGGTCTGACTCTGGGGTTAATGTGAATACTTCATTAGTCAGTTAGGAAAACTTAAAAAACAAAGGATTTCCTGCTTGGAAGATCTTGTGAAGAAAAAGCTTTGGTAATATGAAGATTTTCTCTCATTCCACTGTTCCAGTGCTTGGAGAGTCTGGTTATCTGTAATTACAGACTGGTTTGGGTTGGAAGGGGGCTTAAAGATCATCTTGGTCTAAACCCCCTGCCATGGGCAGGGATGCCACTGAGCTTTCCTACATTTATTTTCACTTTGCTTGTACAGCAACCAGCCCATTCTCTTCTTTGTTGTGACCAACCTTTTTGTGGTTACTTTCCTTTTTTTATTTGACCTAGTAGACTTGAGCAGTCATCTGTTCAAGTGGCTTTTCCTTGTCTCCCATCCCATACCTTGCATCTTACCCCAAAAATACACCTTCTTCAGAGAATTCAAGTACTGACTGATAGGAGTCATGTTTGTATAAGAAAACTTGGTTTAAATGTTTACATTAAAATTAGTTCTTTACATTTAGCAACCCCACTGGTTTGAGGGAGGAGGTGGATTTAACAGTGACAGCACCAGCCTGTCTCATAAGCTGAAAGGTAGAATTGGACAGTAAAGTGATGCTTTCTTCTTGGTTATTAGTGACCTTTTAAGTGTTGAGTTGTGTTGCCAATGACAAAAATTAAGTTTTGTGGTAGATGACGCAAGAACTTATGTACCCTTATATGACCAAATAAAAAATAAATTTCAAAGACTTTAATGGCATAAATTGTATTTCCTGGTAGCTGATGATGAGTTGGCCCTTGTATCTCCCAGGTGCTAATTAACTACCAGTAAGTGTCCAACTAGAGAGTGTAATTAGTTCTGAAACTGCTGTGCCTTGATCACTTTCTGCAGGGTTTCTCCTAAGTTAAAGTCTCAAGAGAGACAAATGCTGTGGCTTTACTTCCTGCTGTTTGGGAAGGAGGCAGTGGATTGCAATAGAGAAATTAACTTTTCTCTCTCGCATTTGCCTTACACTTGCACCTGTGCGAGGTCCAAGTGTACTTGGAATTTGTTGCACAGAGGGTTGATTAAATTTCCTTGGACAGAGTGCAGTAAATCCAGCAAAAATCAGCTCTGTGTTTGTCTTCCATTGACTCACGGGTAATTGCAAGGAAAGAAAAAGGATGTTTGGCATCTCTTGACTACATAATGAAGTGAGAGATTAAAGCTCCACATGAAAAGAAATCTGTGGTTATATAATAGCAGTAGCTGCTGTAAGATGTTTATTTCTTTAGTTAGTAACTAAGAAATGATGTGTTATAATCCTGATAATATTTCCTCACACACTCTGGGAGAGGAACACAATGGCACAGGACAGGGATGTTTGGTGAAGGACTGATGGAGGGCACTCATCTTCCCCAAGGACAAATGGTTGTGGAGGAGGCTGGAGATGTGCAAGCTTTCAGGCCTGGCTTTGCTCTCTGCAGGTGCCATCTGTGGCTGGTTTTTCCAGCCATGAAACACATAACAGCTGCACACTTCAGTATTTCACCTCTTATTAGCCAGTGTGGGCTTCCAGTTAAAGACATTTGAAGTTCATTAGATGGAAGCTACTTGCAGACACAAGTTGCCTGGAAGAAATCATTGCTTAACAAACTTACTGTATTATTCTAATACTGAAATTGAGTTACTTTCAGGGTGTTTCAACATAAAGTGGACAACAACATGTAGTTTTCTTGTTTTCCATATTTCACATACATTAATGAAGTTTTTTTCAAGACATCATCTCAAATAAAGATCTCTTAATGCATTGATGATAATATGAAGTCTCTTTGGCCCTTGAGCACTTTAGCTTTGCCTTGTGTACAAAGGCAGAACCAAGAGGTGGGCTTTTGATTGCTCTCATGAGTGCAAGTGGTTTGTCTTGGTGCTGTCCTTTCCTTCTAGATGAGCACTGGCATGGCCAGGGCAGAATTCACTGGCTCCTTTTCTCCTCCCAGCAGTGTAGTTTCATTGGCTCATGCATCTTGCTGGACTCTTTGTGAGCTCCTGGCTCTTACAAATGTGGGTTTGATTCCTGACCCAGTTCACTCAGAACTGAGGGGTGCCATGTGGGCAGGCAGAAATGGAGCCACCAGGAAGAAGGATGCAGTTCAGAGTTCTGCTTTCAAGTGTCAGTGGAGCTGTGTGCTTTGGAAAAGGGGAAAAGATGTTTGTGGAATCAAATGGAAGGCTGCAGCAGTGCACTGCCTGCAAGGTGGCACTCACAAAAGAGAGCACTGCAGGCCTTCAGAACAGGGCTGGGTTTCTCTCACCTGCTAGGTATTGCTGCTGCTGAGAGCTCTGTCATAAGTGCTTTGCTTTGTCCTGTGCAATTCTAAGAAGCCTGGAATCGGGGTTATTAGCACTGGGTTACGACTCCTTGCCAAGAAAAGGGTAATTGAAGTTAACCTTTAAACCTGGAAAATCACTGGTTTGGGTGAGAGCTCTCTTGTATTGAAAGGGTTATTTGGAAATGCAGAGCAATGTTGAATGTTTTGCTGATGTTACAGACGAAACTGATTTGACAGTGGGTATTTTTGCTGGCTTGGGTTAATCCTCAACTGAACCAAATTGAATTTACAAACAGTGACTGTTAAATCCTGATATCTTAATTATTTTATGCTCCTGATGTGGGCTCTGCAAACTAACCTGCCTTGGTGCTCATACAAAACCAGGCTAAATCATCACACAAAGGGATGCTGTGTAAACAACCCAGAGAAGCAGTAAAGAAGGGTTTTTGCTTGCAAAGATAGCAGCAGTCTTTCATTAGTTTCAAAAATAGAACAGGCTCTCAAGAATTGCTTATAAATGATATGATGTGGAAATGGGAATTGTCTGGCAGTGCCTAGAAAGTGGAGCATTGTTTACTCAGGAATTGTGATGTCAACTGTGAGCAAACTGGGGGGGCTGATGGATTCTGGCTGTACTGCACTCACAGGCTGCATGGTGAGCCACTGCTTTGCCACCAGCGTGTCATTCTGCTGGCAGGGACCCCTGCTCAGTGGAAAAGGAATCAGAAAATCTGAATAGCTTGGGTTGGAAGGGACTCCAAAGCTTATCCTGTTCCAAACCCCCTGCCATGGGCAGGGACACCTTCCACTATCCCGGATTTGTCAGAGCCCTATCCAGCCTGGCCTTGGACACTTCCAGGGATGGGGCAGCCACAGCGCCTGTGAAAAGGGAGATTTGGTGGTGTTTTTCATTAATTCTACATGATTTTTAACTACCCAAATGGAAATAAACCAGTATCTTATTCCATTTTTTTTAAAGTTATTGTTAAATAGACTTATCCTCAAGGAAAGAAATTAAGCAAATGCCACATCATTGTACTTCTGTTTTCATGTGATACCCCTTCTATGTTGCCTAAATATCTGGATGACTTGCCCAACTGTATTTTTTCAGAGATGTGCATGCTTAATGACATACATGTTTTAACTTGAATCATTCCTTTAAAATGCCTTCCTGTAGTTCTAACCACTAGGATTAATAACAAGAGCTAACCTCCAATGCAAACAGGTCAGTGGCTATGTGAATAGCCAGGACTAATCCTGATTTCTGCTAAATGCTGCTTGATTGTGTTACTCAGTCTCTTGCTCTTTTTCTTTAAACATGCTTTCTCATACATGCTTTTCTGAGAACCAGTGCAGAATACTTAGTCATGGGTAGGTATGGCAAGAGTTTGCTGTGTTTGAAGAATTAGTAGTCAAGTGTGAAATTGTGCAGGTGAGGCAGGAATGTAAAGTAAGGAGCTGCTCTCTTTAAATCAGAGGTCAGACTTGGGTTGACTGGGAGTGAAAAAGAAGTTTTCAACAACAAAGCAAATTCTTGCCATGACTTTCTCTGTTGTTCTGTTGGCTAATTACCTAATAAAGTGAGCCTGACTGTGTGGAACCACAGGGTGTGGCCAGGGCAGTGTTTTGGGAGGGGATCCTCTGATCAGCAGTTTGTTGGGACCATGGTGCTTCCGGGGCTGCTGAAGGAAGCAGAGGGAAGCATTCCTCCTGTCAGTGAGTGTGACCCCTCAGTGCCTTCGGTGTTGGAAAGAATGAAGTTTTCTTGCTGACAAGAAGAGAAACTCCTGGTTTCTGTGCAATTCCCCTGGTGTTTTCCACGCGCAGCTGCAGGGATGGAGGAGTAGAGTAGGATGTGCAGGTGAGACTGTGGGTGAGCTGTGATGGTTCTCTGCTGTATCAGCACCCCCTTTTCATCCTGGGGAAAGGGTTCCATGGGCTTAGATCACAAGGGTTGCAAACCAGTGTTCATTTGGAGAAAGAGAAAGCGACGTCCTCTGCCTGTGGGTATTCTGCTTTGATGTCCTCTGAGCTCATGTGCTGGGGCTGTGTTGTTTAAACAAAAAGAAAATAAATCACTTCAAGTGTTTTTCTTCTTCTTTCTCATTTCTCAAGAACTGGAATTCTAAAGGCTTAGAAATGTATTAAATGAATGCAAGTCACTTGTTCCTGGAAAGCAAATGCCCTTCATGTACTTGCAAGGAGACAAATGACAGGCAGGACTCTGGAGATGTCAGTCAAGACTTTTCTTTTACATCAAGCTACTTTATAATTTTAATCTCAGTCTTCTTGGTTTATGTGTCAACATGTTTTTTTTGTAGCACTTGCTTTTCAACACCACAGTAGAGCTTCAAGAACTAGGATACAGTGTTGTGAGCAAATAAGGAGTAGTTTAGGGCTGAATTTGAAGATAAGCAGGTTTTTTTCTCTTCCTGAGAAGAGCTAAATAGCAGTAACAAAGAAGCACTTTCTTTTCTGAGAATGGTGTCGCTCCTGCTAACACAGAGTATGGGACTTAATGGTACAGTGAAGGGCTGGACACATCCTCTCTCAGTTCTATTTGAGGTGTTGGGCTGCTCAGGGAAGAGAGACAATAAATGTTTTGGATCTTATGAGTGGCCACCTTCAACAGTCAGGTGAGGATATGAACAAGTGGCTGCAGTCAGTGAAGACATGACGGGATTGATGCTCTTTATAGTCTCCTAGTAATGTGTCTTGCTTCCAGTTTGGGTCAGTTTTGTCCCTGTAGGTAAGAGCAGTGGCCAGAGCAGGGTGATACAGATCCTGTTAATTTGGGAGTGCATGCTGTTTATGAATAGGGTCAGAAGGGGCAGAAGAGCGAGCTGGCAGGAGGGAAAACTGCCTTCTCCTCCCCACTGCTGTGCCCCTAAATTTTCTTGTCACCATTCTGTTTTCACATCTGTGTGAAGACACCGTCCTGCACCTGCAGAGCTTCATACCACAGAAACTGAGACTCCAAGCCAGGATACTGCCTGTACTGACTGACTTGTGACAGGCAAGCTCTCCTCTTGCTAGAAGCCACCCACCAATGCCAGGTTTATTTTTACATAGGTTATTATATAGCTGCTGAAGGATGACTTCTGATTACCAGTGATGAGAAAATAATTGGGACCATCTGCCCCAGATGTGGTAAAAGGCCTCCCTAGCTGGCAGCACCTGGTTCTCCCCACCAGCCTGTCCAAAGCAAACATACCTTTCATCACTACCTCAAGGCATCTAGAGATCTGTCTGTACTTCAGGTGTGATGATGTATCTTTCTAGGCTGTGGCCTCGAGGCTAATAATTCATAGTGGTGTAGGCTCCAAGTAATATCTGCAGTGTTTCAGAGTTGTCATTGCCTTGATAGGAACAGAAGCTAACATCTTGTATCTCCCATTACCCACAAGAACTGACTGAAATGTTCTGACCTTGTTAACATTAGATGTGTCTCCTTGGAGATAACGACTCAAACATTCCGAGCTCTTCTTGCCATATTTTTTTCTTCTTTGTGGTTAATTGTTACTTAATTCAACAAAGACAGAAAGGGATGTAATGTTAAAGATTTTCTGCTTTTAATCAAGAATGCTGCTTTCCTGTATTTTAAGAAAACCACTAACACCACCTCCCCCCCCCACCAAAAAAAAAAATCTACCCCACTCCAAGTTTTGAAAAGTGAACTTGACACCTTTTTAATGCTCTTTCTCTGTAAGGTCTTTGTCAGTGTCATAAACTGCTTTGTGTTTCCTGAACTTCATTTAAACAGAGGGTTGTTTTTGTTCAATGAATTGGGGAACAGTTTTGATCCTCCAGTAAGCTGTGGACCACCTGTGAAGAAAATAAAACATGATTTAAGGTAAAAAGATTTGTTACCATGCCAGTCTTGTTTCTGTTCCATGTGTGTGGAAGGGTCATAGTTGCTTTAGAAGTGTGTGACTGAAAGAGACCACCTAAGTTGGAAATTTAGTGTTCTTCCCAGTACTCCTCCTGCACTGCAGACTATTGACTAATAAGAGTTCAGTCTAAGAAGTTTTGGGAAAAGCCCCCATGAGAACACATTATCAAAAAGGCAGTTTGCAGTTCCAGCACTCCCTCAAATGTATGTTTAGTTTGGTGAAAGGATGAGCCTGATTAAGTTTAGGTTTAGTATTCTTCTCCCCTCTTTCAGAGGAGTGGGAGATCTTTACACCTGTTGGAAAGGGAGTTTCCCACCTACAAGAGGTAGAAATCTTGCTGCTCTCTGTTTCCTCCCTCCCACTGAGTTCCCTGCATGTGCAGTGTGTGTTTCCTCCTGATCTGAGATTCACATCGTCACCAGCACCATTTTACCACTGTGGAGGTGCCAAAACAGATTGATTGTGTAGCAGGTTGGTCATCTTGGTTCACCTTGGAAAGAAACCTGTCCTCTGGGGAAGTCCTTTTTTGTGACATCTCTTAAAATAAGCTCTTCCTTTGAGCTATTTTTGGCATTTGCATGTGTGCATCGCCTCAGAGCCTTATGGGAATAAGCTTTTAATGCCTCTCTTATTTTACCTACTTCTGTTAATTGGGTTTTTTTTGTAACTTTTGGGTTTTTGAGACAGTATGCCAGCGAACCTAGGCAGCAATTTATGCTGTATGCTTGCTAAGATTCAATTAGGCTGGACTCTTTTCTTGTTGGTTTGACTGACTTCTCTCTATTCCTGTATCTCTGCACTTTATGCGAGGATCTCCTTCTACAAGTATGAACTGGAACTGGGGCTGCAGTGTGAGAACAAAGACCACTTTAGTATTTTCCCTGGGACTTTCATAAAATAAAATACATAAAACATCTCCATTAAAATGTCTAGATTGATGAAGGGAAGGGGGGAAAAAAGCGCCTTTTCCTCCAGCAGTGGCTTGATTAATGGATTTATTGTTCGTACGGATTTTGTCAGGAAGCCATATGGCTTGAGGAAAACAAAGAGGAAGTGGCTGATGTTGGGAATCTGATTTAATAGGGGTCCCTGAGGACAGAATGTAGCTCTTATCCTTACTTCTTCCCACTCAGATTGCAGAGTGGTCTGAGAAGAGCTTTGGGGTTTCGGTAGAGCTGCAGATAATGCCGCTCTGTTGGAGGGAAGTGTTGGTCCCTGTGGCTGGATCAGCACCACGGCCACTCCATCCCCGGGCTCAGAATCCACTCTTCTTTGGCTCTTGTATAAAGTGTTCTGGGGTAATTAACAAACAGCAGTAATTGAAATGATTACTATTTGTCTACTGGCAGTTGATCAGCTTGCAGTAGATGAAGGCAACTTCTAGCATCTCAAAGCTGAGTTTTGTAATTCAGGGTGAGATAATTATTTCTCTCTTCTTTATCTCTCCCTCCTCTAGCAAAATGCAAGCATCTGTGCCTCTGGATTAACTAATTCACCATCTGTATCCTAAAACCAGATTTATTTTCCTAATCTAACATGTGTAAGTGGGGATTGGTAAGGAACTGGGGCTCAAGTGATTTACCCTGATATGATGGGTTAGATGAATGTTCTGCATTTTCTATGACTGACCCTACTTAGAACTACGTGGTGAATAGACCTGAGTAGAGAACTTAAAGGAATGTTCTCTAATGGAACTGCAATCAGATACATTAAGGAGATTTAACAAGCATCTCTTCCTTCTGTTAAATTACAGCTTCTCAACTGAGAGACATAAACTCACCAAAAATTATTCTGTTCATTTCAGAGCTAGGGTAAAAGGCTCATGTGAACTGCTAGTAAATGTGAGTGGGTCTGCAGAGTGGAAAGCACAAAACATCACAAAAACATATTCTGGCAACCCAGGAATTTAATTAATATAGGTTTGTGAATGAAAGCTGCATATTCAGTCAGTCATGGTGGAAATTATTTGATATGTGCCTGAGACTTTTGGAGCTCCTGAATGTCCTATTGTGGAGTTCAGGCTATAATGAGAGAAGCAATTAGTCCTGTAGGGCTTTGATGCATCGTGTGCATGGTCTAGTATTTTATAGATTTCCCTTCTTTCCGGATCTTTAAGAGATTTTTGTTGTTTTCTAAACTCTTATGATGTTCTTATGCTGGAGTTGGTACTTATTACATCATTCTATCGGAAAGATATTAGGAGACAAACATTTGTGTGGACAAAATTCAGTGTCTGACAACAGTGGTAGAGGAGATGCTGAAATACCAGTGGAAAGTTTTTCTGATTTAGAACTCTTCTTCCATGCTACACTCTATAATGTTCCCATGTAGAGTTACACATAATAGATATGTTCCTTTAAAATATTATTGAGAAAATCTTCGGTCATGAAGGCTTAAAAATAACTACATCTCACATGTTCTCCTTGGCTGTGCCATAATATTAGGCAATGTCTGTCACAGTGATGTTGTTAAACATTGTTGTAGTAAGCATCCCTTCCAAGCTGATTATTAGTCTTAATCAGCAGTTTGGGATTTGTTACCTTTTGCCCAGTTTGTTTGGCTGTTTGTGCATGCATTGCACGTGAGTCACTGCTGTGAGGGAGTCAGGGTGTGCAGCTCCAGAGCACTTGCAGGGTTATACATCTGGAAGCGCTCCAGTCTGAGGATTATTTTCCTTAAAAAGAAAATTGGGAAAGAAGATTATTTCACAATCTCCTATATTTACAATTTACCAGTGGTAGATGCTCGTGACTACCTAATACAATGCTAAGGGTTCTGGTGGGGTTTTTTTTCCCTAATGTTCTGGAAAGTTGTTGAAATGTTGTTTACCACACAGTTATTTATAGTAGGAACATGTCACACCAGGTATAAGAAGTAGCAAATTTAGAACAGTATTCCACATTTCTTTTAAACTAACTTTTCAAAAATAAAATACTGCCTTGTGTGTACCTGACTGTTGTAGATTTGTAGGTGCCAGGAGAACACTGTGTTTTTCCAAAATACTGAAGGAGGGAGAATAGAACTTCATCCTCGAGAAGGTTGTTTTCACTAATGTATAACAATATTTCTCTTTTTTTTCCTTCTAGGAACTGCCCTCCTCAGCAGAGTGGACACTCATGCCTGGAGTAGCAGATCGTGCATAAGCAACATCTCTGTCTTCATCTGCAAGTAAGAATTTAGCACCAGAACCCTCCAAGAAAGAGTTTCCCTGCTCCCTTTGGAAGGTACTTGCATATAAAGCATTCTGAAAACTCTAAAACTTAAAGAATCTGAGAATGGCTTCTTGTCTGGCTTGTCACCATTTGCAGGCCTTGTTTAAAGCTGATTTGCCTTTTGTGCACACATCAGCTTCTCAGTGATACACTTCCATAGCAGTCACACCACCTTTTTCATTTCTGTGTGTATATTGCCATTTGACCACTCCTTCTATTCCAGTTGCAGTATTTATAGCAGGACTGTTGATCACTGAAGCATCTGAGGGACTAAATAAATAGAGCTAAATAAATTAAAATTCTTTGTTTATTTGCCACAATGACAGCTTGTCTCATGCTCTGTGTATCAGAGGTACAGATAAGGATAAAGGTACAACAGCTTTTATCTTACTACAGGAAAAGCTGAACCAAAGCAGCCTTGTATGGATACTTCCATTATCCTTCACATACTGTAGAACTAGTAGAAATATCAATGCACACATATAAAATGCACTCTGTGGTGAAGAGGAGCTTTGCTGAAGGGTGGTTCATGTGTGTGGATCCATCTGTACAGCACCCAGAATGCTGTGTTGGCTGGACTCTAGCTTCACACTTGTCTTAAGTTGCCTCATACTTGAGAGGTGTTTTGGCTTATTCATTAAAACACTTTCAGCCCCACATTCCAGGCACTTTGTGTCTCTTTAATGCACATCAGTGGATTGTTTCTAAAGCAAACATTTCCAGAGAGTTAATTGCTGCCTTCAGCCAACAACATCATCTTGTGAAGGGGTGTGATGGTTTCTGTGGGGGGTGGTGCCAGCCATGGGACAGTCCTGCTGACTGAACCAGCACACGGAATTTAGACAGACACCAGCCTCTTGTTTTTCCCAGGTGACACTTAGCCAGAGCACATATACATATGTATGTTAACCTGGAACTCCAGGAAGCTTGGAATGTAGTGGTGTTGAGCCAGGTTCTCTTCTGCCAAGTTAAAATATTTAAGGATTTGTTGACTCTATTTTGAATAAATTCCTTTCAGTGGAGCGAGTCTGTGGCTGGCTGCCAGGTGACTGCAGTGTCACTCCTTTATGTGTCACTTTGAAACAAGTCATGTGAGTTACTGTCTCTGAATGATTTTATTGTGTGAGAGCACAAGGTATTTGCCTGCTGGAAGTTCACCAGGATGGTGCCCATCCTCACACCACTAATGTATTTTGTTATGTGACTTCATTTTGCCGTCTGTTTTTGGGGCACACACAAAACAGGGTCAGCTTGTAGTATGGGTTCTAATAAAGCTTTTTTTCCCCCAGCTGAAATCATGGAGCAATAATAGATTTTGTACTTTTAAGAAAAAAAAATCAATTGACTTTTATTCAGTGTTAATCAATAAATAAAATAATGAAGAGAAGAAGCAGAACTTACTTACTCGGGCAGCACAAGTGGACATCAAGTCAGAGGAGTAACTTTGGGAAATATTTTTCTTTCAATACTTAAACTTTAAATATGAAAAGTGGACAAAAATAGACAACTTTTTCTTTGAAGCTCAGAGTAGGTCTAATGATGCTTTAAATTGAATTAACTCACACGAAGTCTAAAATACAGTTGACAGAAACATTGTTTTGAGACCCACTTCAGAAGCTTTCACTCACAGAATGCTACGTCATGTTTTTCTGCATAGTTGCATTTTGCATATTGCATTTTCTGGGATGTTTGATAAGCAATAAAACCAGACTTTGTTGGTTTGTGAGCACTGAGACCTAATTTGTATCCTCCAGCTGTTTTGTGGCCTGTGTTTGTCATGATTTAGATATCTTTGACCTACCTGAGCTGGGCAGATACT
Source organism: Prinia subflava (assembly GCF_021018805.1). Lineage (NCBI taxonomy): Eukaryota > Metazoa > Chordata > Aves > Passeriformes > Cisticolidae > Prinia > Prinia subflava. The sequence goes on along the minus strand of NC_086250.1, from coordinate 12,406,904 downwards.
TCTGGTGACTGGGCTAAAAAACCCCGTGTGCTCCCTTCCAGAACCATGGAAGCAGAGTGCAATTCCTTTTCCATCTGAGTGCCCCAGGTCATGAATCAGAAAATACTCCATTCATTGAGCTCATGATTTTCTGCCCTTCACCTTTGATGGATATCCACTGAAAGGCAGTAATAGGTGGGAGAAGTTCCTGGGTGCTCTGAGAGGATCTCTGGCTCGGGGAGACTTTTGCTCTGATGTGCTGGCGAGTTCTGGTTGAGGTGAGGAATTCTCTCCAGGGAAAAGTGCTGCCTCTCAGGTTCTCATTGCTTCTCCTGACCGTCTCATCTTTGCTGGGTGCACACCTTTCTCCTGCTGCCTCGGCACTGAGTCACTACAGGAGAAAAACAAGATCCCTTGACAGTGGTATTGCTAGGATCCTTGAGTTTTGCTGCCTTCTCTTTGCATTACAAGAGATACTTTTCATCTCTAGTCTCTCTTCCCCACTCCAGAGCTGCACACTGCACAAAGTGTCTCTTGTTTGCTCGCTGTCTGTGTTGCACTTGTTCAGACTGGTGGGGTAGCAGAGCTGAAACTGAAGATACCGTGGCATGTGCAGTCCATTTCTTTCTTCTTCCTCACTTGGTCACATTTTTATTACATGCAGCTTCTTGCTTTCTCATTTAAGGCTTCTTTTCCTTTACTTTATAGTCCTGTGTAAATCTGCCCTTACTTTAAACTTGTATCTTATATCCACATCTGAATGGTTTCTTTGCATTTGGAGCAGCAGTACTTCAAGTATTTGAAATGCATTTCAAGTTGAATACTTCGAAAGTGTTTCTGAAGAAATGTGATCTGATAGTTGGGGAAAAAAATTCCAGTGTTTTTTTAGATTTGGGATTCATTTTGTACTTGCCAGCTGAGGGCAAACTGAAAATGGAATGTAAGTGGAGACAGAATGTCTGGAAAGGACCGAAGTATTGATAATAAATGGCAGGGGGGATGGTGTGTGGAAATGCCACTTACATGAAGAGACAGTAGTCCCTGGCTTTTCTGCTTGGAAAATATTTGATTCTTGAGATGTGGGTTGCTGCATCCAAGCCCTGGGTGTTGCAGGCAAACCATTTCCTCCTTTTTTTCATTAATTTATCAAGCTTTGGCAAGATTTGCATCCTCTCACTCGCTGTAGAACAGTGGAAAAAACAGTTATGCAATTCCTGTGGACTCTAAAGTTCAAATTAGTTACTTTGGGTTTTATTAATTTATCAAGCACTAGGGTATTCTGCAATATTCTAATCTTCATAGTAGCAAAATGTGGAAGACCTCACCTCATGGGTGTTTAATGATTCACTGTCATTAAACATTTGAGAGGAAAAATGTGCTTATTACCCAACTCAAAAGTTTTCCCACTTTATTTACTGCTGTGTAAACATCAAACTGTAGTTTTTCCCAGTCTGCAACTGCAAAGATAGTATTGTTTTATGCACTAATTGCAATGCACATTAGTCATTTCTCTCTCTGGCAGGAAAGAAAGTCAGCTTTTTGGAGGCATGTCATTTTGATACAATCTCTTCTCTTTGTTCCATGTAGGTCTGGCAGTTCTGCATACTGCTTCCTACAAAGGATAGTTGCACAATGTTTAAAAATGAGAATTTCTGGGCTTTAAAGAAATAAAGTTTTACGTTTTGCATTGTAGTTCTTAAAGAAACATGTTTCAGTATTTGATACCTTGAAGTGAGGAAGAAAAAAAGCAGCTAAATGAAGTCCAATGTATCTCCTTTGTTAAACTGCAAAAATCTTACAAATACCTGCAAGTTAATATTCAGGTCATTCATAACTAAATAGGAAAAGAAATGTGAATGCCTGGCTTACCTCACTCTGTCAGCCTGGCTTTGTACTTTTATAAATAAGAATTTTATAAAGAATAACTTAAGATTTCTTTCATGTAACCTTTATGAGGTCTGAGGAGACTCATGTAGTAGAATTTTAATTTAAATTTTATATTTTGGATGCTTTTATAATGTAAAACATATGATTAATGCTTTAAATTTTGCACAGTTGTAGGTGTTTATTTGTATACTATCTTATGATTAGTACAAACATTTTGTGGGCACTTCCCCTTGAATAATTTCCAGGGTTTAGATTGCTTGCTAGGTAATTGTGCCTAATAAGCCATTTTGGCCTCCTGATGTTACCTGGTATTTTACACTTCCATAGCTGCATATCAGTAAAGATTAGAACTCCAAGCAACCACTTTTTATTTAAAAGAAAACTGGCCAGGCTCTTTTTGTTCAGCTCCCTCACACAGTTCTAAATCCTTAACCCTGTCTGTTAACTTACCCAGTGCTGCCAGTGGCTCTCTAGACTGCACAGCCTCTCCTCTCTTTCTGTGGAGAAACAGAATCCACAAATGCTGGGTGGTTTTTAAGAAAGACCAGGGGAAATTAAAAATGTCCTAGTCAGATCTCTTGGTTTTGTGGTGGTTTTTTTGGGGGGGGGTTGTTTGTTTGATTGTTTGTTTGTTTTTTCCTCTGCTTCCAAAGAGAAATGCAAGTTGGACTTTGTCCTTCATTGTGTGATGATAACCCGGAGAGTTCATCACAGCAGTTCGGTGCTGAGATGCTGTTTTGTTTAACTTGGGCTCTATGCCAGCAGGGCTTCAGGAAGAATTTCATAATGGAAACAGTGGTCAGGCATTGGAAGGGGCTGCCCAGGGAGGTGGAGTCACCATCTCTGGAGATCTTTAGGAAAAGACTGGATGTGGCACCTAGTTGACAAGGTGGTGATCAGTCAAAGGTTGGACTCAATGATCTTGGAGATCTTTTCTAATGTTTGTGTTCTTCAGTACCAGTGTCTGGCATCCCAGGCATCTCATAAGTTCAGAAAAAAATTGTGAACATCCACCCTGATAGGAGGAATGATGATACAATTACTTCTGGAGGGATGAGCATACTTCCAGAAGGGCTTGATTACATTGCCCATCTTCTGGGTGCTTTGCAGGAGCTCTTTAAAGCAGAACTGTGCTTGTCTTGGCCTCTGAAAGGCAGCAGAACCCCCAAAGAGAAGGTGCACCCTCCCCAAGGCGTGGGAGTGAATAGAGTAAACTCAATCAGCCTGAAAAGCAGTAGGGTCTCATTTCTCTGCTGATCCACTGTGTTTTGGCAGGTGCTCTGCAGAAGTGGGTTAAGGGACAGTGAAGGAGGATAAAGAGATTTAAAGAGTAACTTGGTGCAGTTGCACTTACATGTGCATGTCTGAGGTGACTCTGGCGAGTGACCTATAAAGAGTTCACTGGGCTAACTGAGCAAGAAGTGAGTAAGAGGGGCAGAGATCAGTGTGCAAGGACTTCCTGAGTGAAAATAAGTGGATCAAGTGAAGAAAGGGGAGGGCTGCTTTTCCCTGGCTGCACTGGCAAGTCTGCTGACTCCAGAAATCTGTCCTGACATCATTGTGCTTGGCAAATGGACATGATGGGCTTGCTGAGGGTGCAGTGAGGAGGAAGATGTTGCCATTAGGAGCTGAGATGAAAGCCTGTAAATGCATGGCCAGCAGTGAAAGGCTCTGTCTCAGAAAGTGCAGAATGTAGATGCTGTCTGCAAATATGGAGAGCAATCAATTAATGGAAATATGTGCTGGTTTAAAAATTGTTGCCACGGACAAAGAAGGCAGGAGCAGGAAAATGAAAACTTTTTTCCCCCCATGCCATATTAAATTTGACCTAACATCTATTTTCCATTGGCGCTGCTGGCTGTGGCTTGTGTTAATTGCTGTCAGTTTTTTGGCAGAGAATCATGTTTTTCCTGAAGAGCTCTTTGCTGGTTCTTTCTATGAATGAGGTATGTGATCTTTAGAAGACTTCCAAGGGGGAAGTGTGTTTAGTATGATGTTCATGTCTGTACTTCTTGCTCCTCCCAGTGAGTTTTGGAGCTTAGGTGAGTTTCAGCAAAACTTACAGAGAGTCAGTGGTTTAGAAAGTACAAAGCTTGTAACAGTTTCCCTAAAATTATCAGCTGAATAGAGAACCTAGGCATCCTCACCTCCTGAAGTGGGATTTGGTTCTGCATGTATTCTGTGCAGTGTGGCCAGTTGGCCAAAGTGCTGTAGGCTTATCTTGGAGCTGCCTGGGGCACTGCCACAGAACTATGGGAATTCAGACTGAAAACGATGAGAATTTCAGACTGAAAGAGGGGGAGATTAGGCTAGATACATGGGAGAAGTTGTTCCCAGTGAGGCCCTGGCACAGGGTGCCCAGAGGAGTTGTGGCTGCCCCATCCCTGGCAGTGTCCAGGTCTGGGACACTGGATGGGGCTCTGAGCAGCCTGGGATAATGGGAGGTGTCCCTGCCCATGGCAGGGGAATGGGAATAAGATGAACTTTTTCCAGCCCAACCCGTTCCATGAGTCCATGAATTAAGAAATGCACTTTTGAGTATTTCAGCCCATAAGTAATTGCTGTGTGTTATGATTACCTCAGATTTTGCTCTAATAAAATTAGCCAAGCTCACAATTGTCAAGAGAGAAGAAATACTTAAATGATCCAGCTGAGTCCTATAAATAGAGAATAGAAGAAGCAAAGAAGTTCTTTTGTGCCTGGGGAAATATGGAAGTAAGCACAGCCAAGTGTAAATTTTCGAAAGTGATGGGTTCCCCCTGCTCATTTATCTTGCTTAACTGTTTAAAGGCTCCTCGTAGTAATAAGTTCTGTTCTGTCTTGCAGACTTTTCTAGGTTGCCAGGAGAGCAACTTGAAATTTCTTAGGTAATGTGTAATGTAGCTGCTCACTGAATAAAACTTTGAGATGATAACTTTTTGGAACAGTTATGTTGATTAAGTTGAGAGTTCCTCACCTTGTTTCTGTTTCAGAAATTGCATTTCATTACAGTGAGACTTTGGTAGTCGTGTCATACCTTGGCTTTAAACCATTTGCCTAACTGACTTTTAAAACCTGTGTTAATTCAAATTTAAGTAGATTTCAATTGCAGGATGTATTTTATTTCCTGCATCCTTCAGTGCAAACTTGGAAGGGGAGGAATGGGCTCATTTGTATGCAAGGTTCACCACAATATAGAAAAAGGTGTTGTGTTTTGGTCTATATTTTGAAATGTAGGAAGTGTAACGAGTTTCTTGTATGATGGTTTTGTTGTGGGGTTTTTGGTTTTTTGTTTGGGTTTTTTTGTTGTTGTTTTTTGGTTTGTTTGTTTGTTCTTTTTTTGGTTTTTTGGCTTTTTTTCTTTCTTGAAATTTGCCCTCAGCTCACATTTGAGGTGCAGGGAACACCTCTCTGACAGCAGAGACTCAGGGTGGCTGCAGTCAAATGACAAAGCCAATGCTGCACGTGGGCTTGACTGAAGTGTAAAGAACAGATCCAGCCCTACCAAACCAAGAGTTAATGCAGGTCCTGCCAAAAGGGAGCAGATGAGCTCATTGCCTCATTAGTGTAAATATTGGCAATTACACACGAATGTCTGCAGTCCCTCAGCTGGGTGTGTTTGTGGACAAGCCGTGAGGGGAGAGGGCAAGAGTTGAGCGGGTGGAGCTGTGTCTTCCTTGGAACCAGTTTGGAGAGTGACCTATTTTGTCTCCTTTGAAGCCAGGGCATCTTGAGGTCTAAGGCAACTTTGAAGTAAGGTGTGTGTATTGTAGGTTTTGTATAAATATTTCCCTTGCAATGAACCAGCTTGCTTATTTCTCTGCTCTTTGTTTTCTTTCACTCCCACACACTACTTAGACCATATTAGAGATGTATAGATGTTACTTACACCTAATGCTGCTGTTTATTAATAAAGTGGTGTGTAATAAAGCTGTGTTCTCAAATGCACTATATATTTGCTACTAATGAGGAACAAATACTTACACAGCTTTGGAAGACATTACAGTGCAGTAAATGTCTGCGTGTTGACTGAGATGATGAATCAGGAGATGTTTATTTAATGCACATGTCTTTTTTTGAGCTGTTTGTCACAGCATTTAAATGCAGTGCAGGCTCCTTGGCTAACGTATCTGGAAAAGGATATTCCTCTGCCACAGAATAAATCTGTCCCAGCTGCTTTCTGAACCTCTGCTGTGCTGCCACCAGCTATCCTGCTGGAGCCAGGCCAGAGCAGGGACGCCAAGGGGGGGATCAGAGGGATGGAGCAGCTCTGCTGGGAGGAAAGGCTGAGGGAATTGGGGTTGTTCAGCCTGCAGAGGAGAAGGCTTTGGGGTGACCTCACTGTGACCTTGCAGTGCCTGAAGGGAGCCCACAGGAAAGATGGAGAGAGACTCTTGACAAGGACCTGGAGTGACAGGACAAGGGACAATGGCTTCACACTGACAGAGAGGAGGGTTAGGTTGGATATTAGGAAGAAACTGTTCCCTGTGAGGCCATGGTTGCCCAGAGCAGCTATGGCTGCCCCTGCATCCCTGGCAGTGGCCAAGGCCAGACTGGATGGGACTCAGAGCACCTGGGCTAGTGGAAGATGTCCCTGCCCATGGCAGGGGTTAGAACTGGATGAGCTTTAAGGTCCCTTCCAACCCAGACCATTATGTAATTCTGTGATCCAGCTCTTCCTAGAATGGTGGTCACCAGTGAGGCTTTCCAGGATGAATCCACTCAATCCTGCCTCTCTATGACTGTGGTGTTTCATACTGACACTTTTGTTTGTTAACAGCTAAACTAGAGAGTGAGGAAAAGGAGTGCTTTGTGTAAAATGAAGGTGATACATCAGTCCTAATCCTGAAACAGATTCAGGTTTGGGATTTAGTGAGTAAGCCTGCTTGAATTAAGTTCACACTTGTATCACACTAAATCTTGTCTCAAGAGCTGAAGGAAATGCTGCATCAGATATTGTTTTGATTTGCTGATACATATTCTAAATATAATGCTTTTAAGTTTTATTTTTTTTAAATTTCTGCTTTAGAAACTCTCTGACTGAAATCTAATAGAAGCAAGGATCCTTGAATCTCTGACTTGAGTGCTGTCACCATTTCCAAAACACCCATGGGTTTTTGTACCACAAGTCCGTGTGGAGTTGAGATGCTTTTTATATCTAATCTTAGGGAGAGTATTAATTTCAGAGTTGTTGTTCCTGTTGAATTAAATAAATGTCAAGAGTGTGAAAGTTACTGTTAAAAATGCAAGGTTATGCTCTCAGCAGTGACCACATACAAAGGGACTTTAGTAAGCCATCTGTTTCCTTGGCTCACCTGCTGGATTGTTTCCTTTCCAATATTTTGTGAGGATTTGAAAATGTTTTGCAGCACAGTTGGGTCAAGCCTGGTAGCTCCAAAGATGCAAAGTCTTACAGAGTGTGACAGGAGTGCTATCACTCCAGCCATCAATCTGTGTTTGTGACAGCTGGTTGGGAACTCACTTTTCTATGAAGGCCATGAGAGCTTTAGACACAGTTCATGATCATGAAGGTTTGTAGCAATGTCATTGCTTGTATCCCAAGCTGGATGAATGTTTTGTGCTGTGCTGCAGTTAAATCTTTACTAAGTGGTGTCTCTGATTTCTTCAGATTGTCACATGTGATTTAGATTAAAACATTGTGCAAGAAGATGTCCTAAAGGCTTAACACACTTGCTGAAGTCAGAGATCAGTCTTAGAGTTAAAGTACTGGAGACAAAAATAGAGTTTTCAAGGTGGAAGAATTATTTCAAGTAATAACTGAATAGTTGCCATTAACTAAGTGTATCTTTGCAAGAGCTAACAAGAAGTGTGGCTGATTGCTTTACCTCCTCCTATCACTCCTCCACCCTCAAAAGAAAACAAGTTAATTCCTTCTAGCTAATTCTCACCAATACAAAGAGAAGAGGCAATTTGGTTTTTTTGTGCTGTAAAGATTGCAGCTCAAGGAGAGATTGTAGCTCAGGGAGAGGTCGGGAATGTTCTGTAATTAGGCAAAATACCAGTTGTAGCATTCGTGCCTCAGAACAATGTTTCTTTCCCTCATTTTTTCCCACCAAGTTGTTAGCTGTATTGCAGCAGGAGAAATTGCAATGCAAGCAGCAGTTCCTGTCCTAGGCAGCTGAGGGTTCCTGGATGGAAGTCAACTGGTAATTTGTCTGGGAAACTGTGACTTGGGGAATTTTGGGTTATCCAGAGGCATGATTTTGTGCAGCCTTGGCTGCCAGAAACAACTGCCTGCACGTCAGTGCCTGTACAAACTCCTGTGTTGGTGCTGTGCTGTCCTCTCACAGGTGAGGGGGGGAGTGTGTATTGTGTGTGTTTATATCTCACTTGTGACATCAGGATTTTGGCCTGTTTGGCACAAATGTCAGACCATCTCTTGGCCAGTCTCATGGAGGAAAATTCCTTGGTCTTAAACTCTGTCTCAAGCTCGTTCTCAACACTGTCATCTTCATGGTTGTGGGACCTCTGGTTTACTTGTTTCAAGCAGTGCTTATTATCTCAAAGCATTCTTCTGGAATAACAAAAGAATAACCTCCACAAGGGTTAGTCCCACAAAAAGCCACTGGATGCTACCTCTGAGTAAACACTCTTCTTTTCAAAGAAAGTTATGGGCTGCTTTCAAGCCCACAACCTGTTTCTTCCAGATAAAAGTTCTGCCTGCAGAAGGCTTTCACTTTTGATGTCTTTGACTTGAACCTGCGATGAAATATTCTTGCCCATTTACTGATGGGAGGCAGCATATCTTGTAGGATATTTCTTCTTCATCAGCTGTGGGGAGGAGGCTTTTTGGTAAGTACTAGGGAGCTTATTTCCAGTAGCCAACTCTGTATTTGCAGTTAACTTCATCTAGAACATGTTACTTGGCTCCATACCAGGATTCTTCTGGTGGGGAAGACCTTCCAAATGCATCCCTGTTCATTCTCTTCTGGATGGTTTATAAGCTCTTTCTGGGTAGCTGGACTGGCTTCTTTGTGCTCATTTGTTTGGTATTTTCCAATCAAGCCTTACTAGCACTGACTAATGATTCTTATTAATGGCTTACAGCATGGGTGGAAGAAGCTGTCTCTTTGTCCAGGGCCCTACCTGGTGTCATAATAGGGAAAAACAAGGAGCACAACTTGGTCATACTGCACAGGGAGTGGAAAATAAAGGGTAAATGCCAAACTCCAAATGACATTTGGTTATAGCTAATTACAAATGAAAGCACCCTGACTTTCAAGTGTATCAAACAACATGCTGGTGGCTTGCTGTGGCTACAGAAAGTCACTGAAATGGTTGGTCAGAATTCTGCTGCAGCAGGGTTTTAGCCCTGATTTGAGGTGCATGATGCTTTCAGGCAATGCAAACCTTCTAAAAAGTAGAAATGAGCTGAAATTGGCATCCTGATTTTAGCTCTTGGGTTTCCTTGTGACTTAACGCTTATGACAAGATGTCTTGCAAACATCTGCTTGGAATAGTGTTTCTTCTTAAATGCCAGAAAAATCCTTTACACTTAGTCTGATCTGCTTGTCTTTTATGAAGCTTCAGCCTTTTCTATATTTTGTAAACAAGTTGCAGAGAGGTAGCTAAATAGTAGAATATATATGTTATATATATATATTTGTGTGCGTGTATATGAACATAAATATATATATACTCAATTTTCTTTATGCTTAAAAACTGAACAAATATCTGAAAGAGTAAGATACCATCAGGCAATTAGGATAAAAGGAGAATTTAGGGAAAATGCTTAATGCTTGGTGTAAACAAGGTAATTGAGGAGGCTTTAGGCAAGGTAATGGAGAAGTGGGGGAAGGAAGTCACTGTGGAATGCCAGATTTTCAGTGCTTGGTTCCAAGCAGAACTGTGTGGCTATGGAGCTGACAGCTGACACACTGGGGAAAAGCTGTGATTACAGGCTTGTTTTGGCTTGTGTGCCTCTCACTAAATTAGTTTTGCATTCCAATTCCCAGTCATTGCTGTAATAAGTTATGCATAAGGTGAACTGGTTTTGAACTTACAGGATTGAGAAACCTGAAGTGAGATTTTTCTCCAATCCTTCCATTGGCTTCAGAAATAAATTTGCACAGTATTAGAGGTAAAGCTTATTTTGCCTTCTCTAAGATAAAAGCACAATGTGAATTCTGGGCACAGATTTCAGGTCAAAAAAGATATTTGGAGCTGTCAGATGACCCTCAGTGGTGAGGCAAATCAGCTTTTACTGGTATGAAAGTTAACTAACAGCAAATAAAGAACTGAATAGCTATGAAGGAGAACCAAAGGCTAATAAAAAGGTGCTACTGAGTTATATTTGAGAAGCAGAGATAAGTACAGAAGGCCAGAAAATTTTCTCTGTGAACTTCTACTGCACAATCCTAGAAATCAAACCAGTCCTAGATCTATTTTTTTAACTTACTACAGATGAGCTGGGCTTAGAAACTCCAATGAGACACAGTGATTTCAGCACAGGGATCTCACATTTCTGATGTGAGTATATGTTCTTAGTGGCAGGTCCCCAAAGTAATCCTGTGAGCACCTGTGGGGCACATGAAATCCCAGAATCCATGGAGGAAAAGACCTCCAAGACCATTGAGTCCAACCTTGTCAACTAAACCAGAGCACTGAGTGCCACGTCCATTTGTTCCTTGAACACCTCCAGGGATGGGGACTGCCCCTGACCAGCCCTTTTATTAACACACTCCTTTAATTCAGCCCTGCCTGTTGGTCTGAGGGATGCACGTACCACAAATTCTTTGTCTGATTTAGTCCATTAAAACTATTTGTCCTGTAAGAAATGAATGGGAATGTTTCCCCTGAGCTTGAACTGATTCAAAGGCACTTTGTTCAGATCATTTGCAGCTTTGTTGAATGCTTACTTCCAACTTGAAAGTGTCAGCAAATATTTCTTTATTATATGATGCTCCTCTTTAGTCTTTGCTTTTTTTAAAGATGGACTGTAGGAAAACAAATGACCAAAGCTGATCTGCACTGAGCACAAGACTGCACGTTGTGTGCTGACTGGGGGGAAAAAAGCTTTTGCTGGCTTGCTAAATAGAGATAATACTTTGGATGTTGACAGACAGAAAAACAATTAGAGCTGTCGGATGCTTTGCTGACGTGGGCATTGTCACATGGAGAGATGGCTTGGTCAGTGCCAGGAAACCTGAACTGTTCAACCCTCAGCAAGTTATTAAGTTAATTAATAAAGTTTCTTACAGCTGGGCTTGGAATGTGAGGTCTGTTTATTTGTGAAGACAACTGGTCCAAGAATAAATAGCGGAGGTCATTGATGAGGCCTGTGAGGTGTTTTCTTCAGTCACTGCAATGTTACAGGCTGGTAGAAGATTTTCTTCTGCTTAGTTTATTGGTACATTAAATGGTGTTAACCTGACTGAAGTGTTTCTGTGTTTGTACATGGTTAATGCTTGTGTAGATAGAAGTTTTCTTTGAATTACCTTGCTTTATGTGGGAAAATGTTTATCAAAACCGCTTTGGGTTTTCAGGTGCTTGGTCATGTCTCAAAAGACTATTTCAGTATACACTGATATTCTTGAAAGCGATCACTTTTCTATTGAGTGTGCAAGTCTATTTGAGATCTGGTTTTACATACAAATTTTACGTACACTTCTGAACAGGTAGGTTTGGGCAGAGATTTTGGGGTGTTTGCTGGCCTGACTTTACTGCTTGGTGCTTTTCTGCTAAAACTCGTCCTGTTGGTGTGGTGGGACCCCTGTGGTTCTCAGGTTGTTGCTGCCCCAGCCTGTCAGGTGAAGATGTTCCAGGTCATCCTGTGTCAGTATTTGTCATCTGCTGGGTGAACTGTTTGGTTGTAGGTGGGAAGTCACTTTTCCCCTCTAGCCCGGGGGCTGCAGTGGTGCATCTTTTAGATGCAGCAAGAGATGTTCACATCCCCAGGAGAAAGCAGCTCTGGTTAGACTGTAAGTCTGAACAGCACTAAGTATTTGTGTAGTGTTCTCTGCACCATTTCTGCCTCCACGCGGTGCAGCTCTGTTCAATCCATCAGCATTGTGAGATTCCACATTTCTCGTGTAACACTACCCTGCCTGTCTTCACTAATTTCCCCTAAATAATTTTCAGCTGTCTTTTACTCCATCCCTGTGTTATCCATTTTCTTGGTACTTAATTCTTCAAAAATATTGTCTCTAGTTTTATCATTTTATCCATATGGGATTACCTAAGTACATGAGCTTCTTTTATCATGTTATCACTGCTTATTTTCCCTCTATCTGCTTAAGCAGCTCAGCTGTCTGATTAGGTTTTCTTTATTTGATTTTGGTTTTTTCTTGTTGGTTGGTTTGTACGTGGGTTTTGGCTATTTGCTTTCTTGTTAGTTTCTGGGGTTTTTTAATCATCATTATTGGTGGCTTGGTTTTTGTTTCATTTTTGAGGGAACGTTCTGTCTTTTGAGGACAACAATTTTTGTTGGGTTTACTACAATTTTTTTTGCATAGTATCATTGCAGTGCCTATGGAAAAACTTAGGAAAATACATTAGACAACGTCTGGTTCCTCACAGAACCAGCACAATGCTGGCAGGGCACTTTCACCTACAACACCTACCTACACCAGCCCTACAACACTTTCCCTGATGCATCCCCCTGTTTTAGAGGGAGAGAGAAGCAATCTGTCTGCTCACTTTGCTTTCTGGATTCTTGTACAAAGTGCATGGGTTTGTTGGGAATACAAACCTTCAGCTGCTTCTGCAGGGAGACAACAGTTGGACTCCCATGGATGCCTGTAATTAAAAACGTTTCCCCTTTGTTTTGCTACAGCTCCACCTGCTAGAAATTATTGAACAAACACTGAAAGCATCCTTACTAGTCCCTGGAAACATTCAGGCAGCATATAAAGGAACAGGGGCACCTGTTACTGTAAACTGTTACGAGTTTATTGTGGAGTTGTTTATTTAGTGCTATTTCTCTGGGTGCTCTTTTTGTAACAACTCATAAAATTTTAGGAAATAAACTATAATGAAACTTCAGGTAAGTCTGCAGAAGTAGATACTGTTAAAGCATGGAATGATACCATAGAATTATTGAGGTTGGACAAGAACACCAACACTGTGCCCAGTCCCCACCTTGTCATCCAGCCAAGAGCACAGAGTGCCACACCCAGTCCTTCCTTGGACTCCCTCCAAGGATGGGGACTCTGAAGCTCCCTGGGCAGCCCCTTCTAATGCTTGATAAATCTTTCATGAAGAAATTCCTCCTGATGCCCAACCTGAGCCTCCCCTGGCACAGCTTGAGGTCATTTCCTCTTGTCCTATGCCTTGTTCCCTGGGAGCAGAGCCCGACTTCCCCTGGCTCTCCTCTCCTGTCAGGGAGCTGTGCAGAGCCAGAAGGTTCCCCCTGAGCCTCCTTTTCTCCAGGCTGAGCCTCCACAGCTCCCTCAGCTTCCCTTCATCAGACTTGTGTTCCAGCCCCTTCCCCAGCTCCGTTCCCTTCCCTGGACACGCTCCAGCCCAGTCCTGTCCATCTTGCAGTGCCAGGCCCAGAACTGGACACAGCACTTGGGCTGAGGCCTCACCAGTGCCACGACAGGGGGACAGTCACTGCCCTGGCTCTCCTGGCCACACCATTGCTGGCCCAGGCCAGCTGCCATTGACTTTCTTGCCCACCTGGGCACAGCTGGCTCATGTTCAGCCATTGCTGACCAGCACCCCTTGTCCTTTTCTGCTGGGCACTTTCCAGCCACTCTGCCCTCAAAATGTGTGGATGAGTGGTTCCTGTTGTTTTTCAATAAAGGAGGCTATGTTGGCTCTCCTACCTGATAGGTGTCAAGGTGAAAGTGTCAACTTTTCAAATTGGTGATTCCTTGCTCTAAACACCCGGATTTTTCTCTGTTCCAGCTGCTGTGGGAAGAGGACTGCGTTGTCTCTGATGCAGCTGCAAGAATGACTTGACTGATTTGCATTCATGGCTCTTGGATGATCTGGTGAACCATGGAGCTCAAAGTATGGGTGGATGGAGTGCAGAGAATCGTGTGTGGGGTCACCGAGGTCACAACATGCCAGGAAGTTGTAATAGCCCTTGCCCAGGCTATTGGTGAGTACTGCTAGCTGGGAAGTGGGGTGGAGCTTTTTTTGTGGAGCTAAACCCAGGGGAGGTGGGGGAGCACTGGGTACCAGCAGAACAGAAAATGCAGTGCACAGGGGGATAATCTTGGAGTGTGAACTTGTAGCCTTGAATTTTTCCCCTGCCAGAGGGAGACTGGAAAGACAGAAAAGAAACATTTTGAAGTCTATAACTTTCTCTTCAATAAAAATTTATTCTCTAAGCAATAATAATAATGCTGCTATTGTTTGTTGTGAATACAGCCTGGACTAGGTGCTAAACTGTCAATATTCTGAGTGCCAAAGAAAATACAAAAGTAGTGCAATAAATTGGTTGGCTAATGATGTTCATTGAAATTGTACCCATTGTAAGTATCTTTAGCTATATTGGGAATAGTGTAGATCAATGAAATAGATCCTTCAGGGTCTCCTCTGACTCCTGCATGCCACATAACTCACCGCTCATGAAAGGGTAACTTGGAAGACTCTACACTCTCATCCCTTTGCTGAACAGTTTAGAAGAGAAAAATAAAATCTTTCAGGCTCCACCAAGGAAAGTCTTGTCAGATATTTCTCAGTGATTAAGTGCATCCTGAATAAGCCTCAGCCTCATCCCATCAGCGTTTCCTATGCTGATACTTATTCTTTGCTAAAATGTTATAATTTGCTTTATATACTATTTAAATTTAGGCATTAAAACCTATGTTTTACCTAAAATTAATAGTTTAAAGGTGAGCTTCTGTATTTTTCAGTATGTCAGCTGTTTTGCAAGATTGTCTTAGCAGTGTGACTCAATTGGAAAATAATAATTTTCTAATAAAAAAGCAAGTTAGGCCTGTGAATGTCAACAAGGTATTCTCCCTGTAAGCATAAAGTCAATTTCTCTGAAATTGATGTTTATTTATTTAAATGTTAAACTTTTAAGCATAATTTCCATCTACTTATATCTGATGGAGTAGAAGACTGGGACTTAGTTATTTTATACTTTAAGAGGATTGAACAAAATGCTAGCATGTGCTTATCTATATGCACCAAATGCCTTTTAAATCTTCATTTAAAAATTGTAGAAAGTCAGTTTGTCTCTCAAATCTTCTAAGTTGATGTTAAACTGTAAAATGTGTTTCTTTACTGATTTAGTTGCAGCTTTTTGTTTAATGGTAATTGGTTCATCAATTGCTTCCATGTCTCATTTTCTGCCTGCAGGTTTTTTGAGAAACAGTTCTGTTAGCATGATCATTTTCTAGTCATAAGTGATACATGTTTAGAAATAATAAAATGGTTGTGATACTTTTGTTCTTCACTTTGCTTTCAATATCCCTTTCATTCTGTTTCCTTTGCATTCTCCCACAGAAATGTCAGACTCCCAGTTCTAGACAGTAATTTAATGTTCTCCTGTGTAATTTCTGCTTGAGTTTTCTTCTATATCCTCAGTTATTAGCCTGAACTCCATTAAGACTCCCTCAGCCTTGGAAACACACACAGGTTTTGTTACCTCTGCAGACTTCCTTTTTTGTAACACATCACCAGTTTGTCTGGGACAGGTGACTCTGCTTCCATGCTGAGATAAATTTCAGCTGCAACCAGAGCCAAATCAAGATAATCCCTTGCAAATTCCTTCCCAAGGCAAATACCCTCTCTAGAAAACCCCCAGAACAATTCCCCTCTCTCAGGGGCAGCTAGGACAGTATCAAGCACCACATAAATTACCTTTCCCAGCCCTCCTGTCAGGCCATTCATCAGGACAGAACCATCTGGCTGCCCTGTGATTTGGCTGCAGGTCCCAGCTTACCAGGAGTAATTGTCACTTGAATTTGAATGGCAATCTGTGAAAATGGATCACTCTAGCTCTCACCTGACATTTGGTGGTGAAAGGTAGCCAGTCTTAGTTGGCTTCCTCCTCGCTTGGCTCTGATGGGATTTTCCACTTTGCAGTCTGGCTCCTTCAGCAGTCACAGAATTTGGCTGCACTCAGGACTATTTTGTCTGTCTGTAAAGTTGGTGAGATGCTCCTTTTGTTTTATTGTGCCTCACAGTTTATTACTAGGTCTTTGACTCAAGCATACAACACACACAACACAGTCTTCTTCCCTGAGCCTGTAAGGTGAATTGCAAGAAATATGATTTTGTTAAAGTGCAGTGTCTGGAATATCTGCAGACTGGCTTATTTTACAGCCATATCCACTGAGGAAAGCACCAGACAAAGATACCTGGATTAAGATATCCATAGCTAAGAAATTTCTCATGGACAAATGAAGCTACCTCTGTTTTAGACATGTGAAAAACAAAGCTTTGTCCTGTATTTCAAAAATAGGAAAATCCAAATCTGTGGTTAGAGGGCACTTTTGGACGGTATCCAGCTCTGCTGCTGAAAGCAGGGCCAGGCAGAGCAGGTTGCTCAGGACCCAGGGCAGTTGGGTTCTGAATGTGCACAAGTGTGGAGACCTGACTGCAGCACTGTTCACTCACCCTGGCAGTCAGAGTGTGTTGTCCTTAAATGGAATTTCTTGTATTTTAAGAAGTGCCTTTTGCTGTCACTTGATCAAATGCAGGGCCCTGTCTCCTGATCTCCTGCTGTGATAAAAGCAAAAAAAAAAAAAAAAAAAAAGGTTTCCATCTATGCACTTTCCAACTCTTCCCCCATGTCATGAAAATTCAGTAACAACTTCAGGATACAAAAGTTTATTGGGTATTTTTTGCTTTCTTTTATATTTTCTAGGGCTATTTTAGCATAAAAATCAAGTTATATCGGCTATGAGACTTTGTAAGAGGTTCTGTCCCATATCCAGTGTCTAATTCTTTGGCCATGGTATTCTGTCACTTAACTTGCCTGGCTAACGTTCCTTGATTCCTTAGAAATTGGAGCTTTTCCAGTAAAAAGTCTCTCTCTGGGGCTGGACTCCTGATAAATAACATTTGTGTTACCTGTTTTTGCACTGTGAGCTCTTCCCTTTCTGCTGCTGCCCATCTCTTGATTACTGCAGATACTGCAGAACAGGAAATGACTAGCCAAAGTAAGAATTTTAGGGTTTTTTGGTTGGTTGTGGGTTTTTTCCTTTTTCTTCTTTTTTTTTTTTTTTTTAATTTTTCTTTTGGATTGAAGTTAAATCTCGATCTCAAATGCCCCCTCATTCTTCAAAACAAAAAAAGGGGAGATTTGTCTCCTTTGGTGCCTCAACAAAGCTTATTTTTAAAAACGTGTATGTAATTTATTGAATGCAAGAGAGAATAATATCAGTTGGATATAACTTTGGATACTAAAATTGTCTGTATCTCTAACTTGGAAGGAGTTGGAATTACCTTAGCTGGAGGGCGGATGGCTGGAATTCTATTCAAGGCAGACATAAAACTATTCAGTTACAAGTTTCCAGAGAGTGAAATCATCCCTCACTGGGATCTTGAAGAACATTTGATACTACCTTTTATGAGTTTTATCTGCGTCTGCTTTTTCTTTTTAACTCAAACTTTGCAAGGGACAAAGAAGATTTGGCTTTTTAATACAAATAAGAGAAGTGATTGTTTCATCATGAGAAACAAAGCCCTCACCAAAACAAAAATATACCTCAGCACACAGTTTAAATAGATGAACCATGAGTCTTATTTTTAAAATATTTTTGGCAGGACAGATGACCTTCTCCAAGATTCATCCTTGTATCTTTTAAAAATGTGCATCTAATAGTGCATTCTCCACAAAGTTTTCTGTGCATTCTGTGAAAAACAGAGTGGCTTCATATAAACGTTGCTTGGTCATTTTGATTCCCCTTCATAATTTGAACAACTGAAAAAGAGTAAAAAGAGAGTTGTTGATACTTTTAAACTTTGTGTGTGATGAGATGGTTGGTAAACTCAGCTGAAGGTCTGTTTTGAAATGGGTGTGATCACAGTGACTCCTCTCAAAAAATCACTGTAATAGTGGGGGGGGAAAGCAGGTTTATCCTAAAGAAAGTGAGCTAATCATTTTAGCTAGTGGTTTAGGCAAATGTACCTTAATTATAGATTTTTTTTAATTTGGCTTTTACTTGTTGTTTTCTATTCAAACAAGAAAAATAAATCTTCTAAAGGAATGTGGTGACAAATAGTGCAGTCACAAATACACTTGTCCTGTTCCTTCCAAAGTGCTGCTCTCCCACTTCCAGCCCCATGAGGATTTTTATTGCATTTGTTGTTATTTCTTTTATCCCTGGAGCCTAGAACTCATCTCCTCCACTCAGAATGACATGTGTTTCCTAGAAAGAGAATATTTCAGTATAGAGACATGAAGCTTGAATTTTTTACTAAAAGAAACCCTTTGCCCTCCTCCCTGTAATTTTCAGTGGCAAATAATTAAATTGGCAGACCTTCTTTAAGTAGTGCTGTGGATTTTGGTGCTTCTGACTGGAGAATCAGTGGTGCTTCACTGAACAAGAAGTACAGCTGTCTCTTTGTTAAAAATTAAACAAATGCAGCCATCAGGGCGTGGGGGTGTTTTGTTTTGTTTTAATTCCAGTTGAGTATTTTTCCTCAAAGATAAGTGGAATGTATTAAAGTGTTAATGTTGTCTCAAACATGTTAGAGCATTTTACAGCTCAGCCAGAGTTGTATCTGGAAAGATCAAACCACTTCTTTTACAAAACCATATAGTGACAGGACAAGGGACAATGGCTTCACAGTGACAGAGAAGGTTTAGATTTGATATGAGGAAGAAATTGTTCCCTGTGAGGGTGGTGAGGCCCTGGCACAGGTTGCCCAGAGCAGCTGTGGCTGCCCCATCCCTGGCAGTGTCCAAGGCCAGGCTGGATGGGGCTCTGAGCAAGCTGGGATAGTGGAAGGTGTCTATGTTAAGGATCTCCTTAAAATTTGTGATTTGTCAACCCCAAGATTTCATTCTCTGCCACTTCAAGTAGTGACATTACTTATGTTTTTGTACATAAGTACAAAAAATTTGTGCTTTGTGGTGATCCCATGGTGTGATCATAGAAACCTTCTGGTTCAGAAATCTGGTGACAGTAACCTCACCAGGAGGAACCTGGGCTGCTGGATGTGCTTTGCCACATGTTGCTGTGTGGTCCCAGCCAAACTTCCCCGTTGTTTCACCTATGTAGGACACAGCTCTAAAATCAGTGTGGTACTCAGAGTGCTTGGACAAAAGGCAGTTGCAAGTATGAAGTGATGACAGAGCTTTGTTCTGTCAGGTTGTGATAAACTCCTGCATACCCTTTTTTTGAGAGCAAGGACAATAGTAATGAACTGAGGCTTCAGTCCTGGTAAAGACCTGGAGAGATTGGCTGTGCCTGGAGAACTCAGCAGACCTTCAATGGAGCCTCTGGGCGTTTTGCTTCCTAGGACTGGACTCCTCCTCTCACTCTGTACTTTCTGTTGTATTTCATACCTGTGGTTGCAAAATATAGCATGAGTTAAGAAACCTGAGTAATGCAAACTCTAACCTCTATTTTGAAGGTTTGTGTTTTTTTGGTTTTTTTCTCTCTTAATCTTGGGTATTTAATGAGTTCTCAGGTAGCCAGAATGGTATTTTTTTTTTTAAATTGCTATGGATGTTAACTTAAGTATCGTATGAGTGAAATCTCAGCATCATATTTCAAAGACACTGAGTTCAAATCATGCTGGGTTGATTAAAATTGCCAGCAATTACTTTTCTGTCAGTGCTTTTAAAGATTCAGGAGTTAACGCTGTTGTCCCTTTGGTAAGGCAGAGCATTTTCACCCACATGTTCCACATATTAAGAGTTCTTAGAAGATTTTACCCACATACAATAACAACTTCTTTGCATTGCCTTGTGAAGGAAGACAGCCCAGGGCTGGAAGGCTTCTCTGGTAAACCAAGTGGGTCAGACAGCTGTATCCAAGTGCAGGGTGTGTATTTTTCAGTTTCAGCTCTGGGCAGTCTAGTTTTGGCTTGAGCTAAGTGTTGGCAGGTCTGGCTTTACCTCCACAGAGACCTGTGTGCAGATAGGTGACAGTGTGTTTATTCTTATTATACAGTGTGATAAGTCTGGGGTGGTCATTCAGATTCAGCTCAAGACTGAGACTAGTGCAACTTCCCTTTTAGTGTGGGTATCTTAAAACTTCTGTCTTAGGTGCAGATTTTTTTTTTACCTGTATTTTTTTTCCCCAAGACTGTGCAGAGTGCCACATTGCAGGGCAGGCTCTTGGCACAGCTGCTGTGCAGCAGAGGTGATGGGACCCCTGGGGAAAATGGAACCTAGGAATGTGCCTGCCAGGGCACTTCCCTGGCACTGAGTGCATCCTGGTGGTCTCAGGGAAAGAGGAGAAACTGGGAGCAAGACTGCATTGAAGGGTTTGAGAGGAAGTCCTGCGAGGAGTGGCTGAAGGAGCTGTGGGTGCTCAGCCTGGAGAAAAGGAGGCTCAGGGGGGACCTTCTGGCTCTGCACAGCTCCCTGACAGGAGGGGACAGCCAGGGGAAGTCGGACTCTGCCCCTGGGGAACAAGGGACAGGATGAGAGGGAACAGCCTCAAGCTTTGCCACAGAAGGTTCAAGTTGGACATCAGCAGGAAATTAGTCATGGAAAAGTTTGTTAAGCATTGGAAGGGACTGCTCAGGGAGGTTTGGAGTCCCCATCCCAGGAGGCATCCAGGGAATGACTGGGTGTGGCACTGGGTGGCGAGGTGGGCATCGGGCACAGCTTGGGCTTGATAATCTTGGAGGTTTTTTCCAGCCTAAATGATTCTATGACCTCTGGTGACAAAGACCTGCTCCTGCCCACCCCAACCCCTTTTCTAGGGAAGGAGAGATACTCTCGTATTTAAGACTGGTTATCCCACCACTTTTCTTAGAAATTATTTATGTGAGACCAGGGCAATGAGTCACCTGCTTGCACTGACTCACTGCTGTACTGTAGGAGAAGGGAGTAAGGTGACCTCAGTCCTGGTAAGTAACAGCTTTGTTCATTAACCGATACAGCTTGGCCCCTGATGAGTAACAGCTATACCCCATAAGGACGAGTGAGATAAAAGAGGAGGTTGGCTGGTAAGAGGAGGATCATCATGGAGGGGGAACCTTGAGGAGCAGGAAGGAGAGAATCATGAAGCAGGGTCCTGGGGAGAGAGAATCACCTCTGCAAGATCAGTGTGGGTCTGCAGTTAGAGCCTGTTGTTGAAACCTGCAGTCACAGTCTATCCAGGTAAAAGCCTGCAATCAGGATCTGCAAACTGATACCTGCAGTCAGAGTTTAGCAGGAAGTAATCAGCAGAAAGAGGCTGCAAGGGAAACCTACAGTAGGGGCTTGCTGCAGCCAGAATCAGTGAAGAATTGGAGTTAAGATGAGCTGTGAAGAGGAATAAACCAGGACTCATTTCATGTCATGATAAACAAGAAGGCTGTGCCTTGGCTCTTTTTTAATCTCTAATAAGGGGGCTGCTGCAACACTGTACATCCTGGCTCTGAAGCACAGGAGACAATGGAAATATGGATCTTGCTTGGTTCTTGGCATATACATTTGTAGCCTGATGGGAAAGATAAGGCACAGATAGGTTTGTTTGGTTTTTTTTTCATGGTGTATAACATTACCTGCATAGCAAAAAAAATAATGTAGTGCCTGAAATGTTTTGCTTGTAGAGGATCACGGTCTTTTGGGTGGGAGTAATGGGATGAATCATTTCTGCCCTGAAAGAGGGAATTAATGACCTCTCAGGTTACAGTCCTGCCAAGAGTGTTGCTACTGCTGCTTTCCTTTGGAGTTTCATTTTCACTTTTGGCAGCAGAAATGGTTGCTCTGTCTACTGTGTCAGCTGCAAATATTAAAGCATATAGAGGAGCTTAAAGTGAGTAATGTTGTCCTACTACCTTCATGAAGTATAATTTAAAAATCTGCCTCTTGAGAGTCTAAAAAAATGTTCATTACCTTGTACCTATATTTCATTAGTTTAATCACAGTTCATTGTGATGAAATCTGTGTTTAAATTAGCAAATTACATCAATCCCAAGCTAAGACTACAGTGGCTGGGCACGTGGCATGGGCACTTGGGTCCAGAGCTTGTGTTTGGCTGTGCAGCAGAGCCAGATCTAGGACACTGAGTTCAGTTTTCCATTTCATGTCACAGGAAGTTGTTGCAGCATGCTGCAACGAGGCCTTGAGAGTGACCTGCACTTTTGGGGCCCGGAGGACACTGCTAAAATGTCTGACGAGATCAAGGGACAGGTCCTCGTGTGGTTATCCCAAAACAGTGTACTAGCAGGAACAGGGTACAGTGTTGAAGGGGTCCAGGGACAGGAGCAGAACTGGTCTGAGGGCACAGGGTTAAATAAGGGGGAAAAGGGGCGGCTCTGAGGATCCAGGGCCAATAGGGATAAAGGAAAGTGGAGCGGGGGTGTAGCTGAGATTTGGGAGAACCAGTAGGGCCACAGGGATGGAGCACTGTGGCAAAACTGAGCCAATGGGGGCCAGGGGAAGGAAGAACATTCTGGGGTAAATATATGGTAAACAGGGGCTGAACAGGGGTGCCCTGAACTAAGAGACCAATGAAGGAAGAGAATTTATAAGTCATTAATATATGGCTGCAAAGGTCCATGGGAGGGAGGCTTTTCTCTCCCTAGTCTAGAGGAGCATCTCTCGCCATTTGCCTCTGCCTCTCCAGGCCTGAGGCACGGTCACCTTGGTGGCAGGCCCCTGGGCCTCCACAGGAAGCCCAGGTTCCAACCACACACGACAGGTATTTGCAGGCTGTCAGAACATCAGCATTCTGGAGTCCATGTATTTCCTTTTTTGATGTCTCTCAATTTTGAAATAAATTCTTCTTTTAAAGGTGTTCCTGTATTAATAGAACCTGTGATAAATTTGTGTGCTTAGGGAGCTGTAGGTAGGAACTTAAACTATTAACCTTGACACTGCCCTTTGTGCAGATGCACTGTGCTTTAAGGATATAAATATATACCTACTTCTGTTATTGCTTGTCATTTGCTGTCTGCAAAACCGATACAAGTTCTTGGTGATTGTTCTGAGATTGGTTTGTGATACCATATAGTACATGTAGGGTCTCCATTCTAGGGACCATGTAATAATCACAGAATGGCCTGGGTTAGAAGGGACCCTCAAGATCATGCCAGCCCCCTGCCATGGGCAGGGACACCTTCCACTGTCTCAGCTTGCTCCAAGTCCCATCTGGCCTTGGACACTTCCAGGGATGGGGCAGCCACAGCTTCTCTGGACAACCTGTGCCAGGGCCTCAGCACCCTCACAGAGAACAATCTGTGCCTCATATCCAATCTAAACCTCTTTGTCAATTTGGAGCCATTCTCCCTTGTCCTGTCACTCCAGGCCCTTGTCAAGAGTCTCTCTCCATCTTTCCTGTGGGCTCCCTTCAGGCACTGCAAGGCCACAGTGAGGTCACCCCAAAGCCTTCTCCTCTCCAGGCTGAACAATCCCAATTCCCTCAGCCTTTCCTCCCAGCAGAGCTGCTCCATCCCTCTGATGCCCTTGGTGTCCCTGCTCTGGCCTGGCTGCAGCAGCTCCCTGTCCCTCCTGTGCTGGGCCCAGGCCTGGCTGCAGCCCTGCAGGGGGGCCTCAGCAGAGTGGAGAAGAAATGCCTTTCCCCTGCTGCCCATGAAGTAGCTGGACCTGAAATAGGGTGCAGAGGTTTGTGCTTTCTCCAGCCCTTGAATTCTGTTTTGTAAAGAGAAAACCAGAGAACACAGCACTGCTTGTGCTTTTTTAGGCCTGTCTGTATGGTTTTCTCTACCATTCCCATATATACAAGGCTTTGATAGAAGTATATATAAAAAAAAAAGTCCAGATTGTTCTAGTTGCAGTTAAAGAAACATTTTATTTCAGAAGTTTTAGGGGGATTGACTGCTGAACTGGTCACTGAACCTTCCTGGAGACACTGCAAAATTCTGGGTGGGATTCAATATAATATTCAGCTGGGAGTAACACACTGTAATTTAAGGAATGCCATATATTGCTGATACATGGCCAGCACCTGAATGTGACTGTAACTTAATTTTTAAAATAATAAGGTTGCATGAATGAAGGTGGACTGAATTCTGCCAGGTGCTTTTGGTGTCCAGAAGCTTGTGGACAACACACAGGGCAAGAAGCAGCATGCAGGCATTGAACTGCTCCTCGTCAACAACCCAGGCAAGCTGCTGCTTCCTCCATGTCAGTGGTGGCTGCACATCAAAACCAGCAGTTTGCTACAGGGACGCCTGCATTCTGCCTGTGTTCTGAAATACTCTGTCATTAGTTCTGAATTAACTCATTCACCCTTTCATTTGTGAATTAATCCCCTCTAATGCAGGCAAATATCACAGTTGTGGTTGTCTGGGTATTGTTAATCTGCGTCATGCACAGGCTGAGCACTAGACCTGGGTAATGATCTTGGAAGAGAACAGCTTTGCTTTAGAGCAGTCCTGAGCTCCAGGTGTGTTTGTTGAACGGTGCAAGTATTACTTCTACAAAACACTTTCTTTTATGTGGATCTTGAGTGCTGAGTTCATTATTTAGGGCTGCATGTTGATTTGGAACTCTAAGCTAAGATGAAAATAGTTCTTGGCAAGTCTGTGCTTAATTCTTCAATTCACTTTTGGTCAAGGTTGTTAGAACTTTATTCCCCTCCCCCTTCTAATTTCTCTTCCTTTTTTTCCTTTTGTCTCCTGTTACATTTCTTTTAAGTAATGAATTTAATAGCAGAGTGAATAGAAATTGCACTCTGCTCGCTCCCCTAGTGGTACCTACTCCAGTTTGCAATTTCATGACTTCTTTGAACTTGACCGATTCTGACACAACATGAACATTAGTAGCACAACCATGATTACAAGCTGGAAACTTCTAAGATGAAAAAACCAGAGCAGTGAAGTGCAGCCTTTGTCCTGGGGTATGTTTTTACTTAATTTTTCTTCTCCAGGATTTATTGTTCGTCTGCTGTGGCAAACACTAGTAGGTTTATTTTTCCTATAACACCACCAATGCCTCCTACAAGCTATAAATCTTCATGGATCAATTAGCAATATTGTGAGTTAGCAAAAAATCTCCCGCTTTATACCATATACCTTAATAAACTTGATTTTGAAGAACTTTATTAGAATAAGCCTTAAATCTCTTTCTGAGAGTGTTATCCAAGTATGTTAGTATGCTGATAGGTTTGGGGGTTTTTTCCCCACTTTTTTTACTCAGTCCCTACCCAGAGTCATTTATACAGCATTTGGGGTGGTGGATTGCTGTTCTCATGCTGCCTGCCTAGTTTTGCTGCCTTCCACCAGCCAAATCTTTCAGCCCTCACTCCTAACTTGGAAGTGAACATGGGCATTTTGGTCTCTGACTGGTCCAGCCAATCCCTCTGGGATGAACCACGAGCCAAAGCCGCCCGTTTTCCAGGTGGTGCCTCTGCAGACAATTTTTGTTCCTATTCTTTGCTTTGGGAGCTAACTGTGAGAAAGTGAGAGCAGAGGAACATTTCTAACACAGTAGTTGTAGCTCGGGAAGCTCTTTGAGGGCAGCGTCCGATTTTAGAGTGGTGCACAGTGTGTTAATCCCCACAGTGCAGCTTGTTTCCTACAAATATGAAGTGAGGAGTCCATGTGAGTGTTGTGACTGGAGGTCAGGGGCAGATCTCCAGCCTGAGATTAGGATTTTTTTGTCCTTTTGAGAAAAGTGTGATGGTTGGGCAGGTAGTACAAGGTAAAGAACACATCGAATGCTTTCCTACTGATAACTACTACTACTTTCTTCCAACTTCTCCCCTCTGTAGTTGCATATATGACAGATATTTCAGGCTTTTATGTGCTGAAATAAATCATTTGAATGATCATTTCTCATGAAAATGAATTTAGGTAATGCATTAAAGTAGCTAATGATGTTTTTAAGGTTAATGGCAATTGTGGAGCTGTTCAGAAATTCATTAGCATCAAATGCTTTAAAAGCAGTTCATCTTTCCCATCTTTTTGTAAATAATGTTGTGGCTTTTCAGTGAGATTACTTTGATTGGGGAAAGTCTTCTGGAGTGGAAGAATGCTGTATTTCAGAGTAGTGAGAATGCTTAGAAAAAAATCCCATAATTGGTGTTGGAGGAAGAAGACTGCTGAGCTGAATTTAAGTGTGTTTGATAAGAACAGACATGAAGCCATGAAAATAAGTTGTATTGTCAATAAGGTGCTCAGAAAAACTTTCAACACTTATGAAAGGACTTGAGCTTCTTCTTGAAGGCTGGGTTACCCTAGTGGGGATGTGGGAGCCCCTGTTACAGGCAAAGAGATTGTGCAGGGATCCCGATTGCTCATTTGCAGTTTAGGCAGCCTCTGCTGCTGTTGTCCCTGTGCTCTCCTCAGTGAAGGTTTGTCACATCAGCAGTGCTGCCCAGGCTGGATCAGTGCCTGAGTGAACTGGAGGGTGTCAACAGGGGAACTGAGGCTCTGCCAGTCATTAACAGCTGCCTCTGACTGATGGAAGTTTAACAGCAAGTTTAACACACTGCCTCCACATTCGATATTTCTGCGTGGTTGTATGAAAGATCTGGGACTCCTGTCCTTGGTCTAGAGGTTTGCACTGGGTGTTTTTATGTGGTGGTTACCAACACTGCCGGGTCATTCACTTTATTCTTCCCTGTGAGGGTGGTGCGGCCCTGGCACAGGGTGCCCAGAGCAGCTGTGGCTGCCCCTGGATCCCTGGCAGTGTCCAAGGCCAGGCTGGATGTGGCTCTGAGCAAACTGGGATAGTGGAAGGTGGCCCTGCCCTTGGCAGGGGGTTAGAACTGGATGATCTTTAGGTCCGTCCCAATCCAATCCATTGTGCGATTCCATGACTCTCAGTCCCTCCCAGCCGGCCGGCAGCCCCGGGGTTGCGCAGTTCCGCCGGTTCTCACGGTGTCGATCCTTCTCCACTGCTGCCGCTCCCGCCCTGCGCGGGGAGGGTTTAGAGGCGAACTCCTGTGCGGGCAGCCTGAGTGAGGCAGCGTGTGCTGCGGCAGGCGCTGAAGCGGCTGTGAGGGGCGGGAGGGTCCTGCCCCGCGCCTGCCCCGCGCCTGCCCCGCGCCTGCCCCGCGCCTGCCCCGCGCCTGCCCCGCGCCTGCCCCGCGCCTGCCCCGCTCCTGTCGCGGTGCCGCCCCTCACGGGCGGCGCGGTGGCGCCCCCCCGCGGCCGCGCTGACGCTGTGCTCCCTTGCAGGGCGCACCGGGCGCTACACGCTGATCGAGAAGTGGCGGGACACGGAGCGGCACCTGGCGCCGCACGAGAACCCCATCGTGTCCCTCAACAAGTGGGGACAGTACGCCAGCGACGTGCAGCTGATCCTGCGGCGCACCGGGCCCTCCCTGAGCGAGCGGCCCACGTCGGACGGCGTGGCGCGCATCCCCGAGAGGACTCTGTACCGGCAGAGCTTGCCGCCCCTGGCCAAGCTGCGGCCGCCCGGGGACAAGGCCATGAAGAGGAGGGAGCCGAAAAGGAAATCCCTCACCTTCACCGGCGGTGCCAAGGGGCTAATGGACATCTTTGGGAAGAGCAAGGAATCCGAGTTCAAGCAAAAGGTGCTCAACAACTGTAAAACAACAGCGGATGAGTTGAAGAAACTGATCCACCTCCAGACGGAGAAGCTTCAGTGCATCGAGAAGCAGCTGGAGTCCAACGAAGCCGAGATCCGCTACTGGGAGCAAAAGTACAACGCCAGCCTGGAAGAAGAAATCCTCAAACTGGAGCAGAAGATCAAACGGAACGAAGTGGAGATTGAAGAGGAAGAGTTCTGGGAAAACGAGCTGCAGATCGAACAGGAGAACGAAAAGCAGCTGACAGAGCAGCTGCAGGAGATGAGGCAGAGGATCCTGGAGTGCGAGAGCAAGCTCAAGGACTACGTGTCTCAGATCCACAACATGGAGAGTGGCCTTGAGGCTGAGAAGCTGCAGCGAGAAGTTCAAGAATCCCAGGTGAATGAAGAAGAGGTCAAGGAAAAGATCGAGAAGGTGAAGGGAGAAATCGATATTCAGGGCCAGCAGAGTCTGAGATTGGAAAACGGCATTAAAGCGGTAGAAAGGTCTTTGGGCCAAGCTACCAAGCGGTTACAGGTAAGACTGTCTTTTTATCCATAGCTAGAGAAAGTCAAAGACTGTGACTAATTTCTCTTACACAAATCTGAAGCCGATGAAAGACAACATAAGACAGTTTCCAAAGTGAATTGAGGTAAGAGAGGGGATGTGTTGCTTTCATTTTCAAAGTGCATTTCAGTTTGTGAGGGTTTTTTTGAAGAGCAGACTGTTTTTATTTCACCTGTGTTTAACTTGCTCATTCAAACTGTCTGAGAAGAAAAGCAGTAATTTGCACCATCATAGCCTTTCCTGAGGATAAACTTCTGATCTTTGCTAGGTTTGTCTGCCACCAAAAGAGATTAATAACAAAGAACAGTCCAAAAGCAGCACCTGGAAAGGTACAGAGCTAAAGTAAAGTACCTGCAGCCTTACAGGGTTTTGGTTTTAAAGAACAGCATCCCTCTTTTCCTGGCTGACTCACCGGTGTTCAAGATTTTATTTTCTCTACACCTCAGGCATTTGTGGGACGTGTCAAAAGAGAATCCAGTCCCTGTTTCCTTGCTAAAGTTAACGATACCACTTGGAACTTGATAGAGCATGAAAGAATAAAGGATCTCCAGCTGCTAGCTGGATGAGGTGGAGGAAAGATTGGAGCTCCTGGGACTTTTATGTGCCACATAAGATAGTCCTAAGTCACCACACATCAGTTGGAGTTGTGACGCTTGCTGATTCCCAGGATTCCCAGTTAGTGTATTCTGCAGCACTGCAGTGGCATTAAGGTGATTCCTCTGTGAATATGTGAAGGGATTTTGCATGCTTACTCCTGCCGTAGAACCATGTCAGCATGAGCTGTTTTTACTAGATGATGAGGGAGGAGAAAAGTAATCTTTTCATCCAAAGCAAACTGGATAAAAACTGTAAGCAGTTTTGGCCATGTTTATCTGTGCTAAGTTTCCAGACATGCTACGCTTAAGGATTTGCACTGATGGAAAGTTTCAAGTCCTCTTTGTGGGTTTTATCCATCTTCAGTCACATTTACTGAGGCTATGATGGAGTTCAAAATATCTCTGGCTTGGTTCTTTTCATAGTCTAGGTTTTCTTGGGAAAGTTCCCATTCAATTCAGATCTTTCAGTCTTGTTCTAAACTTAAAGGTGCACAAATCTGGAAGTCCACAAGAAAATAAACTGAGCTCTGCATTACGGAGCTTTGTAGGGGAGAAAATAGATAAATATGTTATTGCATACCTAAAGTTAAAGATATCTGCTAAAGCAGCTCAGCCTCTGTGTGTGGGAATAATAATAGTCCAAGACTGTTGTAATCTATCAGAGCTGTAAGTTTTGCATATCATGACAGAAGTACAGAGGAAGATCCTAAATGATCATCTGTGCTTTGAAGGGGTGGGGAACCAGCCAGGCTTTGGCTTCATTGCACAAAACCCTTGCAGAGTGAGAAGGTTGTGGCCAAAAAAGTTTAAATAGAAAATGCAAAGAACAAGAAAAGAGAAGAATTTTACTCATTTTAAGATCAGAAGAATAAAATGTGCTGTCTAAGCCATGCTGGACATTTCAGGAAAGAGTAAGACTTGGTGCCAGACTGCTGCTCGGTTGATTATTTTTTCAGTGTTCTCACTATTACCTTTATTTGCTGACGTGCCAAAGTTTTTCTCAGGTGGTATGAGAAACAGCTGCTAGTCATCCAAGAAGCAATACAAAAATAAAATATATTAAGAAAAACCCAATTAGGATCATGGGTCGGACTTAACGTTCTCAGAGGTCTTTTCCTATCTAATTGATTCTGTGATTCTAGTAAGTGCTAGTGAGTGTTGACTCACTTTTTAAATTACAATTAAAAAATTACAAGATTAAAATACCTTTCATCTCTTCAGTTTGCATTTGGGCTTTAAAAGTTGAAGGTTTTCTCATCAAAAGGAGAAGCATTAGTTGCCCAACTGTACATGTAGTCATGAAATGCTGCTTTATTTGCTCAGCAGATGTTTTTTGTTTCCTGGCAGGACAGGGAACAAGAACTGGAGCAACTGACCAAGGAGCTGCGCCAGGTGAACCTGCAGCAGTTCATCCAGCAAACAGGAACCAAGGTGACGGTGCTGCCGGCAGACCCCATGGAGGTGGAGGCCCCACACGTGGAGCTGGAGAGAGGTGCATCCCTGGGAATGCTGTGGGAGGGAGGGAAGGAGGGAGAAGGGGCGGGCAGTGCCTTTACTGCCGCTTAATGCTGGCACTCCTACGTGAGGGGAGTGCTCCCTTAGCAAAGATATCAGCAAAACATTACGAGAGCCCATTGTCGAGTACTTCTTTTCATTCCAAGGGTTTAGCAGGCTCTAAATAAAGAGCAGTATGTGGAGAACTTCTCTCCCACTGTGCCTGGGCATGCGTTTGTCCCATCAGCAATGCATTAGGCCTGCAGCTTTCAAGAGTGGCTGCCATGGCTGGCTGCCAGCACGGAATGTGATTGTACATCTGACTTTGCTGTTCGCCTGGGTTCTTCCTCTTCTGGTGGGGGTGTTGTCAAAGCAGAAAAAGGAATGTGTCTGGATCCCAAGAAATCCCAGACAGCAGCCGCACAGGAATAGGAGCCAATCCAGCTGGGCTGCCAGCCATGCAGAAGTCCTGCACAGATGGCTGTACGGCGGGTGCGAATTGACTTGGCCCCCAGTGAGATCAGTGCAGCCTGCACGTGCCCACATCTGGATTCAGAATTTCCTGGGCAGAGCCCAGGAGTATTTTGAATGCGTGTCAGAGCTGTGGCACCTGCACGGTCGCGTGCATTTTCCAGCACTCTGCTTCCAAGGGGCTCTTTGTCTTGGCATTCTTTTGTGCTGGGTCTGTCCCTCTGCTGAGAAAACTTTATAACCAAAATGCACTGGGAGGGCAAGCGGGTGGGGAGAGAAGAAAACACAACCAGACCTTCAAATGCAGCACTTGTGTGAACTCTTTTAAGTGGACAGGAAGCTGAAGCTTTGAATTATCTTACAGGTTCAAGCTCTTTGTGCACATCACCATTTAAGTGTGTGTGTGACTGTGTACATGTTTCTCGTGGGAGGGTAATTCTTTTGCATGGGTGTCGTTCTGTTTTGAAACGAGCAGGAAGTGTGCACCTTAGAACTCCTCACTTCCTAGCCAGGCACTTCAGCAGTTTGTTACATGAGGAATTGGGTTTTCTGTGTTGCATTAAGCAGGAGGAGGAGAGGTGCACCCCTGCTGATGACTTTCCTAATTGCCCTTTTTCTCATACAGAGCCAACCTTTCAGTCTGGGTCACTGAAGCGCCCTGGCTCATCGAGGCAACTCCCCAGTAACCTTCGGATCCTCCAGAACCCCCTGTCATCTGGTTTTAACCCGGAGGGCATCTATGTATGACAGTACATACCTCTTCTAGAGAGGACCTAGCAAGGTACCCTGGACAAGATACACTTTATTTTATTCTGCCAATGACGAATGGAAGAAGTTTGGTTTTGGTTTTTTGTTACACCACCGTGTTATTTTTTCTTCTTCCTCCAACACCACTTGGAGCCATAACCTGTGCACTGATGCTAAAGAGACGGGAACTGTCTCGATTCGTAATTGGCAAGGATGACCTTGCTGTCAACACAGCTTGAGTGCAAAAACCTTCAGTGTTTTTGCTACTTTAGAAGTATTTGGGAAAGTATTGTTCCTTGTATAGGCATGAATGGAAGACTGAGGGTGAAGGAAACTATGTATGCAACTTATCTGAGGTTTAATTTATTCCCGTTAGTCAATGGACCTGTGAATGTTGACCTTTTATATTTTTATTTTTAACTTGTGAATTATCACGTATGGCTGTGTGTCAGTCTGACGAGGTGACTTTATTTTGTGTGTACCGACATCCCCCATCTGATCAAGTACAGCAACCTGCAATGCAGAGTTCTGAGGGGTGCTGAACCATTGCAGTGGTTTCTCACCACTAACTTTGTTCATTTCTGTCGTGGGTCATTATATGTCACGTTCCATCCATTGCTACCTTTTAAAGCTTGAAAAGTGAGCTTGTGGGATTTACTTGCTGTTGTATCTGCCTTGAATGAAGCACCTAATGTTCAAAAGATTTATGGATTTTAAACCTTGGCTTGGTAAAAATATTTCCAGCATATGATTGAGGATGCACTAGTTAGATGATATTTTATTATATAGAATGTATATTTGAAATATTTTGCCACATTGTATATGCCTTTTGAGAAAAGAACAATGTAAGAAGTTGTCTTCATATATCTTACCAAAAGAGAGTAGGAGGCTTTCACTGTGTGTCATTTTGTACTTCATTTTTTTCACTAGCCATTACAGTGTTCTTGTTCTGTTACAAATCTTGCTGTTGGAGGGGAAGAAAGACACAATACAAATGAGTATCCACTTCCAGCCTTCCAGAATCCACTCAAGTTTTGTGAAGGGAAGAAACCTGGCAGAGTCCCATGCAGTCACTAGCAGAGTTCGTATTGACAGGAGTGAGGCCAGGATTTCATTCCGCTCCCTGGTGGAGACATCTGGTCCCATTGAAAGACAGTCACTTACAGAATGTAAAGCTTCCAAGCAGAAAATTCACAGGTAATTTTTGAAAAATGACATTTGATGGTCATTTTTCACAAAATGTGAAAAGAGAACATTATCGCATCTTGATATTGCTCTAATGCAATCAAAGCTAAGAATGAATTAGACAGAGTTTTCTGCAGAAAGTAGCCACTCCCAAATAGCTCATGGGTTGCAGGCCTTGAAGTGAGATTGCTGCAGGGCACACCAGGATTGTGGAGAAAGGGACTGGCATCAGTGGGGCACACTGAAAACGTCGGGAGCTGGCCTCATGGATGAGTTAGGGAAGGGATGGGCTTTCCCTGGTTTGGATTTCCTGTCTAACAGCAACTCACAGCATCACCCCCACCCTGGAGATCCCCTGGGCACAAGGGGGACACTGTGCCCTCACTGCAGTGCTGAAGACCTTGGGCTCCTCATGTCCTCCCTGGCAGGGTCAGGATTTCACCACTGCTAGGAAACTCCAAGCTTTTAGCCATAGAAAAATACTTAACTTCTAGCATCCTCTTGTGTTGATTCACTGATGTGCAGATAAATGTTAATTTAAGTCTCCTTTTCTAAAAAAGGAGCTTCCTGACAAATGGAAGTTTTAAACAATATGGCAGAAGATGAAGGATTCTTGAGTGTTTAATGCATTTTTTTTTTCCTTTCCACTTATTAATGGCATCATATATTCTAAAAATGCTGCTGTATTTAGTCTAACAGCAACAGATAAGGCTGTGAATATATAAAGGACCTTTCCAAATGGACTATGAATTTTTACTGTTTAACTTATCGGGTATTTTTTTTTTCATCTTCCCTTGTGAGCAACTGGAAAATGAGATTCCTACCTGAGGAACCTTTGCAGTGCTCACCCATTTTACTGTTAGTTTATCACAATTCTGTGCTCATAACTTTGTATTAAAAAGAAAAAGAGGAATGTGTGTGTGTATATATATATATATATATAAAGTGTAAAATATACATAGTTTGGGGACAATATCTGTCCAAGGTACTTGAGCATATATGCCTTACATTCTGGGTTCAATTTACAGAAATGAAATGGCCCTCTCCAGTGGATATCTTGCATCTTCAGCACCTCTTGATGTTAGAGAACTGAGGCACTCAGCACCTTGCAAAGTCTGGCCCAAATTATGCTGCATGGGGGTGGGGGGGAACAGTCTTGTCCTGAGATGAAGTATTTTTAAGGTAGATCAGCATATTTACCCCAGCTAATGATTTGCTCATATCCTGTGACTGGTCCATCTCCCACAGATGTCAGTTTGAGCTGAATTGGGCTCTTGCATCATAAAACCTGCTGTCTTTCTCTGCCAGGTTATTCTGTAAGATGGAGGGAGGAGGAAAATGATGAAAAGCAGCTTTGGAGGGCTTTATCATAGAATCGAGGGAAGAATTTGACGTTTGAGTTAAAAAGTGGCACCTGCTGACTGCAGCAGCTGTTGGACACAGGGGCCAGCCTGGAGCTGGCTCAGGAGTGACCAGTGCAGCACCCCTGAGTGGCCCCTCCTTGCCAGGGCTTTGGCACATGTCGAGGTGGTCTGAAAAGCATTGGCAGCTTCAGCCACTTCTGTGGCCAAGGAGAGGCTTTGGTATCCAGACCTGCCAGTTGTGAGACACTGACAAATTCCCCTGCCCCCACCATACTCCTCTTGCTTATTGAATTTCACCCACGCTGAAGTTCTGTAGCATTTTCACCCTCTCTGTAAATAAACCAAAAAGAAATGGCATGCCCTTGCATTAAATGTGAATTGACCCACATGTAACAGTTAGAAAAATTCCTCACACTACGGTGTTTAGAGTTTTGCTTCTGATCAACTGCGGAAACGCACTCTTTCTTCACAACTGTACAAAAAGTCCATTTTCAGAAGTGTTCCAAACCTCCTGGGGCATTAGCAGAAAAGAAGCTACACATACTAATTTTAACAAGTGCCATATTATTTACTGGGCAGCATGATAAAAATGGGGTTTTTTGCTTGCGTTAGATAGTTGAATACACAAGCACTATTTTCCAGTGCACAGGGAATTTATATGGAGAACTCCTGTAATTTATTACTAACGGAAATTAACTGTGTTACCTCTCTCATCCATGAGGATACAGTTTATTTTTGCTGGAGATGCTATGTTGTTAGGGGAAAAGAGGGGGGTGACCATCTGAAAAGCCAGTAGGTTAAGGCTAAGGTGAACAGTCTGAACGCCTGAGCAAGGGAGAAACCAAGTCCCACTCTGAAAAGTCAGCTCCCGGTATCTTTCAGTGGGACTTAGGTTCCCAAGTGCCTGAATTGCTTCTGGAAATGGTATGTTAGCTTTGAGATTGCTTGCTTTTCTAAACCCTGGCAAATTCAGAGGAAGTTCTTGAAGAAGAGAACCACCACTACTAGCATTAGCAATATGCAAACATAGAGGTCAGAGGGAAAAAGATCCTTTAGTGAAATAAAAATCTACTCTTGGGGCAGCACTTGCCTTGTTTTTAGCGTGAAGAGTGTTACGTTATTTTGGTGAACTGGGATCATATGAGTATGATCAAAGAAACATCAGTCTTGTAATTTTTAGTGAGTTACCTTGAAGCATATAAATTCCTGATGTGCATTAACTTGAGTGAATTGGGCCTTAATGATACATGTAAATAACAAAACTGTATTCAGATATTTTTTCCAGAAAAAAATAGTCTCTAATGATCTGTACTGTATTAAAAAAGTGTCAAAGTGTTACTTTTATATTACACCTCCTTTTTTGTGGATTTTTGTTTGTTTGTTGGGGTTTTTTTTGGTTTTTTTTAGAACATTGAAATGTGCATGTTTATTCTATTTGCTACAGTATTTTAATGTTTTGGATGAAGGCCATCAGTTGTATGGAGATGACAAAACAATCATTCTGTCTATTTATTCAGTATTGCTGCTTAAAGTTTTCAAAATAAAGCTTTCAATGCCAATATAGTGACTGATTGAAAGCTGTTCTAGCTTTCTTCAGGTGTTTTTTTTCCCATGTTTGTAGAAAACTAAATAAGTGAAATTTGGTGTATGAGCTGTTATACCAGCAAAGAATTATGGCAATAATAGTGGGTGCTGGGTGTAAGTATGTGTAGTAAATACCAATGTATGCATGCAATGAATGCCTTTAGGTCTCTAAGTGGAGTGCTGAAGAATGTTAAATCCTTTGTGGTCTTGCAAGCACTTTACACATGTGACCAAGTACTGGTTAGAGCTTTATGCCCATGTGTGGTGCTTGTGAGGGCAGAACAAGGGGGACACAAAGGATCAGCTCGGAGCCCTGTGAACCAGATTGGATTTAAGCACATTCTTGAGTGTTCCACATATGTGTTTCTGACTGGGGCCTAAAAAATGCGTTCTGATACAAAACCCTTTCAGTTACAGCAAGGATGCCTCAAGTGTAGCTGGTACCTCTGAAAATTTTAGTAGTTCTGAAAAGGATCAAGTGTGCCTGCTGTACTTGTGAAATGTGTCAGAATGCTGAGAGCGTTCACCCTCACCGTCACCCCATGAAACTGCTAACTCGGGGTCCTGACTGGAACACTTGAGTTGCTGATGCTTTAACGTAGAGAAGCAACACAAACTGTGAAAACACAAGTGAGCATTTTATTACTGCTCCGCTTCAATGCAAGATGGAAATCTGTATTATATGTAACTATATTTTTTGTCATTTAAAAAGCTTCTATTTTTTATTATTCTCATGAATGGTTGACAAAAAATACTGGATATGCTCCCATACAATAAATTCCCCTCTGAAACTTTGGGTCTTTACAGTTCATGGTTCGCTGGGATTGCACTGTTCATGTTGCGCATGTCTCGTGAGAGAGATGCTGGGACATTGTCACAGAACACCGGGCCTGAAGGCAGGGCCAAGGCCAAGGCTGGTGTGTCCAGCTCACACAGTTCCAGAAATGGACCTGTGTTGAGCATTAGGCCACAGGAGCTCTCCTAAGTAGTCATTTCCTTGGGGTGTGGGACACAGAGTTGGTTATGTGGGACCTCTGTGGCAGAGACAAGAAAGCTCCTTTACTGTAAGTGTGGTGTAATCTCAATGAGATAAAGCCCAGGCACTGCAAAAGGGAAGAGGAGCTTGTTTTCAGCTGAGGAACTGTTATTAAAGTTAACTGTAATCCTGAAATGACAGAATCAGTCAGTGACTCCGGGAAAGTGTAACTTCAAGCAAAGAGGTAGAGG
This sequence comes from Prinia subflava, assembly GCF_021018805.1. Taxonomy (NCBI): domain Eukaryota; kingdom Metazoa; phylum Chordata; class Aves; order Passeriformes; family Cisticolidae; genus Prinia; species Prinia subflava. The sequence goes on along the minus strand of NC_086250.1, from coordinate 12,370,289 downwards.
TTCACTTGGAGGGAGAGGAACTGAATGTACAGATTATGCCCACAACAAATGCAGGGTGCCCTGATGCTTCAGGGGGCAGAAAGAAATTAATCTTTGAACAAGGAGCAGAAGGCCTTTAATGCCAGATTCTGGTGTAGTTACTGTGTTGACACCAGAGAGGGTGTGAAGTTTGCTTGAGATCATTTGAGCTAATCAAGGCTGGGAACTTGATACAACTGAAGACTTGTGATTTAAGCCATCCAAATGCAGTCCTTAGTCTAATATCCCAACAAATGGATTTTCCTAAGCTAACTGGAGCCTAATCTCATTAGGTGTGAGGAGAAGTGAGCTTACAGTAGTGGCACTGTTGACTGGCAATAGGACAATGCCATGAGCTGCACTGCAGCCCTAGCACGTGGCCCTGTTGTCAGGGCTGTGGCAGTCGTGCAGGCCCTGTGCTCTGAAAGGTGCCCTTTCCTGCTCCTGTGCCAGTCGGCTGGCTGGCTTTTGTGGGAACTGAGGTTTCCCAGCAGGCTCAGCAGAGCCAGGGCTACAGCTAATAGTTCTGATCTTTGCTTTGCCTCTAAAGAACAAAGTGGTGTATTTGTATGTGGCTGCTGCAGCACTAACTAGCTCAGTGTAACTGAACCACTAATGAGTTGCAAAACCAGACCAGATCAATGATCCATTTCTTTCAGAAGCCGTACTGAATTCTTCTGCCTGTCATGTCTGTGTCAGCTAGGTAGTATTCCTTTATAACCCAAATTTTTAATGATTGTTTCAACTAAGATGTCTGGTGTCTGAAGTAGGGCACAATGAGCAATGGTCCCCATTATTGCCTTGCTTGAAAATGATATATTTGCTACCTTTGATATTGTAGCTAGTGTTAATGAGTATTTTCTGGGTCAGCCACTGCTTCATCATTAATTTTCTCCAGAAATACTGGATGGAGACAATCTCAGTTGTTCTATTTTGTTCCCTTTTTCCAGGTGGGTATGCGATGTACTTTTTTGTCCCATCCTTTGCAGTGAGTTGTGTGCTGTCCAGAGCTGGCTGGAAAGGAGCCTTTTTGGCATTTACTAGTGCAACCAGCAACTGAAGCAATCAGAGCTGATAAACTTCACTGAGCAACCTCACCACATGTCTGAGCAACTCAGGCATTGCCAGTGTCTTCATGCCACTTCTGGTGGCTCTGTGTGTGCCTCCATCCTTGCTGCCACACAGGCAGCCCTGGAGTTTCTCCCCCATGGAATCAGAAGTTTGATTTCTAGAGGCTTTTTGGATCTGAATCCCTGGCTGAGGAAAGGCTACAGGGATCTCTGGGAGACTGGGAGAGTGTCATCACAGTGTCATCACACTTCTGTTCAGACATCTGGAAGCTGATGGAGGTGAAATACCACTCCACCAGACTGTGCTTATTGTTCCAACTAAATGCTTTGTCTTGTTCTACCCCTCTGCTAAAGGAGGAAGATAGTAGCTGGAAGACTTAGCAGGAAATGCAGCATAAAAGATCTAATATTCAATCCTGAGTCAAGTTGTAGGGAAGAAAAGTTTTCTATGATTTATTTTTAATGAGCAAAAGTTCGAAGAAAAGGTATTCTTAAGAGCTCCAGCTGGGCTTGTGGAAAGTGTGCTTAAAAGCCCCCACCTTATCCAATGCAACACAAATGAGTGCCGATAATTACCTGCCTAGGTATTTTTAAAAGGAGGGCTGCTGGTTAAAACAGAAACAAAACAAAAAAAAAAGTGAGGGTGATGGAAGGAAGGGAGTGAGATGTAGACAAAGTAAAACACCTTTAACCTGATTAGCATTTGCCCTGAAATCCCTTTCAGTGCCAGTGTGATGGAAAGTGAATCATGCAGCTTTGGAGCCAGTGACAGGGTATCACAGAAGTACCATCAGGAGCTATTGCTAAAATGAAATTCAGGCCAGCCTTTAAGTGGGAAATAACTGGAATTTCTTCGTGGTTGCCTGTGGAGCTTCTCCTAAATTACTACCTGTCACAACTTTTATTGTGTGTATCAAACTGCTGTTCATGAAATGTTATGTGCTCAGAACAGATGATTTGGCTTTAGCAGTCCCAATCAGCCTGAGGTGAACTTTGATCGATGAGGTGGAACTGGCCCTCCTGGCACACTGAAGGGAAATCCCAGAGTGCCAGCTGACCTTTGACAACATTTTGTTACTACAACATTGTCTGAAGTGTTTCCTTGACCTGGCAGATAGGCAACGTGGCTGCCAAGACTATGACCTGGATTTTCCCTTGTCACGTCGCTTGTGTCACACACAAAACAAGCGTGGAGGAGACAGTGACAGAGCAAAGGAGAAAGGCAGCCCTGTCCATTAGTGTAGGGCTGGGGTGAAAGGTGATGCCGGGGGCAGGCACCAGACACTCGGGTCTGCTCGGCTGTGCCAACGCTGCAGTTCCCAGCAGGCCCACACGAGAGGGCAGCAGTACGTGCAGCAGCCCGCACTGCAATGGGGAAAGCGGGGTTTTCTAGGAACACACAGCACGTGGGAGGGAACCGCGTAAGGCACCCAGCATCCCAACTTCACATTCCTTCAGAAAGGACACAGTAATACCTACAAAGAGACGTGTCTTACTCACAGTGTCAGTGTAACTGGTGAGCAAATGATGTCATTCCTGCAGTTTCTGAGCAGGCCTGGAAGCTTTCTGAAAGCTGTACAGATGAGGGTTGAAGCATTCCATTTTAGATACTGCCATGTGCCTGGTTATTTGCCTGTGCCTGGGAAGCTCTTGTTTCATTTCCCAGCTCTGCTACAGATTTCCTGTGTGTGTGACCTTGGGCAAGCTACTATAATCCCTGTGGATTGGAGTCCCCACCTGTAAGCCTGAGATAATACTGCCTCATCCCCTTTGACTTTGTCTATATATATGGCAGGCCACGTGGGGAACAGCACTTTGATTCCTATTTGTTTGGCAAATAGCACTGAGCACAATGTGGTCCTGAACTTGGCTGTGCCATCCAGCTACTGCAGCATGAAGTGTATTGTGTATCCTACCAAGATATAAGAGGGTGACAAGAAGTCACTCAGAGTTAGTTTAACCTTGCAGTGAGAGCAAGATGCAGGTGTGTTGAGGGGAACTGGGGATTCTGAAGGTGAATTCTTGTTTAGCTTTAAGTAGTTTTCTTTTTCTAAAGGGGTAAAAAGGAAAAGCAAATAAAGGAATAAAACCTCATTTTAACTTCTGTTCAACTCTCTTCTTGCAAAGTGCTGCTATTACCAGAGGCAGCCTAAATCCTTTTGCAAGTGCTACTTGGGAGTGTGTTGTACCTAATCGATAGAAACAATTGACTGAACAGACTGAGATTTGCTTGGTGGTCCTAAATGTTGCAGTGTTTCCACAAGTCTTAGAATGTTCTAGCAATGTGCATGTAACCAGTAATGCACCATGACAGGCTGCCATTGCACAGTTTTCCATTGATACTCAGGTGCCCTTTGGTTTTAGTGGCTGAAGAGATAAAGCACACAGGAGTTAGAATTGTAGGAAGGTGCCTTTTTTCATTGTTTGCCAACTCCAAAGTGTTTCTTCATGCTCCAAATAAATTTAATTAACTAACAAACACCTCAGCTGCACTTATACAGGAATCTTGGCCAGAATGAGCACCCTTCAGCATGTCTGAGCACAGAGAGTCCCTACTGCCCAGTTCTGAGGTCAAAGATCATTTAAAGATGTTGCCATCTGAACGCATTTCAGTAATAATTAATGCAGCTGCTGGCACCTGACAGGCCAATGAATAATCAGTCCTGCAGTACCTTATCTCATGCCCTGCTCATTAAAGTTCCTGCTGCTACCTTTGTACATTATTTGAGGAACTTTACAGCAGGAAGCACTTATTTCTAGGAACATCTCTGTCATTTGGTAGGAAGAGTGGACTGCCGCCAGGGTAGAGTCACATGGGACAAGCACGTAACTCGGGTGTTGTGAGCAACTGCAAAAGCAGGAGCCTGGGCAGTGTGAGTACCGTAAGATCTTTGTTCAGCGGCAGAACGCAGCCTAAAATTCCCAAGGAAAAAATAACTTTCTTATGTTACTATAACAGTGATCCCAATCATACAATTTTTATATATACACACACATATATGTGTATGTAGTCAACTAATTAGATGTCATTATCCCTTTTATCAGCTTGGGAAACTAAAGCCCAGGGATGTGGAGGGCTTTCCCAGAAGGAGTACAAGCCCTTCATCTCCATGTACTGACTTCTGCACATGGGTCATTTGCTAAAAAGGCTGTTCTGACCAACACAGAGTTGTCTCACAATGGGGGCCCACTTGGCCAAACATTCTGCCTCGAGCTCTATAGAAAGAGCTGACTGGGCACATGCAGCTTACTAGTAAACTACCCTTGGTGTGGCATTACAAAAATAACCTACTTGCAGAGAAAGCTTTCGCTAACCCTTCAGTCAGAGGTTAAACCCCTTCCTGATAGCAGAGGACTTACACCCCTTCTAAAGTGAATAATGAGAGCACTTCAAAACAGATGAGACTTATTCTCTCCTTTAGCAACTTTGTGCCAGGTTCAACCAATAAAGATTTTACCATTGAGATCTAATTGATTAATCTGTTTCAAACTTAAAACTTTGCAAAATCACTGTCTTCATTTACTGTTGCTTTTAGCACACTGGTTTCAGCATGTGGCAGGACTTCAGCTGCTTGCATGATTTGAGTCTGTTCTAGTCTCGTCTTTGGGAAACTCTGGTTAGTTATTTTATTATTATATTAATGCTTCTTTTGTCAGCCAGAAGCTCACAAGACTCTCCTTCACTGTGGAGGTGCCTTCAGTCAAGCAGTCAGGCTTGCATCCTGAAGGCACTGCTGTGTGGGTGCATCAGGAACATCTGGGGAAAGGAGGAGATCCCTCTTCACAGGCTTGTATAAATAAAGATGGTTTGATCTCACTGTGGCCTTGCAGTGCCTGAGGGGAGCCCACAGGAAAGATGGAGAGAGACTCTTGACAAGGGCCTGGAGTGACAGCACAAGGGGCAATGGCTTCACACTGACAGAGAGGAGGTTTAGATTGGCTATGAGGCAGAAATTGCTCCCTGTGAGGGTGGTGAGGCCGTGGCACAGGGTGCCCAGAGCAGCTGTGACTGCCCCATCCCTGGCAGTGTCCGAGGCCAGGCTGGATGGGGCTCTGAGCAAGCTGGGATAGTGGAAGTTGTTGCTGCCCATGGCAGAGGGTGGAACTGGATGCTCTTTAAGGTCCTTTCCAGCCCAGGCCGTTCTGTGATTCTATGATGTGACTGTACCCACTAGGGACTAAACTACCACCGTGCTGCCCCAGCCCAGGCAGCTTTGTTCCTGAAGGTACAGGTGGTGATCTCTGTGGAAAACAGAAGTCAGGGACATGCAGTTCCTTCCCATTGGCTCCGCCAGGCAGCTGAAGTGCCCTCCACTCCTTGGAATGCACTGCCCTGGGGTTACTAAGCTCAAGCAAGCCTGTGACATTACTATGTACTTTTAAAAGCAGGTATTGCAGACTCTGCATGTTTAGCAATCATAGCAAACAGCTGGAGTCCTGGAAATGCCTTCTGGGCCTGGCAGGATACTGATGGGAACGTGCTTCCCACAGCTGGCTCCTGGGGCATGGCATACAGATTGCTCTCAAAGGTCATTTTAAATAACTGTACTTACCTCGTCATTTACAACATCAGAATTAGCCCTGTGACCAGTTAGGCTTTTTTCAAAGCCACTTCACGTTTTGCAGACATGGATGTAACTTTATGTTCTTGTTTCTGCACTCTGCAGAGCAAACTGCACTCCAGACACAACTTCTCTGCTGTGCCTCCTCATGCAGCCCAGGTTCTCACAAACACATTTTCCTTTGCAGATAGACTAGGACTGCCCAGGAACATTACTTAATGATGGCAGCTTCATAAGCAAAGGTAGCTCCTTCTCTCTCAGAGAACAGATATTGAAGGGAACACAGACAGCCTTAACTCTGGTCCTTGTCCACACACATTCCCATACCCTTTAATTACCATTGTAGCAGCTCATTCAAAAATTCAAGGAATTCTTGCTTATTCTACACACTTTTCTAATTTTTAAGCTTTATTTTTCCTAGTCATGTTGGTCCATTTGCTTCTACACGATTAATTTCTGACTTTGCTCTGGAAAATGAAGTCAGTGCATTCTGCGTGAGAGACCCTGTGTGCAAACCAGAGCATTTGTAAGAGTCTGCAGCACTGGAGAAAAGAAACTCACCTCGCATTCATGGTTTCAATTCCCTAAGTCCCAGCAGATTGTCCCTGGAACAAAAGAGGGCGCCACTCCTCACACAAAGTGCTGGAAGAGGCGCAGCCCTGCCTTTGAGTCACGGTTCAGGACCTTGAGTATTTATCTCTCAGTAGATGATTGGGATTGAATATTCTTCCTCCCAGGAGGTTCACCTCTGCATCTCCTGCTCCCTGTGCCAAAAGCTGCTGTCAGAGACATGCACACTGTTCCTCTGGTGGATCTTGTCCTACTTTGTACAGAATGATTAAGCAGTTACTTACTGAGAAATAGCTTTAACGTGTTTGATTAGAATCTGCACTTGGGGAATAGGAAACCACAACTCCTGCCCCTGCTCCTGTGAAGATCTGTTTCTATTACAGTGATTTTACAATATAAAATGCATAATCATGCAGCATATCAGGGCTGAAGCCTCAGTTTACCCTCTCAGGTGGCTGTGCTATCTTTTGATCTTGCTGTTCTGTCCAACAGGTGCCACTGCATCAGTGCTGTCACCACCAACATTTTTGAAATAAAGTGACCTACAAGAGGCTACAGGAAAGATGGAGAGAGACTATTTACAGGGCCTGGAGTGACAGGACAAGGGGGAATGGCTTCACACTGACAGAGAGGAGGTTTAGATTGGATATTAAAAAGACATTCTTCCCTGTGAGGCTGGTGAGGCCCTGGCACAGGTTGCCCAGAGAAGTGGCTGCCTCATCCCTGGAAGTGTCCAAGGCCAGGCTGGATGGCACTCTGAGCAAGCTGGGATAGTGGACGGTGTGGATGGGGGAGTGGAACTGGATGGTGTTTAAAGTCCCTTCCAACCCAGGCAGTTCTGTGATTCCATATCACAGTAAGAACATTGTTATTTCAGAATAATCTAAGTTTAAAAACAGCCTCTACTAAGGTTTTCCCTGATTTATTAATCCTCCAGCTGATGCCCTCAAAGGCTGTAAACTTCTTGGTCCTTATGATTTTCTGTACAGAACTGGCTCATATGTGCATAATGTTGCCTTCTGGTTGCTCAATGTGCATCGAGCAAAACTCTTGAATGCCGGGACTCTGAACCCCTTGCAGCCCTTTCTGAGAGGACAGGGGAGGTGATTACAGAATCACAGAATGAGATAAGTTGGAAGGGACCCACAAGGATCATAGAGTCAAACTCCTGTCCCTGCACAAGCGATCCCCAAGAGTCACATCACGTGCCCAAGAGTTGTCCAAAAGCTCCTGGAGCTGTCAGGTTGGGACTGTGACCAGCCCTGGGGAGCCTGTTCAGTGCCTCTGAGGGAAGACCCTATTCCTAATATCCATCCTGACACAGCTCCAGCCATTCCCTCAGGTCCTGTCCCTGGTCACACAGAGCAGAGCTCAGGGCCTGTCCCTGCTCTTCCCTTTGTGAGGAAGCTGCAGAACTGCAGTGAGGTTTCCCCCCAGTCTGCTCTTCTCCAGCTGAACAGACCAAGTGCCCTCAGCCGCTCCTCGTGTGGCTTCACCTCGAGGCCCTTCACCATCTCCATGTCCCTCCTCTGGACACTCTCTAACAGCTCATCTCTTTCCTACATTGCAGAGACCAAAACTGCACACAATAATCAAGGTGAGACGCCAAAAGTGCAGAGTAGGAAGAATTTGTTCACAGAAAAGGTGATCACACATCGGAATGGGCTGCTCAGGGAGGTGGTGAAATCACTGGCTCTGGAGGTTTTTTAGGAAAGGCTGGACGTGGCACTGAGTGCCACGGTGTGGCTGACGCGGTGGTGCTCGGTCACAGGTTGCACTCGGAGATCACACAGGACCCTTCCAGCCTAGCAGACCCTGTGATTCTGTCAGAGGAGTGCCCGCCCCGCCCGTCACAGGGGCGGCCATTCCTGAGGGGAGGTGGGGCCGCGCGGAGGGGCGGAGCGCGAGCCTCGCGCCGGCCAATGGCGGCAGCCGCCGCCGCCGCTGGCCCCGCCCATCCCGTCCCGCCCGCCCCGCCGCGGGCGGGCCCCGCGCGCACGTGCCGGGCAGCGTGCGCGGCGGTCACGCGGGCGCGCGCGTGACGGCGGCCTGAGGGGCGGGCGCGCACTTCGGACCGAGGCGGGGCCGGGGAGCGCCGGGCGGGCCGGGGGAAGGACGGCGGCACGGCACGGCACGGAGCGGGGCGGGACCGCCAGCGACAGCCCGGGCTGCCGGGGAGTCTCTGGCAAAGTCACTGCCAAGCGGCCCCTTGGCCCCCTGCGGTGCCTCCCAGGACTGCCGTCCGCACTGACGCGCCTGGTGAGTGCGCAGGAACTGCCCGGGCCCTCCTGCCCTCCGGACAAACCCAGCGTGCACAAGTGAGACAGACCTTCTCTTTTCACAGCATCACAGAAGCGTTTAGGCTGGAAAAATCCTCTGAGATCATCGAGTCCCACCTATGACCAAAGACCACCGTGCTGAGCAGACCCCGGCACTGAGTGCCACATCCAGTGTTTCCTTATAAACCTGTAGGGATAGTGACTCCATCTCCCTGGGCAGCCAGTTCCAATGTCTGATTATCCGTTCAGTGAAAAGACTTTCCCTCATGTCCAACCTAAACCTCCTCCCATGCAGCTCAACACTGATGCCCTCTCGTTTTAAGCAAAGAATTAAAAGATTTTTCCGCTTTAGTTCTTTTCCAGCCTCTCAGTCTCGTGCAGAACAAATGAGTTCAACTTACATATTAAAAGGAGACACTCAGTTTCTCCTACTGGTAGTCCTGCAAACGCTTCTGTAAATCTTGCTGCCAAGAGAAGATGTGGAGTCTCCCTCACTGAAGGCATTCCAGAACCATCTGGACGCAGTCCTGTGCCCTGTGCTCTGTGATGGTCCTGCTTCAGCAGGGAGGTGGGACCAGATGGACCCACTGTGGTCCCTTCCAGCCTGACCCCTCCTGGGATTCTGTGAAGAGAAGCTCTTTTTTCCTACATTCAGGCTGCCTTATTGCTACAGAGTCTGCTCCTGGTGGTTTATGACAGTTTTTGATGGACATGCTCATATTCCAGTTCTTGCAGCTGGAACCTAGGGCCCAGCCTTATGAGCTTTGCTGGAAGCTGTGATCTCCATGCCACAGAAATGCTGATCAGGGCTGCTACTCACAGGCTCCACACCTGCAGCCAGTGCATTCCAACCCAGTCTATGATTATTAGGCCCATGCAGAGGGGCTGCTGCTCCCACCTAGGTGGGCTCCTTTGCAAACAGCATCGTATGTAAGGAAGGCTGTGCCTGCTGCCCACAGAAGGGCTGGAGCCTTGGCAACCTTGTACAGTGAGAATAGAATCCATTTCAGCGTCTGTCAGCTCATCTGGCTCTGTGCTGCAGGTTATTCATCCAAACACACTTAGGGAGACAATTTTCTGCTGAGGAAGAAGGTACCGTATTTATGTGGCTCTTTTCCTGTGGTTATTCCCTAGAAATTACTTAGTTATGAGAGTGCCTTGCTTGCATCCTTAAAAAACATCTAGCAAAAGGAAAAACAAAACAAAACAAAACAAAACAAAAAAACCAAAAAACAAACAAAAAACAAAACAAAAAAAAAAAAAAAAAAAAAAAAAAAAAAAAAAAAAAACAAAACAAAACCAACAGAGCTTTAGGGAGGCAGGAGAAACAGCTCTCCTTGGTCCCTATGACCCGGTAGAGCTACCTTGGATCAAAGTCCCTGCTTGCTGAAACTTCAGGGGATCTCTTCTCGCGTGTCCCAGGCATCGCCTGCATCCTCAGGGGTGCCGGCAGGGCCAGCGAGGAGGGGAATGTTCGCAGAGGCGGCAGCAGCAGGTGCGCTGCCGCTGGGTGCCCCGTGAGTTCAGCCAGGCAGAACAGCCTGTCCCAGGCAGGGCAGCTCCCGCAGCCCGCGGCAGCGCCGTCATCGGGGCTGCCGTGACTTTAGTGCTTGTGACAGATTGACAGCCCTGCAGGCTGAAACGCTGGGGCCGCTGTAAGGATGCAGGGAGCGGGGCAGCTCGCCCTTGCTCGCATCCAGCCCACACGTGGCCGGGGCTCACGCAGCTGCTGCTGGCGGCAGGTGAGCCACCGGCTCCTCTCTGCAGCTTCCCAGCGACCTGTGAGCCTGCAGGGGAACCAGAGACAGTCAACAGCGATTCAGACTTCTCAGTGAAACTGGCTTTAAAAAAATCCAAGGCTATTTTTGCAGAGAGGAAATTTGGCATTTTTGTTACTTTCTTTCTCCGAAGTTGTACTTACATGTTCATTCCCGCATCTAGAAGGGAGGAAACTTTTCAGAGAAGGCAGGGATCACATGATTCCAGGAGCTGAGGTTTGAGGGGGAGAGGAAATGCGTTGCAAGACCCAGGTTACAGGGCAGGCTAGGAATTTAGAGGTGCTGAAACACAACTTGCACACAGTCCCCAGGCTTGCTGGATGTCAGACATTCAGTCTGGCTTGACCAAAGTGAAAATCAAACAAACAAGGTCCAAAACACAAACTCAGAACCTACTCCAAGGGCCACTGTGCTCTAGAAAAGGACTCACATGGCTTAAATGGTAGGCCAGGCCTTTCTCAAACAGGGCTGATAGTCATGTTCTGTAACTGTAACACTTCCAAATATAAAAATTCCTTGTCCTTCAGTTGGAGGTACATGATACTGCCTTCCATTGTCTTAACAATCCCAACCATCTTTATTTAATGCACTCTAATGGAGCCTGTCATGCCACTATAATATACTGGATTATAAAATCTGTTTTCAACGTTTATTGCTTAAGAAATCAAGCTTGCATCACTTATCTTGTGGTTTATGGGACAGCAGATATGGATTCAAGTGCAAACAGTAAATGTAACACCCAGTCCTGCACTCTCAGCACTTCCATAAGGGAATGTATATTTAAAGATGGGATGCTCTTGTCCAGTGTTTCTGTGATTGTTTTTAATCTCAAGAACATTCAAGAAATACAAATTGATTTAGGCTCCAAAGGGATCTGAGGAAACCTGGAATTTAATAATTAAGGCTGACACTAGGGTCCCTCCTGTCATTTGCCTTTTGACTCCAGCAGCAGTGGGTTATCAACCTCAATTACAAACCTTTTTTCCCTGTGTTTGCTTTTGTTAGGCATTGGGATTATCTGAACACACATAATTTGTCTTTATGTTTTATGTCATAAAATGTAATAGATTTCACTGATGCTGCATCTTGGTGTGAAGTCATTTGGCACATTTGTTTCAAGGCCTAAACAATTAAGCCTTCCTGTTACTGCACATGGTAAATACTGAATTTGATAGAGCCCTCTAAAGATCTGGGTCTATAGCCCAGTGAAACCTAAACTGATTCATATTCCCAAAGGAAAGAAACTTGAAGGGACCCTAAAGCCTTGCTCATGCTCAGGTTTTAAACTGTGCTCTTCAGGAGGGGCACAGCTTTTTGTGAAGTGCTTGTGGCTCCGCCCTTTGTGTTCGTGTAGTGATCTGGCAGGAAGGGCTTTGTGCCCAGTCAGGCCGATTCCCTGGCTGCCAGGAGGAGCTGGAACACACCAGCACCTTCGTCCCAGCCTAAATGCTGGCCTAACAAGTGTTAAGCTGTTCAAGTATGCAGGTCAAAGTTACCGAGGGGAAGGGTTGAGCCCAGCTCACTTTCATTCCTGTGACAACACAGGGAGCAGAACCAGATCCAAAGACAGATGGAGCCAGGCAGAGATTTTTTTTTCCCCATTTCCCTATCTAGTAATTTACTTCGGCAGGTAGAGTGGTGCACTGTAGCAGCCTTTGGTCCGTTATTTATGGAAAAAAAGTATCTGTGTGTCCATTGGTATTTGTAGATAGCCCACCTGTTTCTCTAATTGGAATTAAATTTACTACAGCTTCCATGTGAAGACGCCTATTTCCTAACAATCCTACTTGAGTAATTTAAAAGGAGTGCTTATTTTTAATCCAATTTATATTTTCTCTTGTATTTTAAGAGATTGATGGAATTAACACGAGTCTTAGGAGCTTTTTATTCCATTCCAACTTCATTCCTTGTCAGTGTAGTCACCGGTACTGGAGAACCAGCAGAGGGAGCACGGAACGTTCCCTTCATCTCTCTCTTACGTAAACATTGGCTACGGTTTGAGGGGTTCCTTCAATTTTATTTCCCTGCAAGGATTTTTGCAAGGAAAGGTTATCTACAGCTCTGCTGTTCGAACTGTGAAAACTTTTAGGGTGCTGCATTTCCATGCTAGGAATGATCTACCTGCTTCCACCACTCTATTCCTCCTTTTCCTCTCCCCCCGCCACAAAATTTGTTTTTGTAGAGAATTTCCAAGCTGGGACACCCATCATTCATTCCTGCAGGGATTATGTACGTCATTAGATTGTCAGGCAAATCATCAAGTTTGTTCCTTGTGAGCAAAGAGAGCTCCCATGCAGCACCAGGGCTCTCAAGTGTTAATTTTAAAGATTAGTATTTTGCAAAAAGAAGAGGGAGAAAGGTAGATGTCAGGAAGAAACTTGTGTGTTCCACACTTTGCTTTGTGAAATGTGCACATATTAAACCAGAGTTTGCCAGAGAGAGTTAAAGGAAACCCAGCACATTCAAACCCAGATTAAAAATGTGAATTAAATCATCAGCAGCCACACAATCATACAGTTTGAAGCTCACTGCATCAATTATCATGTCTTATCATTGCATTTTTAATTAGTAGACAGCCCCATTTTGTGTATTAAAGTTTTTATTCCTTAGTAAGAATTTTTTTTAATCACAAAATAGTGTGGAAATATTTAGATAATAGAATTCATGGAGTGCTGGAAAATACTGAATATAAAGATTGATTTCTAATATATCACATACTAAACTGTTCTAAAACAGCTGGTTTCTTGCAGACAGGATTTATTTTTTTTAATAATTTAAGACAGCATAAGCTTGTATCAAGCGTAAGCATTGTAACAAAAGTGCAACTTTTTCAGCAAGTCCTCCCAAAAGATATTTAACTCAAAATATCATTAACACATATTTTTCTCCCTACAAAAATAGCATGTCAGACATCATTAATTGGATGTATTAACAACTATTTACATACAGCCACTCTGTAGGCTAGTAAGATTTTTTTTGTAACGTTGTTTAAACACAGCGTTTGAGGCAAACAGTAGCAACAGCAGCAGCAGATGCACCAAACGGACTGACGGACCCCGGACACGCACACACTCCTCGCCAGGCTGTGGTGTCTCACCTCTTACATAACATTCAAGTGAGATTTCTCACAGTGCTACCTTGGCAACAAACTAAAAATATCTAGGCAAGGTCTTGGTTTAAGCCTTATTATAAAAGCTTTATCTGTGTGATTATCTGGCGTCTGGTTTGTCTCCAGAAAGGGAAATCGCAGTATTTGAGCATGGGATGAGGGAAGAACCCATATGGGAAACTTACCCCAACTGGTTTAATTGTTTCTGATTGCACAGCGAGGTGTTTACCTACGGCCTCCAGTTTGTGTCACTTGGAATTTAGGATAAAATGAGTTCAGGCTGACAAGCTGCTCTGTGTTTTCTTAGGGGAGAGAAGGGGGGTTCTTTTTGTAGTTCAGTGCAGTAACATTCATTTTATACAGCAAGGTTTGGGGAAAAAAAATCTCTTGGTAACATACTGAAATAAAGATGGGGTGAGAACAAATGCACTTGCCACACCTGTATACCTTAGCCAAAAAAAAAAAAAAAAATAAACAGAAGATTATGTAATGGGTCTCACCCTCCTTCCCTTGCACACCCAAAACTTGCTGGAGCCAGCGGCATCCCCGGGTGCTCAAGGCACTGCAGGTTTGGGCTCAGGGTGTATCCTCATGCTCCAGTTCTCCATAAAGTGCTAGCACAGGTGCTGGGCTCTGCCCTTCCTCCCTCGCCTCGCTCCCCGCCCTCACCCTGAACCCATCCAGGTCTCCCGGACAACAAGTGCAAGTTCCCAAGTGGGACTCAGGGACATACTGTATAAACCAAATAAGGTGCCACATTTAATTACTCTATATAGAGAAAAAAAAAAGTATCCTTACTATGTTTTCTTCTTTCTTCCTTTTTTTTTTTTTTTTTTTTTTTGTTTTGTTTTGTTTTCCTTATTTATGCATTTATAAAGCCAAACATTAAAAAAATACTGAGTAGCAAATTTTATCCTCGACGGTCCTCTGCGGGGGCCGCTCCGGGACCTGCCGCCCCGGCAGCGGGATTCCCCCGGGCCGGGCCCGGCACCCCGCGGCCGCCAGCTCCCGGCGATCGCCGGCCCCGGCGACCCCTGCCCTCCGTAGGAACCCGGGGCGCGAGTGCCGGCCCGGCGGCCCCTCAGTCCGAGGGGAGGGCAGCGGCGGCGGGGAGCCCCCGGCGCGTCTCACGGGCCCTCGGCGCCGGGCTCCTCGGCGGCGGCGGGCTCGGGCTCCTCGCCGGGCTCGGCGGCGGCAGCGAAGGGGTGCGGGAGGTGGGGCGTCGGGGGCAGCCCGGCGGCGGCTGCCGCCACCTTCTCGGCGGGGCCGAGCACGGAGGAGAGGCAGGGGAAGGAGGCGGCAGCGGCGGCCGCAGCGGCCGCCTGGGCCGGAATGCCCGGGTAGAGGAGTGGGATGGGGGCGGCGGGGTAGAGATACTTTTCCAGGCTGCTTTTATCCAGGAAGGGCTGCATGTAGGCGGCGGCGGCCGAGGGGGAGATGAAGTAGAAGGGCAGGCAGAAAGGGGCCGCCGCCGGCTGTCCGAAGGGGGCCCCGCCGCCGCCCGCCCCCAGAGCCATCAGCGAGCCCAGCAGGGCGGCGTCGGGTCTGACCAGCGCGGCCGCTGCTGCCGCCGCCGCCGCCTCGGCGCCCCGCGCCGCCAGCCCCGGCGGGCCGGGCATGGGGCTCCCGCCGCGGTCCAGCTTCAGCCGCTTGGGCGCGGGGGGCACCTCGTCCCCCGACGGCTCCTGCTTGATGGCCAGCGCGGGCAGCGCTCCGCCGGCCGCCGCCGCGGGGCCGCGCTCGGGGCGCGCCTCGCCCTCCCCGCCGTAGCCGCTGTCCGTGTCCGTGTCGGTCTCGGCGCTGAGCTCGGCGGCGTGAGTCCGCTGGATGACGGGCACGCAGTTAGCCTGGCCCTCCGGCTTGTGGCCCGGCGCGCAGGGGGGGGCGGGCGGGGAGGAAGAGGAGGAGGATCCCTTGCTGAGGGGGCCCGGCGGCGGGGACAGGAGCTGAGGGCCGGGAAGGAACTGCGACGAGATGGAGTGCAGGTGGCCGAGGAGTTGCGCGCATCGCTGCTCGCGGGGTGTCCAGCTCTCGAAGCGGGAAAGGTACTGCAGCACTTCCTTCGCGCACGTCTGAAAGCCCGAGTGGAAGGCGTCCAGGTCGGCCTGCACCGGAGACTTCATGGACCGCTCCCCTGCGGGGGAGACCGAGCGGGGACAGCGTTTAGCCGCGGCTCCGGCTTGGGGTGCCCCACTCCGCGCCCCTCACCCAGCCCGCCCCCGGTGCGCCTCAGCGGCGGTGCCCCCCGGGCCCCGCTTACCATTCTGCAAAGCAATAATCTTCTGGTGCTGCTGCTCTGTTAAGGCTGTTAGCGCTTTCAAGTGCTTCAAAGTCAGTTCCAGCACCACCGCTTTCTCCAGGTGTCCCAGCGTCTGCAAAGGCAAGGGTAGGGGGCGGCTTGGCTACCTCCTGGCACGTTTTGGCTACCGCCAAACGCCTCCTCCGTTAACTTTGGTGAGACCGGTCCCTGAGGCACTAGGGCCAGGACGGCGGGCGGGCAGCAGGAGGCAGCCCGGCGTCCCGGGGACTGCGCAGCGGGCAGGCTGCCGGCGCCTGCATCCGCATGGCCATATACGCTCCTGGGCACCTTACCGTCAGTTTCAGATGCTCGGGCAGTAAATCCTTCAGCTGGGCAATGCATTCGTTAATCCTGTCTCGCCTCTTCTTTTCTATCAGTCTATGTGGCAGTTTGTAGGTTTCCTAATTAGCAAAACCCGGAAAAGCCAAGTGTTAGGCAGAGTCCCTCGGAACGCCGATCAAAACCAAAACAAATGTCATGCGGACCACATGCCGCGCAAATTATCGTCAAGGCATCGCTCTCCCAGCCGTGCCAGCTCGCTCGTAAACCCACTTGCGATTCGGGGGGCAAGTTGTATGCGCAGCCCCCCGGGGGTGTTTTGGGAGCGAAGCTATGCTGCAAAATTCAGCGAACCCAAAATAAGCGGTTAAGCGAGAAGAGAGCCCCAAAAACTTACTCTTACCTTGCTCTCGTCCCTCTTCACGCCTCTTTTGGGTTTGCACATATACAGGGCAGGGTAGTCCAGCCTGGAGAAAAACACAAAGATCCAGCATCGGCAAGTGCAGCGACAGCTTGCCTAGCACCTCCTCGAGTGGGCACAGGGCCGCCGAGCGCTCTGCCCGAAGGGCCGGGCAAGCTCGCCCGGGTCCGCCAGCGGAGGGAGGCGGCGAGCCCCGCGCCCCGCCGGGGAGCCGGCGCCGCTCCCAGCGCTTCGCAGCACTTTCTCAAGAAGACGAAACGCCGTAGAGATACGAGACGGAGATGCTGCCCCGGCGCCTTACCCTATAAAATCCCTATGCTCCAGTAGCTGCCTCTCTGGCAAGCGGGAGATTCCTTCATCCATGTCTGGCAGCGGCTGATGTTTCGTCGCTGCTTTTGACTGAGCCTGCGGGATGCTGAGATCAGTCTCGGGAGATCCGCGAGCGACGCTGCGCACATGCAGCCTCCGTCCCCCCTCTCCCGTGCAGTGGCCAAAAGTGTGCGGCGGTTCGTCCCCCCCCTCTCCAAGTGCCTCCGCCGCCGCTGCCGCTCCCCCCGCCCGCCTTCGCTGCGCTCCCCGCGCACACGCCCGCAGCTCCCGCCGCCGCCGCCGCCGCGCCTGCCCGCGGGGCACGCGCGCCGCCAGCCAGCCCCGCACCCGGCTCACGTGCGGCGCGGGCGGGGGCGGGACCGGGGAGGGGACGGGGGGGGGGTCCCGCCGCCCGCCCGGGGCCGCCCTGCGAGACAGCGGCTTCCCCCCGTGTTAGTGCTGCCGCCGCTGCCGCTGTCATCGTCAGCGTTGCCGCCGTCATGATTGCCACTCTCACTGTGTTTTTATGATTTTTATGATTATTCTGATTTTAATAGTTATGAAATAATTTTACTTTCATTCTTGTGTTTCTTACATTTTTTTTCTTTGTATACGGGGAGGAGACCTGCAGTGGAAAACGTGCCCAGGGGAGGAAGGGGGTATAATCGAGCCCCTCTCTTGGGGGAGGGGGCGATTAGGGGGTCACGTTCGCCATACGTTTTCTATAGATTTCCATAGGATGCGTGGGCACGAACAGGCGCACACGCGTGTCACCGCGGAGCGCGCCCTGGCCCGGCGCCGCCGTGCCGCAGCTCTCGTCCCCCGCTGCTCCCGCCCGGCCGCCGCTGCTGCCGGCAGCTCTCTCTCCCGACCTTTGGACGGGAGCCGGATCTGCTTGCAACGCCAGATCGCGGCAGAAGCGCTCCTTCTATACAGACGGACTCACGTATAGAGGCACACATATATAAAAATATGTCTATCTCTAATGTAAACACATCTGCTCTTGACGCTGCCCTCGGGCAGCCTGCATGCCTGCGGGGCGCAGGGGGTGACATTGGCAGAGGATTTGCACCGGTGCAGCGTGACCGGCCGCAGCAGCCCCGGGACGGGGCGGAGCGGGAACCCCCCCGCCCCCCGGCCGCGTCCCTGCGCGCCGGGCGCGCCCGCGCAGCCCCCGCTCCCGCCGGCGGCGGCGGCACCGACAGCCGCCTCCCTAATCCCGTCTCACACTGGTACGAGCACAGGGCCGGCAACGTGACCCGACCTGCTGCCACATCACTGCCGCCGGGCTGCACCGGGCCGCCCTGCCCCGCCGCCCCCCGCTAGCAGGCGGCGGCACCGGGCGGCACCGGGCACCCCCTGCTCGGGCTACCGTGGGCGGTGCCCCTCCAGCCCCGCTTGGCCCCGAGCCCACCGCCCCTCGCCGGGCAGCCCGCCAGGACCCTCCTGCCGGTGGAAGGACGGGGCGCCGGTGCCCGAGGGAACGGGATGCTCTTCTTTCCCGTGCCCCGGGCAAAGGCGCTGTCTGTGCGTGCGTGTGTGTCCCCGCTGTGCGTGTCCCGGCGTGTGTGTCCCCGCGTGTCCCCGCGTGTGCGCCGTGCCTGCACGCCGGCGCGGCATGTGTGGCCCTGCAACGTGCGGGGTGTGCGGCGTGTGCGGGGAGCGCGGCGGCCCCGGCCCCACGTGCGGGGCGGGGGGAGCGGACACCCCCGACACCACCGCCCCCTCTCAGAGCCGGGCTGGCGGGTTTCTCTCTGATATTCCCGGCGGGAACCGCGGGCGGGAAGTGTCAGCTGAGGCGATCCATAGCGATGTGTTTATCCCCGCCGCCAGAGCTGACCGCTTGCTTTTCATTTGGTTCAGTTTTGCTCCCTCCCTTCCGCGGGCTCCGGCTCCTGGAGGTGCGTGACCTCCAAACGCGGGTTCCCACAGAATCCGGCGGCGAGGGGAGGCGGGGAAGTACCCCAATAAACATCAAACACGCCCCTGCCTGCCAAAACAGAGACGGGAACCTCACATCATTCCTGTCTAAAGAGCGTGCTTTACAGGTAATCTGGCCAGGAGAGTGACTCGTGATTTTTGTGTGCGGAGGGGGGGGCGGGGGCTGCCGAACCGCACTGCCCGTCTGTAAAGTGCGAATGAGGTTTTAGGAGCAGCGAAAGCTCTGATGAGGTGTTTGAGGCTCCTGCTTGGCAAGCAGCAAGCGGCACTGCGGGGTTGTACAGCTCTCTCCCTGTTCACTTGATGGCATCTCCACACTGTCCGTGAAGCTAAACCGGGGACAAAAATAAATAACATACACGTGTGCCATGTGCCTATAGGTTATAGGGGTGGGGAGTCAGAAGGAGAGGCTTGAGGACTGCTGCAGAGGTGAGTGCGAGAATCTGCTGCTGGTGAGAAAAGCAAATTGTTACATATGTTCATGGAGTCAGAATATTCTGAGTTGGAAGGGACCCGTAAGGACCCTGGAGTCCAGCTGCAGACTCTGCACAGGACAATCCTACCAAGTGCCTGAGAGCGTTGTTCAAATGCTTTTGAGCTCTCTGAGTCTTGAGGCCATGGTTACTTCCCTGGGGAGCCTGTTCCAGTGCTCAACCACCCTCTGGGGGAAGAAATTTTTCCTAATATCCAATTTAAATCTCCCCTGGGACATTACTCCGAGTAAGCCTGGAGCACAGAGCAGTTCCCTCAGGAAGGAGGACCACAGACTGCAAGGGAAACTTGCTCATCAAGGACATCATCGGTTGCCCCAAGTCAGTCATCTGTGCTGGACATCTAAGGTAGAGCTGCATGCTCTCTTGTTAGTCAGTGGAGAGAAGCAAGCAGCGTCAGCATGAAGTTCCTCCCCTCTTCACTGGACTGGTCCTTGAAAAAGCATCAAGAAAACAGCCCCAGTCAAAGAAGGAGCTTAACCCTAAAATAAAGCACATGGAGGCCTTTTGGGGGAGTGCTGACTCAAAGGGAAATTCAACTCTGAAAGAAAAGACAGTTCCCTGCAGGTGATCCCTCCCATGGGCAGGAAAGCAGGGCTTTGCATGGTTTCTGTAACTAACAGACAGGGAGGAGAGCAGGGGTGGGTGTGAGCATTTCTGGAGCAGCCTCCTTGTGGAACACCTGGAGCATTTCTGGAACATTTCTTTGCCAGCTTCATCCTCTCTGGAACAACCTGCAGATCTTCACATTTTGGAAAGAATGCCCAGGGTGAGACTCAGCTTCTAGCAGAAGTCCTAATTCTGGGATTCCTCTGGAACCAAGTGGGAACGGAAATTGAAAATTATCAAAGACTCAAAACATGAGCCAGGACAGCTGGAGACTTTGCAAAAGGAGTTCAGGCAACATCTGGAAACTTCTAAGAGTTTTATAAGAGGTCACCTGCAGACAAGGATAAAAGACTTCAGTGTCCAGAGAGAGTGCAAAATTCTTTTGGAAGATTCCCAGTTTAAAGAGGCAGGATGGATCAAAGAGGTGATTAGCAGTGTGAGTATCATGCAAAATAATGTTTCCCAGAAAATAAGAGACACAACAAAAGCTTTGGCCAATTTATAAACCAAGATGAACCACAGCAAAGAGTTAAGAAATTGAGAAAATCGATGAGAAAAGGAAATAAAAGGCTTGCAGGTTACCACAAGAAAAAACAGCCTCCTGCTGCACACAAGAGCTGGCCAGCACACAGCCTATCACCAACATCCACCAGCATTTCCAGTCTCCAGGAGGAAGGAATCAGACTATTTGTTCCAGCTGAATCAGTGCAAAAGCCACAGTGTTTGAGGAAAATACATCTGGGAGATTTGTTCAGCTCTGTCCATAACAACGGCATGAGGGAATGACTCTGAAATGGGAGGCCTAGAAGCCAATTTGGTGGGGTCAGCTCTTATGTCAGTGAGCACTTGCCTTCAGGAAAAGAGATTAAATTATCTAGTCTGGCTGTATGACTAGAATCAACCATCAAATCAGCGAGAGCTGGTCAGCTATGTGCCACAAAGTGGGGGACAAAGAGAATTCAGCTGAAGGATCTGGATTATTTTGGCTGAATAAAAAGTTATTCAACCAGGGAAGATTGGACATTGACCTATTCATAGATTTTTCAGTAAGGGGATGACCAGATTGAGATTGGGGAAAAAGAGAAATGCAAGCACATAAAAACCTGAGCTGGGTCAGAGAAAAGGTCCTGTAGTCCTGGAGTCCAGGAGGAGATGCTTCGGGAGGAGCAGACAAACAGAGCGTGGACATAATGCAAGCTCCCTGTGCAGGTCTCCCAGATCCCAGTGCCCTGCAGGACAGAGACTTCCTGAACCAGGAATGATATCTCTGTGTTTAATGGGAAGCCAAAGATGCCCTAAGAGGCTGAGGAATGTGCCAAGTATTTAAATCATGTGCTGCAGCAGAGCATTGGCCAGGAAGCAGGCAATGGTGAGAAGGTGGTCAGTCCTGTCAGCGCTGCTCTGTGGCTCACATGGGGACATGAAAAGAGAACTTCCACCAAGAGAGTACCACACACACCCAACCTATGTAAAGCAAGTGAGACAGGGGCCATGCAAAAACAGAGCTGGGCTCAGAAGCAGAAATAAAATAACCTGAGTGTGGGAAGGTGGTGGGACAAGACAAGACACTACGTGCAGTGAGCCCTTTGTAGAGCTGCAAAATGAGGAAAAGGGGGGAGACCCAGCTGGGGGACAGAGTCAGGACCACCCTTTTGTGAAGGACTGGTGCAAAAACCAGGAGGACACTCATCACAGTCCAGTATACTTTGGCCCATCTCAGGCCATGTGAAATGGGTGTTCCGGAGATGGGCCAGTCTCCCAAACCAGCCTGAGGGCTAATGGTGACCGGTGACTGAGCTAATCAGCTTGTAGTGGATAGTGGTGACAGGAGAATGTAGGCACTTCCAAACCTGGGAAGGTCAGAAACAAGGCACTGGAGCAATAAGTGAGGCACGGTGATGTCCTGATAAACACCAGGAACTGTGCCCTACCCCATCAGTTTGGAGATTCCCTTTAAAAGTGTGTTTCCAGTGAAGCTAATTATTTGGAGGTAGCTGAGGACCTGTCCTGCCTTCGGGGACAGTAAAAAATAAAGGTGGCTCTACTCTGAGGTCATGGCCAGCCCTGACTGATGGGAGAGTCTGAAGCCTGCCTGGAATCCTGGGACCTTCAGAAACTCTTCCTCAACAGGTCAGTCAGATCTTGGGTATGTAATACAGAAAGGATTTCCATCTGTCTGCTGGATGCCTTCCAGATGCATTAACCAGGAACAAGTTAAACAACCTTCCCCCTAAGTTCCCCCTCAGAAGTCCCTGTAAAGAAGCTTTGTGTGAGCATGAAGGCTCCTTGGATGATGGGTTCAGTTTGGTCAGTTACAAGAGATCTGAAAGTGTTTCTGTATATCAACAGGCAGAAAGGACAGGAAAGGAAGGATGGGAAAATTGCTTTCTCAGCAAAGCCTGACCTGGCAATTCAGAGATGGTTGGGGGCTTATGTAAAGCCCCAGCTGCACTGGAGAGGCTGGTGGGGAAGGTAGGGCACATCCTGCCAACAGGAGACCTTGGATGCCCTCAACCTTCCAAGAGGTCTCTTGTGCTTAGGCTATTTATGGGTACGCACCAAGACCTTTGAACAAGTGGTAGGTACATGGACAACATGGCCTGTGATAAGTTCAAGGCTGACAGTCTGTAACTGGTCCCAAAGGAAAGGGAGTTGTTCCAAGAGCAGGTAACTTCAGCTGCTGCACAAACTGGTGATGGGGAATTTCCACTGAAAAAGCAAAAATTAGTCTGCCCAGAGCTGGCCCGCTCCCCAGAGCTGCAGGTCCACAGGACTCTGCTCCTGTTACAGAAGGAGATGTGTTGTTTGTAGATGTGCTAACATTGCAAAACCTTGCTTGGGCACAGTGACAGATGGAGAGCATTTCAGTGGCCAGCAGAATGAGATTTAGCAGTTTCCACCTGTGCAGCTCTTGCCAGTGGTTAAATTTACTGATGAGCTCTGGTGGTATTTGCACAGGAGGAACAGTGTAATCAGTGTACTGATTTGTGCAGGGTTGTAGGCCATGAATCCCTGCACTAGCTCTTTCTGTGGCATTCCCAAATGCAATTTGCCAGAGCCTGTAGGAAAATGGCAATTTTGGAACTGCACAATTAACTACACTTCTGGTCATAAGTGGAATAGCAGGGATGCCTAATCCAGGCAGAACCTTTGGGATGCAGTACAACAGTGTCATAAAGAGTTGGTTCTTCAGAGGGATGAATACAGAGAGGGAGATGGTTGTTTCCTCTCAAACCACTTATAGATGTGCAAATACTTCCAGTTCACTCAGGAGAACCAAGGAAGGGAAGTGTCAGAAGAGAAATGTGAGATCCTGAAGGTTCATCACAGAAAGAATCCTAGTAGGATACAACTAGAAAATGAGCTGGGAAACTTCACTGCCCTAGAGGGCAATATACATACATTTGGAGCACAATGGAGTGTTGGATACCGAGGGAAAAGCATTCTGGTCATGGTGGAAAAGTCTAGAGTGAAAGGTCAAACAAAACATAAAAGTTCTAATGCAGGGAAACAACCTATAGAGCACATTGTTAGGTGATGTCTGGAGCAGGAAGTTCTGAGATTATTATTTTAAAAGCTGGCAAACATTTTAAACCACACTGTGTTTCTGTACATTTCCAACAATGCTTTAGCTAAGCTAAGGGCAAAAGTCCTACACTGGTTAAGAATAAGGAAGGATGTAGAAAATGCATGTAGGAGATGAATGCCCCTATTGCAAATAACAGTTCCACAGAAACACAGAGACACCCCATGAAACAGTATCTGACAGACTCATTCCATTAATGGGCTGCATTGCCTGGTGTCCTTGGGTTTCTGTCTGAAGCAGATTCTAAAGGCTGCAGACTATTTCACAAAATGCCCTGGAGCTTGTCTGTTAGGACACCAGTGCCAGATGTCCAAGTGTAAGACATCCTCTCCCTCCAAGTCCTAGAGGGAATGCGAGGATTGCACAAAGCTCAAGGGGAGAAACTCTGAATCCAGAACTTTTCAGCAGATCTGTAGGGTGCTTGGGATCCCTAAACAGCTCCGTGTGACCACAGCCTGAAGAGTTGGTGTGATTTTTTTCTTTTTTCAGACTCTTCCAGTCAAGCGGCTTGCTCCTCAGAACTGCCTCAAGTGGTAACACCCAACATATTCCAGTCCTTTGGGAGGCCCCAGGAGAAGCAAAGCACTTCCTCACCATTTTGATGAAAACCTAAGGTCTTCTGCATGCCTTTTTATGGACTTCTGGGAGAAGAAGAAAGAGTTTTGGGTCATGCATAGAAGCACATGTTCCTTTTTTTTTTTTTTTTTTTTTTTTTTAAATCAAGTGGAAATCTGGGATATTGTACAGTCTTAGAGGAAACAGTCTGAAAGTCTTTAAAAGGATAAACCTAGAGCAACACTGCTGGACTTGCTGTATAAGGCTATATGGTGCTCACCTGGATATTTATGGTGGTTACACACTACCGTGGGGTCCCAGGCTGTCACAAGGCCCGTTAGAAAATGTAGGAGGAAAAACAATACACTGGGCAAAGAAAACATCAGGGTTTCACCCTTTCCCTGTCCTTCCTTCACTGTGAATGTAGCTGTGGAAAGTTGAGGCTGGAGAAGCTGAAGCACCGATTCCTTCCTCCCTGCTAGCTCCAAAGGGGCAGAGATTTGCAGGAACACTGAATGCACTTTGAGAACACTCTGTGAGGGGCTGCCTGGGAGGAAATCAAGGAGCAGAAAACTACGAGAAAGGGTAGTGCAAATGTTTTGGATTAGTGATAGGAAAATACCTTGCTGAAGCACACTGTGTAATTACAGTAAATAAGAATGTGTCATTCATCACTTCTTAAATTATTTTCCCTCATTCACAGGATGGTGGGTTTATTAGAGCCTTGTCATTTTGAGCTCCTTCAGAATAAAGGAGGAGGCTGAGAGGTCAGGTGTGGGAGGGAAGCCAAGTCCTTCTAAATCCAAGTGTGCGAGACAGGTGGGACAGTCTCCCTCCTCTATGGAACAGAAACCACTCCATTCCAGACTTGGCTGTAGACACATGAATGCTGAGAAAATGTGAGAGAAGTCAGAGGAGAAGCCCAGTGTGTGTTTTAGGGTACACATGCTACTTGGAGCAGGCTGGCTCTGAGCAGAGACCCCCAACTGCTGTTGTATGAGTCCTCCTGGGTTCTGGGAAGGGCTGAGCTTTTTAGCTAGATGGACAGGAGGAGAAATCAGGGGATCTGTTGGTACCTGTTAGCTTCAGCCACTACCCCAGATCTACCTGAAATGTGCCAGCAAGGAAAAGTCCTCTGAATTGTATAAACAGCACGGGACTGGAAAGCCAGAGTATTCCATAGGCATAGGCACCAGCTGCAGTCCAGCCCCAGACCACAAGCAGGACAGCACAGAGCTCAGCACAGACACTCAGGAGAAGGGGCAGGCATGTGTGATGAACACTAAAACCCACCGCCCCAGAGGGAAAGATAAGTCAGCCCTTAGACCCATCCTAGCTTGTCAGGATGTATCCAGGATACCTCTGGACCTTGTACCAGCTGGGAAATGCCCCCTCAACCATTGTGCCTGAATTCCCTGCTCTCCAGCCTGCCCTTTGCTCCCAGAGCAGATGGCAGATTGGTCCCGTGTGCTGGCAGTGCTCCCTGGGGCGTGCAGTGCCACAGGGAGCTATTCCATGGTGTGTGGGGCTCTGAAGCTCTTGCCAATCCTGCTTGCAGGGTCACTTTCCCGCAGTGCTATTCACTTCTCCGGTGTTTTACCAGGCTGCTGCAGCCGGGCAGGAGCACTGCCTGCCTGTGAGCAGCGGCAGTGGCAGGGCTGGCAAACCTCCCTTCTTCACAGGGAGACTCTCCTCCCCCCGATGAGCAGGTTTCCAGACAGCTGCCTTTTATGAGGGTGGATTTCAGGAAGGCTCTAAAACCCAGCCTCGTTTAACTCGTCTCCCGGTCCTGTGCTCTGTGTCCTGCTGGGGAGGCATTGCATGACCCCTTCCAGCTGCCGGCAGCCAGGCTTTCAACGTGGCAAGGGGCCGGGCTGTGTCTGGGCAAATGTTTTCTTTGTGCGGTCAGAAAGCAGGGCTGGGCAGAGGCGCCGTGCCCGAGGCACATCCTGACGATGAGCCCTTGCCCACCCAGGCCACGCCTGATCTCCCACGTTGATGGCAGGGACAGCAGGGGTGGCAGTGGCCCTGGGTCTTCCCCAGGCGTAGTGCTTTTATCTCAGGAGCAGCAGGGACACTTACCCTGATGGGGAGGGATGCAGGGTGCTGGAAGAAGAGCCCGGGGTGCATCCCAAGATAGGGACAATGCCACCCACACGGCCCACCTGTGGGATGTGCTGGCACCCGCTGTCTCCATGGCTTGGCTTGAGTGTTGGCCCCTGGGCAGAAGGTGGTGTGCAGCCTGTGCACCCCAGCAGGACCACCAGGGACCCCTGTCCACAGCCAGGCTTTGCTGAGGTCGCTGTTCCATCATCCCCACACACACATGTGCACACACCCCACAGCCATGAGGGTCCAAATCACATTTACATAAAAATGCTTTGCATCCCAGACCCCAAGTGCAAACCTGCCAGGCCTGCTGGTGGCCTTGGCAAAGAGAAAGGCATTAAATCATCAAACTCGAGGCTTCAGCATGTGCCCATTAAAGCTCATGAATTTATGTCAAAGTTGGAAAAGGTCTGTGTTATGAAAAGGTCAGTGTTCTGTTTTATTTGCTTCCTTTGCTGTCCTAACAAGGTGTGAGGAGGAAGCCATAGGCTGGAGGGGTGCAGGACTCATGGAAGTAAGCGGATGAGGTGTGACATCCAAGCCAGGCAAAGCAGTGAGTGATGGTCACCCCACCCTCCCACTCAGAGCAGGGTGGGCAGCAGGTCCCCACAAATCTGCTCTGCTGCAAGGAGAAGCCATGCAGCCATTTCAATACTCTCTTTGAACTTTACTCTGTGACTTTTCTAAAACGGCCGTGGCCAAAATTCAGCCCACGGATCTTGGCACAGGGTCCAGGCCCTTGCAAAAAGGTCTCACTTGTGGGATTTCCTGTATGGTACAAACCACTCTTCAAAACCCCCACTGTCTGAAGTCTTTAGCAAGGCAATAAGACCTTGACCAGGACATTTTTTTTCCTGAAGATCAGAGGCACTGTGAGGTACAAACACCTGCTCTTGGACATGAGCTGAGATGTGGGAGCTCAGCTGGGCAGACTCAGGCAAGCAGGACCACTACCACATCCCCATTCATACCCATCCATGGCAAGGAGATTGGAACTAGACAATTTTAAGGTCCTTCCAACCCAGGCTGTTCTATGATTCCGTGATTCCTCAGCCCCACAAATATGAGGCATACAAGAAAGCTTAGAGTTTTTTGTTACCTTCCCATTTTGCAGATTAGTGTTATCATTCCTGCTATAATTTTCATTTTCAACACCTTTTTTTGGTGTAGCCAAAACCATTTAGAGGAGTTTCTTGAACCTGTGCAGAAAGGGGACAGCAGCTGAGGGCTGGCAAGTGCCTGCAGCAGGACAATGTGTCTCCTTTATGTGTCCATCTTCTGTGAGGCCAGTCCATCCACTCCCAGGAGCACTACCCTCAACAGTGAGTATTTTTGCCTCCTTTCTGGGGTTGTCCACTGCAAGAGCCCCCTCAAAGCACTTGAATGCAGCCCAGCATGGCAAAGTCCACGCTGGCCGTTCCAGATCTCCACTGCCACCAGCAACAGACGCCAGAATCAGACAAATTTCAGATCTATATCTTCATGCCTGGAGAATTCAGACCAGGTGAGACAAGAAGCAGAGACTCTCTCCATAGAGGAGGAAAAAGACCCCAAGATGCCACATTGATATCAATCTCCCTGCTTTCCACTGTCTGGCAGCTGGAACCCTGGCAATAGGAGAGCTGCAGGCAGCTTCCAGCCTGGCCTGTGTGCAACATGGTGCCTTAGGGACCTATAATCAAAGTTTTGATTATTAGCGTAACATGGATCATAAAGAGGAAATAGAATGAAATAAAATGAAAGTGCAGCTATCAGCTTCCCTTGAGTTTAGCTTGATCTATTTTAATTTAAATGGAAAACGCCACATAACTTATCTATAACACTCTAAAGCCCTAGTCAGGAACATATTGCCAGTGCTAGATAGTGGCATGGTTTAGCAGCAATATGATGGACATAAAGCTCTTTAATACACAGAGAAAACTAGACCTCAAATGCTCTGTAAGGAAAATCATTTGGGCCTTGTCAAGAAAGTAGGGAGCTTGGGGCAGGAAGAAATACACAGTAGCTGGCACGGAGTACCTTGGAATAATTTTATCTGTTTCTGGAAGTTCTGAATGGCAAGAATAGAAAACATCCATTGCAAAGGTGCTGTGAGGCAATTTTGTGCACGTGAAGTATTTCGAAAGCCCCGGGAGCCTTGCCCAGCTGTCATACAGTGCCATCGGGCAGGGAGTCATTGCAATGAGCTCCCAATGGCCCTTCAGCAAAATGGCCGGAGGAGCTTCAATCCAGCACAGTCTGCACAGCCGGTGCTGAGGGCAAAAACTCTTGGCTTGATGGGCTCCTCCAAGATTGTTTTTATGCTCGTAACAGATTGCAAGTGGAATAAAATTCCTTTTCCCCTCAGAAAAGGCTTTGGAGAGGTGTGCAAGGTTTGCCTTCTGGAAATGCACCCTTGCATGGAGCTGGCACCCAGCTGGCAGGGACCGTCCTTGTGCCACGGCCCTGGGAAGGCAAACCTCTTCCAGCTCCCAGCAGCGCACTCGAGCTCCCACTCAATGTGGAAAGCACCAGGACAGTGTGGAGAGCGCTGCCCCAGTGGCCTGGCACCGATATCAAAGGCAGGTACGCGGCCTTATGTCCCACTCGAGGCAGCTGCAGGACGGCGCCGCTTCCCTCTGCAGGGGGAAGCTCCCGCACGGGGCCGGAAGCCATCATGGAACAGGCAGCTCAGGAAGGGGCCACGGCCAAGATTTTGTTTTTAACCTGTTTCTTGTTTATTTAAGCCTTTGAGGAAGATGAATAAAAGCAGGCAGTGAGCGAGGCGGGCTGTGTTGCAATCGGAGCTGCCTGTGCTGGCCGGGTGGCGTGAAGGCAGCCTGTGTGACCGTGGACACTGCCTGTCCAGCCACTCCTGAGCCCCACAGAGCCCCCAGCACCCTGCACAGCAGCCAGGCTGCTCAGGGAAGGTGTTCTGAGCACACCCAGGAGCAGCTGGTGCTTTGGCTGGCTGCAGGAGAGCTGTGCTGCCTGCCAGACAGCGCCACAGGATCAGGGCGCCGGAGCTGCCACTGCTGAAGGAGGAATTAGAGGCACAGATGTTTTGGTTATTTTGTGCAGAACAAGTTGAAGTAACTCGTTCCCTTTTGCAGAGAAACATCAGTCCCAGATGCCTGGTCCCAACTAGTGCTGCCTGTGCCTCAGGGCTCGCTGCCTCCTGCCCCCCAGAGCAGGGATAGGCCAGTCCTACAGAGCTTCTGTCCCTCTCTGCAGCACCAAGAGATGTAGCACTGCCACATATTTGATGCTGCAGTGGAACAGCAGCGGATTTGCCATGATCAGCCAATTTTTGTTGCAGTTCACATCTCCCTTGCCTGATTCATGCCCCCCACCCAGTTCAGGCTTCAGGTTTTGCTAAAGGAAAATTCATGTTCCATCAGAGCAATGCTTACCAGTGAGAGCAGCGGTCCAGGTACGGGCTGTGGAGGAAGGTCTGCCCCCTCTGTCCCATCTGCTCTGGCTGCTACTGCCCCTCTCTGCAATCTCACAGTGCACTGTTTTGGGAGAACACCGCTTTGGGAACCCCCAACAATTCCCACCAGGTCTCAGCAACATGGAGTTCACAGCTGTAACTGGGACTGGGATCACTGGGGTGGAATTTGGACCAGAATTTGACTGTAGAGCTGGGAGATAAACCCACAGTTTCCTATTGCAGAAAATGTAGACTCAGGTAGAGGTATCTTGTTTTTAATAGGCATAGGATTAGTGCCTGTTTGAAGCCATCCTGATTTTTAAAAGAGTAAATATAATGTAAAAATTGGATTAAGTAAAAATGTCACCATGGGGAGGGTCTGACTAGTGCTTGGGGTCAAAGTACAATGTGCAGAATAAAGTGAGAGCATCGTGAGTTTGCATCCTCTAAATTTCATCAGTAGGAGCTACCTTCACCTCCTAATGACATTTTAAAAGGACCTATAGGGGCTCTTGGTTTAACCTGTTTCAAAAAAGCTCTAAGCCAATGTTAGGATGCTTTTCTGAAATGCTCCTTTCCCCTAAGAGAGTAGATGGGCATGTCCTAATCTAGTTGTAATTCTCCTTCCAAATTTGCTTAAAAAGTAAACTAAGTCATTTCAGAAATTCAGCTGACCGAAAAACCCAGCTCTGGCCAGTCATTTCAGGCTAAGCTAATGTAATTATCATTCTTATCCATATTGTCATGCAGTTAGTCCCGCTGAGCCTAGCACTCAACTGTCCTGATTTTTCATCATAAATTCTCTTTGTTCCTCTTCAAGTATTACTCCTGATTAAGGTCTGTGATTTGAGAAACCTAATGTCAGATTTTAAAGTGACAGCTGATTTTTCTTTGAGCAAGTTTGTTTTGTATGGACAAGCTTTTTCACAGCATTGACATGTTTTTGACTCCTCTTTACTTTTTGGTTTCCTTTGTAGACACTGTTCTTAATGTCTCTGAGAAGATTGCTGAGCTTGTGTTCTCAGAGACGGTAACAAACCCTCTTGCAGGTGTTGTTGTGCAGCGAGGGGCAGACACGAAATGGAAGCAGGCACCAGGAATGCAAATTCCCGCTGCAATTTGGGTCACATGTCCAAAGGGAATTATAATTCCTTGCATGCTTTCTCACGCAGCAGGACACAGGACCAGAGGGACTGCTGCCTTGGACTGGGCTCTCAGCTCATCTACTCCACTCTCTTCTCTCTGAAGGTGCCCAGTTGCCAAGTCCTGTAAAGCCAGAACGAGAAACACCAGAATGGCCAATCCTGACTTGCTTATAGGAAAATATTTTCCTAACCCTAGGCATATATCACTTGGCATGTCCCCTGAAGAGCTCTGGTTTATATCCCTTCTGCTTGATTATCTCCAGTGAGGTAACCCTGGAGATATCCACAACCTTTATAAATGCCCATGCATTTTTCAGACCTCCTGAGTTCTGTGTCTCGGCAATCTCCAGTGGCAGTGAATCCCAATCTTGCAATGCTCTGCTGAGCACATCCCCATTCCTCCTGCCATTCACTGTTCATTTTTAAAATCAAATCAAGCATTCCCATTCCCTAGACTTCCTTGCCCCAGCCTCCCTCGGGCGTTGCTCTCTGCTCTCCGTCAGTACCACCCTTATTAATATTCTCTTCCACCCCATGATCCATCT
The DNA here is from genome assembly GCF_021018805.1 of Prinia subflava. Classification (NCBI taxonomy): domain Eukaryota; kingdom Metazoa; phylum Chordata; class Aves; order Passeriformes; family Cisticolidae; genus Prinia; species Prinia subflava. The sequence continues at coordinate 12,339,202 of NC_086250.1, read as the reverse complement.
TTGCACAAGAGCTTTCCAGTCCTCTCGAGCAGGAGTCTCTTTGGCCCTGGAGGCACAGAATTGCCTGCCCTCCTGGGCATCCCTCTCTCCCCTTTATTGTTCCTCACCAGGACTGCAGATGTGGTATGGAATATTTTGAGGTCTGGGCACAGGGATTCACACTATAGATAAAACTGTGCTGAAATCAGGAGCTGTCTCAGTCAAGTTACTGATAAGGTTTGCTTTTGTTACCCTGATCTGGGCCAAGACCTACAGCAGAGACATCAGCCAGGGTCTGGCAACTCCTTCCTGCAACTTCTATTTCACCCTGGCAAGCCGGGCCTCCACCCTCACCTTCCCTGTGTCACTGAGGCCATTGACCTGCCCGTGCCAGGACTCCTTACACAGCTGCACCAGAGACCTCATTTTGTGTAGGAAAGTGTATGTCCATAATCCCTGGTAGGGATCCACAGTGCTGGCAGCAGGCAGTCTGCTCTCAGCCATGCTGGTGGATAGAACAGGTGTAAAACGTAGGAGAGGGATTGTAAGAGCTATTACACCTATCAGAGAGACAAAAAAAAAAATAATCTAGCACAGCCATGGTACTCATACGGCATATGGAGAGTCATCAGAGTGAGGGTTTGGCTGGTAGCATCCCTTTGATGCTGCCTGTGGGAGCAAAACAGACCCTTCAAGTGTTTCCAATTCAGCTTTGGGCTGTGGCTGCCCAGAGGAGAGCTCCTGGGCCCTGGACACCAGACAAAGCCAGCAGGGAGCTGCCAGAAAACACTGCTGTCACTGCAGAGGAGGCCCTCTTGTTGCCTGTTTAAGCTGCTTATGGATGCCTGAGACAAAAGGCTGTTTTTGCTTTTGCCTTGTAGTTTGAGCTCAAGGCTGGAGACTCCCGGAGCAGTGGATGTCCAAGGGCACAACCCCCTGTGACTGCGCCCATATGGAGTGGGCTGTGCTGGCAGGAGGCAGATGACAGTCACAGATACCACTGACATAATTTTAAGGCTGGGTGAACTCACTGCAGCTGGAAAAACACTAAAAAAAATGTCATTTACACACCTTGTACAGGCAACTGCACTATAGACAGCTCTGGTTGGGATGTTTGCTTTTCAAGTTACTCAAGACATCCCATTATAAACCCCCTTTTCAGTCAACTAAAGCTTTGCCAAGAATTTTGAGGTGATTTTTTCCATGCTGTATGGCTGCCTCTGACATCTTTGAGGGAAAGATCCAGCCAAATGGGCTGGGCCAACACCTGGCACCAAGTACAAGAGGAGAGGGCAGAAGAAACTGGTTTGCACCACATGGAGTACTTCTACTGACCTTTTTGCTGAATGGCTTGAGCATAGCCTTGCTTTAGAGTAGGGGTTTGAAATTTGGCATGAGGGCTCAGTGTCATGTCAGGGGTTTACCATGGGTCTTTCCACTGCTTCCCATCCTGCACCACCTCCCTGCTGCTGTCAGTCCCTGGATTGTCTGAGGTGCCTCAGCTGACGCCTCCTGGTTTTACAGCCCTGCTAATGAGCCATGGGACTGCCAGAGGGGCATGAGGCCATGGGATTTCTGTCCTTTTGTGATTTGAAAAGCTGCACTCAAAAAGTTGTGTTAGAAATTATTACAGCTGCACAGTGAATTATTGAGAGGTTTAGAAGTTCCAGGACTGAACTAACCTGTACAAATTCAATTCACTTTCCAAAGCTGGTTTAAAAGAGATATCTGTTGCTGCTTTCTTCATCCCACACAGCTGGCCTCTCCATCTGAAGTTTCCTGTAGTTTTAGTCACAATGTATTAATAACCCCCAAACTTTTTGGTGCTCTTTTCAACATAGCTTGAACTGGAAGCTCCATATTTGAAATCAGTTGAGATTTCACGAATGTTGTTGTGTATCCTAAAAGAAATACTCTTCCTTGCCTCTTCTGCAGCAATGACATGGAAGAGATGTTTAGGAGAGGGCCTCACCGTTTGCCATCAACCCACCCATTTTTGTTTGGATATCTGAGAGCCCCCAGGCTGGCACTGATGGGGCACAGCTCTGTGAATGATGGTCCTGAGTCACAGGATGGTCAGTGGGCTTTCAGCCACATGGACAGCCCATTATAATTGTCTCTCTCTGTTGTCTTGTTGTGTGTGTTGTGTGTTTTTTACAAATGTCTCTGTAACAGTGCTACATGAGCAGGCAACTGAAGCTTACATTTCCCTGGGCATAGTGTTTCTAATATACAGCTAATAACTCCTCTGCAGCAGAGGAATTAAAGGCATGAGTGACCTTGTTGTGAAGGCACTTGCCTGGGCTCAGATGGCAGGAGGACAGCTCCCATCCCTGCCACAGGCTGCCTGTGTGACCTCAGGCAGGCCTCAACCCAGCTCACCAGGCACATCCAGGGATGCACATCCCATTGGCATTACCTGGAGACAACCTGAGCACCCTGCGGACCTGCTGCACTGAGGGTCCTCAGGAGAGCCTTTCTCACCATCTGGGCAGCCTCTGTCTCTTCCTACACTGCCAGTTCCCTGCACACCTTGTCAGACTGGGCACTGAGGTGTGCTGCTTTGCTCTTCTCACACGATGGGACTTCCCAAAGAAAGAGGAAGGGCCTGGAGAGAAGGACGAGTTCACAGCTGCAGAAGGAGATTTTCTGGAGTCAAGGACCATTACCAAATATTGAGGAAGCCCATGGGTGCAGTGAGCTGGGATGAGCTAGAATGGGTAGGGGAGAATCCAGCTTCAACACAGGTCCTAAGGAATGGATAATAGGAAATTAATACCAAGAAACACAGAGGATCCCTGGCAGGAGGGAGTGACACAACAGGACAATTGCAGCAGCATCTTTGGCTCCACTGTGCTTGTTAAAAGACTGTGCTTTCAGCATTGTTCCATTATCACAGTTTCCCTTTCAGTTAGTGCACAGCTCTATGGATCTCAGTTATAACCTGTGATTCCTGAGGGATTTGTGCAGGTGAGGAGCTTAACTGCCTTAGGTGTAGCCAATTTTGTAGGTAATACTGATGTGGAGTGAGTGGCATTCACAGCTAATTAAAAATGCTACACTTTAAAATAATTTCTGCTAATTACAAAATCTTTAGCAGCACTATTTTAACTACATTTTCCATGTTCCATGGGGATTTGAACTCTGTTAATTTTGCACTGACTCTCTCTTGGCACCATTTAGCATATCAAAATGTCCATGAAATTAAAAAACCTTAGCCATTTTTACTTCTCTAGGAATTAATGCTAGCAGAAACAGAATAGAGTTTAGCTGCAGGAAAAATGTGACTAAATTCAGGCCCTTCCCCCCTTATTCCCCACAAAAGGACATTATATGATACTGCTGACTGACCCAGAGGATCACAGGAGCTGCTGTGGTTGCTGTGCCAGGAGGAGGATGCACAGGGCCACAATTCCTTGTCCCATAAGGCTGGACAGTGAGTTAGTGCTAAATGCCACTCTCTTGGCCTCAAAACGAGTCAGTACCTGTCAAAATCAGTTCCCTGGTGTTTTAACTCCCACTCTGGGCACTGGCCACTGAGATGCAGCAGTGTCAGACACCAAACCAGCATCAGAATGAGCACTAGGTCTCAAATGTGTTGTTCCCAGATTCCTGTTCCCAGGTTCCTGAACAACACTGCTAGCCCCTGTGAGACAGAAATGTCCTTTAAAAAGGGGGAAAAGGAGAGGGGGCATGTGAGACTTCTCTTAGGAACAAGGCAGAGTGCATTTGCAGTGTCCTGACATTGTCACAGCAGCCCAAGCACACAAACAACATCACTCTGTGAATTTGCAAGAAAAATAGCTCTGTTATTTAGCAATGAAATCTCCAAATCAGACTCTGACAGTCACTCTGAAAAACGACGTAAACATTCAACACAAGAACAATCAAAAATACATCAGATGGTATTTTTTTTAACTGAGAGGGAAGACTCACATCATTCCACTGAATGCATGTCTACACAGATCAATGTCAGCTCTTATTCATTTGCTACTTCTAACTATGTGCATTTATTCCTGTTCCTTGGGCCTTAGTCACCTAGCCACTGTGAGAGCTTTGCCCTGCATGCTCCGATGAAACTGAATTCTGGGTCTTTCTCTGGAGCACAGGGCACATCATTTTCTAGTCCTTTATCATCCATATGGCATCCTGTGACTGGCCCTGCACACAGCCTTCACTGGCAGCCTCACTGCCTTCTCCCTCTTTGCAACAAGGGGGTATCTGGGAGAGTTATCACCCTGCCTCCTCCACTGGATTGCTTGTGGACCCTGTGCACATCATGGAACCTTTCCTTGCCTTTTTGTGCCACAAAGCTGCATCAGTCCGGGTGGGATGAGCCTGGCAGCAAGGATTTGTTCTGTGTTTGCTTTCCCCACTTGTAAACTGAGCATCATAATACTTGCCTAGATCAAAGGGGGTACGGGGAGAATTAAATAATTAATGTATGTAAAGCACTTTGAAAGATGAAAGATGCTATATAAGTACAAAGTATTAACTACAAAAAAAATAAAAAAGAAAAAAAAAAAAAAAAAGAAGAAACAGAACTCTAAGCCTCCAGTTTATTCTGTCAGAAATGCATGAAATCAAAATAGTTGCCACTAACAAATTAGGAGTTTGATTATGCCAAGCCCTAGCACAGCTGGTCAGGGGACTGACAGCCTTTCCTCCTGTGGCCGAGTTAGGGCACCCATATGAGCAAGAAGGCTCTAAAAGTGTGCCCATAATGGGGATTTGGGAGGGAAGGCGCTTCCTGCATCACTGAATCATCTCAAGCCCCATGTCAAATGGTACAATTCAAAAATTGATGCTTCAGTGCCTTACAACAAGTTGTTCCTTGCTGTTCCTCCCCCTCACTGCTCCAATGGCCAGAATGGTTCCCAGGCTAAACACGCTCATGGCCATTTGTATGTATTTGTCCTTGTGCCAACATTGTTTTAAGTTTAACACAGGATATTTATAGATCAATCGTGTCCTCTCTAACCTCTAATGTTGTTGGGCAGAACCAGGCAATCCCTTTGAGTTTCCTATTGTTAAGTAGGGTCTGCAGCCCCCACCTTACAGGAGCACCCTTAGTTACACTTGGTCCTGTCACAGTCCATCTTTCTCTAACAGAGATGAATAAAGCTGAGTGCAGCTGCCTCACAGAGCCCACCAGTACTTGTTCTCCATCACCAATACTTTTCAGGCCCCTCTGGGAAATACTTGATTCATCCTGTCTCACATTTACCTTTTTCTCTGGCTGTGCTGCCATTTCAAGGCAATCCTGTGACAAGCCAAGGAGCCTGAGAGGTTTTATTTTCCCAGAGAAACTCTGACCCTTCAGCCTTACGTGCCAAACCTTACATTTGGCACAACTGAATTTTGTCCTATTCCCATTGTTCCCACCCTCGAGGTCACGCAGTTCTTCCTGTTTGATAGGCTGGGGCCTCTCTGTATTGACAAGAGCTCGCATGTCTGTGTCATCAGGAAATTTCACCACGCACTCCTCCCTCTTTTGTGTGACAGAAAAATATGGACTAAAAGCAGTCCCCAGGCAGCCCTCAGACAAATCCACCAGCAACTACCTTCCACATCAGTTCATCTTGCTTTCACCTCCTACCCCACTATGCCTCACCTATCTTGCAGAGATGGTTGAGGTTCTTCTGGAGGAAAAGATGGTGCAAGTCCTTGCCGGACCCAAGCAGTGCTTTGGAAGTGGTTGTGCTCCCTTGGGAACATTGCAAAAGAGAGTCAGACAAGTTGCGAAGCTCTGACATTTCATAACAATGTCAAGCCAGGGAAATATAATACCCAGAGTAACTTGGGACAGGAGGGAATATTCTTTAACATCTGGTGGAGCACATGCAGTAATTCTGGCAGCACAGAGAGCTCTGTGTCCTCAAGAACCCTTTTACATTACAACATGAAGCCATGTTGGTATTGCTGCTCAGAGGGAAACTGAGCCCAGGTGGAGGGCAGAGACAAGGGCCAGGGGGCTGTTCCAGAGAAGGGGTGGGCAGAGACTAGGGTCCCAAATCTGTCACACAGTTCTAGCCCAGCCCCCAGGCCTCTGTTTCACCTCAGATGAAAGCCAGGCAGCTTTGGTCATTTCTGGAGATGGTTTACATTGATGCAGCAATGCAGGAAGCAAAGGGATACTGATTTTTGGGAGTAACCAGCTCTTTGTGAGACCAGCATCTACTGGGCCCTGTAGTTGTCAAGGCAGGCTCAGGAGGAGACTGGAAAAGATGAACCCCAGTATATTCGTATCTGCTATCTCCAGGGAAGACCATGGGGTCCACCTCTGAACCAGCCATGAGGTAAAGGCAAATCTTGGCCATACCAAGGTCAGCAACCAACTTCAATTGGGCTGAAGAAATCAGCACTCAGGCACCTCAGGGCTCCAAAGATGACTCTGAGAAAAGCCACCACCTCCACCCTGGATGGAGGAAAGTCACAGCCACTTGCTTTCAAAAGACTGACTTCTCCTCAGAAAATTCCAGCTGGTGCCTTCCAGAGGACCCAAAAGTGTATTTCAGGCAACTGCAGTGCCTGTGAGTACATCAGGCCTTGAAGTGCTGCTGGAGCAGTAACACAGTGAGACTGCCCAAGTGCCAGCATGAGACCTTGAGCCAGCTGCAGAAACAAAGCCCTGAGTGTCTTTGCGTTCCAGAAAGTGCAAGAAATGAGATACGTGTGAATATGTTCCACAAAGTTTGTCCTGGATCTTTGGAGAGAACACCTTATTAGAGCTGCTGGTAGCATTACACTGGCTCAGAAGCAGTTTTTTTCACATGTCTCTTGAAAATAAAGCCTTTCTAAATTTATAACAAAACATCAATTTGCATGGGACAAGCTGAGCACATTTGGCACCCACTGCTATGAAGCCCCTTCATTTTATCTCTCTTATTAAGGAAAAGTGAGAGCAGGAGCCCTTGTCCTTCCCTCTGCTGCCCACAATGCCTATACCCTGGTGTAAAGCCACAGGCAGATTTCCTGGAACTTCTGTATTTGGTTTAAGGCAGCATCCTGAGCCCTGTATGTGCATGGGGGTGTGTGAATGCATCCCTGTGAGCACAGATATAGAACAGACCCAATGGTTATCCTCAAGAGCATGGCTGAGAGGATTTGCCTCTGTTTAACCAGGTAGTGTTCAACACCTGGTGAGAAGATCTAACAGCCATAATATCTCATTAACATATTTTGATGGATGGTAGTCACTTCAACTATGCATGGAAGAGAGGACCAGCTTTGGAAAGGGTACAGAGCGTTTGTAAACTGGTCATCCCTGGTTTTCAGACTCCTTAACCCTGCTCAGGAAGATGCAAAGGTCTCTGGGCTGGTGTAAAATACCAGAGCGTGGTGATGTGTAGAGCAAGCTGCAGCGCTTAGCTTTGCTTTTGTGTAGCATCGCAGCTTCTCACTTCTTCCTTCTCCAGCCCACTTTTGAGGGACTATCAGTTGTAGCCCCTCAGGATCCTACCCAGGTTTCATGCAGAAATGTGATAATATATGCCTTCTACCCCAAAGAACCTGCCATAAAAGTAGAAGATGAGGCAGGAACAGTAAGATCATTATAGTCAGCTTAAGCACTGTTAATTTTTATACAGGAGACCCCCACAGATGCCTGGGCCACTGTCTGGATTCAGGGAACCACAGCTGGAGATGAAGAACCCCAGGCCTGAGGCATCTAAGGGAGCTCTAGCAAAAGCAAAGGTCTAGGAATTTAAACTGGTGTAGCACAATCATTTTGGAGACTGCAAGGCACAGTTTCTTCCCAAGCTGATTTTTTTAATGTGCACAAATTTACTTCATGGTCAGAGGCAATGGAGGGAGTAACTTATTGTTAAATAAGTGGCCTCCAGGGGTGGAGTACCCTGACATTAAACAACTCCTGTTCTTTACTTCTTTCCACATCTGTCACCCTAGCCAGCTAAACGGAAATGCTCTGTACCTTGGTCTTACCCCTAGTGATGCCAAAAGAGCACACGGAGCACATGCAAAGAATACTATGGGATGGATGGTTCCTCTGGAGGTCACCTGGCACAACCCAGCTCTCACAGCAGAGCCTACAGACACTCAAAACAAATTAATTGACCTCAGAAGAGCCTGTCAAAAACAAGCCTCACCTCCAGATGACCTGAACTTTGAAAGTGGCTGTGGCAGAAGCCAGCCTGGATTGCATGTGTTGGACCCATTTCTAATTGGCCTTGTCTTCTATGCAAATGTTCTTTCAAGAGCTACATGTTGTTATTATCTGTTGTCAATAGGCATAAGGTTTTGGAAATCATGGCTTGACTTTAAACCTTTTTTCGGGGAGAACCTTCCATAATTTGCTTTAATGAGGAACCCTCCCCTCCCAGTTTGGCCCAGTCTTTGTGCTGAGCCTTGGCTACTTGGCAGTGCTTGGCCCAGCTCTGCAGTCCATGGCTTGCTGTGGGATGAGGGGATCAGGGGAACAAGAAGCAAGGGCTAGGCAGGATCTTGTCTTCTCCTTAGCCCAGACTGGCTTGGAGAGTGGTGATCCTTTGGCTGGCTGTGGCACATTTGGCTCCCTCCCAACTCCAGCTGTCATGCTGAGGGTGGCATCTCCAAGGGGACCTCTGTGTCAGCAGCTTTGTGTGGAGCTGCCCTCTGGGCAAAGGGAGCCAAATATCCCACAGCACTTGGGGCAACAAGGACAGCCCTGCCCAAGCTTTTGTTCCTTGTAAATTCTGCTGCTCTGGATTTTGTGCTGCAACCCCGCCACTGGCACTTGGCCGGGGTGCTGATGCCTGGGAAAAATATCTGTGTAAGTGCGGTTATGTGGGAGTGAGCGCCTGTGCGTCTCTGGCAGCCCAACCACGCCGGCCCCGCTCTATTTCCAGGGCAGAGATGGCAGTGGGGAAAACATCCCAGCTTTCTGGAGTCCCATGCAGTGCTGTGTGTCCCCAGCCCTAGGAGAAGCAGTAGGAAAGGCTGTGTCACCACAAAGCTGCAGCCCAGACCTCGCCTTTTCCACGCCTGGTGTTGTGTGTGCTCTTTGACTTGTTGTCACCCGGGCTGTGCTGCTTTCTGGCAAGGAGAGGAACAAGAGCAGGCAATGTTTTACAGAGGATGGTGTCTGGCCATGGAAAAGCTGTGCAACATGACTCATTTTGTGTAAAGGACATGAAATTACAACTGCGTGCCACATGAGAGATGCTAGCTGGGCTCGAATCAAAAAGAAATCCTTATCCAGGAAGGGTATTCAAGCATGTGCTTAATTTAAGAACATACTTAATCAGGGCCTTTGGGCATAAAAGGGTAATGATTATTCTTGTGTTGCTGGGAAAATCCAAGTGACATCCGGAAGATGTATTACTTGAGAAAATTTAGTGTTATTTCAGTGTCCTCGTTTAATCTTTCCATTTCCAAAAATGTAATTCTTTTAATTTGTCATTGCTATGAGTTCCTTCACAGCTGTTTTACACTTGATTGTTAATGCCAAGTGGAATCAGCAAACACAATCTGGTTCAGATAATAAGTATGGAAGATCAATCCTGCATCCGTCTCTTTTCTCCATCCCCATTAAACTTCCCAGCATGTAAGATATCTGAGTTTGCCTTTGCAGGGACAGCCAGCCACAGCAAAAGAACCTCTGGAACACACTGTTCAATCATTTAAAATCAGCAATATCCCTGCCCAGAATTTTTTTGATGTATTTGACCCCTAATTTTCTCTCTAAATAGTCGTGTATTGCTGCAGAGATTAGAAATGGTGATTCTAAGAAGGATATGCTTTTAAGTGTGAAAGGAGCCAAGGAGAGGCTCCCCGTCTCGATGTGACCAGGGTAGATGGCAACTAATGTCTTTGTTTTCCTTGGAAAAACTGCATGGCACAGCTATTCCGGACCCAACAGCTGGGAGAAGGCAACTCTGCTCTATGCTGAGCACATTTCATGGTTTCATAACCAAAACTTTCTGTCCCTGCACAGAAGAGGTCCCCTGAGCTGGCCTAGACTTCTCCTGCCCTGAGGACTCTGGGCACCAGCTGGAATTTTCAAAAAGGCTGCAGGGATCTGGGACCCAAGTGGACATCCCACATTATACCCTGTAGGAGATATTCTGCCTGTTTCCCTTCAGCATGGCCTCATTTTTTTAGTTACTTGCTGTACAGAAAGATATTTAGGCACCTGTTTTACCAGAGATTCCCCAGCCCAGAGATAAACAAGGGTTGTTATTGGCAGTAAGGTAAGTTCTTGTTAATTTTATTTGCCTTGGGTTAAATCCTGTTCATCCTCCTCAGACAATTGCTCCCACTGAAATCACTATGAATGTCGGCACAAGTAAAGACATTGGATTTTGGCCCCTTTGAGAAGACAGCAATCATAAATCTAGCTGCCAGCACAAATCCAGGTGCTAAACCAGGGATTTTCCTGGGGGAAAAACCAGAATAAAAATCTGTGGGATAGAATCAGGGAAATGGATGGGCGTAAAGGAAAACTCTAACTTCATTTCACTCTAAGTATTATTAGGGTAGATGTTCAACTGGGCATCATTCAAACATGCCCTCAGCTTTGCCACTGCTTCCTGGTCTGACCTTGGCAATGATCCTTGAACACCCTGTCCTTCTCAAAGCTGTGGTTAAATATAATTGTGTGTGGCTTTGAGAGGCAAGATACACCAGTGAGTGCAAGTTACTGTAAGGATATTTTAAAAAGTGAATGATAGTGACAAAACATCTTGGTGGGAAACTGTGAAAGCATGATACTCTACGCAACAGGACTAGAGGAGAAGGAATTTTTTTTCAAATTTTTTTCACCTCTTGTTTATTTTCCTCTTCCTTTTTTGAACAATGTATCTTAATCTTGCTCTATGGATGTAGCACGAGAGTTATGTGTGCAGAAAGCATCTGAAACCACTTTGTTTCTAGTTTTCTTTCATCCGTTTGGTATTATAAATAACCAAAGAGGATATTGCTTAATCCATAAAACAAAGTGACATCATAATTTATTAATACAGAAGACACAGTTCATTGCTGCTAAACACCATAAGGAGCTGGAAATAGAGGAGTTTCTCAGAAGGCACTGCCAGTGTTTCGGAGGAAATATTTCCTTGGTGCTATATCAGCTTGTGTAAGATCCTCTCTGAGGACCTCACCATTTTGGCTAATCCCAGCTGAGCTGCTCTGCCACATCCAAGGGCAATTTTGGTGGGCATTTCTCCAGTCTCTGACTTCTTCTTTCCACCTGCCCCACTCCTCCCAATGCTTTGCTCCTGCTGTCTGCTTCTATGCAAAAGGAAAAAAAAAACCCAAACAGCCCCGTGCTGGGGACAGAGCTGGCTGGGCCATTTAAGGTTCTCTCTGTGGTGTCTGTGGGGCAGCAGCACAAGCCCACGTGTCCTCAGGGTGTCCCTGTGCCAGCGGGGACACCGAGCTGCACGCATGGAGGAGCGATGCCGTAGATCAGGCTGTACACACTCGGCCCCGGGCCAGCAAAGCATTTAAACACCTGTTTACCCCTAAGCTTTTGAGTAATTCCTGTGGCCTGAGCTAAGCACAAGCTTCCCACAGCCTCCCTGCTTCCCTTGCAGGATTTGTGCACTGTGGCCTGGCTGATCTCAGGAGTGTCAGCACAGCCCCGGCACAGGACCACTCAGCACCCACCTCTTCTTGCTCACTCCTCTTCACAGAGCCAGAATTCAGTCTCTGCAGACCCCAGTCCTGCTGGCATCTCCATGGGTGAGCCCCTGCAGTGTCTGAGAGGCTCTGCCAGGGCTCCCAACACTGGATTCAGCCACAGAGCGGTTTTTGAGTATTTCAGGAGAAATTCCACCACTTCTGTTGCTGTGCTGCTCCAAGCATCAGCGTGAGCCCACATATGGACAAAGTGCAGTGACCACATGTTCACAATAAGACATCCCTCTCTCTTCTAGGTAACATAAACAATCTTCCTGGTATGGATAACTTGCAGCCCTGGAAACACACTCAGCAGATGTTTGCTCCATGCTCTACCACTGGCTGCCCAGAAGCACCAGTCCTCACTGCTGGTCCCTGTCTGCTTCATCATAAAACATGCCTAGTTGTGCTTTTGCAACTTTTGGGAAGAGACAGGATCCCTTTTGGCTCCCCAGGACATGAACTTGTATTCTCACCTGTATTAATTCTGTACTTTCCATACAACTCCCTCCCGCTGGCACTCATCGATTCAAGGCACTTCAGCGGGTGTGTGGGACGGGCACGGCGGTGCGTGTGTGCCCCCAGCCACGGGGAGCCACGGTGCCCTGAGCTCCTACCTGCCCGCTCCCTGCACTGCCACTGGAGCGTTCCCGGCTCCGTGGCGAGGCAGATTTCCCTGTTGTTCCGCAGCCGGCCGTGCGGGATTGCCGCCCCGCTGTTCGCCCGTGCGGCAGGTCCCCAGGGTGCGCTCGCACCTGCGGAGCCGTGCGGGCGCACAGCCCGGCCCCGTGCGCAGCCGGCGCCTGCACGTTGGCAGTTCGCTACCCCCCTCCAACCCCCCCTTCTCCGGGCTATATGTGGCATTTCGGAGCTCTGACAATCTGCTTCCAAATGTTTTCCATATTTGTTCAGCCTCCTTGATTCAAATACCAGGAACAACTCAGCCGGCACAAAGCGGAGCTTCGGGGGGCAGAAACTCACACCCCCATCGGCGTGCGCACACACACACGCACGTGAAAGCCCCAAATCCGCCGGCATGGGAAAGGAGGAGAAGAAAGGCCGGCACAGCACGTCCCCGAACACCCAGAGCCAGGCGGGGAAGGCACCCGGAGGGGAGAAAAGCGCCGGCTCGACGCAGGAGTCCGCGATGAAGAAGAAGAAGAAGCAGAAGAAAGCCAAGGGGGATCCCAAAACTGGCCAGGAGGAGGAATCCCACACTTGTTGTGGCTGCCGTTTCCCGCTGCTGCTTGCGTTGCTGCAGCTGGCGTTAGGCACCTCTGTAACAGTGCTGGGCTTCCTTATGGCAGGCATCAGTTCCTCTCTGCTAGTCAGAGACACTCCATATTGGGCTGGGATAATTGTAAGCATAAAGTCTGTTTCTCCATAAAGTGCCTTTGCCAGCATTAATGCAAGCTGCATGACGCTCCACTTTAGACTAACCAACTGCATGCACAACACCATTTGAGTTATGCTAACTATAAATATTCCTGGGATTAAGTGTCTGGCTATACTTTCCCAAGGAAAACTGCTCCTGCAGAATAACACAGCCTTTCATATTCTTCCCTGCAGTACCCAACAGACCTGAAATAAAATACAGGGTTGCTGTTCACTGGATGTACGTATTAGCTTGTGCTTTGCAGTGAACTCCTGCCTGGTGATGCGGAAAAAAAATGTTAATATCTTGTGCTGCCTACCCTCTTTGCCCACCAAACCATAACCCTCAGGTTTTTGGAAGGTTATGAGAGCATAACTCTGTAACTTGCAACTTTTAGCTGGGCGAGGAGAGCAATGTCTGTCTCCAGAGCTCCCTCGCTGTGCTGTGCTAGAGAACTGCTGAGATTTAACCCTCTTCCTGCTGCTGCTCCTGACTGCATGTGGCCATGAGCAAGGGGCTGGCACCAGTGGGCACGGCAGGGACAGGGAGCCCTTCCCAGGGCCTGCTGGTGGCTCCTGCCACATCACTTTGGAGTGACACGCCAGCCTGGCCGGGTGGGCTGGGGGACTGGGCGGAGGGCAGCGTCCTGCTGGGTGTAACTCAGAGGCATCCCTGCTGGGGAAGCCTGGGCTGTTCCCCAGCAGCAGCCCCCCTGCAGGGATGGGGATGGGGTGTGTGGTGCCATCGTGGCGTGACTCTGTTGGCCGTGGGCTTGGGGACGTGAGGTTTGCCTGTGGGGGGACAGGATCAGTGATTATGAGCCTGGAATAGGCCTCCGATATAATTGAGCATGCAGGTTTCTTCCCCAGGCAACAGGTTTCAGGAAAATATGTCCTGCAAATATGCCCTGATGTGTTAACACAGTTCTGGGTGTTGTCAGACTGTAAGAATTCCCAGAAAATAAATTCCTGTTTAGGTACATGGGGAAAAGATTTCTCAAAGCGCTGAACAGCTATAGGAGCAACTTCTGTGAATGTAATTCATTGTTAGAGGATTATCTGAGCATCTGAACTGATTGGGCTTTGCTGTGTTAATCCTGCTGGGCATCCCTTCAGAGGGTGGAAGGAGCAGGGCCTGAGCTCCCAGAGGAAGAGCTCCTCTGACTCATCTCTTCGTGTTTCTCTTCTGACTTAAGAGGTATCCAAGAGTTTAGTGGTGTTTTGTGGAGCAGGAGCCTGCCCTTGCTTGGAAGAGGAATTTCCTCCTGGGAAGTTTTGGCTGCTACAAACCAGGGGAGAATACAGATGATAAAATAGCACTATGTGGCATGTTCGCTCCTCCTGTTTATTTTGAGGATTGTGGAGCTCTGATTATGTCTTTTCCAGACAGCACTGTTGCTATCACAGGTTTGAAATAGCTTTTTTGCTAGAAAAAAACAGGGGAAAGAGTGAACTGGACTGAACTAATGTATAGCCAGGGATATGAGAAAAGCCACGAAGCAGCCCCTGGCCCATGTGAATGTCATCAGTGCCCAAGCTGCATTCATCTGAGACATCCAGAAATGGGGAGGCCTGAAACCCCACCAAAGTTGCTGCTTTCTGAAAACAGAGCTCCAACCCCTGTTGTTTTTAGCAGCAGCTGCCAGCAGTGGTGACATTTAGATGCCCACATGAGGCGAAGCTCAGGCACTTTCAGAGCTCCCCCCTGAAAATCAGGAATAATTCTCCATGTGTGTTCCTGAGCTAATTCCCGCCTTGGAGCAAGACTCAGCTCTCAGCTGTGGTTGGTGGTCATGTTTTGCACTCACCAGCCAGGGTAATCCCTGGGGAAGCATTTCCTGGGACTGTGGGAGTTGTGGTTGATGTTGCAGGGTGTCCTGGCTGTCGGGAGGAGCAGTGCAGGCTGTGGGCTGCCCTGTGGGGAAGGGTGACTGCACCTATGCTCTGAGTCACATGGTGACTCTCACCTGGGGGACTCTGGTGACATGTTGAGTCACCAGCACACTCGAGCGTGGTTTGATTCCTCCCTGGCTCAAAATGGCTGTTGGTGCCCCTCTGTTTACCCTCAGGGTGATGACAGGGACTGTGCTGGGGCAAGTGGCTGGGCAGGCTCCTGGGCAGCCATGCTGCTCTCCTGTACCCCCAGCCCACAGCAGAAGGGAAGGAGGGATCTGGCACCAGGTCAGGGGGAAGTGAAAAGGAAACTGGTGCTATAGAGGAGAGGATGAAGTGGTGGGGCAGCCCCAGATCTCCCAGTAGCAGAGCCTGTGTGGAGCATTGACTGTGGTACCACGGGAGCGGTGCAAAGCACATCTGAGGGGCAGAATGCAGGAGGTGCCACATGATGCTGCATTTATTGTGTTCCTGTGCTGTGGTGTCTCCATGGAGGGACTGGTGCCCACTGGGACATCAGGCAGAGATGGCCAGAAACTGCTGGGCTGGAAATTCCAGGTGTGCAGTCACAGGGTGCTGCTGGTGTGCTGTGGTGGGGAATGTGCTGAGGACTGATCTCTGGAGAGCTGGGAAAACTGGTCCATGAAGAAGGACCCTTGGCTAGGACCTGCATGTGGCTGGATGTCCTGTGGGCTGGATTTTGCGCTGCATGGAAGGTGTTAGATAGGGGATGGATGACCCATGTGCTACTCAAGAACAAACCACATGGCAGAAAATGACTTCCCAAAACTCATGAATTCACACAGAAATGAGCAACAGGACAGAAAGATGTGGTGTAAAATACCAGAGCATATTTGTTTTAGTAGCATCCCACTCAAGTGCTCTTTTTAAAGGACTTGATTAGAATTCTAAATCAAGAACTTAAAAAAATCTATTATCAAGACCTTTTTAGCAGCATTAGATATAATGGGTGAAGTTCATTCCTGGTGTTACTCTTTTGGCATTACACCAGGCTGGATTTGACCCCATGGCTGTTGATGCAGGGTGACAGAAAAATGAAGGAAAATTGCTAATGTGTTAAATAGACCCTGATTGACTGAAAGTTGGGGTTTCTTTTCTTTCTTTATTAGTGGCAAAATGGTGACACCATTCCTTGCTGAATATCAAGTGCTTCACTGCATTACCATGAATGGAAAGGAACTGTTTTTAGAGGAGGAGCCAGCAGAAAATGCTAGCAAGGAAAACCAGGCAAGGCAGTCTGAATGAAATGGGATCAAAACCTGACTGTGTAGGTTTGTGAGGCTGGAGCAGGCCAGGGATTGGGCTCACCATCCTGGGGAATAAATGTGGCCAGTGGTCCTCTGACAGGGAGTGGAGGAGGGCTCCAAGCCTGCAGGGCTCCCTCCCCAGACCCATTGGCCCTTCCCTCATGAGCCCCTGCAGAAGGAAATGATGCAACTTGCATTGTACCAAGAGCATTTCACCATGAAAACCAGTTAAAACCCAGTTAAAACCAAAAAGCGTTTAGTCCAAAATGCATGGGGCATGGGTCAGAAACCAAAGGAAAATTTTATGGACAGGAACCAGGGAGCCTACAGGATTTACCACTTCTGCTTCAGCTTCAGCAACCTATTCCCTGTAAAAAGCCACTCTCTCATTGCCAAGGACAGGCAGATAAATGCAGTTAAAGCAGTGAGGGTAGCATTTGTTTCACCTGCCTGGAGCCAGTTACAGTGAAGGTGCCAGGTCTGAAGCAGTTGCCTGTGTGACCCATCCTGAGCTCTCCAAACTGCAGGCAGGACCTCTGGCAGTCTCTTCCTTCCTGCTGCTCTGTAGGAGCTTGGACAAACTCTTCACACACCCACTCATGAATACAGGGCTTCATTTCTTCCTGTGTCTTACCACTGGCATGGTGCATAGCTTTGGGCAAGTTACTTAACCTTGCTCAGACTTTGTTATTTCCCCTGCAAAGTGGGGTTAATAGTGGCCATCCTTCACCCCTCGCTTTGAGGTGCTAGGATGAAAAGTGGTGCAGAGACAGTAGATATTAATGGTATCCTTTTCATTCTTTTTCATTAGCTTGTGGCCTTTTGACACCCAGAAGAAGTAACAATGTATTTCTCCTTGAAAAACCTACTTTAGATTATTTCCACTGCCATCAAAAGTGGAGAGTGTCAGAGTTTTCATGGGCAAGCTCCCTTTTCAGCCCTGTTTTGCAGACTCAGAGAGTTAAGAAAGTTATAGAAGTGCTCATCAGGAATGGTTATCCAGGGTGTTTATTATTTCTGTCAGGAAGTTATTTTAAATGTATGTGTATAGGTGTTCATAAAACCAGGACTTTTGAAAACATTTTAAAAATCTGATTCACGAGCAGCTCAAGCAACTGTGGCTCCACTGATTTTATTGCAAAAAGCCTCCCTAAAGATCTGCCATGGGCTGAGCCCACAGCCCAGAAGCTCTGACACTTCTCCCTGCTCTGGCCCTTCCCCATCCCCAGGTGTTTCCCCAGGTCCCTGAGCTTTACTCAAGGGGTTGTGGCTTTTTGGTGTCAGTGCTCAAGCATTGGCTTCTCTGCCCTGGTGGAGGTGAGGCTGATGTGGGGCTGTGTGGTGCAAAAGGCAGGCAGACTTTCAACTGAAAAAGCAGCTTAATTGACCTTCATTTACGTGGAGTCAAAAATGCTTATGTCTCTATAACTTTTCCTTGTTTTTAGGGAAACTGTTTTCAATTTCAAATAGAAGGTGACTCTTAAAACCTGATGCCATCAAAGTAGCCAACAAAAAGCCATGCAGGCATCCATATTTTTTGGTACAGGCTAGCTTCAATGAGCCATGGGCAAACATCAAAAGGTTTGAGGGAGGACTGCCTTCAAGAAGAGGCCAGTGCTTGTTTAGAGCCCTGTGTAGCACCAGAGCAGGACTCTTCAGAACACACTGCCATTAAATCTCATCCTCTTCCAAGAGTAATTACACATTGATTAACTGAAATTCACACTTTTGTTTTGCTCAGGTGTAGAGTGGAAAACTTTGATGGGGAGAAATGTTCAAACATTCTGAAGGAATGGTTTGAGAAGGTAACTGCACACCTGAGGTGTCTGATACCTGGACTCCTCTGTGGCTTTGCCCAACATTTAACTGCAGAATTCCTGGCTGGAATTTGTGCAAAAAGCCTAGGTAAAATTTGGAGAGGGATATCAAACAGGTTTTCCCAGCCCAGGTAGTCTCATGACTGTGGAGATGGTGGCTGTCATAGTCACAGATACACCTCGGAGTGGTGTTCACGAGTACTCTCAGCCATGCTGCATTTCTCAGGCTGAAAATCACTGCTGGCTCTGTGAAGTCTTAATTTTGTTTTATATTTTTGATCCCTCAGGCCTTTGTTCAGCCAGGACTATATTTCTGGTTTAACAGCAGCAATAGACTGCTGCTCCAGCTCCTGGCTGTGTAAGTGATTGTAGCCTTTGCTGGGGGAATTAAATCTTACCTTGGCACAAGTGATGAGCAACTGTCCTAAACAGCAAAGATCATTATGGAAAAAATAGAATTTCGTTTGATTGTGGATGCTCTTGCAGAGTTTTGATGACTTTACAGGATTTAAGAGAAAGTTGTGGGTCTGCCAGGGGGTGTTACTCCATGGCTTGAAGGGACCTATAGTAAAGACATCATTATTTTATTCTGTAGGTGGGGCAGGGATGGGCAGTTATTGTGGAGTTTATGGCTGTTAAAAGAATGATTTCCTAGATGATGGTGGCCTTTGTCTGCAACCACAATAGACATGTTTGTCATTATTATTATTATAGCTATTATTTCTGGAAGTAAGTTATATGCAACTAAACTTCCTTAAATTTAACAAGAAATCTATAAGGGGTAAAAAGAAATTAGGGCACAGTACCTCTGTGTTGCAGACTGGCTTCTTTCCCACGTGACTGTGAGACCCAGGCTGACCTGAGGCTGATGAATGCTGGCAGTGAAAGCTGCCTGCAGCACCCACTTTCAGCACAGCTTCCTCAAACCTCGTAAAGCAGATGAACTCCAGTGCTGCTGTCTGCAACAGCCGGTAGAGATGTCTGGCACCAGAGGTGATCCAGGTTTATAATGGCAAAGCCAACAGGGACAGGTTCTTTGCTGCATCAAAACCTGTGTCCAGTGGGAGTGTTAGATTTGTGGATAAAGTGGCTTCTCCAAAGGTGTAGATGGGAGCTGAGCCTTGCCATATCTGGTAAGATGGGAGAACCATCAAGCCAAGTATCACCTGTGAGGGAGAGCCAGAAACTCCAGAGACAGCTGCAAGAGATCATTCTTTACTTGTGTCCCTAAAAACAGAAAGATCCCCAGTGTCTCCAAGTGAGCAACTACAAAATAACTTGTCCATAATGGAAATGTCTTCCTAATTCTGTTAACAGCAATTTTCCTCCTGAAGTTTGAGTTTACATTCTTATTAAATAGGAAGAGTTCTCCTGTGGGTTTCAGCAGTGCTGTGTGGCATTGCAAGGTGTACCCAGGGGAGGTTTTGTCCTGCAGTGTGTTTGCTTTCTGCCCCTAAAAATTATGGCAGCAGGTTCTCGCTAACAAAGCTCCCATATGAAGAGCTATACTGGGGCTTTGTGAGTGTTTGCAGCATTTGCTTTGTGAAGTGGCGCAGACCCAAGATGCTCCTTAGAGCCGGGTTTTTGTCTCCCTGCCTTCATTTCTTGGATGTTCCAACCTTCCTGCTTTACCACAGTTAAGATTTTCAGGATGCTCTGGGTTGGAGGGAGTTCACTAGAGAAAACCACCTATTCTGCATTTGGGCTAAAATTGTAGCAATAACAAAAGGAAAACCAGTTTCACAAGCATACAAGTGAGAGATGGAGACAGATTAGAGCAATCTGTGGTTTTGAAATCTGTCGGAATAAAGAAAACCACATGAATATGTCAGCGTGCAAAGATAATGAGTGCAAACCACAGCGGAAATTTGTGCCCTACATGTTCATGTTCCCTCTAATTGCACACAACCCTCCTCATCCCTGTCACGGGGTGTCCTTGTGCTGCTCCTACACCTTGTGCTCAATCCTTGCTGGAGCAGGTGGGAGAACACAACAACAGGTCCCTGCCCTCTTTGGGGTGGGAGCAAGCTGGAAATTTTCTCCTCCTATTTTGATTGTGGCTTAAAAAACCAATAATTATTAAGTCACTCTTCAGCTCTGAGGTGTTCCTGCCCAATGGGAGGGATGTCTACTGCTTCCCCAAAAAAGAAATATTATTTTAAAATTTTGTACAGCCTAAATATTTAAGCTCTTCAGCCAGTGTTAGTAAATAGCTGTTCTCCTGGGTTGTGAACTGGGGGATTTCACAGGGTATGCCTTCAGCAAAATGAAATCTTTACCTTTCCTAAATACTTCTGTATCACATTTGGGTCTTTTTCTAGGCAGCGCTTTCCAAAATTAAATTCTTCCCTTGGATAACCTTTCACGTCACTACCTATTCAGCAAGGGGTGTGTTAGTCCATATGGAAATTTTGAAGTAGCATCTTGAAATAAACTCGAGCTGGAATATGCACAAAAATGCAAATTCCTAGATTTCTGGTAACAGTTGACCAGAGCTGATCTAATGAAGCGCTGTCCTGCAGGTCTGGGAGAATCTGTTTTATTTGTGTAACAAATGCACATCGATTGGTGGCAAGCACGTGCTGAAGTGGGTTCAATTGCATTTTATGTTGTGTGCTCAGTCAGTAAGGCATGGGAAATGTGTGCTTCACACTGGGCTGTGGCAGTGGCTGTTGCAGCACCAGGATGCAGGATTACCCAATGCTGCTTAGCAATCAGCATCAGCAGAACCTGTAACATGCCTGCAGCTGTTATAGTTACTTAGAGGCTCCTAAAAAATACTTACCAGCAGATTTTTATGTTCTGTTACATTTCACAGGTGTAATTCAAGGCTGATCTATTAATAATGTATAAAATAGCAGCATAGAGCTATTTCCTATATAAATGTTCCACGCTTTAGTTTCCTCCAAGGAGTGAATTTACCTTTAAAGAGCTGAAATGTTAAACATATGTGGGTCATAATTCTCAGCCACAATATCTTTTACTGCCACTTAGAAAAACACACATCTCTGGTTTAAAAAAAATAAAAAAAGTTACTCTATTGTTATAAAAGAAATACTTAAGCTTTCCAAAATATCCTGGCCAAGACTTGCCGGAATCCTGACCCAGTGTAATCCTTTATAAGTACCTCTCCACAAATGTGCCTCTTCAAGTGTCCCTGAGTATATTATTTAAATCCCAGAGGACCTTCAGAAAGCGTGTGCAGGAATGCAGCTCCTTTTAACTGACAGCCCTTTGTATGGGAAGCTTTCTGAAGAGGGAGGTCTGATCCAGCCATGTGTGAAGCCAGCAGGAGTTTTGCAAAAGTTGTCCGAGGCACTTGATGGCAGAGAGAAAATTCCAGCATTGGTCTCTGCCCTCGGAAATGAATGCAGCTCTGTCAGCCCTCTGTGGTTAAATGGAAGGGGAAGGAGGGAGTGGGAACAGTCCCGTGATGTCTCATGGCAGTCACCTGGAGGCAAATCTGGCTCGCAGTCCAGGCAAGGGTAAATGCCCACTAGTGTGGCTGAAGCAAAGCAAATTCAATTTATTGCTCGTAACAAGATCCTTCTTCACCAGATCCTGAAAATACTTAGGTCCAGCTTTGATGTGAGGAGCCCCCATGATTTGTCATAAATTTTAGGGATATGATGTTAAGACACTGTGTTTAGCTGCTTAGCTGTTCTTGTTTTGTTTTGTTTTTTCCCTTGCTGCAGGTTCTCTCCTTCAGCCATTACAGGCACTGGGGGAGTTTATCATTTGGATATTACCAGCAATACGATCTCTTAAGGTTTAAGTTTTATAGGCATGTTAATTGAATTAAAAGATTAATATACAGTGCAAGGGACCAAGGACATAGGTGATTAATCCTGAGAAATAAAACATGGTTGAGTCACACAGAAGCACTACAGGGCAAAAAAACCCCAGGACTGAAGGACCTTTGACAAGAAAGGTTGTTTTTTCCCCAGACAACCCTGTCAGCTATGGCTGTCAACAATAAAAAGAAAGAAACAAATAAATTGGAGGCTGTGTGTAAGTCACAGGACCAGAATATAAATACACATGACATGGAAAGGAGTAAATAATACTGACGCATTCTTTAGAAATGTTCTCGGGCAATACTTCCTATTCATGTCCCACTGAAATGACATGAAATAAAACTTCATGGGGAAAAGTGTTACTAATGCCCCAGGTTCTTGAGGGACATGGCTCTGTGTGTGTTGGGAGGCACTTCTCCTTTGCAGGGCTGCTGTCTTGGGCCTTGCACCAGCATTGCAGATGCAAAAAGTTTGATACTTTCTGCAACAGATCATAAAAGGAGCGTGTTTATCCATTACTGTCCAAAAGGACACTTGGGGATTTCTCACTTCAGGTCAAGCTCCCTGTGGAGCTGGAAATGTGGATGTGAGCAGCACTTCCAGGGCATGCAGGTCGGGATGGGGCTATGATGGAGCCCCACACTGCTGCAGGCATCCCTGTGGCACAGCCCCACCTTGGCAAAGGCAGCTCACACATGGCTCTGGCCAAAGAGGGCAAATCCCACTGCTCTGGACAAGCAGAAAGCCTCAAATTTTTGATAACTCTTCCAAACTTCAGAAGTAAAATGGAGGGAGTAAAAAAATAGAATCTTGCTGTAGTGACTGGGAATTTAATAGCTTATAATAATTTATAACCATGATGCTCCTAGCAGGGAGGTGAAGACTTGCTCCTGGCCCTGTGTGTAGAGAGGACCTCTGAAAGGACAGTGCCTGATCTCATCCAAAGTCCCCACTAAGGCTCATCACACCTAAAATGACTTTTAAAGGTGTGATTTGAAGGGTCATTTAAAAACATGTGCATGCCATCAACTCACCTGTTTTTCCAAGGCAGCTGAAACATGCACAGACTCCTCCAAACACAGCTCCAGCTGCCAGCAGCCTCTCTCATGCCCAGATCCAACCCCACAGGGAGCCCTCACTGGTGCCTGGGTACCCAGCTCCTCCATCCAGGGCATGAACTGCCAAAAAGCAGCAGTCTGCTGCTCCTAAGTCCGCCTGTGAGGTTTGCTCACTGATCCTCCAAAAAGTGGGAGGGGAAGGCACTTGACTGGAGCGTTTAGCACAGTGTGGGGACACTGTGTTTTCTAAACATGAAAAAGCAAATCACATTTATTGGGCTGGTTCCTCAGAGGAGGATCTTCCCTTCTTACCTGGAAAATGCCAACCTGTGAGTATCTGCTGCTGCAGATAAATCCAGAATTAATAATAAAGACGGCTAAATGAATAAACAAGTGTGCAAATACTTTTCTATTACTTTTAACCTTTAGCAATTACTGCCACAGGGCTAAAACACAGTTTCAGATTGCAGGGGAGATGGACATCTCCTTTAGTAAGGTGTCCACTCCAGAAGAGGATGAAAGCCTCTGCAATAAACTCTGCTGCTTCTTACCCAGTGGCAGCCATAGTTTAATGGTTTAAAACTTGCATGGGTGATGTAAAAACCCCTTCAGCACCCAGATCTACATAGGATGGTGCTCTTTGCACTTGCAAACCCAACTTCAGAAGCCTTCTGCTCTTTTTTGATAGTTTTATGGGCAAAAAATCAACACACATGCTGGGGGCTGTTGCTATGCTGTATCTTTGATGGCTTTGTTTCCACACTGCTTCTTGAGTTATGGTCCTGCAAACACAGAAAGGTGTCCTGCCTTGGGGGGAAAAAATTGTGTTTTGTAGGGTTTTTTTCTTTAACCTTGACACATTTTACATCTCTTCCCTTGCAGGTCTGTGTGGTGGCCTTAGTGGGATTTGTTATGCTTTGCATTTCGTACCAACCCGATGAGAAGACATGTCTGCAGTTCACAGTGAAGGTACCTTAACATTTTTTAAACTTTTTTTTTTTTTTGCTTCTCATGTCATTAAATATAATCAGAAAAAATGATACTGGGGATATTTTTAAGACCACAGGAAAAGAAGTGAAAATACACCTGAAATGCAGGAGTGGTTTTCTTTTACTTTCCAGGTAGCCAAGGAAGAAACTGTATCCTATAAAGGGGAAACTCTAATAACATTTCAAATTAGAACAAGATACCATTTTATTTACCATGTTTTAGGAATATAGACAAAGCTGGAATAATTTGGGAAGTGTTCAGAGAGTTTAAGTAGTTAAAGTGGAGATAGTGAGCTGGGTAAGAAGTAGAGTGACATAAAACGAGTCCACTTAAACCAAGTTTTAATATTTAATGGGAAAGTACTCAGAAAGGACGTGCATTGTCCCACGAAGCAAAATCCCATCTGAGCATTGCAGGAACTGCACCATACCCTACCTTCATCTCCAAAATTTCTTTGCTGACACTGGTGAGCAACTAGAAGAGCAAGGCTGAGAACACTGGTTTTTAACACCATTTTTCCTGGGCTATTTTTCCTTATTATTGTAATTTCCAGAGCTCTTAATATTTTGCAGACACATAATAACCGAGAAAAATACCGACGCAAGCAGCACAAAATAACAGTGATTATTAACTGGAAAAAAGGCAGAAGGAAACAAAATGCAAGGAGCAGCTTTTCAAACCATCCATCCTCCCTTAGAAATTAGACCCCGGTGTGTCTTTTGTGTCTTTGTCGAGCTTCTCCCGTACTTAAAGAAAGAAAGGGAGAAGGACAATTGTGCCTGCCCTGTGGCTGCCTCTCCATTGTCCCCCGTCACCTTTCCATCCCCAAGGAAGGTTACTGGGCTGGGCGGGGGCTGCCACGCCAGGCTTTTTACTGCCTGCCCCGCAGCATTAAATTGAATTTGGCATCCAGGCAGGAAGGGAGTCATCCCTCGCGTTGGGAACGGCGTGTCGGGCCAGGCAGCTCCGATGTCTCTGCCGCCCACCCTGACGGTAAGGAATGTGAGCCATCGTTCCCCGCAGGAGAGGAGACGTTTTGGAATTGCTGCCGAGGTGATGTCAAATGGGCCATTCTTCCTCACCTGGAAGAATTAGATCTTAAATCTCCCGAGTTCAGTCAATAGCCCACGGACTGTTGCTTGCCCAAGGCACCCTCCTCCCCCAAATCCCCCTTCCCATCATTTCCTATTGCAGCACGCCACAGAACTCCAGCATTCCCAGGCTGTTCACCTCTCCTGTCCCATGTCCCTGCTGGGAGCTGTTATCCCACAGTTTGGGGTAACAGGACCAATGGCTTCTGTCTGAAGGGCTCATACCTATTTTAACAAAGTAGGAGCTAAAACTCTTCTCCAGGGCTTCGATCACATAGGACTCATCTACATCTCCAGTATCAATTCTCAAATCTTTGAATTTCAGTTAAAGGCTGTCTCTGAACTAAAAATGAGCATTAGCTATGACAAGGCTGAGGATGCAAGATTGCAGTCATGAGACAGATTGTTCAGAGTTGTTCTTTTCTCCTTGAGGGCCTGATGCTTCATCAAGCACTGCAATTGGGTTCAGCCCAATCTGCTCCGACTGTCCTTACAGGGTCTGGCCCCGGTCCTGCCCTTGCACTGGTCACTGATTCCCATCAGCCAAGCATCATTCTAGAGGGAAATCTTGGCTGAGCTTCCCTGGAGTGCATTAAGCACCCTAAGTTCCCTTGCACAGCCCAAGGATCACTGTGAGAGGAGGATCACACACACACACACAGAGGCCTGGGGGACTTGGGTCAACCCCCAAGGTGATCCTCTGATCACTGTGAGCGATTGCCTCGGGGTGGAAAACAGGAGGAGACCTGTGCAGTCCTCTCTGCCTTCCTCCCTCTCAGCAGCTGCTTCTTTCATTTCACACTTGCATGAGCCCTGGATCCTGTTAAAGAAGGAGGTGTGAGAACTGCTTTCAGCAGAAGTCCCTTCCTGAGACTGCTGTGGGTACCCACGGCACGCCATGTGAGAAAGGGAGGCCACCCAAGGGGAGGGTGGCTGTGCCCTTCAGGGAGGACAGCAACAGCCAGTGCTACACAGGAGAATCTTCAGCCATCCTGTGACCTTCCTGGGCTCTGTGCTGACATTTGACAGATCACTCCCTGTGGGGCTCCCCACGGCACCCTCCGGGGTGGTGACACCCTCTGCTCCTGCATGCCCAGCCCACGCTGTGACACACCACGGTTCCTGTTCCCTGCAGGGGCTCGTGCCTGAGCCACCACCGCCCTCAAAAAGGGCCTCCTCATCCACCTCTGCAAACTTCTTTGCCTTCGCCTCTGGTAACTATGAGGGGCCTTTTCCATGAGGAACCATTTCAGTTTAGTCACAGAGGAAAACTATTGCCAGTAAATATTGCTAAAATGTCTCTTCCTCATATGAGGAACACGAAGGAGGATGAGCTGCCATGCTCTGACCTCATTCTACACTGTCTCTCCCCGCTTCCCTTTTCTCCTTCTATTTAAGCAGCAATTGCAGTGCCCATCCCTCTGAAGCTGTTAAAAAATAGTTTTCCAGTGGCAAGTCCTGGTTCCTGGGCAGAGCCCACCACGCAGTTGTGTTTGTGATGCTGAAGTTGCCTCCAGGTCTGGCATGTGATTAATCTGCTGATGGAATCTCAGCACTCACTGCCTTGTGCTCCCCTCAGAGGCAGTGCTTGCATTTGGCTCACCTTTGATATTTGGAAACGTGTTCATTTTCAGCAGCTCGCAGAGAGATTCCTTTGCAAACATCTTGTGAGAATAATAAGCTTTTTGGAAATTGCCCTGTGTCTCCCATGCATCTCCCTTCGCCTCCAAGGATTATCACAAGAGCTGCCTGTGTATTCAGATTCTGAGATTTCTGTCCCTTTAGGAACACAACAGAAAAATTCTCCCTTACTGTACCTGGAGCATAGATTAGGCTGTTGTGTCCTGACTTTGGATAGAAGTTGGCAGCTAAATAAAATACCTGCCAAGAGAGAACCAGGCATACGGTGTAGTCTTGGTTTAGTATCTCATCTATTAGGGAGGCCTGATTCTGTCTTCTGCTGGGCTGCATCCAGGGACCTCCACCAGGACTTCTGCATCACAGAACAACCAGCGTTTGTGCATTTTTGGTTTTCCCCATTGAACGCATTTGCACCATCTTTGAAAACAATGCCACTGGCTTATGAATTACCACACCTTCGTTTGGAGGAGGTCCATCAGTCAGCAGCACTCCATCTTCTGTATGCTTCCTATGAGAAGGTGGCCCCATTTTCCAGCCTCACCTTTCCCATGGACCCTTGCCTTGAAAGCTGTGGGAGCAAAGTAATTGCGTTTAATATGAGCCACCCTCATTTTTAAGCTGCCCTTGGTTTAAGGCCACAGGGGAAGTCATTAAATTTAACAGCAGCCAAGTCTTGGAAACTAAGATCTTTCAGTAAGAATTTGGTGATATGAAGAGGAAAATGCACATAGTGCTTCAGGACCTGCAATAATCCCAAATATTTTTTTTCAAGCTGGCAACCAAACAGAAGATTGATTCACACTGTAGATATAAGACAAATACACCAGGAGTGTGAATTTTATCAAGACATACATACTTGCAGTTTCAAGGTCATAAAAAATGCTTTTATATTGATATTTTACTTGCAGTATTGAGGTTAAGAGAGAGAAAGAGAGAGAGAAGCTGCTGTTTAAAATAACAGATTCCCAACCATGCCATGTGTCTGACAGATAAGACGCCAAGGAAAATAAATGTTTTTACAGTGCTGAACAGAACAAAAAAAAAAAAAAAAGTAATTTTGGCTAAACACAGAACATGATTTTAATATACATTCACACATATTTTGTACGCAGTGCAGCAACTGCCAGTTCCAGCTATCAAAAGCAAAGGGAAGTCCATATGTGCTGGTATCCAAAGCTCTCAGGTGAATCCCGGAGTGTCAAAGGCTCTGACTTGCTGCCACTTTCCATGTGTTTGTGGGGGTGGACTCTGCAGAGCTACCCTTGATAAAAGCCATGCTATTTTTAAGCTGCCACTGTTGTGAGGAGCAGTGGAGGTGACGAGCAGACCCTTGTCCTTCTCACACTGTAGAACTGTGAAAAGAAAGGTGCTTGCTGCCCTTTCATGCCTGTGAAAGAGTTCCCCATGTTTATGGGACAGGTTTTGGAAGCAGACTGAGCAAGCACACACTTTTTTGTGGAGATCTGCATTCCCATTCCACAGTGGGACCTAGGAAGCAAACAGGCTGAGTGCATCCACAGGGCCAAAAGCAGGAGATCAGCCACCCCACTGCCTGATTTGCAAGTATAAAACAGATTTATTTGGACATGCAAACTGAGAATAACACATGGGCAAAGTCTCCAAAACACCTACAGCTCAGCAGAGCCTGGGGTAAGATGGCAGCTCAAGGCTCAGTCTGCTCAGCTCTGCTTCCAGGCACTAATTTGTCTCAGCTGATGATCATGAGTCCTGTCAATGCAGGTATGACTGGAGAGCAAAATGCTCCCTCCCTCTCCATAAAGCTTCTTGATGTATAGACACTCCAGTTCCTTGGTGCTCTCCCCAGGCCTCAAAATTGCAAGGCAATGCTCTATATAAAACATGCAAGGCAAGTTCTTGAGATGACCTGCTGAACCTCTCATCATAATGAGCCTTGCAGTTGTTGAAGCACCCAATCTCCAGACAGTACATTGTGGGTGTGCATGTACAAGTGCTGCATTCCTTGTGTGTTCCTCAACCTCTGTGAAGCTGGAAGAAGTGTTTTTATCTCTTTTTTTTTCCCCTTTCTTTCAGCTGCTGTATTTTCTCCTGAGTGCCCTGGCTCTGGTCGCCTGTGTTTTGGCAGCGGCTTTTGCTGCCCACCACTACTTGCAGCTGACCAAGTTCACCTGTGACACCGTCCGGGAGTCCTGCCAGTGCAAGCTGGACCCTGCGGACCCCCTGGGCCGCACCTTCGTGTACCGGGACGCGGGCGACTGCGGCGGCCTGAGCGGCGCGCTCGGCCTGCACCTCCCGCTGCAGATGGCTCTCAACCTGGTGGCGGCCCTGGTGTGCCTGCTGACGTGCTTCGTGGTGTGGAAGCACCGCTACCAGGTCTTCTACGTGGGCGTTCGCTTCCAGCCCCTCACGGCCGCCGAGGGCCACGGGCAGCAAGTGTAGGGCCTGGGCTGGCAGGGGGTGGTGGCCAGAGATGGGGATGGGGCTGGCACCACGGAGGGATGGGCGCTTGGGAGGTGTGTGATGAGGAAAAATGCTCACACGGCTTTAATGAGTACCTTTTTCAATCATTTTAGGAGCATTTTGTACGGCTGCTCTTGAGAAAAGGCCTCTTGTGAGATTAGCTGGAGGTCATGGAGTCCTAAAGATGCAGCGGTACAAATGCTCCCCAAAGAGGATCTTTAATAGCCATAGATAAAATCATTGAGAACTCATCTGCAGGGCTACAGCCATTACAAAATAGCGTCCATTTCCCTCTTGCCTTCAGAGAAGCTACGCCAATTTCTGCCAGATATGGATCTGATCCAAACTGCTCAATTATATCAGTGGGAACATGCTTCAGAAATATATCATATCTTGGTGCTCTGGGTGTAATCCACGCTAACCTGATGGGAGTTCAACCTTCAGGAAAGTAATGAGGGAGGTCAAGACCTCTTCCAGTGCAGGCTGAGACCAACACCAAAGTGAATATATTGATGGCTGCCATATAAAATATACATGTAACTTTTCAGAGTGATTAATGATATAGGCTACCTAACCCAATTACTAATAAACAACAAATATGAGTGAGTTCACTGAAGGTTCTTTGGTGGGCCCTGCTCAAGACCCCAGGCAGATTTCTGATGTTTGGGAGAAAAGATTAGTTTAAGGAACCTTGAGTTGCACTCGTAAAGTAGAGGGACCCTAAATCACTAATCATGTTGAAAACTACATCCATAGTAGTACTACATCCATAGTTTGCTCTAATTGCAGGCTGACAAACCCGGATTTTAGCCAGTTCCACCAATTATACTCCAAGCACAAAAGGCCAAATGCATTTTTGGTGTAACTCCTCTGAAGACAATCAGCCTTACACACCAGCAGTGGAGTTGGGCCAACAGCCCTGAAAGATATATCCCTGCAACAATGAATGTTTTTAAAATGGGGTGGAGGGAGGGAAGCAAGAAAAGACTGCCAGTCTCCCAAAGACATCTTTGATAATGATGAGGGCAACACAATAATGATTTCTTAATGAGGATGGAAAAACAAAGTGTATTCAAGCAATGCTTTTCACCCTGAAAGTGCAGCTCTAGAAGTGCTTTACATCTTATTAGCCTTGTACCAAGACAACTACGTTGGTTTGTCCTTTGAACTGCCATTTCCACTTGCACGGCGTGGACATCTAAATTTAGGAGCAATTCCTAATTGGCAGCATTTGGCACTGCCTCCTGATCCATATCTGTGCAAGAGCAAGCCAGCTGGTGTTCACACCCTGCCATGACGAGGGATTTCCCGATCCCAGCCAGAACAAGGATGTCTCTGAGGTGGGGTGGAGCAATCACATGCCAGAAAAATTGTGCCATAATCATTAGCTAGGAGGAAGAAAATGAAATTTACATAAGGCTTCAAAGAAAAAAAACCAGCCAACTTTCTGCAGCAAAAATAGTCATCAGAAAGTCAAAAACCCAGTTGTCTAAGGAGCTCTAATCCTACCAAAAAAACTGTCTTCTATATGGTGATCACACATCATCCAGGGACTAGAGCATCAAGCCTCCAGGGTCAGAAGATCACAGCATAATGAAGTCTCCTGTGGCCCACCTAGAACACTGCTGGGTGTAGGGGCTGTAGTTTTAGTCATGGAAAGTACCTCTGGAGTAGACATAGCATCACCAAGGTGCTCTCTGCCAAGCCACAAAGCGAGGAGCTGCAGAACATGAGGGGGTTTGAGATCTGCTTCCAAATGACCTTTTTTATTGCACATAGAAGTAACAACCACTCGTAAGCCTGGCTGCAGGGCACATTTGCAAGGGTGCCCGTGTCACCACCCATCCAAAGACCTCAGTCTGCCTCCCAGGCACTGCTGGGGCAAGCTGAGACTGGAGAGGAGCCGGATTGGAGGGCTGGTGATGTCAGACTGATCCTTGGGGCCATCCATGCAGATCTGGCAGGAGCCAGCCCATGTCCCACGGCTCTGGTGGAATGTGCTGCCAGCAGTGCTCACAGACCTGTGCCAGGGCCATCCTGCCTGGAGATGGGTGCACAGGGTGCCTCTCACCCTGTGGCGTGCTCAGGTTTGTCCCCCATCCCACACACGCCCCCAGCCATGCTCTCTGTGGAAGCTCAGGGCAAAGGATGTACCTTCCTCCTGCCTGCACGGCCCTCGGTGCACCTGCCCCTCCCTCCAGCCAAAAACGTGGCATCCTCTCTCCACACAGAAGATAACAAGAAGCAGGAAAGGGATCAAAGCGAGTCTGACAGCTGAGTTTGGGGCTCCCTCCATCCTCACCACTGCATGCATGGCTGGCACAACAAGGGGAAGGCTCTGCTGGCAGAGCAGGACATGCTTCCCCCTGCCCATCCCTGTTGTTCAGAGGATAGCTGGGTGTGCAGCACTGCAGCCCTGGCTGGCGG
Source organism: Prinia subflava (assembly GCF_021018805.1). Lineage (NCBI taxonomy): Eukaryota > Metazoa > Chordata > Aves > Passeriformes > Cisticolidae > Prinia > Prinia subflava. The sequence goes on along the minus strand of NC_086250.1, from coordinate 12,307,809 downwards.
CATTTCCACCAGAGCTGCCCTTTGTCTCTATAATCCCCTGACCCCTGCCTCACCCGCATGTTTTCACTGCCTGTCTCAGTGCCCTCCCAGGTGCTGGGTCCCAGAGGCGCTGCGATGGGGCTGGGCAGGCGGTGCCTGGCCTCTGCCTGCTCGCCCCCGGGCTGAGATTTGCTGGGGCTGCTCTGGAGCACGGCAGACGCAGCGGGGATGATCACAGAGCTGCTGTAGATGCCTTCGGCGTGTCGGCAGGGAGGAGAAGGGAGCTCTGGATAACAGAGCCTGCTGCACTTAACAAGCTGTGCACCTCCGTATCAGCTCACCCCCCACTTCCAGCCACAGACTCGGTTTGCTAATCAGCACTATGCAGCTTAACCCCTTGCTCTGGAAGAAAGAAATATTCATCATGTATTCTGTTGGTGGTTTATATACTTAATGAATAAATACGGGGCATTTTGATCTATTTCCTTTTCATGTATCTCAAGAGCATAAAACCAGAACAGGAGAGATGGAGAAACAGACACAGAAGGTTTAGGAACTAGTTTCCCCCTGGGTATGGTTTTACAATATGTATTTTGCTTGAATTAAGTATTTTGGAGAGTACTAATTAAAGGGTTTTCACCTACCACAGCATATCCAGACACCTCCCAGGTTTTTCCCAGTGTCAGAGTCCACGTGGACTGCACCAGGAAAAAGACTGGGATGAAAAGGCTTGGAAAGGACAGAGGTGTTGAAGAAGAAAACGATTTTTTATAAGCCTGGGAAATTTATCTTTTAGGTGAGTTCCACAGAAAGGGGTAGGATTAAACCTCTATGGACACACAGAATTTGCTAAGAGCTCGATATAATTTACTCTCACAAGCCCAGGTGTGATTCTCATTTGCAACCTGGCCACTTTACACTGTTTTCCCAGTGTGAAGGGGTTGTAAAGACGGCATCAATCATCTTTACACCTACTTTATGGTCATTTTACACAGCTAAAAGGGCCCTTTGTGTAAATGAGGACTCAAGCCCTAGAGAATTTAATAGAGAGGAGATCCTTTCTATAGACTGTGCTAGACCCTCTAATAGGGTCTATTACTGGGATATAACTCTCCGCTGGATTTTATAGCTTGGCTTAGAGATCATCAGTCTCGATTAAATTCAGTTCTGCAGAACTTTTCCAAAGGCCATAACCCTCTGGTGTCACGCCTGCTCCTCCACCCTGAACACACACAGAGTGATGGCGTTGCATGGATAACTGCTTGAGTTTTTAAAAGGAGAAGCAGCAGCCACCACTTTCCTCTGGCTCTGAGGCATTTTTGTGTCGTGCTATGCAAATACCAAAGCAGCAATAACGGCAGCGAAAAGGGAACCGAGACGCGGCGCCTCGCGGGGAGCCAAAATGTCACATTCCCAGCCCCGGCAGGGTCTGTGCCCCCGTCCCTGCCCTGCTGCCCCGCAGGGCCGGGGGCCGGTGGGCGAAGGGGAAGCAGGGCCAGGCCCTGCCCCACGCTGGGGCCGCCACCAGCCCTCATGTGACGGCCATCTGCGCTGCCGGCCCGGCCGCTCTGCGTGGGCACCGCTTGGAGCTCTGCCTGAAAAACAGCTCTGTGCAAGAGCGCCGGGAGCTGCCATCAACTCGCAGGGATCATTTTTTCTAATTTTTTTTTCTCCTTTTTTCACGCTCCAAGCCAGTGTAATATTTGCTCCGGGGGCCTTTCGAAAGAGAAAGCACGCTGCTAGCGTGTGAGAGAAGCCGCAGCTCAGGTCCTCTATATTTAGAAAGCCAGGATGTCATACCTCGCCTTGAAATTTTCATAGTCCCCTGCACCCCACCCACCCACACACGTACACATGCTTGCGTCTGGAAAATGTTTTTCGGTCTTAGCACAGGGTGTTGGCTTAGGGGGATTCGAGGGAGGCACAGAGGAACAACAGCAGCTCAGTCCCGGGCGCGAGGCTCGAGGCCTCCTTAAGGCAGCGGGCACGGCAGGCACCGCGGGCCCACCGCTCCTGCGGCTGCAGCAGGATCTCTGCTCCTTCTTGGCCTGTAACACAAACCCCGAGGCAGGGCCGAGCTGTCCGGGGGCGTAGGGAAGCCCTGTCCTGTGTCACGTCGGGCAGTGCTGCACCCTCAGCCAGCAGCACCCTCGCCAGTTCACTTTGGAGTGGCCGTGCGCAGACTGCAGCGCCTTAGCAAGGGCTCCGAGAAGGTGAATTTGAGGGGTAGCTCATCTCAGGCCTCTGCAGCTCCTCCTCCCCAGGGACTTTTGCTTTCTGCTAAATGGCTGCCTCTAGTAATTGCTACTCAGTAGCATTTATCCTCTGCTAAATTGCCTCTGTAGCCACACATCATAAACAGCGATTGCATCTACAAAGACTGGGGTACGTTTTTCTTTTGGTTTTGGTACCTGGTCTCCATGCCTTTGTCCATGCAAATGGTTGAAATCCTCATCTAGACTTCAGACTTGTGGGGGAGCTGGTGATTTCTTTTTCCTTTCTTTTTAAAGAAGCTATGGGCAGTAGCTATTTAATTTGTTACCTCAATACTCCACAAAGCCATCTTTACATTGGAGCAGCCCCTAAGGCTTACAGTGACTGGCTGCAGAGAGGGCATGGAGCTGAAGCCACCCAACTAACCCTGCTTCACCTGGGTGCACCCAGGTATCCCTGCCTGGCACAGACCTCTGAGAGTCAGCCACCCCATGTGAGCAGCAGCCCGGCCTGAGAGGAGACAATAACCTGCAGAGGGTGATTTGAGTACCTGCCTCTCCTTCAGTCAGATGGATTATGACTGATGAGTGCTGGGCTGACCTCTGGATCAGGAGATATAGAGAGTGACACCGATTAAGGCAGCCCTCAGCTTTACGAGCCCTGATTGTCCTGGAAATGAGGCATTTGAGCGAGATAGGGTTTTAACCCCGTTTCACTCTCACAGCTGTGTAAGGAGAACTATTTTTAATTAGCCCAAAGCTAACTGAAGAGGGATTTCTCCTCACTTCAGTGTAGGATTTCTTTTTCACCAAAACTATGAAGAGAGGAATCGTTTCCCTGATCTGTCCTCCGTGAGGCTGGCTGGGGGCATCACTGCAGCCAGAGCTGCATGCATGCAGAGGTGTGTGGAAACCACCTTTATATTTTTTTGGGACATTTTCTTCTAGTTCCACAGCTGCCAGAGCAGACATGGGGAGGGCAGGGGAAGCTGATGTCCCAGATCCATAATGTGTCCGAGTCAACCAAGCCCTGCAGCGATCCCCATTTATAGTGACACTACTGGTCACCAGGGATTTGGTGGGATAGTTTAGGGAACAATCACGCTGAAAAGGGAAGAAAATAGACATTTACACTTTCCCTTCCACCTTGTGAATCCAGGCAGGAGAGCAGCACGCACATGAAGGGACCCAAGAGGAAATACAAAATCCTCCCACCCCATTTTGCTGCCCAAATCTGCCAACGCACTTAGAAACAGTGAAAACGTGCAGAAAATAAACCCCCAGAATTTGAGCACTTCATGTTTTCAAGATCCAAAGTGTTGTTAGGTTAGGAATGTGAAAATTAATGTATTTTTATGGCTTGTCCGATTCTTCCAGACTGCCTCAGGTGGGGACCCAGGCAGCCAGCCTTCTTTGCTGTCACCAAAGGAAGGAAATTTTGTAACCTGACTGGGAGAGGCAAGGGATGGGAAAGGGCAGTTTATGGTATATACTCATATATTTATATATATATATTCTGGTAAGGCTACTTCTTGCATAGATTCAGCATGTTTTTTTCTTGCGTACAAAAGGAAATTGTAGGATCTCAGCTACCAAAATTCTGTGCTTCTGAATTAACAGGAGTTGCATCTCCACTTTATTTCTAATAGAATTTTTCTCAGTCAGCCACCAAGGTTTCCATGCTTCTCTTGCTTCTCCATTTTCCAGTGAGGCAGGACTTTCTTGGCACATCCTCCCCTGACCCCACAGAAGGCACGGGGTCTGTGGGCTCCATGTGAGCTGCCTCTGCCTAGCTAAGGCAGGGGTGGCATGATCTGCAAACTGGCTCCTGAGACCTCTCCTGAGTTCTTCAGCCACTGATTCTGCTGTTGCTTACAGCAAACTATCAAAAAATGACAGAGATCCAGAGCTTGAAAATCCCATGGGATAATTGCCTGCTAATAGACAACAAGAGTATTTTCATTAGTCCAGGAGGCAAGTGGGGCTACTGTGTGGTGGAAACAGCAGGTCCTGGTCTTAACATCAAATTAGGGCTGAAAGAGAAAATTCAGGAGCTGCAGACAACAACCAGGGACCCCTCTGTGCTCAGGTGTTGCACTGAGCAAGAGGGGCTTGCAGGGCATGCAGGATCACAGGGTGTGAAGGCTCATCCTCATCCCTGAGGGAAGCTGACCCCATTTGAAAGGTTCACTCCAGCTGGGGCTCAGTGCCAGGCTTGCTCCACTCCTCATCCCCAGACAGCCTTGGGGCCACAAATCCTCATCCTTGGAGGGAAAAAGAGGGTAGAGTAGACGAAGAATAAAGATTTGTTTGATTTGTCTTTGTCTGAGCATGGCACACCTTACTGTAAGGCTTTCCCCACTGACAGGAACATGTTGATTGGGGCTGGTGTGGAGTTTGATGGGGTTTTTCTTTCAGTGGCTGTATGGGGATCTGATTCTAGGCACTGAAATGGAAGGAAAACTAACTCATATTTCCTGCACCACTGAAATGGATGAGAAACTAATTCATATTTCCCACACCTAATACAAAGCATCATTAGCCCTGCTGCAGCACACTAGGGGCAACACCAGCTATTTAAAAAGTGGGTTGATTTAAGGGACAACCTTGAAGACTAAAAATAGTCAGGGGAAATAAGAATCAATGCCATGTGAAAGCAAACATGCAGTCAGTTGTTATCACAGAGCTTTTCACGTGATGGTCTGTGCACTGATCTCACCCCGGGAGTGTTTGTTTTGGACAATCTTAAAGGGTCCAGCCCCATGGATTGGCAGCAACATGTATGGAGTGCTCTGAGAGTACAGGCCTGATCCAAAGTCCATGGAAATCAAGGCAGCGACTCCTCCAAGCACTCCCTGTAGGAATCACTCCACGTTTGGAAAGATATGTTGCAGTTATGGTCTGGACTTAGGGAAAATGTACTGACACTGTCACTGTCAAATCCAGCCAGAGACAAATGAAAAAAAGAGGGATTGTAGCTACTAAGTACAACACAAAATAAAAATAAAGCAGCTGAAGGAAAACTTGAGCAGTCAAGGGGAAATGCAGCAAGTTCAAACAAACTGCCTTGGCCCAGACACATCGCACAGGACATGCAGTGATTTGAAGGGGAGGAGAAGAAGGATGGCAGGAACTCAGCATCCTGCTTTTTCACAAGCCTCAAAAACAGCGCAGGCAATGCGAGAAGGAAAAAAATACATGGCTTTAGTCCTGCTGGAAACATGTGGCACAAACTGAGGCAGAGGAGATTCAACTTGGCTTTTTCCTATTTCCCCCCTCTTCTTTCACGCCCTGCTCTTTGCTAACATTATCTGGGCTGGTTGGTCCTCAGCAAACAACTGAGTAGCCAAAATATGGGCAGGATTCACGCCATAACCAAACCAGCCGAGGAATGAAACAAGGCACTTGTTTCCTGGGGCAGAGGGAGGGGAAGGGGGGGATTTAAGCATTTCTGTGTGGCGTTGGAAACCCACCTTGAGCAGAAGCAGTCCCTGAGCTCACACAAACCACCGGCACTCCTCTGACGTCAATTGGCAGCGGCTGGTCTGCCCCATCCCGGGCTGGCTGCAGCAGCTCGCCTGGCCGGTGGACACACGGCCAGAGGAGCTGGAGCCCTGCACCCCTCCCTCCGCCTCGCTGCCTCCCTGCAGCACCCACAGCTTTGTTTTCAGAGGCTGAAGGGCTCAGACCAGCCATGGCAGGCGTGTCTCGGGCAAGTGGCACGTCGGCTGGCAGTGGGTGCGTGGAAGGGGCTGCAGGGGGGTGGCAGATGCCAAAAACCTGAGGGTGCTGTGGGTCTGTGCTGCTGAGGCCCTCGGGGCTCAGGGCCGCCCCTGAGCTGTGGCAGTGCCTGGGCAGGCTGCCAGGGAGAGAGCAGTGTTCATGCAGCTATGTGAGAGGCAGGACCTGCGTCCACAGGGAGGCTGCTGACTCCATGAAAGGGATGGCCTGATGTCCTCCAGCCTCCGACTGGAGAGCCTGTGAGAGAGGGTCTGGGAGAGCCTGTGAGAGAAGGATGAGAAAATTACTGACCGTGGGAAGTACCAAAGGCACTCATCTGCTCTCCTCCTCCACTCTATCCTCCAGACTCCAGGCCTGAAGAGAGTGGGAGCAGAAGGAACTTGACTCCTCTCAGGGTGCTTCCTCCAGCACAGGCAGGAGGAAAAGGAGGCAGCAGCTGTTCAGCTCCTTCCCTGCCCTCCCTACACCCATTCCAGCCCATCCCAACCCTGTGTGCATCCCACAGGGGACACAGGGAGAGCTGCAGCACAAGAACTGTGCCCCATCCCTGCTCGTGGACCTTGGCAGCCTGGGTTTCAGGGGTGCTGCTGAGCAGCAGTGGCAGGATGAGGCTGGCTGCAGCCCGGGGAGCCTCTGGGGACCATGCATGGCTGCATTCCTGGGCTGCATTTCCAGCAATGGCAGAGCAACCCACTCTCTTCTTTCCCACCTGAAAGGTCTCCAAAGGCCTTGATTTCCAGAACAGGAGGTAGCTACAGGCCCTGCAAGCCAGCTCAGCTGAAGCTGCCCTGAGATGAACCCACAATGAAGGCAGCCAGAGTTGCTGCTGGCCTCTGAAAATGAAAGCATCAGAGACCTTTAACTCCCATATCACCTTCCCACCTCTGCTGAGGGCTGATCAGGGGCTTGCCCTGTGTGGTGCAACACAGAACCCCCACTGAGGTGTCTGCTCCATCATTCCCATGGTCAGCACTTGTTCCTGGAAAAAGCAACGCTGTGTGGAGCCACAGGCTGGAGCTCAAAGGCACAGTGGAGAAAGGAGGCTGGACATGAGACATTCCCAAGCCAGAACCAGTTTGCCCCCAGCACCTTTGCTGCTTCCAGAGACAAGGAGTGGGCTGAGAGGATGTGTTGCTATGTCTCTTCACAGCACACCTCCTGCTTGGAAACCCCTTTGTGGAGTTCCTGGACCTACACTTTAAATGCTCCAGCACAGCTGAAGCGAGGCATACCCTGCCCTGGGAATTTAGTTTGAACCCGTTCATTTCACGGGACAGTGGGAGAATGTGGGTCCCTTTCCCCAAACCTACTTTTATAAGTTTTGGTTGCAGTGCTCACCCAGAAGGCAGAGGGCCCAGCTGATTTCCTGCAGGGATGAAGGGAGACCCAGTTTTGAGGCATGATAAATTTAGTGACCAGTTGAGGGCTGTGGGCTTCATGGGGAAGCAGCAGCCCTGCAGGACAGGGACACAGAGGGAGCACCAGCTGCCTGCAGAGCCCCGGGGCTGGCTGGGGCAGGCACAGCAGTGGGCAGGTGTTTCCAGCAGCAAAACCTCTCGAGAGCAGCTACTTGCTAAAATAGATGCCATGCAATCAGCTGAAAAAGAAAGTCCCAGTGCCCAGCTGCCTGCTGCATGCACGGTACAGAGGCAAGTGGCTATTTTTATCAGGAACAGGCAAAGGCCATGGAAGGTGGTGGGGGCAGCTGGAAGAGGTTTTTTCTCTGCACCATGCCAGGGCTGCATCCCAGCATGGATGTTCCCCGTGCACCTGGGCATCCTGGCTGGCTGGAGGGGCTCTGCTCACCTTCCCAGGAGCTGTCATCCTCCTGCCAGCCCTGTCACCATCAGCTGCACCCTGTGCTTCCAGGGATGCCCTCACTGGCAGTGTCCCAAAGGGGAGTCAAGAAACAAACCAAGCCACCCACACTGCTCTGGGTGCTGAGAGCAATGAATCAGCCCCTCCTGCCTTAAATCACAGCAGCAGCCTCCGGGTGACCGGAGTGAACTTCTCTGTGTGTGGTACTTGGGAGTGGCCATTCCTCATCCCTGGGGCACCACAGGGCTGGGGGCACCTCCCTCAAGCACAAGGGTTCGAGTGCTTGTGCAAAGCAGCACCCTGGGGGCCAAGGAGCCCAAGCAAACCCCCCAAGGCGTTGTGCAAGCAGTGGGAATGTGTGACTGCTGGGCACACTGGCTCTGGCAGCAGCGCAGTGCATCCCACAGGCTCCTCCGAGCAGCACAACCCCAACACTTACAGCCCAGCATATGGAACCCAGCCCTCCTCCAAATGTCACTGCCTGCCTCTACAGGCACCACCCAAACCCAGCTTCTGCTCCTGAAAGCCTGAGCATGGCTGTGTCAACTGCAAGGAGCAGGATGGCCCCCATCTTGCAGCCTTGCTGCTTGAAATTGGTGGGGTTGTTCCCTATTGAGTGGGCCATGTGTGTTATAATGGTAGCAACTAGGGCAAGCAAAAAAGAAAAAATCTACAAGAAAAGGGGGGAAAAAAGTAGAAATGTTGTTCTTCCTCCTCTTCTCCTCTAAGATACTGTACAGCCTCCATCCAAAATGTCCTTGCTGTACCCTCACAAGCAGCACCATGGTTGGGAGAGGCTGGCACTCAGCAGTGTCATCAGATGCTGGTAGGAGGACCCCCTTCTCTGGGACTGAGCCTGAAGTTCATCCTGTGGGATTAGAAGATTCACTGCTGATAGCTACTCATTTCCATGGTGATTATTCCCTTCCACACACAGAGTAAATGGCCTGTGTGGCTCTGAGCACCACAGGAGGCAAAGCTCTTGTGGGAAAACCAGCCCCAAAACACTGGGAGAGAGGCGAGGAAAGAGGGGTAATGATTTACCCATCATAGACCAAGCTCCCAGACTTGACAAATGCCCCTGCTGGGGGCTGTCACCCCCTGAGCAGGCTGTCACAGCTTGGCACCACCAGCTGTCCTTTGGGTCATTTGGAAGCTGGCAGCACAATTCCACGTGTGCTAACAGCAGAGCACAAATCCAGGACCCACAGAGCTCTGCTGCTGACCTCCAGGATGGCCCCAGAGAGCCATGGCATCCCAGTGCTCCTGCTCCCAGCCTTTTCCCTCCCCAGGCTGCAAAGCTTTTGGCGGGGAACCATGGTTTTCGTGTTTGCAAACAAGGGTGTGAATCATGTGGGGCAAACCCGCTGGGCTTGGGGCAGCATTTCTGATTTACACCACTGTAAATCACTGCCTCTGCTTTCAAAGATGTTGTTATTTTGTTGGACAGGGTCCCAGTAACTCCGCAAAGAAGGGAGCAAGAGAAATTCCTCCTGGATGAATTTCTTATGATTTATTTGCCGCCGATCATCGCGCAACCACATGACTTGCGCAAGGCCGTGCTCCCCACGAAGAGTGACAGAGGACAGGGGTGACCTGCAGCTCGTCTGTCGTGAGCAGCTGTCACCAGGGCCACCCAGAGAACAGGCACGGAGCAAATGGAGGTCAGCCCCTGCCCCAGGGTCCCGGCAGGCTGGCCCCAGCAGGACAGGGCTGGGCAAAAGGCTTGTCCTGAGCACCCTGAGGAGAGGCCACAGGGCACCAGCACTGAGCAGGCTGTGTGCTGCTGAACATTAGCTGCTGCTCTTCAGCCTCCAAAGCAAGCTAGGCACCTTGGCTCATTCTCCCCCTTGGGCAACCCCATGGAGCTGCTTGGAGAAGTTTCAGCAAAAGGATTTATCCAGAGGTTTGTGTGTGCTAATACTTGGGATGTCTGTGGCTCACGTGCTGTAAAAAACAATGTGCCACAGTGGATAGTGGCTCCAGAGCACTTGGTGCTGTACAAATGAGGAACAAATTGGCTGCTTCTAGCTAAGAAGGAGCTCACAAGGTTGTTTTGCACCAGTGCAACAGGAAGGTGGAAGAAATAAAAGGAAATACAGGACAGCTCACCAGTAAAATGCACATTTTGTCCCGAGGTATTCATTCATCCTTTTAACAGTAGGTCCAGCCAAAGTCACTTTGACTGATTAGGAAAACTTTCCAAACATAGATTAGCGTCAAATAAGAAGCTCAGCCATGAAAATACTCATGCTGGGTGGAGGATGAGGAGGGAAGAACATCATTGGGGAGGCCAGTTGCTGCAAGCAGAGCTGGTCAGGGAGGCACAAGCAGGAGTCTGAGGGCAGCCAGGGATGCAATGCAGACGTCCATCAGGCAGGAGGGTTCAGGAAGAGAGGTCACATCTCCTCTGGATGACCCTCCTGCTGGAGCTGTCAGAGCTACCAGGAAGGCTCTGATTGCTTCTCCTTTTGAGAATTCATTTATTTGTGAGTAAAAATTAGGACCTAGTCTACATCAATCTGCCATCTCTTGTTGGTTAATTCACTGAAAGTGGTCTGAAAAAATATAGATAAAAAGACTTTCCCTTGTTAGTCACCTTCCAGTGATGTATGAATGCTCTGACAGACAATTATCAGTGATATTGATTCTAACTAGGACAGAAAATGAACAGGTGAGTGTGAAATAGAAAGTTATTTATAAAGATGCAATTGAAACAAAATCCATCCTGCAGTCCTGAGAGTTTAAGAAGGAAAAAAATGCCTTTACTGTATGTCTTTGCTCTCTCTGCTGAGGTTTGGATGCTTCCTCAGGAGCAGGAAGGCCACATCCCTGGAAACAACAGGCTGAAATAAATTGTCAGCATGGCAACAGCTGAAAACAGGCAGGAAAAGCAGCCAGAGAGAGACCCTCAGCCCAAGGCAGAGAGGTGCAGCATCCGCCACGCCGAGCCGGTGCCACCCAGGTCTCCACAGCAGCACATCAGTGGTAAATGTATTTTAAAATGGAAACTAAATCTTAACTCTGGCAAATGTGACTGTAGGTGCTTCTTGCAGTGACGAGTCTTTGAAAAATGCCACCACCACCGGTGAGTCTCCTCAGGGCACTGGTGGTGACTCCATTTGCCTCTCCCAAGCTGGGGACCTGCCCCCGCTTAGCGCTGTGCTTTTGGGTCCTCCAGCTTGGGAGCTGCAAACTCTCCCTGGCACAGCACTGAAGCCCTTTTCCAGGCTTGTCCTGTGCCAGAACCCCGTGGGAGGCTGTGCTGTGGCTGCTGGCCCCCAGCACCAGGCTCGCTTTCCCCAGCCACACATCCTCAAGCCAGGCCAAGACCTAATTTGCTGGCCAGAGCCTGGAGGTGGCTCTCGCTGGGGAGGGAAGGCTTTTGCCAATTTGTTATTAAATCACAGCACTGTTCATGCCAGCATTAGGCTGTCTGGGACTAAAGGCACAGAAACTATGTTCCTGGGTTCTGCCAGACAGCTCGGGGCAGTGATGCAGGGAGAGGTGGGTCTTTGAGCAGGGCTCTCTTCCTGTGGCTGACTTGAATCCTTGCCCTGCTCAGCCTCTGTTGCTGTCAGATTCGTGACTCTCACCCTGGAGGTACAGGAGGGAGAGAAGACCTCTGGAGATGTGCTTTTGGGTGTAGGAACACTGCAGTGCTGAAGTCCTTTTGCTGCTTTATCCCTTGGTGTCCAAGTGGCTCGTCCTCACCCCACCCAGAGCCAGCACTCCTGGCAAAGCTGTGACAGCACAGAGCTACATACCCCAAACGGACAACTGGTCCCAGGCTGGTCCCCAGGATACCCCCAGGCCTCTGGGCTTGGAGGAGCTGAGTATCACAGGAGGTCACCTGGCACAGGGTATCTGTGTGCAGCCACATCCCCCGGCAGCCCTGGTGTACCTGTCCTTGTGGGGAGAGAGACCCTGGGGGCCGCCAGCCTTCCAGGAGCGGCTGAAACAAAACAGGAAGGCTTATGAGCAGATGTGGTTGCTGCACCACTTCTGCCAAGGCTCTGCTCCGCAGGCATCAGCTGTGGGGAGAGGTTTAGGCCGAGCTGCAGTGCCGCATGCCCGGCATCTGTACACAAACAGACCCCAAAATCATGGCGCGGAGTGTGTAGCTCTTTCAGAGCCGACCGGATGGTTCCCTCACTTGACATGTCCTCGTCCTGAAACAACATCACTTTGTTGAATTTCGTGGCTTTCTATGTGGAACAACATTAGCTCATCCAAGTCTGTGGTTTATTTGAAAATGAAATTCCGGTAAGCTTTTGTACCATCTGGCAGCGTCCAGCCGAGCGGGGTTTAGCAAGAAACCACTGCACACGTGTGCACAAACACATACACACACCAGAAACACTGTCATCATCATAATCAGCAGTTGCAGGAAGCCTGGCATCGTCAGGGCAAGGGGAAGAGGGAGAAAATCAGTGCCTGACTGCTCTCCCAGCCGTTTGCCTTCTGGGGCTTGGCTCCTTCCAGCAGAGGGCATTTTTCAAGCCGTCCCTCCTGCGCCACTTCTGCCCCTTCCTTCCTCTGACGTGAACTTCCAAGTGGCTCCAGACGTAAATCAAACACAGCTGGGTGAGCTGCAAGCCGGCAGATTCACAGCTGCTGCAGGTCCCTGCACTGGTTTTGGGGGAGAGGTTCTGAGGCACACTGAGGAGGGCCTGAAGCACACAGGAGAGGCGTGGGGCTGAGGCGATGGCTTCTTGGTTGCTCCATGCAATACCTGAAGTGTGGCATCAGGTGGATTCCCTCCTGGCTCCTCTGGTCCAGGCAGGAAGCAGGACACGTGGCAGATCCTTGATGTTTTGCACCATCCATCGCACCCTTCTCCTCCTCCTCCCACATCTGTGTACCCAGACTGCAGCTGGCAAAGCTGAGGGAAGATGTGGCCATCACCCAGGTACACAGAGACCACCAAACATCCATCTGACATCTTCTCCCCTGCAAGAGGGCTTCATTATTTCTTCTCCCTCGTATCCAGGGATAGGATGCATGGGAATGGTTCAAAGCTGTGCAGGAGAGGTTTAGACTGGATATTAGGAAGCATTTCTTTACCAAGAGAGTGGGGGAACACTGGAGCAGATTTCCTAAAGGGGTGGTCAATGCCCCTGGTGTGTTTGAGAGGCATTTGGATAATGCCCTTTACAACGTGCCTTAACCTTTGGTCAGCCCTGAAGTGCTCAGGCTCTTGGACTGGATGATCATTGTAGGTCCCTTCCAAATGAAATATTATTTTCTGTTCTATTCTACTCTATTCAACTATTTCCTTAATTTCTTTCAGGTTTCACCCTTCTTTCACACTCAGCTGCTCATGGGTGTGTATTAAATGTGTGTGTGGTGGAAAAGAAAGGGTGGGGAACATGAGGTGCTGGTTAGGACGTGGAGGACAGTTTACTGGGACAGCCAAATCCAAAATCCCCTGGAGCCAGCAGGGAGGTTTCCAGGCATCGAGGAACCACAGGGTGCCTACACACATTCACCTCTACAAACTGGGGGACAGAGGAAAATTGATGTAGCTGATTTAAAACAACCTAAATTATAGCAGAGATCTGCTTTTGGGAACAAGCAATGGGAATCTGAAGGATAAGCTCTGATGGTAAGCCATCATCACTGAAAGGCTTCAGATCCATGGAGGTCACACACTGTCCTGGTCTGATGGGACATTTTCCAGCAGCAGCTCTGTTTTTGCATCACAAACTGCATTTACAATTTTGCTGGAAATCGTTGTGGATATCTCCATTCAGAACCAGCAATGCTGGGTTTCAGTCAGAATGCACCACAAGCATTTAAAACCCGTGCATGTACACCTGAGAGTATTTTTTCCCTGCACTGGACATGGGGAGAAACCTGTGACCCTGAGGCAGGTGGAGGGCAGCAGGGGAGGGCAGGGTGCCCTCAGCCCCAGCCTGACAGGGGCTGCTTTTGCCTGACTGCTGAGTCCCAGCTCCTTCCTCCACACGAGATCACCAGCACCAGCCTAGAGCTGCCAACAAAAGCAGGAGTTTGGATCACCTAAGAGCATCTCCTGTGATCCTGACCAGAGAAATAAAATATAATCAATTCCATCCACAAAGGCTTTGAACCCAGGCAGCACAGCACTTCCAAAACGTGGCCCTGGTGCGGCGCTGCACCGGCTGGGCTGCGGATGGGAGGCTGACACACTGCGATAATCCTGCTCTAATTCCTTTTTTACAAGGATTTTTTATTTTTTTAATATATATATAGTTTTGCCTCCGGCATATGCTGTACTAGTGTAGCAGCTCTTCAAGTACCATGTTTTCCAGCGAACGTGTGAGTGACAGCACCTAAAAACAGCAGCTGTTACATAAATAAGGCTGGCGCTTCCCGCCAGCGCCGCGGTGGCAGCGGGGACGGGGCCAGTGCAGCCCGGGGTGACATCACTGTCCTGGACAGAGGGGGACAAAGTGGGGGACACCCCCCAGGGCAGCCCTGGTCACCACTAACCTCCCCAGCCCTCAGGGACTGTCACCTCCCCGGGGCAGAGGCTGCTGTTTGTCACCGGTTACGTTCCTGCCACTGCCATCCTGTAAAAGAGCACATGGATAAAAAGAATAACCCAAACCATGGATTTGTGGCATCTCACAGGTTTTTTGCTCATGCTGTGTATAAGGATTAAAGTGGCCATTGTTCCAGCATGATATATGTTGTGTCTTAATGAGCAGCTTAATTATCTCACTTAGCAGGAGATGGCCAATCAAGTATTAAGAAGCCAAATTTGGGACTTGCTTTCCTTTCATATTAAGATGCAAAAGTCTGATTTGTACTGCCTGTAAATTTGCCGTATCTCAGCATGCAAATACTCCTGAATAATTTAGGCTTTCTTTAAGAAAGCATGCGATATACCCAGAAAAGATTAATATTCAACAGACGTCCATCATCTCAGCAAACACTGGGGTTTTTTTTTTCTAAAACCGTACCAAGTTTCTCATAAATTCCCTTAATGGGACAGAAACCATCCAGGTCCTTCTTCATAAGGCTTGTCTGTTTGCTTCAGTTCATGAATGTGACAGGAAAACTTTGCCTGCATAAAGCTTGAAAACATTTGGCCCCTTGGAAGAACAAGAGAGGATGTTCTCTGAGCACTCACCCAGACTCAGAAGGGACTAACAAAGAGGACAACACGAGGAAAGCTGAGATGTGAGGTCATGTTTGAGTTTGTAGGAAGGGGAGATGGCAGAGCCCTGGATGCAGCTTTGCTCACACACCCCTTGCCTTGGTGGACAGGAGCAGGGTGAGGGTCACGGAGGCACCCCCAGGGTGTGCATCCCACTCCTGTAATTTTCTGCACATTGTAACATGGCAGGCAGGAACCAGGACTCCCACGTTTCCATTTTGAGAGTAGAATTCACTGAAACGTAAGCAGGAGAACTGAAACGTACTGCACTTCAGGCTCAGGTATCAGCAAGAGAAGGTTTTCTCTCCCTGACACACCTACAGCTGATACATCTCTGAGGAAAGTGGTGTGAGTGCATCAGCAAAGGTGTGTGATTCACCCACAACTAAGTGGGTACAAAAAAATCACCAGGTTGGGATTATAAAATAAGCATCAGCTTTAAAATTTATGTCTCTGTTCATAAACCCAGGATTTATGGTAAAAAACAACTCCAGCAAAATATAAATGGGCATTGATTGTGGATTTTGGCAGAAGTTCAAGTTTTCTGAGTCAGTGACGGTCTCAGGTAGCTCAGCCTCCTGGCAGGTGAGGACCATGTTTGTGTTTTGAACCTGGAGCTCAACGTTCTGTGGGTCCAGATGCATTTTTTTGGGCTTGGAGCAGCTGGCAAAGGATGGATTTCAGATTGTGAAGTCACAGAGGCAGACATCAGTCACATCAGGGAAGAACTGCTCTCTAAAAACTGTTGTTCTCAAACCAAATGCCCAAGACATTGATCATTACAGAGGGTAACTGCAGAGGCTGGAGGGAATGAATCTCTTCTTGGAGGTGATATGGAATTCCCAAGAGGAATTCCAGCAAGCAGTTCTGGAATAAATGATGCTGCTCTGTACTTTTGGGAGAAGAACATGAGTTCCCTTAACTACAGGCAGAGCATCTTCAGCCACTTCAGCTTCCCAGGACAAGCTTGTGGACACAATGCTTGTTTGGAAGGCCCAAATATCCCTGTAAAAGCAATGGTTGAACCCCCTGTTTCATCCTACCAATCCTTTGAGATATTTCTTGCCCAGGGTGTGACCCTGCAGCCACAGCAAATCCTGCCTGCCCAGCATCCCCTGTTCCATGGAAGAGGGCAGCCTGGCAGCAGGATCAGCTGGATGGGAGAAGGAAGGACTTGAAGTGAGGGATCAGAGAGAATCCCTCTCTGATCTCTTCTTTCTCTAAACCCACCACTAATGGAAGTTTAGAGAAAGGAGAATCTCTGGGAGCATTCTGGTAGCCAGGGCTTGGTATTATATTGAAGTGCTGCACCTGACAGAAAGGATAGAAATACAGCCATAAAAGATATCCTAAGGTCTACAGATATCCTAATCCCTTCATGTCAAGTCACAAAGCCAGGTAAGATTATTTATTTCAATAAATAATCAAGAAATGTCTTCAATCAAGTGACAGCTTGTTCCCATACTGTAATTAAGTTTGAAGCTCAATTACTATTGTCTAAGTCAATGGCACCAACAGGATTATTACAGGAAAATCCCCAGAGATGCCAAGATCAGAACAGAGGGGTGGAAACAAGAGTTCAGTGTAAACCTGAGTGTAGCCCAGGCCAGATCCTGCTGCTGGGCTGGTCCTGGCTGCACGCGCAGTCATGGAATTGCCAAAAATCCTTTCTCCAGCCTGCAAAGGGAGGTGCAAAGATGTGTGAAACCAGGAGCTAGTTCTGAGCAGATCAGTGCAAAGTGGACATCAGCTGCTGGGGCTGGATAGGGCAAGCAATGTGCACTGGACCCCAGAACCCCCCAGAGCCCAGGGCAGCAGGGGAGGGGGATTCTGCCCCTCTGCAGCCAGCCCTGGGCCCAGCACAGGAGGGACAGGGAGCTGCTGCAGCCAGGTCAGAGCAGGGACACCAAGGGCATCAGAGGGATGGAGCAGCTCTGCTGGGAGGAAAGACTGAGGGAATTGGGATTGTTCAGCCTGGAGAGGAGAAGGCTTTGGGGTGATCTCATTGCTGTTTTTTCAGCATTTAAAGGAGGCTTAATAAGAAACATAGGGGCAAAGTTTTAGCAGCACCTGTAGCAATAGGACAAGGGGTAATGGTTTTAAATTAAGAGAGCGTCAATTTAGATTAGATATAAAGAAGTATTTCTCAGTGAGGGTGTTTTACATAGGAATAGAGTGCCCGAAGGGGCGGTGGATGCCCCACCCTCAGAAACATTCAAGGTCAGGTTGGACGGGCCCTGAGCAACCTGATCTGGTTGAAGATGTCCCTGCTCATCGCAGGGAGGTTGGGCTGGACCACCTTTAACGCTGCCTCCCGCCCGAATCATTCGGTGATCCTGTGCCTCCCTGTGTCTGTCTGGGCGCTGGCAGGCGGCTGTGGCAGCTCAGCCCAGGCGTGCACCCGCATCCTGCGAGCTCGTTATCCTGCCGGGCTCCTCTCCTGCCCACCTCCCCTCCCCACCAGCCTGTGTTCTCCAGCTGCAGCAGAACTGCACAGCCTCTCCAGGCAGTGCAGGGGGGACAAATCCCGCCAGGGGCAGGGCTGAGGACCTCCGGAGGTGAAGGACCACCCCTCCCATTGCTCCCTGAGGGCAGCACTGGACACTGCTGCTCTCCAGCTCGCAGCTGTTTTCCCTCAGCTCAGCTCTGGTTACTGCCCCAGAGCTCCACTTCATCCCTGCAGCTTCCAAGTCCTTCAGCTGCTTCTCCTGTCTCTGCTGAGGGACGAGGGAAGGCACCAAAGCCTCAACTGTGTGTTCCCACTCCAGGGAACAAACAAGGAGATTTCATGAAATAATTTTAAAAGTATCTTTAGTTTGGGAGAACCTGGGTGGTAATCCTAAATGCAGGGGTTCAGATGTCACACTGCTGGGATGCTGCTGCAACTGGCCCAGAGCCTCAGTGCAGCTGAAGCTCAAGGCCCTTTTGACCATGGAGAACTTTTTGGAAAGTGGGGATGGTTTTTCTCCCCTCCCCACTTGAATTTGCTCACAAAGTTCAAAAGGAAACGGTGCCTCTGAGCTGCCAATAGATGTCTAAGATAATGAAGACACTTTTCACCAAAAAAGCGTGGTGCCGATGGAATTACTGCTCATACACACAAAAATCCCTGTTATAACGCAATCCAGAAGTTACATGATAATTTCATTTCTTAAAAAAAAGTTATGTTTCCTTTATCCCTCCTTGCCAAGTGACATCCTGTTATGGAGACGTTTCCTGCTCTTGCCTGTCCTTTCTAGCTGCCTGTCCGTGTTCCAGGTGTCACAGCTCTACATTTCTGCCCAGCTCTGCATGAAGCAGCACCAGCACCGCACAGAGCTTTCCATAAGCCCTTTCCCCTCCTGCTGGGAGCTCCCAGCATGGGACCCTGCAGGGAGCCTGATGCTGAGGGTTTCACTGGGGGTCACGGGCTTGACCAGCTGCTCAGGCCAGCCAGCGTGACCACGGGCTTTGCCACACTCAGGGGTCATCACTGGGCCCTGCTGCCTCTTCACGTGTGTTTGCCATGATGTGCTGGGGTGGGCACACCTCCTGTGCACAGGGACTGGCACTCCCAGCGTGGGGTTTTCTCCCCTGGCTGTGCCCTCAGTGAGTTCAGTCTCAGTGCTGGGGATCACCCCGGGCACAAGGAACCAGCCCAGGCCCCATTGTCTCCCCACACTTCATCTGCCGCCAAGGAAAGTGCCAATTAGTGCCAGCTGTCCTGGACTGCTCCTTGCAGGGCTGAGAGGGGGCCTGCAGCTGGGCTCCCTTTCTTGTCTTCTCTTTGTAGCGTCTGACTCCCTCAGTTTGCCCATTGATGTCCAGGGATCTCCTAAAAAAACCCCAGACAAACATAAAACCCTTGTTCAGGCAGATTGATGTTCAGTGCTCTGCTTTATTTCATATGTTTGAAGTATAATAGATTATTATTAAAATAGAGTGATGTGGTAATAACTCCCCATACTGTGAGGATGCTCAGAAGCCAGAGCAGCCTGGCCTGGGGCATTTGCAGCCCTTTCTCCCATCTGCACTTACTGGTCCTTGTCTGCTTCCGAGTCTAGCACAACCAGCAAGAGGAAATCAAGAGGCATCTCCTAAAAGGAAATATTTTTGGGTTTCAGGTGGTTGCCACCAGAGTAAGCGGAGATGTCCTCAAAGAGCAGCAGCACATTTCCCAGCACAGGTTAGCTCATTTAGCCTCATTCCCAAAAACCGAGGATCTTAGCTGGAGTTGAAGCCATCCCACAGGGCTGAGCAGGTTAATCCATGCCCACCCTCTCACCACTGGCGTGCTGGTGTGCAGCTGTGTTTGAGCCTGACCTGGGACATCTGTGCTCCTGGGAGGTGTCACTCAGCCCTGGGGACATCAGGGTGCCCTCTGGCCATCCTGCCCTGCTGGAACTGCAGGACTCAGGCCGTGGCTTTGTCACCTGGGGTGGTTTGAGCTCGGGTTTGTCACCTGGGGTGGTTTGAGCTCGGGTTTGTCACCTGGGGTGGTTTGAGCTCGGGCTGCACAAACCAGTCCAAGTTCCAAGCAGCAGCTCCCTGCAGGGTCACAGCACAGGGCCCTGCACAGAGTCAGGCAGAAAACACAGAGGTGGAAAGATTTTGCCATGAAGTAGAAAGCAAGGCAAACAATTCTTTTTGTCTGAAACCATTGCTTCTTCAAAGAAGTGACGTTCCTCACCCCGGCAGGAATCCCCAGCTACCAGCCTGCCCCTCCGGACTCACAAATGGCACATGGAAAACACCGCAGCCAGTCACTCGGCCATGGCGTGTTTGCAATTTATAGCTGACTTCCTCAGAGCCCTGCTAAGTCACTAAGCAGCCTTGTGGTCTGAGCAAAGGTTTAGGAGCCAGGAAAATCTGGGCTGAATCATTTGCTCACGCACTGGTGACCTGAGAAGATCAGTTGACCTCCTTGTGCCCCGGCCGTGAGAGCGGCCACCAGGAGCCCCGCAGACATCAGGGGCTTGCCTGGCCCCAGCCGAGAGCAAGTCCCTGGCCCTGGCAGCAGTCATGGAATTAATGGGGTGTGTCCCAGAGCCAGGATCCCACAGAGCTGCAGCCACTCGGGCTCCCTTGATGGGGGTGCCAGCCCCAAGCCCTTTGAAACCGAGGGAAGACTTTCAGAGATTTCTGTGTCTTGCAGCTTGGGACTCACTCGCTTCCCTCCAGTGCCTGTCTGGATTTTGAATAGCTCATATAATATGTTAGAAATGACAATTAAAACATAAAATGAAGAGGGGAGCAGATGGCTTCAGGCAACATTTAAAAATACCGAGACTATTTCTAAATGCAGATCACCAGATCCAAAACAGCCCTGGGCAGACTTAGCTGAAGGTTATTTGCTGGCCTGGCTGGAAGGACATGTGTGGTCTCCATCAGTTCTCAGGAGATGCTGTTAATAGGACATTTTCTGGCAAAGGCAGGAGGGGACACTGGGGACACGGGCAGTGCTGAGGACACAGACCTCCACTCCTCTCTTTTGAGGGGGGAGCAGTGTCAAAGGCAGGTTGGATCAATGGCCCTGTTTCACCCTGAGGAAGGTGCTGTGCTGGAGGTTGGATCAGGGGAGAGGAGCTGTGCAGGGCCCTAAATTCCCACCCATCTCTTTAGGGTGTGGCTGCTCTCCATGGGCATTATCTGCCACAGCAGTATCACAGCCACATCACACTGTCCCAGCAGTGACACTGCTTTGTTCATTCCCTGCCACCTTAGCTGACACCACTTCTGCCTCCAAATATTTGGCCAGATGGGGAAAATGACAGGGACCCTGTAAGATACCCTGTCACTTGCCTGGAGAAACTGTCTGTGAGCCTCTGGCTGAGGGAAGGCCATCGGGGAGGGAGCCCTCACCACTTGAACAAGGCAAAATAAAAGGCATCTGCAGGAAAAAAAGTGATCTGGCAGCACCATACCTGCCTAGATTTGGTGTGAGTGCAGAAGAACCACATTCAGACCACGAGACAGCTTCACATATGTGCTCCTTGCCTTGGAGGTGATGACCTGGGCGGGGTGGGCACGGCTCTGCCTCCACAGGCTCGCTGGCCAAGTGCCCCAGCCACCACCCAAGGCCATGTGCTGAGACACAAGGGCTGTTATTGCAATGCCTGTGCTGCAGAACAAGGTTGCATCCCAGGATTGCATTAGACTGGATTTCCCTCTCCTGGAGAAATGGGAACCAGCATGGCCCGTGGGGAACCCGGTTTGCTTGGCCAGGATGCAGCTCATGGGCTGCAGAGGAGTCAGATGAGAACCAGCTGGCAGAGTCACCCCACATCTTCTTCCCATGGAGACTTCCAGGCCAGGTTAGCTCCCTTTTCCAGCTCTGGGCCACAGAGGAGCAGATGGATAATCTGCAGATGGATTATCTGCATTACACAAGACGTTTGAGTAGATGACCACAGTGGCCGCTTTGAGCATTCTAATGAGGAGTTTGATTTTACCACGTTAAAAATTGATTACAATTTGCTTTTGCTTTTCTTTTTCCTCTCTTGAGCACGCTTCCACCTCCCGCTCTGCGTGGAGCCCGGAAGCAGAAGTATCATGTTACTATGGGAGAAGCGAGTTTTGTGGTATTTCCATCCCATCCAGAGCCAGGAAACACAGGCAATTTTGCAAGACAGCTTGTCCTCAGTAAATTTCCAGCTCGGTTTATATTTCTTTATTTATTTACATTTGTGCTATCCCTGTAAGAGAGCACTCATGCCAAGTGAGGTGCTGTGGACAAACTGGCAAAAAAACTCCAGATTTCATAGACCGAGGATTCTGAGCAGGAGAGATTTCAGTGGAACAGGAATCCTCTCTTCTGAAAAGACACTCAGGATTGACAAAGACACGGACAGCCAGCTTCTGGTAACGCTAATTCTCCACAGTAACTCAAAAGCAAACTTTTAGTAAACCCCACCAGTAAAATCAGCATCCCTGACAGCATTTTCTTGTACTCTTGAGACCTTCCCTTGAACTTTCTTCCTTCCCTTCCTTTCCCTGCACTGTAACACGTCATTTTACAACTCTCACAGTCTGAGGCCAGGTGCACAATACCCTGCTAGCGTCTTCCCACATCCCAGCTGACAACCAGGAGCCTGGACAGATGTTTACACCTGCATAGGAAGAGCCATGACAGCTCCAGGGACCAGAATCCCCTCTCCTGACTCCTCCTTCAGCAGCAAAGCCCTGCCACAGGCCGCAGGATTTGCATTTCAGATGGGAGGGCAGCGCTTACACCAGCTTTGCTTGTTTAGGGCCACAGCCAGCCTGTCCTCGTTCCCGTTCCAGTGTTCCCAAATACCCCCGGCCCGGGCTGCGTGTGCGCACACCACACACGGTCACACACAGCACCAACACCTTCAGCTCCCAGAACAGAGAGAGGAAAGGCTGGGAGGGGCTTTGGGAAGCACCAGGAATTCTGCTGGCTTTATCAAACTGGGGTGGGAGTGCTCACGCCAGGCAAAGCCACCATCGCAGCTCCCGGTGGGCTGCAACGGGCCGGAACCAACCTCAAGGCCAGCAAAAGCTGACTTGAAAAAAACCAATACAAACTCTGAGCCAACTTCCATCACCCAACACCGACTCACTGAAAAAGGATTTTTTTAAACCCTATTTCAAAGTGTCCTGTGCTCTGTTGAACACAGCTGTGGGTCTCTACAGCAGGGACTGAGTTAACACAGGTCCCTGGTGTTTCATCCTGTAATGCTGGTGGGGCAGGGAGGAAGAAGAAAGGAAAAATATCCTTATATTTTTGGTGAGGGAGCAAGTGCTCCTAGGAGAGGATTGTGAAATTCAGATTGACATTTCCCAGTTGAAGGCCATTACAGGAAACACCGTGCCCAAAATCCAGTTTTTGTGGCAACTCAGTGTCATTGGGGACAAAGCCTATAAATGTTGCAGATTTGGGGGGCCAGAAGGGGGTAATTTATAAAGGGAATTGGAGCCTTTGGGCTGTAACTGGATCCCCACGCTGCTGTTGTCACTGGGTGAGCTCTGGATGGTGACAGGCCCACACAGGGCAGGGCCTGGCTGACCCCACAGCCTGGCACACAGGTGTGCATTGCCTTGGCAAAGGCCACATGGCTGCTCCACCAGGGGATGAAGTCCGTGCAATAATTGACCACAAGAAGGAAAATCTTCTGCTTACTTTGAGTCAGATATTGGATGTTGATGACCTACAATGTTTAAACAGAATTATTAAGTCATAAGAACAACATGCTCCCACACATTTTAGCTTATTGCTTTTATCAGTAAACCCTGTGGTCCAGGACATGCCCAGGTGTCCCCTTACCTGAGTGGCAGCAGACAAAGGTGGAGACATGGAGAAAGAAACTTCCAGTACAAAAAGAAAGTTAACTCTTGGGTGTTTGCAGCAACGGGAACACGTTGAACTAGCAAAGTTAGGAAGGCTGCTTGTCTTCTGCCTTGCAGCTTCCTGCTTTGGCCTGAAAAAATGCAGCATATAAATAGAGCGGGCAAGTGTGAGCTTATGATAGCAATACACCACTGCACATTCAAACCCCCACAGCCTGGGTTCCTTTTGAGGCGTTTGGAATTATTTTGTGCAAATTCAGGATATTCACGGGCACCTGCAAGCAGGAGTTGTGCTCCTGCAGGAATCCCGGGGCAGTGGAGAGGTTAGCAGCCTTAAACCTCAGCTTTCTCCCCTCAAAAATAAACTTGGCAGCCTTCCCCAGAAAACAAGCACGTGCTTTCCAAAGAAAACATCCTCGCCTGCAGATGCTTTTGTTGCAGCAGCAGCAGCAGTGATGGTGGAAAGGGAGGAGCAGAATTCACTTGAGCCAGTGCAGAGGGAGAGGTTTGCTCCCTGAAACACCTCTTGAATTGAAATGTGCCTTGGGGGCAAACATTTTGAAAAAGAAAAGCCTTGGCATTGGGTTCCCAGTCCTGCATTTGAAACTGCTCCCCTTTGGGCTTAGAAGCTTAATGCTGGTTTGGGAGCTTTTTAAGTATGGCTGTAATCTTAGGTTGAAAGCTGCATGGAACCCCGTTTTCTCTTACGATATCCTTTTGCCAAAACCACCTAACAAACCTAGTAGTAAACAAGCTCCTTTCTATTTAGCCTTAAAATCATACCAGAGAATAGGAAAAAAGAGTTAATTCTACTCAAAACCTCAGTAAGTTGGTGGAACAAGTGCACAAGAGAAACAACATGCTTTATTTAATAGGATTTTTCTTACTAATTAATTAGCAGGCTTTTTCTCACTAAGAAGAGGACTTATTCTTTTCCTCATTAGTATTGACTATCTGTAAAAAAAACAGCTGGGAAAAAAGAAAAAGAGCACTTGTATGGTGTAGTTGACCAGTCACAGACTTGTAGGAAGGGATCCTCCTCTTTTCATGAGACCTCAGCCCAAGCTCTCTCAGTTGGAATGGGTTGAAGGAAAGGGTGCACAGCCACAGCCTGGGCCCCCACCCACAACCCCAGCCTGCTCTTCCCAAACCAGAGCAGACATTTTCCCCCAGCCTTAGCACCAAGAATGAGACAGACGTATATAAAATGACACACTTTATTAAAAGTTACATTCAGCAGCAATGGACACATTTACTTAAGTAGATTTTAACTGTCAAGGAGCTTATAATTATAAATCTCTCTAAGGCATTAAAAGCTCTTAGATGTTTTAACTTCTTTGCAATCATTTCATATAAATAGGTAAGGTAAATGATACTTGCTTAGGAAGAGGTTACCCCAGCTGCATTAAACAAAGATATACACATATGTATAAAACAATGAATTTTGTTATAAATTCATTCACGGGGATATTTCACAATCTTTAAGTCTTGGGGCCTGGCCCTGCAGCCATTATCCACACAAGGAGCCTCCTGTTTGCCTTACCACGTGTGAGTGTACAGATTGCTCACATGGATGGGAGCAGGGCAGGGCCCAAGTTTTGACAGAAAGAGCAAAGATGTTGAAATTCTCAGTGAAATACATTTATCGTCTGTGCAAGTAGCATCACCCACTGTTACTGATTACAGAGATCTCTCTGGGAAGCTATGAACAGCAGGAAGGCACCAAGGCAAACCAGCCTCTGCTCGCTGATTTGATGCTGCAACTCTCCCTTCTGAGGAGCAGGAGCTGGGCTCCCGAGCCCGAGGGGATGTGGTCTGGGGTGTGAGACAAAGGGAGCACCAGCAGCACCCAACTGCAGCCCTGAGCTCGGGGCACAAACCCATCCAGCCTCAAGTTCTTCCAGCTCCAGCAGCAGAGGCCTCCCCTGATGTGCAGAGGTGCAGCTGCTTTCTCTGAGTGTAAACAAAAGTGCCAACCAATTCCAGTATTAGCCAACCCCATAAATAATGAGAGTTTCACTTATCTTATAATTGAACTGTGCTTTGTGTTTTAGAACCACACGTGTGAGGAAGAGGAAATTGCTGTTGCAACAGAAGCTGTGAGTAGATCATACAGCAGATTAACTGTATGAACTAATTTGAATTAACACAGCTACAGGGTCTGAGTCTCTACAGCTTACTGCTGAGTTTATGTTTGTGGGCAACTCCTTTGGCCACCACATCTCACAATCAGGGTGCTCTCTGGACTAAGGCAACAGGAAGAGATTTTCTTCCAGTAATATACACAAACCTCTGATTTCTACCCTATTTTTGAAGGAAACAATGGAAGCCAACAGGAGATGTTTTAGTGGTAGAAGTTATAAATATATTGCTAAAATATATTACTTCTATCTCAGCCAAATCACTGCCACAAAAAAGGAAAAAAAAATAGCTTTAAGAACCAGTTTGGATTTGGGATAAGGAGACTGAAATACCCCTTCATTCCCTTTACTCTAGGCCTGATAGTTTCAATTGTGCCTTAAGCAGGACAACAGCATTTCTCCAGGAAGAAACTGGAAAATATTTACACCAATAATATTTTTTCCATTGATCAAAATGGCTTTTATAAGAAAATGAACAATTTCCAGGGGCAAATCATTGCAAGAATGTTTTGGTTTAAAAAGTGACTCCATGTAACAAGACGTGCATTTTCAAATGTGAAACAATCTGCTAACCAAAACCCACTGAAAATGAAAGTGAACTGAGAACACACCTCCCATTTGTGCCCCTCATGTTTTTTCCTAAAAGACCGAAGATCCCCTTGGGCTCTGTGGAAACCCTGTAACTTTTCTTTCAAGCCATCCTTATAAATATAGGATAGAGCAGAAACCTGCACTGGTGACTTACCTGCTGCATTTCATAGGGCTGAGAGCTGGAAGGAGCTTCTCTGATATTGCCCCCCTGTTCCCCACAAACCCCTGGAGGCAGGAAGGGCAGGCAAAACCATCCAGCCATGATCTTTAGCTCAGAGGAAAGCTGGCAGAACACGGTGTTTATTTATCAAGTCAACTCTTGCTGAAGATGAGTTTATGGAAGGTAATGACACCATTACAGTTCTGTACAGAAAGACATTTCTAAGCTTTTTTAAAAAATTAAAATCCCATACACGCTTCAAACTACAGGTATAATTTTTTTCCCCTGAATCCTCCATTGGAACTCAAATTTAAAACACAGTTTAACTCCTCAGTACGTGAAACCTTCACGGCCACATTACTCGAGAACATATGAAGCCAGGAGAAAGAAATCATTTCCAGTTATGTTGTCAGTGTTATGTGCATAACATTCCCACAGCTGTAGATCCATTGTGCTCCATGTTATAAATAAGAAATTGCATGGTGACAGCTAAAATTCAAAAGCGTTAATGTTTCTCCTTGCAACTTTTTCTATTTTTTCCTTTTTTTTTTCCTTCCCCCAGTCTTTTGAGGTTTCTCCCCTTTCCCTCCTAGTTGAAGTTACTTGAAGCAACATCACCGCTTACGGACTGACACATTTACGGTAATTAAAAAACAGTAAATGCCAAGCAAATATGACTAATGTCGCTATTTGGCAAGTGAGCCAGAGACGACCTATTGATGCCGAGCCAGGCTGTCGTGTTTGCCTCAATAAACACCTCTCCTTCTTCTGCTCAGCTCGGTTCCCCCGGCGCTCTGGGGAGAAAGGGGCTCCCAGGACGTGGCCAGGCGCTGTCCCAGCCTTGTCCCGCCTCTGTCCCGCCTCTGTCCCGCAGCCCCGCAGAGCCGAGCCGGGCCAGGCAGGGAATACAAACGAGCTGCCTTGTATCGCTCACATTCTACGTTGTGGTCCCTCTCAACCATGAAAAACAGCTACAAATTGTTCCCAGAGCTAAACCACTTAACATCTTGGCACTTGGTTGTTTTTAACTTTGTAACAATAGGCACTGTTCACTCCTCTCAATCTCAGTTTTTTATTCTATAATAAAGCAGGAATACTGATGAAAGGCTAGTCACGGCTTCTCCCCGTGGTATCAGGGTGGTGGCATGTGATGATTCACATGGGGTGTGTTTGATCCAAGAAAGCCCAGCCTCTGCTTATTCTTCCTTTGTTCTGTCATCTAAGGTGGAAAGGCAGAGAGAGACGAGTTGAGATTTTTTTCCCTTTTTTACTATTATTTAGCAGTCACAGAGCAAGATACATATAAGCAAAACAACAGGGAGTGGAATTCTTTTCTTCAGCATAGAAAATTACAAGTAAGGGATGTCTTTGAAGTGGGAGATCTGTTTCCTGCAAAGCATGGACATTTTATTCTCATTTATACATTATTCTTATCCCCCGGCAGGTCTTACAGAGTATTATTTGTGCTGCTATTGTGTTGTGTAGCCCTGCAGAGGGTCAGCATTTGCACTTGGTGCTGTAGAATCACAGAACTGAAAGATGGCCCCAGCCACACAGAGTTTAAATTTAAACAGGAGAGAACAGATTCAGCCAGAGGGGGATGAGAAAAATCCCACCAGGATGCTGAGGGTAAGCACAATGAGCAATGGTCTCAGCACATCCAGCCTAAACCTTTGTTGGCTTTTTCACAGGGAAAAGTTTTGAGGAGGGATTTGAAGGGGAATAATTAGATAACTCTGTCGATGTCACTGAAGTGCTTCCCATAAAGGAAACACACAGATGCTTTTCTGAAACTGTAATGAGCAAAGCAGAGGTGACTAGCACCTGTAGCATAAAAGGAGCTGGCCTTTTGATCCTGAAGGGAGAGCAAACACACCAGGCAGGCAACGTGGGCAGGAGCAGGGCTGTAAGGGAGGCTTTAAGGGAGGCCAGCAGCTTGTGCTCCACACAGGAGAGCAGAGGGAGCCTCAGGAGGGGCACCAGCACAAGGGTGACACAAGCAAAGCGACAGGCTCTGCAATTTGTTTTCACAGGGGCACTGTTGATGTTCTTGGTGGGGGAAAAGCCCAAGGGCCTGACACAGAATGCTTTTTTCCCTCCATGCTCCCATCGGTATGCAGCTATTCCTGCCACATTGCTTTCACTGCCAGGTCATGCAGCCCCTCATCCCTTCTGCAGTTCCCCTCTGCCCTTGCACGCTCACCAGGAGCATTTCATGACCAATCCCCTCTCAGAGTTTTCTCCCTACCTGATCTCTGCTGTTGCTAACGGAGTACAATTTCACTCCAAACCCTTATCAGTATATCTATCCAGAAAGCTTGCTGGAGGGAAAGATAAAACCTTCCTGAGACAAAAGTCTCTTTTGTAATGCTGTCCTGACTGCAACTTGATGGAAGCCACACGTGCTCACTTTGCTACCCACACAGGGCACTTACCTGTTCCTTGAGCTCAGCCAGCTGACTGGAGAGCTGTTTTACAAGGCTCATGGTGGACTCCAGCCTCTCCTGCAGGTTCCTGATTTCATTTTGCTCACTGTCGCCTTCATTGCTAACCAGAGACATGGCTCTCATCCGAGGGAACCAGTCCAAATTCTTCTCCTACATGGGTATTAGAAAAATAAGGTGTGTTAGTAGGGGTTTATGCAGGGCTACTAAGATGAGACTGGTGAATAAAAGCACAGAAGGACTTCTGCTCAGTGGACGACACACAGCAAGTGGGCTTAGGCAGTAAATTCAGAAAGTATTTCAAACAAGCAGTTTTATTCTTGGTTCACACAGAGAAGGTACCAACTGGAGAATCTCCGCATCTGCACCAGTCCTGCAGTGTGGGCAGGGTTGGCACATTCACCTGTGGCTCTGGCAAGCAGAAATGCCCCCACTGGGAACGCTCCTCTGGTACACCTGGAAAGCCTCAGTGCTCCCTACACTTTGCTCGTAAGTGTATGCAGGGACACATTTCCCCTGTGTCTCTTCATCTTGGCTGGTCTCCATCTCTTTCGGCTGTCCTTGCAGCAATGTCAGCAAGCCAACACCAGGAAAACAAGGCAAGAGCCTTCCAGAGCAGCCTCAAGCACTTCTACTGGGAGAGCAGGAGGACCTGGATCCAGCTGCCCACGAAAGGAGATCGGGGTCCTGGGAATGGCTCAGGCCTCAGTGGCTGCTCAGACTGTGTGTCTTGGATAAATGCAAGCACAACCCCACGGCCAAGGGCCAGCCTGCACTGCCTGAACAGCCCTGAGCTGGGTGTTTCTGTATCCAGGGACTCAGGCTATGAATTCAGCCATGACAAAACCGCTGTGAACAGACAATATGAGTCAGGAGGGTGCTGCGTATCCGCACGAGCCCCAGTTGTCTCCATGGCTCAGGGGCACAGATATTTGTGTGCAGAGCTTGACAGATGGAGGAGATGGAAGGGTGTAAGACTAGGAGGAGTGGCAGCCACGTGGAGAGCAACCTGCTTTGCCCTGAGACAAAGGGAAGTTGCAGGTCCTGCAGCAGGCAGTGTGTTACATGCATGCACCTCTGCCCTGCGTCTCACGGGGAGTAGGAGGGTGTGGCTGGGCCACGTGCACTTGATAACTTGAGAAGAGAAGCAGAATGAGCTAAAGTGTGTTTCTTCCAGCGCCCTGAGCTGTGAATGGCCTCACACAAATAGCACTATGTTGGGAGGAATGGAAAAGAGCTCTTTCCAAAAGCCCACCTGCAAGACACCTGGAAGGCAGGAGCTGCTTATGTTGTCCAAGTATTTGGTAAAGTTTTAAGTCTGTCAAACTGACCATAATAGACTTTGCCTCTATTTTTCCTGTGAAAATAGAGAAGGGCAGTGATGATTCTGCAGCACTTACAGTTGGGCAGCCCAGGGCAGCCATGCCTGAGCAGAGTCCAGGAGAGCTGTGAGCCTGGGACACCCCAAGGCTTTATCGTGCTTCCAGGAGGATTTCCTTTCACCTCTGCAGTGCTCTGCCCTGATCACCAAGCCCTCCCCTCCTACACAGCACAATTTAGAAACAACCAAGCTAAGCCTGGGTGAGCATGGCAGCACTAACAGCATTCATGTTTGTACACTCTTTGTGTTGGCCCAGTCCCCTCTATTTCTCTGGATAAGACTAAATGCAAAGCTGTATGAATTTTAGCTTCTTTTCTTCTTTTTAACTCAAAACTTCCAATGAGTTTTTGCCTGGCTGTGCAAGCCCTGGTCCTGTCGCTGAATCAGCACAGATGCCCAGGGAGCAGGAGCGTGTCCCGGGTTGCATTTTGCAGCCCCGGGCTGGCAGCCGTGGGCGCCGGTGGAACGAGGCCTCTCTGCTCGCCGCTCGCTCCTCGAGCCTCGTGATCTCATTATGACAATTTACTGTGGTTACGCATGATGCCATTCTCAATGGGTCATAACTCATTCAAATCAAAACCTGTTTTCACCAGCTCTGCTGGTGAGCCCGAGTGGAGCGCACGTGACCCTCCCTGTGGATATCCCCGGCTGACACGCGGAGCGGGAGGCTCCTGTTCCTGCCACATGCGGTCCTGCTTACAAGACCAGCATTCATCTTCCACCAGTACACGCCGATATTTATTTTAAATTTATTTTGGCTACGATGTAGCAGAGCATTCATCACGTGCCTGGTGTCGAGCACAGGTGTACTCATTTATACTAAGCTTAGTTTGTGCACAGTGCCTTTCTGGATTGATGCTTTTTTTTTTTTCTCCAAATGTTTGCCAGCAAATTTGTCTGCTACTACAGGCACAGAACTTTAATTCAAGGCAGCTACAGTGAACAGAGCTACACTTGTACCTGAATGTTTCCTGGAAAGCTCTGGTATCTGCACTCATTACGGCTCCTCCTGCTAGAAGCACCTGAAGATACCAAATGCAAGGCCATGGGAGCCAGCGGAGGAACAGGAGCCCTTTCAAGCCTCACAACAACGCCAGAGTTCCTAAAGGCAGGCTGCACAGGGAGAGCAGTCTGAGACTCCACCATTGTGGTTCCTCTGTTTGCCGAGTACTGCTGCCAGGATTGTGAAATGCACTTTGCTAGTTTTGTTTTTTCCATCTGCCACTCCCTCACTCCTCCAGGACACAAGGCAGAGACCTCTGGCTGCTTTGGAAAGATTTTTGTGGACTGACCCCGCACCACACTGCAGCATCCAGAGGAATCTGTGCGGATGCCAGACACCCTGGCTCTCCTGAGGCTCTCAGTGCCACCTGCTTCCCTCCTCCTCAGCATGACATTGCACTGCCTGGGGAGAGGCATGGCCAGAGCAGCTGCAGACAGGGATGGAAAGGCAGTGAGCACCTCACTCGCTCTATGCCATGCTGGGGAGCACAGGGTGCAGATGTGGCCCTTCAGCTGGAACCACCCTGCACCACCAGCTCACCTCGGCCACCGCCAGCCTCAGAGTCACGGGACTTCAGACTCTGCTCACTCACGTGTGCCCAGCTTTTGCCTTCCTAGAAATGCTGTGATAGTCTCTTCCAGGAAAGAAACCCAGGTGTGATTCAGTTACAGATCAGGAAAATCTGGGCCTTTTTTCCCCCAAAGTATTGTGGAGGATCAAGCAAGGACTTGATCCAAGTTCTAAGATAAGCTGATGGTTTGCATGGACAGGAGACCTCATGAAAAGATGCTGTTGGCTTGTATGATGTTGTAGGTGGCAGAGAGGCAACAGGTCAAACACCTGCCCACAGGTCCCACTTGGAGTCCCAAGAGCTGTGTTAGGTGCAGGCCTCTTGGTTCTCAGCTGCAATACACATCTAATGAAGTCAGTCCAGCTGTGTATTTTTGTCATGCAAAGGATCAGAAAAATTCAGAATTCAGTAGGAGACACATTATAGCCTGCCAAGCTGTCTTTAGGTTAAAAATACTCACCTAGCTTTCACTGATAGTTCCTTTATAGTGCACACAGCAGGTACCTTCCAGTGCTGAACTGCACGCTTTTGCCAGTCAATATGATCTTACTTTTTCATTGCATTATGAACTGCAGAACTTTATTAAAGGGCACCATGAAAATTAGCTTTGGCAGACAGCTCTGTTTGCTGAGTCTCTACCACAAACAAACAGCAGTTGGTGCTGGGGACAAGAAACTTTTGATCACAATCCTGCCAGGATCCAGAAGTCAAACTGGACAAGGCTCCTTGGCCAAAAATTTTAGTGTTCATAGGGGGACATGCACTCTTGTGACTGCTCAGCAAAGGGAAAGCTATTTTTACTTCAAGGTAATTGCTTGCCAATTAACTGGAGGTCATTAACATGTTTGTACAACCTAAACATTTGTTCTGGGACTTAAATGTTTATGGGCTCGGTCCAGGGTTCACCTTGACCAACACCTTCCATCTGTAACATGCAGGAGCACTCCTGGGGGTGTGCAGGATGTTGTCTGTCGTGTCTTACCTACAACTCTTAGAAATCCAACCATGTTGCCCAGGATAGTGTTCACTCAGAAATTTGAACCCTGCCTGGAACCAAAGGCAATTTGGAGGAGGAAGGCAGGCTGCTGGCAGGGAGCAGGGCAAACCTCTGCAAACAGCTGTCACGGGACTCAATCAACAGCCACCAGGTTAGCCCGAGGTGACACAGCTCGAGCATTAATGAGCTCACAGAGGGTGAGCTATGTGGACGGGACGCTTTGAAACCAAGTAGCTGCCTGGACAAATAATTAATGGTGAAAATGTACCGGAATCTTCTTTCCAAACAACCATGGTTTAAGGCAGTATGTTGTTAGTTGTTATTGTTATTTCATTCTTGCACAGGACAGCAGCAATTCACAGCCCACCTACGGATCACAGCATCTCCCTGCTCCACACTCTTCCCGCAAGCATAACTTGTGCCTCGCAGGATTCATATTTGAGCAGACATCTGTGTCCAGGGCACAGCGTCAGCCAGACAGGAAAGCTGCAGGGACAGAAAGGAGCTGCAGCCTCCTCTCCGCCAGTTCAGCTGGGGGAAAGGAAAAAAAAAAGGAAAAAAGGCAGGTGGGGTGAGCCAAAAGGCTGCGGGCCAGAGAGACTGCACACGAGCAGAGCAGACATTTGGTGTGG
The DNA here is from genome assembly GCF_021018805.1 of Prinia subflava. Classification (NCBI taxonomy): domain Eukaryota; kingdom Metazoa; phylum Chordata; class Aves; order Passeriformes; family Cisticolidae; genus Prinia; species Prinia subflava. Next base: position 12,274,702 of record NC_086250.1, on the reverse strand, counting down.
CGATCCAGCGTCCTCTCTCCCTCCATCCTCCCCCTCAGCTGGCAGGGCTCCAGCAACAGGCACAGCTCCCCCAGGGCCAGGGCTCTGTGCAAGTGTTCTGGGTGCACGTACTCGAGGTGCCCACGGCGAGGGCACATGCCTGGGAAATCACAGGGCTTAGAGGATTTGCTCCTTGCGCTCGCTGGAAAACCTCAAACCCTCCGTCTTCAGAGAGGCAGACTCAGACCGAAAGTCTGTGTCTGCCTCCTGCAGTTTTCCATGCAACTCTCTCCTTCCCTTCTGTGGGCTTTCCCGGGGGATGGCAGAGCTGTGGGGTAAGTCCTCCCTTCGGTAAAATATTGCCATTTTTCTGCCTTTGCTGGCTCCGGTTGAGCATGGATGGAGAAAAGACTGAAGAAATCTGTTCAGAGTTTCTATACTTTGTACCAAGCCTCTCTTGAGCCATCCCTGTCCTGGTGGCACAGCCAACTGGTTTCAATCAAGCTCTCATGCTGAGCTGAATCCATGCCTTCGGAGTAATTGGCACAGGGATGTTTCTTCAGGAGGTGCTGGTTTCACAGGCTAGCAGCGAGATGGATCAGCTGCAACCAGCAGGAAAGACTGGTCTGAGCCTTTAAAAAATAGATTACTAGATAACAGTGAGAGAAAATAGGTCAAAGAGTAGGACAAGGGGGATGAAGTAGAGGAGCAAAGGCAGCCTAATGCGTACTTTCAGCCGGTGCTACTGCCACAGGCTGTGAGTGCCACGCCACTGTCAGCTGTGCCAGACTCATCTCTCCAGCACGCTCTAATGCAGTGACTCTCAGCCCTTTCCACCCCGTGACCCCTTGTTGCAACATGAAAACAAGCCTTTCAGGACTTCCCTCCTCACCAAGAGGAGTGGTGATTACTGCTCCTGGTTCCTCCTGGGCTGTGACCTGCCCTGCTGCAGGACAGGGGAGTGGCCTCTGTGTCCCCCAGCCCACAGCTCTGCCAGGATCCTTCTCTCCCCGGGGACTCACCGAGGCTGCCATCAGGAGGGCAGTGCCCTAGCAGCAAGGCTGAGAAAACAGGGGTGCTGGAAGCTGTCTTGCTCCTCATCTAGATGATTGCAGAAGGGTGCACAAGGGGAGCGTGGATATCAATCACCAGAAAGGTTTGCTACTGGCACCTTCCTGTGGCTGGGCTGTCCTGGAACACACCTCTGTGGGCAGGCAGCAACCACAGCAGCAGCCCCAAAAAAGGCTCCCGCAGCTTTAGGAAGACTGAGCCTCTTTAGAGAGACTGTAGCCCCTCAAGTGCCCCTTTGGGGTGGTAAAATTCTGCTGCACTGGTGCTGAGGAGAGACCCTGCTGGTCACTCTGTGGCCTCCAGGCTGAGGAGTGGCACTGCCAGTCCTCTGTGCCCTCAGCACGAGGGCAAACAAAGCAGGCATCACTGCTCTCCAGCAGGCAGCCCCTGCTCTCTCAGGCACAAGAAGGAACAGTTCACTCTCCTTTGCTGGGCCAGCACCTTGAATAAATACTTTAGCTCTGGGTACAAAGAGATCTATTTACTGAGAACTATTCTGTATGTCTGAAATGCAAACAAACCTATCCATTCCCTTCCCAAATGTGCTGCCCATATAAGCAGAGAGGGATCAGTCCAAATGACCTTTTGAAAGCTATTATTTTTTTGTCTAGGGACAGAGTCTGGTCCTAAAAGTCCAGAGTTATGTAGCTCCTATAGCCACCTTAAAAAGGGATTTTCAAGATTTAAGCTTTCATGTGCTTTAGATGACACAGGGCAATAACCACTTTGTGATTTAATCACAGACAATAATAATTTGGTTCAGTGCATGATTCAGCTAATCCACAATTTGATAAATGTTCATCCTAAACTACAGACCCAAATAGCTTTCTGCAAATCCTGTTTGACACTTTAATGTTAAGACTGTATTTGATAAGCAATCTGTGCTGTACAAGAATATAGGGAGGGAAACTAGGAATTGTTATGCATCTATATGCATCCAGAACAGTAATTCAAAGAAAATAAAAATAAACCTTGGCAATTACAGATAAATCTTTATGCAACAAGAAAACTAATAGTTTTGGCTGGGTCTACACTGGATTGATACATGCCATAGCTCCCACAGCTCCCAGAAAAATAGGAAAACCTGTTACCCCCTGAAAGAAGGTTGAAACCACAACACAGAGCCACTGTCTGATTTAGCATTGATGCATTTACTTTCATTTTAACTCGGCTGAATGTTTTTGAAGGCTGCAACAGAATCTATCACCGTAATTCTGACTAACTGTTAGTTCTTCAAGACTGATATCCAGGCCAGGCAGTTACAAATGTCTCAGTGTTTCTGTATCAGCATTCCCACTTATGATACCCCTGCAAATTACGGTGAGGAATGATAATGAACCCCAAATTGCAAAGAATTTTCTCTCTATGGGGCACTTTTGACACTCAAAATTGAAGCTCTGTAAAGGACAAGCACCACAATATTTCTGCTTATCAAACACACCTAAAGGATTTTGCATTTACCTCCAAAAGATGGAAACGATCATGACAGTAATTTTTTCTGTAAGTTTGAATGTGCTCTCACCCTGCTGTTGTGGGCAAGCCACGTGCCAACAGCAGGTCTGAGTCACAGCGTGTCCCTAGAGAGGAAAAGGCCACCCTGACCCGGGCTGAGCAGCCACACGGGAGGGATCCCACTTCAGCAGCTGCCCTGGGAGGTGCACAGTAGAAACCAAGCCAAGCAGCTTTGTCCATGAGATGGCACATTCCAGCCACTGTCCAGGTGGAACCCAGGTGTGCAGGGACCACAGGGGACTCATGGGAGAGCCAGGGCACAGCTCCTGTGTGCGTGGAGAGCCTCAGCTTGTGTCCCACCCCAGTGCTGCTCTCCTTGAAGGCATGTTTGCTTCTGGTGTCATCCCTTCCCATGGCACACCGAGCTGTTGCTTTCTTCTGCTGCATCAGTTGCTCTCTGCCACCTTATCTCTCTCATAACCCTGATAATTGATATTGTCCTGTGCAAATCTTCAAGAATCCCAACACTAGCATCAAAAGCTAGGATTTGGTCTGTAATATTTGCGCCCTTAAAACAGATACAATTATAGATTTGTGTAAAACATGAGTTTATTTTTCCACATTCCTATGTTTTCAGGTTGTTAGTGGTTACGAGACATACTTTAGGAAAAACATTTCAGATTATTCATTTAAAATAATTAAATTATTTCTGATATAATCCCTGGATCTTGTGCATAACGAAACATCTGGTACAGAGGTTAGAAAATAAATGTTCTTGGCTTTTTTTTTTTCTTCTTTTGTTAACCAGATGTTGTTGATACAAAACACAGAACTGTAAATCATAGCCTGCATGTGGACACAGACTGTCACTACTGAGCAGAAATTTACTGTGGCTAGATAGAGGTTTGAAACAGCAATGAATCACTAACTTTGTTCACGTGGGGATGGTTTCAATATTCTGACATTAGGCACACATGTCCTTAAAGAAAGGACCTTGCAATGGCAGCCTGGGAGGCTCTGCTCCAGTTGCAGCTGCCTCGGCGTGGGAAGCTCAGGGCAGCCGTGTGCAGGGGAGTGTGGCAGCTCTCTGTCTGTGCCTCCCAGCTGGGGCGTGCCCGGGGTGCTGCCGTGGAGCCCCACAGGCTCAGCTCCCCCAGCGCCTCCCGGGGCAGCCCTGGCACAGCAGAGGGCCCGAGAGGCCCCTGCCGCCCCAGCTCTGCCACCAAAACGCCCCCAAGTCTGAGCTGTTCCTCCCTGTGCTTCCCCTGCTGCTCCCCACACATCTCGGTGAGCTCACCGCTGGTTTGAGGGCCAGACCCTGCTGAGCCCGGCAGCGGCGGCACTGCTCCCCGGAGGCTTTGTTTAGAGTGATCAGAATTCCGATGCCTCTCTGGCCCTTGCCTTGCCCACTCCCACACTCCCATACCAGCAAGCTGGAGCCCCTGCTTCTCCCACTCCTCTGTCAATATTGATTTTCCTTCACAAAACACGCCAGCAGCACTCTCCAGATGCTGAACTCCAGACAAAGCCAGCGGCATCCATCCCACTGCAATGAAAGCGACCCCTGCAGCACCAGCCACAGACGATGTCTCCTGCTCAGACACACGTGTACCATCCAGCTGGTGAGGACACCACACATTTGGACCTGCTTTTGTCAATGTGCCTTCTCCTTTGATCCAATAGATCAGAGTCTAACTCCATGGTAAACTCCAAGCCACCACCTCTGCTTCCTAGCTATTGAAGCACAGGATCCAGGAGCATATTTGTTGAAATTTATGTTTTGTTTTGGTTTCTTTTTCACATTTAGCTTTAATTCTCTGGTCCTGTCACCTTGTATTTTGCAAGTACTGTCCATTTCCTGGCTTTAGCTTCAATTTGGTGTAACAGAATCTTTGGGAAATACAAAGACTCAGCTGGAGACTCGTTTTTCAGAGGCTCAGGACTTGACCTTGCTCTCAGCTTTACACAGGCAGAGCTCTGCTGATTGCAGTGCAATTGTTCTGGTTTAGGATACTGCCAGAGCAGAGGCATTTTGAGTCCTGATCTGAATGCTCCTGCTTCGGGCCCATTTCCACTCTGATGCATTTTGCACATGGGGCAGTATGAAAGGACAACAGAAAGAACAACACTTTCTTTGAAAATTAGTAAGAATTATTGACTATCACCACACAGAACAGATTTTTAAGCAATGGTACAATCATGCACATACCTTACACATGCACAAAATCATGGAATCATTAAGGTTGGAAAAGACCTGGAAGATCACGAATGCTCGAGTATTTCAGAGGAGAGGGGATTAAGATTTAAGTTTCTCTACGAAGCATCTCATGACAAAACATCACCAATGGCCGCCTTCCAGCCCAATGGGCTTGAACACTATCAGCCTGCTCTGCTCAAAGGCTTGCCTGTGGCTTCTTCTGCACTCCTTGAACAACTCCTCTGCACAAGAACAACTCCTTGGCCATGCAGGCACAATGGCCAAGGACTGGCCCCATTGCAGGTCTGGCTGCACTGCACAAGGTGCCATCTATCCACTTGGATGGAAGCACAAAGCACTTTTATTCCCCTCAGGAAATAGGTAGGAACCAGCAAAAATGGGCCCTCTACTCGTCCAGGTTTGTGTCTACTGTGGGTTGTTCTCAAGGCTGTAGCATACAGGAATAAAAGAAAAAAACACCATGGTACTGCATGACCCTTTATCAGCCTATACTACATTTTCATTCAGTGCTTTTGCTAGGAAATATTAAAATGGATCCTCTGCACAGATCTGCTTTTTCTTTTTTCTTTTCAGTCCAGCATTTTAAATGGTTTGCTGTGTTCAGTTAAACGGAATTTTCGCTTGAGAACAAGCAGATGATTGGTTTCACAGGCTCAAACTTATTTTTCGTCAGCATCACCCAGAAAAATGAAAAACAGAAACAAAACATTTTAATCACATGTGTATAAAATACATGGGGTTCATTAAATATGATTTAAAGTTGCCTGTTTGTTTTGGAGGCTCTTTAAGGCTCCTACTACCCCAAACTCACAGAAGTGTAATGTGATTCCTGATCTATTGAATTTTGGAGGATGGCTGTAGTGTGTTCCATTATATATAAATTGGATGCAGCCACTTTACGATATCCGATATATACTTTTATCTCAAAATGCCCTGTGAGGCAATTGTGTTAAGTACTTTATCAGGGATTGTTGTTGGTAATATTGCAAGAATTCATGATATAAAAAATACATCAATGCCATTTAAATTGAACAAAATGGTTCCTATTTTTTTCTTGTAGAGCATTTTTAACCATCTTCTCAACAAATTTGTTCAATAAATACTGTATGAAACAAACATTTTGCACTTTGTCCCACAGATGCAATTTGCCAACCTGATTGATTTCTTTCTCTACAACTAATCTGATTTCTTTAGGCTATACATCTTTGCTTTTATTAAAGATGATGCAATCTTAGCTTTTTATCATACACACATCCACCACACAAACAAGAGAGAAGATTCTGCAAAGCAGCCTTGCAACCAAATCGAAAAGCCTGACACAAATCTCATAAAGCTGATTCCAAAAGATAAATGGCACAATGAGTCCAAAGTTACACAAATTCAGAAACTTATCCATGCAGAATAATACGGGCCAGTGGATTTTTCCTCCCATGATAGATTCAGCAAACAAGTAACTTCATCATATCTGTAGCACCTTGTAAATCAACCTCACGCCAATGTTGCACCAAATCCCCCAAATCTTGCTGCCTCTGCACTGTGAGAGGTCAGAAGCAGAACTGCATATTTTGTAGCCTTTCCCTAATTTGCATCTTGCAGAATCTCACTGCTGTGTTTTGAGTCCAAACATCTTCAGGTCTATTTATTTTTAAATGGAGTTCCTGGTAAGGCAACAAATTCATCTCTCTGTTCTTATACTGACTGCCCTCATGCTTTTGGGGAACCCCACAGTCCTTCCCTTCCTCAGCATCTGCAGTTATCTGCCTTGGCTGTAGACAGTTTTTCAGTCTCTTTCCCATTCAAGCAGCCAGAGGCTTAGTACCACTGTAATACAAAGACCAATAATTGTTTTCAAATGTTGCAATAATGTTCTCAAACAGCACTGAAGTGTTTTGTGTCTGTTGCTTCTCTCATCGAGCAAAATCAAATTAATTCAGTTGACACGTTTCAGAATCTGCTCATCACATTGTTCCTCTGGGGTTCAACTTCTTATCACTAGCAGTGATCCCAGTTAAGGTCCAGCTTTCACTGGCAAAGCCAGTGCAGCCAGTCCCAGGAGAATCAGGGCTCTGTCACTGCCAGGATTTTAAGTGCAACAGGAGGTGCCTATCCAGCGCCTTGGAGAGCCTTTCCATCACTTGGAATCACAGACCAAAGGTCTGCCCACACACAGATCCATCCCAAGCCACAGGCTGCTTTAACAAAGGGATAAAAGATGGCTTTTGCAGGCTGCCTGGAAAGTCAGCAGCTCCAGTCGCTGGCAGGTCGAGGCGAGAGCGGATTCCAGCAGGGAACTGCAGCCATGTCCTGCCAGCAGCGCAGCTCGGCTCCAGGGCGCTCCAGCTGGAACACCTCCACCCCTGTTCCTGGGGATCTGCAAGTTTCAAGGAACACAGCCTCGTGTCCAGACCCCTCCTTGAGTTTTTAAGGCCAGCAGCAAGCAAACAAACAGGAACCCAGCTCGGCTCATTTATTTTAATTTGCAAATTGAACGAGTAGAAGTTGGAAGGAGGACAGGGAGGCTGTGACTACACTGTATTATCACAGCAGAACCCATCTTTGTAGCAAAATCTTTGAAGCCTAAACAGACAGGTGGCCAAATCTTGGAAATACAAAGGAAATCAAGCTAAGCTTACAAGTGAGCCACAATATCACATGGGCCAAAAAGACTAGGTCTGGGTAGCATCAAACTGCTGATTCTGGATCTCAGGGGGGAAAAGCCCCCAAATATCAATGAATATACTTTTGAGGAGTTCTAGGCTCTGCTCTGTAACTTGAAATTACATCACAGCTGTGTACACAGAAGTGATTTCAAAGGAAAGAGGGAAATGGACAGGACTGTACTTTAGAAGTTAACAAGAATGTGAAGGGCTGAGCAGAGACAAGGGTTCTGTGCCATGGCCATTCCCTCCCTGAGTCAGCTGGGGGATGAAGGTCATCACCATCCCCTCACTGCACACAGCAAATCTGCCTGTGCTGCAGCACCTGCCCTGGATACCAAGCTTTCTCCTGCTCCAGCTAATGACATCATTTCTAAGGAGGCAGGATCAGATCCATGGCCTCCTGTTCAAGCAGCAGCAGGATAATTAATTCTGCCTGTCTGAAAAGGATGTGTATAAAGATAAACCCACTGAAATCTCAAGCTTTTGCACGGAGGTACCAAATGAAGCCCACCCTTCCCTTTATTTACCCATGCATCACTGAGCCAAGAAGGCCAACTAAATTATTTATGGCAGACCAAAGAGCCCATTGCTGGAAGATGCAGAACCCTTCAAATAGAAGAGAAGATGCTCAGCTCTCTTGAAGAATAGGAGCTTTGTGCAAAGATGCAAAGTCCTCACGTGATGCTAACTTTTCATGCTTTGAGAAACACAAATGAGCAAGAAAGCAGCTAATTAGGCACGTTACTGTGATTGCTTATTTTACGAAGTGGAGAGGGAGGTGTTCAGCACTTTAATGAGATAATAGCATAGAGGTAAAATTGTACAGAGAAGCAAAAATAGCAGTGGTCTTCCCACAGAAATGAAAATTATTTTTGAGCAACAAGAGAAGCAACAATAGAAAAAGAACTCAATACCTAGCAGCAGAGAAGACAGCGTGTCAATTTATTCTGTACATGTAAAACCTGGATAACACTTGAGTATCTGAGGGTAGATGGACCTCCCCTCATACACCCGAGCAGTGGCTGGACCTGTGTAATGCCCAATTTCAGCTCTGTTCTAGTGACTGTATCACTCAATAGTGATCAGCTCTGAGCTCCTCGGCGGATTTGGGGCAGGCCTTGATGCAGAAAAAGGACTTTCTCTGGGACCTGGTGTACCTAATCCAAAGCCCTGGACTCCCCACAGGGCCAGTGTCCACGTGGAAGGACACAGAGCTGTGTTCTCACTCGCTCTCCTATTTTGAGCACAACAAAAAAATGGGAGCTGTAAATCATCTATTTAGGCGTATTTCTTTAATTGCTTATTTTATGAAAACCCAACTGCAGACAAAACCAACACTGCATTTGCTAGGAAATGAGCCTTTCTCAGAGATCTCAGACCTTATTTAGCAGCTGGCTTTTGTGCTCTCGGTGTTACTGCCATGGTAAGTAATTACTCATAACGTGACATGCATCGCATCAGCCTTTTAAAAGTAATTAAGAAAAAGTTGCATTGCTTAATGATATGTACATACATCTCATCCTTGCAAGTTTGGCTTTGATAACATCTGCTAGTTTTTGGAGCAAAGCCAGTTTTAAAAAGTAAAATAACCCAGCCCTAACAATGGGAGCATTATTAGCTTCCCAAAAGCTATAAACCGCATGCCCCACTCCAGCACAACATTTGTGTGCACGAGTCCTGTAAGGATTTGCAAGCCTGTGAGCTGCCAGATCAGAAAGTTCACGCTGAACTAGAATTTATGATAATGAAGCAGCCTCAGAAATACAGTTTATTGATAGTGAGCCAGTTTAGGAGCTGCAGCTCACTGTCCCTGGCAGATTCAGCTGCAGCAGCTGAAGGGGTCAGTCTGATCAGCTGGTGCCCTTTCTCCCTGCTGATATTATCCCACCTATACAGAGGCAGCAGAACCAGTGCCATGTTCTCTCCTCAACCAGCTCAATTCAGACTGGCGTGACTTCGGTGCCCATCAATTTTCACTTTAGTACTCTGGGCTGTGAACTGCAGCAGCTCAGGGGTGAACAAACACGTCCCTGGTCCTCCTGCCTCTGCTCTCGCTGTGGCAGAAGGGTCTGGTGGACATCTGGGGGAGGAAACTCCTGGAATTGTCTGGGATGAATCATCAAAGTGCATGTGAAAAGCCCACAGAGTGTCTTCCCGAGATCCCAAATGCCATTCTGCAGCATTTGTGCTACCTTGGATTGACATTTCTCTGCTTTAGGTCATTCTCTCTACCCATACAGTGTTTTGTGATCCTTGGATGTAATAAGAATATCTACAGAACTAGCAGAGAAAACTTTTACCTCCAAAATTCAAAAGGGTGATGGATAACAGAATAGAAGAACTTTGGATGTCAGAACTTTTTTTCTTCCTTCTCCAAAGAAGCTTTATTTTAAGAGCAGAGGTCAACAGCCCTCTTAGTCCATATAATTTTATTACATTCTTTGACAAAAATCGACAGCAGTAAAGAACAGCTTGTTCCACAACCCCCCATGGTGTCAGCATGCCCTTCCCCTTTCTGTACAGCACTTTTTCACTGTCCCCACCTCTCCTGCCTGAATTTCCCTTGGAGCTGCCTGCTCTAGAAGCTCCACGTGGTCTGCTCGGGGATGGCCACTGCCTCTGTCAGACATCAGGGGAGCACAGCAGGGTCTGCCATCAGTGAAATGCCTTCTGCTCACTGAGTAACCCTGGAGCGACCTCTCCCAAGGTGTGAGGGGACGGGCAGGTGGCCTCCTGACCCACAGCTGTCGGGCTCCATGGGCACCCTTGGCTCACACCTCGGCTGTTTTGCCAGTGCTAAGCCTGCAGGGCTGGCTAAGATGAAGAAAGCCCCTTTGCACGGTGTGCCAGCGGCTGTATGCAAGCAGCTCTGGCTCCAGGAGGGAGCCTGTCCCCTCGCCCTGCTCCTGAACCAGGGGGTTGCAGCCTCATGGAGCAACCCTGGCTGTGACCTGGGCCCTGGGAGCAGCCAGGAGCTGCCAGGGCTCACACCACAGCTCCCCTCCCGAGGTGGGAAGGCGGCAGAAGGCAGAGCAGAGAGGCAGGAGAGAGCAGGGTGCCAAGGGAAAAGGGCTGGCGCTGCCCAGCACACAGCGCCGGCAGAATGACAACTATTGTGAGGCTTCTCAATGGCTCATTTGGCATTATTCCCAGGGCTGCTCTTCAATCTAACACCCACTTCTGGGTATCGAACAGAAAAAGAAGGCAAAACCATGAGGCCAGAGGCAGGAAGAACAGAAACAACTGCACCAGCTCAGAGGAGCACTAAATTCAGCTGGATTTGCAAAGCTTTGGTTTTTAAAAACAGCAAACAAAACAACCAGAATATTTCAAAAGGGGAATGCATTTCTCCTCTTGACATGGCTAAATAATTCTTTTATTTAATAGTCTAAAAGAAAAACAACCATAAAAAAAAGGCTAACACCTTCAAAATACTTTAAATAAAAATTATTTTAATTTTTAATTAATTAATTATTATTTAATTATAATATAGCACAGTATAATAATCTATTACTTATTATATAATACATTATATCTTATATATTAACCAAAATTATAATAATATAATCATATAATAATAACAATAAAATAATTAGTTATAATATTTTGTCACGCAGCCAATGCCAGGTCATTGCTGTGCCACAAAAGTGCTTTTAAAAGAACTGAATCAGAAGACAATTGTTCAGAATTTCAGGCAGGTGTTGCTCAACCTGTCTCTACTGCTTCCTCCCTGCCACATTGATGGGAATAAAAGGTTCGTGGTCCCAATGACCGTAATGGAGAAAAGAACCTGTAATTTCCCAGCAAAGATTGCCTTGCTTTAGAGAGATAGTCCAATTCAGGGCAGTATTCTTTACTCTTAGGAACACAGGCTGGCTTTAGAGCATTTTTCAGCTGACTGAGGAGTTACATAATTGCACAATTACATCCAATTACATAACTAGGGTAAATAAGTAATAATATAATTAGGTGGTGTAATTATGTAGTTATGACAGGTAGCACTAATGCTGATAAAAGCCATTACGACACTTGCCAAGAACTGTGGACAGAGCACGCGAGGATGAAACTTTCAGGGCTTCGTTTGCTAAAGTTTTTCATTCTTCCAGAGGACAAAATAATTAATTTAATTGCTAAGACAATAGCCTTTTATTTTGCAAATGAATGGAGGTACAAATCATAGGCTAATTCATATCTCTGTTGAGCTACAAAAAATTCAGTAACTAATCATGTCCTCTTTTTTAACCTCCATATATCTATTTCCAGCAACCAAGGCTTGGGTGAAATATGTGTGTACAAATTACACCTCTGAAAAGCAAAGTATAAAAGTTTGGGCATTAACCTTCATTGTTCCAGTTATCACATTAAACTGTCTCCTCTGACAAATGGACACAAGGAACATGCAAAGATCGCTGTATCGATGTTATACAAGTTGTGTGCATCTCTGGGTTTGCTAGGGATGGTGTTTCTGGTCAAAAGGGTCAGATAAACAGGGTTTTTTCTACAGGAATGAAAAATTCAATAGTGGAATCATTCATGCAGGTTCTCAGTGTAAACACAAGGCATGCAGCCAGCTTTTCAAAGTTTGTCTCTTTGGATATTGTATAATACCTGTCTGATTTCATAAAAGAGGCTGGAGAGCAAACAAATAAAACCTACTGCCCTGCTTTAATATTCATTAATATTTCACCCAATAACTGATAAAAGATAGTGTGCAAGAAGAAAGGGCAGTGCTGAAACAGCTGAAGTGCTTTATCCCCACCAACATCTCCATAAAGTCTGAGGTGCATAAACTGAGTGTTGCTTTAGAATACATTTTATGCTTGATGCTTTTTTCTAAAAAGAAAAAAACCCAGAAAAATTAATACCTTTCTTTATGAAAGCTGGATAGCTCCTGCCTACTTCAATCACTGCTCAGGGCAGTGTGCTAAGCAGTGAAGCAAACACAGAGCTGCTGGCAAAAGCAAAATCACAGGGAACATCAGGAGTTTGCAGAGACAATGTCCACAGTCCAGAGCAAGAAAGCAAAAGAAGTGCTCTACCCAAGGTCTTCTGAGGCCAGAGACAAGCAAGATAACAAGAAAGCCTTGAAGCACCCCACCCCTGCAACAGTAATACAGGTGAACTTGGAAACCAGCAAGAATCTTGCACTTGAGTGAGGGGTGTGTACAATATCACCCACGTGTTTCTTTCCCCTTCTCGAGCTGGAAAACTGGAGAGGTGAACTACGATGTGTAAATAACTCCCATCCATTTTGGCACCCAGCTTTTCAAATAACATTCCAGAACAAGGGAATCACAGTATTCCTGGTTTTTTATCTGTTGTGCTATCAGCAAGCCTTCAAACCAGATGCTTTGCTGTTTGCTGGACAAACAACACATAGAAAAGACTGAGAGTCACAAAGCAGACAGTCTATTTTTGGGCTCTGATGACCCTGAGAAAAGGACTATCAGAAATTGTAGATGCTTTTCCTGGTGCTTAGATAACACTGATCATTACTCCAATGTTGCTTTTTGCAATACTTTGCAAGACAGGAGTAGGCAAATGCAAATCATAATTGGCTCCTCACGGCAGTTGTAGGGATAGTGAGGATGATACTTGGAGCTGAACTCTACTCTCTATTAAAGTTACTGCAGCATACTCCAAAATCCTGACATATGTGAATTGAAGGACTTGGAAGACTGGATTTGGGTAGTTCTCCTTAAGTGATTTGGCTGTGAAAACACAGAATTCCATTAAATTCCACAGAATCCATTAAAGCTACAGAAGCAGCAATAGAAGGCATTCCTGACCATAACAAAAACTAATAGAATGAAGTGAGTTCTTCCAGGAGTATGATTCACAGATTTTTTTCAGCCATATTCTGTATAGCATGAAAAAAATCTCATTCCACCTTGTCCTTTTCGAAGAGGTCCCGAGACTGCCCTGCTATCCCAACCACCCATATTTATAAATATTTCCTGCACCCCCAACAAGCCTTTTTCAGCAATGAGTCGATTCCATTGGCAAATCCCTTGTGAAAGGTTAATTTCAAGTCTCTTTTCTGCCAGATCCTAACCAGGATGTGCTGTTCTACCTGGGACCTGGTCATATCTCCCAGCATCACAAGGATGGTCACACAGCTTTCAGGCTATCACAGAGTCTGAATCAGCTTCTCTCTCTGTCTTCATGGCAAAAGCCATATTCAGGCTTAATTATTGCATGGAATTGAGCCCACCTCGCATGCCTGTGGTGTAACTCATTACTGTCAGGCTGTGTTTGGGACACACCAAACACATTTGCTACAGCAGCTCAAATGTTTGTCAGCTGCAAAACTGCCTCTGAGAGTTTTCCTTTTGACTCTTCTTTTGGTCCTAAGCAAAGCTGTATCTCTAAATCTCTTCTTCCAGCCAAATATCATACTCCATTCCTCCAGTCAGATTATATTTTTCAATTTCTTAGTATTCCTTGTAGCATGTGGTATACAGTAAATTCTCTGGCTCCAACAGAAAGTGTCTTTTTTTGTTCACTTAAGAAGTTCCAGTTGCTTCTGCTATGCAGCACATCTTCCCTGGATTTCATACTAGGAATTTAAACTGCACAAAGACACAACTACTAATCCCATATCAGATACTTGTAGTTAGTTCAGACATTTATTTCTCCCACTCTACCATTTATACTTTCATTCCATGTAAGCTTTACATTTCTAAGTCCATAGGTACCTCTCCATCATCCAAAATAACCTTTAACTTAATAAATACTCATGGAAAAAGAGAGTTTAATAATCCCAAAATCTGGATTACTGCTAGTAAATAACCAGCATTCTGCCACAGAGGAACAGAGGTATTGATAAATCAGTTCAGTGCTCGAGGTCACGTGAGTTTTTGGTGCTTTTCTGTTAGTATTTTGGATAGTCAAAGAGGAGTTCCAGCCATTAATGCAGAAGTAAAATACATTAGTGAATTACACATCAGAAAAGTCAAACCACTGCTGCCACAGGATGAATATTCTTACTATGAATATTAATGCATCTTTTGGAATGAAACATTAATACATACCACATACACATACATACCACAACGTTTAAAATCCTACAAACATTGCAGGGAGAGGAAGAGGAGGAATGAACAAATGAGACAAGCCTCAGAGTCTGATTCCACAAATTAAAATGCATTTCTGACATAAGCTAAAATATGTCCATGTGTAACAGGACAACTTGCCACTATGAATAATTTCTTGTAAGGCAACAGAGTCTACAAGGATTTGCTGTAGGTTTTCTACCTCGCCCACCAAACTGCAGAAGTGTAGATCCATCCCTGCCTACAGCATAAACACCCTGAGCTGGGCAGTGAGACTGCTGGTTCAAAACTGGAGGAAACAGGCTGTCCCTCTGCACCTGAGCACTGAATTCCCAACACCTGCACCTGCCACAGCAGCTTCCCTTCTAGTGGCTGTAGCACTTACAAAAGCTCCATTTCACTGCAGCAATCAAACACACACTCCTGTCTAAACACCACCATTTCCACTAATGTGAGTCCTTCAAGGTAAGCTCTGCTTCAGCCTGCACAGTGCTTGGGAGTCAACTCTAATTTTAGCCTGCTCCCAATTAGGCATCTTGTCTAAACGAACCATTTTAGTGAGAAAGGTGAGTCAGCCCAGCTATCCTGGACACCCATCTGAAGGCAGGATAAATAACCCAGCTTTCTGCACTGGCAAGGCAGAAAGGAGCTGGGATCGATTGAAACCTGGCGCCTCAACTGACGACAGCTGAAGTGAAAGGAGAAGAATCTTCCCCTTGGCTCGACTGGGGAGTCAAAGGCCACCCAGCACCTCAGTAATGAGGCTGGGCAGTGTGTCCAGTCAAAGGCTTGATGAGGGATAACAGAGAGAGAGTATTGATACAAAATGTGGCTCCAGAAATGCATCAACAGCGAAGCCTGATGTGCATTTGGTTACAGCCTCCTCCAGGATTCAGACATATGCCAGCTCTGCAACCACAGAGACTGGCACAGGCCCTGAGTGGTGCAATACCTGCCAGCAAGTCCACAGGAAAAAAATGCTGCACCAGAGCATCCCAGCAGGCAGGCAGAATTCCTCAGAAATGGAGCCCCAAGCCAGGCAGCCTTGATAATCCACTCCTCTCACTCAGCAGAACGAACCCTCTTCAGCAGCAGGCTGGAAACAAAATGTAATCCAACACCTCTCTGGCCCAGCATCATCACATTTCTCTCTCTGAATCCAAGTACTCTCCCTGCTCCACAAGGCAGTTTCTGTGGCTCTTCAAATCCCTGTGCCTGCTCTGCTTGGTCTTTTCACTCAGCTTGTTCAGAGCAGCCATAGGAGAAAAGCACCAGCCCTGAGCACTGACCCCGTGTTTCAGTGTGCAGCAGGAGATGTTATTTTTCTGGACAGCAGCCCAGAGACACTGGACAAAGCTGGAGCAGCAGCAGATGTTATGATGCATGCTCTCCTGCCCCAGCCCTGGCTAATGAGGCAGCAGAACCCACAGAGCATGACAGCAGCGACGCCAAACTGGAGACTGCAGCCTGCACCTTCATCTTTTTCATTAAGACCGGGTTTTGTTGCAGACTAAGACACGTGAAAAGATCTTAAAAAATACAGATCGATGCCTCCTATTGTTCAGAGAGAGAAGGGAAAATAAAGATATTCTCTGCCCTAGCTGCAAGGAGCATCTCTCAGTTGCATAAAGCACATGCCCAGATTGACTTACCGCAATCATTTGCGCCACGTAGCTCTCCGGGCCAGTGTATTCAGTTGGATCTTTAACTTTGACAAGAACTATAAAGTACAAATAATGCCACATGTTGTGTTCTGCCTTTATATGCTCCTCAAATGAAACGGTCTTGTTATCAAATTTGTCTCTCTCCAGTCCTGCAAAAAGAGAACATAAAGCCAAAAAATAAACTTCAATGTAAAAATACGCAAATCTGTTAAATATATTAGAGAAAGGAACCTAATTTAATTTAAAGGATCATAAATTCGAAAGATCTTAGTTTAAAACCCATAACTGCCAGGCAAGAAATACCAGGCCAGAAGGCATTCCTGACAGAAGTCTTTCAATGCAGCATTTATTATCTTTTGTGATATTTCCTCTTAATAACAATAACAATATAATAAATATGTTACAGTTTTACAGTGCCTTCCATGCTGAGGGCCATAAAGTGTTTTATAAGTGTTGGCTCTGGCTCTTTCTAGATGTATACTGGGAAGCACATAGTGTGCAGTCCAGGCCCTGATCTTCCAAAGATTTACGCACACTTTTACCATCAACATATAAAGAGTTCCTCTTAAGCTTCAGTGAGATTGTTTGTGAGCTTAAACCTGGCAGAGAGGGTGAGTCCCTGCAGCTCTGTTGTCACACAGTCTTTACAGAGCTGTAGTCATAAGAAATGTTTTTGATTTTTTCCTGTAATGGTCCAGATCTCTGAAGAAGAATACCAGAAGTGAGGAAGGAGAGGAATCACCAATGTTTGCCTCCATGTGTCTGCTCTCCTCCCTGGATTTCCTGTCCACAGACACTAAAGACATGTTGTGCTCTGCACAGCATTCATCCCTGTCAGTACAACCATGGAAACAGCACCCAGCCTACAAAAAGCAGCTATTTGTGAAGTCTCACAGGGAGTGAAGGTCGGTCCCTCTTTGGGAGCGCACTTCAAAATACGCGTGACTTTCCGTGGGCTTAGTGGGGATGATTTCCACTGAATTCTTTTGTTCCCTGCTTGACATCACCTTCTGAAATGGGCAGCTCTTGCCGATGCTCCCCCTCTGGAATGCCCTGTGCTGTGGAACAGAAGCTGCACTTTGCCCTGCAGCATGCCCTGTGGAACAGAGTCAGCAGCTGCCCCGTCTCCGTTAGTGGTGATGATGCAAGCGTGAGACGCGGCTCCTCTGCCTCGGATTCTGGGTGGAGACTGTGGAGCCACCTCTCAGCACAGCTAGCTTTTGATTCATAAACCAAGGCTGTCTCCTACTGAGAGGGAATAAATTTGGAATCAACCCCTGGGATTTTTACAGACTTTCCTTGTAGAAGAGAACCATGCCTGAGGTCCAAGCTTTATTTATTGATGAATAATTCATTTTCACTCCTTTCACCCTCAAATATCTCAAGAGATCAGTGACACCTACCACAGATGAAACAGGTGGTCTTTAGTATCTCCTCCTTTTTCTGCTTTTCACTCCTGAGATCAGCAAATGTATCAATGATGACTCCAAAGATCAGGTTGAGAACAATAATTATGACAATGAAGTAAAACAGAAGATCATAAACAACACGTGCAGCAAACAAGGGCTCCTGTTATAAAGGTATAAAAACAGCACAAATCTAAAATAATAACATTTTCACATTAGCGTAAGCAAAGCTACAGATCTTTCTTTCCATATGCCAAATTCTGCTAGCCTTACAGGAGTAGGGAGGGACTACCCAAGTCCTTTTCCATGATAGAGACCTGAAGTCACCCAATTGCTCAGTTTCCCACACATTCATGGCAATAACAGCACTACCCTTTGTGGAGTGCTTCAGTATAATTAGCATTAAAGAGCTGCTAAGTGGCAAGGATCAGTTTCAAAGGGTCACTTTCAAAGTCCCAGTAAGTGCTTACAGATTCCACTGGGGATAAACTTTGGCTCCCCCAGAACCTCCTAGTCTGTGAGACACGATATAGACTCCTACTACCAGCACAGGGAGCCCTTCCATCCAGATTTGAGTTGTCTCCGGACTCTTGCAAGCCCTGCTGAGATCCTACTTTATCCTGAGTTTATTTATAACACATATAGTGTGGCTCATCAAGCAAAGTGCTGCTAGATTGCCTTTATTTGTGATGTTCTTTTTGAACCTAAATAAAAATCCATGAAACCACCCAAATATGAAGGGAGGTCCTTAAATGAACTGCATTTTTGAAGAAACTTCTGGAAGAGAAAATATGCCATAAAATATGAAATTCTGGTTTGATGTTCATGCAGGTTGAGTACAAGTAAACAACAGGACCTATTCTAGGGCAGATGCCACGCTGAATAAAAGCAAAGATGTCCAGGTGGAACTTGCTGGGATCAGTCCCTGCCCGTTCCTCTGGTGCCATTGCTGGGCCCCCGGAGCAGAGCCTGGGCCCTGCTCGGAGCCCTCCCTGCACACAGGGACACCCAGGGCTGAGGGCCCCTCTCAGCTGGGGCTGCTCTCCAGGCTGGACAGCCCCAGCTCCCTCAGCCTTTCCCTGTCAGAGATGCTCCAGGCCCTGAATCATCTCTGCAGCCTCTGCTGGCCCTGCTGCAGGAGCTCCCTGTCCCTCCTGTGCTGAGGATCCCAGGACTGGACAGCACTCCAGATGTGCCTCCCAGGGCTGACTTCTTAGCAGTGCTTTGAAGGTTATGATATTCTGCATTTTTCCAGAAGTGGCAAACAACTACCTAGAGATTTTTTCTTCAAGTATCATCATCACACCAAGCTTAGCTCTTCCCATTAAACATCCCATCTGGGATCTAAAAATTACGTGGATAAATCAACTGTGTGACATGAGATCAGACTAGATACAAACACTGTCTATAACCTCCAAAAATTTACTTTGGCATTCATGAGATGCACAGGGAGTAATGCATTTCCTGAGCCAAAACACTCACATCTTTGGAAGGCTTTCTCAGCACGTCTCCCACACCGCCACCATTCCGCAGGCCTTGGTTTAACACGGTCACAATGCACATGAGCAGGGTGTCACAGGTCCTTTCTATTCCATCCTCCTCTTCTTCACCTGCAAACAGGAACCACAGCATCAAGCAACCACTCATCAAACAAAGCCACAATTCTGTTAGAGAAAGCAACTGCAAGACACATCTGCCTCTCGTATTTCTCATCCAGAACCTCATTGATCATCCCCACCCATGTGCACATCGCTGCTGGTGACATACTTAGGCACATCAGGCACACTGAGCCTGAAGAGAGATGTAGAAAATCACAAGCAGGGCTCCCACCAGAGCTGTTAATGACCCAGAGCCACCATCTCTGCTCAGGGGAGCACCCCTTCTCCTTGCAGTCCTGCCACTGCTTTACCAGTGGGCCCCTTAAAAATGCAGCATAGACAAGAAGCAATATAAAGAGAGAATTAGAAGCACATTTGTAAAAGGATTGTCTTCTTGTGAAATCATTCCTCTACCTACTCATATACAAGCCAAGTCATGTTAGCATTTTAAACCATTAAGGAGGGGCTGGCTTTTGCTCGAGTCAGGCTGTCCATGATCTTTCCACCAGCACACGTGCCCAAGCACTGGTCTGACAGACATTAAAGGAAAGGCTGTCCCTGACCTCAGCTTGAGAACTTGGATTCAGTCCTTATCTGTGCTGCAGAGCTGCTGCGTGGTTTTGGCCGAGCCACAGAGGGTACTATTGTACAGGAGATGTTTGAACGTGCAGAGGAGCTGGGCTGGAACACCAACCCCAGGGGGACTCGGTCCACCTTGGCCAGAGTCCCTCCCACCACACACTCACTGCATCCACAGCCTCCCTCCAGGAGCCCCGACTGAGCTCTCCCTGTGTCCTGCAGGGTCAGGGCTGTCACTGCCATTCCTCCTCCCTCCCTTCTCTTTAGGGACACGCTGGCTCAGGCGGGGAAGGCAGCCATTCACACTCGCTCTGCTCCCCGCACTCATTGTAACACAGTTTAATAAAAAACAACATCCTGCTGTGAGAGTTGACTGAAACACATATTTAACAGCCCCAAACCACGACATCTGGGGCACTGAGATAGACTCTGATAAACTGAATTGACTGCGAGCACTCACATTTCAGACAAGTAATTTGGGTTTAAATTTAATTTTGGATGTGGGTTCCCGAATTGTGGTGCATGGATCCCGGCTGGGATGGGCAGGACAGCACTGGTGGCTGCTGCTTTTGCCACCACTGCTTCTGCTCCACAGGCAAATTAAATGAGAAACAACTCCCTGCTGAAGGAACTTTGAGCAAAAAGAAAAGCAAAAGCAGACATCAGGACAGACTTCCCTGTTAAACTATACGGTCATTACAGACGCTACTCCCACAAATAATCCTGGATTTAAAAATAACTGCTTGGATATTGAAACTGATAGGATTGAAACAAGAAACCTTTTTTATCCTGTCATATCTAGATTTTTTTTGCATACTGCTGTTATGCATACCAACTAATCTTTGTTCTTGCACCCTGCCATTATTTCCTCCTTTCGAACAATACTGCATTTTTTTTTGAGCTGTGCTTAAGAAGGAGACCATCCACAAAATAAATTAAAAGCCTTGAAAAAAGCCACAGCTTCTATTTCCTTTAGGCAACTACAATCTTTTCACTGTTCACAAGACCAGACTCAGGTGCTGGAAGCAGCAGATGATCAGATTCTGGTGAACAGAGAGGATAATCTGGGACTGAGAACTGAAGAGAGAATTGGCTACCAGCAGCGCTAACACCCAACTCTCCCTGTCCACTGAGATGCTAATTCAGAGCAAGCCAGGCTCCAGAGAAACAAAATACCTCACCTTGCACATCTTGCAACAGAGTGTCAGCATCCCAGAAAAGCTCCCAGAAAAGCAAGCTCAGGTTGCAAGATCTTTGCCAAAGAACCAGACAGCCCAAAGTTGGCAGAAACCTCTAGTGCAGCAATGTAGGCTGTGGGGAGTGTACAGACACTGTTTTTGCCATTCTATTTCCACTCTCAGATGTGGAGCAACAAGAGCTGCCTTCAATCTGGTGGCCAGGCAACCCTACAGGCACATGTTCTGCCCCAGCTGTCTGTTTTCAATGCTCAGCAGCATTCCCAGTGTGGGCTCAGCCCCTCTAGACACCAACCATGCTCCTGCTTAAAAGAAAGGAGTGGATCTGTAGAGCGCACTGTTGCTAAGACTCCCCTATTGACACTAATTAAGGTTCAGGGGTTTTTTTTTCCAAGCAGTTCCACCCTGGCAAGTGGCTTGTGAGGGTCTGGACAGCATTTGGCTGTCTTCTGATCAAATGTAACTCACAAGCAGAACAGGTTAAGCACTCAGACCACCCCACAATGTTAATCACGGGGCAAGGGGAAGGGTAATAGGAAGATTTACTTCAAAACTCCTCATCTGATGGCCCACAGCTACCTGGGCCACACAAGCACATCAGGTGAGACACGCCTGTGCCCACATGGATCCAGCAGAACCTGCACAGAGCAGGACCAGGCCTGGCAGTGGAATGAGTCTTTGGAAATGTCCCCTTTTACAAACAGGTATCTGTGCACATTTCTAGCACAGGTCTTTACGCGGTACAGAGGATGAGGGGACGTACGGCAGGATGTGAAGTTCCTTTAAGGATTAGGCCCTGCACCAGGCACACACTGAAGTGATATGGAAATGTCTTTGGAGAGGAGAGAGGGAGACTCTGAGGCAGATGAGATGAAGTATTTTTATGCTGACAGCACAGAGCAGCAGTGAGCAGCAGGCTGCAGAGAGGGGAGCCTCTCTGGGCACAGCACACTGGCTCCCAGGGAACTCCCTCACCAGTAAGAGCGATGACTGAGCACAGGCTCCACCAGTGAAACCCAAGGAAGAAGCAGAGTACCGTCAGAAAAAATGATCAGCAGTGATCTGATCTGAAAAGCAACATAATTCATGTCTCACTTGGGACCTGAGATGCCAGAACATTTTCTCTCTCCCACACACAGCTGTGGACTTCTCTGGTGCTGCAATGTGAAATTCCTCAAATCTCACACAATCACAGCACCACTGAGGTTGGAAAAGACCTGAGACTGAGTCCAACCACTCACCTAACCATACCATGTTCTTCACTAAACCACATCCCAAGTTCCCCATCCTCACACCTTTTGAACACTTCCAGGGATGGTGATCTCATACCTTTGCATTCCACCATGCTCACACTTTTGCCAGAGGGGAAATCTGTCCCAGGAAAAGGCAGAAAGTAGAACAATTCTTTTGACTGGGTGGCTAGGGTGACCAAAACTGTGCTTGCTGAACGTTGGTGGGTTTTAATGGTACTGGATACAAAAGATTTCTTCAAGATTAAGTAAGAGTGCACTTAGATGTTTTGTACAGCCCTGTTTCATTATGGTTTGATTTTAAAGGAGCAGTACCCAAACAATGAGAAATGTGAGATTTCTATCATTTAAAAAGCTTGGCAAAAGCCACATTGCATCTCTTTGACTGATTGATTACTCTTTGAATGCAGCAGCTTTGCCAATAGCTCTTAGACTGTTTTCTCTATCTAGCCAGACAGCTTCCCATGTTGTTTATGAGGCCTGTTTACACACCAGCTGGGGAGAAAAAGCCTACTTTTATAGCCCTCTCCCTGAAGGCTTTGATCCTAAAAACTCAAAAATTAGTAGTGGAAGAATAAAGCTTATGAAACAACATTATACTGGCACACAGGAAGGGACCATTTATGTCCTCTCTTTCAGCCCCCAGCAACCACAGACAACTGTGGCAATAAATATTTTGAGCCTACAGACCATCCTTTGTGCACACACCTCCACTGCAAAGGCCACAACACATCAAACCAAACTTGATACCTGCAGTGAAACGCCAGCCACCTCAACTAGACTGCCCCAAGGAAAGAGTGAGACAGACATGTGGGCCTGTGGCTGGGTTCTTAGGACTTCTGGCTACAATACAGCCCAGGCCCAGATGTTTGTAGAAAAAATACGCAAAAGCTTGCTGATAGATATGCTACGCCATGAAAATGAATTTCTGTGGCCCTAACTGGATCTAACGGTGATTCAGAGTGTGCAGGTGAGGATGCTGCAGACAAGCAGCAAGCAGCTTCTCTCAGCTGAGTCACTTGGCAAGAAGCAACCTGAATGTTCAAGCATAATGATTCAGCAAGCTCTTTTAATAACAAAATTAATGTCAGTGCATTTGGAAACCAGGTGTGGGAAGCTCTCCCATTAATGGCAAAGCTGCCAGCTGAGCTCCAAACCTTGCAGAAGTTGAGCACTTCTGACTCACAACAGTCATTTCACTTCTCACACCAGCAGAAGTCCCTGCAACAGCAACACACAGATCAGAGAATCACCGAGTTGTTTGGGCTGGAAGGGACCTTGGAGATCATCTCATTCCAAACCTCTGCCATGGGCAGGGACACCTTCCAGCAGACCAGACTGCTCCAAGCCCCATCCAACCTGGCCTTGGACATTTCCAGGGATCCCTCTGCTCTAAGTGATCATCGGTCTGAGGGAACTTCTGCACTGACCTGGGTTAAGAGCTGGGATGCTCGTGGAACAGTTCTCTTTTGCACAGGCTCCCATCATTGATGTCAGGGTTGTAGTGGGAACTTCACCAATACCTGTGGAAAAAGCGGGATGCTGACAAAGAGACAGGTACAACACTGATGTTAAGTTTTAAATCATTATTTTCTCGGAGCGAATCACCGGGTTGGAGAGTTAAGAAGAAAAACAGAACAAATTACACCAGCGATTCCTCCCTCCTCAAAAGAGTCTGCCTCAACAGCTCAAAGCAATCACAATGAACAAAAACACAGTTTTATATTTACTGTATATCACAGCTATTCCCATTTCATCTCCTGAAATTAATGAATCTACATCAAATGCAGCTGCTTCTGGTGAGAACAAAATATATTCAAAGCAAGAAACAACTGTCAGATATGAAAATAATGTCAGTTTTTAAAACCATTAGATAAATTATTCACAAAGGCTGACAAGAAGGACACCAAGCTGACGTTCAGTTATCCTGAACATAGAATATTTAAGGGTTTTCAAGGATTATAACACAGTTTGGTACTCATTTGTAAATATGTATGGGTTTGTGTAAAACACTAATTTAACATTCCCAAAGTGGTAAATGTGTACATCAGCTTGATTTTATCAAACCAATTTTCTCTTGTGCACCTTCAACAATTTTCTGCATTTCAAATTAGAGATACAAAAAGGTTTAAGGAGAAAAAAAATGAAGGCAAAACTATACAACAAAATAACAGGCTAAGACAGTATGTGTAATGCAGAAAACATGCACTCTGACTTACTCTTTCTGCTACTTTATAAAGAAAAAATTTAAAGCACTTGTCCTGGGAAGCATAATGTTCCATCAACATGCAGTCAGCATATTTTCTTGATGAGTTTTTGATCAGAAATGGCAATGTATGAAGCCAGCAAGAGCATACCCACACCACAAAAATCTGCCAAGAACTCAACAGTAGCAACACAAACACGCAGGAGCTGCTGCCCTGGATCAGACCAGAGCTGTGTGCAGCCTGTTTTATTAAGATGGTCACAGCTACCTTTCAAAATGAGGCTTCACACCCTAAGTTCTGTCCCAAAAGCGAATGGTAAGTCAAATATAAGCTAATTTAGCTACTAATGGATGATTAGTGGCAAAAAAAAGAAAATCACAGTATGCTAAAGAAATCTGTCAGGTTCCTTTTTTTAAAATATGGTTTTGAACCAGCTGCTGAAGTACACCAGGCCCATGAGTCTTGAATGACCTTTGCCTTGTTTGTCAGCTTTAAATCCCGAAAAAACAGCTTCAGGAAAAGACTGGCAAACACTGAGCGTGCACAGCCCCGGCTGGGTTCTGCCAGCTCTGTGCCTGTGTACAGGTCTGAAGAGCTCAGCATTTGGGAAAATCATGCCTCGAGGAATTTAATCACTGGCTATTCTCAAGTATTTCTCTGCAGCCAGTTGTTCCCTTGCCCATGCTCCCAGCAGGCTGGTTGGCAGCACATACAAGGCTCTCAAGAGACCAGACCTGGCTCTTTTCTAGCAAAGCAAGTTTGTAACTCTCTGTTCACTTTGTTAAAGTCTCTCATTCCAGAAAGATGAAATCCTGGCCTTTTTAAAACTGGTTCCAAACCTCCCAATGACTTTACTGAAGCCAGGATTATACACTAATGACAACGATCATGAAATACACACTGAATTTAAAAGATGCTCATATCAGTAAAAATGTGAATTCTGTAATAAATTGCTGCTGGATGAAGCTTAAAAAGCAATGAAATGAATGCAGCTA
This sequence comes from Prinia subflava, assembly GCF_021018805.1. Lineage (NCBI taxonomy): Eukaryota > Metazoa > Chordata > Aves > Passeriformes > Cisticolidae > Prinia > Prinia subflava. Next base: position 12,249,372 of record NC_086250.1, on the reverse strand, counting down.
ATGAACATGTTAAGATCACATGCCTCATACAGTACACAGAAATTCCTATGAGCTGCTTTTAAGGTGGGAGAGAACCAATACAATTGACATTGAGCTGCTTTTCACTTAGGAAAATACTTAGGAAGTACAGATTATTTTTTTAACATTATCACAAGTTGTGGAGCAAACATAATAAATCAAATGTGTTAGATTTTAGCATTTCAACAAATAAGCCCAGACTAAAGCAACCCTATATACATTAAATTTTATACAGATAATTAATTGAGTTCTAAGGTATATGGAATTAATTCTGCTGTCATGCAGGCACAAATAAAGAAATTTGATGTCCTTAGATGAAAAGTTAGGTTAGGCTGACAGAAAAAGGGATAAGTCGGAAGCAAATTTTAATATAAAAAACAATACCTGCAGCAGGGGTCCTGATTTTCAACCTGTCAACCTCCATGATAAAGTCATCTTTCAGGAAGAGGAAGCCAATGATGGAGAAGAGATAAACCAGGATGAGTGCTAGCACTGCAGTGAGGATAATTGAACGGCCATTGCGGGTAACACTTTTTATCACATTTAGCAATGTCTCCTCCCTGTACACCAGATCAAACAGCTGGGGAAGGCAGAGAGTAGAGGAAAAATGAATACAAATGAGGCAATATATAGATGCTACACAGGAAAACAATCTGAACTATTGAAACATGCATTGAGCCATGTTCTACATTCTCAGCTCCATAAACTCACATTGCTTTCAGTGGGAGCTGGGCATACTTATGGAGGAGGAAATCTAGCACAGAAATTTGAATTTTAAAATTAATTATAGCAAAATCCAAAAGGCACAAAGTATATTTGAGCCTGATTCAGAGATGGACAACACCCACCATCAAGATCCATTGTTTCCCCGTGTTTAAAACCAGGCTAGATTAAAATTTAAGAAGTGTCTTCATACTATGGATCTATATCTATAAAATAATTTTTCGAGTTATATCTCTGATAAACATGCCCAGGCTGCAACTCAAAAATGTATTCATACATGTAATTACATATTTGTAAACTTTCTTTGAGCTCATGGCATCATGTAAATGCCACACAGACAGGATTGGGGCCACCTCTTTTTAGGACAAAGGTAAATTCATGGCACTGTTTGTATAAGACTAGAAACTTCTATTCTTCTCTACCCTGCACTATATGCTTTCCTGGTACTTAACTTTAAAGAAAAGTATATATTAAGATAATATTGCTTTAAATGTCAGAAGTCTAAACCAGCAATTAAATGTGACAGAAGCTTTACAAGAACTTGTAACTTTTTTTTCTCTTACAATTTTCTTGATGTTCTATAGTGCTTTGGACCTTATCTATAATGCATGTATTTCTACTTTAAAGCACTCAGATTACAGATATAAAGAGACACACTATGATTTATCAAAATGCTTCACAGAAGAAGGTATTAGCCACAATTTAGAAGATCTGAAATCCACAGCCTTGTGAAAGGATTAATAATAAAGGAAGAAAGAGGGGAGACAGTTATGAACAAGTATTAGAGTTTAGACTACATCCACTAGTAAGTGAACACCTGGAAGCAAAGTGGGCACATGGATGAAGTCCATGAATCACGGACATTGCTCAATAGCAGTCACTGAAAAACAGTGAGCACATAAAATGTTTCTTAAGCTGCTTGACACTCCACAAAGTATTTTAGGATAGAGATCACCTAACTCATTGAAGAAACAGCAGATAATTTGTGCATTTTTAAGGAGGAGAGTTATATCCATTTGAAGAGGGTCCTGCAGCTACAGCCACAATCTTGGCTCCTTTGAAATCTGCCCAAACTTTGAAGTAGACTTTAATGTCAAATTTGGAAAGCCTGACTTCAACAGGAGCTCTACCTGAGTTAGTACTGAACCCCTGAAAATTTTAGTGTGCTTAACACATCTTTGAAGTGCTGGGAGTTCACCACTATTCAGGAAGCTGAGAAAAAACACAACAGGAAAGTGAACCCATGTAAATGACCACAATTTAGTCAGTCTCCCTACAAGTTTCACATGTTCCACTATAGAGCAAAAGGATTAGCAAAGAAGAGCAGTGAAACACCTCTTAGTGCTACTCAGCATGAAGGGAACAGTTAGTGGAGTTTAGCATAATTTTGTGTGATTCATTTTCACTGCACCTGTACCACGTTATTAAAAGGCATTCCATCTGGGTAATGGCAACAAAAGAAAATGAAGTGGGATACATTTCAAGCGATGAATCTTCCTGCTGCACCAGAGGCGTGCCATCCCCATTTCCCAAGTAATTTGTTAAGCGTGTATTGGGGATGAGGAATGGGATCCTTTGGAACAGGTATGATGCACACAGCCCTGGACAACTGCCCCCGGAATGTCAGGACTGACAGAAGCTACAGGAACCGTGGACACAGAGTATGGAGAAAGCTGGGAAGGAGTGGGCTGGGTGATGATTGTCTGAGAAGAAAGGAGCAAACTTTCAGCTCTAAAACAGATAAAATAACACAAACAGGTTCTAATAAAAACAGCAGCTCCTAAGGGGCAGCAACACAACGGCATGCTAAAAATACACAAGATTTGGCTTGATTGTCAGGAAGAAATTGAAGACAGCTGCACGGGTAACGGTATTTTCTATTTTTGCAAAGTTTTCCCCTCCACAGCAGCACGTACTTACCAGGAAGCTGTAGAAGAACTCGTGCACGCAGAGGCCCAGCATGCAGACCAGGACATAGGCCACGTGGTAGAGAAACGCCATGTCCATGATGACCGCTCTGTAGCCACGGGTGAAAGTCCCACGGTTCCCAACAAAGCTCACCAGGAACACGATTTTGTTACAGAGCTGTTCAGGGGGAACAAAGGCTAGGTTTATGCCATCAGAAAAATCCTGATATTTATTGTTGGGGTTGCTGTCTAGATAGGTTGGTTTGACCAAATGAACAACCTTTAGATAGCTGGAGTGAGGTGAAAGAAATCCAGCTCTGAGAGCACACTGGGAATGAGCCCGTGAGGGTGAGTGGAAGTAGATCTCCTCTCCAACACTGCACTCATTACTTTGTGATTTATTCCTATAACATTAGTGAATAGGTGGACAGGGTTAATGTCACGAGGCGTTAAAATCCAGCTGGGGAGTGAATTTTGAGTTTAGACTCGAGACTATGTAGAGTAGCTAGGCATGCTACTACCAAGAGAACAATAGTAACACAACAGAAAGTGTGTGTGGGGGTGTGTGAGATCTATTTCCTTCAGATTGTGTTCTTCAATTTAAAATCCCTAGAAAAGCCCTCAGAACTGAGGGCATTTTTGAAGTATAGCATTTAAACAACAGCAGCAGATTCTCCATGGCTCCTGAGCTTTGCCTGCACACGAGCAGCAGTGCAGAGGTGAACAGGAAAGGGTCTCACCTCATCTCTCTGGCAGTCCAGGACAAAGAATGAGGACTCAACACGACTCCTTTGTTCACAAATTTGATGTGGGCAAGTGCTGCTTACTTGCCTTTACCTTTGACTATATGTCTGGGTGTTTTTCAGTGTGTGAAACTCTCACATACAGAACTGGTGGCAAACAGCCCAATACTTCGTGCTGGGGTGAATTAGAGCTGTAGCAGTCAGGCAGAAATTTAAATAGATGACTTGTGAGAACGACTGTGTATCTTACCAAGCTCAGTAAGCATGCAAACTTATTCATGTCTAAGTTAAGGGATCTGGCAAAGGGCTGAGAGAATTTTTAATTTTGAAAACTCTTTTCTTCCTGAGAATATATTTAAGATCTCAGAAACATTTCACAAATTTGTGTCAATAGTGCTGAGAGCACTGGTAGAGAAAATTATTCTTTTAACATGAGAAACTGCTGATTTGATTGCCCTTATGCAGCAATATTTCTTTAAATTTCATATTGTTTTTGTTTTTAAAATATTTGCATATGCACAAAACTAAACCAGCTTTTTTCTTAGCTTCCCACTTCGCTGACACTGCTGTTTCAGGATGACTTGAAATGATTTATTTTTTTGGCTTAACCAATGAACCAGAAAAAGAAGTTTTTACACAGCTCTAATCAAAGGAGTTTTTTAATAGGAGACCCTTAATATCTTTCCTTCTGCTGAAAGGGAAATTCTGGTTGCTTTTGAAGTACTTACATTAGCAGCACCAAGGAGTATCAAGGTAGGACCGAGCCCTATAGTATATATAGACCTGAGAATAACAGACACCAAAAAGGGTCGGATGCCAACAGGCTTAGAGATGAAGAACAGCATTGCTGTGCAAAAGGCCACTGCTATCCAGAGGAGCACGGAAAACAACGGCGAGAGCGTGCCTGTACAGAGGAGAAAGGGAGATGTGAGAAAGGCATCTTTGGAGACTCCATTTTTCACCAAGAAACGAATCCAAAAGATCAATTCCTTTGCCAGCAGAGCTAACAAAAGCGTGATTCATGCATCACAACTGCTGACCACGGCTTGCCCTAATTGCAGCAGGAGCTATTATTCTCAGAGTATTGTTGCTTTTTGCACAGGTAATAATACAAGCAGCTAATGAAATTTCCATTAAAATCCAGGGAGTGCTCAGAGATGGAACAGTTTACCCTTCTCCTGAAGCAAGCCACTAATCAGCTCCCTTCTGCAGGGATCATTAGGGCCCCTCCGGTCTGATTCCGTGATTGCTCAGCTACAGAAATAGCCGGTCCTGGGGGCAGCACAGCAAGCGGCAGCGCGCTGCAGTGCCACGTTTCCAGCCGCGAGAAAGCGGCTCCCTCCCGCAGGGCCGCGGGTGTTCCGCGGGAGCCTCCGCCCGTGCACGGCAGCGGGGCCCCGGCACAGCGGGAGCGGCTCCGGGCAGCGCCGGGCAGGGCCGGGCAGCACCTGCAGTGCCCGGAGCGGTCCCGGGCGGGCACCGCCCGCACAGCCAGTCCCTGCTGCTCCGCAGGATGCTGGCTGCAGGCGCTCCACGAGTTTCGAGCGATGCCCCTGTTTCCCCTCACCCCTCTGCTTAAAGCCCTGGAAACACACCATGTGCTGTGATATAAAAAGCACATTCAGATCTCGGGGCGCTGTCACACTTGTACACTGACTTCTATTGTTACGGGATGAACTGAGAGGTCAGTGACGGGGGAGAAGGGAATAGAAAATTTAGCTAGACTCACAATAGGAATCATGCTATCTCTTTGGCAACAGATACACAGCTGAGCGGCATCACTGGGATTAGAAAACAATGAGATGAGGCCCTAGCCTCAACATTCAGATGGCATCCGAACTTTTCCAAAGTTCAGGAGTGTTTCTATCCCTGGTGGGAGGTTCAAGGTCAGCTGTGTCAGAGTTTCATTGCCAACATGATTGGAAACTTTTAATGGATCCTTAAAAATTACTTTCAAGCCCATCTGAAAGGTAAGGCCAAAATTCTCTGTGGTTCTTTCACAAACCAGTTTTCCTTCTTCCCTACTACAGGTCCAGCAATTTCACGTTGCAGGACCCACAGCAGCACCACGTGCAGAGAGGCACTCTGGAGGCAAGGAGTCTTCTCAAAATCGTGGTTTGGGTTGGGAGGGACCTTAAAGATCATCAATTTCCATTCTCCCTGCCATGGGCAGGGACACCTTCCACTAGCCCAGGCTGCTCAGAGCCCCATCCAGCCTGACCTTGGACACTGCCAGGGATGGGGCAGCCATAACTTCTCTGGGCACCCTGTGCCAGGGCCTCAGCACCCTCACAGGGAAGAGGTTTTTCCTAATATTTAAACTAAACCTACTCTGTGTCAGCTTGAAGCCATTCTCCCTTGTCCTGTCACCATGTGCTCTTGTCTCCTTTCTTTCTTTCCAGCTCCCTTCAGGAACAGCCTTCAGCTGGAGCTGTTTTGCTTATGTCATATTACATAAGAACTGCAAGTACCTACTGAATGGCAGAATTTTGGGATCATTAGATCAGCCAAGGCACCTCAGGCAGATGAACAGAGGTGGATTTACACAGGGTGAAGGGGAAAAATGGGAGACAATCTCCAGCTGTTGGATCAGGCTTTGGTGGAGAGGGAGGCTGGGAGGAAGGAGGCTGCCTCATGATCTGCTAATCCAATTTGGCCACACCTATTCCCTATTGCTCAGGAGTCGCTTTGGCTTTGCAAGCCCCACGAGATGGAATCCTGAAATGCGCTGTCACTGGATTACTGGGGCCACTTAAACTAATGCCATACAAATCTGCAGTTCAGAATAAGTATTAATACCTACTGATTGCAGACTAGAGGATTTCCACGAGTATAGATTAGCTAAAATTTAGGAGCTTAAAAGGTTTATTTTTAACCCTTCATTTCTCCTCTCATCCTCCATGAGCTCTAACATGCTCTGAGTGACTCCCCAGTTTACAAAGCACCGTGGACAAGATGCTTCCCTTCTCCAGGCACAGCCCTGCAAGCTCTGCCTCCCTCCAGGAGGCTGTGGAGCTGCCTGAGCTGTGAGCTGCAGAGAGCACCCCGTGGGCTGCGAGGGCAGCATGGCCCCCATGCCAATATATTTCAATCTGCTGCCTTTCTGTTCCACCAGCCAGCAGGAATGTTTGCCAGTGCCACTTGTGGTGTTTGTGAAAAGCACATGTGTCTACCAGAAGCTGGACTGCTTCCACCAGCCCAGTTCACATGCCACCACACAGAGGTGACTTTCAGTCACATTACTGACTGGCCACGAATCAAAGGTGCAGAGGTGAATGGCTCTGCTCCTATTACCAGTATTCTGAACTATTTAGTCTCCTTTATCCTAATTAAGCTTGTTTGGGCTTCAAAGAGGCCTCCTGCTAGTCTGCTGCATTTATAGCAAATAAAAAAATTTCATTAAATATTTCCTGTGACATGGGATGAAGCAGAGACAGAATAATAAGTTCTGAGAGTATTTTTACATTTATCCTCTGCTACAGTTATGCCCTTTTATCCCAATAAACAACATAGTCAAAAGCCAACAAGCTAGTTTTCAAATAATTCTCTTCCATATGTTTTCAAGACTGCAAGTCATTCAATTTGGTCAGGCTTAAGGAATCTCTGTCCCTCTGCTGCCAGGAATCCTCCTTCAGTTCAGAAGCTGCAGCTAAATGTGTGCAGTAGGACACTGCAATATGGCAATATAAAAAAATTAGCTGAGATCATCTAGATAATCTCCAGTTTATGCTGTGTTCATTCTGCTCTGCATTGTGTAGGCCACGTGACACACAGATCAACCACTACATTTCAGACAACATCTGGTACCTACTTAGGAGACACTAAATGGCTTCTAGATATGACTGCACCTGAAAATGCAGCTTTATTTGTTACCTTAGAAATCAAAGAATGTAAAATTAAAACAAAAAATAAGGGTAAACTCTACTTGCCTTCATCTCCATCATCTCCAAAAGGGTAGAACAGAGCAACTGCTAAATTGATGAATACAGCAAGGTTGAAGGAAATGCTCCCCCACAGAGAGATGTGTCTGGAGAACCAAAACAGGGCTGGATTATCTAGAAAGGGGAGAAAAGCAGCAATCAATAAGCTGAAAGCAAGCAGAAACTCAATCACCAATAGCTCCAAGGGAATTAAATACAGATTAATGTAGAAAATATGCAGATCTTTAAAATTAACTAAAAGACAAATATTAAACATAGGTTTGCCATAAAACAAAGGTTCAAGTAGAGCTTTTAATCCAAAGATCATAATACAGTTTATTATATACTGGATTTTTGCCTCTGTTAAGATTTTAGGCCTGGATATTTTGCAAGGGAGTCTTTTTAGCTGCATCTGAATCTGCAGCTTCTGTGCATGGGGACATAAAATCAAGGAAACAAATAGATTTTAGCACTCTGAATGCCAGTTGACCAGAACAGCCAGAATGTATCACCCAGATGACCTATTTGGACCAAGTACACTGATGACATAGGCAAAGAACAATGGAATAAGGATGGTTTCAGAACTGCAGTATTTTCCCCACCTCTGTCAAACTAAAAACATTTTGTTCTGCTTGGGAAGCAGGCAAAATTTGGTCTGCCTGGGTTTTGTTTCTACAAAAGCTGACTGTTTCCTGTGTGATGCTCAGAAGCCCATGGTCACCTGCTGACAAACAGCTTGTACTTGTGCTTAAAAGGACTCAAACAAGCCATGATCTCCATATGTGAAGCACTGTACAAACACACAGAAATAGTCCCTATCCCAAAGAACCTTAGCCTAGCTAGAAAAGACTAAAAAGAGAAACAGTGCAAAACAGGGTTGAATTTGTGTCCAGAGTCACATACATGGTTCAGCAAGAAGGCCAGGAACAAGATCAGAGGGTGCTAAGACTCAGGCAAGCACTTCATATGTATCAATGCACTAAAATACATTTAAATGAACATTTGAAACAAGATCCTATGTGCAATACTGTGAAAACATCTCTGGTCAGAGAGGTTTCAAACATGATGCATCCCTATTAACGAGATTTTAAAGTACTGAAAACTTCCTGCAACTACACAGAGCACCCAGCTAAGTTTTTACCAACAGCAGACTCCTTCAACTGCATATGATTGTCTCAGACTTTAGTCTAAATAGTCTTTAATAGCAATTAGGTAAATATTCAGATTTCACTGTGATAACCTTGTGCTGCTGACTGCTGAGATTCAATTTGGAGCCATTGCAAAAATGACATCTGTCAATTTAAGCAGCACAGACTTCGTGCTAACAGACCCTTGGCTAAAGAATGAACCCAGCTTCAACCTGTATTATCTTTTCAAATAATTAAAAAAAAACCCAATGTGGAGACTTGTGGGCTATTCCACTGATGAAAGGAATTGAGAAATTTCTGTTCTGAATAAAAATAAAGAAATTCTTTTTGTTTATAGCATTAGGCAGATCTGGTCTATCTAATTGTTGGGTTGGCTCTTTTATTTGTGTTTCTAACACAAAACCCCCACATATGATTTTTTTTACAGAAGTAATTTTTCTACAATACAATTACTTTTATTCCCAAATAGACTGCAGATTCTGGAATCGTCTTTTTCAACTTCTATTACTGTCAGTTTGTCACTACTAAGTTTTTAGGGTGCCACCAAGAGAAGCAGACTTGGGTTGATGGGGTTCATGCTGAAGACTTGCTGCTGCTGAAAATTACAGCCTGGGAATTGACATATAAAAAATTGCATGAATGCAATTTTGCAGAATTGCAAAACTGCATCCATAAAAAACACCCATGTTTCCATTGCACTCAGAATTGCTCCCACATTGCTCTGACTATCCTGCTGCTCTAGACCCTATTCCTTCCTTCCTTCCTGATCAATTGCTGTGAGCAGATGATGTGTGACGCTCCAAGAGCATCTGCATTTTAGCAGTGAATGAAGTGATCACTTTTAGGCATTTTTATTTATATTCATCCTGGAGAAGAGAAGCCTTTGGAGTGACCTAATTGCAGCCTGCCAGTGCCTGAAGGGAGCCTTCAGGAAAGATGGAGAGAGACTCTTGGCAAGGGCCTGGAATGACAGGGCAAGGGGCAATGGCTTCAAACTAAGGGTAGATTTAGATTGGATATGAGAAAGAAATTGTTTCCTGTGAGAGTGGTGAGACCCTGGCACAGGGTGCCCAGAGCAGCTGTGGCTGCCCCATCCCTGGCAGTGTCCAAGGCCAGGCTGGATGGGGCTCTGGGCAACCTGGGATAGTGGAAGGTGTCCCTGTCCATGGCAGGGGAGGTGGAACTGTGTGATCTTTAAGGTCCCTCCCAACCCAACCCAAACCATTCTGCGATTTTATGATATATGAAGTACAACTTTCTGCTCCAAAAGCCAAGGGCAGAGTTGACAGTGGCTGAGCTGGAAGGAGCCCCCTGCTCCAGGGACATTGGCAATAGCCCCATTCCTGCCAAGGGCCAGCAGCTGTTCTGCCCACCAGGGAGCTGAAGACACTCAGGGTACTTGGTGGGGGTCCCCTGCCCCTCCTCTTGGTGTCCCCCATGATCTTGACCAAGCAGCTCAAGGCCAGACTTTGCCTTCCCAGGACCATGGGACATGCACCAGTATGGGCCAGTTGGACACCCTGCAGCCCAGTCATGCCAGGCTGATGTGGACTGGCAGAGGGGACTGACTCCATGGGAGCTGGGCAGATTTAAAGCAGATGAGGTTCTGGTGAGAGATGTTTTTAAGTGACTGACATTTATGAGTCTTTTAATGGCCTTTCAGGAATCTGCAAACCTCAAATATGCACTACACATGTTTTTGTTAAATATTAGGGGCCTTGGCTTAATTAGGTGCAATGCTATCAAGACTAGTAAAACTACACCCAGTTCTTCCATCCCTCCATTTAACTTTTGGAGTCCAAAACATCATCTTGAGCACATTAAAAACTGCTCCATATTACACTTCTTTTATGGTAGCATGCAAGTATCTCAGGTGACCTACACTCTCAAGCCCAGAACAGTTTTGCCTGTTGTAGTGTCAGGGTGAACAGAGAAAAGGGTATCATTAAAATGAAAGTATTTGAAGGTTTAAAGCAAGGCTTTAGCATAATGAAGCTATTTTTTAAAAATTACAGTACTTACTCCTAATTTTCTTTTGCCATTTCATCTCGTTGTACAGATCCTCAGTCTGCTGGAAAAAGTCATTGACTTTGCTCCCTTGTTCATCTCTCTCTGTCGTATTGAACACCCGACTTTTGGATTCCCGAGTGAGGAATTCACAAATATTGGGGACAGGAAAGACAATCTTTTCCATTGTTCTATCGTGGCGAACAATCTACAAACAAAATGCACATTTTTGTCAGAGTCACTGACTATCCAATCATTTTGTCATATCTTTTCTTGTTCACAGCTCCCCTTTTATTTACAAATAAAATAATTTGTCTTGTTTGTATTATTTAAAATACAAATAAAATAATGTATTAATTATTTGAACATTACAATAAAGTTGAACTAATCAATCCCAAAACAGAGTAAAGCTGTTTTTGTTTTCAAAAGCCTGCCTGAATAAGGTGGCAAATAGAAGTCTCAAGAAAAACCTAGGTTCAGACTTACCCAAATATAAAAAATGCTGTAATTCAGAATGCTCCAATTTGTCAGCAAATTGAAACAAATCTCTCCCAGTAAAAAGTGGAGAAGTTCAGGGGCTTTCTGCTCTGATTACAAAATGCTTTTCTCATCTTGAATCTATTTCTATGATAGGATAAGTTGTAAAGGTGAACATGCAGAAACAGCACCTTGCTACTCAGGCAGCACCCATATCTTGTCAGTGTTTTTCTTTTTACTTGACAAAACCCAAGGTTTTGAATTGTTTGCATTTCAGCACCTACCAAGTTACTGGTGAGCAAGCTAGATTTTATTTCATCTCACCACACTGCCATCAAAATTGCTTCCCCATTCTGATCGTTGACTCTGCATTACTAAAAATACAGAAATGGGTAGAAACCCCTTTTTGACTCCTACAACCATGACTCCATACAGCCACTGGTGAAAATAAAAAAGCACCACTATTTGAATTTCAAATCAAACAAATGAGATACGTTAATACAGGGGAGATAATATCTGAAACACCAAACAGGTCTAGGACTGCTTTCAAAGACAAGCAATTATCTCTTCTGTATAGCAGCAATGCTGGGTTGAGTTTCACTGTTCCAGAAGAAGCTATTGGCCACATAAAAGTTGACCACAGTGCTTGTTTAATGCCTAAATTTACAAGATAAACCCAGATAAACTGGCTGATAATTGCTAAGAGAGATCTCAGCAGCACCCAAAGTATTAAAATGCATTAAGAGGAGCACGGAGCTGCACTCTGAACAACTAAGGCTGTGGAGCTTCCACTTGTCCTGTGGTGGGATAACTCTGTGGACCTCTGTCTAAGTCCAATCCATGGCAGGTGTAAAGTTTAAAACAGAGAACAGAACTGCTGAACCAGGCCAAGCCCTAGTATTTTAAACAAAAGCCATATTGAATGTCTACACCACTTCAAAACCTCTTTGTACTCCAGCCAGAGTTTTAATTTGATCAGCCAGCATCAGTGGCTTTGAAACTCATGATTATTTATTCAAGTGATGTACCATACAAGATGATTCTTGACTTCATGACACAGCTCCTATCCACAGGCATTACTTCCCTGACAAAACCTGTTTGGTAACACACAGGAAAGCTACTGTGAAGCAATGCTTTGGAGCCACTTCTTACAGGTGTATTCCTTTACCTCCCACAGCCAAAAGCATATTATTCAACCTTCTCCTTGTAAATAATCCACACCATTTGGAAGGTTAAAAAGAGGAGATACACCACATGCAAGATGCAGACTTGTCTCATAGTCCATCTTCTGGAGAGCACTCCTTTACCTCTATCTGTGCCGTATGTTTGGCATAAAACCTCAAGGCTTCATCTCCTTCATCTGGATCTGACCCTGGCTTCAGCATCTGTTGCAGTGTTTTATTGTGACAAGCCAACTAGAAAAAGAAGAAAAATCTGATTTATGTCCTGCTGCTATGTTTTCAGCTTCATCATCTCAACTAACACAAACCCTCCTTCCCCCATTCCCATATACTTACATGCTCAACCCAGTGGGGCTCTTTCCACAGATAACAACAAAAATGTAATTACTCGAGAACAATAAAAACTATTTAGTCTTAAGAAGTCAGCAGAAAGTTTTCAGTTGAGATTTATGAAAGGCAGCTTAGCCTGCAGGCTGGATGGTTTTTGGAGGGATTTTGACAAATGCCAAAAAATTAGACTGAATGCTTCTTTTCATTTGAGTTTAGACATAAAATTTGCATACCTCTGAGTACTAAATTACATTTACAATTAATTTTTCTCAGTGACTTCAAATGGCTAAACTAGGTATTGTAGGTTGGTATTCCAGGGCTGTAACTATTTCTGAGGGAGCTGGAATGTAGTGCCAGGCAAATACATCCTTAAGTGTACAGTTTATATACACAGCAAATCAATACATTCACACATAAACACAAATATGTATCTCCTATAAGCTTTTACAGGTTATACACTTCACATGATTGATAAAATACATCTGTTCTGTGTTGAGTAGTAGATATTTTAAATGCTCCTCTGCTGTACAAAAGTTTATTTAGAAAAATGTTGGCAAATGCATTCACAATGTCCTGTAGGTAAGTGAAAAACAAAGACCTAATTATAAGGCATAAGGAAATTACTAAAAATTCAGTTTTCCCTACATCATAGCAAGTGGTTTCCATCCAGAACAGCTGAGGCATTTCACCTGTTTTAAGATGGGAAAAACTGCAGCAGGAAAGGAAAAGCCACCTTGCAGATGTGATCCAGGGCTGAATCATCACAGCTTCTGACATTACCACAACAGACCATTAGAAATGAGGCAGGCATGCACTCAAAATGACCACAGGAACTGGGGCTTTGAAGTGATGGTCACCACAGGTGGGCCAGGATTGTGCTACACAAAATAGCACAGCCTGGCGAGGAATTATAAAATAATTGCACAGCTACAAAAAGGCTGACAGGGATTAAGGCTAAAAGTGACAATGGGTCCAAACAGATAGTGTAATAATCTAACCAGAACGTGATCTCACTCATCTGGAATTTGCATGTCTCATTATCTCCCTTTTTTTGACAATAACGCAGGGGAGAGGTACATATACAATTTAGTCCATTTATTGAAGTTCCCTAGAATCTACTGATCAAAATAAATTTTCTTCTGGATCTCAATACAAACTTATTAAATAAAGATAAATAAAAAATGGAACATCCAAAAGTAAGAGAATATCAGAAAGGGATATTCAGGAAGAATAAATGTGTTTCCAACAACTTCCTTGGGGATGGAAGTCTGCTTGGTCCTGACAGCAGAGCCTGAGCCAACGTGGCCCAACATCAGCATTCTATAAAAGTGTCACAAGCAGATATTCAGGGAGACCAGCAAAGAAATGACATGGGGGTTAACTGCAGAGGAATATTCCTTCTATCAGTAGTAGATTTCTGTCCTGAATAGTTACTTTTTTTAGCTGTATCTAGCTTATGCATGGATAGTATCATTACACACATTAACGTCTTTACCTAAACTCACACCTATTTTTGAGACTAAAAAGGTTCTTTAAGACTATTTGACAAGTTCTTCCCCTTCACACAAGCCAAATAAATTGATTCAACCAGCAGTTTTGCAGCATGACCACAACTGCTTAGCAAGACAACTTGAATTCATCTCCTAGAGGTCTTTGCATGCCCCTCAAGCCATGATCTAGAATCGTGGAGAAAGAAGAAGAGCCATTGGAAACAAGATAGTTACTGTTTAAAAATGCCTTTCCAACAGTGTTATTACTTTTGCCTTTCTGCTTTATTGGATGTCCCTCTGCTTCTATACTTACAAAAGGGCAAGCAAGAGTGCCCCAGTTCACCTTCTCTATATCATTCATCATTCTGTACACTACAGTCACGTTCTCTTTTATTTGTCTCTTCTTCAAATTAAAACAATCCCCATCCTTCCCATCCCTCCTCAAACAGAAGACTCTCTGTGACTCAATTATTTTCCCTATCTATCTCCAAGTGCCCTTTACTTTGGCTATATCTCTTCTTTAAGATACGAAGAAGAGCACTGACTAGACAGAATGCAATCACACCGTGCTTGGAGTGATGAATTAGCATATATTTGAAGGAGCAAATATATTCCCCTTTTATTATCTTCTGTAATACAGAGGAACTTTGCCTGTATCTTGACCTTTATTTTTCCAATGTGAACCATTAAGATTTTGAGTTTTCTAACAAATGACAAGTCAAGGACATATGGATAGTTCTTCTTATTAAGACTATTGCCAGTTTCGAGTAAGGGACCTGCTATAGATTCAGAAATTTCCATTAGTACCACAAAAAACTTTCTATATTCGTACTTGAACTTGTATACAGAATTGGAAATGCCATTTGTTAACCATATGAAAAGTCCAGGTATTGCTTCCTGATATGCTTTGAACTGTCCATGACTTTTACTGTAGAAGCCTCTCTTGGTAAGTATCAGTAACAGAAATTCCCTTATCACATGGAGTAGAAGGGAAAACCATGTCAGCCTCTCATGCTCCAATGGGACTGGCTAGAACAGGGTGTTCAGAGCCTGCTGGGGATTGGAGATTGAGCATATTTTGCTACCAGGTTTCACATGAACAGCAGCCACACTCTTTAAAACAGTGAGTATTTGGTGATCTGCACTCTGCTTTCTGAGGCTGTGCTTTAGGCTGTGACTGTCCCGTGCTGATGTGTGAACAGAGCCCAGCACTGCACAGCTGGGGCTTTCCAGCACAGCCACTGGACAAAGTGACCTGAAGAACAAGCCTGGATCTTCTGTGCCAGCCTCAGCTGCCAGAAAAGACACATCAGAAACAACAAGGGATTGCTGACCAAGCTGGAGGAGCTGCAGCACATTTCAGATGGGGAACCTACCTAAAAGCACCAGCAGTCTTCAGCTGGTGAAGCTGAATCTTCTTCACTCATAACTTCATTTCTCTCAGCTTCCAGATCTCTCAATACCCACTTACCTTCTGTGTACTCTAGACATTCAGACAGTAAGCTCAGGGCAAAGGGCTCGTATTTCTGCTCATATTGCAGTTCCTTCATAGGATGGGTTCCTCCACGTCGACACAACAATAACTACTGCTAATATTTCTGTATTGCCACAGCCACACTGATGAACAAAAGTGGACAGCAATCTGAGAGGGCTCAGATCCAAAGCAGAGGCCCACAGTGTGACACAGAACAGCTTTAGGAATGCTGTTATTTGGCAGCCATGGTGTTTTCTGAAGCCCTGCTGTCATGATCCTTCTTTCGCCCCATAACGAGCTCAAAGGCCCACGTGGGCCAGGGGGACTGTGTCAACAGATGCCTTGACCAGGGCAGGGCTTTTTGTGAGATCAAAGACACAGCAATGAAAATAACAATGCAGTGACAAACTGTGAACCTAGAATACAGGAAGCTTATCCAAGTTTATAATACACCCTAGGTGACAGTTTGTGCGTGGCGGGTAAAGGCCGTGCAAGCTCTGAGTGGGTTTTTTTTTTCATATTTAACTGCTTTGATGCAGTGAAGTGTTATATCCAGTGTACTGCACAAATCTTTTGGGGCAGCTGGAGGACAAAACACAGGATGGACATGGCTGAGAGGAACTACAATGAGAAGAACAGTTCCGTTCGTGTTTGTAAAGCAAAGCTCAAAAATGCACCTCAGAAATACACTGCAAGTGTAACTGATACAAAAAAATAACCATCACTAGAGCCTGAATTTGCAAAGAGCCCCAGAAAAATCACCATTGTGGAGAAAACTCCCTCACTCACTCACTCAAATATCAGCCATGCCAGTGACAATATTTTAAATGTCAACACTGTATTTTACTGCTCATCAAGGCGTGTAGGGACAAGGAAACAATAGCACATAATGGAACAGTGATTTCCAAAGAGGGGATGTGCAAGGCAATAGCTATATGAATAAAGATCATTTGGCTTTCAGTCAGCTCCCAAGGAAGGACTGCTGTTCATCGTGAAAGATTTTTACTTAAAAAAAATTTGGAAAACACTGTAATAAAGCATCAGTACAAAATGTGAAAGATTGAGGACAGGCCAAGAACGCTGAAGACATTAATAAAGAAACAGTAGAGATAAATGACAGAATTACAAGTAATACTCAGTCTAAACTCCTGGCACAACATGACTATAAAATCAGATCTGCTACTCATCTGGGATGCCATATATGATCAGCAGTGTGGAAAACCACAGAAGAACCAGCTTTTGCAATTAATATATGGGTTTCCTGCAGGCCTGTAGCTTTATAGTCAAGATTACCTTGAACAAAAATGAAGTTATTTAAATGCTCCTAAGGAAAAGACTGATTTAAAGCTGTGAACATTCATTTCACCAGCCTGTCATTAACTCACTGACGTGGTATAGTAGATTGGTTTGCCAAAATACCAGTGTGTGAATATATGTGTGCATGTGGAAAAAATTGCTTGCAAAGAGAAAGTTTTTCTCCACTTTTCAATATTTCTGTAAAACACAGAGCCCCTCCGTATTTTAATAAGGATGTGTCAGTCCCTGGTTGTAACTTGTAAACTGCAGGAGCCTCTCAAGTTCTCATCAAGGGCATGAGGTCTTACCCAGTACACAGCTGAGATGGTTGTCAAAATTGCTGCTGATTACACCAGGCTTTCCTGAAGCCCCCCAAAGGACAAGAAATACAAGAAATACAATCTACAGACACTATGTTGGAGACCTCCAAATTCTGAGAGATTTATTTCCTTCCTCAGCATTTTAAAACTGCCAAACATGGGGGAAGGGGTGGAGAGGGGGAACTAAGATGATTTTTTATGACTAGAATGGTATAAAGGGATCTAAATGAGTGAGGTTTAGTGTCCTGTAAGCAATCAGGGTTTTCATGGAAGAGTCAGTTCACAGGCTAAGTGTCAAACATGTTAAACGATTTCCTAGGAAAGGTTGATGGAATAGTACAAAAAGCACTGGATAACTGGCTGAGAAGCAGAAATAAAGACACAAATAGCACAAACAGCTCCTGTGTCTTGATACAATTTACATTTACAGTATTACTATTAAGAAGTATAACGAACATTTAAAAAAAATAGAAACAAAATTCTTGAAATAATTATTACAGTTATTATCCTTGTTCCAATTCTCTCAGTTCTTCTCCCAGCTGTAAGGCAGCAGCAAGGCTGGCATGTGATGGGGAGATACCTGGCACTCAGGGCACTCCTGGCAGGGAAAGGGCACTGGGTCAGGCAGCACTGGGACTGTGCTGAAGACTGGGGCTTGTTTTGGGGAGGGAACTGGTGTGGACAAGCTTGTAAGCTGTCACACTGCACAGAGCCCTCCCTGCCCTTGCCTTGCTCCCCCTCTGGGGTGCCAGCGAGCCCCCTCGAGCCTGGCGGGGCAGGGAGGCCACTCCACAGGCCTGGAAGTTAATGAGCGACAGCCCTTGGGGAAAGTGAGGCAAGTGTTTGTGCCTGATGCCCGAGGTGTGACATCTGAGAGATCTGCTGTGAATTATCTTCTCCCCTACCCTGTCAGTAACCACACACCTGCAGTGTGCGCTGGCAGCCCAAAGGCCAGTGGTCTTTCACCAGGGGAAATTGTGACAAAATGTAACTTACAGCAAAATAATGCTCAGACGAGTCTCACCTTGCTGTGCCAACAGGCTTGTGCAACGGGGGCTCATTTAGAGCCTCAGTCTCCTCCTCTTTTGTCCTCTTCAGTCCCTTGGCTCCCAGAGCCAGGCAGTGTCAGATCTGGCACCACCAAACCCCCTCACCAGGGATAACCCAGTCAGCTCACCAAACACTTCATTTTCTGCTTAGAGAGCAAGAAAGGATAAAAAAGCTGGCTGGAGACTGACAAGAATAAAACCAGGGACTGAGAGAAAACAGCCAAGGGAAAGTCAAGGGAGCAGCAAACAGGATGGGTGACAGACAGAGGAGCATAGGAGACAGAAAAGGAGCTCCTCTCCTTGGTGTGCCAGGACCTTACCATGTGCCAGCTCCCTGCCCAGGGCACAGCAGAACATTCCAACTCCATTGGTAAACAAGGACAGAAAAAAGCAGGGAAAAAGGAGATGTCATCTTAACCATAACTGAGCAGAAATTTTTATTCCAAGTAGCTGTACTAAAAGCAATAACAACTTCTCAGCTCCCCATGTTCCAATCAAGACTGAATGGTGCTTTCTGCAATACACAGGGCAACTTCCTTTCCAGAAGTCATTACAGTTTTATAGAGCGGCACCTTTGCACTCTGCCACAAAGCAATCTGTTAACAAACATTAGGAACAGCAGGGATGGAGCAATGGGAGACTCTCAAATCAAGTATTCATTGATTTCATTTAGACAATTATACCGTACAGAGCAACCAAAAGGGTTTGGAGTTAATCTTTCCCTGATGGCTTGTGGTACGTGAGCAGGTCCCTGGGTGGTCCAGACGCTTTGGATTCTGTTGCTGGGTCTTCCACGGCCTCGTGTAACCTCTGAGGCACCAACTCTCCTCCCCAGCCTCCACATGGGGCACACTACAAATTGTGGCTAATAGTGATCTACCTCACAGGGGAGAAATAAAACACCTCAATATTATCACATAAAAGAAACCACCACAGCTAAGTGAACTCTATCACTATTATGTTTGCAGCCCACCATAGTAATTTCATTGCTATTTTTGTTGTGGTTTTGCTGTTCTTTTTTACCCTGATGAAAACCAGCAGACGACAAAATGACTTGTTAATATTTCAATGAACTTTACTTCCAGTTGCCTCCTTTCTAATTTCTTTTGCAGGCAAAGCTGAGTTCCAAAAACATGAAGTGTACACATGTGTGGGGAAGTTCAGGTCAGACAAAATGTGCTGCAACCAAACAAAATTAATTTGAGGTGGATGGGTGTGAAACATCTCCACAGGCTACGTGTAAACTGTCACGGGCAGCTGTGCCTGCTTGAGTCAGACCAGCCCAATGCATACATTTGGATTTTGGTGTGGATTGTGCTGTCCAGTATGGACTCTGGCCATACTGGACAGCAGTGGACATAGGATGTAGACAGCAGTATGCAGTCCAGAATATTCCAACAGGAGGACACAACTGCATTCAGTTATGATTACTCCTCCCGTGATCACTATAAGCAAAATTTTGCAAAATACAGGATGGAAGGAAAACGGGTGATGGAAGTGTCAGACAAGATTATAGGGAGGTGACAAGAAAGTTCAGTGGAAAAGAAAGAAAAGAAGAGCAGAGTTTCCCAATTAGTCTTTTTCAGAGCAGAAGGAGAAGATCCCAGCCACATGCTACTCCATAAAAGGCAGGCAAAAACACTGGCACCAATGTGGTATAGACACAGTCTGGGAAAGGCCCAAACCAGCAGGTATAGGGATCCCAAATCCACACAGCGAGAGAACTGTTCACCTCTAAAAGCCACACTTTATACACATCCAAAATACATAAATTCGCCCGAGATAAGAGAGCTATGAAAGGCACATCCTTTCCAGGAACTCTTAAAATGCTTTTGCTCCCAAGCCCTTCACTTTGTATATTTCTCTTCTCTGCAGAATGGGACTCTCTGCCAGCTATCTTCTTCTGTCTACTACGTGGCTTCTCTAGAAAAGGCAGGCTAGCACAAACAAAAGGAGGAACTGCTGTTGACTCTTACTTTGGGGGCACTGTGGTGAGGGGAACCACAGTTTCAAGTTTTTAAATATGGCCAGACTTCCTTCTGTGTGCCATAAGACCAGGAGACGTTGACTGGCACTCAACATCGCTGTCTCTGGCACCATGAGCAGAAAGTTCCTCATGGGTTGATCCTTCCAGAACGGACTCATCCTCCTCTTCAGGATCTACCTAAACTTGTCCTCCCTCTTACATTTTCAGGACAGTGCCATGGTTTCTTTGGCACACTGTGACCCCTTCAGTTGCATGCAGTTCACCAACCCAACCTGGCATCATCACCAGCTCTGCCATAGGCAGGTGTGGCTTGGAAGACAGCCCCTGCAAAGGCAGGATAAGCCATCTCACTGTCTTCAATGAGGCACGTTAAAGGGGCTTAACTCCTCAGCTGCAGCCTGGAACCATGGCTCAGACCCTGTGATTCAAGTTACGTCGATGTCAAATTAAAAACCCTGTTCATAGCCAGCCCTGTTCACATCTCACCTTCTCAACACATAGTTCCGCAACACACAGAGGAGCATAACTTGCTCATTCAAAGTCAAAAACATACGAGACTGAAGGAGCAAGGAAACAGCTGAAGCTGAAACCTGCTGAATTCACAGCAGACATGGATTTCCTGCTGTCTGCTGGGCCTGATGTATGTACATTGTAGGGTACAAAACGGGGGGGTACAAGTGTGGAGGTGGACAGGAACTGAGAGACGACTCCCCTCAAACAATTACAATGGTGAGATTTTCCAGCGTTTTCATCCATGCTGTTGAATCTCTGCTTCCCCCTCCAATCAGCAGAGCAAAACATTCCTAAAAAAATAAAAGTAGCAGCATAGAACCAGAGAGAAGAGAATGTAAAATGATGAGTTGTTCTTTCTAACTCTGTATTATGGCTATTGTCCTCAGGAAAGCACTTTCACCTGGCACCTATGAAATAAGAGTTCTTGGTGGGAGTAAAAATTTCCTATCTCTCCTTATCAGATATTCACAAATGATGCTCTTTTACCCAACTAACTAGCACTTAAATGGCGTTCTGCAGACTCAAAGACAGAAAAAGCTGGAAAGATTTTCCAAATAAAGTTCATTTAAGGCTACACCATCATTTGTAAAGTAAACTCTGAAAATCCTTGCCCATAGAAAAAGGCAGAGAAAAGGCTTCTTTAGCCCCAGGCTGATTCGATGCTTATCTGTGTGCAGGTCTGAGGGTGATCATAGGTAACTGATCATCTCACTTTTGGTGTAGAAAAGCATAATCAGCTGTTAAAACTGAATTTCACAGCTGGACACTTTTATTCAGTATCTCATAAAGCTGCCTCAGAGAAAGTGCAAGGTGAACCTCATTTTCACTTTTCTGCACAGTGTTAAATGAATGAAATACAGAGGATGGCAACTGAGCTCTGCTGATTTGTAGATTACAAACTCAGATCTTGTCTGGAAAACTCTATGGTGACTGAGATACCTAATTAAATTGTGACATCACAGGAGATGAGAGTTAAAACGGAGCAACTGTGAGGAACAGACATATTTTGACATTCTGTTTAATGCTCTTTATTTTTATTAACCTGTAATTACTTCAATGACTACTGAACATAAAAAGGTATGTCTTTGTTAGAGAAGATGCCCCCTCCAATTTTAATTAGGGTGCAGGATTTCACAATGCAGATATCTGAGGTCTATTAGAACAGTTCTGATACTCGTGAGACCAGATTTCAGTTCCATGGTATTTCCAAGGTTATCCTCACTTTCCCTCAAACCAAAACCCCAGCATAGGGTAAAATGTTTTAGTTGGGCTGTACGTAGAAGAAAAAGGTACACCTTGGTTGATTTGAAGGTTACCCCTAATGGAAAAGCTCCAGCTCTGTTTCACGAGCAAGAACTCCATACTTTGTGTAATTCAACTTCCTTAATAAGGGGAGTTTGCAGCAATTTGAACAAAATAGCTACATTACATACATTTCTGAGCCAGTGAAATGTGCACACAGCACTCAGGGCTGGCTGAATGTGCAGTGTGGTTTGAAGGGCGGCTTTGGAAAGATGGCATTGTGTGGTCCTGCATTTATTGCCCCTCAACAGCTTCTGGATTGACTTTACTCAATTTACAAGGAAAATTGTGCTTAATTCTACATAGTGCTTCTCCAAGCAATTTCAATCTGAAAGTTTTAAGTCAAGCCATCCTCCTTGTGACCCCTATACCATCACTCTCAAAGCATGACAAACATGAGCCGGCAGCTCCAGGGTAAGAGTATGGTTTGAGGGCAACAGGGCCAGTTCTCTACTGGTATAAATCAGTATTGCTTGCCCACTTGGAGTGGAGGCATTCCCACACAGACCAGCTGTGGACACGGCTAAATGAAGACCCATTCTTCAAGTGGGAAGAGAGGTAAATGCCCCACGGGTGTCAGAGAACCAAAGCACGACTGAAGTCCCTCTGTCCATCCCATGCTGCTTCAGACAGCAATAAAAATGTAGTGTGGTTATTCCTAGGACAGGGCTGTAAACAGAGTCTGAGAGCAGAGAATATCTTGAACAGTATTTCATTGTCCCACAGCCAATTTTCAGAGTAAAACCACAGACTAATGTGAAGATTTCACAATGCAGACATTTGACAAAGAAAGGATATTTCTTCTGGTGTAACATTTGGGCCCCGACACCAATTCAACATATTTTCCAATGACAAAAAATCTTGTAAACCACAAAACACAAGGATTACAGAAGTTAAAGATAGAAGAAGAAACCCACAAAGCAGAAATATTAAGGCCACCTGTGCACTAGTGAAAGGCAAAGTTGCCACAGTCAAACAGGATATATCCCTCATTAACATCACATATAATAAATCACACACATATGTAAAATAGACACTTCATCTTATTCTAGAGAAGTAAAACCAGAAAAATTAAAATAAGCTAAGCTTTTGTGGCCAACCTACAGTAAAAAGCTGTAGCTTGAATCCTAGCAGCTCTTAGCAGCCTAAGTCAACACAACACCAGATGGAAAACAGAGGTCCCCATGTAGATCCCTATCAAAGCCAGAAGATGATTCTGGGGTGAATGCTTCCGAGGAGAAGGGGAGAAAAAGAACACATCAAAGGACAAGTTGCCAAGGTTATAACCTGAGACCTAACATCAGCCACAGACATTTATTTAACCTTTCAGGTGCTCATTAGTGTCAAGCCCTCGTGGCAGCCTCCATACTGTCTCTCCATCCTGCAGCTGACTGAACGTGGAGTTATATCCCATCCTAATGAGCCACAAGGAGGGTGATGTGCCTCACTGGCTTCTGTTTCAATCTTGGCAATCTCAGTGTAAAAGCCTTGCAACATCTTTGGACTCTCCTGACATTTAATTAGCCGGTGTCATTTTGATGCCACAGCCTGTCTCATCAGGATGATAACTACAAAACAACATGTGGAGCATAAAAGTTCCATGAAAACTTGCAGGTCTGGCAGCCAAGCTTATGAGTCCCCTGAGAGTCATGGTTTCTGGGACTGGTCCCATTAGCCCTTTGTTTTGGCACTGCTAACAGCAAGAGCTTCTCTGTTAAGGACAGAGAAAAAAAAAAACAACAAAAAACACCAAAAAAATGCAAAGCTCAGCATAGCCTTGCAAAAAATGACATCCTTTAGCTTGAAAATTTTACCTGCCCTGCAGAAAGAGAGCATCCTCATCACACAAACTCACAGCTATTCCTCCTGAAAGACAGTTCTATCCTGTCTATACAGGATAGAGTCCATCATCTTCTGGCCTCAAAAGGTAGTCCTTTTAATTTATTTAATTGTGTACAATGTTTTTCTCCATCTGTCATCTGGTACTTGGGAGGACAATCTCCAACAACACCTGCCAACTGCTTCTTCTCCACATCAGCTGCACAATTTGACAATGGTCATTGCTACACAAAATGTGAGCCATCTCCATTTGCACTCAATATAACCAGTGGTCTTTTTTCCGAAGTCCTAATCTCATACACTAAAACATTTATTTATTTTGTACCAGTCAGAGATGTGTAAGAACTCAAATGAACGAAGACATTTCATTCACAAAACAGAATCAACTGAAAATCTTTGTCATCAGAACCTAGACACAACCTAGTGTTTTGTAAAGACAGACATGCAACTACCTGAGGCAGAGGATGAGCAGAAAGAACTCAGCAAACTTAAAAAATTTACTGCACCAGTGTGGTCCTCAGACCTTAGCTCATCTGGAGGATCCTTGCCTGAGCTCAAAGTTGCTTCCCAATTGGATGAGCCTATTTTTCAGAGCAAAATGCTCCGGGAACTCACAGCTCTCAGGGACAGGGAGATTTCTTTTAGGCAAATGTTACGGGCCGGTAATGCAACCACTATCAAGGGTGAAGGTGCTCTTGCAAGACTTTTCCACTTGACTTCTGTTTATCTCATTTCCATGGTAAAACCATGGTATTAAAGTTCCAACCAGTTCATGCCCATAGCAGACTGCTGGGCTGTAACTGGTGCCACCAGTTCCCTCTCCTAAAAAGCCTTTCAGGTGCTTCTCTGCTGTGTCTTAGAGAAGGTGCTTGTCAATGCACACTACTGAGCAATGAATTTCTGCCTTCTTCAGCAACATTTCTTTTCAAAAAGCCAAATTTCACCCTGAATTTATGTCTGACCACAATCACACTTCATGCAGAACAGTGTATGGTGAACCTGGGACAACCCACTCAGTTCAGAAAGCTTTGGAGGGGTCACATGCAGTGATCCTATTCCAGGTTTGGAGCCTGACATTTACAGTGTTATTTCTTGCTTCCTCATACATTAAACCATGGAAGATCTCTTGCCATGGAAACCCTTAACCTGGCTTGAATTATACTCAGGTCAAGACAAATGGATGAGTACAAGAATCTACCTCTACCTTTTAGTGTAAGTTTTAATAATTGTCTTTTATTTTATACATGCACACACATACTCGAGGGAAAAGAAGGACAAAGGTCTAAGTGAATCTGTCTAAAAGTTAAAATACAGCACAGTGAAGGAAATCCAGGAACTGCTCCAAACTACAACACCAAAAATAACCACCCACAAAACCCCCCTTAAGCCTTACAATACCTCCCTCACACACATGAACACATTTGCATCCGTTACCTTATGAAAGCTTTTCTTGCCTCAGCAACCCATAATAGCAGCAGCACGGGAAAGTTTATTTGAAAAACACACGTTAGCATGTCTCTAAAAGACTTTTGAAGTACTAATGTGCTCAATGATTATGCACTGCCCAATAAATGCCAACTTTCCACATTAGCAAAGTAGCTGGGATTGAGTGAGCACAGGAGGGAAGCCAACGTGGCAGTCAAAGCAAAGCACCAGGGATCATACAAGCCAGATTTGCTTCCCATGACAGCTCCTGACTTGCTGTCTGTGCCTGCCTCTGCCTTGGTGCCTTTATCTGTAACACCAGGTAATACCACCTACTTAAAAAGGGGCAAATAAAATCAACGAGAGCTTTTAACTGCTCCAAAATCTTGCAAAAAGTAGGATTAATTCTTTAAAAATTTCTCAAACAACTATTATTGTCATTTCTTTGTTCTGCTGGAGCATGTAGGAGTCCCAGAACCATGCAGCTGTAGGCACAGTACTGATGTGGAAAACAAAGGTGGTCCCAGTCCTGGGTGTACTCAGATCTGATGAAAGCTAGAGAAAGACTAAAGAGAAACCCACAGAAACAAAAGGCTTTGCGCTTCTTAGAATTTTTCCTATTTGGATAGCTAACTTTTTTTAAAACTGAATTTATTTTATCCTTAATAAATGTATCATATCCAAGTCTCATTATCAAACCTCTCCTATTTCCAATGTCAAAAATAGTAACTTAAAAAATAGCTGGTAGTGTATCTCTACTCCCAAACTATAAATCTATGCCATCAATTATTGCCATTTTAATTGCCTAGTTAGCAAATACCCTTCATCTGTCTACACTGTTAAGCAATGAAGTAAACATGGCAATAAGACACTAGTTTGATAATGCTTGCCAAGTCTGATAAAAAACCCCTTGATTCTGTTATTAATATACTAACAAATATATAAGGCTGAATGACTTATTTTGCTAAGCCCATTTAAAATTAGCACCAGAGAGGAAGATATGTGTCCTTGGCAGTACCTGCAGTGAGAACCTTACAGTTCACAGCAGATTTACCTTTTTCCTCGGTTTATTTTAAGAACTTATAAATGGAAGGACACTTCCAACTGTGTTAGTCTATCAGAAGATAGTCTGGTTCAAATTTGTTTTCACTACACTGACATCAGACAGTGATAATTCTTCTAACCTTATGGGGTGAGGAAATATTTTTCATTAAGTCTTGGTGGCACCAGGTATAATTGTATAAATGTAAGTAGTTTACTTGGTTGCGATTTAAATAATATTTTAGCTTAATCTCATTTAAAAAATACAACCAAACAAATATCCTTCTATTTACCTGGAAGTGACAAAGGTATTGTGGAGTTCCAAGACCTGTGCTCCCTCTCCTGTATTTAAGCAGAAACTTAAAATTGAGAAAACGTTTTGCTAGCCTGAGAGCACAGAACGTGCATCACAAAGGGGTGACACGCTGCGTCAGTACCCCTACACTCCTGCCACGGCCTTGGGAACCAGGCAGAGGAGTTTAAAAGGCATTGGGAATCTGAAAGTTTTGTTACAGTTTGCTGCCCCTGCCACTCACAGCCTTCCAGATCAAGGACGTCTCTCCACAGCTCTGCAGGCAGATGAAAGTGCACTCTTGCCATGCTGCAAGCTGACAAAAAGCTATGTAAAGTTATTTCACATTCTTGTGACCCTCATGAATAAAGCCCGTGCTGAAAGGTACAGTGGATTAGCTTGGGCTCCATGCCTGATTTAGACAGTTTGCATGAGCTGAAAAACATAAACACTCCAAAGTATTTTCTGCTAACAGAAGCACAAATACATATATATGTGTATATTTGCATGTGTGTGTGTGCATGCAGACTACAGGAGCCTCTAGTTGTAATCACTGCATTATCTTGCTTCATAGTATATCAAAGGGGTCATGAACCTCATGGAAATACTGCCAGTGAAGTACTGTGTTTTAGTTTACAAACTTCTGAAGTACTTTGTTATGACAAACAGGCAGCCAGCTCAAGCAGTCATCTGAAAAGCCAGGGGATTTCTTTAGATTTTTCTAATTTCTTTCTTGTGTAACCATTTAAAAACTTAATTCTCCTACACTAATGCTTCTGCAGATAAGGAGCAAGAATGAAACTTTTTTTTGTGCTGCTGTGTCAAAAGCTTTCGTAATTTCCTACAGGGACATCACATCAAGATGAAGTCTCTTCAGGGACAGCCTTACTAACCTTGTAAAACAAAGTGTGACCAGCTTTAACACAATCTCTTAAGAGGACAGCAGTAAAAATACCATACTTATTGACTGAGGCTGGAAGAGATGTGGTGTAAGAGGTGATGGAACTGTCCATAACACACCTCTGGCACTCAGGCGAGACTACTGCAAGGAATTAGCAAGGTCGAGGCTTGACATTTGAACCACAGGAAGAAAACAGAATTTCCTCCGTGGATCTTCAGGAAAATTGTGAACCCTTTCTACCTACCAATAACAGGCTTGTTTTTCCAGGATGTGACCTCGAGCACCAGTTCGTGTCACTGCTCCACAAGCAGCAGTAGAAGAGCCACATCTGGAAGGAGCCACAAAACCAGGCTCAGAGTAGGACTGCAGCTCAGGGCAGCTCCTCATGGACAGCTCAGTTCTGCTTTCTGCTTTCCTGCCCAGTGGCCCTCCCTTCTCCCCTTTGCTCATCAAGGAGCAGGAAAAGTGAGGAGCAGCAGTGTCCAGACAGCCAGGGGTCAGTGCAGGGGAAGCAGCACAGCCATGGCACGTGGCACGCTGGAGGAAGATGAAGAAATAAAGGAAAGAGAGGACAAAGAAACATGTGGAAGACGTGTGATCACTGGCATGACACAGCTCCTGTGCCCACACTCCTCTGTGTGTGCACAATGTGCACATTTAGGGCAGGGGCTGGAGGAAGATTTACTAACAGAAATCTCAGCCTTGCTTGTGACACATGTACAACTTTCTATGCACTGTGGGTCAAACATTTACAAGAATGCCTCATGCTTCTGGTAAAATCAACCACAGGAAGGGCAAGGAAGGATGCAGTGGTGGCAAAATGCAGAACCCAGCATTGCCCTGAAGAGCGCAACGACAAAAACTGAAAGTCGGAGCTCCCCAAAATAAACTGTCTGTGTTTGAGGGCTGGAACAGCAAAAAGGGGAACTCTCAGTCTTGATTCTGCTATTACACAGGGACCAAAAAGCTGTAACTAGAGCAAGTGGTGACCAGGAAGTGTAAGGAAAGTGACCGAAGAGCCACACTGGTTGTAGGAAAAAGGTGAGTCACATGAACGGCCACAGCAAAGAAATATTACATAAATGGGGTCAGCTAAGCCCAGCAGAAGGTCCAGGCACCAAAAGACACTCTGACAGCAAAGCAGAGGGTGTTTGGAGACTGAGGCCAGCAAGGGAACACAGCAACAATGGCCTTACTGACAAGGGTCCATGCTCATATCCTGCCCATCCCAGGGCGAGCAAAAAGGGCACACATGGAAGAAGTTTGGGGTCAAAGATCAGCAGGTCTGTGCCAAGAACTGTAGCCTTTCATTAGCAGAGGACACAGAAAGGCCCCAAATTCCCTGTCCTTGCATTGCTTTGTTTTGATATGGGGCTTGACATGGGTGCAAAGCTATTGTAAACACCCGTACTATGTTACAGAAATGCAAGAAAAAGAAAACAGCCCTTTTCTTTCTCTTTTTTTTTTTTTTTTTTTTGTAAAAAGATGGATATTTTTACAGCATACAGAGCCAATCATGACATTTAATTTTACAGAACAGGAAGGAGCTCAGTACGTTGCTGTAAAAATATCCACCCTTATGCAACTGAAACATCAGCTATGGATCAGGAATAGCTGTGGAGTGGCACCATGGACCTCTCCAGCACTGTGGATATGAACCTAGGGACAGAGCTTAACCTACACCTCAGCCAGCTGGGGTACCCCTGGCAGTGACCTCTTGTGTAAAATGACCCCAGCAGATATTTCACATACAGCTTTAGGCCTCTATCCCACCCCCCCAACCATATTTTCCATGTCACAGACCTTGTTAAGTAATTTAACACAAACTGTAGGCAGAAGACAGAAAACACCAACATTTCGATTTGGCAGGCATTTAAATTTTCATCATAAGCATTCAGACAAGGATTATATACAGACAAGGTAAGGAGCTGCAGATGCTTTCTAAAAATACTGTCATCTCTGATGGGTACCTTAGGAACAACCCCACACACAGCAGGAGAGTAGAACATGGTCAGCCACACCATCAGCAACACAGTAACAATACCTACTTATTTAAATGTGATGGGAGCACACCAGCATAACTCAGTAACTGCTTTTTTGCATTCCTTGCTTGAAAGAAACATTGCATAATACTACTTTAACTATATATTGTTTTCTTTTCTTTTTTTTCCACTAAGTGTTTAATTCCTAACAATACTTAATAAACATTATGAATGAGGAACACTCCCTTATCCCCATCCCTTTTACTTAGGGAAAAATATTTTTTTAAATTTGGCTCTTACATGAAATATCAAATGCTGTAGTTTATGACATAGCCAAGAAATTCATGGTCCTTACTCTTTCAATTACAAAAAAACTTTTCAATACTCTGAACATAATTGAAAGATAAACTATTTTTGACACCAGCTACTCTGAAGAATAAATAGCCCATTAAATAACAACCTTCAGTGTACATTCTACCTTTACCAGTAGAGAAGTAAAAGTGATCAGAAAAAAGCTTGAGGGCACTACAGCATAATTTGAAAGGAGAAAGCAGTGAAAAGGCCCAATTATTCTTATTGGCAAAGTAATATATCTAAAATAATAGGAGTCTTCTGAAATCAAGTTCACTTGGTATCACAACTGAAGGCACTATTATGAATACACCAATAATGGGAACACAGTTACTTGATTGATATAAATGATTTGTCAATGTTAAAAGAAGACAGAGCTAAGTGGACAGTCACCGTTTTGCTCTACATTGCTATTTCACACAAATAACAAATTGTGTGAAATTTCTCCTCAGTGAGAGGACCATCACCCCTTGGGCAGCGGATGGCTCTCAAGGTTGCTCATCAAGACTGAAGGATTCCTTACCACAAGAGACTCTTGGTAAGTGGGTAAGAGCATGCTAAACTCTGAAATCTTGATGGCTAAATGATATAAAGGGTTGATCATGTGCAGATAAACCTTCAGACATAAACTGTTGGGCAAATCTGGGACTAAGTCTGGATCCAGCTGCACCTAAACTCCCCTCTGAGAAGGAGTTTAGAATGCAAGGAGATCCCTCCTTAACATCATGACTCAGGAGGGAGGGTCTCCCTCACACTGCTGGCTGAGCCTGTCCTGTATGCAGTAAACAATCAAGTGTGCCTTGCCACTGAACCTTGTTAACCCACTGTCACCTCTGCTATCAAACTTTGGTTTTTATCAATAAACACATTGTTATTTCTCTCTTACCACTGACGTGCATGACTCCACCTGTGACAATGTAGAGTTCAACCACGTAATGCTTTTCTGGGGGCCATCACAAAACAAGACATACCTGATGTGCCAAAATATAGATATTATGGCCAACATCTTTTGGGGAGATGCCATCATCTCCATTCTCCTCCTCGTGGTCGCATTCCAGACCTTGGTTGTAGGCATTCTTCATCACATCCACCTGCAACACAAACCCAGCCAGGGAGAGATGAAATAAATGTGGTTCTTGGGGAAAACACACTGTGTTTGAACACAGCCACTTTGTTCAGCTCCAGCCTGGATGGGTGCCCTGCAGTTCTGCAACAAGAGCGAGCAGCCTGAGAAACACTGTCTGAATAAAGACAAGCTTGAAGGATTTATGAAGCTCCAAACTACCACATTTTTCATCAGCAGCCATGAGGAAGGAACAGGAATGCTGAGCCTTTGTGAGCAGGTATTGTCACAAATGCTTCTAAAACAGGCCTAGATATGGCAGGGAGTGTTGTGCAGCACTTAGAGTGCAGCCATGATCTTCCTCTTGCCAGGGCAGGTCAGACAATTTCACAGGAAAAAACACATCTAAACCAAAAAGGAAAGGAAGATCTGGGCAGGGTGCTGGGGAAATTCCAAATATTCAAAAGCCTCTTACAGGACCACCATAGGGTTCCCCACACAAGGCCTGATCCTGAGGTTGTACCCTAGGGATGGCCTCGTCCTGCTGAGATGCCATCTTAGTGGTGATGCCCTGAAAGCAGCAGGCATGGGACTCTGCCTGAGGGTAGGGATGATGCCCCCAGAATCTTCCCCAGAATCCATCAAGAATTCTCAGATTGCTCAGTCTCTGTTGTTACACAGTCAAGTCGTATTGGAAATGAGTTCCCCAGATTTCCAACCCATTTAAAGTTCCTGGAGACCTCCATAAACATCAGGGTTGTTCCAAAACACAGCAACCACTGCTTGGAGCTCTCTTTGTTCATGAGACATAAATAAATAACATACATGTATATTAAATATATTCTGTGTCTACACACACATTTCTGTTAGCACTGCTTCACAAACTGTACAAGCTTAATTTGCCAGCCCCTGACAAACTGCACTTGAAGACAGTCTACCAGAATATGATAATTTAGTTAGGAAACAATTACAGAAAAGTGCTTGGAACGGATAAAAATAATGAAGTCGTAAAGACTGAAATCATGCATGCTTGATCCTTTTAAAGTACTTTTTGTGAATTAGTACTATCCTGATACATTGTGCCACCATACGCTGCCAACACTTCTCAGCTTGGATACAGATCATTTTTAAAATGTTTTAATGACAGATTTTTTTTCAGCCAAAAGATTTATGAATATTCACAAGTTTTCTCACCAGTTCTCTTGGTCTCATGTTGAAAAGGATTCTTTCCGCATTCTCACTGTCTTGCCTGCTTTCCATAATAGCCAGCAGAAGCTTGGAGGCATTGTTCTAGAGATACAAAACCAAATTAATGCAAATTTTAACTCTCTTTCATGGATTAATGACCCTTGCATTTGTTTTAATTGAGATTATGAGGACCACTTTTTTAGTGGATAAGATTTTCAACCATTTGCATCTTTTATTTTACTGAAATATTTAATAGGGTTTTTTTTAACGTCAGCATACTGTAACACTAACTCTGTGCACTATACTGGAAGGAAAATTTTAAACACTGAAAAATATTTGACTTAAATACAGTGCTGCTGCAGACTGTGCACAAGAAGTTAAATTCCATTTCCTTTCCTTATTGCCCACCTAGCAATTTTTGCCTTGGCTTTCTGTTGAAATGAGTCTCAACAGAGGTAATTACAAAACATATCACATAAAAGGTTTTATCATTAAGGCAGGTTTCCTTCCCCTTTGGTTTTTATGAAGTCCAACTGGTTATTATTTGAAAAGCTGTAAAATAAACTGTTTTCATACACTTCCGAGACTTTGTTTCACTGCTAAATATTCCTGGGGGAATATATAAAGACAATCTTTGCTTTGCCAACTGGCTGCTTTTCACCAAGACCGCTCCTCAGGATCACACAGCGTGAGCTTTAGCCACGGTAGCCCAGTGGTGCCTCAGATTTCAGAGACCTGCCTGTCTTCCAGCTGAATCAGCTGAAGTGGAGAGGAAGAACAGTTCTGGAGCTTTGGCTGCTTCCTGGCAGAGCAGGGTTGCCTCAGGTGACCTGTCACAGCATCCCCATCATTCCCTGTTACACACTGAGCTGTTGGAACACTTGGAAGCAGGAGGCAGTCCCAAGGGAAGAGGTAAGGGCCAGAAAAATTGCCAACCCACTCTACAGCCTCATTCTGAGCTGCTTATTGCCATTATCAACTATTCCAGACAAGATTTCTCCAGTGTGCCTCAGGTAATTGGCATGGGTAGTTTCAGAGGAAAAGGGTTCATCTGCTTTTGGGACCAGGGCAAAAAGAGAGATGTTACTCCCTACATGTTCAAGTAATTTGTGTTTTAAGCAGCCTTTGTATCTCCAAGTTTTGATGATAGAGCTGAAAATATGTAGCACTAGAGGCCACAGAACAATCACACAAATTGTCATCTCCCAGTCAAACTTGTCCAACTCAGAAGCATTTCGTAAATTACAATTTGAGTATTATAGAGCAGAAACACACTAATTTCACAGCTAAAAGCCCACAGGGGTTATTCCTGGTGAGCACAGAATCACAAAACTGTGCAGGTTGGATCATAAAACCACACACTAAAGGCTGCCCTCGGAACTAAGACTCCAGCAGTCCAGCCCCTGCTCAAAGCAGCTTGCTCAGGGCAGTGTTAGGCTGAGGATTAAACACCTCTGACTGGAGGACTGAAGGATGATACTGAAGGTAAATGGAAGAAGAGTAGATTAGAATGAAGACTTAACTGGGGAATTAGAAACTTCTGGGAGAAGAGACTGGGAACAGAGACAGAAGCCAGGACAGAGAAGCCTGGGCATGAGATAAGGAACAAGAGATGAGAAGAAAAGATCTAACTGGGACTGGCTCATGGAGAACAGCACTCCAGATGATTTTTGCCATGTCCCTTTCCTTCTGTTCCCAAATCAAATCAGGACCATCCATGGGAACGGTCTAGTCAGACTCTTCACCCTGCGACCAACAGTGCAGACGTTTAATGTGCGCAGTGAACGAGAACAGGGGGAGGGAGAGGGCAGCATTTTGATGAGGATTCCTAACAGGATGATTCTCTGAAAAGCAGCATGCTTCCTTTTCTGCTGCAGACTTCCCTTACAGTGGCGACCAAGTCAGTAGTGGCAGCACTGGTAAGATCTCAAACTGAGGAGGAGGGAAGGGGCCACGAGAGGCTCCCAGGTAGCTTGGTAAGGAAAGGGAGGAAACAGGAGGAAGGCATCAGTCCACTCACTCATGGCTGAGGAGGACTTTGAAGCTTTTTTCCAGTGCAGGCAGCCCCAGGGATGGACAGAAGCCTGCTGCAGCTTCCAGGAAGCTGGGAAAGGTAGAGGGTAGGTAGGACTTGGTGTCATCAATAGCCAGCTTCTCACTACTGACCCAGCAAAAGTGCCTTGCCATGGCCTAGAACTGCAGCAGGCATTTGAGATGGTTATTTGGCTGTGTATTTCTGCACAGTTGGAGAGCCTAGGATCTGATTTCTAATCCCAAACATCAGTAAGGAAAAGATATCCATCACTTGAAAAATACAGCACAAAGTTCATAACACACTGAGAAGGTGAAAAATCAGTTTTCAGGTGCTAAAAACCAGCACAGCCCAAAGCCCTTCTACTCTTCATTTCATCTTTACTTGGGCTCTCATCTCATCTCCTCATAAAAATTTTGGAAAAACAAATTAGTGAGTGGAGCAACTAGATGCAGCTATGAGGGGAAAAAAGAAGACACTTTTCTTAAGACTCTCTGTACCCTTTGAATGACAATGTCTCTTCATCCTGTCACAGATGTGGCAGATATTGAGCTCTTACTGTGTGCCAGAGCTTACACACTGGTCAGTAAGGAAGGCCAGGGGGTCACATTTGAAATAAAAAGAGGCAGAATAGAACACTGGCCATCTGTGCACGCAGTGGACACTGCCTGCTCTGCTCACTAAATTACATGGGAGTCCACTGGAAAATATAATGCATGAAGATGTAATTAAATACCACGTCAAAAACTATGTGCAAAACAAGCTAAATTAAGATGGCATGGGAAAAGGTAACGGCATTGCCTTTCCTTTGGTTGGAGGGTGTAAGTTCAATGCACAATGTTCCCTGAAAACAGTGTCTGAGCTTGTTTGTAAGTGTAAATGTATGGGCCTGTATACTTTGAATTCTGTATTTTCACTGCAAAATTTATGTATTTGCGACTTCAAAGTTGCCTATGAACACTGACAGAGTGTCAGTGTTAAACATTACTTGGTAAACTCATTGCTTTATTATTTCAATGTGTTGCCACTCAAAATCAAAACCAGCAACTTTTTAATTTGGATCCAATTCTTGAGATCACAACTTGCCCAGCAACATGTCCAGTTCTAGTACAAAAGTGACATGAACATAATGGAATGGGTCTAGAAAAAGCCATAAAAATGATGAAGGGAATGGAGCATTTTTCATTTAAGGAGACACAGAAAGTTGTGACTGTTCAGCCTGGACGAATGGCTTAGATGGATCCTATCAATGTGCATAAATACCTGGTGGGAGGAAATGCAGAAGAAGGTGCCAGGCCCCTCTCTGCAGTATCCAGTAAGAGGGGGAAAAAAAGAGACAAAATAAAATACCCATTAAATTCTATCTACACACAAGAAAACACTTTTAAACTGTGAGAGGGATCAAACAGTGGGATAGGCTGCCCAAAATGGTTGTGGAGTTTCCAGCTGTGGAGATATTCAGCCAGACAGGTCCTGTGGTCCTGAGAAACCTGCTCTAGCTGATCCTGCCTGAGCAGAGGGCTTGGACGAGCTGACCTCGAGACATCCCTACTAAAGCAAATGACTCTGCGATTCTGCAAAATCTGAATCATTTCCACAGTCTAAACCTCTGTGATCATTCACCACAGTTTTTGCCAATTGAGTGAGTCTGAGCACAGCCAGCCTCCTGTGAACAGGGTCACACTGGTCCTTGCAGAGGTGTGTCTGAACTCAGTTTTTGGTTACTACACAGAAGAGCTGTTCTACAAGCATTTGCTAGCCTCATGACAATGATAAATCAAAATGGCACTGGAGTGAACACAGCTACATCTTTACAGAGACTGAAATTTGGACTTCAAAAGAACTGTCTGCATGTTCAAAGTTAAATGTCTGCCTAAGTGTTTTGCTAGAGGGGGGTCTGAATTACATTGCCATTCAAAAATGTAATTACAGTTATTAAAATCATATGTAAGGCACTGTTGATTCAATGTTTCATTGTACATGATATATAGCTATATTAATTATTTTATTAGACATGTATAACATTGCCAACATGATGCAATGCAGCTACCACAAAGTATTTGCTGGTTTGGGGAGGAAACAGACCATCTGCAATGGAAATACTTAATTTGGGAGGCAAGAAAAGGCAATAACCCAGGGCTCCTCCTGGACAGAGTCTACCCTGCTTGGCAGAGAGTACAACTGCAGAGCTCCCCTCTGCATGCACTGGCACACAGACAGGAGAAACTTATCTACGAGCCTGTCCAGCTCTCCCCAGAATACACAACAAAATTACATTACAAGCCCTCCCACTCCAGGCTTTGCCCTCACACTCTACACTTTGTGTTTCCCCTCAGAGGACACTGAGAAGGGAAATAAAGTACAATTTACTTGAACCTTGTTTTCAACTTTATTTGACATTGCAGGTCATCTGATGTATTATTCTTTCTCACAGCATTTTCTTCTCAAATAGTTTTTAAGAGTTCGGTATGTAGAGAGAATGCCTGACTTGTTGCATGTCTGTACGGTGTGGCTATTTATCCCTCTGGAGAGATTTCACATCCACAATACAGACTTTTCATGCTAGCTGTATCATGCCTGACTGATGGGATTTTTAAAAAAAAAAAGCTGAGGACATAGTTCCAAACACAGCAGTGGGTCAAAAGGCCTGTGGCAGAGGGCCTGATAAGGATTCAGAAGCTGAGATGAACTCTTTTGCAAGTTTTTTTTTTTTTTTTTAAGGCTTCTGTGTATATTGTGCTATGGTAAGATTAAGTAAATGTCAGGCTGCCTAGAGCTCTCCCATAGGTATGTCTTCTGTTGCTACCCAAATTCAAATAAACAAATTTACATATACTGTACCTTGAGCTGAAGCACCAAGTCCATGCAGTATTTGCCAAGAGGGTTTATGTCATTCAAGATGAGAGCAATTATAATATCAATCCCATTAGACTCATGGGTGGCTATGCATGTCTGCAAAATAAGAGAAGAGAAGGGAATGGGGCAGGGGCAGAAGGAAGGGAGGGGAGGAGTGGGAAAAAGAGGGAGACAATACACCCAGAGAGAGGAAGAGAATATGCACATCAGGAAATTTCCAAAAGAAGGACCCACAACTTAAAACACCTTGCAACAGTGATAACCTTTCAGCCAAAGCAGAACAGCCTGAAAACAAGCCACAAGAAGTGCTGGGGGAGACTTGTGTGTACAGAACTAACCCAAACATTGCCAGCAGTGAAATACCCAACTGGAAAAAAGGTGGTGCAAGCTAAAATCTACCCCCAGAGAATCCCGCAGGGCTTGGCACCAAGTGGTACAACTTGCAGACAGCAGCCCTCAGGAGCACTGCCAGATTCAGCTGAGCACACGCCAGCCTCAGACATAAAAGACAAGCTCAACTGCAGGCACAACCAAATTTGCACGCTCAGATTCTTCATTTGCCCTCAGCAGCCAGCATTAATATTGCTGTTACAGCATAAAATATTCATGAAAATCAAAGTTCTCTCCATGCATCTGGACATGTGCTGCAAAGAAGGGTATTTCTGGATACGGAATTCAAAACTGTGTTTGTGACCAGTGGTACTTCCCAAATGTCTTCTCAGCTGGAGTTCTGGACCTTCTAGGCCTTGTGCATAAGAGTCAGCTATACAAGAGCCTATGGCACTTTTTCCTCTGGCAGGTTTATGAGACAATAGGAAAGGAAAAGTCTTCCAGAAAGACAGAGGGGGAGGAAATAAAAACAGGAGCACAGAGCCCCTGAAATATATTGAATTAGACTTAGTTGGTGTAAACAAGTGTAACTCAAATCCTGAGTAACTTCCCAGCAGATAGGTCTAAGTAATAAAGTGTAATTCATCATTCCCTTCCATATCAGTGTTCCTCCAGTGCTTCTCACGTAACTTTGTTGGAGAACACATTAACTTGTGACATTATTTTCATCTCCAGTCCTGTAGCTATACTTTCTTTACAGTTGTTTTTCCCATTCATAATTGGATTAAATATGACTGTTCAAAGTTTAGTCCACTAAAGGATTTCTGTTTGTTTTTAAAATATTAACTAAAGGCAGCTGATTACCAGCAATGGCAGTAACAGCACTTTACATTTCGTTGGTGCACATTAATAAAGAAGTATTAATATTGCACATATTTCTTCAGCTATTTCTAGCATAGAGAACAGATTACTTCTGTAATTCTGCTCACCACAATTTTCCCACTGCTAATCCATAGCAAAAATTTTGCAGTTTCATCCACTGTGACGACTTTACTGCAGTTCTCTTCAGATCAAATATGGCAGCATGTAATCACATCCTTCACCTTTCTACAGCTCTTCAGCACGGCACTAAAGAGACTTTTACCAAAAATCACAACTGTGTGACTTCAAAAGGCTGCAGTGAGCAAGGCACAGGAGACCTAAATGGTCTTTAGTCTTATTCAGTTCATTACTGATATTATAATTAAAGATGCTGCTAGGTGGTATGGCAGGAGGGCACGTTAAACTTTGTGGCAGTTATGTGCAGAAAGTAAAGTAAATGTTAGCAAGGTGCATAAAGACCAGCAAAGGCAAAATGGTGTGAAAATGAAGAACATAAGTCTGTGTTTGCAATGGACTTCCAAAACTGTGACTCCAAATCCAGTCTCACAAAGTGAGGTTAAAGCCATGGACAGAGCAACATAAAACATGAAACTCTTTCCAAAAGGACTGCAAACCCTGGGAGGAAGAAGAGTTACTGCAGGAAGAGTCTGGTTTGGATTCTGACTTAAAAGGGTTGCTCAGGCCTCATGAAAGCTTGAAGCATGTTAAGTCCAGTCATAGCAGCTCCAAGTGAATTTCTGTTATCAGGAATACTGGAAGGTTTGTGATAAGCACCCAGACACCAACACTCAGGTACAGCCTTCTGCATCCAGCAGTTCTTGAGCCCTACCTGGTTCTCATGGCACGGGCCCTGGCAATATTCCGTCAGGCTTTCCAGAGTCTGGTTGACAAGAGCCACGTTCCTCTCATTGATGTAAAGCCCCAGTAAGCCCAGCCCACCTGTGGTGCTCCCACAGATGCAGTCCAAAAACTGAAGGGTCTCACAAACGAGGTTGTAATTTGTTTTATTGTTTTGATGTCTTAAAAAATTCTGGTAGGTGCAGGAAAGGAACAGACACAGAGACACACACAAATACACATATACACACACACAAAAAAAAAAAGAAAAAAAAGAAAAAAAAAAGAAGAGAGAAGTCAAGGCAAACAAAGTCTTTTTTTATGAAAACATTGAAGGATACAATTTATAACCATATGACCACAGTGTCTCAGGTACCAATGTACACTGCACTACCATAGAAAATATATTAGGCCTTAATGCAGCAATTGAGAACTATTATCTGATTAAATCATAGAGCAAGGAGGGCTTAGGAAAGTGAACTTGGCAAACATCTGCACTGGCCTTAAATCTCTTTTATACGTCCTGCAGATCTGCTCCCACCCACCCATTGCAGCTCTTCTCTTGGAAGCTGCTGCCCCACAGCTGAGCAGGTCTGGTGGCACAGTGTGGAGCTCAGCTCAAACCACCCCAGCCACAGCTGGAAGGGAGGCTCCTGCCCACAGCACTGAGGTGGATTTGCAGAAAATACACTTTGAAGAGGTTGCTATGGGGACAGTAATTTCTACCAAAAGAACAGGGACACACAGAGCATCTTAAAGCCTTCAATTGTAATACTTTGGGAAAAGGACAGTACCTAGAAACTTCCTGTGCTTTTCAAGTCTGTGGTAAGTGATCCACCAGTTGTGCACAGGAACTTTACTAACAGGGACATTTAGACCCTTCTCAGTGCCATGTGGCTGTGCTGGGATCCCTAAGAAATTCTGAGGATATAAACATGCACTCCTCCAACACAGAACCCAAATGGTTCTTGAGAGGGGTTATTTTATCCCTTGGACCAAAACCCCAACATTTCAGACAGCCCTATTCTGTAACAGGGGCCAGGCACAGGCATGTTTTTCTCCCCTTAGGAAGGTGCAGCCCCCCTCTAATAACCCCTATAAAAGCTCAGCTCAAAACACTTTACCTGGAGCTCTCGGTTGTGGTTCTCACACAGCAGCTGCAGAAATCTCAGTATTGGCTGCATGATTGCAATGGCAGGGCTCATGATTGCTTCTTCTGCAGACT
The DNA here is from genome assembly GCF_021018805.1 of Prinia subflava. NCBI lineage: Eukaryota > Metazoa > Chordata > Aves > Passeriformes > Cisticolidae > Prinia > Prinia subflava. Next base: position 12,209,243 of record NC_086250.1, on the reverse strand, counting down.
TTTCTTCTGCATTTGCAGCATCTGCTCCCGAGCCCATCAGATCTATTTCTGGGTCCATTTCCCTTCTGTACACAGAGTAAGCCTTGGAGGTTGCAGAAGATGCTTCTGTTAACTGTCCTTTCATTCCCTCTTTCAGATGCAGGGTTGAATCCTTAACTGAAAACAAGACAATTTTCCTTCATTTTTGAAAGTCTTTCTCCCCATTTGATTAAACAATAAGAAAACAATAATAATGAATGCAACTTTTTCTTTGTTGGTGCCTAACTTTTCAAAGACCTCTAGGCAACTCACAAAGAATATCAAAGCAACATTCATGCAGGGATAGCACGTTCCAAAAAAACCACAAACCAGACTGAAACAGAACATTAACACAAAAAGCCCTACTATTTCTCTCCCATATACAATAAATGATGAGAACAATGGGAAGACCACAGGGTGGGAAATCAGTTCCTGTGCTTGCTCTTGTGAAATATCCCCAATAGCAGCAGCCTCTGCTTCTGCTCCTCTAAAAATATGGCTCAATATCTTTTATTGATGCAAACTAGCAGAGCTTCACTGATTTCATTAAAGCTAATTCCTCGTAGCCAACCTGAGATGGACCATAATTCAGAGAAAACCAGGTAAAAGATGCAAACTGGCAATGATTAATATTAAAGCTTATTGATCAACTCAGCAGAGCATCAGTGGTGCAGCACATGCAGTGTCAACACAATGCCCTGCTCCCCTCTTTCCCAGGGAAAATGCCCTGCTCCCCCCTTACCTCTCTTTTTGGGAACAGATATGGTGAGGTCGCTGTCATCCTCTTTCTTTTTGCTCCCCAAATCAATAGTGTTCACAGTCACAGTGGATCGGATCTCCTGCTGAGCCGCCTTCATGCGATCATACAACACTTTAAAGAACCTTTCTGACTTCTTCTGCTCCTTTAGTTGCTGGTAAGTCGAATACTGCAAAAAAAAACCCCCTTTAGATATCAATGTTCTAAGGAAGAAGAAATACAAAAGCACATTTTTTTTTTCTGAAACAAATGATGAATAATCACTTACACAGACCAAATGTTGGCCACTGCCTGACCAGTTCTTTCACGAAGTGATATACAAGGCTCATAACAAAGACTGATGATAATGTTTTAAAATTTTAGTAAAATGGTGAGCAGTGCTATTTGCAGTCTTTTAAATGTCACAATATTGTACTTGAAGTTAAATTACTTTGTGACACTCTCCATTTCTCCAGGCTTACTAGTCATGATATTCCATCTACAAATAACAGTGAAAAGTAACTTATTATGTAACAAGTGAAAGCGTGGAACATCTAATATGTAATATTATAGCTTGGATTATGTTCAATTTTTTTGTGCTACAGACAGAATTTATTATTAAATATTATTTTAGGTTATTAAGTCGAGTCCCTTAGGATAACTGTCCAGCAGGCTGAGGACCATTTACAACAGTTTATAAAGTTTATAAACAATCCCACTTCTCCCAGCCTTCTCTCAGTATATCAATTCTCTCTCTTCCCTCAATCATCTGATTTGGCTAAATCTGGGTGAGAGGGATATAATTCACAAAAAAACCTAGAAACCATAGTTTAAAGTAGATATTTTATGGGATACTGATCCTCTCAAATGGCCATTTTTTTTTTCTCTTTGGAGATTTTGATAAATGTCTCAGAGGGTTTCCAGAAAATAACTTGTTATTATACACTTAGAGGTATTATAATTTTTAATTTTACAAAGAGTGACATAAAATAACTGGGGATAATACTCACATGGCAATGACCAGAATAAAAGCAGCATGGTGCTACACAGAGAGGGACAGCTGAAAAACATTTTCTTCTGCTGAAGAGCTACTGCACAGTAATAGGGCATATTTACATTTGTATTACAGTGGTACATATTCTAGTGACAAACTTTTCACAGAACTCACAGCAAAAAGGTTCTCTTTATTTGTCTGCACACCACATGCACCTGAGAATCAATATGTGAATAAGCAGATTAAATAAGTACCTGTGTTTGCGTATTTCCACCCTCCAGCAGTGCAATACCAAGCAGAATGCCTTCCGAGAAAATCCTGTCATTCCTGGTGTTCACTATCACATCTATGACCAGCTCTGAGGCACCTTCTTTGTCCAGGAGGCATTGGATATCAAACATGGTCACCCCAGACTTATCTGCGTCTTGTCCTGAAAATCCACCTGCAAATTAGACAAATAATAAATACCATTTGTGTTTGCTTCATACACATAGATGAAAATGAACCTATTAGTAGTGATAAAGCACACAATAGCAACGTAATAAATTTAATTTTGAAATTCTGTCAGGCAAAATTCTCTTCATACAAAATAAGATTTTTGTATGAAACTGCAATGTTGGGCTCTAAGAATAAGAAATAAAACAAATCCCCAAGCCATTGTTCTGTCATGATATTCAGACAATAAATAAGTTGGAAAGGACACTGATTTGTTCACTGAACCCTTTTTTAATTCCACTGCTGCATACACTGAACTCTGAGTAGGGTCAGTACTCTGAGACTCTTTCTAAATCTGCTTTTCAGTCCCAGGCCTAATCTACACTACAGTTGTATCCTGGTAAATCCACCCTGGTTATGGGTCTGACCTTCCAGTCAAATGCTTTTGCCAACTCCTAGATCATCACCATTATCCTCACCATCATCATCATCATCATCATCATCATCATCACGTTTTCTTTAAGAACACAGACTTAAGTTAATCCAAATTAAAGGTGTGCGTTGAAGAAATTTTGCTAAATTGTATTAGCTCATTAAATCAACCAACTTTTATTATCACAGATGATCATCTTTCCTGTTATACTTCTCTAAAGATGTAACTGCACCTACTTGATTAGTAAAAATACAGTACTGCTTTAATCAGCCAGTACTACTTTGATTAAACTGATTAAAATGCTTCAGACTTTGTGATGAAGCCATACACACAGACACACTTTTTAGAGAGAACTAAAAAAAAACAAAACTTCAGTCTTATGTTTGTTAGAGAGTGAAATTTGGCATATAGGATGTTAAGACTGCAAATATTTTCAGTGTCTACTTTGAAATAGTTAAGGAGGGTAATATCTGCAAAAGTTGTCAAATCTGGGCATGCCTTCAGTGTGCACTGAAAATGCAAAATGCATTTCTGACCTGGCTCTATACCCAGCTCCAGCCTCACTTCCTATGACATCCATTATTATGGGTTTTCCAAAAACCACTCTGCAGTAACTTCCTGTGGCCTCTACAGCAGAATGATACAAAAAAATTAGATTATAATGGACCTACAGACACCATCTACTGAAACTTCTTGCCCACAGGAAGATAGGACAGATTCATCAGTCTTGTCCAGTAAAGTTGTAACAAGAACTGACACATTCTACAACCTCTGTTGCGTTGTCTAACCAGTATTTTTGTGAGAAGTTTTTCCTTAGATCTTATCAGTAAAGGATCTGGACCATGAAAAAAATTTCTTTTGTTTCCAGAAACAACATCATCTCTCTTCAAAAGTTTTCTGCTTCTCTGAATTTCTGGATGGGGATTTACTGGAACCTACTTTGGTACCTCCAAATGCACAATCTGAGACAAGTGTGTGCAACTTAAAAATAGAAGAGCCTGATACTACCTCTCTTCTAAGTGGTTACAGAACGTGTTTGATTTATTTACCAACTGAATGCCTGGAGCATGTCCAATGTGCCTATTAGAAAAAATGGTGCTGCTAATTTTGCACTCTTGAAATGATGTGTGTTGATTTACCTCCCACTTGTGCAGTTTTGCTGTAGCTGGCAGACAGGGGCCCATTCATGCCACTTCCACATTCCCCTTTAAAGTACCGATACAGGAGGATTTTCCTTAAAGTGTTGCCCTTTAAAAGAAAGATAAAAATAGAAGAAATGAGAGTTGTGGCCAATTTCCTTTGTTTGAAAAGCAAGCTGTTTAACACAGATACATAATTTAGTAGGTCATTCCATTATAATTACTAAGCACACAAGTAGGAAAGTTGTCGAGGAAAAATATCTAACGGTCTTATCTAAGAAATCCCAGGGGTAAAATTCTAAAATAGGATTGTATAAACTTTTTTTTAAGTTTGCTTTAAACTTATTGATTATAAATAAAACACTTTCACTACAGTAACTCTGACTGGCTATCTGTGAGACGCGTATATTGAAACAAGCTCCACAAATAGCCAGTGCTCTGCAGTCAGTGTGTCTGTGCCCTACCCTGCCATGGCAGCACTTTCTTCCTATTTTCTGCAGCTGAGTAGTACCACTCCCTTTCTCTGATCTCAGATAATCCAGCTGATCATCTGAAAGAAGCCACATCACATAAAATATTAAAACACAGATATGACATTTGATAGAACAGCTTAAAAAGCATTCTCTGTATTGCCTTGTTCCTTGACTTCCAAAACCACAACCAGTCAAAATTTGCATGCAGCTCTCTGAAGATCTTCTCTTTCATTTTACTTATGTTCTGCAATACAAGACACACTGGATCGGGAGTCAGGGGTACCAATTATTTGGCATTTTTATTCTGCCTTCAGTCTCCACAGAACACCTGCAGTCAATGCTCAGCTTTACAGAGGCAGCAGGTGACATAACAACTGTAGGCATATGTGTAACCTCAGATTTCACAAAGAGGAATAAGTAAGGTCTCAAGTGCTCAGCACAGAAGGAGGAAATTGGTCACTTCAAGAGTTTAGCAGTAAAACTGAATAATTTTTCCCTACTTTTACTAAACTGCTGGTTTTAATGAAAAAATTCTAAAAAACATGCACTAGAAGCATTCTCATCATTCAGCAGCTTGTCAGTGCCTGCACATTAGTGCAGCAGTCAAGTCTTCAATCAAAACATCTCTGTGGCTACCACAGACAGCAGGCAGTGGGGAAGCAAGTCCAAGGCACTCTCACACTCCCACTTCTCTGTTAACTTGGCAATATTTCCAGTGGCAGCCACAAAGAGGGGCTTCACTGCTTCATGGGCCTTGAAGACAATGGCTTTGTCCACCTGAAAGAAGTGCCAAAAATGCAGGACTTTGTGTGCTGCCTGACAACACCAACCAGCCACTCTCTCCTAGTTCTCACATTTTGATGTTTTCATTTGATTATAGTCTGTACAAAATTCCCTCAAACAGCCAAGCAAAGTCCAAGGCCTACAGTAAAATATCAAAAATTATTAATACAATAGCTGCAAGAAAAACAAGAAGCGTCACCTACAGGGAATTTACTGGGTGGATTTTTCAGATGAGGTTAATCCAGTGTGCTCTGCACTACACAGGAAGGCAAAGAATCAGAAGTCTCTAAGGAACTCACAAAGAGACAAATTTCTTCCCAGCCTGGTTGTGATGGGGTTTAATCTGGAGTGGTACAAGGTATAGTAACCAAGCTCATGAGCAATTTTAAGATGGGTAAGAGCACCAGCTCCTCCTGCTCAACATCCTGTCTCTAGCTGGGACCAAAACCTAGTGTCTCATGGCAAAGTGAATCTCATTTTCCTTGTCTCCTGAAGAAGAAAAACATATTATTGATGGGAAAAGAGTTCCCACCAGAACTAATAAACATGGACTGAGAAAAAGGCTAAAGCCCCTTTTCAAGCTTTCCCAGGCATATATATTGCAGAATCATAAAAATGTCACACAAATGGGACCACAGAGCAGAAAGCCTTCCTAACTCCCTACTAGGACCCAATCCAGAACGGGCACAGCCTTGAGGCACGATCTCTTCATCAGCAAGGCTGGCATTTGCCATAGCACTTGACTAACCACTCAGTTTGACTCAACCTCCTCAACCAGCAACCTGTGCAGTCTGTAGATGACTAATGGTAAATTATATAAACAGTCACAGTGCAGTCACGGGAAGAAACACCAAAAGCCATCTATATATAGTTAAGAATACTACCTGTGGTCACAAGCTTTATTGTTCAACCAAAACAGCCCTAATTTTATCAAGCAGAATGTTTAAAACCATAAAATAGCATTTGACTAATAAACTGAGTGATTAAGCACTGGGGTCTGATTACCTGGAAGCAAGTAACTACCAGCACATCTCATTTCTTCTTCCTGCCTTGTTACCTTCAAAACCACCAGGGGATACGAAGATGTTTCTCCAGCTGGCTACAGAAAGGGGACTCCTGCTCCACCCATATCCAAACTAAGGAACAGATTTCATTTCTTCTTCCAAGAACTCTTAATTTTTAGGATTCCTGCTCTCTCAGCCTCCCATGAATCCACACAATAGTTATAGTTCCCAGAAGCCAAAGTGTCAAGAGTCAAGGATGCCATGTTTGAAAAGCAGAACTGGGGTGGAACCTCTGCTTTGCCTGACAACTGTGTCAGAAATGCACCCCCAGGCACAACCCACATATTTGCAAACTTGGGATCTTCATCTCCTCTGTGATGACCTCAGGCAGCCATATGACTTCCATGAGTCTTGTGAAATGCATTGCCACTACAAAGAGCAGAAGAGCCCAGTCACACAAACCAGGGCTGAGAAATACACAGAGAAACGCCCCAGGAATGTACCAGAAACACCCATTGCCTCCAGCATGTGACTGTGAGACACCATCCCAGAAAAAGCTGGAAAGACCCTGCTTCCAGAAAAAGTGCTGATCCCGCTGGTGTAGGTGTGTGGGAATGCTTTTATGGGAATGCCAGCAAACACAGTCAAGAACAGCCCCATCACACGGACGGGACCAGCTGCTGCCAGGACAAGCCAGACAGCCACACCATTGATGTCCTTGGAAATGGATTCCTAACTTAGCACAGCCACAAAATTAATGCTGCCCAAAAGCAAACGATCACAGCAGCAGCATGAATAAGCAGTTTGCTGCAGCTACTACTGACACTCGTGGCACTAAAGCAGAGGCCAAAAATAAAAGCACACCAGGCAGTGCAGTGCTATCTTCCCTGACTGTGTTTCTATACGAGGCAGAAGTCCTGACCTTCCAAGCTGCATCTCTCCCCTGCTGGCTACAATACACTTTTTTTTATACCTCCTATTAGGGTATGGAAGTGACATGTAAACATCACTCAGCTGACTGCAATCCTTCCATAATGGCTAGAACATTGTATAGCTTTGGAAAAAACACGAGGAAACATAACAGTCTTATTGTTGCTGATGAATACCACTGCATTGTCCCTAACAAAAGCTAGGATAAAGACTGAGGACACAAGAAAGCAACAACTGGATATTGTTGTTGCAGTTTTAAATAGATAGGGATTGACAGGCAAAAGTTTCCAATAGGGAATAATTATTCCAGTAGGAACATGTAGACACAAACAAATTCCATTTTCTCAGTCCGTATTTCATTATACTCGTTGGTCTTTAAGTTGATTTAAATGCCCTAATACAATGGTTTATTCACTTGCCCTCTCTGAGCCTGGAAAAGGCTGGTTCCACATGAGGATGTGCCAGGAAGCAATGGCTGAGAGAGGCACCTAAGGGTTATCATGGATACCTGCATCAGCACCAGCTCTCCCTATTGCACCACCAAAACTTATCTGTCCTGCCTTATATAACTCTGCACACTCCTTAGGGAACTGGAATTTAACATGTGATGTTTCAGTGGCTGAACTAGAAGGTCTGGTGATGTCTCCTGGTTCTCACTCTGTATTAAATTAATGAAGTGGAAATGCTCAGATTATCAGTGGTTACACAGAAAAGGCAGCTACATCAAACCAGTATTTCTGTGATACAGTAAATGATGTTATGAGCATATTTCAGCATCAATCCAGGAGGAGGTATGAAAACTAGGCTTATTAAATCTTCATATTTTACAAGCCAAGTGTAAAAGAGGAGCTGTTGGGGATCTCTAGTCTACTAATACAGGTTTTCAGAAAGTTTGGAAGAGACACAAAATCCTTGAGAACTGTGAGACATGCAGTGGTACTTTTCCAAAAGTACCAGGGAGTACTTACACTTTTTAATGATATCCAACCCTGTGCCATGAGTCTGATATCAGTTTTGGGAGAGGCAAAGGAATGGCTGATTTTGCATTCCATTAACACAAAATTAAAGGAAGTTACTATATACTGATGGCAGTTTTAATATTGGTGTCATGTTGTAAAGTAATTGCCTCAATACAGGTTCACCAAAACAGACCTCCTGAAACTTCTGAAGATTATCTTCTGCTTTTCCTAATAATGAAAATATCATCCTGGAAAAGTTTGGTAAACTGTGCAGTGTGACACAATCCTGTGAGGCAAATTTTTTGATTAAGTAAGCCCAGAAGGAGAGTTATCAAATGGCTTAACAACTCAGTGACTGACAGAATTCAATGTGCAATTTAAAGCAAGAACTCATAAACAAATGTATGGGCTTCTAATGGGCAAACCCATGAAGTATGCATTGTCTGCCTCATTTGGGGCTTTTCTTAATGAAATTAAATAATACAGAAAATAATTATTAATTGTGTTTGGAAAGGACACACAAAAAAAGAGAGGACAAGATCAAGTCACCACTAACAATTTAGGCATCATTTATTAAACTGACTAGAAGTAAACAATATGAGTGTCATTATGTCCAAACCTCTGTATGTCTTAATAAAATACAGAACACACAAAAAACTGGAGGATTCTGTTCTAGGAGATCATGGCTTTGGGGAAGAATGAAAAGGCCTAGGAGAAAAATCAGTGTAAGACGAGTCCCCAGATCCCACAGTTCTGCACAGGGTAAGAAGAGCTGTTATGTGGGATTTGAGAGACTGTCTCACTGATTCACAGGCAGGGGCACATCACTGTAGCAATACCACATCACAAGCTGGCGTCCACAGCTCAAGAAGAATGCTGACAAATTGGATCAGGTTTGGAGAAGCTCCATGAGAGTGATTAGAGAATAAAACAAGCCTTTTCATCAGAAATTCAAGGCTTTCAATCTACTGAGTTTATCAGCCTAAGCATGAACTCTGTTTCTGACTATCTACATAAGAAATCTGATATAATGGATGACTTCAGTCTAAAGATAAAAGGTGCAAGACATACTGGTGAGAAGCTGAAAACAGAGAAATTCAGCTAGAAAAGTGGCAGAGGCAGCTGGGTTATTCAGTTTGTGGGTTATGAATTTTATTTTTATTTTATGTAACAGTAGTGGCATTTAGCTATTGGAACAGCTTAAGAAGAGGTGTGATAGTCTGCACTGCTGGCAGTTACTAAACCACGACTAGGTGGCTTCTCAGACAGAAACTATTTGAAGATCTTGTGGTCTACATTAGGAGAACAAGCGGGGTGACAAAAATATGTCATCTCACATAATCTATGAAGACATCAGGCCACCTTTTCCTGTAGTAAATATAGATGAGGTTAGAAGCCTGGCTTTCTATGAAGGCTGTTTAAAAGACACCTACTTCTTCTACATGTCTCTTGTCATTATTTATAAATGAAACTTCTATTCTTCTTGGTCTGAGGGGCTGCTTCAGGATGATTTTTCGGTTGTTGCTTTTGTTGTTATTGCTTTTCACTCATTTTGTTCCCTTATTTCTCTTGGAGACAAAACATGGTGGGAGAAGGAGTTTTGTGCAAGTGGCTTCTGTGAAGATACCACACGTGGTTTTATAACCCTTTAAATTATTATTCAACCTGCTCTTGAAATGCAAGATGACACCGAAATCTCTCCATCTCCAAAAGGGATCAGCTGAGGCCACGGCTACCACACGCATGGTATTGCACAAGCACCGGCTTGGAAGAGAGCCCTGAAGTCTTGACTCCTATTATGTCCACAAAGTGGAAAATTTCTGTTTTCATGATGCCAGCAACTTCCAGGGGGCTCACAAATTGGAGGAAGTTGTTTGTTTTGGGAAGTTGTTTGTTTGTTTTTACACAGAGTGAGCTTTTTCTTGGTTTTGATCTTTTTGCAAAAAGATGTTTTCATAGCCAACTGATAGTTGAAAATCATATATTTTCAGCAATAAAATATGACACCCAACAGCAGAGTTATTTCCACACTGGGGCATTTATGCACCCCAGGGAAAAAAGCACTTTCAAATATGAAGTTGGATCCAGCTGGTGTCCAGTTCTGCTTCCACTAAAATCAACGGGAGATTTGCCAGCAACTTAAGTAGGAGAAGGAGCAGACACACACTTTGCCAGGCAAATGCCTTTTATCCAAGTCTAAAAAGAAAAAAAAAAACCCAAAATATACACCAGACTTCATGACACAGTTCTCTTAGGAGAGCAGAGCTGGCCACCCACACCTCTCAGCTGTCTCTCATTAGGCAGAGACACCCCACATTTAAAATGTGCCATTGTTCAATCCTACACAAAACTGGGAGGAATCCCACTTGTCTCAGTACAAATTGCCTGCATCACAAATACTAACTGATAAACTTGAGACTGTAACTAATGCACAGATGCATGAACAGGTTCAGATTAAAAAAAACAAGCATTACCTTCTTTAAAACCAAACTACAGTTGCTCTAAAAAGGAGTTCATTTTTTCAGCAGTCTTTTAATTCTTTTTTCCCTTGCAGTTCCATGTTCCATAGAAAGCTGGAAGCTTAAATGCCAAACCATTGCAAAACAACTGCTATTGCCAGTCCATTTTCAATATGGATAGGGAAAAGAATACTGGATACACAGCAAAAAAACCCTACAGGTTTTGCCTGATTACTGTCCAGTTTTGCACCCTGAAGAAACTCAGGAAAGCATCATATTAAGAGAAAGATTTTTTTGGCAGTAACTCTAAAAAGTGTCTCCACTAGGAATACAGCAGGAGAGAAAAATTGTTTGGGTTAGTGAAAACCTCAGCATTGGGACGTTTAGATGTAGACTGAGAAGAAAACACTTGGAAAAACACAGTTTGATTTTGTAATTATACAATTTTTCTACTGGGCCATAAAGTCTTAGCAGCTGCTGATTTTTTTTTTTTTTTAGTTCAAATATCAGATCTCCAGTTATGTATATATGCATTTATATAGAGAGAGAACAAGTCTTTGCTGTGGGCAAACATTTTTGTTTATATCTGTCACTTGTGCATATAAACTGTGCACTTAGAAACCAGGTCATGTTTGCACCTCTGTAATTTTTCCTTTCATACTTCCTCCAGTACAAGACAAAGCACTGAAACACACAATAACTCAAGTTCTCCTCCACAGAAGGAAAACAATGTAAGATTTGATCACGATTATTCAGAAGCATTTACAATTGCACCATCAATAACAGACTGTAGGAAAAGACTAGATCTGAGAAGCACAATTTTCAAAGACTAAAATTATCTAACTCTTATGCTGCAGGGGGTAAACTTTCAAAGTGATGCACAGGGAGTTATGCACACAAATCCTATTATTTTTTAACAGGATTTCTGTGTGGAACTCCTTATGCGCTGCAAGAAAAAAAAATTACCCCCAAGTGCCCTAATGTGAATATTTACCAAAACAGACAATTTCCAGATGCATACTTATGAGCACTACTGTGCTTTGACGTTTTACGTGCAATTTGTAACAGGTAGCAATGGAAAATAATAGAAGTGGCCAAACACCAATTTCATGACATTATTCTCTTTTGCCATGCTGCTATTATGTTGAACTTCAAAGCCAGAGGATTTCAGATAACTGATTTACTAGCTATGGGATGCTCTGCAGATGCAGTGCCTGCCCTGGTTTGGATCAGATACAGCAGAATCTTCACCTGTTGGTTCAGGGCTTTCAAATTTGCTCAGGAGGCACTTCTGTATTTCAGTTTTCTGCACATTTTTACCTGCCAACATTTCCATTGATTTTTTGACCTCTTCCTTGTCTAGTAGTAAAGACCACAAAATCATAGAATGATAGCCTGGTTTGGGCTGAAAGGGTCAAAGGTCACCCAGTTCCAACCCCCTGCCATGGGCAGGGACACCTTCCACTATCCCAGCTTGCTCAGAGCCCATCCAGCCTGGCCTTGGACACTGCCAGGGATGGGGCAGCCACAGCTTCTCTGGGCAACCTGTGCCAGGGCCTCCCCATCGTCACAGGGAACAATTTCTTCCTTATATCTCATCCAAACCTCCTCTCTGTCAGTGTGAAGCCATTGTCCCTTGTGCTGTCACTCCAGACCCTTGTCAGGAGCCCCTCTCCATCTTTCCTGTGGGCTCCCTTCAGGCACTGCAAGGCCACAATGAGGTCACCCTGAAGACTGATGATGACACTTCTGAAATTACAAATTTGTACTTATGTCACTGCTTACCTTTGAAAGAACCTATGCACTTCCCAAATCAGGTTATCAGACTTATTTTACAATCCAGGTTATAGACTTCTGGAAATTTTTCTTTGGATTTGACATGAGTTGTGGGTAGTACTAATAGAATACTAAATGAGTACTTCTCATTGGTTCTTAATGGTTTCTGCTTTTACTGCGTACATGACATTAAACCATGTCCTCTGTCACGTTCTCCAACCAGCAGAAATGTTGACAGTTAATATGAATTATTCTGTTAGAAGTGCTCTATATGTCTATATTATTTTTTTCAAAGTGATATTAAAAGAAACTAATTCTCAGCATTCTTGCAAAATAATCAAGGGGCGTATGAATTGTCTCAAAATAATCCTAGGACCAAGTCAAAACTGACCATTTTTCCTCTAGTACCACTCACCTCTGCCTGAACACCACTATATTCAACACATGGAACTGCCAGATTCTGTCTTTCCATGATTTAAAGATGTGCTTTGGACAATGATCAGCAACCCTGCATCCAGAGTGCCCTGGGAGCCAGTCTGACAAAATGATCAACGCACCTGACACTTCTGAGAAACGCCTCTTGCATTCTTAGATGGAAACAGATACCGAATTGTTGCTGATTTCTTGGATTGTAGGCATTAAGGGGAAAAAGCCACGTGTGTATATGTGCTTGTGTCAGTCTCCAAATATACTTGTGGCTAGTGCAGAGTAAAACAGCTGGTCAAAACATATTCCAGCAGCTTCCATCTGCACAGTAAAAGAGGAACGCTGAAGGGAACCAACCTTGCAGCAGTTCAGGGCAGCAGAAATATTTGAAGTGTTATCAGTGGTTTGTGGAAACATTGTCTTAGCATCCACTTTGCTGGAAAACCAACACCAATCAGCTCCAAAAAATAATCTGGGTGTGGTCAGGATAGAGCAGGAGATGTCCTAAGTGGTGACTGCAGAGATGGGCAGATCGTCCCTTCGCTCTGCGTTCCACAGCACAGCAGGGAAAACAAAGCCTCCCCCTCCTTTTCTAAACAGAGGAGAACAACTCCCACCTGGAACAAAGCCAGCTCCTGCACTGGTTTCACTACATCTATGAAATTAGGTGGCATTTCAGACAAACAGAAAAGTAGAGCAAAGTTAGACAACACTACGAGTCTAGCGCTTTATTAGCTATCCATTTTGACAGGGATAATTTGAAAATATTTATAATTCATGTTCCCCAGTTAAAAACAAAACAAAACAAAAAAGTAGTAGTAGCAGCTTGAATAAATTTCCAGTAAATTTGATCAGGAATTTTCTATTCATGTCAACTCTCCCAACTGTATAATCCTTCTCAGGATGATACCAGGATGATAGCTGGCACCTGAAGTTCAGCACCTAAAGTTTTGTATGAGAATTCCAGTTTACATTAGAAGAGAAGTCCAGAACAAAATCAACCACCCCACCACCATGCTAATTTCTACTGCTCCTGGTCCTGGGAATAGTACTTGAAAATGTGAAACCCGTGTGGCCAGACCAAGAGGGCCAGGAAAAAAAAAAAGAAAAGAAAAAAAAAAAAACCCTAAAATATGTTGATGGGGTTTTGATTGTTAAGAAACCAAACCAAAGTAGTTTCATCATTTCTAGGAGCCTGACTCATGACTTTGATTGCCAGAGGTGGCAAATATCAAATAAATATTAAGCAACCTCCTCTGGTAGATTTGTTGATTTTTGTCAGATCCTTCTGCCGACTCTCAGCAAGGACACAGTTGCTGACACTTGGCTGTCACCACAAGGAGCCACATCTCCTCTTCCTCAAACAGCAAATCCACTCCTAAGTAGCTAAAAAATAATGGCAATACAGGATTAGGAGGTAAAGCCACACCAGAAGGAAAGGACCTCTTGATCAAGTATGAGAAATAGATCATCTTGTGACTAAAACGATGTCATTCACGATCTGAGCTCCTGTTCCTGCCCTGGCAAAGGCTGTGCTGCCACAGAGAGGAGCTGGGCTCTACAATATCCCTGGTGCTGAGTTCCTCAGGAGGCTGGAAAAAAGGCCTTTGGTAGGTTTACTCCTCAGCAATGAGTAACCAGGTCCTGGCTCAGACCCTGGGCTAGGCCAGGCTACCTCATCTCCCATTAATGCCATTCATAAGTGAGCAGGCCAAGCACCTCTCCAGGCTCATTCAGGGATTATCCAGGATTTTCCCCATAATAATTTACTGATTCACAAACCTGCAGTGACTCAGTGATGGAGCTGGTCTTTCCTGACATATCTGAACTTTTTATGACAGAGCTTCTCTTCCAAATGACAGACAGACATTCTGATTTTTGAAGGCAACTTTTGCTAGGAAAAAACTCTCTGTTTCCAAAGCAGTTCTCAGTCCTTTTAAATTAGAGACCAATATTAGCTTTTCACTCTTGGAGTCTAAAATTTCATGAATTCAAACAAATAAACCCAATAAAATCCTTTGAAGACTGCCATGGAAATAATTCTGACTTTGTGCAACACTGCAGCAGAAGGTTCATAAACTATTTCTATTAGCCAAAGTTGCTGCAGAAAACTGAAACGTTGTATTAAGAGAGTAACATTTTTTATTTTAATAACTTTCAGAGATATATTTGCTGTCACACCAGAGCTCAATAGTGTCTTAGCTGTCATCTTATTTCAGGAGAAACAACAATTTCTAAAAGCTAAATTTCCCAAGATCAGGAAAAAGTTATCTTCTATGCTGAACAGAAAAAAACCCAAAAACATTGAAGCCACTCCATAATTGATTGAAAAAAATGACCAAAATTTGCTTGAAATTAAATCAGCTGTTCGAAGGTACAGACAAGGGGGAGATGAAGTCACATTTTCATCAGCCTGTCTCAACTTTTCATATGCATGTTTATATAGAATTTAATATGCAAGCTGCTCACCCATAATATTAACTTGCCCCTTTATATTTAATATTTGCTAAAATTGTGGAGTTATTTATGTCCCAGATAAGACTGCAGCACTTGTGCATTAGCTATTTCATCTAACCAGATTTTAGCATAGATCTATTATGACGCTGTTGCCATTATAATGCCTAAGTGTCTACTGCTTCCAAGGATAAATATATTATCACTGGAATGTTCCTACATGCACAGCATGTAGCTATGGAAATACAATGTCATAGACTCCTTTAGAGGTGTTAAGTACAGCACAGATTGACTGGGAGCCGGTAGGAAACCTGCTCTGGAAGTCCTGTAGCAGCATTTTTTTTCTCATGTGTTTCAAGGGTACTGATATCCCCACTCCTGACATCTCTCTGATAAATGCCATGCAACATCCCAACATCAGGGCTCAACAGCATTATGAAAACCAAGAAGAATTTTACAGTTCCAGTAACTGGGAATTAAACTGCACAGGCATGGCACCAAGTCAGTGCTTTTAATGAACACAAAACAAAATCCACCAACAGTTTTAGGGGCTACAGAACTGACTGCTTAGGCTATTCTGATTATTGGTAAAATCCTCTGTTCTGAATGCAGCAAAAAACCTTGTGAAAACATGGAGGAGGGTGGGAAATTATATAGACAAAATTAGTGCTCTAAGTTGGGTCAGTGACACATTTTCATCTAAGTCCTCTGTTTTCAACAGATTGCCATTTCCTAGAAGGCTCAGAGGAGTGCTGGGAGCATACAAAGGTCTGGAAAAATTCTGGTATTACAGACTGAGATTGCTCACTTTGGAAAAGACATGGCAAAAGCACAGCAAATCTTTAACGGGGTGGAGATTTGGAGGTTGGGAATCACTGTCTGCTACCCAAAAATGGCCTCCAATGAAACGTAAAAAGGGTCAAGGAAAAAGTGATAAAGAAGTAATTGTTAGCCCACACATAATTAGATGGCCATGGGAAGTCACCAAGGCCAAGAATTCAGCAAGACTCAGAAGAGGATTTGGGCATTTCTATAGACAAGTAAAACCAGTTACAATAGCAAATGTTAAAAAAACAACTATGGGAAAGAAAACAAAATCTCTTGCTTTAGGGCCCACAGATTTATGATCTTACTGTTAAGGATTATCCCAAGACTTCAGGAAGAATAGAAAACTTGAAGTCTGCCTGCAGTGGGGGTTCTTAGACCTTCTGAAGCATCTGGTGATGGCCACACAGCAAGAAACACTCTTAATCCTCTGGTGTGACCCTCTTTAGCAATCCACATGTGTTTAAAAGAGACCATTAAGTGTACCAAGTCTATTTGTATTGGATCCAAAAAACAGTGCAACCCAATGTAGGTTCAAGAGGAAAATGGTTTTTATGAAATCTCTGATGAAGAGACATGCAGAGCACTACAGTGACCCAAAATATCAGCTGGAACCCTAACTCCAACAAGCTAAACACAGAACTGCCATGGCAAGAAAACACACTACCAAAATCCTAACGTGAAAAAGGTCTGCATTTCATCTATCTGATCAATACCCTTAGCAAAATACTACTGGTTTATACAAAAAACAATGGTAGAAACTCTTCAACTTTTGAACAAAAAGCAGCTTTTTAGAGAGAAGCTCAAGGCTCCCTTACCAGTGAGACATTCTGCTGGTGTGGACCTGGGGACACACACTCACTTGCTCAGCCAGGTGACTCCGAATTCTCCTTCTCACTCCCAGAAGACTCTTCTGTTTTGTACTAACAAAATCCAAAGTACCTCATCCTCTAGGGCACTAAAGAATGTCTCTGCATGGCAGAGACAGCCACAGCTCCAGCCTTCTCAGTTCTGATGACAGCCTATGAACACCAGATCCCTCATTTAGCCCTAAATAACACTGACCAGAACGTCACCATTATTTAGTTCCTTTAATTAATTACCACTTTGCAAAGGCTTTGTTACATAAATTAGTTTCCTATACATATTAGTGCCTTTTTGTCTCCCTGTGAGTCCACTTGATGATGAAACAGCTTTTTGACTGCAAAGGACTGAGTGTCACCCGATGCCTCCACTTACATACCTAATGTCCCTCTCTGGCCTAAAACTCCGTGGAAGTCAAAGCAAGTATTAGTATTCTAACTGTGGCACCATGAGCTGCTGAGACTCAGCCAAAAGCTTGACAGATTTATATAGTGCAGAAGGGATGATGCAGGAGACCAGGAGAGGATCTGGATTTTGTTTCTCCTGCTTCACTCTCCTCCATCTTTTTTCTTCTTCCTTGTCCCCTCTGAATTTGCCTTTTTCCTCCCTGTCCCCTGGCTGTACCAAGGACATATAATCCATGTGACAATTGATTTGTAGCTTTTGCCCCTCAGTTACTCTGATAATTGTGCCTCTTGTTTAACAAAGCAGCTCTGGAGGAGACTGGGAAAGGGCAATGAGCATTTGGGAAGGAAGCATCTGGTTAAAAGTTGAGCCTTTTCCTTCTCCTCCACACTTGAGTCACCAACCCAAACTCTCAGCAGAAACACACCTGATGATTCATTATAGCAAAAGCATTGGAACCGACAGAACAAACCAAGATGAAGCAAATTTAAGTCCAAAAAAATTAGACAGGAAAACTTCGAGATGGGAGCAAGCTGGCAGATGAAAAAGTTCCAAGCATAGCAGGTGGTTCTGTAGAGAATTTTCCTCAGGCTTTGGTATATGCAGATAAGTACCTAAGACAACTACAAAAATCATTATAGATAAGAACAGAAACTCATCTTAATGAACATGTATTCTGCAAATCAACAAGGAGATAGGGAAGGAAGTAGGATAATTTTTGAAGTCTAATCTTGGACTCAACTACAAGAGAAGTCAAAGGAAATTGAGTATACCAAGTACTGACAGAGGACCTAGATGAAAAAATGCTATTGCTATTTGCTATTACTGCTAAATCTCACAGCAGGATGTTTCTGCAGTGTTAAGTAGAAACTTTAAATTGGAATTTGCTTGCTGCAAAGCCCTTAACATTTTTAGCACAAGACTTAGGTTTAATTTGAATGAGTCTGAGCAACAGACATATTTACAGTGGCAAAGGTGCTTTATTTTGTTTTCACTAGCAGAACGCTTGAATGGCTAATTAAAATGAAATTCTATTACCAAAAAAAGAAAAAAAAAAAAAAAAGTCAGAGCCAATGTCTTTTTAAAACTAGCTGATGTTTAAGGCAGACTAAATTGAGTTGGTTTCTGGGAATGTGCGTGCTCTGACCTGTGTGAAAAGGCTGCCGAGGGACTGTGTACAGGCAAGACAGTTACCATGGATACCTCACTGCTTTAGGTGTAGAAGCTTAACATTACAAACAACTTTGCAGCATTAGGCTGCTGGCCTCATAAAAACACTGCAAAATAACAACGAGCTCTGAGATAGCCATTATGATCTGCTTTGTGACATGCAAATATAAATCTATCCTAAGGCAAAAAACAAAAGTAGGATTGAGGGGACATGGCCAGATCTTGCAGGCCTTAATTTCCAGTCTGCTCCTGAAGGATGCTACGGTCTTTGACTCGAACTGATGATAATGGGACCTGCAGGTAGGCAGCTTGCCTCAGAATATTGTCCTCCTGCCTAAAGTTTTACTTAAATTAGGACTCCAAACTTGAGCCAACACAGCACAGGCAGAGGGAAGTGCAGTCAGAGTCAAAAAACCACAATTATTTTAAATTTTCCCTCTAACAGTGCAAGTTACTCTGTAAATAATACCACAGGGTTTATGGTATCACCCACACTGATTGCATTGAAGGACAGAGCTTTCACATGAGATATTACAATGTATTCCCACATCCTTCAAAGAGCACTGGGTCTTTGTGGGGAGATGCTGACTGTGCCTGCTGGACAGTGAGCTGTGTGCCTACTGAATGCCCTCAGCCTCGAGCAAGGCTAGAGATTTTTTGGCATAACAAATGCAAACCCATCTCTTGGCCTAGCTACCACTGCACCTGTCAGACAGTCTCAATGAGAAAAGAAAATCTGCTTCATACCCTTCTAATAGTGGCAAAAGAGATTCACTCCCTCACATCAAACTATCTGATCTATTGATTCAACAGCCAACCATTTTTCAGACAGTGAATGCATTTGTCTCCTCCCTCACCTCGAGCAAAGGTTCACAGGAAATCACTTGAGATGCTTTCTCCTGCTTCTGGTATTAAATTACACACAAAAGAAGTTCAGGTCCAAGTGGGGCTGGGGTTATGTTTCAGGGGATGAAAAATCCATCTCAAGGAGATTTATGACAATTTCAAGTATTCCACAGCCAGGAGCTCACACACATCAAAAGCATAGCTGGCTCTTATGACATTAATTAAGATGCCTCAACAACAAGACTACAGATATATTTATTGCAAAGCTGTGATGGCCAAACCCTTCCATGAGGCAGGACAGCAGAACATCGTGGTGGGAGAGCTGCAAGTTACAGGCTGAGGAGCAATCAAGAAGTTGGAGCTGATGTGGGATGCAGAGAGGGGCACTCAGCTCATGAGATTCAGCCGAGCACAGATGTGCATATCTGCAATGTTTCATAAGCAAACAGCAGGTACCCCTCCAGCATTTTGCAGACATACCTAACAGAGCAAACTGGACTCCTTTCATGCTCTGTCAAATATTTTTGGCAGTGGGTGCATTCCCCTACACTGTAATTAATTTTGCACTGAAGGCACCCTGAGTTTTCGCCAGCACAGAACCATCTTTCAGCCTTCATGGCACAAATCAAAAGGGGCTCATCCAAATGACTGAAACCCTAGATCTGTGCCACAAGAGATCACTTTTCAATATCAGGCTTTGTGCCCATAGTTACATGAAGGAATAATACAGACCACATAAATGGCAAAGTAATTGATTCTGTTTGCAAAGCAGGTAGGCAGATTTTAAATATCGCAGCGCCAGGGGCCCACTTGGCTTGTTCAAGAGCACTGTGGGTGCTCAGGTCCCCTTGCGGCTCTCCCCATCAGCACTTCTACTACAGCTACACAAGTTTTGTAATGGTCAGGAGCAGGTGCAAGGACTGGGAAACCTTTAAACCAGTAAACACCAGTTTCCCAGTGGGCAAGGGTGCAAAACTTCCTGCTTGTTATGACTGATCCCACTGGGAACACTGAGCAGGCAATGCTAGCAGCAGGGGAACAAGGAAAGTGCAGCTGGAGTGATCCCATCATGGCTCTAATAACATTAGAAATCTTTTTACTGGCTTTAATGGGATTGGGATCAGGTGCAAAGGAAACCACCTTACATTCCCCTGATCGGTTCCTCCTACCAGCACAGCAAAACAACCAAATCCCAAGCATCTGTTTTTGCATGTCTGTACTCCACGAAGGAGACAATCCCCCCATCCACACACAAACAACCTCTGTAGTTGCAAGACAACTTGTTTCTTAATCTGTTAATGAGAGGAATTAGTAAAGTAGGTAAGAAAAGGAAGTAAAGAATTAAATACAAATTTTTAACTTGGCATTTTCCCCTCTAACAACTTTGCTGTATATTTTAAACAACCAACCATCCAAAAGAGGCCTGTAAGTGGCTAGAGCAATACCTACAATATTATTAATTTTAGTATCCAGAGAGAGGGAAACAAAGTACTCAAAATGTACAATAAAGCTTCCCATGTAAGAGAGCTGTGCTGCATGCCCAAAACCATTGCTAATGCTGTATGAATTGCAAGAAATGCTACCTGATTTTTCTGGATTCTGCCTGTGCTACAGTTTAATATCAAAGGAAGTATTTAAAAAATACTTCATTATGCACAGCATTGGCTGAGGTTTGTCACTATTCCTTGCCCTTCTAATGAAGAGATTACATGGATTTACAGAAAGACATAAACTCCTTGGTGTTTTCCTAGATAAAGAATCCCACTCCTCCTCATTTAAAAGCTGCTAGCCTTGCTGTAGGTGGTAATTATGTTGAGGGTGAATTGCTGTGGTTTCTGTCTGGCAACAACCAGCACTGGCACATGCAATCCCCACAGTGTCTGGAAACAGCATTACATCAAACCATCCAAGCTAGTGGCTTACACAACCAGCTACACCCCTTTGAAATCTGTCAGCTCCAGTGACTTGCTGTGTGCACTTCTGCTTCTCAGACATCAGCTTCGTCACTTTTATCACACAGAGATCAGCCTCCTTCAAAAATAAAAGTTGGAAGCATTGACCTTTAGCCTAACTTAAAATCTTAGGATGAAAAGAAAATCTACATATCAAACAGCCTGATTTTAACACCAAATCTGACCTCAGTTCATAACAGGCTGTGGGTGCATCCATGCATCACTATGGAGAGGAACCTCAGAAAACAAAACAAGACAGCACCAGAAAGGGAAGCTGCAAAACTCTGCTTGTGAAACTAATTCATGAAATGGGTTAATTTGGAGCTAGCCTAGAGATCCCTAAGGCAGGGCAGCACTGCACACTGTAAGCACGCACATCCCATCATTAAATCTAAGAGCTATGGATCAGGTTCTTAATTAAAATCAGTTCTGCTGGGATCTCTGCACCAAAATTAAAAATCACTGAGAAATCTCAAATCAAACAACGCGTTCATACCTCCAGCTCTCAGGCAGCCATGACATATTATGTGAAGACCTGTGAATAAGAATTGTCTCGTGAAATCAGTGGGACCAGACATCAAGCAGGGACTGCTCAGCTCAGAACAGCTGTATCTGCAGCATAGCTGTGTGCTAAGTAGGCAACAGCCTAAGCCACAGAATCACTGCATTTTCTACACAATTTGAAAACAAACACGTTGTCCTTTAACAAGAAATACTGTAACTATGTCCTTGGAGGATTGTTGTTCTGTACCAAAGAATTATTTCCCTTCCCTCTCCTCCCCCACTTCCCTCCCCTATGAATTAGTAAATGAATTTCTGCCACAAACCCTCAAACCATATTCTTCCCAATCAAAGAGTCAAACGATACCCAAGAGAGCAAGGCAGCACAGAACCAGTGAGATCCTGCAGACAGCCAGACTGGGTGGAAAGCTCCTGTCACTGCCACACACAGATGGGCACACACAGAAAGCCTATGGGGGGAAAACAGGACAATACCAGAAAGAGGATTACATCCAAACTACACTGCTGGAAAATGTTCTCCTGCAACTGGACAGCTGAATCATCTGCAACCAGACCAAAAAAAAAGATGATATATACCAAAAGACAGTCCATGTAATTTAATAAGTAAGCAGAGTTATGGTGTTTTGCCTTTTTTTTTTTTTTTTTTTTTTTTTTTTTTTTTTTTTTTTTAATTTTGATCCTACACCACAAGTTTGGAAACAATTCCTTAAGGGCCAAGTCCCTAATATGGGAGAATCCATCATGGGCACTTATGGACAAATTTATAACCATCTGCATGTATTTCCAGGGGAAATGAAGCCTGCAGTTTAGCTCAGGGTCTGCACTTCGGTGTTTTAGCAAATGGGGGACATAATGTGTGCCTGTGAACTCACACAGAATACAGATCCAAGAAGATGGGATTCTTATAATGTGATTTTTTTTTTTTTTGTAAGACGCAGTGCTACAGGGGCTAAATAAAAAGCTTTTGAAAAAGTCATTGCACATAGCATGAGAATAAAGTGCCAGTCCCAGCAGTGGCCGCACAGCCGGCATCCACATTGTACAACAATCGCACAGCTCAAATCGTGACTATGAAAGGACAGCCCAAGCAGCAGGTGGGATGGAAGGATGGCAGGGGGCCATACCCCAGCACCTCTCTCTCCAATCTCTCTGTTCATCAGTCATGTCACACGGGCTGTTCCCCTGCAAGGAACATCCAGAGGAACAGAGAAACTAGAAATGTGTGTCCTGGGCAGGGGAAGCAGCTGGCAGGCATCTGTAATTGAATTCCGGGAGGACTTGGGCTATTTTTAAAACTCTCTGTAGGCTGGCTTTCTTTCTTTTTTTTTTTTTAACAGGTGAACATTTCCAAAACTCAACAAAGTTTTAAAGTTTCACTGCATACATCTCTGAGTTCCAGCACTGTGTAAAAATCAGGCAATAGCAGCAAAGCCCGAGCAATCAGAACCAGATTCTAAAACTCTGCACGAAGGAAGAAAAAAAATTATCAGTTTTCTCTGCAACCGTCTATTTTAAGGATAAAGAACTTTTCTCTTGAAGCACAAACACACAAACCCTCTTCTACTGTATTGATACCCTACGGGGACACTGATTTTCTAACAACTCCAAAATAAAACAAATGTCATTATTTATGTGCTGTGCTTCTGCAGTATCTAGTAGCCCACAGCTCTGAGGGCACATCAGTATTTAAGGAATGAAGCCCCATAAAATGCAGGCTACAGAATGGGAAGGGTTTTGCTGTTTTCTTTCTGTAAGTGCTACCTGGGTAAGGTGATTCCATTCAACACTTTTAGCACTGGCAGAGTCCAGCAGGACTCCTGGAATGCTTTTGCTCATAAGCAACCTGACCTGCTCAAGCTGTAGTGCGAGCTTTCCTCACCTTTGGAGCTTCTTTATCTCCTGTAATGCCTGTTAGATGATAACCAGAGTCCTAATATTCCCTGTCCACACCCTGCGAGAAGAATGGCCCTTTATTCTGAGAGGAGGCCTGTTGTTAATCTCCAGCTGTCAAGACCTCTGAATCTGTTTACCTGTCTGGGCACTCCCTCTGCTCATGAGAGGCAGGGTCTGGCACCACTTCCAGACCCATCTTTGGAAGGATCAGCAATGGATGGTCAAAGGACCTGAAACACAGCTCAGCATGGCTGATATGAAGCAGGAAAAACCAAAGAGTGCCAAAGCTGCAGAGAGGAAAAGTTCTCATTTCACTCTCAACACAGTCCAGTCTGAGCTGTACTCATTTATTTTCTGAGTTGCTGCAGCAAGTTAAATTCTCTGATGATAATGAGCAGTCACCAACTGCATCACAACTCATTAAATCAACTCAGTATCCACTCATTAGCAAATGCATTTATACTGTCTGGTTTTAAGACTCACTGGCTAGCAAAAACACAGCATATGATATTTGTTGGGGTATAATTTCTATTATTTTTGTTCTGATTTGTGGAAAACGATCCTTATGTAGCAGCAGCATGTCTCCCTCTGTCTTTTGACTGTGCTAGATTATACACAAAACCTGTTACTTTTAAAAAATACTCAGAAGATAAAGCCAGGGATCATTTTTCAGCACTTTGCAAGACAGGGTTATGTAACTATACATAACAATGTATATTTAAACATGGGTTTGCTGTATATAGAGAGGTGAAGTGAAAAAATAGAGGAAAAGCAACAGAAGGGAAGACAAAAACCTCTTCAACCAACAAAACAAAATATCATTTTGTGATGCCTACTAATACAAAAACAACTCCAACAACAACTTCCTCTTGGAAGTACAATAAATACAGGATAATAGAATCTGTATCATATAAAGTGATATTATTTGTTGAATATTCCCCAGATGCACAACCAGTACACCTGATCCTATCAAACAGCACTGGAGTTTGTTGCAAGCACAGCTTTATAAATGGCTATTTTCTTACTGTAGTGGTGGCAGGGGAAATGTTTAAGAGGAAAATGTTTTGACTGCCATGCAATCAGGCTGCCTGTAAGCAGTATATTCTGGCCCTTAGAAAGTAGAGGAGATTTAATACAGCTCAAAATTTTGGAGCGTTTGCTTTCTTCAC
Source organism: Prinia subflava (assembly GCF_021018805.1). Lineage (NCBI taxonomy): Eukaryota > Metazoa > Chordata > Aves > Passeriformes > Cisticolidae > Prinia > Prinia subflava. The sequence continues at coordinate 12,184,578 of NC_086250.1, read as the reverse complement.
AGCTCCTGGGCAGCTTTATTATTCTTTTCAAGGGCAAGACAATGAACATTAGCTTCCATCAGAGGAGGAAGGATGGGATTTCAAATGGTACTTTGGAGAAATGGTGAATACTGCAGGGTGGGGATGGGGGAAGCACTCCTCTGTCTTTCAGCTGTGTTATATCAATTGGCTCCTCAGCTGGTTATCAATAAAATTTGTTACTTAAGTTTAAAGCTGCCCCAGATGTTCCACATTTCGTGGTGGGGGGTTTTTTTGCGTGTTTTTGTTGTTGTTTTGTGGGGTTTTTTTGTTTGGTTTGGGTTTTGGTTTTGTGTTGTTTGTTTTTGTCCCCACAGTCACAGAACTTTTTTTTTTTTTTTTTTTTTTTTTCCTTTACAGAGAACTAGATAAAAGGTGAGAAGCTGATGGCAAGAACATCTGCAGCTTCACACAGGCACCCCTGTGCAATGCCACCGGGGAGTCACACACACAATAATTTATGGAAACTCCTCACAGGCCACCTGCACGCCCAAACCTCAGAGCCTGCACTCCAGCATCCTCTGCCAAATCCCGCATCCCCAGCACGGGGAGGCGCCTCTGCTGCCTGCGGAGCCGCTTCTGGAGGCGGCGGCGAAGCGGGAGAGGGGCAGGTTGATAAACAAAACGCTGATCCACGCTCTGTGGCGAGGCGGGGGCAGAGGGGAAGGAGCGGGGGCTCTGTGTGTCCCCCGCCGCGTTACATAAGGGCAGTTCCCGGCCGCCTCGGGGATGCTGCTCCGTGCGCAGCCGGCCCCGCAGGCAGCTCGGGAGCCATTTCCCAGCTCCGTGCGGCGCCCCGAGCCCGCGGGGAGCGCGGCCCCGCCGCCAGACACTGCGCCCATTACATAACAGCGCCCGCGCCTCCCCCGGCGGCCCCGCTCACATGCGCCGCGGTCACATGCCCAAACAGCTCATTAAATCGCTGCCCGGGCAAAGGCGATTACAGCACGGGGCCGGTTCTAAAGGTGGAAGCCGGCGCCTTGCACTCGCCCGCATTCCCCCGGCACAGCGCTGCTCCGAGGGAGCGGCCCCGGGCACCGCCGGGCACCGCTGTGCCCCCGGGGCTCTCCCCCAAATCGGCCTCCTGGCACGTGTGGGCAGGGCTGGGGACCAGCCTGATGTGGTGACCAGTCACCACACTGATCACTCACACAGTCCCTGGGTTAGGGATAGAAGGGACCTCTGGAGCTCCCAGCCTTGGTGACAAAGGAACGCACCCAGCTGGGTCTGGAAGTGCCTCCAGTGTCATCTGGAGGGGTTTTCTGCAAACAAGGCAGGTGGCATTTGATAATGGATGGATATTGGCTGTTGGGGATAAAGCATGCTCCTCCCCGTGTCAAAGCCAGATGCCCTCCAGGCAAGGGGGTCCCTCCCAGTGTCACCGTGGGCAGGTTTGCATCCCCACAGGTATGACGGCTGTAAACATTTCCACAGGTATGACAGCCACGGATCACAGGAGCGTGGGGTTAACACGTGTCTCAGGTCTCCTAACCAACATCCTCGGAAGCTGGTAGGCACCCCAGCCACGCTGGCCAGCAGTGCCTGTGTGCCCAGGCACGTCTGAAGGGGAGGGTGCTCCATACAAGCCCTTCTGCTTTGTCTTTTGTTGGATCACCCCCTTGGGTTGCAGATTTTTGGAGCCACCTTGACCCAGAAATCCTCCTTCAGGAGAACAGGCATTGCAAATCAAGCTGGCCAACACAGCAGGAAGAGTCTCTGGAGTCTGAACAACTCAAGAAGCGACTCCTTTCATGTATGCCAACATTTCAGCAAATTTTTAAAAGCATGTTTTTTTCTAATAGAAGCCAACTTCAGAACAAGAATTTACACAGTAAGCCAAGCTTAATAATTTTTTTTTAAGACTTTATGCCATTTTTTTCCCCCCAACAAATCTTTCATTCACAAAGCCCGGGAGCACACTCCTTGATTTAGGGAGGAGAAGACGGGCGCCCTGCCAACCTGCGAGGTTCTGCACTGTCATATGCAAAGTCCTGCTTCCACTTTCAGAGAGATCTCTCAAGGTGAGTCACTCAGTCCTCTGGAGAGGAGCCTGAAACGGGAGTGAGCTTGTGCTACTTAAAAGTACCCTGTGCTGCACTGACACATGCCCACGGTGGTGGCACCTCCCTGTGCACAGTAGCCTGGCAGGGGCAACCTCAGTTCCCTTCTCTTGTCCTTCAGCAACCCTCCTCACCAGAAAAAAATCTAGAAATTACCGAAGTTCTGGTCCTAAACACAGCGCTCACCGAGTCAGAAACAAGCATGGGGGCAATATATCTGTTGACCAATCTCAGGGGAAAAAAAAAAAATAAGACAGCTTCCCCAGGATGGCTGTTGCTCAAGTCAGATGGGCATTGGAACTTGTTTTAAGCTGCACATGTGCTTTCCTAGCAGGAACGCGTGTGAAAGAGCCCCTTTGTGCAGGGCTGCAGCTGCCTGGTGCTGCTTTGCCACCTCCTGGGGCTCTGGAGGCCCCTGCTGGAAGATGGAGCTGGACGGGCACAGCATCGGCAGGGGCAAGACAGCAGCCACTTTTCAGCTGTGAAGTTAAGAGCTGAGAATCATGCAGAAGAGGCTTGAGAAAACTCTTTTAATTTACTCTGATTTTACAACCTCACGGTTCTTGCAGGGGGCAGAGCCCCAGCTGGCTCAACAGTAAAATCACACTGCATAGGGCTTAGCAGCAAAACAGACAGATAGTGATCAAAGGACTGAACTTAAGACACAGAAGCCATAAACTGTGGGGTAGATCAAAAGAAAACATTATTCCAGCAGGATTTCCTTTCCTGCTCCCAAATAAAGTCTTTCTTCAGCTAAAAATCAGGAAAAAAATAGAGAAAAAGGAAAAAGTATATGCAAAAATAGGAAAGAGAGAGCAAGTTTAAAGAAACAAAGGAATTATTTCTTTAGTTTCAAATTGTTTATAGTTTAAAAAATAGATTAAATACATGATGAATTAAAGTATATATCAAATAGCTGACTTCTTGGGGGTTTTTAAACTTTTTTTTTTTTTTTTAAGAAAAGGGAAGTAAAAGACCTGCATTTAGAGTACCCAGTGTGCTAGAATTTGCTACTGAGTTAAAACAAGCTCTTTCAGTACCGCATGTATGGAAATAATCTCTTTATATAAACAGCTTCATCTAAGTCAAGTGGCTCCCTGCAGACCACACTGGGGATGGCAAACCCCTCTGGGCAGCCTGGCTGAGCATCAGGTGGGACTCCAGGAGGAGGCAGTTCAGCTGTCACCTCCCAGCCCTGTGCCCGCACACAGCCAGCACTGCCCTCACCTGAGGCCCTGCACAGGCACAAATATCGACCACTCTGCCCAGATTTCTGCAGTGCAAATTACTCATTTCTGTCTAAGCACACCCCAACCCTAAGTAATCTCCTAAACTTGCTGCTCTGACTGTTTTTTTGGGTTTTTTTTCTTCATGAAAACATTTCCCCACACAGAACAAAAATTCAAACAATAAAATCGAAGATTTTCCCATGCATGATGTTATTTGCTGTAAGAATACTTAAATATGAAGGAAAAGAAGAAATGGTTCAACTTCCATTTTTCAAACAGCCCTTTCTAAGTCCTCATGGTTGGTTTTATTGTGAGAATTCTTATGGCTGTAACAAAGTGCCAGCAACAACCAAGGCAAATTTAAGAAAGACTGTGACATATAACCAGAACAATCCTCTGTGCCATCCTGGGTGAATTCACTGACCAACCCACACTTTATTGCCAGTAGTGAATTACCACTGTTAACATCCTCTGCCTCACAAAAGCAACCTCATTAATGTGAGTCTCCTTGCAAAATTAATAATCCTCATGGTTGCACAGTCTATTCTCCAGGAACATTTTTTAGCCCTTTCGAAAAAACTGTAAAAGAAGAACTTCCCAATGATGTGCAGGGCTTCCAGCATTTGTTTAAATGCAAAGATTTTCATTTTTAGAGAGCCACAGTCAAATATTTGTATATTTGAAGAGTCTGGTTTCTTAAAATGCTGAACTGCACCCAGTAGAGCGGTCTGGGAGGAACCTTAGAGCTGGGAACCTCTAACTGGTCACAGCTGAGAAAACACCTGGTTCAAGGGAAGCTTGTTGTTCCTCTGGAAGCAGTAAGGAGTCTTAAAACTGAAAGACCCGAGAGTCAAGGTTATCTAAATTTCTTTTGCAGCAGAGACAGGCAGACTGGTATCCAACCCTACTGTATGGAGGGCTAATGGGACACAAATGCTACTGCAGACAGCCAAAGAGTCAAAAAATCAAGTTTTTTGGAAGAAAGAGGAGAAAAGTAGTAAAAAATAAGGTGGGAGGAGGAAGGGTAAAAAGCTTGCAGGAAAAAGGAATATAAGGAGACTTTGCTGGTGTAACTGCTCAGTGACTGGGGACAAAATGCTTTGTACAAGTCTGCCAAAAGGAATTTTCAGAGTGACAAGGCCCTGTCCACAGCCCCCAGTGATAGCTCTGTACCTGGAGTTACCAATACCCATCCCACCCTGCTGAGCACATCTCCCTGTGCCCCAGCTCAGGCCAACAATGCCTTTTGCTGGCACCTCTGGCAGTAGAAAGGATCCCCTCCAAGTATTCTGGTCTTTTCCTCATGAACTCCAGAGGCCAGGTAACCATAAATGAACCTGGCTTTTATTTCAAGTAAATAAACACGTGTGTAATTCAACAAAGCATACCTCAAACTCTGGGATTTGTACAATAAAATTGGAAGAACAGACACTCTAAAGACTCAGAGAAATCCCAAATAAACTATTTGTAATTAAAAAATCTCATGATTTTCAAGCCAAATCTCGTGATTTGTTTGTGGCCTGACTCAGGGTTTTCAGTGCTTGGGGCTGGCAACTCTGACTAAGCAGGGATATGAAATAAGAGCGAGAGTGACTGCCTGCCAGGCTTCTGTTTTCCTGGGACAGAAGACAAAGCAGCTCTGACAATTCCAGCTGGCAATACCATCCAGGCACTCCTCCAAGGCCAAACATGCTGGGTAAAATCCTCATCAGACCAAAAAAAAAAGAAAAAGAAATCCTATCAGAAGCCGTTACTGAGGTTGCTTAATAGCTGTTTTCCGAAGTTCAATACAGCATATATTTTCTTTTTCTTGAAAAGGGGGAGTAGGGGGAGATGGGCCACATTACAGACTAATCCCTTGCCAGATGTCATTAGTGATGAAGTCCCTTAGAAATTACATCAGTTTGAAACTAATCAGAAAACAGTGAGTTTCCATTTCCTCCTCCTGCCTGGCTAGACAGAGACCTCGGGATCAGCTTTCATCTACAGCCTGGAATCAGCCCTCCTCTGCCTCTTGCTTGGTGTGGCAGGGGTGTTAAGCAAGTAATTGCAACCATTAAAAAGAAAAATAGCTCACTCGCTCCTGCTCCCCATCCCTGGCGAATACCAGCTCCTTCATTAGGCTTCCCAGGAGCTGTCTCAGCACTCTGCAGGAGATTCTCCCTGCTCCTGGTGGAGGTGGATGCATCCAGCTGTGGCACACATCTCCAGCCACCGCCCCTGCATGCTCCTGGTGATATCAAACTGGAAGCTGTCCCCTCTCTCCTGATGATCCCAAGCGTCCCCTCACAGCTGGTACCTGGTAAGACAGCCTGGGCAGGGAGTGGAATCTAATTTCCACCCCTCTGCAATGCTCAGCCCTCCCTCTACCTGCTCACAGGGTGATGGATGAGGAGCAGAAGCACAGAAGGAGGTCGAGTGGAAGGGCCTTGCTGGTTCTTAGTGCTTTTGCTGTCCCTAGTAAGGCAAGAGCATGCCTCATCCTGGTATCTGAAAGGGATATATCTTTAATTCTTTGTGCTTGGACTGACTAAACCAAAACAATATCATAAACTGATGTTTTCTGTAGAAACTCAATGCCTGAAACACATTTCTGGATCATAAATATTGGACTAGAGCAGTTTGTGTAATGCCACCTATTCACGCTGCCCTAAGTAACCATAACTAACCATTCCATTATAATGAGTCCATTATCCCCTGCTTTATTGTATTTTCTCTTAAAACAGAGATCAAAGGTTTGGATCTAGTGGCATCATGCCGATTTCGTTTTTATTACTGGCTCCCTAGGTCTATCATAAATATTCATTGGCCATCCTTAATACAAGGCATTGAATTCTGCTCACTGCTATCTCTGGTGCGACTGCAAAGTACAAACAGGGTTGTTGCTCAAACATATTAAATAAAGCAGCAGCAAATTTGTGATAGTCAATAACAACGGCAACAACAACAGCAACAACAAACCCACCCAGAAAACAAAAGAACCCTATTCCCCTTCCAAGGAAATTCAAACCCAAAGGAGACATTTTCTCTCGCCCCCTCCACGACTGCTGCAGAGATCTGACTGCTGTGGGAATTGAGCCGTGCAGCAGCAGCAGCTGACCTGCTCCCACAGACAGGAGATGTTTCTGAAAAGTCCACAGTTGCCACACTGTGGTCTCTGTGATACTGCAGCACTCTCTGTGCTTCCCAGTAAGAATTATAACCATTACCTGGCAGTGGCACTGAAGCTGCTCATAAATGTGGCCTTTTCATATAGGAATTAATTCTGAAAAGGGAGTGGGAAGCGTGTGGGGAGAAACATCTTCCAGAATCATAGTCAGGAAAAAGGTTGATGCAGTTTTATTCTCCTAACTCCCAAAAATCCTTGCAACCATCTCAAACTTCAGGGTGCCTGCAGTTTGTTTCTCTCCCGTGTTCCTCTGGACTCCCTTCCCACCTCAGTGTAGCTGCTCCCAGGGTTATGGAAACCCCTGTTGCACCCATTGCTCCTGCTCTGCAAATAAGTACAAAGGCTCCTTGGGATGTCAGCTGGGAGCTTTGAACAACCACCAAACACTAAAATTAGGGTGGCCATGGGAATTATGTTTTTCCTCCTGTTAAGTAACTCTGAGAGCATTAACATATATCATTCTAAACAAGACCATCTATTCCACTAAAAAGAATATGCTAAGACACTGAATGAACATTCTAATATTTATCTTCTAATATAACTCCACCATGGAGGTGAAAGAAAAAGAGAAGGAATAGGAATAAATAAGCTAAAATAAATATTTCTATTTATGCACATGAATCATTCTCACACAAAACTCCACACACCTGGAGACATGAACCATATGATAAAACTTGAGTTGAGCCATTTTACATATTAACTTACAACATATCTTTGGTCATTTACCTAGTCCCTTGCCAATCCAGGATCTGCTAGAACCTTCCACTAAAATCAAAAAAATCTGTTTTATTCATAATTTAAAATATAGAAATAAAACAGGTCAGGGAGAAAACCTTGATCCTGTTGTCTTCATGATGTAGAATTTGATTCAAAGAGCTATAGTGAGCATGGAATTTAACTTCTGGATGTAATGGAGTCTTTAGTGAAATTCATCTCACATGTATTCAAAACAACAACAAAAGAAAATCTAGTTGCTGTTGTTCACAAAAAGGATCCTGATCAGTTCCATGAATATTGTACCTGAGTAAGGTGAGATGAATCATCCTCAGAGCTCTAACAGTTTCATTTATTAGACAGCTCTCTTCTCTTGCACTCTTTTTTATTTATTTTTAACAAATAGCAATATCAATAGAGAAGGATGTCAAACAGTTTGCAGGCAGTTAAGATTTTCTTGGTGGTTTGCTCTTCTTGAGATCACATCCATAGGAAGGAGTTAATGTGGAATAAGAAGGGCAAACCCCCTTTGTCCCATACACTGTGTAATGGGGGAACTCCAGAGCAGAAATGAGTCGTTTGAAGTTCAGAGCAAGGAAAAAGCTACTCCAGTTTTATTGGTTTGGTTGATGCTGTTTAAATCAGTAGCTACAAAAAATATTCTCCAGCATCAGATGCTCCTTTAGAGGAGAGATGATTTATGTGAGAAGGGCAGATGATACACGTTTCAAAATAATTTATCAATCAGGATTTGGGGCTTAATATTTCTGAAAGAAAACTGGATAACAACATACCATATTCTTAAAATTTGATAAATATGAGCTGCTGAGAGACTACAATCTTTTGGATGAAATGTGTTAACAACCATGTGTTTTTACAGCTTGGGCATCCTGCCATTAGATTTGTTTGTGACTTGAAGAACAAACAAGGGAAAAATAACCAAGGTTTTGAAACAGAAAAGAGTAAGTACCAGAGAGCAGTGAACACCACTGCTCACTAAACTATCACCTGAGACAGAGGTACCTTTAGGTCTCTGAGATGCTTTATTTGCATCATGGTGAGTTGACAATGATGCATATTAAAGAGAGGGCAAAATCATGACTGCAGTGTAGTTAGGTCTGTGTTCACTGCCCCTGCAGCAGACTAAACTGCTGCTGCCTTCCACTAGATCATGTCTCCTGAATTACCTGTCTTTGATACACGACTTTGAGTATGAAGTTCTTGTCCAGCTCAAGAGCAATGCACTCTGCCTGAAACTACCCACGGCACAGACCTGTGTAAGTGCCTCAATGGCCCGAGCACAGTGGCTCTGAACAGGCTTCTGAAGGTGACACCAGCAGGTGACAGGTCCAAAGCTGGAGCAAATCCCAGGGCCTGTTACTTACAGAAAAAAAAAATACCCTTAAAAATAAGTCACGCTTTTCATATACCAAGTTCTCACAGGATTTTGCATCAGCAACAAATGTGCGTGATCAAAAATCCAGCAAAATATCTGGGGGCTGTCCAGCAGCATTGTCCTTCAGTCCAGAACAATGCACATCACAGGAGGGATAAGGGGTACCCCAAAGATGAGAGATGCTAATTCTGAATATTCTGGTTGACGCTGCCTGTCACAGCCCCAGAAATGTGCAGCAATAACAACACAACAGTGGCTGATGGCCCGAGGCTCTGAGCACTGTGGCTGACAACACCTGGCTAGAACAAACAACACCATCACATGCCTCCTGGTGTCCCTTTGCTTAATTATCCCAGCTTGAAGCCTAGAGGGGGAAAAGTGAAACTGCTCATTTGTTTTTCTGTAGGTTTTCTCTCTTTTGTAAAATGTCAGTGTGTGGATCTAATGAGAAATTACCACACTTTAAGGTTCTGACCACATCCAGTGTTTAGTCTTGCATATCTGAAAGCTCTGGTGCTCCTGCCACTGCAATTACTGGCTCAGAGGATTCAGGGCAATAGCAAAGCTTGAATCCTCTGCTGCAATGAATTCTTGGAGGCTTTGGTTCTGCAGCTGATGCAAACCCCTCAAAGCATCTCCAAGACCAAGGGGTTTGTCCCTCTTGTGTTTCAGTTTTCACTCATCATTTAACTCCCACGACAAAGCCACAAACAGCAGTTTTTTAACCATACCAAAAGTGCTGGTCACAACCAGGCTGGCACTGCTGGAGATAACCAAACATTCTTCTTCCCTGCACCTCCAGTCCCTCCCTGTGAACTGGCGTCCTAAGGAATGAGCTTTTAATGCAGGATCCTGCAAGAGTGTCCTTTATCAGCTAAAATAGATAAGTGATTTTTTTTAAAAAAAAATCAGTACAAACAGCACTAAGCATACATGTTCTCCTGTGGTGTTTCTGACCCCCTATCACCTCACAGGCACACTGAGCTCAGTGAGGAGAATGAACTCCTGACAACAGGGAAAAACAGGCCAGTGCACAGGTATTTTTATACATCAGCACAAATAAAACTGACAGCAGAAAGAGGGAAAAATTAAATGCAATTCTTCAAAATGCCTGCAGTGCCACTAACCCAAAATGTGAGTAGTAACACAGATAAAGGAATTTGGATCCTGCTCTCCTATTTAAAATAAGCATTCTTTTGAGGTATGATACATTCAGCAAGCAACACATTTTCACAATTATTCTCTTTTTCCTCCGCTTTTTTTTTACCTACAAATGCTGTTTATCTGAATGCTGCCTAATTTGCACATGGAAATAAGTCAAATCATCTTGAAAAATGAGGCTATAGAATAGAATGCAGTTTAAGTTGAGAATGTCTGTGATTCAACTGCAACGCTGGGACACTGTAGTGGCTCCCAACAAAATCTCCTGGCTTCTAAAACCCATTGAGGCCATTTACCCCAGCAGAAAAAGACCTGCAGCTCCCACTGGCTTCAGCTTGACTGGTAGATCAATACAATAATAAACTGGAACTATTGCTTTTGACAAACTCACTGGAGTTTTGTCAACAGCTCCACATGAAAGATTCAGTTTTTCTGGCACAAAATGACCAAGAGGCAGCAGTGGCCACATCTGGGACCAAATCTTACAGGAATAAAATAAGTTTGTATTTCCACAAAAGCTGTACTGTTTTTTTCACATGTATATTTGGTGGTGGTCCTGCAAACAAAGGGGAGAGGACAGCTTACATTTCATAGCTTACATTTCATAGCTTACATATCATATCTAAAGTGGAATGCAGAAACATTAACCCTGCAAAACAAAAAGCCACAAAACTACTTCCATGATTTTAGATCATGAACTAGTGCAAATGTCTAAGAGAAAACCAACATTTTTCATGAGTTTTTCCAAAAAAGGCAAAAAAGCACAACAACGTATTTCTGACAATTAAGCAGCTTACAGAGTCTTTGTTCTACTGACACTTAAAAACGCAGTTTTCTATTATTTATACTGAAGTTCAACACCTAAAACAGGAAGAAAAAGTATAAAGTGTGTGCTCTGCAGCACAGGCACCCCCTCCTGAAGGGCTCCATTCATTTCCAGTAGTGTTTCTCAGAGGAGCTGCCTTAGGGAGGGGCACACGGGCCTGGATTCTGCCACATTCTGTAACACCCCATCATCCATTAGCACGTCTGATCAGATGTAACATACACACATGGTAGCAGACAGGATATTTTTCCCCCAGATGTGCTGACCTGATTTATGAACAGTTGGGAAATCAGAAGGTTGTCCATACCCAAGGCATTACCATGCCAGCAGCTGGAGTGAGGCAAGACATCGCCATATGAGCACCATGACATCAAAGAGTTCAACAACTTCATCCAGTTCACTGAGGAGGGTTTAATTTAAGCTTCTGAACCCTCTTTGAAGCTGCTGGACCACCCTTCCTGGCCCACCAGCTCTGTTGTATGGACAAGCACTTTAAGAAGGGCAGCAAGGTAATGCTAAGATTTTAAACTGCTCCAGTCATTTGGAAAGTGAGCACACATCAGTCTACGTGTCTCAGGTGCTTTTGGAAATGTTACTCAGATTCAAACTGAGGTTTATAAATAGGTCTAGAGGCAACATTCACACAGAAATTAAATTAATATCAAGCACTACGATGAAACACAAAAAGATATGCCTAACTAAATTCAGAAATCCCAGTCCAAGAGCCTTCTGGCTTTGCAAAATGGGTATAAAAACAGCCAGCGATTCTAGCCCCAAATATAGATGGGGTAGATCTAGTCCAAGCACAGTCCTTTCTGTCTCTCTTGCTTTTCTTCTCAAATAGTCAGTCTGAAGTGAGCTTTAGATAAATACACATAGATAAATACATGTAGCTATCTGAACAGAGGCAATGTGAGCTCCCTCCACACAGCTTTCCCCAAGTGTTTTAACGCTGTTCTGGAAGAGGGGGGCTGTAGATCAGGTTTCACTCCAGTTAGTGACCTAATCAATACAACCAGGGCTAGGACTCAATGCAGGACTCCCAGAAGATTGCAATAATCACCCACAATTACTTATGAGAGCCAGTCAATGGCCAGGAGGTTTTATGTGTCGTTTATATACCTTACATCAAACTTCTGAAATTGAACTTTGATTCCCAGCACGATTAGATGCTGTGATGCTGCAAGACAAGGCAAGACAAGAGTGCTGCCTCAAAGGCTGACTGCAAGGAAATCCAAGGATGTGGAGCCAGGAGGGCACTGGAGACCTGAAACTCACCCCCAAGGAGAGGTGCAACAATAGAGCTGACAGAGTGGATGCAGGTATAAAATCAGTGAAATAAGCCCCTACTCCCCTTTTGCCTCCTGTTCCTTCAGCAGATGACATAGGCTACCTTCAAATGAAGGACAAAGACAGTAGAAGATGCTCAGTGGTGGGAATTAACATGAAGCAAGATGAGGAAATTTTATTTCATTATTTCATCCTTCTTTCTCACTGAGAGAAAGTCTGCAGAAACTGGAGGGTTACCATTTCTGTCAGGTTTATCACAGAAAATACAATTTGATAGATGATTATCAAACTCAGGCTTCCTTTCAAAATGTCCCAGATCCCTCTGTAGCTTTGTTCTGGTTATGACCATTATATGTGTACTACTCTTTTTTTTTTTAATGTCTGCATGCCGTAGTTGAATAACTTTGCAGGCAGTGAGATCACAGCTACAAAAAAAAAAAAAGGGAAACATGCACATGAGGCTATTCATTGTGCTATTTTTACTGTTCTGAAGTCCATGGCATTGAACAATGACTCATAAGAGTAGCAAGCCAGAGAAGCACTTGCAAAGCATATCCAAGCTTGTTTATTCACATATTTGTTTGCACTGATTCATCACATTACTCAGTGTAAAATCAATGGGACTCCAGAGGAAGCACGGAGGAGAAATTCTATTTAGAAAGAGCTTCTCCACCCACCATGCTCCCCCAACATGGGGGAGATCACCTGAGGGATTTGGGAATACACCTCCTTTACCCACTCCTGAAAAGCAGAGCCTTTACAGACTGATGGAGAACATTCCCTCTGATGGGAATTCCCTCCCTTAACTCTGTCTCCCTTTATCAGCACCCACAACAGGGTAAAAGGAGCAACTAAATCTTCTTGCTTGTTTCAAGTCCTACATTAAAAGTGTTGCCTTTTTTCCTCCCCTGTAGTCCTCAGATGAGGTTAACTCATGGTGGGTCTATGTAATTCTTTTGGAGAGGTCTGGCAAAGGTCAGTTACAAAAGCAAATTATTTTTCCCACGTGATGCAGTGGTGTTATGCACCCAGTTTGCTATTGGAATAAAGATGAATAATAATAAATAATAATAATATCTTCCTCCCCTGTGAAATTCTTTTTATGACATTAAAAAGAATTTGTCTGCCCAGGCCTAACCACAGTTTTCTTTGAGGAGGAGGTGAAGATGGGGTTGGTTTCCTCTGCTTACACTGGTTATTTTTGCACAGGGCAGGTGTGATGTCAGCACTGAGAGATTAGATGATAGCTCCATGATTCATATTTCAGAGTGAATAACATTGAAAGGATTTGGGGAATACCCAGAAATATGGATAAGAGGAAACTACACAAAAGACACCGGGTCAGGCTAGAAAGAACAGGGACAGCTGACATCTACATCTGAATCTGCCTACTGACAGCCAAAGGAATAGGCAAAAGGAGTGAGGCATTTGAAAGATTTGGTTTTGCAAGAGGAAACTGGGCAATGAAGGGAGAGAGGAATGCAAGAAATAATTAGACACTTACAGAGTACAGACTATGTCACTTCTTCCCCAAACTGGCAGCTCTGCTTAAACACTGCAGATTTCCTTTCACACATTTGCAAGCATTAAAAAGCACGTGGAGTACAAAAGTCTGACACCACAGGCAGCAGGGAAAAACTGTACAATTGCAATTAAAAATCCCTTATTTCCATTGATTTTGTGGTAAAGTCGGGTGTGACAAATGAAGGCTAATCTCCAGAAATAGAGAATATCCAATATATAATAATTATACACCGTAATACTTGCTACTGCTAATTCATTTCATCTTTCTTGCCTTGACTCCTATCAAGTTCCTCACACAAAACTATGCAAGGCAGAGTTTCTTTTGTTCCAAACCAACTTCCTACCTTACCACACTGTTCCTAAGACACCAGGTTATCTCTAAAAAATGCACAAAATTGAAATCGTGTCAGATTCTGTTATGAATACCGTGCTGTTAGTTCTATATTTATTATTAAAGTGGTAGCAGTACCTCTTCTGCAAAGTTGGTTTTCTTGTCAAGCATTTCTCGTAAAGTTTGAAGGATTTTAATGCAGAGCTTTTCTTCTTTCTCCATTAGCTTCTTTGTGTGATTAATCAACCTGAAAGTAAAATATTAAAACTTAAAGAACCCTGCATATTGTTGCTAAGCCATACTACAATTTCTTTATGCAAAATTTGCCCATCACTGTATTTTTCCTCAAGGAAAGGAAATAAAAGTGGTCAAGAGAAATCATAATTAAAAAGGAAACGGGACTTTCAAGGTGTTGGGAGATTTTTGTGTCAATTTGCATATCTTACTGCCCATACAGAAGGCAGAATTCTACAACCACTTTTTATGAGGACTTCCAGATTAAGATCCATACTTGTTATTTCATCCTTCCTTTATTTAAAGGTAACTGATTTTAAGCATTATTTAAAGGCAACCAGTGTTCACCATGCATCTTGCAAACTTTAAAAGCTACAACCTTTACACCTTCCAACTTCTATGATGCTTATAAAATATTTATGAAGTAATTAGCAAATGGTATTCGGCCAAAAGGATTTCCAAAAAAACCATACATGGAAGCATTCAGAAATACAGACATTTGGATGAAACGTAATTGCTGTTTACATTCACACAGCCACTTGGCAAGCCAGAAATCAAGGTCCATTTCTGTCTCCAGCTATGACTGTGACAGGAGTTTGGATTTCAGTCAGCTGAGGCCGATACCAGAAGCAGCCTTTGTGTCTTTGTGCAGAACAGATCTGTGCACAGGTCCCTGCACTGGTTCACACATTGCTGGAGAAATGTTTGTGAAAATAGGAATGAAGGAAATCTGAAGACCTTGGACAGGTTTTGGGGTTTTTTTTTCTGCATTTTGATGCTGGCTTCAAACAGGAGTTTGGACAGGGGACATGGGATGAGATAATCTCAAAATTAATTTTATTTCTGATTTTTCCAAACATATAAAGTATATTGTTATAATGCTACCTCTGCAGAATATGCAAATAACCAAGGAATCAGGAGAGCTGCCAAATGCATTCATTTCCCCCAAGTTATCTCTGTTTAAATTATAGTTTCTCAAGGGCAGGGAGGGCATCTCATTTGAGGACTAATAAAAAATTTGCAAGACTCTATTCCAATGCACAGACTGCAAATAAAACATCTAATAATTCAAGACCAGATAGGGGTCCCAGTGAAATGTATTTTCAAAGAGCAGTTGGCAGTTTAAAATAAAAATATCGATTTGCTGTACCAAAAAAACCCAACAAAAAACCCACAAGCCTTGAGCAGCCCACTCCTTCATTATGAATTCTTGAAAATTCTGCTATGGAAAATCTAAGTTTCTGTTGTAGATTTGGTGAAATGTAATAGCAAAAGTAGCCCATTGAGAAAACAGAAGTAGGTTGAGCCTGCCACAATTTTAACAAGCCACTAACATCCCATTTCCAGCAGATAAGACAAGCAACCTCTCTCTCTCTGTCCTCTCCAAACAAAACTACTGAGAAATATAAAATATGGAGCAAAAGACCTCACTTCAAGCTTTCAACAGTGAACTTGGACACCTGCTTGCTTAAGTCTCTGCTGAAAACAGAGGTAAGTGCTGTTGAAAATGTTAAAACCCTGCCATTGTTTCCAAAGAAGCAATAGGCCTCTCTGCACACTTACTTGGACATGAAAGCGCCGCATCTTATTCTGGCATCGCTGCCCTCGGGGAACAGGAGCTCTGGGCTGTGCAGCACATCAACCAGCACCGAGAATTCAGCTTGCATCATGGGCGTGAACTGCTGCTCCAGGGAGGACACCACGTCCTGGGAGGACAGGAGAACATCCATAACTACTGAGAACTCCAACAACATCGCCATGGAGCTGCACAGTTTGGTGGGATGCACGGCCTGGCCCAGTGTGATGCCCAGCTGCAGGAGCCCTGGGCAACCCAGATGGCTGTAAAACCACTTCAAGCCTTTCTTCAGGCCACTCCTCACGCAGGGCAAGGGGGAGAAGGTGCCCATTGCTACTCTCTTCTGAATTTCTCCTCTCTGCTAGTGCTCACAAAACCTGTGGCAACAGTCAGGATGATGGTGTGCTGGAAAAACAATGCTCATCAGACACAGTTAATGTGTCTTCTCAGGTGTTGTGTCCTTGGTGTTTAGGGCCCCTCCATTTGTCTGGGTCCTGCTGTTTTCTCGGGTCATAAACCCCTGATGCTGTTTAGGCTCTGCATGCACAGGATAGTCTCCATGTCATGGCCATCTCCAGAGACACAAACGTGACCCAGAGCCTCCAGTATCTCCTCTGCAGCCAGAAAAGGACATGTGGCCTAAAAAGGCAGAAAGGAGATGCTGCTCTCTGGAGCATCATTTCGAGGAGAACACAACTTGAATATTGTGTGCAGTTTTGGGCACCACAGTGTAGGTGACAAGAGGAGTGACATGAAGATGGTGAAGGACCTCGAGGTGAAGCCACATGAGAAGCAGCTGAGGGCACTTGGTCTGTTCAGCTGGAGAAGAGCAGACTGAGGTCAGAGCTCACTGCAGTTCTGCAGTTTCCTCACGAGGGGAAGAGGAGGGACAGGCCCTGAGCTCTGCTCTGTGTGACCAGGGACAGGACCTGAGGGAACGGCTGGAGCTGTGTCAGGGGAGGGTTAGGGTGGATATCAGAAAAGGTTCTTCCCCCAGAGGGTGCTGGGACACTGAACAGGCTCCCCAGGGAATGGTCTGTCAGAGCTCCAGGAGTGTTTGGACAGCACTTTTAGGCACAGGGTGGGATTGTTGGGGTGTCCTGAGCAGGGCCAGGGGTTGGAGTCGATGATCTTTGTGGGACCCTTCCAGCTCAGCTCATTCTGTGATACCTCCTCCTCCTCTCTGACTTCTGCAGGAGCCAAATACTGATCCTGCAGAGCTGAGCCTTCAGCCGCCCCCACACAGAAGTGCAGTGGCTCCTCTCATCCAGCACTCAAAATGCACTGGGCCTGTCTCTGGTATTTTCCGTATCTGGCACATGTGAGATAACTGCAGTCCCACTGCTGCCCAAGCCATTTGCTGTTTCTGTACCTGTAGTTTCTCTATGATGTTCCTGTAATCCCAGGCAGGCCCACCAAGAGCTTCTTTGAAGCGAGGTCCACTGCGGGCTGACATCCTCCACCCCATGGCTGCCCTCTGCACCATGTTGGAGTGACTCTTCATGAACAAAGTGTTCACCTGGCTGTCCAAATCCACTGGAATTGCAATCCCACGGTTCTTGGCTTTAATAGGAAGGAAAAACCCAATTTACATTTACAGTGGCAAAAACTTGAAAATCTTACAGAGATCATGGCATGCAAAAGCCTGATCCCAACTGAAGTTAAGGGGCAGAGTGATAACACTTCAACAGGTTTTAAAAATAAGGATCCTAAAAATAAAATCCCTTAAAAATAAGCACACCTAAGTGGTAGAAATCAGCCATAATCTAGTTAAAGAAAGCAAGCTGTACTACTTTAAATGAAATGAGGATCATTTCCAGTATATATTTTCATAGACACAGACATTTATTTTTTAAAACAGAATAATTTTTCTACTAACTTGAAAAAAATCCAGAGATATTAATAAGAGTAACAAAAGGAATGTTATTATTTCAACAGTTAGTTTCACTCTATTCAGAAGGAAATTCAGAAATTTTTCTTTCTAGTGGACATATGCACATTTATCCAATTTATTGCAAGTACTCCCTGTTGCTTTACTGTATGTTTCTCTTGTGAAGACCTTGAGGAACCAAGTGCATAAAAATTAAATTTGAAAAATACTGTCACCTCTTCTCTCTGGGTTTCCTACACTGCTAGGGTTGCTAAGCCCTGGATTCCTGGATGGTGCCTGGATGCCACTGCAATATATCCAGTTGTTAATAAACATCTGATAGTCTAACTGATAGTTAAAAATTTTAATCTATAGCTAAAAGATGCTATTTTTTTTTCTTTTTTAGAGTTAAGAGGTGAGAAATGACAGAAGAGAGAATAAAAAAAAATGAGGAGAGACTTACAGGGCATCCTCTATTAAACTACTATTGCATCCTGAACTGTTGTATGAAGAGGAAGTTTGAAAGAGAATGTTAGAAGGTATGTGCCCTCTCCCCCAGTAAAATCTGTGTAAGCTGCTACTCTCCATTCTACTGGAGATCAGAGTGACATTGTTCTCTGGTTCAGCACGAGTGGTCTGAAACTCAACTAACAAGCAAGAGTTTGCCCCATCCCTGGAAGTGTTCCAGGCCAGGCTGGACAGGGCTCTGAGCAACCTGGGATAGGGAAGGTGTCCCTGCCCATGGCAGAGGGTGGAGCTGGATGCTGTTTAAGGTCCTTTTCAACCCAAACAATTGCATGACTCTATGATCAATATCTCTGAAAGATCAGGTCACGTTCCAGTGATTAGGCTTTGTATTCCATGTCATTTCACTTAATTTCTGTGGTACAGCTTATGTTTAATAAAAACTTAAAAGTAAAATTGAGCAGTTCTAATCCTTTTGTAATAATGAACAATAAGAACTAATTTTTTGTTTTTCCTTATTGAAACAAGCTGAATTTTAATAAACCATTAGCCCAAATTGTAACTCTGCACAATGTTTCTCTGAGGCATTTCCCACCATTCCACACTAACACGCTTTCCACAGTGGGGGAAGGCATCAGAAATATCCCAGCTCTCCCTCGCAGCTCTAAACCATATGCAGCTTTATTCCTGAACCTGTGGAGCCAGCAGATGCCCTCTGTCCCAAACAGCCCGTGCCTCCAGCCCCACGGGAGGACGTGCAGGCACAGGCACCACACAGCCCTGCTGAATGAAGGCTGCAGTGCTGCCAAGCACAGTGAGTCACACAGCCCAGGCACAAACTTTCTCTTCCCCTCAGGACTAGATGGCAATGGCAGCTTTTATTATAAACCTAAATCTGCCTGTGACACCTCCCAGCCTCAGAGACTGCAGCGAGGGAGTTCTGTCAGGGGAACTCTCTTCCCTTTAATGGATCCCACAGGTTCAGGGCACCCTCCCCTCTTCCCACTGCAAGGCTGGATCCTGATGCAGGACTGTGGCTTCCCCCCGGATCAGGCTGTTCCTTTAGGATGGAAGAGAATTCTCTAATTCCGTTCCTGATAGGCACTTTCTTTTAAATGGTTGGCCACAGGGAACTGAAAAAACAATTAGGGTAAGCTGGGAAGACACAAATTGACTTTTCCTTTTCACTCTCCATTTGTTTTGAAGGCAGGTTCCTGATTACATGTGGAAAATGCCATGTATGGCTGGCCATTATTTCTAATGATTGTTTTTCCATATAATTCAACTGGGCTGTTTTTCAAAACACATTTGCCCTGTTGCTGCCTACTTTACTAGAGAAGTTCATTAAAGTTCTGCCAGTGTGGGTAGGGTGCTGCAGCCTATTAATCCAATTTATTGTGTCCTAATGTCAATCACTGCAATGCTACTGGACAATGCTCACTTCTCAATTAAGTGGAATGTTTGCAGAATCCTGATATATCGAAGAATAAATTTAGCAATGGGGAGCACACTGTTCAGAGGAAACCCAGACTTCTGCAGGCCTATAGATGCCATTTGAAGTTAACAACTTCCATCAGTGTCTGAGGAGCAGTCAAGGACTATGATTGTTCAAAGAGTTGCAGCTAATTAAAACTATCACAAAGAAAACCAGAGAGAAAAAAAAATACTCCTTTGTTTTGAGCAGTTCTTACATGTATAATTCCATTTGTAATTAAGATTTGTATTGGTTGTCAAAGGGCACTGTTGAAGTCTAAGCTATAAACAAAGCCTTTGTCTTCTTATTTCTTTTCAGCTTGTAGAAAGTTTATCTTTCATTTGTTTCACATTTCATTATTTAAAACAACATGAAACATATTTTTACATTTTGGAAAGCTGATGAACAAATGTGAACATAAATATTTATTTTTAATTTAGGTGTTGTAGGCTGCTTTCCTCTTCAAAATGTGTCAATCTCCCTTAAAGTATCAACATCAAATATTTAAAAGCATGTTTATTTTTGTTCCACTTAGAAATACTTTTGGACAGCACTCAAACTTGCAAAGTATGGTTGGAGCTGGTAGACAAAGGAGCCAAGAGGGGGTAAAATTCTGTCTTTCATCTGATTGGTGAACTTAGAAAAAGCTACGTGGCTGTCTGTACATAAGTATCCAACAGGATACTTACCAGGATGGACTCAATAATCCTTGTGGGTCCCTTCCAGCTCAAATATTGTGTGATTCTGTGATGCCTTCAGCCCAGGTAAATTCTGCCCTGCAGTGGAGGGCACATCCAGGCTTTTACAGTGCCCATTTCCCACCTGGGGCACTGTGCACGGGGCTAATTACATCCTGAATACACAACACCATTGTGCCAGTGTCACAGGAGATGGAATTTCTGGGAAATCTTTGAGACTACTGACTCTCCATCTGCTGCTCCCAATTATCTCTCAGCAAGAGAGACAAGATGAGCCAAGAGAAGCGAGCAAACACGACCCATGGCAATGGTCAGAAACGCAGTGCCATGAATTCAGCCAGGTCACAGCAAAATGCCCTGCCCCATGCAGGATGGTTCTGTGGGCATTCCGTGATCAGCAGCTTTCCTTCCCCTGACTGGTTAAACAATGAAATAGTACTCAAAGAGTCAAAAGAAAAGGGCACCATCAATGCCAAGAATCAAGCAGGTAAAAATCAAGGCAGTCTCGATGAGCAAGCGCCAGCAAAGCCCCAGAAGCACAGTCCAGAGAGGCTGAAATGGGCCTAGGTGTTATTTTATTAAATTACCTGCATGTAGTTCTCTTCACAGAAGCACAGCAATTGGACCTATTTCAGGAATACCTCCCGAAGCACTGTCCTTTCACTGTGCTGCTGCCTGAGTCTAAGGACCAATTTAGTCCTGAGGATTTCCAGGAAGTGCCCCTTGCCTGTAATTCTCCTTGGATGCCCATTCTTCAGAATAATCTATCTTTCTATAAGGAACCTCACTGCTCTTGCTATTTCCACCTACTGCTGCCTAATTTTAAATTTCACTCCACTGGCTTTTGCAGTATGTACAGAACACACCAGTGTGTGGTGATTTCACAGCTCATTAACCCCGAAGCATCCCTGGGGAGGGTTTTCAGGGGGACACGCAGGCATTTGGTCCCCAAGAGCCCCTCGAGGAGGAGTGTGATGGGCAGTCTGGGTCAGGAGAAAGCTCCAGCTGTACCTGGCTGTGCATCCTTTGCTCTGCTCACAGTTTACACCCCCTGGTAGCTGCAGACAGCTCTATCATCTTCTCCCACACTTCCCAGTTGTCACGTAACCGAGTGATGCATATTTAGTTCAATTAATTTTGTTCCATAAATCAGTCCCTCCAGCTCCTTAATCATTTACTGACTGCTTAACAAATGCATTTGGATGGAGAGACACTAATGCTAGCAACAGCAAGACTTTTTAAGGGAAATAAAAGCTTTGTGTAGACAAGACGCAAACCTGCCAATCTTGTATCCTTCACTTGGATTTTTTTTTCCAACAGAAAATCTACACTAAAATATTTATCAGCCTGTAAAAAGATCATCATTGAATTTTTCTTGCAATTAGGGAAACACAAACAGTTAAAATAGAATAAAATATGTGCTTCATCTGAAATGTATTCTTCTTGCTGTCAAAAAAATAACAACAGGATAATTATTTTATTTGAACTAAAAATTGAAAATAAAGGTCTAGCTTTTTATAAAATGGAAAAAAGATTTTAAAATTCAAATGGGAAGTGAATTAAATGTATTTTTAGGACTGAAAAATTGTTATATGAAAATTAAACTATATGGACATTAAAATACACATAATAATTTCAAATAAGCAACAAAATGTGACCTAGATTTTATGTTTAATGTTTCCTATTTGTAATTTGTCAGGGAAAAGTAAAGGGCTTTAGAAGGCATAAAAGCATGGTTAAGGAGAACCAGAGGAGAGATTTTTTTTGGATTCTGTACAAGGAGGTATTGGTGACTTCAAATTAGGGAATAAATACTCAACCAGAAAGGACTTCACTACACCTTCAAACCATCTGCTCTGTTACAGACAACCTATGCTCTTTAATATATTTGGAAAAATTTATTGAGCCCCATTTAAAATGATGGCAGCTTATCTGCTATCCCTCCTCCCTCCACTTTCTGTCAACCCACTGACCAAGGACATCCTTCCAAAGTTGGTTCCAATCCTCTGATTTACAATCTAAATTTATTTAGGTTATTTACAACCTAGTGTAATTTATGTCCAGTTGGTTTTGGGTCAGCACTGTCCTTCAGCTTAAATGTCTCTGCGACTATTTATCTTCTTAAGTACTTTTAAAGAGCAACAACACAGGTCTGTGTTTTGCTAGGGAAAATGCATGGAGGTTCTGAATTCCCTTCCTGTAACGCAGTTCTCCTTTTCCCTGACCACCACAGCAGTGCTTCCTCTGTACCTGTTCCAGCTTTGAACCTAGGAAATAGCAATCTTGCAGGGCTCACCTCAAATTCGGTAGGATGGAAACAAGAATTCTCCTTTCACTTCTCCTGCATAACACCCTAGAACATAATCTGACAGTGACTAATGCAATTTGGCTTGCTAACAGATTTTTATTTTAAAGGGTCTGCCAAGAGACACAGTGTAACAAAATGCAGGTTCCTATCTGGCACTGTTTGCTCATCTGGGAAATTCCAATTATTTCATTATTGGTGGTCACAGCACAGGCACAGACAGAGCACATCCTTGGGATAGACACGGTACCAGAGGAAAGATTCAATTTTTAACAACATAAGGGAGAAAACTAATGGATACTACAGAGACAAGGGTGTAAGACAACTGAATTTGCCCTTGTTACAGAAAAGAAAGGTGATGCTCAGAGGTGAAGATACAAGAATTGCTGCCTTAATTAAGATGCAAAGACAGTTCTTTGCATGTGTCCTGAAGGACTGGTCGGGAAAGACCCTGCTTCAATACCATTTAGGATGTGTAATTTAAGATATGCAATCTTTGGTTGTGAGGACAGGTGATATTCCCCAATCTTTAGAGAAAGACAGTAGCTGGTTTAAAATGCAGACTTTGAGACTGGCCTCTACCCTTCTCAACCTTGCAAAGATCATAAAATGCATGAACTGAAAGTCCTTTGATAATGAATTCATTTGAAATAAATTAAATATTTGGATGTCTTATCTCCTCAGTTTTCACAAAGGTCTGGAGACCTTTTAAATATTTTTCATTTGTTGCTATTTTACTAGGGAGATGGGAGCTGTTTTGATTATTCATTTTTTGGACTATATTTTCAAGCAAAAGCTCAGTCCTATGTAATAAAAGGAAAAAGGCCAAAAAGATCTATGTATGTGTTCATTCTCAACAGTATGATAACCTGCTTCAGAAATCCATGAACAAATCACACACACACATAT
Organism: Prinia subflava; assembly: GCF_021018805.1. Lineage (NCBI taxonomy): Eukaryota > Metazoa > Chordata > Aves > Passeriformes > Cisticolidae > Prinia > Prinia subflava. Next base: position 12,161,329 of record NC_086250.1, on the reverse strand, counting down.
ATGTATGTATATATCTATATAGGTATATGGAATTTCACAGGTGTTTCTGTTCATGCCAAGCAGCTGAATGTTTCCTGAGCAATAGTAACCTGGTGCACATTGGTACCTGTGTTCCAAACCTCCTGGAGCCACAGAGGGGACTGCTGAAGAAGGGGAGCAAGCCTCTATGCTTCCTGCTGAACTGGAGGCAGGAAAGTGCCTGGAGACAAAGCAGCAAGGGAGGCTTGAAGAGCTTATGCAGTTTTTCCCTGGTGGTAAAGTGGAGTTGAAGTACCAGGGTTATAAGAAATAAGCTTCTGCAAGATATCCTTTTGTAGACCTGGAAAGTAATGCACACTCTTACAGTGCTCATCAGAAAGCACATGTAATGATCTTAAGCTCTTGAGATCCACCTGCCAGCAACAAACCAGGAAAGGACTGAGCAGAGTGTGTTACCCAAACTTGCTCTGAAGTGGGTCTGTCATTATATGGATCTTTGATATCTTGGGAAATCTGTGTATGATCTTTCTTCCCCTGAGATTCATTTGTAAATCCAGAGCAATGACATATCAACAAAAAATAATTTTTTAAAAAAATCATGTTTGTTCTTTCAGATCTATACTACCCTTATTTTCCATCAGAAGTCTTTGGTTCCTGCTGTAAATCTATCCAATACTCCATCTCTGATATAGGCAAAATCTTTTTAGACGTTTTTTAAAGCCTTGCTGTGAAACACGAAGGCCCTGACATTAAAGCTGTCATATTCTCAAGTCAGTAGAGGGAAAAAAAAGGTACAAATATGCAGGCAGCAAAAGAGGCACGAGAAGGTTGCTGTGTTTGTATTATGGAAGATGCCTCTGGCTTCTCACAGTGAAGCATCATTTTGGGCAAAGGAACACTCGACAGAGAAAGGCACCAGGCACTCACTGCAATCACAGAAGGGCCTTGTCTGTAAAAGCCTCTGGTATTCCCAGCTGGAGCAGCTTTTCCAAAAATTTCCATAGAGAAGAGCAGGCCTACTCCATTAACCCAGGCAAGACATGTTTGCCACCGTGTCTAAAAGCACCGAGTACCACCCGCGGTTAAAATCTCCACTGGCCAGGCAAATTTTGCACAGCAGTGCTTGTCAAAAACTCTGCTTCTACTTCTTCTCCAGCTAACTTGCTTTTTGGGGAAATCCTCCTCACCTCTTCCCTTCTGCACTGTCAAAATAAAACACTCAATACAAACGCGGCAATTGTCTGACACAATTTTACCATCCTGGATATTGCTGCAAGTGCTGAATCCCCAAACAATTGTTATGATATGGGCAGGGAAATCAGCAATGGGGAAGCTGTGTGCCTTCAGGGAGCTGCTCTGAGGCTGCCAGCCTGGCAGTTCCTGCTGCTGCTGCAGGGAAGTCCCAGAGGAGGACACGGAATGATGCCCTTCACTGGCAGCTCAGCTCCGCTCTGCCACGCCTGAGAGTGCCCAAGGCATGGCTGGGGTCCCAGGGGTGGGAAGCCAGAGAAACAAGAAAAAGCCTGGACCCACAGGACAGCACAAGATCTTACTTCAAGACAAAACAAAACAAAACAAAACAAAACAAAACAAAACAAAACAAAACACAAAACAAAACACTCCAAGCCATCTCCAGAAAAAAAGAAAACAGGATGAAAGAAAGGACTGTAGAGGAGATGGAAATTGAATTCCACAAATAGGGAATAAAATCACATATCTGAAGCAAACTCCAGACATCAGCTGTTCCTGGAGCCCCCAGAAACAAGAGGCACACAGAAGACTGCCCACCAAAGCCCACCAGCCCTTTCATGTGCTGGCACACCTGGCATGAAGCTGGATCTGCCATCCCCTTAGGGTGACTCGTGGTTTCCCTCTCAAGCTGCTGTGGGGACAGGTTCAGCTTGGCTGTCTCAACAGGGCAGAATCAGGGAATAATTTAGGTTGGAAGAGACCTTCAAGATAGAGTCCAAGCAGTAACATAACAGTGCCACGTCCACCACTACACCAAGTCTCTAAGTGCCACATCTACACATCTTTTAAATACCTCCAGGGATGATGACTCAACCACTTTCCAGGGCAGCCTGTTCCAGTGCTTAACAACCCTTTCCGTGAAGAAATCTTTCCTAACACCCAACCTAAACCTCCTCTGGTGCAACCTGAGGCCTTTTCTTCTTGTCCTAGCACATGTTCCTTGGGAGAAGAGAAAGCCCAGCGAGAGCCTGGCCTGACTCATCCAGCAATCAGTGGAGCTCTGGATTGCTGGAAATTGCTGGGAATTTTTCATGCTAGAATCAGCTGTGTGCTGTGGGCACGTAGCCAAATGGAAAATAAACCCACACTCAGATGTCTCCAAACAGCCTCATCTTGATGAGATAACACAACAGCCTCTCTGAGCTAGAATCTGATTTTAAATGCAGCTCTACAGAAATGAAGACATTGAGCTGTCTACAAGCACACAGAGGGCATGGCTGGTCTCAAATCTACTCTCACACGCCCAGCTTCTCCCCCTTTCCCCAGACTCCCAAAGGAAGTATTTTATTGATGACTGTTTCCAGAAATGCCAGAGAAGAGCAAGGACAGAAGTGTTAAACACACAAAACAAGAATTTGTAGAGATGGAGCTTTATGTGAGACTGTAGTAGCTATAGAATAAAGGAAATAAAATGTCTTCAACCTCCAAAGTTCCTTTGCCAGATGGATCTATAATTAAATCATTTGCACTACAAATAAAACAATTGAAGGTTGCTAAATTTTTAGGTGACTGCCTATTCACATTCACACAGAAAGTTAATGAGATGTTTTGGCTAAAATGTTCAATGATACTTCTGGAACGCTATTCCAAAAATCTAAATTTAGAGTTGATTATTACAGTGCTGCAGATGGCTCTGGGACCCTCTCATATTGTTTTACCATTATTTAGTAATACTTTTTAATAAATGTATCAACAACAGAATTTAGCCAATTTCTATGTATCTCTGCCTCTAGTCAGCATTCATTCACACTGAGCAGAATCCTATTCTACAAGCAACCAGCACCACTGATTTTGGAAACTACATTGAATAATCCTTTATTCTGTCATGGCCGAAGACTTTAAAATCATATTTACAGAAATTTAACTTAATAAAATTTTGCCAGTCTTAGCAATGTTCTGGTAAAGAATATTTTTTAATGTATGATAAGAAGTTTTAAAAAAAGATATTTGAAAAGGGACTCTTTTGCTTAAGTTTTGATTTAATATCATAACTTGCTTGAATTTAAAAGTTAAAATCATCAAGAATTTCAACCATCAAATTAAAATTGATGGCTGAAAGCTCAGTCATGGCTCACTTAGCAAGCTCATCCCTCTGCCCTACCAGTTCCACCCTAACAACCCTATTTGATGGGGCAGGTTTGAATGGGTTATAAAATAAGGAAGAATTTAGCCTCAGAAAGTGGGATTTCTGAGATCACGACTGACACAATTTCAGGATGGTAGAGTCAAATTAAAAACTGTCAAGCTTCAAGTCTGACCTTTAAACACGAAGAGCAATAATCAAAGTAAAACCTGGCACCTACCCACTTCAGCCAAAGTCTTGATACAGGACTCCACTGAGGCTTTCTGTGTTGGGTTTGGCCAGGTACAGTTGTAAATTCTAAAAGCAGACTGTAGCAGCTGAATAAAAACAGGCTGGTGTGTCTGAAAACAAAAACAAACACGGAATTTTACTCTTAAGGATCTCCTCACAGCTGCCCAAGGTTTTGACACAACCTAAACCAAGGGGGTTTTAACTCGTAGACTCAAGTTACAGCTCTATTAAATTCTCTTTGATCTTTAGGTCTGGCAGGAGCAGAAATCAATGCTGCGCCTCTAAAAATCCAAATCATGCAATTTTTCCTCAGATTGCCACTGATATCAAGCAAACACAGTACACACCAGAAGGACAGAGGAGCTTTTCCTGTTCTCAGGCATGTGTCCCTTCTGTCACAGGATACAGCATCTCCCTCACACAAAGATTTTTCTGCAAGGAAACCCCCTCCAGTGAATTCACAAGAGCCAGAAGTAACTCTGACCACATTGAGCTGTCTACTAGTTCGAAATGTAAATGATTGAAATGAAGAATTAAGTGTTTTAAAGAGGGATTAAGCTGGTCGTCAGTGCCATTAGAGGGGACAGAGAAATAAAAGGAAGATGAAAAGAGACAGCATTCCTATGCAGGTAGCAGAAGGTATCTCGTTAACGATCTGAATAACTTATTTGTCTGTGTCTCTTCTCCTTACCTGGAGGCTGGTGCTGTTGTCTGAAAATGGTGAATTGAAGAAGCCACTCACAATGCTCATGACAGGCTCAGTGACATATTTCTCCAGAGACGTGTCTGCATGTTTACGATCTGTGGTTGTGTTACAAACCTGCAGGGAAGGAGGAGGAAACAATGAGATTTAGTTCTCCCCAATAAGCAAGCTTCTTTATTTTGGATTTATTACAACACATCTGATATTTCTTCTTAAAGTAAAAACAAAAGATTTTTGTATAGTGTCTATCAGAGAGAACTATGTTAGAGTTGAAGCTGGATTTGTTGTAGCTTTTCTTTCTTCTTGGAGGTCCACCTTTCTCTTCTGAACTAGTTCTTTCTGGCTGCCTGCCTCTTCTTTCCCACACCATGAAGCAAAGATCCCCCTAAATCAGCACACTGCATGCCACTTACACATTTAGACAGATTCAAGAAGAAAATGGACCTTTCCTCCCATTGCAGGGCTGGTTGGAAGATGCTTCAGAGACAGATGAGACATAAACAACTGAGGTTAGAAAGATTTCATACAACATTTAGCTTCTCTCAACAATTAATCACCACAGCTGGGTGGCAAAGGTGAAGCTCATTTGCAGGAAAAATGTTTTTAGAGGGAAAGAAGGGAAACAGACATTCAATACCAACAGGCTGTAGGATGGTACTGGAAGAGAGGCAGCATTTCTTTGGGAAGCCACATGGGGAAAATACAGAAGCCAAGCTAAAATAATGAAAGAAGGGAATGGATGATACCAGGACAGCTCTGGAGCACAGAAGGATGATTAAATGGTGGGAGGAAGTGGGAAGATTTGTACAAAAGGTTCTTGAAGACTCCCTTTGGTACGACACTTAAAGTTTGTTGCTTCATAAAGATGTCACACTTAAAGAAAGGGAAAAATTGCTGGTGTGGATTACATCCTTCAGTATTTCCTTTATTTGTCTTTGACACTTGTGAACATCTAAACGGAGCCATGTTGACTTTGCATGTGTCAGTGTACACAGTACTGAAAGGAGTCTACAGAGAGCCAAAAACAGTGAGAAAGGGAAGACTGGACAAATAAGTAGTACAGACAGTTGTCATACTACCTCTTCAACAGCCTTTAAATAAGCAGTTGTAGTCATGTTTAACAAGAAATGAAGGCAGAGTTGTTTTCTCTTTCACCTACGCAAACCAGAGACGACTGCAATGTTCTATGGAATCTATGTAAAAGCAGAATTTATTTTGCATACAAAAATTCCAGCCTTTTCACTGCCATCTGTACATTTAACACATAACCCCAAACCTGAGTGGCACACACTTACCATTACATCTCTTCAGGGATGGGGAGTCCAGAGAAGCTGATTGAATTGCTTAAGGTCACAGGGAAAAGTTGGTGACAGAAGCAGAGAGATAATCCACAGCACCTGAATCTCACACAGGGTAGATTCTCTCTAATTACACACTGCCACTGTCACTACAAGACAGCAATTTCACCCGGAATGTTTTAAGGAAGTTTACTGACATGACATCCAAAAGCACCTGTGTTGAGGGTATGATAGAGCTCAGGGGAACACAGAAGCACCTTGGCTCTAGCACACAAGCATTGTCATGTAGTAGGCAGAGGAATAACCAAAGATAACTTCAGACTTAGACAAATGAGGCATCTTGAGGAGTTTGTTTGTCTGCTTATCTAAAATGTGTCAGATAAATCAGTCATGCCTCCACAGAGTGCACTTTTTATCACCCCAGGAAAGATTTTGGAGGGAGAAGCAACAGTGGCTAAAATGAAACAGCAAACTCATCAGCCCTTCTGTTTTGTGAAAAGTGTGACACCACCACCACCCCCAGTCTGCATGAAGGTAAATGATTCAGTTAATAATCAAAACTTGTTTAATTATTTTTAAGAGATCATAGAACTAAAAATCTCTGAAAGTTCTTTTGCCTTTAATTAATCTGCATGCCAGTTTTGGCTGGAACCAGTAGCTCTGAGCTCAGCACTTGCAATCCCAATAGGAAGACAGGGACACGTGCAGTGCTAGCACAGCAAATGCAGAAATCACCAAAACTAAATTTCAGAACACTTTTAAGCTTTCCCCTTCAGCTGTCTGAAAAGCAGAGCCATATGTGGGAATGCCACTCTGCTCCAGCACTGGTCTGAAAAATTCCCAGCACAGAAGGAATTTGGAAATCCTCTCATTTGTTCTTATCCCTCTGCCCTTTGGGGACTGAAAGATCTTCCTCCGTGGAAGAAGAAAAAAAATGAAATGCATGAAATGGAGATGAGGATTGAGAAAGCAGTGTTTAAAAACCCCTTAAGAGGCTTTGGGACCAAAACTCACATGAATAATACTTAAAAAATTCTGCAGAGAAAGCCAGGATGACTTTACAGCTGTCAGATCCCCGGCTCTTATTTTTAATCCTGCTCAGACTACAGCTGCTGACTTACACGGGCTGGGCCACACGCAGGAAAGGGAAGCCTTTCCCTCAGCAGCACCCACTTTGCTCAGCACAAGGCTGCAAGTCACACCCAGCAGAAAGTAGGTTGGCAGAAGCTGTAGAAGCAGGGTGTCTTTGAAAGCCCGACAGCTTTTGGCACACCCAGTTTATCCACGGATCCGCCTCATGCCTGCTTTGCAATGTAGCACGTTGTTGAAAGGAAAATGACAACTGGGGACAAAATATTTCCTTCCTCAATCCAGAAACAGATAAAAAAATCAGGCTGTTTTTTCTTTTAATATATATCTGTAACAGAAGGAACCCAACCTGAGGATAACACTCTCCGTCTTTCACCTTGGTGCTCTCCAATAACAGACTCAAAGCGCACAAACTCACCCACTGACAGGCATTTGTAGAAGCTAAAAGAAAAGTGTTTCCCCTTCCCCCATGCAAAAGCATCCCTTTTAGCTCACTGGAACACAGAGGATCAAAGGGCTCTTTTTCTAAATGCTTTGAAAGCTATTGTAACATCTTTCATGAGCCTGACAGCATTCTAACTGTCCTGATAGCTACAGAATGCTGATGTATTTATAACACACGGGCTCTGTTGAGGCCCCAGAGCACCAAATCTGAACAAATACACTCCATAACCTGGAAAACACAGCTATCTATGGCTGGAGAGCAGGATAGACCAGAGCACTTCTGACACGCTTGCAGGAGAGCAGAATAAAGCTGCATTTTGCCAACAGCACCTGCACACAAAATGCAGCATTTTCTCTCTTCACCTCTGAAAACCTGGAGTCTAATTTGCCTTAGGAGAGAGGGGTGTGAAAACAAGCTCGATGGTCACCAGCATCAGGACAAGCCTCCAGCATTTAGCACAGTGCAGTTTGTCTCCAGGTTCATGAAAGGAAACCTGGACAGAGCCCTCTTTCTACTTGTCTGCTTCTAGCCCAGGGGCACAGAAAATTGGCCACGTTCAAGGGCTAGGGAGGAGAGATAGTCTGTTTGGAAAGTCAGGGTCAGGGCATGTCAGGAAAGGGCAACCCAGAAAGGGAATTAAATAGAAGGAAATACTTCTTGAGGTAAAACCAGTAAGGTTAAAAGTCAGAATGCTCCTCCAAGGATGTTTCTCATCCTAATTTTCAACCCAGGTTGTTTTGTCCAGGAGGGCTCTCACTGTGTAACACAACCACAGAGACAAAACAGCAAGAAAACAGGGTTTGAAGAGGACTAATTACTGCTGAGAATGGCTACCACCAATAAAAGAGAGCACAAACATCCCTGCCTTAACCTGCTCCTAGGGAAAAATAAAGAGGTTAAAGAAAACAAACAAACAAAACCCCCCAAAACAGAAACAACAACAAAAAAAACCCCACCACAACAACAATAACCTCCCCCTCAACCATGTATAAGGTTTCTATTTCACAGAGAAATGAACATGTCCCAGCACCTATTGTACAGCCCAAGTCTCTGCATTCCTTCTTCTTTTAGCTAAAATTCATGATATTTTCTCCCAATAGGTCTCACAGGAATTATTTTGTGGCACACTGTTACTCTGGGGTCAATGTCTGCTGGACCAAACTGAGATTCTTTACCTTTTTTTTCTTCATTTCAATGAAATGAAGAATGCAAGGAGTGAGAACTTAAGAATTATAAAATGTAATGGACCATGGACTGGAAAAACCCCAAAACCCCATGGTTCTACTTCTTGAGCAGAACGAGCAACACCATTGTTTGTCATTAATATTGTAATTATTTATAATTACAAGAAGCATTAACCTCCTAGAAAATGATGTGTCGTGCAGGCTATAATCATTACATCACACTAGCTTCCCCTCATTGCTCTACTATTGCATTTAATCCCTGTGGAAGTCATAAGATTGCTCTTGTGCCTTCAAAATCCCTGGGAAAGGAAGCTTAATTCAACTTGTAACTTAAAATTTAATTCAACAAGTACTGACACCATGAGGCTCACTGAGGACCACAGGAATGGCAGGCCTGTGGTACTGACTGTGCCCTGTCATCTTGCAGCTGTAATTTATATTTGAATTAGTATTCTAAGGGACCACAGCTCCACACCTGCCTTCCACATTGGCAATGAGAATGCAGTGACAGGAGAATAAAAGACTAAATAAAATAGAGACTAAAGAAGGAACACGAGCCAGAGAAGGTCTTGATCCGTGATCCTCACTATAACAGCAGAATAAAGGAAGAGATTACAGATGTGGGGGGTTTTTAGTCACCACCATAATGACATGTAATGCACGTTCCCAAAAGATATACACAGGCTCTCAACCATGTTCACTCACCCAATTTATTTCTCTGTAAGAAAAGAGAAAGGCACGGGTTCCAAGATGCCCTTTTAGAAAGAGAAGGCTGCTAGTAATTAGCAGGTCAAATGATGATAAAGATCATAGAAATGACTGTTTGTTAAACAAACCAACAAACCAATCACACCTATCCTATTGTCAACTTTGAACAAAAATTGTTAACAAAATAAAAGAATTTCACAAAAAAACCCCATTACTGCCAGTTCAATTGTCACCCATGACCATTCTGCAATATTTAACACCTGGTGAAACTTACCCTTGCCATATCAACAAGGAAGTTCTCAAAAAGTTTCCAGATATGGTTACTGGCATAGATTTCTTTCATTTCCACTTCAGTATCCACATAACAGTGGTTAACAAAATTAACATATGCAATTTTCACCTGCAGGAACAGCAAAAACACAATCACTATAGAATGGAACAGTAAAAACAATTAACATAATGTTTTCTATCTGCAAAAATACTGAACAATAAAAGATGAACCTTTACTAACAATGCTAACAAACATTCACAACCATAATGATGCATATGTTTGGTTCTGAACATTTAGGGAGAAGCAGGGCAACACATGCCTTAATGCGTTTATTGAAAGACCACAGGAAGAAAAATGAAAAGGTTTTGCAAACATCCTTACTCTAATGACAAAACCCCCACAAAACAAACCAGTAATGATTCTGGTATTTAACTGATATTAAGACCAGCAAGGCCTGGCTCCAAAGCTAGAGGCTGTCAAAATGCAGGACACCCCTGCAGCTGCCAATTGACTGAGTAGGTTGAAGTCTTGTGACAGGCTTGCCAAATATAAAATAAAAAGTCTTTTGCACGGTTGAGACCGAAGTCCCTGTATTTCCACAATCCTAATGCAGCACTTGCATTTGGGATCTAAATGACAGAGAAAGGCTGTGGTGCACTGGGACTGCAGCAATGGCAGCACAGGGCCTAGGATGAGGACTGCAGTTGCACTCCTCTCTGGCATGACAAATCTGCATGTGCACAGCACAAAAATGGATATCCAGTGCCCAAAATGTATAGATTAAATATAAACATATGCAAATGCACTGAAAATTTCTTGTCACGGTCAAGGGAGATGAGATAGTTGCATATGTTCAATGCTGTGAAGAGAAAAGCTCAGATCAGACCTTTGGGTTTCATTTGTTTGGGATTTTTTATCTCATTACCATCTGTTGAAATTAATGTTAAGGGGAACTTTTGGGCAAAGCAAACATATTTCTTTTTAATAATAGGGTAATTTGATCACAAGGGCAATTTCTATGGCACAGAGGGAGTTTTAACTCCTGCAGGCCCCAGTTCTGTTGTTTTGAGCCCCATTTTTCCACCAGATAATATCACAGTCCAACTTTAGCATGGCACATGCAGAATTGTGCCTTCGTATGCAGTCGATAAAAACATTTGCAGGACTGCAATTGAGTTTAATAAAATGAGACTTCAAGCAAATTCCCACTAACTTCAGCATGGACAGAATTTTATCCATCATTTCCAAGCAATTCAGGCAGCGACAAAACATTGGCTTTACCCAACACTCAGCTGGGTCTTCACAGCTTCAGCCAGAAGTCATGAGAGCATTAAACCCTGCCAGTGGCTGGACAAACCCAAAACAAAACAAAGTGTCTGAAAAGCTGACAAATGGAGCATTAAGGACATGGAATTTTCTGTGGAATAAATACTGTCTATCCTTTCTCACTTACTCACCTTCAGAAGCACCACCCATTTCCAGCCCATTTCCCGTGCAAATATTCAACTTGTCAGCACATTATAAGCAATAAAATATTGTCTGTGATCCTAAGAAAGCGAAGTCTGGTTCCCTGTGAATCGTACCTCAGGAATGCAGTCATCATGGGTCACTACCCTCACGATATCATCCAGGGGCAGCAGTGAATTGCACTTGATCTCTGTGTACACGTTCTTGCCCTCGGTGCAGGCGGCCAGCAGTTCCACCAGGGTGATGTGATAGGCCAGGGGCCCGCTCTCGTCGGCTCGGTCGCGCTCCGAGCACATCATCTGCAGCAGCACCGGGAAGGAAGCTCTGTCGTTGTAGAATATCAACACGTCTTCCCCGCCGTTTATCAGCTGAGAAAGAGATCACAAGGTTCTGAGCGCCCTGCGCTGCAATCCTTTTGGACTCAATGATTTTAAAGGCCTTTTCCAACATAAACGATTCTACAATTTTTCTAATTTCTTATTTCATCTCTAAGCATGCGGAAACTCTCTAGCTAAAACCCAAACAATGAAACAAAATTTATTCTGATGCCGTTTGCCAAATGAACATGTCAAAACAATACCCAAGGCAAACTTCTGCTCTTATCAACAGAAGTGCAAATCTGGAATAACTCACACTAATGCAAGGTGAATTTGAGGTTTAATTTCTGTGTAGCTCTGTCTTTACCTAAGACAGCACGCCATCCTTATTATTCCTACCATCTCTATGTTTGTGTGAAGTTAATTAATTATCCTCACCTCCTGCTGGGAGCCCAGGATGCACTATTATCCCTGTTTCATAGATAGGCACTTGAGGTGCAGTGAGATTAAATCTTCCACGCTGCCTCATGCAAAAAGCCAGTGGCCCAGGAATTGAACCCAGCTTTTCCCTGCCCTGGCTCAGTACTGGAAAAAAAGGGAGATTCCTCCACCCTGTGCATATCTGGCAGGTGGGTCATGACTTTGTCAGTGCCATGTCAGCACTTTCACTTAACAGAAAACTGGTGTATGTGATAAATGTTTGATTCTGCTACAAGTGCTCTGCTCATCTCAAGAGGATCCAGAGCGGCGCTGGATGCCGGCAGCCCCATCTCAGCACAGCTCACTGAAGAGCTCTGCTCTAACCCTGTTTGGAATCCTCTCTCCACCACTGTCCTCTGAAGCTCAATCCACTCTCAATGTGGGTGAAATAAGCTCCCACAAACCCCTCCTAGTACAGAACACACCCTGGCAGCTCAAAAATCACACTTATTTTGTGAATTAGGCACTTGACCTATTCCAGTCCATATTTGATATGAAATCCCAGCTTACTCAATTCACGGGTAGTCATAAAGGTTGCTGGAGCTGCTGAGAAATGGGAAAGCAGCAAGAACAGGAATTAAAATTAGTCTCCCAGAATGAAAAGTCAAAAAACATTTCATTACACTTTCCAGGGTTTCCACACTTCAAATTTTGAATTCACAGCTTTTCTGTTTGTGCTTTCCCTGCTTGTTGCTTATTTTTACTTTGACATTTGGCTGGAGCGAATTGTGAATTCAGTCTTTCCTGCAATTCCTATCTCTCATTTATCTTTCGGTTTCTACAGTATTTCTATAACCATGACTTTTCAGACATTTTCTGGACAATCCACAGTACACAAAAAAAAATTTAAAGGGATGAGAGCTTAGGACAAAACAACCCAGCAGCATTTTCTGCCCATAATGTATATTTTTCAGCAAGTCTAGAATTCTATGGTAATATAATAAAGGCTGTCCAGTATTGGAGCAGCTGTTGATACTCTGCAAAATATTACCTCAGAATACTACAGGTAGTAGAAAACTCTGCTGCCACATTGATCTGGCCCAAAGTAAATTCTGCTTTCCCTTCTGTAATAGTGTTTGCACTGACAGGCAGGGTTCTGCCAGGAACCTCAAAGCCTGCTTGTAATGAGAAAAGGTGCCCTAAGGAACCTTCCAGGTTGGTAAACATCATTGCAGACATGGAGACCAAGGAGATGAGAACAAAGAAATCAGCCAGATTGGGGATGTCCAATGGATTTTATGACAGTATTCTCTTGCCATGGTGCTCCTTTATCTGCATGCACTTTCTAGAACATGTAAATATGAGGATTATCCCTCACTCCCAGTAAACAGGAATAAGCTACAATATACTTCCTGTGGGTGAAAGAATATGCAGGAGGAGCTGAGGCAACCTGTACAGTCATATTCTATCTTGTCTTGTGGTGAATTGTTTATGTGCCCCATCTGGAGGCACAGGAAAAGCTACAGCACTTGTTTAAGGTCACAAAGTACATCTCAGTTGTCTACAGAGAAACTGTCCCAACTCTGTGGCAAGTTCCAGCCATTTGTTCCCTTTAGAGTGGATTGCCATTCAAGTTTCACAATTAGCATCCTTTTCTAAGAAATCATAATTACTTACCTGTAATTTCTTACTTTTTGAAAAACAGATCATTATCTTACCCTATTTCATCAAAACAAGGTTGCTCCCTCCCCCCAAGAAACTCCTGCAGGACTTATGATGTGAATGCCATATCCAAGTTCATTTCTACTTTCATCATGGGGTCAGCTTGAAAATGCAATATGACAGTTTCTCTTTGTGCTGCTATAGGTCAATAGCAAAATATATTGAAATAGAGAAAAATCTGAAAATTTTATTTGATGATAAAAAAAGACTTCTACAAGAGCCTTCGGTAGAAGCAGAAAAATCTAAAACCACAAAGGCACAAGAAGTGTTTGAATTATGTAAATCAAAGGCTTGTAATTGATATTGCATGTTAAAATACTTCAGTCAAATTGAAAAGGTTGAGGTGAATTTCATTAAAGGTTATCCATGTAGGCAGGAGCTTTATTTTCTTAATTAGAAGGTTTTCCTCGTGTTGCTGTGGAATAAAATTTCAGTGGGATTCTGTTTTGTTCATACCACAAAAAACTAAAGCTTATCTCTGATTCCTTTGTGAAGACATCTCTTATAAAAAACCAAACCAAGCCAAAAAAAAAGCACTTTGTAAAGCAAATAAAAAATGTTCCTTGGACTCTAATCCTACCATGACTTTTCACCATATTCAACTTTACCCACTTACTAATCTCAAGGAACTCTTAACATAATTACAGTTAAATGCACAAGTGTCTGCAAGTTGAAGACTTCATTTATCATGCTCATAATATATCAAATCCTAATTGCAGAGAAAGTCAATTAGGTATTTTCCTAGGAAATTTATTGGCATAAAGATTTGTCCACAAACCACTTGGCTGAATTTGCTGGATCAGACTCTGAATCCAGCCAGTTAAAGCTAGAGCAGCTCTACTGACCCTCACAGAAATGTTCTGAAATAAAACCAAACCCCAAAAAAGACAGAAACCAGGATTTAGAATTGCTTCATGCTAAAAAAAAAAAGGTCTACAACACTATTTAGACAAAACCATAGAAATAAGAGCCTCTTGTATGGCAAACCCATGCCACAAGCATTGATAAAAGTGGTCCTAAATTACATTACAGGAAAATGAAGATTTATGTAACTCTGAGATTTCCATGCTACATCATCTACAAATAGACATCTCTGTATCACCATGCTAACACTCATGTTTTCTTTCGAGTAGTTATACAGATGGCCTTACAAAATTAGATCAAACTCCCCAAAACGTCTGCTAAAATATTCATTATTTGTGACGCCGCTTAAAATTCTAAAGCGAGGATGCCGTTATATCTCATTGGTATCAAGAGCAGCAAAAACAGCCTCAAAATTCTCAAGTGATTAACATGTGAAGACTTTGCTTACCTCTGTCATGACCATGTCCTGGCACTTTTTCACGTATTTGCCATCTGCTTTGACGATGGTCTGCAGGAAGCGCAGGTACTCCACGTGCCGGCCGTGCGTCTCGATGCAGTGCACAAAGTGCTGCACCACCCTCTCGCTGATCTCGTTGCACAGGAGGTAATTATTCATGAAGATGTGCCTCATGGTCTCAGCTTCCAGGAGCTGAACAGATCAGAAACAGCCTCATGAGCACAGCAGATCTGCTTCGAGATTGAGAGAGGCACAGGATTCTCCAGCAGAGGAAGGCACTGATCAAGGGAAATGGGAGAAATCCTTTTCCATGATCCCAGGGTCCAGCTTCCAGTTTTGAGGGGATTTCTCCACATTCCCCTATGAGTACAAACATTCCTAAAGTGGGCATAAACCAAACCTGTGTCCATGTGGAAGTGAACACACACACACACTCTACACTGCTAGGGCACTCTGCAGGGCCTTTGGAATACGAGACACCACAGACCACACTGGCCCCACTCGCCATCAAACTTTGCAACGAGGCCACCAGATGAGATCATGAGCTGCTCTGGCTCTCGCTGGGGCTCACAGGGGAGGCATTTCCAGCAGGCAAGTCCCTGCACACACAACCTGATGGTCTCAAAGAGAATGTCTCTTTCCACACCGACTGCAGAGGGAGCCTAGGGCTGTGAATCAGTGAGCAGCATGGAACAAGAGGAACACATCTGGAGCAAGAAGGGGTGCAGCTGAGGACACAGCACCCAGACTTTGTGCATTCTTGGGGCTTTTGCTCTAGGTTGGTCCCTTGGACTAAAGGCTCCTGAGGGTCAGGTGTACTCCTAAAGTATTAGTGCCATCTGATAGGAATCCACACCAAGTTTGCTCCACAATGTGCATAAAAGCACAGTAAGTGGGATGATCAGGAAATCAGCTTCAAAAGAACAGAAATACAAGTGCAAGCTGGCTCCACACTTGGCACCTGAGTTAAGTGTCAGTGTGGGATGTGATGGAATCCAGGCCCTGGTTCCCACTGTGGCCAGCTCAGGGCTGTTCACTAATGTCACAAAAGAGCATAAATAAAAACAGAACGATAGTTCCTAATGTGCACAGGCCAGGGTCTGCAACCCTCAAACTCACAACTTCTTCTAATAAAAGCATGTTTTGCTCGGTAGATCCACTGAGCAAGTGTCATTCTGTATTAATATGTCTGTAAACACACACAAATATATACAAAGGGATTGTGATAAAAAGATGTATTGTAAAGACAATGATTTAATAGAAGGTCAGACTTTAGATCAGTTGAATCAAATGGGAGCATCATCAACAAAAATGTAAGGGTCTGATTCTGTTGTCACACAAGGTTTATGACAGCAGCCACGGTATCTTCTACCTTGACTTTATAGTTCATCAGTGAGTGAGTCAGGATGAATAAAATCAGAGACAAGTTCAACACAATGATGTGACACATATTCATAGATCCTTCCAGTAAACCCCAGGTTTCTTCATTTTTTGTTTTCCACTTTTAAAATGGCAACATTAAAGCCAATGACATAAAAAGCAACACTAAGGGAAATGAGAGAGGAGAGGGGATGGGAGGCATAATTTAGTGAAATTATTTATTTAGCACTGGGATGTTTCAGCAAACCCAAATTTAATTCCAATTATCATATTCTACTTCAAATGAAATACTTACCCCTGGAGTTAAGAACAAGTTGAGATTTTTGTGGAGGAGAACTTGATTCTGAGGATTTCCTCGACAGAAATTCTGAAGAAAAGTGTGGGCTAGATTCATAACTTCATTCATCTTTTCATCACTCTGCAGGAAGAAAGGACAAACAAAATCAGCTGGTTATACCTAAACATCCTTGTTAAAACCATACAACATAAATTCAGCCAGGAATAAACCAATTCTCCTGAGCCTTTATAGGGCAGGAATTCTCCCTCTGGTAAAAAGTAACTAACATAGTTTCCTTCAGAGTCCATTAGCAGCTGTACCTTACTCTGAATCAACTTCACCATAGGGAATCACAGGTAGGAGCATAAAATCAAAGTAGGATTTCTTCATGTGTGGTTATAATTTCCTAGTTTAAAAGAGTGCTAAGGTGCTTGATTTAGAAAAAAGCAAAACAAACCAAAAATGTCTCTCTGCATTACTTTTAAGCTTTGGCAAAGGTTTGGCTTTTCTATAGCTACGTACAGAAACAGATGTATGTGTGCATGTGTTCATACACATACTCCCACACAAATATATCTCTAGTTTCATCCCCATTTTATATTCCTCTCACATAGTATCCTAAGGATGATTTGATGAACCACCTGTATGGACAAGCACTATTTTACTGACAACAGCTGAACCCAGTAATATAACATATAACAGGAAAACATAACCCAGCAGAGGTTATACCTCCTCTCAGGGATTCCTAAAAGATCTAGAAAGATGTGCTCTTTCAAAGCCTAGCTATTCAAAGCCTATTCATTAATTTCTATGCTCAATTCAACCAAATCAGTACCAAATAACTTTATCTTGTGAAAAAAATGGCAATTGGAAATAGGTTAGAGACATCCACCATAAAAACAAAGAAGATATTTCAGATTTGATCTGTGAAAGCTTTTGGTCCTAAGGTTTGCCTGCTTCAGGAAAGGGTACAGGAATGACAGCACTGTGACATCCAGGTACCCAAGGCAATAAATATTAAATTTTAAATAAAACTGTGCAAGCAGCTGTATTTAAACTGAGCCCAAGCTCACTACTCTTAAGTTAGAAAATGACATCATCATTTCATGTTTGTACCACAGCTAACAACTCCGTTTTTAAAAAATCTTTCCATTGATTCTTGGGCCTGCTGAGGCCTTTCCCTTCCCTGAGTTCATGTTCTCTACCACTAAAATTGGGAAAATAACCTTTTCATAGGGGATCTGCAGAAGGTCCAAGACTACCAAGTGGGCACCCATATTTTTCAGTAAACGCTGCTGTTGATTCCGACATTTTTTATTCTGAACACAAAGTTTGCTGAGTCGAATCAAAATCTATAAATTAAAAAAAAAAAAAACAACAACAAACCAAACACATAAATAAGCATGCAAGCAAGAAAAGAAACCAGTCAAGTCACATAAAAACAAACACAGATACTTTCTTTAAAAATAATTATTCAAACTACTAATCAAACAGACATGTCAAGCAAGTTTCTTGGCAGATATACTAACCTCTTTAACAATATTGTAGTTATTGCTTTTAATGCTGTCTATCTGGGGTTTTTTGGTCCCATCCTGTATTGGGCTCAAAATATTTGATTCCTGTAGTAAAGAACACATGACAAGTGGAGATTTATTGCAATTTCCTCAACATGAATTAATTGTATTTAATAGCAGCAAGTGACAAAGTATTACAGCAGCTCATACAGAATTGATATAACACAGATAATAAAAACTCGTTTATTTTTTATCAAGTGAGTGACAAGATTTACACTAAAGTCCTTCCTCTGTTTCAAATTTCCAATGTAATTTGAGGCAATTACTCTATGTCTTCATGCTTCTGATCATCCTGAAATGTCCCTAAATTGCAGACTAGGCACACCAAGGAATTTAAATACTGCAAGAAGATGGACCAAAAGTGTATTTCAGTAGTGACCACATGCTCCAAAAATCTGTAATACAGCTGGAAAGATTACAAAATCTGTGTATGTGAACACTAAAATGTCTGGAGAAAGAGCTTAAGACAACCTCTACAGTTAAGCAGGGTGGAGGTCTCATCAGCACAGGAACAAGCAGCATGTGGAAATTAGAGATGTTCCTCCCACAAAAGGGGATGCTTCTGCCTGTATCTCTGGATGATGCAGGGAAGATTTAAAAACAAATAGGAACCATATGTTAAACTGCAGCATCAAGTTGTGCTGCTGTATGCTCTGGGCCCTGGGTTCTGGAAAGTCCCAGCTGGGTATGATAAATAAGAGAAATGAAGTCAGCAAGGAACTGCCAACACCCACGCACCTTTCCATGCATACCTCTCAATCAAAACATGGCAGAACATGTACACAAATACTGCCACTAAGAATACTGACAGTGTTGGGGGGGTTTCTGCTGTCAGCTGTGGTAAGCCTTTCTTAACAGGAAAAAAAAAGCAAATTGAAATATTGGACTTAGAATGCTGAAGTTATAAAGCATGAAGAAAAACTCTAGCAGATCTTGAGACTGACTCACAGTATGACCACAAGGATGTAAACCAGTGCAACAGCATTAAAAAAAGAAGAAAAAGGTGTACTTCTGAGTTTCATTGTGTCCTCAAACTTCCTACTGTTTTAGAAAAGAGAAATACACTAAAACAAACATATGCACGCCAATCTGAATGTTTATATATCCTGAAACCTCTCTCTGAACTTTCTTAGCTGATGGTGAAGTTCAGGAGTTCTATAAATCCCATCTGGTCCTAATTTCCAGGGAGGTAAGAACAGCTGCACCATTTGGCCATGGAAGCTGTTTATAAGTGTCAGCACTGCTGTTCAGTGCTGATCTACGTAACAAGAGCAGATTTTATTTGTTTAGGTTTGTTAGTATGCAGGCTGCCATCTCTCTAGCTGTTTGAATCAATACTTTGGGAGATGTTTCAGGCTTTTTGCTATAATTAACCACCCTCCTCCGTTCTGGGATTGTGGGTTAACCAAGATTAATTTACCTGTTAGTTTTATCAGCATCCTTCCTTCATCAAAGTAGTTTTACAATCCATGTAAACTGTATGTCTTATCTGGAAGTACTGATCAGCATTAAACTGCTGAATCCTTTCTCTTAATAAAATAAACAATTGTTTATTGAACCCATAAGAGTATGCCAGGCATGTAGTTACCAAGAGATAATCACACCACTGGGATACCAAAGACACTTGGTTGCATCTCTAGCCTCGTTATGCCCCATGACAGACACTCCCTGTCACACTTTTCCACAGGGGACAGGCAGGCACAGAGATCTCAGTGAGAAAGGTTCTCACCTGAGTACCCCACCTTTAGGAAATTGTATTTTCTGAAAGAGACTATTTCCTCTATCCATAAAAGTCCTGGAATAACACTCTGCATCAGTCTGAGCAGTTTCCCACCGCTGACCAGTCCCCCTCATCCCAGCAGGACAGCAGTGCCAGGCACGTGTCAGTGTCCCCTGGCACAGCTTTGCCCTCCACAGGCTGTATTTCCTTACCAGGGGAATGAAGGACACGCAGAATTCTCAGTTCACAGCCTCGACGTATTTGTGATGTTGTTCAAACATTCCCAGAACCACAGACCACAAAAGAAAGCAAATAAGGGAACACTAGGTGCTTACAGGTGCTCAAAGTTTAGACCACTTGAAACCTCGCTGAACTTTATCAGCAAATGGAAAAGATGAGGAATTCCCTAAATGCCACTGTACTCTCTTCCAGCTTCTTTCCTTAAAGTTCTTTCACTGAGCCTGTCTCTCTTTCTCAGAGCTGTGTATCTGGTGCTACACCACCAAAGTATCCTCCAGGGACAAGACAATAAAAATCACTTTCCATGGTCTTTGGTATCTGTACAGATACAGAACATCCTTCCTAGGAAGAATGAAGTGATCGGGCTTTATCTGATTTCCCCTTCTCAAGCAGGGCTCTTATGTGAGCTCAATTTCAGCATTTCTTCCTAACCCTACTGGTGTCTCACTTATGTCTGACCTAACTCCAAGTACTCTTTCCAACTCTGATTTCCAGTCCCTATCAAGACAGTCCTGCATGGATGTAAGATGTGCCATTTTTCCTGTGTAAAACTCTGGATACTTTTATAAGAACAAGACCTTTTTTCTACAAATCCCTGAAGTCATATGACTTAAAAAAAAAGAGAAAAAAGGCCTACAGGTTATGATGGTATGGTGAAAACAATTACCCAAGAAGACTAAGGTAAAAAAAAAAGGTATTTTTAAACTCTTATGCACATCCTTCAACAGGCTTCGTGTGACAACAGAAACGTGGACTTAACGTAAGGATGTTCTAGAATGTCATTTAAGTCCTTGTGTGCACTTTAATGTTGTTTGGGAAAAATTAGCCACAGGCAATTGAGGTATATTCCCTAAAGACCTAGAAGTTCATCCAGCTCTGAATATCCAGTATCCATTCCAAGGAAGCATGGATCTCATGGGATTTTTATCTGCTTAAAGTTAGCCACCTGCTTCACACATTGCAGATTATGCCCAGCATCACACCTCCTACATCTGATTTAAGACCTCAAAGAGAGTACTGACTGTCTAATGTTACTTTTTTGCCAGGTAAAAACACCTCTTCACTGTTAAAGAAGAATTTAGCAGGAGAAACAATGATGGACAATATTGTGAGCTATTGTAACCTGGCACAGCTCTCAGGGAATTACCAGCAGATTACGTATTACTGCTCTGATACAATAATCTCTCTGATCTGCCAGAGATAATATTGTGCATCTACTGAAGCACTGCTAATCCATACAGACCCACAGGTGCCTCATGGGAAAAAAACCACTCAAAATATCCCATTGAGAGGTGCCTTTGTTTCAAACACATTGTTTTGCTCCCTTTTCCTGGAGTTTCCTTGCTATCAAAGCTACCCATAGGAAATAAATTACACTTCTAAAATGTATTATAACTAAAAAACTTTATAATTCTGCTTTGAATTCTTATTAATTCTGTAATTCTGTTTCCCCAGTACCTTTTCAATTCATTAAATACATAAAGGAACATTTTTTTTTTTCTTACTAGAGCTGTGATTGAGGAAAGAAGGAAGGAAATACCACATACTTATGCTCCAACTCCAGATTCCTCCCTAACTTTGACACCACTAAAGATGTGGTATCAGAACATCAGCTAAGATAAATCAGAGACAGAGTAGGACCTACACTATTACAAGAATTTGGCATTCTTCCTTGAAGTGTTCGATTTGCCCCTGGATGAAGCCACCAAAAACCTGCTTTCCCATCTAAAAGGCCACGTGTGTGTCACAGATATTTGCAAGCATCCTCTCTCTTCTCCATGGCTCCAGCTTTTTCCAAATGTGTGGCCTTCACAATGCAGTATAATATCTACCTGGCTTTCTACTTCCCTGGGGCCTTCCTTACCCATCCTTTTTGGCACCAGGAAAGAGAACAAGGAAAATGCTGTCTCAGAAATCACAGCTGTTCATCTCCACCTCCTCTGATGAAAAGGGAAAAGTGGGAATAAATGTTGGTGGAAAAGCCTGCTCTATCTACTCTTATGGCATAAAGCTCAATCACAGCAACACTTTGTGTTTTCTTAAAAGCTCATGCTGGAGTTAAATGATTAAATGGTGATCTCAGTTTGCACTGAAAAGCAAAATTTAAAAATCCAAACAATGAAATCTAAAAAAAATAAAATATAAAAAAAAGAAGAGGTCCTAGATTCAAGTTGTACATCAAACAGTATAGAGTACACAAAGAGCAAATCCTCACAAAGTGGTAGGACAAGGGCCAAAGAAATTAAAACATGAGTTCACCTACAAAATCTCAACAGTCTTAGGTCAGTCTCATGTGGTGAAGAGTGGAATCACTTGAGATGTTTGAAAGCATGGGTTTGATTGTGCTTCTCTCCCTTAGTTGCAGGACACTGTCTATTCTTTTCTTCCAACAACTCAACCCAACTGCCAGTCCCCAGATTATTTCCAGAGTGCTGCTGCACACTGTGGCTTGCACCCAGAAAGGAAGGCAGCTCTGTGATGTAAGAACACAGTTACTGAAAGCACCAGCAGACACTATTGAATATATTGGTGACAGAGGTGTTATCTCCTTTTTTGTCAGTTCCTAAAGTTCAGCCAGAATACTTCACATTCTCACTTTGCCACTTTGCGTAACCAGACCACAATTTTGCAGTTGTTCATAAAACTACCTATCAATATTGAAACAATTCTGACAGCAAAGTCTTTAAACCCACCTCCATTGGCTCCTCTCCCCCCTTGGTTTGATTATCGCCCACCTCTCCACTCTCATAATTGCTGCTCTTCTCAACCCACAATTCGGATTTTTCTACAGTCAGACGTAGCTGGTCAAGATCAGCCTTGATTTGCTTGTAGTTATCCACATCTTGATTGGACACCAGCAACTGAACCTGGAAATGTAGAAAATTGTAAAGCTGTTACAGCAGTAGCACCAGCACTCATGGCTGGGTAATTTGCTTGACAGTTCCCATTCTAAGCCTCTCTTTCCAGGTGCCCTGTGCAATTGAAACATGGCACACACAGGCTTTTAGCCCCCATTCATCAAAAACCTTCAGCAGAGCCAGAGGCTGTAGTTGCCCAAAACAGGATAATTACAACATTCACAACATTCTCTCACCTTGAATACACTGCAAAACATTTTCAGCACAGGCAGATTTACAGGCTCTTGAGTTCTGTGCAGAGTGAGCTCTGATGTACTGATCATGATCCTCATGGCATTAAACAATACAGTTACACACTATTAAACTAATGGAGATAGCTACTGCTTCAGCACTGTACTTCACAAAAAAAAAAGGGAAAAAAAAGGATGGTATGACAAGGGACATCCAAAGGAAAGTCAGAATGGCCAGCAATTTTAATTATCTCCTACACCACCATACTCAAATATTGAAAAATAACAGACTTTCACACTGCTAGACCAGCTTAGAAAACTTCTCTGAATATAGCTGACAAACTGACTTTCAGGTTCATGGAATTTCTCACCATCTGAGTGGTTGTTAATTATTAAGATTAATCTCATTTCTTCCTTTTTCTGTACTGCTCAAATTATCTGGGTTTTTTCACTGTTATGTGTAGTTCTTGATTTAGCATGACCCACACATTTTCTTTCTTTGTAATGCTCTCTGTTGTCCCAAGATTATTAATGAAGATAATATGCCAAAAAACTATCAGCAATCTTTATAGTAAATTAATAAACATTATTAAGAAATCATACTCATGTAAAAGATTAAGGTCACTGACAACACTGATAGAGATGTTGTTTTTAAAACTATATGACATCCAGGCAAATATTCACTATTTTATAATATAAAGTTTTCATCATCATCATATCTCTTGGCTTGGCAAAACCTTGTTATTTTACAGAATTTATGAAAGTTGCTCAACTGCAGGCATTCTTATTCCATGTGCTCTACAGTCTTTTTTGTTTATTTCTCCATGAGCCTTTTCCATCCTTCACAAAAACACGTTAAGCAAATCAGTCCTTGCGTACCTGGGAATAACAGCTATTTATGCAACTAACCAGCAGAGCCTAACTTTAAATACCTGGTGGGAGGCCATTATGCTGCACAACAAAAACATTAAACAAAAGCTTTTCAGGTCTTTATCATTCATCTGTTTGCACAGGAGAGAAACCTCCCCACCTTACATAACGATGAGACAACATGAGCTCCTGAAATAAGCATCAGATGTTCTTATCAGCATATGCTAGAAAGGGTTACGTAACAGAGGCATCTCCGTGGTGCAGCCCCATGACATCAGATCTCCCCATCCTAATCCACGGACACATGGAGCCTGCACATGCACTGCTAGACAGGGATGGAATAAAAGCTGAAAACAGGCTGGGCTCTACCCCTGCCTTCCTGCTATTTGGGCAGAGCTGGATCAGGCAGAGGAGCCCCGTGCAAAGACACCTGAGTCAGAATTAGAAGCACCAGGTGAATAACAAAATAACAATACCCTGCCTGAATGGCCCTGACGACAGGGAAGTCTCACTGCTTGTCAAACGTGAGGCACTGGCTCTGTCCCTGAGGGATCCTGTGACAGGCTCTCCACAGACCTACGTTTTCCCTAATGGTGCAGTGCCAGAAATAACAATTTCTGGGGGCACAGAACTACAATATACACCAGCACATACGGCCAAAGGAGTCTGCTGACACTTGACCTCTGAGAAAGTACCACTGTAATGCCACAAACAGCAACTTCAGTAGCAGAGCAGCCTTTGGAAAGGCTCCCTGCCTTCAGTTTCCTGGGATAACACCAGCCCATCCATACCTGTTTGAATGCTTGCAGAACTTCTGCTCTCTGGCTGAAGTGCTTGAACAGCAGGTGCAGAGCCCCCGAGAGCAACGGGGGGTAGTCGTGCATGATGAGGTGAATGAGGACCCGTAAAAAAGTTCTGCCCCCTTCGTCATCAAGCTGAACTGCATTCTTCTCCTTTCTGCAACAGAAATGGGGGAAAAAGGACCAAATAGACTAAAGTAAATAAGAAAAAAAAAAGCTCTTGAGATAAATATGCCTCTATACACAATCTTCACTCGACAGAGCTCTTAAAATAAAATCAAATATGCTGCACAAAGGAAATTATAAATATGACTTTAACATATTTTATAAGGACTTCTATCCTACAGTTATTGAAGCAGTCTTGTAGCAGAATGGACACCATGGAGCAGAAGTAAGCATGAAATGTGTCAAACATTGTGATTAAAATCTATATTGTAAAAGCATTCATTTATGTTGTGGATAAGTTGAACCAGGCTCATCCCCAATCCAAATTAAATGAAGTAAACTTCATTTTATCAGAGATTAATTTGACCCTTTCCTTTTCACTCCTTCCTTTTTCAGCTGCTATTAAAATTTCATTTAAGAAAAAATAAGATCAAAAATAGCAAGAATTGCCAAAAGCATCATATTTCTGGAATCATATTCATAATGTGGAACGGCAGAAAGCAGATTTACACTTAACATATCAAAGCAGAAATAATGTTTCCAAGAAACCATTCGGTCTCTCTGTTCATTTTAGAGTTGCAGATGCCAAGGGCTGTGTGTTGTTTTACATTATGGGAGTTCAGGAGAGGCCTGGAGGCATTGCTTGTGCTGGTAAGGATTGAGAATGCATGAGGGACTGAAAGAGGAAAGATGACAGTGCCCACATTGTGGATCCTTCTCCTCAGCTCCAAGAAAAACATTTAAGTCTATGGCCTTGTCTAAATGGAATTAATTTTTACTGGTATAGTTATAATTACATCCGTAAAATTAAACCAATATAGTGATAATGGTAACAACTCTCCAGTGTGAGTGTTTTCCATGGGTTATTTTTTTCTGTTCACATTGTAGCTGAAATCCCTTCCAAAATTCTGCAAGCATAAATTGTGATCTACAGGCCTCTGGTGGACCAGGAGATCATGGCAAGTGGTCCACTCCTGATCTGAGGAGTCACAGGAGAGATTACTGTTGACACCCTTGTCCCAAGGAGTTTGAACACCAAGTGCAATGACAACAGGTCATGCGGTCTGCAAGAAATACTGAGGATCAACAGCAAGCTGCTGACCCAGGAAATTTGGGGCTTTAGCCATAAGGCACACCAGAAAAGGAGTGGTTTTTCAGCACCTATGTGGGGCATTACAAGATACACAGAAAATTAGCGTGTTTTAGCCCATTCCACCTCAACACCATTCCCCAGCCACCTTTGGGAACTTGACAAAAACTTTCTACCAACTCTCTAACAACCAAGAGGGTGGTCATAGCCAATCCCACACCATCCAGGCCAGCTGGGCTGTTTGCTTGATTGAAATCCAGGTCTTTCCTGGCATGTTTCTGTTCAAGTATGGCTTATACAATTAACAAGCCAGCAAAGGAAGAGAAAGGGCCAAAAAAATAAAACACAGAATGAACAGAGATTGGCCATGAGAAATATTGAGGTTAACAAAAAGATATATAAATATACATAGAGGTAAAACTTCAGAGAATATACCTGCCAGCAAACATGGTTTCAGCCTGAGCTGCAATTTCATCTATGTCAGGAACAATTGCTGGGAAAAAAAAACAGAAGAAAAAATTAAAACAAAACAAAAAATTTAAAAAACCCAACCAAAACACAACACGCCAATGATCATCATTTAATCTGCACAGCAAAATGGAATTCTGTTCCTCTTTACAGCAGATGGTATCAAGTAAATGTCTAACTAGTCATTCCCAAACTATGCAGAATTTGCTTTCTACAAGAGTAGCAGAGAACAAACTGGATATGGGGCAGAGTTAAATTGTGTATTAGTATTCCTGAAGAAGAGAATTGTTGTGATGAACCAAAGCCACATGGTGCAAGGAGCTGTACTGGCCCCCAGCAGTGACACACAAATGACACAGGTTGTCAAACTTTTACGTTTTTTCTTACATGAGCCAACCCCAACAAAGCATATGCATGAACTTTAGAATATTTACCATAAACCAAGTTATTTACTATCATTTTGCTTTAGAATGGCTTTAATATAACTTATTACTTAAGATTTTAGGACCCCTGTATTATACATATGCCTACCTCCAACTAGAGTAATTCTCCCCTACTTGCAGGTGTTCACACAGACCTTCTGAGCACTTCTGTGTGCATGGGAAGGCTCCCTGGAAAGCCAAATCATTTCTCTACCACGTTCACCTCACATAAACCTGTCTTCATCCATCCCCAACCATTCTTTACTTGCCACCATGCAGTGTTTCAGGAAGAGCACAGATAAAAGAACAAAATACCATGGTGGGGAAAAAGGAATCACTTTTCTGTTCGGGGAGGACAGATCAGCAAAAAAAAAATTGTGGAATTTCTTAAAATGTTTATTTTTTCACAAGCTTTTCAACTTGCAGCAGCCTGTGTCTTTCTGCTGCAATTGAGCTCAGTGTTTGCAGTCGCCTACCCAGAATTTGCATTGAAAGAAAACAGCAAGGTTTACCTGAGGCAGTGCCTGGTGTGTCAGGTGGGGATGATGTAGAGCAGTCAACGTTCTCAGTGTTTTCCCCAAACTCTCTCTTATAGATAGACAGCATGTAGGATATTCTGTAGTCCAGTCTAACACTGAGAATAAACTACAAGAAAAGAAAAAGTGAAGCAAATTAATTTAAGTCTACTATGAAAAAACAATCCATTACATTCACCGGTTTTCTGTGATTCCTTTCCTCACCCTGCCCATCCTGAGACTTGTTGAACTCCACCCTATGGATTGCTGAGTACCACTGGGTGTGTCCAGAGGCTCCAACAAGCTGCCTTGTCCTCACTGCCTGCCAGCCAGATTAGAACCTTCAAACTCACGTTGACAACAATTATTTCATATTTCAGCTGGAATTCCAATGCCCCATGGAGTGGAATAGAGAACAAGCACAACAAGCTCAAGGCTCATCCTCTCAGATGCCTGAAAAATGCCTTTTTGTTCCTCAGCTGTGAAAGTGGAAACTCATAGAGGAAAAATCCTAATTCAGACCTAGAAGTGCTACTTTTATATTGGAATAATGAGGAGAACAACTAGGCTGGAAGCAATAGTATCAAATTAAGGGCTGACACTTATACACATGGATGCTTCTTACCCATAGGAAATGCAAGTACATAATCAAACACCTTTAAGATCATTTAACATACTTTACAATCAGTGGGGATGAAAGACATATGCTGAGTTTCCAAGGCTGAGATGACTGGTGATTTGAAAAGTGACTTAGCAAATGGTGGCAACCTGTTTCTTTGATCTACAGCTAAAGCCAAACATCCTTCCCAGACCCCCTGTAGTAAAATTTGTCTATTTTGGTTCCATGATTAAGTTGCCCCTGAACTGTACAAGCCAGATTTTTAAAAATAAAAATTTCCCGAGTCCCTGCATGCTTGACTTAAGTCTATCAGAACATCTGTTTAATTCTGGCTGAGGGCAGAATAGAAATCATAAGTTAAACAGTCTTTACTTAAAGCAATAGGAAGATATGTTGAGAATTAAATTACTATAAACTGAAATATTTCTGAGAATAGAATAGCTTTAATCACCATTGTACTTGCTATACATGTTAGTAAAATAAATCTAGAATATTCTTACTTGCCGTTGAGGCTAATAACACAGAAATGAAAGGTAACATGACTTAAATTAATCCTTCTTCATTGCATTTTAAATGAAACTGAATTATTTTGTATTTCTTGTGGGCTAGGATAATATATATGCACATTTACTGGGATTCACCTAGCATATGACCACTTGCTTATCTGAAGTAATTTGACCATGTGACTAATCCTTAACTAACAAACCACAGGTTAAGTAAAAAATTAGGATTAAGTGCTCTTCAATCCTGAGTGCTCTTGCAATGAATGTGCTGTGAAAAAGGAAAGGGTGAGACAAAATGTGATTCCCTCAGGGAATGCACAGGACAAGGTCCTGGAATCATTCTCCTAGGCATTGACCAGTAAAGCAAGATAGTACAGAGAGAAATTCAGTCATAAAAACAAGGAAAATGAAAAGCATGAATGGTGTCATTTAGGTCATATAATTTCATAACTCTCTGTCTTTCACTGTAGGTTTTGAAGTAAAGGAGGCCTGGAACCAAAGAATGCAGTATTGAGTATATTCTAACAACTGATAGCCTTTCAGATGACAAGTAATTAATTTAAATAATTTATGAGCAGTCAGCACAAATGGAATCCTTCAGAAGTGACATTGGTACCAACAAATCCAGAGAATTTATGGAAAACACTGAAACATTCCTTCAGGACCTAAGAATTGCAGAAAGCGGGATTCGATACACAGAGCAAGCGTGCGCCACTTCACTTCTTAAGAGCACAAAGTGAAAACCGAGTCTCAGGAGGCAGGCTGGGGTCACACAGCCCATCAGGTCAGCTGGGAGAAATCACAGCAGCCCACAGACTGTTCTCAGCCCAGCAGTGGAAATCTGAAATGCATCACATGCACTGCAAAATTGCAAAACTGCACTTTTTTGCACAACTTCAGTGGGGCCAGGGCCAATTCTGCCCTTCCTCCAGCTACTGCAACAGAGGGGTCAAATGCTTAAATCAAAATGAGTGTGAAACAAACTGGAAATAGACACACTGTCTTCAGGAATCATCAGTGAGGCAGATCAGAGGACAAATTCTGTCGTTTCAGTTACAGTGAGAAAGTTTCTGCAGCATCCTGTTCCTTCAAAAGTGAAGTTGGTACAACAGGTGAGGGCCACAGCTCTACAGTTGTTCACACAGAGGACTACCCTTCCTCATATCAAGGAGTTATTTCTACAGAGAGCAGCCCAGTGAAGAGTAGGAACATAGAACTGGCCATTCTGTGAGTAAAGAACTGTGAAAGGACTGCAGTGTAATATGCCACCCCTCATTTTTACCTGCAAAATCTCAATGATTTTCAGTTTGGTGTCCATTACGATGACATCTTCACTGTCTGCAGTGGTGGCTTGCTTGCTTGGGTGAATGCTTGGCTGGATGTCAGGGGTACTGATGGGAAACACAGACCCTCTGCTCAGCACCATTTGGGTCATCATCTCTCCCACCCCATGGATGGTCCTCATGACATTGTTCCCTGTGTATTAAACAAAACCAGACATATTTCCTAGGACTAAAGCATGTTTACAATGCTATGTATCACACATACACACATGTTGTCAAATCCCTTTCCAGTCTCAAGAGGCATATTGAAAAAGAAGCTCTCAGTTCCTGAATTCATTCAAATTACCCAATTAAGCA
The DNA here is from genome assembly GCF_021018805.1 of Prinia subflava. Classification (NCBI taxonomy): domain Eukaryota; kingdom Metazoa; phylum Chordata; class Aves; order Passeriformes; family Cisticolidae; genus Prinia; species Prinia subflava. Next base: position 12,131,469 of record NC_086250.1, on the reverse strand, counting down.
AAAATTTTCTACGCTGATTTTCCAAGATATCATTTCTTACAGGTCAACAGATGGTAAATATGCCAAAATATTTCCAGACTTCTGTTAACATGCTCAACAAATGATAAAAAGTAGAACTGGAGAAATCTCACCCATTCCTTTGCCTGAAGGTATATTATCCACATCTAAGATAATTTCTTAAAGAGGTTTGTTTAACCCATTTTTAAGAATATTTGCAAACTGAGTGTTGCATATCCAGTATTATAGAGCATCCCTAGGCAAGCAGTTCCAGTACCTATGTTTATCATTAGAAAACTTTTATTGGTATTTTATTAATACCATCTATTGCTGCAATTTGGAGCCACATGGGAGGAGTTTTCACACTGAAAGAGAGTAAAGAGATGAGGGTGTGCCAGTCTGATCAATCTCTTTGTGTGGTTCAAATGACAGGCCACAACCCAAACCAAACTGACACAACCAGCCAACCATCCCCCTTCAAAAGAAAGTCCCAGAATTCCAGGCTTGAAGGCACTCCTGAAGGTCAAACCAGTATCTGTAATCACAGTGCCTTTCGTAAGTTATTCAGGAGGGAAAAAGTTATTTTATACTTATGTGGCAAAACCTTTATCCAGGTTGCAATGGTACACTGCAAAATCTATCAAGAAATACCATCTGTTCCCACAGATTACATTGGCCTTTATAGTGAATTTTGATAGGAAGAGCATCTCAGTGAATCAGTGACTTCCTTGCAAAGGTAGGACAAGAAAGTGTGAGAATATCGTGCTCCCTACCTACATGAATCAGTTTCCTTTCTGGCAAAGCACAGATAGAAATGAATGGAGGAAAGGAAAGGAATGACAGCATCTCTTAACAGGAAGAGTGCCAGGACCTAGGCTACACTAAAACCAGAGAAAAGACTGAAGGAAATGTAGCTTTGCTGAGAGAAGCCTGAATAGTTCTAGTCTGTCCTTCAGTACACTTTAATCACCATGCCATGGCCAAGCTTTACTCACACTGAAGAAACCCTCTTCCCAGATAATCTGCTGTAAAAAGCCAAGGCTATATTTTATTTTGTTGGCAAAATCCTCCTCTTATTCTCTTCTTTCTTCAATCCATATAGCTCAACTACAATGTGTATGGAGAGAGGGTGCCTTTGGCCCTGACTTTAAAAGCGAAAAACACAAAGAGGGTGCTTTTTCAAAGTGAATGAGGCAGATTAGTGTCAGGTTTGAGGTCCCATTCAGCATCTGGTCTTGTGTGCAATCACTCTGAATCAGTCTTTTGAAAATAGTACTTCAAGTCCCTATAAAAAGAGGGGGAAAAATGTAGTTCTGATTTTGCATGATGTTAGGGAAAAAACCCTAGAAGTCAAACTACAAACTCACATTAGGCAGGCACAGGAAGTTGTGACTGAACAGGTATAAAGCAAATAAAACCATCACAAATACCCTTCATGACACTAAATTAAAATGGTGTGTTTTCCTTTCAAAACAGGTAAAACGTGTGGGAATAATATGGGATGGATATCTTTCTCCCACTTCCCAGTTCCTTTCTCCCAGTCTGTTAAGCAAGTATGTGTATTGACCACTACTCGGTGTACCTGTGCAAAGCTACAGTACTACGTGGAGGACCTTCAGCTCTCAAAGTACCTTCAGTTAAACCAGCATCTTCTTCATCTTTAAACCATGAAATAAATGAAATCCATTTCATTCTGTGCTAACACTGCCAGATAAGCCCACAACAAGACCTTTAGCTTGGGCAGCTGCATCATGGCCTGCAATACTGCTGCCACACACCTCAGCTGAGAAGTTACCATCATCTCTCCTGACATTGTTTCAAAATCCCTTTTGCTCAGTTGTGCAGAGGGAAATATAAATAGAGGGCATTTGGAAAGCTCAGGAATTCTTCTAAAACAAACTTCAGTCATTGGGGTTAATGATAAGGAAACCACTTAGGTCTAAGACAAGTCCAGAAGATACTCTTCTCAAAAACAAGACACAACTACAGTTTGTCCCAAATGAGGAAGAAGAATTCCACTTCATCTTGAAAAGTTCCTAACTCACCCTTCAAGACTGAAATCTACTTGGTGTAAAGCTAACAAAAAAGTTAGTTAGTGTCTTGTGGACAAGATAACAGACAACATCTTGGATGGACCTCTTGTTCCTGGAGAAAGAAAGCTGGGGTTTTGCCCAGACCATATCTTGCTTATTTCTCAGCTGTTACTGGAGTAATAGCTGCACGGGCATGGCAGGGAATGGTATTCAACTCCTTCCATGAAGAGGACTTAGTCACTGTCTCTGCATTTCAGGATGACCTCCATAAATGAGTAGACCACTTTTTTCACCTCTAGGAAGGACAGTGAGAGGCCTGCAATAGCAAAGACTCTGAGGCACTCAGCTAACGCCTAGAAAAGGAATATTTCCTTTTATCCAGGAATAAAAAGCAAGGAGGTGACTGTTGTCCTTTCCTGTTACTCACAGAACACCAGTGGTCCAAGGTGGCACAAAGCAGTGAAAGGCAGCTATGAAGCTGCTTCCCAATAGCATCAGTAATAAGGATAAACCCTCTGTCCACAGCATTCCTTCACTATTGACCTTAATGCAACTGATCTCAAAAGATGGAGGTGGGAAAGTGAAGGAGGATTAAGGTGGTACTTATTATCCCTGCCATTTCAAACAGCATTTCATTAATGCATAGGAAAGGATTTTAGTAAGAGAAAAGTCTACTTAATCCAGTTCAGTATTTACAGCTGAAATGGGTAGTGATTCAATACTGCATTATTTCTGTCAGTAACAGCAGGGAGGCAAGGTGTCATCTTTGAAAACTTTTTAACCAACTGCCTGATGCTGACTATAATTTTCAGTTAATTCAGAGCAGGCTTGAAGAGAACAATCCCAGAGTTAAAATGCTGCAGCAACTGGAGCAATTCAGCATTTCTTTTCAATAAAGGTATTTCAACAACTCGGTTTTGCAGGGTGCTAATGAAATGCAACCCTCTCCAAGGAGCAGACAGCAGTCAGGCAGCAGATTCATGGATGGCAGTGAAGCAGCTGATGTGTCTCAACACTGAGAGGAGCTGCTCTACTTTGTGAAAGAAGCCATGGAGATCTTTTATGTACATAAGGAGTGGGCAGCAGCTTCTCTTCCAAAAGATCCCCCAATAATCAGCACTGGTGATGCTCAGCGTTGTCTGTCCAGCCTTGGAAGCCTGGACCGTGTTAAGCATGGATTTAAATCTGTCAGTCACAAGCACGAGGGGCCAGCAGCAGTCTTGCTTGAGCACAGTTATCCCAGCAGGGAAGGGTGTGCTGCCCTGAGGTAAGGCACGCAGGAAGGTTACTGCAAGCTTAAAAAGGGACGGGCTCTCTGTCAGCTAAGCCTGCAACAATGCAAGACAAAATACACTGGCTCAATAAAAGAGATTTAAGTTCTTAGTACATGTGCACACAACAACTAAAATAAGGGAGCTCTGATCTTAGTCACATCTCCAAAGTGCTTCCTGAATACCAATGACCAAGGAAAAATTAACTTACTGCCTCAGCTAGTTAACTGAGATAAATCAGGAGAGAGAGCAAGTAGATGTGAAGCCTGATTACTTTTATGTGCACTTTGCTAGAGATAAGTAAAGAGAAGCCTGAGCTGTGCCTCCATATGGTACTGCCACCCTTAACCTGCTGCCCTCATCTTTGGCTGTTTTCTTGGAGGTCACGGTGCTAACATTTATATATGGCTGTGAAGCGTGGCAGGGAGAGAACAGTCCTTGCAATGTTGTGAGGTGCTAATGTGTGCAACCAACTACTTGTCTCAGCAGCAAACTGCTGCAGAAGTGCTCAGAGCCGTGACTGACCAACAGAGGAAAAGAACGCAAGGAAATCTCCTTGAATCTTTTTTCAATTTTCACTTCTTCTCTGTTCCTCCCTTTGCCAACACAAGTCAGATGCCAAAAGCCTTCCATAAGCAGTGGACCCATTAGAAATGTCTCCTATTGAGTGTACAGTCGCAACAAGATTAGTCAACGGAAGAGTGAATTCACTATGCACAAGTGGTAATTTAAAGGAGCTGCAGATTGACAGACACTGAAAGAAGAGGAGAGAAGAGAATGCTTGTCATGTTTTGAATAGACAACTGTGCATCTCCTTTTCATTACTTTTTATTACAGTGATCACAACTTCCTAATGAGTATCAGTTTCTGTCACAAAACTGTAGCACATAATCTCATACAATTTGGCACGATTGACAACACAGCGGCCTCTCTGAGAAGAAAGGCTTTTCAGAGGAGTCAATTATGGGAAAAAAATAACAACCACCCAAGTAATCGAAACAGTGGATAATTTGACACTTCATTTTCCACATAAACATATTTTCTTGATAAGTCATTTACTGGTTGCAAAAATTCTAAAAGCAGAATATAAAAGTAAACAACAATCTGCTATGCAATACAGTATGGATGGTAAGTGACAAAATACCATATTCACTAAGAAAAACAACTGTCAGAGGCAGCTGGCAATTCGTGCCTTTTCTTCCAATTGTTCCCAGCCCATTGCTATGGAGCATCCTCAGTTTGCTCTCCAGGACCCACAGAATTTTGGGTATTTCACACACAGTGCAGAGAACTGGGCAGAAGCTGAGGGTGAATAGTCAGTGTGAGCCTCAAAAGCTGGCAGATACCCTTAGAGCCAGCACTCCTCTGCTCCACAGAAATCCCCAAGAGGCTAGGGAACCAACATGCAGCCTTGTTTATTTAAAAATTACCTACAGGCACCTGATCTGGCCCCTAGTTTCCATGGGGGGACAGAGCCTGCTCTTACTATCATTGCTGTTCAGTCTTCTTCAACACAGAGGGATGAAAGATAGATTCCTAGGAGTCCGTTTTGGAAACTGCTCAGCTATTTTTAGCTTGAACAGTTTCCCACAGTGCTCCTCTCCCTACACAGAAATTTTACAAGTGCCCATATTTTCAAAAGGATTTTAACACCCAGCAGCTTTCATTAGGGACTGGACCAGTTGGATGCTCAATGCTTCTGGAAACAAAGTACTTCAATGGGAGCTGCCACACAGAATCATAGCATGGCTTGGGCTGGAAGGGACCTTAAACATCACCAAGTTCCAACCCCTTTGCCACAGAAAGGGACACCTTCCACCAGGTTTCTCAGAGCCCTATCCAGCTCTGCCTTGCACAATTCCAGGGATGGGGCAGCCACAGCAGCTCAGGGCAACCTGTGCCAGGGCCTCACCACCCTCACAGGGAACAATTTCTTCCTAATATCCAACTTAAACCTTCTTTCTGTCAGTCTGAAGCCATTCTCCTTGTCCTGTCACTTCATGCCCTTGGAGTAAGTAGTCCCTCTCCATTTTTCTTGTAGGTTCCCTTCAGGTACTGAAAGATCTGATCAGATCTTCAGGAAATCTGTTAATGACCAGAAAAGACAAGTGTATGTGCATCCACTACCCAAACAACCTTCATTAACCTGCCCATAAAAATCAAATATATTATTCAATCTTGCTTACAAAAAAAAAGAGGAGGCAAAAGGAAGAAATCAAAGGCTTTACAAAAATATGACCATTCTCAGATGGTCTGTGTAGCTATTAAGTTATAGAAACAACTCTCTGATGTCATCAAACCTCAGCATGCTTTTGATTAGGACACTGATACTTCAGCCAAAACCAGAACACAGGAACTTGTCTCAACCCATGTGTCAGTGCAAGTGTGTTCAACCAGGTTTTAAGGCAGTATCCACAACAGCAGAACTCCAAATATCCTTGGGTTTGGGGATTTCAGTGGGATTTACAGTACTGCTCCACCAAAAGCTTCCCAAGAAAGCTTTAGTGCCACCTTAAAGCACACACACCACCAGTCCTCGGGGATCCTCCGTCAGGACCACGTGTGCAGCAACGTCTAAATACCAAGGGCAAGATTAAGAATCCAATGGCAGCTTTAGCTCTAAATTTCTTTGCTGATTTGGCTACGTTGCTTCATGCAATTTAATTTTTCTGCATGAAAAGTTACAGCCATTTTAAGGCCATATAATAACAACACTTCACTACCTAATGGAACACATTTTATTTCAAACTCTTTAGGGCTGTATATTATTTGCCAGAAGCATTAAAGCCTTATAGCTCTGTTTGTGAAAGAGGTATTAATTTTTACAGGTTTTCTACAGAATTTGTTCATAAAGACTTCAGAACCTACCATAAACAGGCCAAGAATCACACTTTATGTCTTCATTAAACCATTTTTCATCGCTCAATAACTAGCTGACCTCAGGTAAGGCTTACAGAAAACCTAATGCCTGGCATTAAGGATACACAGTGAGGATCACTTCCATATATTAAAGTCCTCAGAAGTAATGAGGCAAAACAAAGGAAAAAACTTACAATATGCCATGCACGTACATTTGCTACCCAGCCCCTGAGTGGATCTGGCCACTCCAGTCTCCACTTCACCACAACATATCCACAAACCCTCCCTTTTTTATATATAAACTCTCAGCTGCCCAGCCATGGTGAAACTCCACCAGACTCCACCTTCTCCTGACATTCTGCAGGTCCTGGGCTTTTTTGCCTATCCCCAAAACCACAAAGCAGTGTCAAGCATGGTTTTCATGCCACGGACATTAGTCCAAGGAAAAATGACATACATCAGCATGCTGGCCTTGAGGATAAAAAGCACCATGGGAATCAAGCCTCCTAGCTGAGTTACATCTGTAAGACAGATATTGATTCCTAGAAGAGCAATGGTCTCTGGAATCCCATTAATGCACAGGTCTTATAATGAGGGAAAGAGTAAAGAGGAAAGAGAAATGGTTCATGCCACAGAATTAAGCTCTCAGACTGACCTACCCTTTGGTCTGGCCATACTCTGCACTGAAGAGCATTTTCCTCTCTGGAGATATCTGTGACTAACACAGTTAACTTTCCTTTTTCCTCTTGTAACCTTTCTTTTCTTGTAAACTGCTGGTATAAATTATTGCTCCAGTCTGCCAGGCAGCCACTGCCTCATTAGCCCTGCTAATCCAAGTATGCCTCAAAGAAGATACTGCAAATTGTTAACTAGACAAAAGTGCAGGTAACAGACACAGATGCAGGGCTGAGAAGCAGTAGAGTGATTTCTAATGGTCCTGGATGAAATCTGGTCCTTCTTGGACACAGAGGACCCATAGGGACCACAGAAAAGGCAAGTGCAGCCTTGTTCTCCACCCTCAGTGGCCTCACTGGTGCTTCCAGTCACTGTGAACCTCTACTTGCAGCCAAAAGGGCTGGAAGGAAACGTGACCTAACTGGAGCTGGAGCTGAGGAGGCTCCTGGGCTGTGTCACAGTGACAGAAGTCTGACAAGAGTCCCCTGACACCCAGGAACACAAGCACTCCTTTGCAGAGAGAAGGCAGCAGACCTCACCAGCACTGAGGACTCCAGGAGAAGGTGAGGCCTCCCCTGCTCTGCCCCTGGCAGGGTGGAATCTCGTGTCCCTTCGGTCTGCAGGAGGAACACACCACCAAGGTACAGACCCAGGTGCAACATGAAGCAGCTGGGATATCTGACCACAGTTTGAACAGGTAAAAAGAGGCATCTCCTTGGGCAATTGTGGGCAACACATTTATTGTGAGAATCACAGAGGTGGGAGCAATTTAAGCTTATTATAGGCAGTTTTGAAAATCTGTCCTTTCAAAAAGACTGAGCAAAGGGAACCAAAAGTCTCCCACTGATGTCAGTGGACACTGGCTCAGGAAAACTGCACAGCTCCTGATGGACAGACACACTCTGCTGATAACCCAGGTTTGTACCACTGAGGGCTTTTTCAGCTGTGAAGTGCATCCCAAGACACATGGAGCTCAAATTCAAGGACATGTTCTCTGGCATGTCATTATTCTCATTCCCAAGCAAAATAACTAAACAGCACAGAGCTGCATGGTAAATGTGTAGCTTACCTGCTGCTACGACCATGTTGTTTCCTCTTTCAGACCTGACATATGCTGTAGTTGCATGGTTTGACTAAAATCAGCTATTTGAAAGAGCAAATAGCACCTAGAGAAAGATGTGCATTTTAATTCACAGAGAATAAATTAGCAGTATTGGACAAGGCAGATTGGCTCCTTACTCTGGAATGATACAGCAGGGTGCACTTACTAGGAAAGCAATGACTTTACCTTTTAATTAAAACTGCAAGAGATTATAATGTTCTTGAAAGGTGCCAGAATGACAGCACCACTAAATGAAATCCTCATTTTCTCCTTAAGAAAAAAAATGCCTCTTTAGGATACAGGTAGTATATTTTATATAACCCATATAATTTTTTAGAATCTAAAAGGGAAAAAAAGGAAACAGAAAACAGCTTCAAATATCCACAAAAATAAGTCAAATTTAAGACATACTGACTGAAACAAAAAAAGAAGTTCATTGCAAGATTTTCAAGTCAATTAATTTTTAGGGTGCAATCTACATAAGAAGCATTTCCAGAAATACACATCCTTACTTTTTACAGGATCTTTTCTCATAAATGTTTCTTAGCCAGCTTTCTCCAATCTGTCTACATGAAATAAGGTCACACATGAAAATTACATGCACATTAAATTTAATTCTGGTTAAAATATCTGACAGTGGCAACAAAATTAAGCCTTCTAGAGGAAGTCAGACTTAACATTTACAGTAATATAAGGATCAACAGGACAAGGGGGAATGGCTTCATGCTGACAAGAATAGGTTTAGATTGCATATCAGGAAGAAATTGTTCCCTCTGAAGGTGCTGAGGCCCTGGCACAGGTTTCCCAGAGAAGCTGTGGCTGCCCCATCCCTGGCCATGTTCCAGGCCAGGCTCAGAGCAACCTGGGCTAGTGGAAGGTGTCCCTGCCCATGGCAGGGGGTTGGAATGAGATGATCTTCAAGGTCCCTTCGAACCCAAGCCATGCTATGATTCGGTGTTTTTTGAATCTTTGCCAACCCAAGACAGAGAAACCCCCAGAAAACATCAAGGACTACCTCAGTCACAAAGGTAGCTCTGAATTTAAGCAAAGAAGGAAAAAGGGCTTCTTAAGGTAAAAGGTTAAATAAGTCTTCCTGCCTAAGCCTAAAAATACATCCCATGTTGCAGATTTGCCTCAACAGTTCAACACTTGTCATACATAATTCCTTACTTAACAAGTAGTTTTATTGAAGTAAGTGGGTGTACTCAAGAAATAAATATTAAACAGGGAAGAAGGCTCAAGATTGCTGGTTGAAAATTTGATTCTTTCAATTCTGAGGTGCACACCTCCAGGAAAGCCTTCTACAGCCAAGACTCACCACATTCTTCCACCCATCATTAATATATTTCCCAAAATCCTGATGACAGTTTTCACAATGTGGACTGGTCAAACCAGTCAGGAATTCAGCTCACCAGTTCCCAAAAACTTCACATTACCAGAATCAGATGTTGGAAGCTTTTGTTGCTACTGACATGGAACAAGTTAATGGAAAGACACCTTAGCCTACCTGTCCCCAGATTTATTCAGCATTGATTTTCCCATAGAAATCAATACATTTTAAGAAAAATAAAATATAAAACCTATCATGTAAAATACATAGATTCTGACCAAAATTCTTAACTTCTACAGAGATGCTACCTTCTATCTCCTACAGCTGTAGAATAGGAATTACATGACTTATCCATTTGGGCAAACATCTTTTTAAGTCATTTTTCTAGAACATGAAAATAACTGCATTTCTGAATCAGCATAACTATTGAAAAACTCTTGTTGTTAAATATAGATTTCCTATCAATCTATGCAAATTTACACTTAAATAGGGATGAAAATTAAAATATACAGAACCTAAGCTGGTATTCAGTAGCACTTTTTCTACAAAAGATTTACAGGATCATGCCCCTAATGCTTGATAAAATTTAAACATATTTGTTTATACCAAGAAACTGTCAGTCTCAGGCATCATGACTGGCTTTCAGTGTTTGTCAAAACTGGAGTTTAGAGCTACACTTCAAAGCCTTAAGTTCAAGGAATGAAATACATGTTCTTACTGAATTAAAGCTTATGCCTAAACATTTGTGATCCCTGACTGGAAGCTTTAACGAAAAACTACTCAATCAACAAACATAAAAACCCAAACAAAGCCCCACAACTTCTATAAACTTCAAAATTTAAATTTCCATACATTTACAACATATACCCAAAAATCACAACAGAAACAATCCATATCTTTTTGTTTGTTTGTTTGTTTGTTTAAAGAACATCAATGTAATGATTTTTGACACTCAGGGAAGCTTTTTTTTTTCTTTAAAAAGGAGCTATTGGTAACCTGCACATTCCTAGAGTAATGATGTGTTGGAGGGACACCTACCTGCAATATTCTGCAGAGGCTTGGCATGGCTGTTATAAGTACTGAAGCTGCCAGATAGGATGCTGCAGTCTGGAGAGATATGGGAGAGTGGAATCTGACCTCCTCTAAAGCAAGAACACCCTCACCCACCTGACTGGAGAGAGAGCTCCCACCACCCTGAAAGAGGGCAGGGAACAATCCATCTGTCTGTATTTCATGGAAGTTATGAATAAGAAAACACTTGCTGGAAAAAATCAATAGACCATTCTGATTTTAGAAATTTCCATCACATTTTCCAAAATCTAAAGAAGCCCAGACTGAGATAATTTCTACTTTAATCCTTTTTAATAGCCTAGGAGACCAGTATTGTAAATTTAAAGAGAGAATAAAAAGCCAGGACAGGTAATTAATAAAACAACATGTTCTGAGCAACACAGTTTTATAAGAGAGGGTATCTATGTAAAAAGGGAAAGGAAAGCTTTGGTGTACAATCTTATAATTACTTAAAATTGAAAACCAGTGTACACCTACAGCTTTGCATGGTGAACAATCCTTACTCTCAGAGTGAGGGGAGATCTACAAAAAAATTCCAAGACCAATTTCTGTGCCTGCCACCAGGGATCCTGTTCATTCCTCAGGATCCCCAGTGGATCCTGGACAAGATGGATCCAGACTCCACAGGACCTAGGGAACACCTGTGCTTCTGGAGTCACCTTTGGGATCATCTACAGTCCAACACATGCAGAGGTTCCAGCCCTGCACCACCCCTCAGTGGTGCAATGTGCAACCAACATGATGCTGGTTGATTCTTGTGTGGTTCTCCTCAAGGAAAAGTGCTCCCCTGTTTTGCTTGAGTCATGTGATTTTCAGACAGAAATATGTTCTTGAACATGAAGTTTTATAAGCTGCGTGCTCAAAAATAGTGAACAGGAGTTATTAAACTGCTTAAACTTCATCCTTGTGACACATGCATCTTTATATAGCTCATGGGCAGGTAAGTTTGCATCTCCAGGGAAAGCAGGAGGAAAACCAAGATGCTTGGACACAGCAGTTATATATTCAGGACCATTCTGTTTCCAGTGCAAAGTGAAGGCACAGTTTATGTGGTTTATAGCTCCTGAATCAGAAATGAAAAGGGAGGTAGAAGAAAAGATCTGACCATCCAAAAACATCCTTTTCTTTTACTAAGATTGTAGAAGGCTTCTCCAGGAAGTCTTACAGCTATTTCTACATAAAGACATTTTGTCTCAACACGGCAAAGTTTCAATGCCTGTTTTTAAGTCTAGACAGCAGAGCTAATATCCCCAAAGTCCTGTAAGATTGCAGACAGGACTGACAACAGTCTGCACAGCAAAAAACCCCTCCAAAGCAATGGGCTTTCTAGACACAGAGTTAGTAGAAAAAGGGGGAAAACCTCAACCAAACAAACCAAACCAACCCATAGGTAGCTACCAAAAGAACATTCATGGATTGTCACATCCTGACCTGAACTGGTCAGTGTTTGAAAAGTAAACAGCCATGGAGACAGCTACAGCAGGAAAGAAATTTAAATAATCTGTACTAAGGCTGAAGCTCATAAAAAAATCACACCTTTGTTCTGTGCCTTTTTTGCTGAAAGAACATGAGACAAAATCAGGTTTCTGACAAAAAGTTTCCAACAAGGCTCCAGGACATGGTTGAGCATTACTAAAAATGCTACTAAGCTTTCATTTGCATGGTGGTACCATTTGCAGCATTCCTTCACACTCATTTATTTCAAAGCAAATTCATTGATTTGCATGGAATTACTAAGGAAATTCTTATAACTGAGAGCAGGTCTGTTTGCCCTTGATGGGTGGTTCCTTCCTCTCTTGCACATCTTGAAAGGAAACCCTTCAACAGAAATAAAAGGGAATTAAGGATGAAACATGATTTTATGGGTAATGAATGTGAGTAAAAACACTGAATGAGATGTATAATCAGGATTAAAGGCTTGGGCAGAGTGAGAACTAAGCAGAAGAACCACATCTGCATGTCCCATGTTGCCAATATGCCAAGATTGTGTCTGGAGTCTAACTGTGTCCAGAGCCATTGAAGAAGAGAGTCTGCAATGCAGTGTTTCAGGGACAAAAAAAGGAAAACATAATTCCAAGTGTCTGGGCATAGAGTCTCTAGTGCTGAGGAGGGACTGCAGCCAGCTACAGCACGACTTGGTGTGCACTGCATTGCAGGAAAGACTTCCAGAGCGTTTCAGTAAAGTCTGCTGGCAGTGATGGAGAGAAGATCAAGAGAACCAAGCATATGACTTCTTGGTTCAGAGATGACAATGACAGTCTACACCTCTCCAGAGTGTATGAACCTCAGAGAGGAAAAAAGTTGTGAAGAACAGCACACTCCTGCAGGGCATCTGTGGGAGTGACTGAGCAAAATGATGATTAGAAAAACTCAAGGCTGGGAAAAGGTCTCCCAGAGAAAACACAAAATAATTGTTTCCAACAAGACAGCTCATCCATTTTGGTGCTGTGAGCCAGCTGGCTGGCAACACCAGCTACATATTAAAACAGAATTTGCCATCAGTCAGTTTTCTGGACCCTCAGCCCACACGACTGTCACACCTCTCTTCCACTCACGCAGGAAAACTAAACTGCTATGTTTCAGCACCTTCCTGGCATGCTCATTCTTCAACTCAGTTTTAAACCATGGTAGGAAAGGCAGTGGGACATACAGAATAGTCCTAGTGTTGTCAGAGGGGCACTGTGGTCTGGGTTCAAAGAAGAATATTCTAAGCTGACAAACACAGGCAGAGGATGGCCCCCTCTGGACTTGCACTGAGTACTTCTGCCACTGTGGGATGAGAACCATCTCCTTCTCCCTTTCAGTGCAGTGCTAAGAAGATTAACAATCAGCTGTGCCACAGATGAACCACCATAATCCCTGTGCCCAGGAAAACCCTGTTTGAACTCCCTCAGGATGTTCAGAGCAAGGGGCACTGAGGTTTAGAACAAAATTTGAAAGTTCCAAATAAGCGAAGGAACAGCAACACCACTGCAGTACCCACAAGTCATAAAGGATCCAGCTCTGTTCAAAAAGTTATTTTTTAGCTGACCATCTTAATATCCCCGTAATGCATTCCTGTAGGTGGGCTGATGTGTGAATACAGAACCTTGAAAGAGTAATGAGATTTTCCATAAATTATTTCCAACTTAAAAAGCTAATTACCCACAGGAGTAACAGTCTTTGCTGCTCATCTCACCTCCATCCTGAAACTTGCTCAGCCTTTCGAAGTATGATGATATGGGCACTTGAACAATATCTAGAATTGCCAGCAGTGTCCGGGTCAGTCTGAGAAGCTCACTAAAACTATAAAAGCCAAAGTATATGAGGTTTCGAGCCAGATGTACCACCTATGAGAAAAAGAAATTAAAAATGAAGGTGCCTTTGTCGTTTGTGGTTGCATTTCATGCAGCAGCTTCTACAAGATTCAGATCTTGAGTGCATTCCAAGCACAGGTCTTCCCACTGATTTTTGGACTAAGGCCAGTGATGTTAAATGTTTGTAGGATTAGACAAAGCAATTGGTCCATCGGGTTACAGCAGACAGCAAAACCAAGGTGAGATTTAGGAAGGCTTCAGAGGAAAAAAATTGCATCTGTGAAAATATGTAAGACCAAGAAGAAAGACTCTGGGAAATTATTTAAAGAGGCAGAAGCTTTGGGGAAGATGGAAGTCAGCAGAAAAGTAAGTGATGATGAAAAGTAAGTGATAAGTTTGCACAGAGGTGATTTCAGGTGACCAGAGGCAAAAGCAACAAAGAGAAGTAGGCTGGAGGAAGAACTATAAAAGCTGTAAGCATTTCCCCTTTATTCTTTGCTATTTGAAACCTAGAAAATCCAGGCCTATGTAGAGTTTCTGTCAGGAATTTCAAACAACATTTAAACCACAGGATTAAGTTATTCAGAGTGTTTCACTGAGTGTAATACCCTGTACAGAAAACAGCACTCACTTATACTGAAGAATCCTCAAAAGTTATTTCACTAATGTAGAAAGAGCAGGAATATTCACCACTCACCCTCCAGAAATCCCCTCTCCCTCCACTGAAATGCAAACACCTCAAGAGAAGGAAGGAAGGGTTGGAAAAATACAGCAGACAAGAATATTATTTTCTGCTGTACCAGTCATCACCAAGAAGAATGGAATTAGGAACAGGTGCTTCTTTAGGCTATTTTACACCTACATTTATTCTACAACTGGCTTTATTTTGAAAGAAGCAATGTCAACTTATCCGAAATGAGTAATACTGTAAGTAGGATGCAGACAGCTGAGAAGTACCTCAAATGTAAGTTTGTTTTTCTCTTTGTCTCCAAATGGAAAGGGTTGATTCACAACTTCTTTCAAGTACTCTTCTACAAATTCCATTGTTAGTGCAAACTTTGTCTTCATTTCATTCCTTGAAGAGTCAGTGAAGGAATCATACCTACAATACAGAAAGAAGAAAAATTAAACACCTCAGGATCAGCTGTCACTAAAAGAAAAACAAACTGATCATGACACTCTGAAATTACTCAGTTGAGCTCTTTGGAGATAAGGAGAGTGGATGTACAAACCTTTCCTCCAACAGTACCAGGAAGGCTTGAAGTGAATGGGAAGAACATAGACAGGATAATACCACTCTTGTGGCAGATAAGACCCTTAAATCTTGCTGTGGCAATTCAACAAGGTCATTAACAGAAACAACACTGCCTGCTGCACTGCTGTGCTTCTTCCTCTGTCTCTCCAGCCAGATACTCCCTGGCTGGGAGCATCCCCGTGCTGCTGCTCCATCAAATCAGTGAAGCCAGACAGGTTTTCCACTGAAATCAATGGTCCTTTCTCCAAAATTAAATTTAACACATGCTTAAGTACTTTACTAAGTGAAGGCCAAAGCCTCTGTGAGCTGTTTCTGGACAGCAGCTGTGTCTTAATTCTGGATTTCCAGCTGTGGCTTTCTGTTGAACTTGAGGTATAAAATTGTGTTCCAGCCTAGCAAACCTGCCATGTGAGACACAGTTGGATTACTTGAGTGCAGCTGGTCTGAGGAAAGGCCACTTCATCTTCCACAGCTTGTTCAATAAAAGAACATAGTGAAAAATAAAATTTAAATATTTAATGATTGAAAGCTGCCCATAGAAGTTTCCAAGAGTAACAATAATTAATAGTTCCGTCCTCTGCAACAAAATGCCTTTTCACACATATGTTTTGTGGACATTGGACATCTACAACCGATTTGTTCCAAGATTAACCCTACAAAGAGCTTTTGTACTTTAGTTTGAAATACTTTCAACTCACTCATGAATCGTGATCTTGGTAGGAATTTCAGTCCACAATCTGGCGTACTTGACAGGCACCACAGACTCCTGGGGATCTCTGTCCACGTGCATGTGCAGCATCAGACGGCAGAAGGAAGCCCGCAGGTCGTAGGGGAGGCTTTCATCAGACATACACCTGAGGATCAGGTCTACTGAGAGCTGGGCAGAAATCTGGTTGATGGCCAGATACTGGCGGTCCAGGCACATTCTTGCAAAGAGGTTCAGTTGGTACCTTTAAGAAAAAAGGTAATAATGTGGTATTCAAGGAAATAGGTTGGAAATGAAAGAACACACCTCAGAATCTCATGTTACAAGCCTGTTGTGAGCCTTTCTTGTATAAATCCTAAAAAATAACAAGAGTGACTTTGTTAAGCAAGGGAGCAACTTGACATTAAAAACTATTTGTTCAATTGTTGATTCAATTTCATAAAACATTATTCCATGATCCCATTTCTTCTCTAATCCTCAAGACACTCAGGACACTCTGTCCTCAGACCATGCCTTGCTTCCAGGGCAGTACAACCTAAAATTAAAGCCCAATAAATAGAAGGTTAGAGGCAAAATATAAAAGACACACAAAGAAATGTGATGAGCAAAGGAAACTCGAGATTTGCCTGAAATAGGCAGCAGAGACTGTGATGACTCCCACAAGAAAAACTTGAAATGAACTTTAATCTCAGTTTCTGGCATGACCTGATTTCCTTTTTTGATACTGGCAAATGAACTGGATAAGAACAGCACTGGGGGTCCTCGGAGGGTTTACATTTTCTTCCCTTGAATAAGCAGTTTTACCTGTAGTAGGTAAGAACTTCTAAATCAGCTTTTGTGCCCTCCTTTGCCTCCTGAGCCAGATGCCTGATGGCTTTGCCATGAGGCTCCTTGTTGCTGTCGATCCAGTAAAGCCACACTTCCTCTTCATCAATGTCATCCGAGATGACTGGGCATTCCAAGGGATTGTCCATTTGGGTTGAAACCAGCCTGCAAACACAAACCAGTCACAATGGAGCCACGAGCAAAGTGCTGGGGCAGACAACAAAAAGGTGGCATGTTCTGATTACAGATACTCACTTGGTCTGGATGAGAATGTCAGCATTCCCTGGGCTCAGCATAAACTTGCAGATGAGTTCCTGAGTTACTGGTATTGCTGTGGTGTTAGATACACACAGGTCTGACAGATAATCCAAGAATCTGCAGTCAAAAACCCACAGATGCAGCAGAACATGAGACTTAAAGTACTACTGGGGAATGGCAATAGCACTCAGCACTAGAGGATGGGTAGACTAGAGGGACTCTGTGTCATGATATTTATCGATATAGGATCTTTGTCAGTTCATACTCTTGCAACTCACAACATCTTCCACCAGATCAGGTTACTCCAAGCGCCACCCAACTGGCCTTGAACACTGCCAGGGAATGCTGAACTACCAGAGAAGAGTGCAGATCTGTCAGGACCTGTAGGTAGGAGGACTCTGCATGCAAAGAGGTCACTCCATGTAAAGTAGACAGAACAAAGCTTTATAGGGAAATCAGTTTCCTATGACTGTCTCTCAAATTTAGGTCTTCTGATGTTTAACAAGGTTCAGGCTGAGCTTTCCTCACAGCTGGGACATTCATTAGGTACATGGGTTTGTCTCTTTTCAGGGATTCCTGTGTGTGCAATAACTAATACATTTTGCAGCCTTTGACACACTGCAATATAAAATGGGCCTCTTCCTTCTATGTAGTTTCCACTCTCCATGATATTCATAGGAATTAAATATCTCTGAGTCCACCACTCCTCTAGCAAATGTAGCTAAAACTGAACAAGGTGCTCAAGAGCTGTATTCCACTTCCTTAGAAATCCAGGTACAAACTCTGACCATCTCCTATCAGCCATCCACAGATCCAATGGTTTGAACCTCTAGCACAGACCACAGTTCCCACTAAAGTCTGGGAACTGCAGTGTGTGAGTACAGACAGCATTTTTAGGGTAGACTTAAGAAAAAATCCACACAGAACTGAAATGAAGCTCTGGGGCAACTGGTAATTAAAAGTGCATAGCAATCACAAGGATAAAATTAAGCAAACAGCACATAATTGCATGGAATTCTGGGGAAGTCACCTGGTTGGAGGCAAAACTCAGGAAGGTTTTTAAGTTTGTAGCTCGTGTTTTAGAGCAGAATGCCACAATTCTCACTCACCCCAACAGTGCTGCGAAAATGTACAAGACTCTCCATGAAAATCAGTATCAAGTCTTTACCGTTCAGATCACACCATTCTGGCAAGGGGCAATTTTGAAACACTTATTGCTCCTGAATTCCGCAAAGAAGTGGATACACAGCAGTTACATGATGTGGTTATGGCACAAATTCCATTACTTCCTCCACCACAAGAAAACGCAATGCGCAATTTTCAATAAACACAGACCCTTCAGAGACAGAGCTGATCTTGTGATTCCTTTTCATATTGGCCAAGCGGAGCATGGGAGAGGCAAGAAGATTACAGAATGAGGCAAAACAGGCATATAGAAAATAATTGAGGCAGTGAAGCACCAAGGCTTTCAGCAATATCCTTAATGGCTATCTGGAAAATGGTATGCACAATTACAGAGGACAGTATTTGGCCTTCAGTATGTTCATTTCTTATACTTGTATTACTTTGCTAATTTTACAACTGAAAATCCAGTAATAAAAACATTTTTCCATTTAAAAATAAATCTTTTTTTAATATTCTGACCTGAAGCTTATTTTAAAAAAAATCAGCTGAGTGAAGTTCAAGGCCAGAAATTTTAATTCGGAACAAAATCTGGCCTAGGACACAGATTTATGGGATCTTCAGTGTCCCAAGCCCTTCTCAGGTCTGACCTGGAATCAGAACCTGCAGGAAAACTGAAATTATCAAAAGCTTAGAAAAATTGTCATGAGTGTATGGTATACACCAGGGTTATAAGCAGGGAAACCAACACAAGTCAGTGGCAGTTTCACAGAAAAGTTGCAGAGTCAGGAGAAATTAAACTTTTTCTTCATTTCTCTTTGCCCCAGTCAGAACTGAGACCAAATTTTCGAAGTTGTCCTGTAAGTATAAGCCCTCTTTTCAGTCAGCTCTGGCTTTAAAATGTGAATATGGTTAAATTCCAAGAATTAGAGGTAGTTCTAATATTTTCTGTACAAGGTGGGGTTTTTGTCTGCCAGGTCAAAACAGGGAGAAAGAGACAGCAAAGCAATGAACAGCATGCAATTCACAGCTACTGCAAAAATGCTAGGTGGACCACTCCAAACCTTGGCTCTCGATTTCTCCTGAGTAAATTCACAAATGTCTCTATTTCTTTAGCTGTGATGTGTTTCTCTAGCAGTTTTCTGTTGTTGTGCAACAAAGCTGTGATGGTGTCTTCTGCCAGAATATCATAACCAATCTGGGACTGCATGACGCAGAAGTTCTTAGCAATATATTCCTGAAAAAAGGAAAAATTCCCATGATGACCTGCTGAGCAGTAATGTTTTCTCTTTTAGAACCAGAGGCATCCAGCTCAGTTAGCAATCAAAATAACACTCAAAACTTTCCTCTCTGAACTGGCCTGAACAAAAGAACTTCTGAATACCTCAAATATGTACCCTGAGGAACAGATTCCATATAGGGGATTACTAACTCTCTTCTTATTCTTTCAGAAACCAAAGAAATGAATCCATGGAAATATATACAAAATTCAAGAAATGGCAACCTCTTAAAAAAAAAAAAAAAAAAAAAAAAGCAAGAAAGAAACACAGAAAACTTTTTATAACATTTAAGAAGCCTTTTTCCTGACTCTTCCCTCCTCCTTTTCTCTCTGTTCAGGACAGAAATATTTCTGTAAAACACTGGAAAGAAAACAAAGAAGCCACACAGAAGTTCAGGCTTTTATCTCCAGTCCCTTTAGTCCATGTTCTGAAATACCTCTTGCTCACAGGGAGTCTCCAGCAGTGGGAAATCAGGCTGCCTGATATAACAACCTCTGTTCTGACTCACTGCCATCCCTCTACAAATATTTAAGCAAGAGAAACAGACAGCTTTACAGATTTCCCACTTTACAATCCAGGCTCCAAGAACAAATTTTTAACAACAGAAAGCTCATGAATGAAGCAGTGAACCCCAGTCTCAGTCTGAGCCTGCAAAAGTACAAAGTGAACTTGTGATATTTATTGTTGAACTTTCAATTCACACACTACTAAGCTACACACACACATAAAAAAAGGCCTTTTCCTATTACCACAGAATCCCACTTGTAAGAGCAAAGAGCCGTGTCAAACACAGGACATACAATTATAGAAACTGGAGGAAAATTATCTCAATACCACTGACCTGGTTCTTCCTATAGTCCTGTTGGGAGTGTCTTAGAACCCTGTAACATAATCTTAACATGTATTTGTAGGGAGCGTATCTCTGGTCGCCCAGATCTTCAAGCCTCAGCATCGATCCTTCACCTTTGTCCTTAAAAGGAGCTTTGAGGATGCCAAAGATCTGTTCAAAACCAAAATCACTGAGAGTGAAAACCAGACCCAGATTTTTGCTGAACCTACAGCAGCCAATGGAAATGTCCTCTGACAGGACCAGCCCAACAGCCTTGCCTAAACACAAGTGAGGACACAATCTGAGACATCACAGCTTTTTGCAATTGGGGTTAGCTTTACATTTCCCACTGAGTTGATTGACATTACTTCCTCTTTACTAGCCTCAACTTTAAACAGTTTTAGTTACATATCTTAACTTTGGATAATTTAATGATGAAAAAGGAGGACAATGCTGGCTGCTGTCTAATTTCATCCTTCTCCCCTTTTTTAAAATTTCTTTCTGTTGACTTCTCAAAAAGGACATTAATTTTATTTATTTGCAAGTTTGCCCTCATGCAAAGTCGGAGTTCCACAGGGGCACTATGTGGGAAACACTTGCAGGATTGGGACCATGTTTTTGTCTCAAATTTTGTGAACAATTTGCTCTCAAACATGACCTTAAATCTTATCAGAACCACATGAAATTAGGAGCCCTCTACAGCCCCTTGTGCTTGACTCTGATTTAGGGACCAAGAGATGAGCTTTGATCAAACAGTGTCATTTCTACCCAATCCAACCAGACACAAACCCAACCCGGCATAAGCCAGGTTATCCAAAAATAACTTTTTCTCACATCACTCTCTCCTGCAATCTGTTTGCAAATACAATTAAGTTATTAATTGTATTAAGTTATTAACATAGTAGGACATACCTGAGCCAATATATTTTGCTCCCTCATTAATTTCTGACGTTCCCGGTTTGGCTTGGTAACGATCACATCCAAAACTTCTTGCCCATTATTGGGCACATCAGCAACAAAAAAAATTAGATCTTCCAGTAGCTTGGTTACAAACCTAGAATGAATAGACAAATCATTATTATAAACAGTCACTCAACTCTTGCTAGGATTCATTAAGAACAAAAATCACATTTATGCCAAGCTTTACCTGGCACAATGGAACTTCCATCACTGCAAAGTTTGACATGTACTTAAGGATTCCAAGCCTTGGTTCAGCAGAAGCTTAAATCAATCACAGGGCTGTTTATCAAGGCATTAAACAACAACCAGAGGGAAAACAAGAGAAAAATACAGGCTGCTGGATTGATACACAGTATTTAGAGACCCAAAATCTATACCAGCTGGCCTCAAGGCCCAGGAGCAGTAAAAACAAACTTCCACAGCCTAGCAAGGATTTTTATGCTTTATCATGGGTCCATGAAACAAGATGATGGACTCACTAGAGGAATAAAAACATTCTGCCACTAGATAATTTCCCTACTGACCCATGAAACTGTTTCATATATATGCTTTTTCATTTATATATTCATATATAACTGTTTTCCTATATATACTGACCCAAGAAACTGTATTTGTTTCACCCTTTGCTAAACAAAAGATTTGTCAGAAGCAGGTGCTGAAAACGACAGAGGCAGTAGTAATTCCTTCTCTCCCACCTTCAGAAAATGCAAAAAGACAGAATATAAATGGGGGGAAAAAAGAAAACAAAGACATCTTTGCCTCCTTGTTACTAACACCTTGCCATGCATGCAGTGAGAAACACAGATGTCCACGGATTTCACAGAATATCCCTTAACTGCACCAACAATCTTTTACATGAAATACTCAGCATCATCTCAGTTTGGTCAATGTCTAGTCTATACTAACAAATCTGCCAGCTATGAAAGAGGCAGAAGATCCCCAAGAGATTTTCAGTTATCTGTGGGAGCCAGACACAAAGTTCCCATTATCCACAGGTGAGCTGGGCTGCTCACCTAAACCCTGAGTGAGCTGCAGCTCTAAAAGCCTCAGCCCCTTGGTAGAACACATCAAGGTGTGTGTCACACTCACAAGACAGAGTAGAAAAGGCAGCTGAGGGATGCAGCAATGAGGAATAAACTGTTAGGACTCCCACTTCTCTATGTTAGAAGGTGATAAGACAGGAAAGAGATTGTTTAGGGGGTTTTCCAAAGGAAATCACAAGAACAAATAATGGCACCGTAGTGAAACAGCTCTGAAATGTTTTACATGTTTGTTGCACCAATCTGTCAACATCAAGACCTGCCAATACTGACAGTGACTGACAGGTTCACACAGGGACATCCCACCTGGACACTCTTGTATCCCTCTCTGGGTCAACTCAATCATGAAATGGCCCCGCAGCTTTTCAAGGCTGAGTCCCAACACCCAGGCCATTACAAATCTGCCTGTTAGGATATTAAACCAGTTGGTCTAATTGCTGCTGGAAACTGAGTGCAAAAATTCTGTTTCGTCACCAAAAATTAATATTTTCAGAAAAAAAAGAGCTGCATATGATGTATTAGAGTTATAAATCCACACTGCCAGATATGTTATATTCAGTTTAACCACAGGCAGCTGAAGACAAATAGTGAACTACATCACTGGCAGCAGAATATATCTGGCTACAATGTACAACACTGTACAACAAAATCCCTTGATTCAGGGGAGAGTGTGAAGAGCAGACATTCTAATAGTGCCACAGACAAAATGGGGATGAATACAAGGGGTAAACACCAAAATTATGTAAAACGGAAAAAGAGAACAGGGGAAAATAGAAATAAGAAAGCAAAGGGATTATTGGCGTAGCTTCTCAGTCACACTGAGACTTCCTTCCAAGGCTTTTGCAGATTTGCAGTGTGGTGAACCTCCCACAAGTCAAGAGCCCTACAGGGCTGCTTTCCTGTACATCAGAATCAGATGCAATGCATCCTTACATTACAGCTCAGAAGCAGATTATCAAGGAAATCCAAAGATATTTCCCCAGGAACTACCCATTTAGTTATGTGGTCAGTGAGCTGGAGAAGTGCTGTTTAACCCTGTTTTACACAGGAGATACACAGATCAACCTGAGATACAGCAAGGGTGCACCAACAGAGGTGGACTCCAACTCCAGGCTGGCACTCTCAGAACTGAAGTGTCCTCTCCCAGTTGCCTCTGTGCACGTGGATATCACCTACCCATGGTTATCATGAGTAACCAAACACCAACTTAGCAGGGCAAAAAATTAAACTCACGAACCTCCTTTCATTCTGGGTTATTGTTCCATTCTCCAGCTTTTTAACAGTTGATGCTAAAACCTTATTGGCATCATTGGCGAAGTCCAGGTCTCTGACCTCAGACAGAGGAACTGATACAATGGCAAAAGCTTCCTTGTCCTCTTTGGTTTGGCACGTCCCAATCTGCAAGAGATTTTGGTTTAAAGTGGGTGAGCAATCCTCTTACCTTTATCCGAATTATTATGCACATTTCAGAGGTTAGAAGTGAGACAGCTTCAGGAATGAGTTTGGGATTTTGTTTACCTTTAACATCACTGGCCTCTCTTCCTCAGTGTCTATGGGGATGCTGGTGCTGGTGACCCACGTGTTGGTGCACAAGTGCCTCAGTCGGACATAGGAGTTCCTAAAGGGGGCAGAGCAAACAGCACCTGAGATGGATCAGTCCTGAGCCCACATGGGCAAGTGGGATGCCCTGCAACACCTGCCTGTGGCATGAGGCTGGAGAGCAGGGGCCACACCAGCCACTGCAATAAAAGGAGAGGTGGACATAAAACACGCTGAAGTCCCCCTTTCCCTTGACTCCTTCTTTCTCACTCACAGCAGAGATGCAACAAGAACAGCCAGCATCCTGGGATTATGCAGAATGCTGGGTTTGAGTATTTATGTAAGTCTAGGAGTAAAATATGCTTTAAAGAAAAAAAAAACCTAAAAGGAAGATGTTATAAAATCCCATCTGAACAGAAATACATTTTATGAATAAACCAAATTCTTTTATTATTTTCTTTTCTGCAGAATAATGAACCCTTTTAAGCTGTCACAGCACAAAAGCCAGCAAGTAAAGCTGACCGTGGTTTCACAGCTTCATCATTATGATCTGCAAGCCCTTGTTCCAGAGCAAGCATTTACAGTACCAGTTCTCAACTGAAAATCAAGTGAACAAAGAGCAGATATGAGATTCTTCCAAATTCTTTCCATATGATAATCTGTGGTATTATCAAAAAGCAGAGCTGAGAAATCAATTACAATTTTAACTCTGAATTTTACTTTTGAAATATATTCACTGTGGTCTCCATTCACGCTCTCCCTTTCATGCTGATGGGCTTTTGAGTATTCAAGTAAGCAAATTATCTGGCAGAACTTAGCATAGCAAACACACTTCAAAGCCACATACATCAGTATTTGTGGGCACCCAGCTTTAAAACCCACCCTCATAACAACCAGCCCCAAGTGTCTGCAGGCCCATTCAGTCACAACCAACATCGTGTGACTTATCTAACCAATCTCAGCTATGCTACATAGCTAAAATTTCAAATAGTGCCAATCAAAACCCAGAAGCCACTTGCTGAATACATTTGAATAACAAATGTGCTCAGTGGCATCATGATCTGTCAGGGAAACAGAAGCCCAGCTCACCACACACATTATTTTGTTGGGAACAATTCAGTTAAATCTATTAAAAGTACATTTTTTTCAAACAGTGCACAGGGCTCAATTCTATCCTCACACAGATCTGTGCAATATTTAGACTATTATTTTTTCTCTTCACAGATTCTCTCTGTCACTTGTTTTATCCTTATAATTGTTTTACCCAGTCACAGCAGCAGTATCATGTTTTATACATCCCTTATTTATCCATGAACACTCCTCAAATTTTAACAGAGGGATAATACTTGCTCATGTTTGATTTTTTTTCTGCTTTACTCACCAGCATAAAGCCAGGAAGAAACCCTGTCAATGCAGCACTATTTTTTGCCCTTTTTTCATTTCCTTTTTTTTTTTATTTTACCTTGGAACCAGGCAATCAGCTCTCTGAAGGGTGGTGGCATCCAGTTCAAAGAGAGATGCGATGTCATTTCCATGTGGCACAGAGACCAAAGTATACATAATCTTCTCCCCTGCCTGGCGTTTCTTCTTTGAAGCAGGAAGGTCGCCGTCTCTCTGCTGATTAGGCACAAGGGTTATTTGCTTGCATCAGGGCCCATTAGAAATTCTTCAATTACCTTGCAGGCAAGTAATACATCTGAATTGGAACTTTTTCTTTTTCTTTTCTTTTTTTTTTTTTTTTTTTACCTTCTAGCAAGAATCTACCATGACTGGCTTTGGAGTGACACAAAGGATGCACTTTGCTCCATGAGGTCTCAGGCAGTCATTAGAACAACAGCATGCCCCAAGCTATAGAGGCACTGCAGCACTGGATATGCTCTATTTGACACCTACAGCTTCAAAAAACCTGCAGTAGTTGCAGACCCCTCACTCCTCACTCCCAGTTGATGCAACTACCCAGTGCTGGTCTGGAAAGGGCCATGTTTGAAAGAACAGAATTAATGAAAATTAGCTTTTTTTTTTTTTTAGACAAGGAGGGCATTTAAAAGTAAGCAATTTGCCTAAATTCATTGTTGTTTTATGTAAGTTTGATGGCTTTTTCCTCTCAGATGGTAGTATCACAGCAGCACACTTTCAGAGAATCACAGAATCATTTAGGTTGGAAAAGACCCCCAAGATCATTGAGTCCAACCTCTGACTGATCACCACCTTGTCAACTAAACTCGAACCATGTCTAGTTGTTTCCTGAACACCTCCAGGTATGGGAACTCCATCACCTCCCTGGGCAGCTCCTTCCAACGCCTGTCAGACTTTCCAAGAAGAAATTATTCCTGATGCCCAACCTGAACTCCCCTGGAACAGCTTGAGGCCGTTTCCTCTTGTCCTGTGGACACTTTCTAAACAGCAAGAGCCAGAACAGCTGCTCCATCAGGACCAGCTTGTTATGGGAAGCAAAGCCCCAGCTGGATTGTATTACAAATCTCAGCACAGGCTGATAACACACCCGAGGCTGGGTCCAACCCAGGTCTGATTTTACCCCCTGCAGGGGCAGGAGTTGTTCTCTTTGAGGGACAGAGTAATGCAAACAAGGCACGAGAGCTAAGGTGGGATCTTCCTCTCACCGCCTGCTGAGAGTCCACAGGAGTTTTGTGACCCTGCAGCACCATCCTCGTATCGTTAGTCACCTACATACCTTTGCCTACAGACTCCAAGTGCCACCTTTCCTGTTCCTGAGAACATTTCTTGAAGGAGTAATTTGGAATCTGTGTCTGTATCCATGCAGCAACCAACAGAATTACTGGTGTGAGTAAAAGCTGCTCCTCTGGGGTGCTGAGTTACACATCTTACAAAAGACTGATAACCAATTAAGAGACTGGCAGCCCAGGGCCCTTCACATACACAAAATACATCACAGAGGGAGAGGAGAAGAGGAATGAGGAAAGGCGAAAGAGGAAAAAAAACCCAACCCTGGAAGCATGAAATGCAATTATAATGATTTACAATACACCACTAAGGAAGAGCTGTAGAACATAAAAGGCCAGGCTGTACTTGGTTTGCATTGGTAGCTTGATTACAACCAAACTGTAAGAGATAATCAAGGGCAAAGCTTTGATTATCCATATTGCCAATTGAGATTAAGCAACAAAATCAAGGATGAATGAAATTGTGGGAGAAAGCGTTACTTATCAACTCATTTCAAGGCACTTTTTGAATCCCTCCAAAACATCCATATTTTCATTATCAAGCTTACAAAAGGCCAGCTTTCCATCCCACAGCTTCTATCAAAGATGGAGAGAGTAGAAAAAAAATAGAGAAAGAAAGTTTTCTTAGGCTCCTCTAGTCATTAGAGTACTGCCAGAAGTGTTTGAGAGGAAGGCTTGCTAAGACAAAGAGCAACCATCTCCTATGACTTGAACAAGGGTAAACTCATCTGCCAGTCCCCACATCCTGTTGTATCTCATGCCCAAAAATACTACAGAAAAATGCCAAAAAAATTAACCTATATGCAAAGATTGAGAATAGCAAATTGCTTTAGTGATTTCCATACACATTTTGTTTTACTTACTTGTGATAAGACACAAACTGAAAAGCCACAGAAACAATAAAAAAATCCTTCTGAGAGCTTAACAGGTGTGAGTCAGTCTAATATTAAATGAAAAACTACTTCCTACACTTCATAACAAAACAGAAAACTGGAAATTCAGTTTAAAATTCAAGAGATCTGCAAAAGGGTGAGTAGCACAGGATAGTTTAGAACAGCATCCAAACTTTTTGAAATTTTCCACAACTTACATTCAAATCTAGTTAGGGGTTTCCCAGAAACTACCCAACTCACTATAATTTCCAAACTGAAATGACAGGTGTACAAAAAGGCAGGACACTTCATAATTGTATGGTTGTCTTTTTATCCTGGGGCTCTGGGTAAAATACAGACCAAAATATGAAACCATACTGGGAGGGAACATGGACAGGATGCCTGATCCAGGCTGGGCACAGGGATATTCCCCACCACAGAACACCAGAATCAGTGTATAAACCGGGTGAGCTGGCAGGAGGCAGAGTCAAAGGCAGGTCTCCTGTGCTTTAGCAGTTCACACCAACCATTAGCTCTGTGGAGAAGTTCACCCAGCAGTTTGGGGCTAACCCTGCCCATTCCCTGGTGCCTCCAACAGTTGTACAGATCCAGCTGAGCAATGGAATTGGCTCTCCAGCCCCACATCCCACCAATCAGGCTTACCAGCTGGCAGACATAGGACCAAGATCTGGTTTTTAGCCTGAAAAGAAATTCTACTTCAACAAAGGGCAAGACAGTGCCTGCAACACTGCTAACTTCAATGCCAAGCTTAGCTGAGCAAAATCAGACCTGCACGAGAGCTGTACAGCAGTTCCAGGCTGAACTCCCCCACAAACCTCAGAACTCTCCTTAAAGCATTATTTTAGAATTTGAATCTCACAACTCAGCCTGGGTTATGGGAGTTAAGCACTACTCATAGAAAAAAAAAATCTAACAAGAAGTGACCCCCAACCTGACAGCTCTGGAAACAAGTTGCATAAAAGGGCTACACAAGAGACAGCAATGCTGCCATTACATAGGAACAAACATGGATTTGCATCTGTGTCTCAGTTTATGTCCCAGTGCACGTGCACATGCCTGTGTGGGAGAGAGAGAATGCACAGACACTTGCATACAGAAAGCTTCTCACGATAAATTAAATTTAGTAAGCTGCTGTCAGAATCCGCACTTAACCCAGCCATTATTGAATCAGCAGATGAGTCCATGTGAGGATGTGGAAAAAAGTGAAAGTACTAGGCTAGTTTAAATTAATTAGACAGTAGCTCAGGAGAAGCACTGCATTCTTAAGCAGATGAAAACAAGATGACATTTGCTCAGGTAGAAACTGGCATATGAGCAAATGCAGCCAGCAAAACTGGATTCAATTAAGAGAAAAGAAGAAAAGAACTGTGAAGGAACTCAAATGCAGAGAGAAGAAAATTCAACTTAAAGCAGTGTGAAGAGAAAGCCAACGGAACAGTTTCAGAGATGTTGGCAATGTGGTCAGTGACAGCCAAGGAAAGCACTCCCAACACTTATATAAAAAACAAAAACAAAAAACAAAAAACAAAAAAAAAAACCAAACCAAAACAAAACAAAACAAAACAAAATAGGTGAATTACATGCCAGCAGTATAGAGAACTGTGGGTAAAACAATATTTCTAAATAGTACATTGCTGGAAGGAAAATGTATATAGCTTTGATTGTCCCAAACTACAACAAACTAGCCACAAGTCACATCAGACACATATCCAAGGTGAGGAAGGTGCAATCACTTCGCTCTTGTGCGCTGGTTAAATCACTCATGAGGATATAAAAGAGACATATTCAGTCTGCTTCTGCCTGGCAGGAGCTGGACCCAGCCTTCCAAATAACCTGGTGTAAGTATCAGTGGTACAAAGAGCACAGTCAGCTCCTTCAGCCTAAGAAAACCCCAATGTGCACTGGCACAGAGGACTGTGAGCCCCCAGACTTGTTCTGCAGCAGCGAAGTTCAATAATCACACCCAGGAAGAGGAACTGAGCAAACTCCCACAACACAGCCAAGGCACTTCTCCAGGTGGGACCTACCTAGGGAAGCAAAGGCAGAACATTCAAAAAAAAAAGTCCTGAATAGTGAGGAAAAACACCATTTTGATGAGAAGGGGAAATACTGATCCAGGCCCACAGCAAAGTCTGTAACTCCTGGGCTACCACCACTGATTTACAGTGCATCAAGATTTAAAAAGAAGCTTAAAGAGGAAAAACAGCACAGACATACTGCTTGCCATGTGGAAGACAAATGTAAGGAGAGACAAATCCCATGCTCGAATCAATGACAAAATAATCAGGTCCAATCAGATTTGTCCTCCTTGAGACTTACAGCCCACCAGATAACCCTTTTCACAGCTCTTAATAGAATTTGTTACTAATTGCTACCTATCCCAAATCTTGCTTATTTAGCTCAACTTGGGCATACCTAAAATTCAAGATATTCACATGTAGTTTTGCTTACAGAAGGGCCTTCATTTCAACTGCAAAAAGCAATACAAAAACATGACAAACCTAAAATACCTTTTCTTTTAGAAACCTGATCTACAATTCCAATTGGTGAAGACACCTCTTGTGGCATAGAGACAGACAAAGATAATGCCCTGCTCCTGAATGAATACATTAAGCTGCACTACAGATTTCAGCAGAAATTAAATTTAATAGCAGCCAGAGTTCTGAAAATGCCTGTTAAATCCAAAGCAATGTGGTATCTCAATATGTTAACCCAGTTTAGGAGGCTCTTACAAAGCCAGCATTTTCACAGAACAGTAACGTGAGCAGAACTCCATAGGTTAGATTATTTTAAAAATTTTTTATGAGAAGCAAATGGAGTAAATGAATGGCCAGCCTTGCTCCTGCCTGCTAGGAGCCCTGGCAGACAGCACAGCAGTTAGCCTCCTGTAACACCTTCACTGTTGACTCATTTGTGAGTCATTGCATTTTCAGCAGAGACATCACGTTGCAATCCTGTTGTTAGGAGCCAGAGACATTCTGTAAGAAACAATGTATGCATTTCCAGAGCTGATTCAGACCCGTGTGCAACAGCAGAATAATAATAATGTGCCGGCATCCGTGTCTCCCCTTCTCCCCCAGCCTCCCCAGTGGTCTGACTGCTGGCTTTATATAAGCTGCCATTTTTAAGCTGGTGATTTTTCTTTTCTCTTTTCCTTTCAATGTTTTTCAGACTGTCTATTCCACTTGTTTAAACTGCATCACCCATGTAAAATATATAATTCAATAAATGTCATTTCTGGAAGGTTTTGTTTTAAAATTAATTTAAAATGTTTATCAGAAAAATAATTCTCCTAGGTTGGCAGCAAGAGGGAAAAGTTAGAATTGCAGAATGTTGGGATTTCATAAAAATAGATAAACAGAAGTCAAAGGAGATACATCAAATTGCACATGGCAGCCCATGGTAGGACTGCCCAACTTCTTTACAAGATAAGTAAGTGCACACTAGTCTCAAGCCTAACAAAAAACTCAAAAATAAAAGACAGATTGGAACTGGTTAGAATTAGCCCTCTCATGAAAATGCAGACAAATGGAGATAAGGTACCCATCCAGAGTCAGCCTTTAACACAAAGGCACTAACAAATGCCAGGTTCCCAGCTGTTTCCAGCATTTCCCTGATGTTTGTAGCATCCTTCTTGATGCTGTACATTTCTCCCCTTAGAAAAAACATAGTAATTTGCAGCATAAAAACCACCAATTTTGGGTTTAGTGGGAGCTGTAACACAGAGCACTGCATTTTGATACATGATACACTAAAATCTCCTAGACTCTCAGAGATTAAGAAGCCTTTTTTTTTTTTTTTTGTAAGACCCTTAAATCACAAAAAGGTCTTTCTGGGTTGTTGTTTTTTTTTTTTTAAAAAAGTCTTCTGGAGCTTAGATGTGGGAATATTAATCAACTCATTGTGAGGCCAAATTTTGCCAGAATTAAAAGCAGTGCTTCACAAGACAATTTGGCTGGACTGTCAAGAAGCAGCTCATAAACAAGCAATGAACTTCAGTCCAAACGTACCTTTAATGCTTGGGAACAGAAGTCCTGGTGACTTCCTGTAATATTTATGTTCTCTGGAGCCAAAACCCTTTCAGACTCTAGTCACTTAAGGCAAGGCAGAAAAGATGTGCTTAGGCAGAACCTTGGTGTCTTTGCCCACTGCTGCATCATGGAAAACCCTTCTCTGTTGCTGCTTCCCAAAATGCAGTTGCCTGAGCAACTGGGATCAGGCCATGTAAACCAGGCTGTGAACATGCACAAGCAGCCCCAGCACACGCTGAGGAGTTCAGGGCTGGCACAGAATGCACAGATGGCTGTGCTGCCTTTAAAACCCAGACAACAGAGAGGGAGCTGCTACCCTTTCATCCAATAGCCCAGTAGAAAAAAGAAAGAGTCCCAGGAAGGGTCAGGCTGAAGGGGCCAAATTGGGTCAGCTGGTGCCATCTCTGTACTCCAGCAGGGCCATCCCAGAGCACAGGGCACAGGATTGTGTCCAGACCCTTCTGGAATTTCCCCAGTGAGGGAGACTCCACACCCTCTCTGGGCAACTTGTGGAAGAAGTTTTTCCCATGGTCAGTGAACTCCCTGGGATCAGTCCCTGCCCGTTCCTCTGGTGCCATTGCTGGGCCCCCAGAGTAGAGCCTGGGCCCTGCTCGGAGCCCTCCCTGCACACAGAGGGACACCCAGGGCTGAGGGCCCCTCTCAGCTGGGGCTGCTCTCCAGGCTGGACAGCCCCAGCTCCCTCAGCCTTTCCTGGCCCTGAATCATCTCTGCAGCCTCTGCTGGCCCTGCTGCAGGAGCTCCCTGTCCCTCCTGTGCTGAGGATCCCAGGGCTGGACACAGCACTCCAGATGTGCCTCCCAGGGCTGGGCAGAGGGGCAGGATCACTCCCTGACCTGCTGGCACTGCTCTTCCCAGTGCACCCCAGGATGCCATTGGCCACCTTGGCCTCGAGCACAGGCTACATGTTCAGCCCTTCAGCCACAAGGATTCATTTATTCATCCCCCATTTCGCAGCTACTCAGACTTCAAATTCTGCTGGGGTAGGTCCAGTTCAACCTCCTCCCTCTAGATTTACTTCATGGGCAGTATTTCAAAATTAATTGCTTCAAAAGATGGCAAAGAAGATGCCTTTGCAGTGAACCAGTTAGGCAGTGACCAGGCAGAGGAAACACTAGATGATAACCCCAGAAAAGCCTGTGTGCTCCAGGATATGTGCCATTGGATACAAGACTGACATAGCTGACACTCAAAGAACTCCAAATATTATAAGATTCTTTTACTTTTGAGGGACAATTCAATACACTGCATCATTGTAACATAAAAGAAAATTCCTGCACAAGGATGTGAAGTTTCTCTATTTGGTTGCTCAAGGGCAGAATGAAGGCTTAAATAGCCACTGCTGACTCATCATTTCCAACAAGATTATAAAGGGGTGAAGGATCCAAAGGGATTTCTACCATGCTAATAGAGCCTGTAGGCTTGGATTTACATGGAGGTGTTACCAAAAATTGCTAGAAGTTCTTTCACAAAACATCTTTCACAGGGAAGTGCTGACTGCATAAATTAAAATTTCCACAGAGACATCAGTTTTTATCATCAACCGGCTTTGATTACTTTTTTATTGGAAGTATTTCTCTAACATGATTTATCTGGTCAGGGGTTTTAGTTGAAACCAATACCCAGGAGGAATAAGCCAAACTGATAGTGAAATCACTTTTAACATTCACACTTAGATTACTCTTGTGCCTTTGTCATTATCCAGTCCAGGGAGTATTTAACTATTTAGATGAACTGAAATGGCTACAGAGGGAAAACCTACACCATAAATAAGTACAGTCTGGTACAACAGGATTGGATACTCAGTGACAAGGGTCTAACACCTACTCATTGGGGAATTCTACAACTGATCTTGATTTCTATTCCAAAGTTCCAAAGGCCTCAAGTTTCATTACAACACAAAAAAGAAACAACTGGTGGAACTTCTGTACTTTCATAGGAGAGAATTCTCACTTCTCTAGACAGCTTAGCTGTTATTGCAATCACCACTAATGCCAAATATCAGTGAAGATGGAAACCAATGTTGCCAACTCCTATGAAAGTCTCCATTTTTATTAAAATTGCAGTCCTCAAGGCATACGATTATGTAAGAATCTTGGGTTTCGTGTCATGAAAAATCAAAAATTTCTTCCCTGTGCAGAGAAAAACTTGAAAATGTGTCCTCTTAAAGAACAAAAGCCGGAAGGCAAGCAGAAAGAAATTAAATTGAATTTTTTGGAAGAAGATCTCAGTCTTTCCAAGGCAATCTTATGAATCCGATGGAGGAATGATTCTTTTCGGGAATATTTGTTGACTTAGTAACAATAAGACCCCAAGGTTTTAACTCCACTTCCTTCACACACTATAATCTCCGTGTCTGGCCTTGCCTCATTAGTCAGAATTAGCTAAAATGCTCTCAGTGCTGTACCAGGCAAAGGCTGTTGCCATGAAGCAACACATCTGAGCTAAGAAGAATGAATACATTTCATACCTGCAGTCAGATAACAAGCACAACAGCTTCAACTAATGCCACTCTGATGCAGAATTTGAATAAGTTTCTTATCATTGTTTCAAAATGGGGGAAAACTTTCTGAATTGCCAGTTCTGAGATGCTTCCTACCTTACACAGGATATGGAAAATAATCCCAGCAGCTGGAACACGTAAGGAAAAGGAAAGCTATGAAGGGCTTCCATTTGTCAGGATGTGCTGGGTTAAGGACACAGCATTCCCCAGGTTATATGCAACATATAAATTCCACTTACCAAAGCTTTTCCTTCATTATTACCTTCTGGGTAGTGTGGGTTAAGCTGGAAAAGAAAACAAGTCAAATACTATCTCGATAGCTTTCAGACATTTCATAACTGGGGGAGAGGGTTTGGTTCAGTTCTCGGTTATGTTTCCACCCTGCAAAAGGAGAGTGGAGTTTTAGAAGCAGTGTGAGAGTAAAAGACTTACTGCTTCAATTTCTGGCTGACTTAGCTGGCTGTGTCCTCACCTCTAAAAGAGCATCTTGCAATCAACCCTGTTAACTCAAGAGCAATCTCAAATAACAAAATCCAAAAAGGATGAAGAAAGCACAGTTACTATTCTAAATGCAGCCAGTTACAGTCACCCACACACATGCACACACAATCACTGCCAGGAATGACCCTGGGCAGATAGACTGAGATAAAAAACTAACATTCTCTATGTCTACTGAGATTGTACAGAAGATGGTGAACTCAGAATGAACACATCTTTGAAACAGGAGTGACACTAGAGAAAATTATTTAATTACATTGTGGTTCTGTTTAACCATTATTAATGGGGATAATATTTTCTATGTCATATCAGGATTATCAAGCATTAATTAATACTAAAGTAAAATGAGAAGCTTGGATGAAAAATGCTATACAATAATAAATTTAAGTATTACTATTTAACAGCTGTTTCATATCATTGTACTTTTGACAAGGGAAATATGTAGCCTATAAGATGAGGGATTATGTAGGCAGATATGTTCACAAATAAACAAAAACAAACACACCCACTCACTGGCTGCACATGAAATCTTTCAAGATTTGATTTACACAAAGAAACAATTTTGCGTCAATATTTACCAATATTCCCTGACATAAGATATGCCATCAAAGCACTGAAAATGCTGAAGTGAGATTATAAGTTATATAAGACAGTTTTGTTCTTAGGCAATTACAGTGTGTATACATCTTACAGATGAGTACTGTCATTTTCTTGGCTTGAATTTGGCATTACCAGTGTGGAAGAGTCAGAAGAGAATTGCACAGGGCAAGATGCACAAATCCCAGTGGAACTTTTCAATATCACATTATCATACGTCTAACATTACACAGACAACTGTTGTGAAGAGATTTTGTTAAGATTATAAGGCTTTTATTAGAAAACAATAATTTATATCTCTTGAACCCCTCAAAATGACTGCTTTTCTCCACAACATTAGCCTGAAGAAAGGGGAAAAACTTTCAGATCTTCATCAAATGGCTGAAAATACCTTCCCTATGTGTCACAACTTGATGTGCTAACACAGAAATGACCAAAGGTTTATTCTGTCTCCATTTCATATTTTGCATTAGCCACTGTGTTACCATTAAAAACCTAATTTAGAGAGCCTGCTTTCCTCCCTGTGCTGTCTCAAATCTTGCATTTTGCTCCTCCCTGATATTGTCATGGTCTCCCAACTCCAAGTCCCTCTTGCTACTGCTATACAGCAACAGGAATAAGAGATGAACACCAAAAAACCTAAAACTTATACACATATGTAACTGTTTTCAAATAGTTTTGGTTCCTTCTTAAGTTTCCACAGTTCTTTCAGCATGACATTTGTTCACCTGACACCTTAAAATAATCCTGGTGTCCCATTTTTAGCAGCCAAGCTGAGCTCTCTGCCTTTGGTCCCCCATAAAGAAGAGAGAAAATTAGCAGACATTGGCCCTCAGTCCCAGGCATGCACTGTGGCCTTCCAGCACGGGTGCAGAGAAGGTACTGAAAGGGTAAATTTCTATCCTACTTTCAGATATTGCTGGTTGCAAGCAAGCAAGAAAAAGATTGGGTCATCTTGTGTTTGTTACTAGAGCAAACACAGAGAATTTGGCACTGAGGACTCGATCCCACAGGTTATCATTGAAGGGCTCAAGTGAATACAGTTGTCTACCCAGTATGAACTGAATTCTCATATCCTTCAGCTGTTTGCTTTCAACATAATGGCAATTAAAAAAAATAATATATATAGCAGTAAGTAATATATAAAGCAGTAAGCAGGAGAAATTAGAAAAATATCCCTCCCCTGACACTTCTTGCCTTCTTGAAAAATGACTGAACAGACTGCCCTCAAACTTCCAAAACAGGTCACTTGTGGACTGAGAGTGATGGAGACAGAAGGCTCAGGTGAGAAATCAAGTGCATCCTTAATGATGCTTCTTCCTGCCCTGCTGTTACAGAAACAATAAACCAAAAATACACTGCTTAGAGAAAGTTTTGAGATGCTGACATTAAACCATAAACACAATGGAACTCAGTTTTCAGGCTGACATCCATGGCCCCATTTTCAGCTCTGCTGAAAGTGGCAGTTGCCACTTTCATTTTCATTTCAGCTGAGATTGTTGGTGCTGAGGTTTGCTAAAAAACAGACCAGTTGCTGTTATGCCATGCTACGTTCTCCAGGTGGAAGGGGCATAAATCATCCAGTGTTGTGTGCCATATTACACCTGTTCTGAGTCCCTTTCAATATCCCAGCCCAGAATGACCTAAGGACACAGTGGCACTCCAAGATCTAATGCTTTTTCTGATTTATGTAAGATCACATCCACATTCTTCAATAAACGGCCAAAACAAAAGAAGCCTTGAAAAGAACAACATTAATATTTTTTATCTTGCTACTAATGAAATCAAGTAAAATTTTCTGCAGGTGTTGAGAAAGTAAGAATGCTGTGCTAAAATAGGCCTCAATAAAGCTCAATAGTTTTCAAGCTTTTTTGTGTCATTGGATGTCTTGAAATTGCAGTTTACTGAATTGCAGCTGAAATACAGCAGTGACTATTCCTGCAAAATGCCACTGGAAAGTGCATGCAGCCAATATGCACCATGATGAATTGCAAACTGCAGAGTTAAGCAAGTGTAATTGTATAAATTATTATTGTAATAGCTTCATTATATATTATTTTCTTAGAGTATATCTTATTTTTTTAGAGTATATCTCCATCAGTTTCTTTTCCAATAAAGAATAATCCAGAAATCCTAATCCTCTTCTGCTTGTTTTTCAACAGACTCAGGTATAGCCATTTTTCACTTTTTCATGAAAGGGAAAGAACAAGGTACCACAATAAGAGTTTTTCATTGACATTCATTTTTGGGAGTTAAGAGACAGATTTGCAACTACAGAGAAAGCAATACCTTCTTTTAAATCTACACTTAAATACCATTTACTCGCACTCCTCTACAAGAAGCCAAATCCCGAACATGTGATGGACTCAGCGTTATCTGAGAGAGCCTGAAGGTCAGGGTCAGTGCTGCAGGTGGTCCTCCTGAGTACAAACATTGGTGTCTCTTGGACAGATTTCGGGCTCAGCCTTGGTACAGGGTGGTATGTGAAAAGCTCAGATGTCTGAATGCATACACGTATCAACATCCTCATCCTGCTGGAGCAGCAGGAGGCCCCAGGAGAGAGTATGTATGACAAACTCATAATAGAAATCAGCATTTACACGTGGAAAACTGAGGTATAGACACGGTCTTTAATTATTTCTGGTTAAAACTACTTGAAAGGGCAAGGAATCTCATTCCTGAATTTTCACCTCATGACTTTACAAAACCTGTAAAGTCTGCATAGCAGGAAGACAACTTTCATCTCTGTGTGTTTGTGTGTTACTTCTGATATTTGGTGCTGAAAGAATGTAAGTGACCTGCTAATCCTGAGAGGGATTCCACTAGACTGAGCACTAGAAGTTCCAGGCTCTGTCATCTCTACTGATTAAAGCCACTGAAAGCTGTACCTTAAAGTTTTCAAACCTCACGAGTCCACAGTGCATAATTTCCTGGGGTTCTACTATTGTGCAGATCATCTCACAGTTTATTCCTGGTTTAATTTTATTTTTGCATCTTCACACACTTAGATATCCTTTCCAATCCAAGAAGTTTGAAGTTCCACATTTCTGCTGAATGTTGTTTTCTTGGAGGAATGCATGAAAAGTACCCAAACAGGCTATTTTTGGACACTCAATTAAGAAAGAGAGAGAGGAGTTTGGGGAAAGAAACACCCATGCTGATTTTAATCAAATTTTGTTGACTAGGTAAAGAATATTTAAAACATCCTGTCAGGGGAAGAATTAGATTGCCAAATTTCAGCTAAATGAGCATTTTAATGACTTGGTAAAAACCTGCATTTATGAAGGAAACCCTGATAGACAAAGAATAAAAGGATCTAATTCAACACACTCAAAGAGTCCCCATTTCATTTGATAACCAGCCTGTTAACACACAGCCCGTTACCCAGTCAACAAGGGCAAGTGTTTCGGGGAAGAAAAGCCTGGACAAAAGAAAAATAATCCACTTTTCAAATCTTTCATCTTCATTAGGCTTGCTTTGTTCTTTGTTAATGTCATACTGATTAGCTTTCGATAAATCCAAAGGACTTTTGCACAATTTCAAAGACTTGCAGTGACATTCAAGAGACTTTTGCCACCTTATTAACTTGCCAGACAAAGACTGGCTACAACTACCTCGATAAACTCCATTCACCCTTCCTGGGCACTGGCACAGAGCTCCTGATAATCATCTTCCGAGGAAAGTTTAAAAATCTTAAAAGGCCTGCTCTTTCAGGATTGTATTTTCCTCCTGAGCTGTGTCTTAGCAGATCAGATAAGTTTCCAGGGAGCACTGGGAAAGCTGAACCTCTTTGTCTGCTTCAGGCCCCCCTGCAAGTCAAAGACAGGAATGAGAAGCAGCACACCAACACCTTTCTGCCCTGGTTTTTCACCCTCATTACCAGAAGATCATCTTGATAACATTTCCAGTGCTGTGTAAGCAATGGCAGGCCAGCATTTTGCCATGCCTAAACAGCACAGATTTAAAGGTCTCACACAAGCAGCATAAGCTGGAGTAGCTCCATGTTATGAGTGGTAACTGGGAAATTCCATTTCTTCTA
This sequence comes from Prinia subflava, assembly GCF_021018805.1. Taxonomy (NCBI): domain Eukaryota; kingdom Metazoa; phylum Chordata; class Aves; order Passeriformes; family Cisticolidae; genus Prinia; species Prinia subflava. Next base: position 12,092,740 of record NC_086250.1, on the reverse strand, counting down.
CTGGGATCCAGGGCAGAGAACCTGAAACCAGTGCTCAGCCTCACTCACCCATATCCCATTCTGCAGAGGAAGTCAAAAGAAAGAAAAATGTCTAAGAGATCCTTTAGTGTAACTTGGATGCTGGGCCTTAAACTTAGTCTGAGCTTCAGCAGCTCCGTGTCAACCTGTGTTATATAAAAGAAAGCATCCTCATCTCTTCAAGAGTGATGTTCTAAATATTAATATCCCATATGCCTTTTAGAGGTCCTTACAGGAGTAACTAGGGATGATTGAATTAGACATGACTGACGTTTCTACTGTTAAAAAGAAAGAAAAAAAAAACCAAACAAAAAACCACAGACACACAAAACCCCAAAAATAATAAAAAACAAAGGAGGGAAGTCTTGGAAACCTCCATCAAGCATCACAAATAAAGAGGCACAAACACAATTGAATAAAAGCTTCTCAAGGGATCTTGAAAAAATAAACAAAAATAATGCACTTAAAAACAGACCACATGTCCACATTTGCTGTTTTGAAAGACATCAAAATGCAAGATGTATTTTTAATAGCACAAGTAGACCTTGTAATGACTAAATGTCAATAAATGCTGCATTAACGTCTTTGTACTTCCTTACTCCTAAAGCTTGTAGATGTACAAACACGGCCCAAATGCAGCCAGCTTCAGGCAGGACTGAAAAAGCTGAACACTCTCACAGGTCACAATTGAAATTAGTTGGATGGGGGGAAAAATGTTCCTCTGAGATCCAGATTTATGAAGGTATTTGCACATTGACAGATTGCACCAAAGTCAAGACAAGTCAGGTCAAGAAATATAGTTGCATTCTCAAGATTCTTAAAAATCCTGCAGAAATCTAGCTCTGGGTTTTGCTAAATGGACATCCTTCTAGATCTGTCACTTTAAAAAGCCACATCCAAGTCTGCAGAACAGGTCAGGCTGGCTCTGTAAATCAGTAATCCATCCTCTTCCTCCTCTGGATGCCCTCTGGATCTCTTCCATCTCTTCATGCATAGCTGTAAATTATCCTTCACTCCTTATAGAGCTTTAAAACAAACCCACACTCCTATGAGACAGTGAAAAACTGAAATAAAGCTTCCAGTGCTGAGTTTACCTGCCACCTTGGCAAAACCTTTTTCTTATGAGAACCTTTAATCACTGAGCCAAACAGACAGAAATTAACCAGCATGCTGTGTTAACATTTAGTGAAGAGACACTGGGAAAAACCAGCCCCAAAGGAAGATTTTCAAGCAGTCTCCAGGTGAGGAGGTCCCACAGTACCAAGGAATGAAAACTGTGAGGAAACGTGTGGAGGCCTTGGTAGATGCTGCCATCTCCTGGCATCTTCTTCAGCTTACAAACTGTTCCTGAGTAAAGGTAGCTCACATCTCAGTTAAACAGGGCCTATTTTATTTTATTTTATTTTATTTTTTCATTTCATTTCATTTCATTTCATTTCATTTCATTTCATTTCATTATTTCATTTGTTACTTGCCTCACTCTTCTGAAGGCAGAAGGAACCACAGAGCATTTAACACTGTGTTCTCACTCTCTGCATGACCAGAGCATGAACAAGTCCTTCTGCAAAGGTTTGTTTCCATGTCACTCAAAAAAAGAAAATAAAATTACACTGGCAAACAGTGGTTCCGTTGTTGCTTCCTAAATAAAAAACATGTCTGTCAGTAGTCCAGTTTTCAGCAAGTGGACAACAAAAGGCCTAAGTTATGGATTTCAAATAATCAATCTCAGATGCCTTAATAACACATCCTACAAGGGACTCCATTTTCCAGCAGTTTAAGGAAGTGGAAGAAAAGTCCATAAAACAGAGACAGTTTCTTTGGGGCTCCAGGAGTTTAATCCTGGTTTACAGCATCAAGTTTAAGAACTGATTTCCCTTCTACATTACTTTTGTCTTAGCTAATGCTGAGTATTACCCATACAATAATGTAATCTTTCTTAAAATCTCATTAAATGCTTTGTTTTCTATTCTTGTGGGATTCTTGTGACAATCCTTACTATTCAGAAGGCAGGAGAGGATTGTTTTCTCTCAATATTAACTTGAGCATGTACTCAGTTATCTTCACCATGATCCAAATCAAGTGATTATTACAGGCTTAAATTTCCTGTGAAGGTTATGGTCCTGTCCATCTGCATAAATGCATACCATAACAATATCTATAACATGGCAGGCTATTATTTTTAATCACAGAATCATTACATGGTTTGGGTTGGAAGGGACCTTAAAGATCCTCTAGTTCCAACCCCCCCGCCATGGACTGTAAAAGCAAAATTTAACAGCAATTCTCAGTTTAAAGTAAATGATGTACATAAGCTTCTCTGAAAAGAAAGGGGCAGTTTGGGGCAATTTTGACAGAAAAGTAGAGTGAGGTAATATGGGAAGAAATTATTCAAGAAAGAGAAACATGAGTAACTTCTATTGGCCATTGATCCAAGAGTTTTCAGCAAGTATTTTACACCCCAGTATGGTGAGAATCAGCTGACAGTCCTGCAAGGCTTCAGCAGCCCCTGTTAACCCACCCAGAACACTCGTGCTCTGGTGCCCTAGCTCAAGTGACACTGTTCCAGCACTGTGCCCTCCTCCCCGTGCACCAGAATCCATGACACCACCACCTCAGGGACAGCACCTTGTGTCTGCACAATCCAATACCTGAGGAAAAAGGACATTTCTGAAGCCTGTGTTGCCCCTGCAGAGCTCCACCACTGAACTACAGCCTTGGCAAGTTGGACTGGACTTCCTGTTCAATTAATATTCATCTAGTTGTCATTTCATCTCCTGTGTGTGTAATCCTGTGCTGCTCAGCCCATCTGATTTCAATCGTTCCCACCTTCAAAAGAAACTCCACTGAGTATTTAGTGCTAAAATAATCCTAAAGCTGGAAGGATGTTTTATGTGGGACTTTAAGAACAGAGTTTAGAACAAAACTTTGATCACAGTTGATCCATTTTAGAGCTTAAACCCTTCCCTTTCACCCTTATGGAGAGAGGAAGGAGAACTCTCTTAGAAAGCCAGAGAAGTTTTCCACAGCAGTAATTGTTTATGACCACAGTTCTGGAGAAGCACAGAACATGAACCTTCAGGCTGCCATTTTACCTGCCTTGTCTTAACTTATTGAGTTTAGTAGAGCTAATTTGGTGTTAAAGACCTCACCTGATTTTGCCATATTTTGGCCAAGGGTACCTAGTCATTCTACTCTATTCAAGTAAGCAAAACAGAATTATCAGAGATTTTTCTTTACAAATTCTGCAATGTGATTATGTACGTGCTCACAAGGTTTCACAAGCAATGCACTGTGGCTTATCTACTGTCTACTGCAATATCTGAGACCAGCATGTGATTTGATAGATGCAGATAGACCTTGTAATTACTTTAGCCACACCTGAGATGCTTCATATGAAAAGACAGACTTATCCTACATTTCTTGTGTGTGGGCACATGTATAGCCTCATAAAACGAGTATTAATAGTTTCAGTATGAATTGCCCAGTTTAGAAATCACAGAACCAGAGCTGCTATACATGTGGAATATTAAAAGTGCATGTTTTGGTTCAGCACAGTTGATAAGCTGATATTCAGTTCAAAGAGACTTTTATCTTGGCAATTTAAAATATTGAAAAGGTTATGCATGTTCATGAGAAAGGCACAGCTGTGTGGTCCCAACCTGCGGCATCTGCAAGGCTGCTCAAGCAAACTGCAGCTCACTCTCACACACACACAGATAGCTTTGGGTGCCTTCCACATGGGCTACATGCACTGAAAAGACTTTTGGGAAAATCTTTGTCACTTTGAAACATCCAATTTTCACCTAACCTTACAGCCTCTCTTTATAAGTGTAAAGCTTCAAAATAACTTGGGTCATTTTGCTGTAACCAGGGCTATAAAAAGGATCTTCTGCAGAACTTTTTCTAAAAGACTGCTGATTCTGTGAAGATGAGAATAAAACTCTGTTCTGAGAATGAAACTCAGCAGCCTGGATCTTAGCTGGTGGCTTAGTGCCTAAATCTCCTGCTGAAGATCTGGCTCAGCTCTTTGGGGTGAAAACAAGCCCTTATGACACTAACAGAAGAACTCCCGCTGTCTCCAAAGAAGGCAATTTCTCTTTCCAATTTTTCAGCTGCCTATTTGGTTCCACTTTTTTGGGAATGTCAAAGCCTGTGGCTTAAGATTTCCTAATGTCAGACATCATTACCACATACCCAGATTTCCAATGTCCCAAATCTTACCACCAAACATCAAACCCTTTCTTCAGTATATTCCTCCTGTGTGGTAAGTAATTGTGTGAGAGCACACAGACACCCTGAGTGTGCTCACACAGACCCAGGGTGTGCACAGCAGCAGAGGAATGACAGTGCAGGAATCACCTTGTGTGGAATCACCAAGTGTCTCCCACTGTGACTCCTTCAGCAGTGGGTCCCTCAGGGTGGCTCACCTTCAGCCCAGAGTCTGGGAGAAGGATCTAGCTTGCTTTAAGGTATTAGTAGGTCTTAAAGAACTTCAAAGCACAGTAATTAAAATTAGGCTAAATAATGCCAAGTGGAAAGAGGACTAAAGGAAATACTACTACGTGAGACTGTCAGAAGTCAAAGATATCAGAGGGCTTTGAAAGGTAACAAAAGCGGGATGATTGACTGTACTTCTAAGGAACGTGGAATTTAGGATTTACACATATTGACTTCATACTCTCAAGTTTGTAACAATTCAATTTACAAGTACTCACCAAGTACCTACCAAACAACGGTATTGCCTCACTTCTTTTTTTAATTAATTCACTTTCTGTAGTATTCAAACACCTTTATCAGCTTTAAATTCCTTAGTTCTCTGAGGCATGCATCTTCAGTTTTCCTAGTCTCCAGATCATCCCCTGGCCTTAACAAGCTGCAGGGGCATCCCTTCACAATGTGGCTCAGTAGTAAGCCCCCAAATCCCAAACTAGACTGACCAATTACATCTGGCACAGGACAATTCCAAGGAAAAGAGAAGGCATAGGCTGCTCACACAAGATATTAGAGGAGAAAAGAGAGGCACCCAGATGAATGACACCTCTGCACCTTGTCTGAGAGTTGACCCATGCAAGACTCTCCTGCAGATGCCTTCATGGCTCACATTAAGTTGATTTAAGGGAGGATGAAGTAAGAAAAAAGACAGTTATGAACAGTGATGAACACTGATTTACAACAGCTCAAACTGTGACAGAAATTGCATCATTAGCCAACAACAGAATGCTTAAAAGATTTGTGAATTTTCTTCTTGTTTTGTACTTTTTATTCTGCTCTGGATATCTTTATCATGGAGGCTTAAACAAAATCAGGTCATGGCAACGTGTGACGCTGTTGATAATCCATACCATGAGTAATCTCCCTGTGCTGCCAGAGCACAGATAAGTGTTCAGTAGGCTTTGCCCAACTGATTTAAAGTTAGGTCACGCACACGAGGTGTCTGTCTCCCTGTTCATAAATCTTTGACGTGTCTGGCTGGCTGACGTGTTGTGCCTGACATATGAACTGTGCAAAATACAGTTCACAGGGTTTTATTACAGCAGTACCTTTAATATCTCCACCACAAATATTTTACACCTCACAGACACAGTCACTAATGCAGCTCTCCAGTCACTAATGCAGCTCTCCAGTCCCAGCATATCACCTCTGCTCAACCCAAAATCTCTTCCAGCTCTCAACCCACTGTTGCCAATTATATTCTCCATATTACAAGTCTGCCTGATGGGAATTTCTTTTCCAGAGTTAAAAAGGACCTAAGCTCAGGTCTGACATTCAGTGCAGCTTGGCACCTCTTCACCTGAAGATTTTTCACCTAAAAATCCCCCAGACAGATCACCTGGTGGAAGAAGGAAGCCCTTCAGTATGCTCAATGCCTTTACTGACTCTCCATAAGCTCAGCTAGTAAAATCTTCCTACTGGGAGCATCACTCACTGTAAGCAGAAAGGAAAATACTCCCACTCTCAGGTGGGAGTACTGGCTGCTCTTGAAAATTAGCTATTATTAGCAGTCCACTGTTTATGTTTTGATAATAGCCTTGACATAATTAGAAATAAATGAAAGTTTGATAGCTCGTGTTTGTTCTTCCTCAGTGCAGGCAATTACAGGAGCTGGAAAATGAAAGCAGCACCCTGGGAATACTAAGGAGTTGTCTGCATACAGAAGTTGCACTGCTGTATATCTAACTCAACCCAGTCAGAGCAAGTCTTTTTTCAGGGGTTCCCTAAGATATAGTGATTTATAAGTTTACTCTTGCAGTAAATTTTTGCACTCATACTTCAAAGCATAAGTTAAAATAAGCAATCCTAACTAAATCAGTGGGACAAAATCCTGCTTCTTTTCACTCTATTGATAAAACTTGGACACAGACCTGTGGATACGGATTAGGTATGACTTAAAAAGGTATGACTTAAAAAGTTCACAGCTTCTTGCAACCATTAAAATATCCAAGGCTGTACCATTTCATACACTTCATATTATCTGCTGTATTCTGCCTTGTCAAGAGCCATATTTTATTTTTAAGCAGTCTTAAAAGATATTAAGCTGCTCTTTTGGGGAGTCACAATACTCTTTTGCCTTAATACAAAGTACCAGATTGTAACCAGAGAAGTTGCAAGACTTTCCTTCTCCTCTGGGACCTTCCATTCCATCTAAAGGGGCAGAGACTTCCTGGGGTCTTTTTTTACTCAAATTTTAATCAAAAGGCAAAAACCCTGCAGCCTATATAATCACAATGAATTCGCATGACACCAATACACAGTCACAACACCACTCCAAAAATCAAGGGCAAACTGCAGCAGAGAGATAAATGAACCCAGGGGTTTTCAGTATAAACATGGTGGATGTTTAACAGTGGTGTTTGCCCCACAATCTCTGGGTACAGCAATACAGAGTGACCCAGCAGGGGCCCAGTGTGGGATCTTGGTGAAGATCTACACTGCAGACCTGCTACAGCAGTTCTGAACCAGAAGGACTTGGTTAGGCAGCACACAAACACTGGTTTAATTGGCATTCTTACCTCTGCAGCCAAGTAGTTCCCAGTTGCCAAATGCTTAAATCTAAACAAGCTGTTCCACTGTCCTGCCCCTCCCCGGCAAGGATCATGGTGGACAACCTAAAAGAAGAATTAGATTTTAATCATGCTCCTCAAGATCATACTTCAGATCACTGACATTTCCTGCAGCTCACTCCTAATAAATGTATGCAAATTACATCATTACAGCCTGCCAAAGAGAGGAATTCTGTGCTTACATGAAGTTCACCATAGATAAAAAACTACTTACATTTACTTCTTGCCAAGTGCCAGGAAATACTCCTTCTATTACTTTCCATGCTTTCATTAATCTATTCCCTGCAAACACGATGAGCCAAATTTTGCTCTTAAGTGACATGGTGTGAATCTGCAGTTCAAGAAAGCTAGGAGAGCTGTTCTACACTACCAGGCACTACTTAAAAGAAAAATTCAAACCATCTTACATTATTTAACTAATTATACCAGCTCTATTTTTGACAATACTAGAGGCTTCTAAAAATTTTTCATTCAAGTGATATATCTTCATATCATCTGAAATATCTCAGGTTACTTCTATTATCCCTTGACTGAGCTGTAGGTTATTTGCTTTCTTCACATCTAGCAGTGTTTGTCTCCTTCAAGGAGGAATCTCCAATACACTGTACTCCAGACAATCCTTATCCAGACAAAAAACAACCATTTTTCTGAAGACTCTGTTCTAAATGCACAAAGTTTGTTCATCACACAAGAACTTTTGGGTATAGGAATTACATTACTGTAACAGCAAAAATTTGAGATCTACCAATTTCCAATGTTTCTTAGTTGAACAAAAATGTTTGCTAGTTCCCTTCTCAGTATCACCCCCATTCACAACATCACCTTTATTCAGGTTAACTTTAAACAAATGTTGACTTGTTGTGTGATGTTTGGGAGATTTCCTGTCAGCCATAGATTTCCATTTTTTATACTGCACATGAAGTTAAACGTAAACACTCAAAACTCAGGAGAGGTGAGTGTCCTTTGATTGGCTTTGATAAAATCACACCATTTACGTCAAGTCTGAATTTGAAATTTGACTCTTCCTCATTTTAGTGCAGGTAAATATAGTAAGAAAGCCTCCTCTCTTCACACACACAGAGCAATAAAGCAGCTTCTCAGGGTTCATCCTACACAAACCACTTCTTGAAATAATAATAGTTACAGGGAGGTGTGTGATGATATCAGGAGCCTATGAATGAGTCATGTTGTGATGAAGTTTTTTATTGAACCCTGGCCTTCAGGTCCTAAAATATTTATAAAAAGAAGAAAAACATACCTCTATTTCCCACAGTGCTTTAGAACTTGTTGCAGACGTGGCTGACTGACGTAACGTAGTGCGGAGGAAAATGTGTTGCTTCTTCTCATATTCATCACAGGTCAGAAACTTCTCTTGCTCTGCATGAAACAGCCTCACAACATCTCCCTACAGAAATATGAAAAAGAAGCACTATTCAGTGGTAGGCAAAGCCACCAGACTCAGTTTCTATTTGTAACAGCTCCAGTGATGCCAGCAGAGCTGATGGGAAGAAAATACTTCTGAGTTTCCTATTGCTGGAGCAGGTACCAAGTGAAGAGCATCCAACTTAGCACCAAGTCTGGAAATCAGATGGGATAATTCAGTCCTGCAGGAAACCCATGACCTTTTGGGAAAGCACCACAATGAACAGTGAGCAAAAATTAACCTAAAGGTGATTTTTAATTCTAGTTAACTTTACTAAATTGATTTTTTCATTTCTAATCTCTCTTACTATTTAAGGGAAGTAAAAAGATTTTTCTAACATTGTATTATCTCTTCTACTCTGCAATCAACACCCATGCCCCCTCTCTATTTCTTCTGCTGGAATCATTTTTGTTTCCTCGTGCCTCTCCCCAAGACTTGAAACACCATCCTTAAATGGGTCTACACAAATATACCATTGTCCTTTTCAAATTCTTCTTCCAAAACTGCTGGTACCTTGACACCTACTGAAAAATAGCCAGTTGATAATAACTTGTTAAGGTACATGTTAGGACAAATTAAACTTGTCTTTGAAATGAAAACGTAAATTATCTCAGAGATTAATCTACAGGCATGAAACTGTGCAATACCTCAGCGTGCAAAGCTACATTGTCTTATTACATCTATATCATATCTCATCTATAAGCCTGTAATACCACTTTGAACATCTCCATAAAGTCCTCATTTCTTCTTTTATTCACCAGGTAATATTTCTCTACAGTCAAATACAGTAAGACCTTTTGGATTCAAAAACCAATTTAAAATGATACTTACTCCTTTCAGTACATCGTCTCGGTAACTACTGAATTTCATGAATAAAGTTATTTTCCAGCTTGTGTTACAGTTGACAGCATTTACCTACAGGTAAAAAAAAAAAGAAAGAAAAGAAAAAGGAAAAAAAAGAAAGAAAAAAAGATGCAATTATAGTGTTAGGGGATGTTAGTTTCTTTTTGAGACATTCCATTCTTCTGAAAGACCACACCACATCTAGGATTGCAGGGCACATGGCTTATCTATGTATCTGTACAGTTCCTGACACTAGTCCTGAAGCTCCCAAGTGTTAATGATTGTAATGTTGGAGAAGACTGGGTGGGCAATGTTGCTCTGTTTGCTGACAGCTACCAAGAAATCCCAAAGAGATGCTGAATGAGGATTTAATCTTACATCGTTCAAAGTTTGAGATACTCAAGGAAACCTCACAGAGTTTTCAGTGCCAGGACATCACTGCAGTGAGAATCTTTCACCTTTTTTGGGTTTTTGAGGCTAAGATGGAACCAGTTTTTAATGCTGGCTTTGAGCCCATGGTGGGCTCATGGTGAGTTCTAGTTACCAGTAAAAAACAACATGTCACAGAATCACAGAATGGTGTGGTTGGAAAAGATGTAAAGATCATCCAGTCCCAAGCCCCTGCCATGGCAGGGACACCTTCCTCTATCCCAGGTTGCCCAGAGCCCCATCCAGCCTGGCCTTGGACACTGCTCTGGGCAACCTGAGTCAGGGAATAATTTCTTCCTCATATCCGATCTAAACCTACTCCAAAGTGTGAAGCCATTGCCCCTTGTCCTGTCACTCCAGGCCTTTGTCAAGAGTCTCTCTCCTGCGGGCTCCCTTCAGGCACTGCAAGGCCACAATTAGGTCACCCAAAGCCTTCTCCTCTCCAAGCTGAACAATCCCAATTCTTTCAGTCTTTCTAGAACCATCTCAGATCAGCAGTTACCCCTCCTGCCCCCCTGAACTCACCTCTTTGCAGCCAGGGTTATCTAGAAGCTCAATGTTGCTGGCGTGCAGAGGCTGTCCCGCATTGACTGGCATGAGAACAACTTTATCTCCCACCACAACCTGTAAGTCAGAAATAAAACTGCAATTTAGACCTATGTAGTTATCCAATAAAATGAAGTAATGTAGCATATTTAGAAAATTACTCAAATGCATGCTGTAGGAATGGCACTCAGTGAACTTATTTGCAGGCAAGTCACACAGCAGGTCTGTTCACCCACAATCTGCAATCACTTGGGTTCAAGGTTTCCCACTATTGAACCCTTTCATTGCCAATAAGCATGTCCCCTGGTTCAGCAGAAACTCCAGACCATGAAATAGATATGAATCTACAAATTCCAGCAGCAACTCACTTCATCCAAAAGTTACATTAAGTTCTCTTTACTGCAGAGAAAGCTTAGAAAGTAATCATGAGCCCCCAGCTCTGTAGACCATCTGCTGGCAAATGTCCTGACAGACTCAGCAGTTGTGTGATTCAGACTGCTTGACTGCAACCTAGAGAGGCACAGAAATCACTGGAAATTCAGAAAGAGGTGAACACACTCCATCCCCTCTGCTGTTGCCCCCTAAATGGTGTTTGAGCTCAGCACAGGCAGCAGGTACAGCAGCTGAGTGACCACCTCTCTGCAAGAGGAATTTCTGGCTGGCTCCCTGCAAGCACATTCCCATGCTCTTGCAATTCTTCACAATATACAAAACGATATACAAAAATTTCATTAACCTAAAATCTGCTTGAGACATGCATATGGAGAATTCAATTCATGCCTGGAAGGGGGGAAAACAAAAAATGAAAAAATATCAATCCACACAGATTGGTTGGCACTGGATTCTGATTTGCTTATGTTGTTCACAGCAATTTTGAGCACACACACATGAAGACAAGTGGCTACATGTGATTTTTTACTACATGAAATGCTGCACAAGCCATGCTTTCTTTTAGAAGACAAATAAACAAAAACACTTTCTGCATTGATCAGCACATTTCCTCTGAAAAAGCTGAGCCCAGTTCAGCCTTGTGCAACTTCAGTGCAGGTGAATTTGGCCCACTCACCACAGAGGTGAAAAGGAAAGTTTGCCTGTTCTTTACCAACACAGCTAAAATAAACAGTAGCATAAGACAGTGTCACCATGCTCAGATCATACACAGAAATCCTACGGAACAAGTTCAATAAGGGAACCAAAATAATGACAAGATGCCTGTAAGACACATTTCTTATGCAATACATTCCTGCATGCCATGCTTCACACAGACATTACTTACAGCCTGTTTAAAGAAGTTATGACCAGACAATTCATTAACCAAAATAACACCAGGTTTGCATCCTGCAAAGTGGAATCAGGACTTCAAAATTGTTGCATCTACACCAGGACCATCACAAATAAATCAGTAAGAAAGCACATCATTAAGCATCTTATTTTAAAAGGAAAAAAAAAACCAAAAACCCACACTAAAACAGCAGATAACTGCAGTGCAATCCACATAGCACCAATCCTGCTATCAGGGCATATTCTGCTGTTCAGTCCATCTGGAAGCAGCTCTAGCCTTAATCAGTCCTATCTTCCACTGAAGAGCAGCTTCAAAAATGATGAAGACTTATTAAAAGTCTGCAAAAAATATTGTAGTTATGCCAATTACTGTAAATTTTCAGTCATATTCTTTCATTATTTTCACTGACTTGCAAAATTATTCAGCTGCTGGTGAAACTAAGCTAACCTTCTTTCAGAAAACTAAGTTCTAAAATATTTCACAAGGCTAAAAAACTGTAATCACTTACCAGAAGAGTCACACACATGACTTTCTGTATGAGATTCCCAGATTCCTTTTCTTTTAGGACATATGGCATATTTGGCTCTACCTTGCCTGCATTACCTGACACAGTAGCCAGTCATCCACACAGTAATTCAATACTCACTTCTTTTGCTTAAAAGACTTTATAAAACCTTTTTTCTTAGGGACTTTCCTTATTATAGCAGAGAAACAAAGTTTAAAAAGTAAAGTTTCCAAGCAGAGTAAGGGCCTGATATACCAAGCTAACTCCATGAAATTGAAAGGTTTCCATGTCTGGGAGTAACTGCAAAGGAAGGAGTGGGTACAGGGCTGGAGCCAACCTCCATGTGTGAGAGGAAAATGAGGATTTCCCCCATCACTTGCTACTCCTGTCCTCTGTGAAACACCTGCCTGGCTTGTGTACCTGTTGAAGAGGTAGAAACGTACAAAAGCACTTACGAGAGAACTACCAGAGGACTAATGCTTATCACTGGAAATTTGCAAAGAAAATTGTCAATTCCGTTTGGGCCTAGTAGAAAAAAGTAACAACTTCCCTTTGTAAATTCCCTCTGTAAATTACAATGGCAAGTTTCCAGCTCTGAAAGGCAACCTGGAAACAGAAAAGGAGCAGTTCCTCCTTTCAGAGGAACTGGGTCCACTGAGTTAGGAAGAAGCCTCGGCCGGTTTGGGCCCTCAGAGCCTGCCGGGTAAATCCCCACAGGGAGCGGACTCGGAAAGGGCTCTGTGGAGTGGGGGTGCTGCCATCACTGCACTGATCTGCAGGCTGTGTACATCAGCAGGGCTGCTGCCAAACCCGTATGTGTGCACAGCAGTGGGAAATGGAATCAAAACCTCTGCAGGACTGAGCATGGCTTTGAAGGCCTAGGATGGTTCTGCTGCTCTCAGCTGTGAGGGCTCACAGCGGCATTGCAGATGACAGGTGGGAATCCCATGTCCTCCCTCTGGAGAGCATGACACACATACTTATTTTCCAGGCATTAATTAAGATTAGTAAAATTAATTAAGAGATGCTGAACTGATGTTATTCTAAGGAATTAGGCCAAAATAATAAGCCACCCTTCTTTCTCTTCAAAGAAGAAAAAGAAATACCAGGGTAATGTTTGAGCCACATTTGTTTTCCCCAGCTGAAAAGCCATGCAGAGGCCCCCCTGAGGGCTGTATTTGCTGTATTTCTTTGCAATGGGCTTTGGGAAAAAGGAGGATTTAAGCACACCCTTTTGATCACTACACGGAGCAGGGAAAGACTCTGACTTTAGGGATATCTGACCAGGAGCTGGGAATGCAATCCTTCAGCTCTCCACAACAGATTGCAAAAGGAGTTGCAAGCAACCACACTCATCATCCTGGAGAGCATCCCAAGGGCTGGGTAACCACAAAATTAATGAGAGAAAATACATAAAAAAAGAGGCATTCCCTTCTACAAACCTAAGAAGGCTTTCACTGATTGTGCACAGGGGAAAGCAGCCAAACATTGCCAGCCAGGTCTATAATATAAAACCACACAAGTTCATCATCGTGTGGCCTTCCCAAAAGCAGATCTGAATTCTCCACATCAGGCACTTAACCAAGCCACAGAATGAAGAAGGGAGTTGTGATCTCATGGCACAGTCCTCAGATCTGCAGCAAACAGGTCTCCTGTGCATTCTTCCTCTCATCACTATGCAAGACTCTTGCCGAAACCTACCCAGAAAAGACTTTCCAGACTATTCAACCCAGCTCCAATCATAGATACCATTTTCACATCAGAAGGGAATACAGATTTAAAGAAAGCTGATGTATTTCCTAGAGACATTCTCTACTGACCTCTTGAAAAAAAATTACCCATAAAACTTAACAAAAAACCTTTAAAAAAACACTCTAGCATAAACTGTGATTTCTTGCCAGCTTTGCAAATCTGCACACAACAGGTAGACTTAGCAAAGATGCCCCAACAGAGAGGAGCTTGCTTGAAGGTGGAAACACATCAGATTCCAGACCATATAATTCAGTAACACTTTCCAGTTACACATGAAAGGTAATAGTCCCAATTACTCTTCTAATTTCTTCTTTCCTGAACTGAATCCATTATGAAATAAGCCTGCAGCAAAGAAATTGTATCTCCTGGAATTCTTCTCCCTTCTCCTTCTTAACACATGCAGTATTTCCACTTACATTGTCACCTTCACTCCTCAGTTTCCAGAAGGGCTGGATATAAAACCAGGAGCCCTCATTCCCTGCAGCATCCAGGGACACCCGCATGGCATTCTTCTCTAGCAGAGCTGGCAATCTCTTGTTGACTGTGAGGTATTTGTTGCTTTTTATGTGCAGTAGCTGGGAACAAAGAATAATTTTTAAAAAAACAAGTGGCTTTTTCTCCCTCCAGTCAAAAGAGGAGGCGCAGGCTTTCACACTGCAGAGATTTCTATAATAAAACTAGAAGGCACTTATCGAAGTATGCACCACTTTAGGAAAATAGATGATATATCTCAGATTGAGAGAAATGTGTCAGGGATCAATTTCACAGCAGGGCAAGGGTCCACTGCAGGGTTCCCTTCAGGAATTGCATCCATTACAGAAAAGTTGTATTGCACTTAAGAACATAGCTCCTGTCTCATTTATATGCCATGAAATACAGATTACTTCAGTGATTTAAAAGGAGCTGCACAGCACCTCTATAGCATGGTTTTGAAATAAGTCTTGAAAACAGACACATATTTACATTCAGATTCTAAACTGCAGCACCAAGAAATACACATAGAATTTTTATTATGACATATTATTTAAACAGGAATATGCAGCACTTCTGGTAGGCTTTGAAACAGGCAGAAAAGCACAATATTGTAAACTTCACCAAGTTCTGTTTACCTGACCCTTGACAACCCAGATTACAGCAGGTAGTTAGTTTCATTTTCACTGTAACCTTGAAATGAAACAACTGTTTCCTTTCCAATACTGAGAAGGCCGATGGATTTCAATAGGTTTACCTGGATGACATTGCTGTATTTTACAATTTCACCCAACAGTTTTCTGTTCTCGCTTTCATTCTGCTTTTGCTCCAGTTCTGCTGCATGCTGCAAGAGAATGATTATTTCTTTAGACTCTACAAAAAGTACCTGAGATGAGATACACAGTGCAAAAACAAAACTGCATTGCATTTAAATCCTGCAAGCTACAAGCATTTCGGTACTGAAAATATCAGCACCCAAATCCTCATGCGGATTCTGGTTTGTTTATTACCCAAAATAGAATCTGTCACAATTTACGGGTCACACCTGAAATGCAAGCTATTTAAAAATTTTCAAGCCCAAAAAATAATTCCAGGTGCTTTATTTCATCTTGAAGAGGACAAAAAAGGGCCTATGATTAGCTTTTCACTGTCAACACTCCTTTTACTAGTTGGGGTTTAATTGTATATAAACACGTGGACTTTATAACAAAACAAAAACAGGTCACACATGGCAACATCAAGATTAAACACAATGGTCTGGGTCAATCACAGCCACAGAGCAAACTCTCAGCTTCTAGCACTAATTTCTGTGTAACTCTGGCCACACACCACGCGCCCTCCTTGCTGTTTTTAACTGGAAGCACTGGTGACCTCTCCACTGCCCACAGAACTGTCATCCAGGTGTGACAGGACCTTGTTTTCACTCAGGCTCCTGCACTCAGTTATAACATCAGGCAAGCTGTTTTTCAGAAACAGAGGAGTTGCTCCATCCACTGTATTCAAGGCAAAATAGAATCTGCAAAAGGGTTCACAAAAGAATCACCTAGACTGAAGGCAAGGACAAACACACTTTTGAGAAATTTCCTGGCTAAAGCATTGAGGACATCTCTTCTGCCTAATTCCTGGTAAGGATTTTCAGCATTACTTAAAGCAGGGCTCCATTCTGATTTTAATAACTCCATTTTTACTTTATAAAACTTCTGCAAGCACTACCTTGCTTACAGCAAAGGCAAAACCTCCAGCCCAAAGTGAGATAAACACCAGGCCAGGGGCTATAAATGCCAGTCAGGAGGTAGGAGAGCTAAGGAGAATATAGAGTTGCTATGGTGGCATAATAATACCCATCACAGTGGTTCCCAAGGCACTTGTTATTATTCTTTCTGGTGCTATTGTAATTCTACAGCCTGCAGATTGAGATAAGATTACAAATACAGATGTCTCTTACTTGAAGTTTCTTCAGCAGTGCTGCTTCAGTATGGTTTCCTTGTTTGGCTTGCTTGGCTTTCCAGTACTGCTTCTGGGCTGAATATCTGTTCATAGGACACACCTTGAAAAGGCAGTCTGGGGAAAGATTGAAAGAAATACTCCTAAGTCATGTTGAAGGACATTTCCTTCATTTGTAAGTATACTTTGGTTGGGTTTTTTTGTCCAGAAATGTCCAGATACTGGTGTTTAAACACAGCCACCGAGTCAGCTTGGAGGTAATGATACATAAATAGGGTGGTACAACATTAGATTGAACCTAAAGCCTTTAAAGCCCCACACGTTCCCACTTCGTGCAATCTCTGTAAGAGCCCCAGGCTGTGATCCTGCCATATCTGCCTGCTGCTTTATTATCACCCCAACATCACAGATGCACTGACTGAAGGCACGTGAAACCTTGGCAGCATGGTCCTGCTGTCTGTGTGCCACACACTTGGCTTGCCCAGCTCCTCCTGAATCCAGCTCCAGCTGAATCCAAGGGTGGCAGGGGCATTCAGCAGCCACTCACCAAGCAGGATCACACAGAGCTTGGGTCTCCACATGCCTCCACTGAGTTGTTTTTATTCTTAGGGGGTTTTAATCAAAGTGACACAAGCTGAACATGACCACAGTCCAACAGAGCAGGAAAAAAGCAGGTGAGGAGAGAGGAGCCACCTGAACAGGATGGCTATGCCAATGAAAGAAAAGGATGAGGAGGAGGAGGAGAAGAAGGAGGAGACTGCAGCCAATGCTGAGATGCCAAATAAGAAATGAGGAGCAGCAAAAGAAAGAGAATTTCAATACACTGACCCTCATCCTATCTCCATGTGGAGTGAGGGGGCTGCAGATCAAAAAAGGAGAGAGATGTCTGGAATGAAACCAAGGGGTTCTTCCCTAAATGCTTGTTCAATTGTTCATCTTTATTTCCCAACACCATAATCAATAACTGAAAGTTAATGTTAATTGGCAAAAACTGAATTTTGTGAAATTCTCTACTCAAGAGTTTTGGGGTTTTTTTTGTCTAGTGACAGTCCTATAAACTGGAAATAGAGGCTTGTGATTCATCCGAAGCCAATTAGTTTTAGAATGATAAACAACATCTAGTCTTGCATAGTCACAATCATCAACTGCTCTAAAAGCAGCAAGACTTGACAGACACTTCACATAGCAAATGTTGGTAATTGTCCTTTCACACACCACATAGATCAACAGGCAAGAAGAGGGAAGAGTTCTGTTGTGGGAGTGATAAGGACATGCAGGACTGCCTGGGTGTTGCAGGGTGAAACTCTTCCCCAGCATGGGCTGCAGTCTGTGGATGTCAAAGGAAGGTCTGTCCCCAGCCACGAGCCCTCCATATTTCACTGGCACAGACACTCAAGCACTGGCTGAGGACTGACCCAGCCCCTGTTCAAGCAGCAAAGCTTGTTCACACAAAATCACCCTCGGTGGCAGAACTTTCCTTGGCACTGACCCAAAATGCCCACGGATTTGCTCCCTCCTCACAGCCCTGAGTTGCTGTTCCACAGAAAAGTCCTACAAATCCTTATCAAAGCAAACCCAGCCACTCTGCAAAGGTGTTTTCTTTCATTTTACATTTCTAATGGAAATTATATCACACAACCTAGAGTACACAAATCCCAGGTCATTTTTACAATATCCTGAAAACCAAGAAGGTAGGGGAAAAAACCCTCAAAGTGCTGTGTACCATTAAATTGTACTGTATATTATAGGATATTTTACCTGAAGTATCAGGATTTCAGCTCATAAGACAAAAAGTCTGCTATTACTTTCTGTCACAATCTATAAGTACCATGCTTTCTCAGAAGGCTTCATGAAACATTTATTTCTCTGAAGTAACAATACCTTCTTTTTATAGGACCAGTCTTCATTTCTCAGTTACTCCCCACACATCCTGCTACTTTGAGTAAACACTGTGCTTCCTATCCTCCTGCAGAGTCCCAACTCTGCAGGGTGACACCACAGCACAGTGCCACCACTCTGCAGGATGACACCAGAGCACAGTGCCACCACTCTGCAGGATGACACCAGAGCACAGTGCCACCACTCTGCAGAGTGGCACCAGAGCACAGTGCTACCACTCTGCACAGTGGCACCAGAGCACAGTGCCACCACTCTGCAGGGTGACACCACAGCACAGTGCCACCACTCTGCAGGGTGACACCAGAGCACAGTGCCACCACTCTGCAGAGTGGCACCAGAGCACAGTGCCACCACTCTGCAGAGTGGCACCAGAGCACAGTGCCACCACTCTGCACAGTGGCACCAGAGCACAGTGCCACCACTCTGCAGGGTGACACCAGAGCACAGTGCCACCACTCTGCAGGGTGACACCAGAGCACAGTGCCACCACTCTGCAGTGACACCAGAGCACAGTGCCACCACTCTGCAGAGGGACACCAGAGCACAGTGCTACCACTTTTTCAAATCAGTATTACTTCAATTGTATTTCCCTTCATTTATCAACTAAAAAAAAATTATTTGTTCCAGACAAGCTTTTTCCTATTTTATTTTACTTTTTAGGATTCCACATACATTGAAACCAGGTCATCTCATAATTTTTCTCTGGGGGTTTTTCCATTTATTTTATGAGTGTAACAACAATATGTAAATTGAAGCTTCATGATCCTAAACCTTGAGAGGGTGTGGAACAGTGCCTGCCCTAGAGATGCTTCAGTTCAAATAAACAGGAAAAAAAGAGAAGCTGAAGCATAAGATTATAAAGCAACTTTCTACCCCACAGCAGATCAAAAAGCCATTCCCTCCTGGAGGTCAGTCTAGCAACCCACTCATGAGACAGAACGTCTCTTCTGACTTCTCCAGACATTCCCAGATGGTCCTAGCTCCCAATCCATTACTTTATGGTGTTTTACATAAATGCTTCTCTTCCTGAGGATTAATTAAGGTTAATATCAAAGGTAAGCAAATAACACCTTCACTCAGGAAGTCTGAAAATGAAAATAATTCCTATTATACCCTTTAACTGTTTCTTGATATTGGATAAAGATGGTTTAGAACAATATTTGTGAGACGCTTTTTCTCCCTGCTCTCTCTTGGCTTTTTTGGGGTTTTTTTTAAGTGTTAGAAATTCAACTCTTGCCCACCATGGAAGATTTCTTTGGTTTGCAGAACTAGAGAAATTATCACATGGCTTTACTTAAACCAGAGAAATGGGTAAGTGGAAGCAACAGGGTGATAAAATCACAGTGTGTACAAATCTACTTGTTTTGGGAAAAAAAATAGACAGAAAGGTAAAAAAAACTAGTGTGAAAATGAAAAGGAAAAAATGTGAAGGAACAAGGAGTGGGGCAATGAAGAGTCCTAGGCAGGACAACAGAAAAAGCTATCAGGAGTCCAAGAAGGAAATAAAAGCAATTATGGAACTGGGAGAAACAAGAAGAAAATAAAAGAATAAACCAAAATTATGTAAAGGCAAGGAAAAAGAAGAATGGCAGATGGAAGAGAAAAGGGTGGGAGAAAGAAAGGAGGGAGTGTAGAGAAAGGTAATGGAAGGTAAAGAGAAAAGAACAATGTCAGAAAAACCTTAGATCAGACTAAAACCTGAAAGGCAAAGGAGGATATTTAGGAACTCAAGCAACACTTTCACTGCAGAAGCCCCAAGAAAAGAAGGGAATACAAGTTACAAGTAAGGAAGTTTAGGCCAGTTTAAAAACTTAAGGCATTTTACATTTAAAATAGGAGAGAGGTGCATGCTCCTTTTTCAGAGCTGCTAAATCTGACCAACAAGCAGGTCTTATCTGTGCTATTTTACACCTCAGAAGCTGAAAGTGTTTCCCACTAGGGACAGGAGCATCAAGCTGAAGCCTGTTTAGGGTCCCAGACTAAGGGAACCTGCAGCTGTGTGGCTCATGATGTGACTTTTCCTCAGAGGTACACAACTCCTGGCACACACTGTTCTTCCCAGTCTCTGTGAACCCAGGTCTGCATTTCTATCACCACACTCAGTGCCTTGGATCTCACCAGCTTCAGCTGGAATGAAGACATGAAGCACTTGGTTTGATCAGCCCCTTCAATTCCACTGCAATACAGTAAATGTTTTGTGGGGTTTTTTCACCAGGCTCCAGGAAACACGTGTGGGACCAAATCCCACCCTCCTTTGCACTGATGCAAACCTGGATGTGCATCCCAGTGTGACTGGGAGAGGAATGGGGAGCACAGCTTCTTCATGCGGACACAAAATGAGAAGCAACCACATCTTTCCTTAGCTTAACATGCTGCAGGATGTTCTGAAACAACCAGAATAGCAACCACCCACTCAAAAAAAAAAGAAAGTAAACACATAACAAAAATGAAACTGCTATTTTGAGACGCCTCTTTACATAGGCTTTCAGTTCAGGCCAATAGCTCAGTACCTTGATTTGGTCTCTGAGTGAACCCTGTAGGGGAGATAGAAGCAGTTCAAAACCACAGTCTTTCTTTTTTGTCCCTCCCACTGGGGAAAGGGTTGATAAAATATTACCAAAAAAGAGCAAACACAGTCCTCTCTGATATTAATTTTCAGAGTCAGTCCTTGAAATCTAAACATCTTGTTAGAAACATGTTTTTCTCATACTTCTTTGACTCCCAGGTCGCGCTCTAACCTCAAATCAACGCCAGTTCAGCTATCAGTGATAAAAACATTGTAAACCATACAGACAGCAGTTCCTATTAGTGAGGAGGCCCTCCTCATCCTGCTCTCAGATGCTATTTTCAGTTGCTTATGTCTAATCATTCAATTAATCATTCATGCCTAAGTCTTCCTTTCATGTTAAGAACCTACTTAAAGCAGTTTTTGTCTGGTTTGTTAACTTTGCTGCTTTAACTGAAAGCTATTTCCCAGAAGATTCTTGAGGAGAAAAATATGGATTTTGCTTAGGTTTTTGGTTGTAAGAATAATATTTAGCAACTCTTTTGCCTCAGGGCTCTGAGCAGAGCCAAGAAATTTAGCAAAGCATGGCAGAGATGTGCTTTTGGTTGCTCTCATGGTAAAGACATCTTCATGGTTCAGGGCACTAAATCTCAATTAGACAGCAAGTTTCTGCTGGGCTCTCAGTAGTGCTCCACCTATTCTCACACTTAGAATTTGTCTTAAAGGATGAAGGATGAAGCATCCAAATGATAGGTTTATCTTTCCTGCAGCCATCCTCCTGAACACACATGGATTATGGATACTTGAAGCAGCAGGAAAATTATATTTGATGCCCCTAACACTACAGCCATGCTGTTACAGAAGGGTGGGTTGAATAAATTAATGCGACAATTATATTTTCACTAATTTTGTTTCTCCTGCAGGTGTTAGAGACCTTATAGCACCTTTCAGTACCTTCAGAGGGCTCACAAGAAAGCTGGAGGGAGGACTTTTAAAAAGGACATGGAATGACAGGAGAAGGGGGAATGGTTTCACACTGAAAAAAGGTAGATTCAGGTTGGATATGAGGAAATTGTTCCCCGTGAGGGTGCTGAGGCCCTGGCACAGGGTGCCCAGAGAAGCTGTGGCTGCCCCATCCCTGGCAGTGTCCAAGGCCAGGCTGGATGGGGCTCTGAGCAGCCTGGGATAGTGGAAGGTGTCCCTGCCATGACAGGGGGCTGGAATGAGATGGGCTTTAAGGTCCCTTCCAATCCAAATCATTCTGTGTTGCAGCTCATCCAAATCTGCATGCTACCACCATGCCAGCAGTCCCAAAATTAAGCTATGGTGCACTATAAAGTAGAGACAACAAAGGAGTGACTGGAAGAAAGACTGCAAAGGGAGCTAAGCAGCAGCAGGGAGGAGGAGAGTAGGTACTAAAGAGTTTTGGGGCAGAGAGAGAGAGGGAGAAGAGGGAATCCCCAAGAAGAGGAGGATCTGAGTTAGAGGAAAGGAAAGGTTTGATGCTGTAGAGAAGAGGGAGCAGAGGCAACTGGAGATAAAGGGATGTGTTACGCAAGCAACATGCAGAGGTTACAATAAGGGACAGAGCCAAAACTGCCCACGACTAATGGAAACCTCTCCCCTACAGAAGCTGGGATGTAACTCAGGAGTACAGCCCCTGGTTTCCCCAGCAGCAGAAAACAGCTGTACATTTGTCAGTGTCCCAGCCCTCTCTGACATCTGCTCCACATGTGCTGCCACCACTGATGGCGAATAATTAGTGCTGGGAGTTCAGTCAGCTTCCACCCTGCATCAAAGTGCCCAAATCATCAACACAGAAACCTATCAACTTTTGCTTTCTTTGCCTTTTGAAGTTAGAAACGAACAACACAGAGCTGCAAGAAAAGAACTCTAATGTACTGAAGTTATAAAATCAAGCCCTCAAACACTAGATAGTGAAAAAATTATGGTTGTCTTTTTAAGCTCTGTTGAGATCCTTAGTTGTAGGCATTTGGGTGTATTCCACTATGCTATCACAAACCTTTCCCAGTGACCTTGGTCTCATCTAGAAACCTGGATATGCTCAACTTTAGGAACACATCGGGGTAGTCCAGCGACAGAAATATCGTCCAAAGAATCCCCACGTGATATTTTGTGCAACTTGGAAACTGTGAGTTACACACGTACTTGCAGGCAGTGAGAGGGTGAAATCACAGTTAAGTAGCCTGAAAGCCACACTGGATGCTACCCCCAGCTCTGCTTTAAAGTTATTCAGTCACACAAACAACTGAAATTTATTACTGCTAGTTTCTAAGTATGCATCCTCACTTTCTTGGTTTCCAGTATCTGCCAGTGTGCTGAATGCTCACAGCTGGAACTGGAACCAACTGCTGATGTTTCCTGAATATATAATGGAAAAAAGTCTGGAATTCTCTGGGAAAGCAGAACTTCCCCCTCCCAATGTTTTAAATGATTTATTTTTGCAATAGTAGCATAAACACTGCAAATAAAATACTATGGTTAAGCATGTCAGTGCAACCCCTGAAAATCATAGAATGGTTTGGAGCTGGATGGGATCTTAAAGATGATTGAAAATAGATACAAACAGCCACGAAACACATTTCCCTTGCTCTGAGTCAGGCAAGTCATACTCTCTTTACCTCAGAACCAGTGTGAATCCAAGCCCTTTTAAGCCAAAAGAGGCCCGGATCAGACTAGTAAGGCTCTGCTCTGACATAGTTAAGAGTACGTTTTAGCAGTCAAGAAGTAAAAACTAAATGTTATTAGTGCACTTTTTCCAATAAGCAAAAGAGCAGAATTATCCAAATCTACAAGGTCAAGTTGAAAAAAAATCAGATACAGTTTTAAGCAAAAGCAAAACAAAAAGCTGACAAAATATTTGGGGGTACTCCTTAAAATGGTATCTTATCTTGAAAAAAAATAAACAATCCATCAGCTCAAGTAGCTTTGGACCTCACAAGTTTCTTTCCCATTTACAGTGAGAGCAGGGCTGGAGCAGAGAGTTTGTAACAGAGCAGGGGTTCAGTGTTCAACACACAGAACAGAGCAAGCAGCTCTCGGACTACAGGAAAATTCAGCCCTTTCCCCATGTTTTCCACCTGCCTCTTGTGGCTTTGCAAATTTTGTATTTCGTTCTCAAAATCTGCCATTCATGTTCCAGTTTGAAGCTCTGTCCCTGTGTCCACAAACCCTGTGGGAAGTTACATGACAAAAGTGCCCAAGGAGTTAGAACAGCATCAGTCGGTCATGAAAGAGAAATGATCCCTGGTTACTGACCTCGGAACTTCTTTGGAGGATTAGCAAGGTCACCTGCCTCCGGCTGCACCACGCACCGGTCATCCACTAACCTAGAAAAACAAAAGTGATCACACTCACTAAAACATGCCATCAGTGTTTGTAAGTGCACAGACATGCCTGCCACACCACAGATCCAAAAACTTCCACATTTCTCCAGTGTAATACAAAAAAAAAAAAAACCTGAAAAACTCTGTTATTCACTTACTAAGCATAACCAAGAAAGTCTACATTTTCCTTATAGAGAGAGGATTTCTTCTACTGCACTGAATTATGGTCTGTGTTTCAGATCATTTAAATCCAGTTAAAATCCCTTTTGTCACATCACATACAATGATGCTCCATGTAAAATTTATGTTTTCCTTCATCAGAGCCATTAACCCTCAACCAGAAACAGTTTGCTGTCAGATTTTCCTCTTCACCATTTCCCATCCTTTTCCTCTGAGGAGACATGTGGAATTAAGGCTCAGCTCTGATCAAAACTCCCAAGACCACAGTTTCCTGTGCTAAAATGAATAAGCATTTCTTTAATCCACAGCAGAAAATCTAGATGACAAATCTAATATATTTCTTGCAATATTTTAGAAGTTAAATAAACAATAAAAATTTAAAATATGAATTGTTAAACTTATCTCAGAACTTCCTAGACATAAATTCAGCTTCCTTTCAGGAAGCATCCTGTAAATAATTTGCCCATTTAAAACAATTATTCAGGAAAATCATATTTAAGGACACACTACTGCCCTGCCACTTCACAGCAACATTCTTAGCAGCATTTTTGTTGGAAATTGCCAGAAAAAGCACAAATTGGCTTCAGCCAAGTTGCACAATAGATGCATTCAGCTTTCACTCAAGTTGGTGAAGGCTTTGCCTCCAGCCACGAGCGCAGCACACCCATGAATTTTCTACCTCTAGCAAGATGACAAAGTGTCCACTGCAGCTCCCAGAAGTAAAAATGACAAAGAATTTTGGAAGTCAGCAGTTCCAACCTCATAACAGACCTAAATGCAAGCATGAGGTGTCAGTGAGGAAGGGGAATTGAAGAAGCCGTTTCAGGAGCAAGCAGGGGCTCTTCGGGAGTTGTGTTCTTCACAGTCTAGGTTAGGCCAGGCTTAACAAGAACAGAGTGAGGTTTGGAAAGCAGGACTCAGGAAGAGTCCTGAAGGCATCCTGTGCTCTGTCCATGTTCTAATAGGCCAAAGCTTCCTATAAACAGCACCTAAAACGTGCAGTCACAGAGAGCTGACTGGAAAGGACTACCTTAACAGAAGCCTTGCCAAAGGATTTTAATGCCAAGGAGTACTTCTCACTCTCAACAAAATCTCTCAAAGGTTTTTAAGGAGGAACCTGTAAGGTTTGACTTCAAGCACTTCAGGTTGGAGGCATACAGAAAAGCCAACCACAACTCACAAGGAACCTCCTGTGTTCCTTAGTGACAACTTGTGCACCCTGGTGACAACCACAACTGTGGGTGAACTACAAAACTTTCACCATGGCATGTCAGTGCAGCAAAAGCCAGAGAGAAAACAAAGTGTTGGTGCTGAGGAAAACAAATGACATCCTGCACACTCCCTGAGCCAGCCAGCTGCAGTGCTCAAACACACTGTCCCTGAGGAGAACAGACATGCAACAATTAATATCAATCACTTGCTGCTGAGAATTCTCTAAAGCCACAAAGATAAGGACCATAAATGACTTCAGCAGCATGCAGGAACCAAAGACATCAGAGAAAACAAAGGAAAAAGGAACTGGTGCCACTTCCATCCTACAGACACAAAATCAGAGCACAGGACAATTGATTGACATGTGGCAGGGCAGTGGAATGACAGAGCAGGAACATTATCTCCCGAGCCCCTGCTCAGCACCTCAGCTTCTCACACCTTTGTTTCGTATAAAACAGGAGAAAAATCTGAGGGAAGTATTGCCTTGTTTATTTAGCAGTCATTAAATTAACAATTTAATCTCCAGCATTTCCACATAATGCCATTCATCCTGTATTCCAGCTCCATGACCTTCAGGGAGTCTAACAGCTCCTTGTTTGCTCTGGATGTGCTTGTTACTGTACAGTAGGGAGAGCTGAGCTGCACGCTGCACATGATGCAAGACTTCAGCCCGCCCTGTTGAGGGGAACAGAAGAGACTCCTCAAACACAGACCACTTCCTCTGATATGTAATTCAAAATATTCAAATCCCACTTTTATAATGAGCCAAAAGAGCTGCTGGTTTGTTACTGGCACCTGCAAGGTGGCTGTGTTAAACAAGCAGCAATTCAAGACCTCTGTAACCTGTTAACAAATCCATTTGAGACGTGTGAAACCAAACAACAGGCTTGGCTGCAAAAGGTCCTGGGCACCTGCAGTGACTGTCAGACCACACCACAGCAGGCTTTAGGATCACTTGCTTGTAGGTTTGAATAGGAGGGCAAAGTGCACCAGACCAGGCTTTTCAGATAAAGGCAGAGCTTATTGTATTATATTTATTGTATTATACCATAAAATGTGCAAGCTATGTAAACATAGTGATCCAAGTCATGGTGCCAATATTCAAGTCACTTAACTGTGGTACTATCAGAGAAGCTTTAACAAACTTCAAGGGGTTTAATTCCTCAGCTGGAGCGCAGACAATACTGCTTTGTGCTCTCTGCTGTCATTCAGCACCTGGCACATACAACACAATTGCATTTCAGTTTTCCATACATTGGCAGCACATAAATGACAAAGGAGATGCCTGCACATTTATGAAATGATCTCTAGCTGAGCTAGTTCTTTCCTGAACACAGTAAATACCTGGGCTTTGCACAATCGCTCCAAGTAACTGCTGTAATTAAGCTGTACAGTTCATTGGTGGGGCCTAAGATAAATCATCAGGAGAGTGAAAACAGTAATTACACCCCAGGACTTTACGCATGAGCCTTTGTATTCCGTAATTGCAGAATTAGGGGCTGAAAGCAACAACGCTCATGGGACTGCTTGTCACAGATGCCCAGTCATTCTCCCACTGAAGCCAGTGGAAGTTTTTCCACTCACTGCAGGGCAAGCAAGGGCAGTTCCTCATCACAATGCCACAGGCAGCCAACCTCACAGACCAGCAGGTGTTTAAGCCATTAAGGCCTCACAGTGTACAGAAGTGTACACAGCTACAGTGTACAAAGGCTCATTAAACAAGAATTGGAGCTACCTAAAGCAATGCCTAGGAGATAAGGTGTGCTTCTCCACAGAAGCAGGAGGGGAAAGCAAAGGCAGTTGCAACTCTCCACTACCATCACAGAATCCCAGGATGGATCAGGGTGGAAGGAGCCACAGTGGGGCAGCTGCTGCCACCTCCCTGCTCCAGCAGAGCCTCCCAGAGCACAGGGCACGGGATTGTGCCCACACAGCTCTGGAATATCTCCAGTGAGGACACTCTGTCCAGATGTCCTCTCTGGACAATCTGTTCAGTGTTAGGTCACTGCAGGAAGAAGGTTCTGCCCTATGTCAAGTGGTCAAAGCATGAACCTATAGAGTTCTGTACCTCTCTTCCTCTCCTTCCATTCTCCCCCATCATCTGGTGGAGTTGACGCTGTCCCTTCTCTGATGAAATGGGAGGAAGGACACCGGGGTGGGAGGAGCAGGACTGAGCAGCAGCAGTGTAACTGATAAGGAAGGTGTGTTGGCACAAGTCTAGCGGTGCCTGCGTTCATAGATAGGAATCATATATGTTCCATAAGTCTTTGTGTCCTGCAAGCTCCCCTGATTACCTAACACAGGCTAAAGGTAAATACACCAAAGGTTTCTAGGAACTTGCAGATGTAGTGCAAGAGTCAAGGAATAGTTGTACAGCTGTAATCCTAGAAGGACTGTTCCCTGTGATGAGTTATTTTAGATTTACTACTGAGATACAGTTGCATTCTGAAAGAACAAAAACCAATGTGAGAAAACAATAGAAAATGAATTATGGTGGGTTTCATGAATTTTAGTTCTCTTTCATAACATAAGATGCTTTTTAGGTTGTCAAAGAAAGCAGCCACATACTATAATTTATCTTAGCATTGTGCCTTGAGTTTCAAAAATACCACCCTGAAATGTATTCTGTCTCTTCCCACCAACAGATATTTCCACCCAATAATCATAGCCAATATTATTAAGTACAACAATACCTGAATAAACACATGAGCACACAGACTGTCCCATACATGGAACTGCATGTGTGTGTGTGTAAACTGTTAAAACATACAAGACCCAGCTGCTGATGTCTATTACACACTCAGTACCATTAATTCATCTATGGAGTATTTTACTCCTCAAAAACCTGAATGAACTAAGCTAGAGGTGATGTCTCCAACCTAAGACACTCAAGTTGCTCAGCTTTTACTCTTTCAATGGTATCATAATTTCAGTGCCTTTTTGAGCAGCACAAGGCCTGGACAGCTGCAGGAAGAGGGGTAAAGTTGCTGACAGGCAAGAGAATATCCAGCAAGAGAAGCTGGATATTTTAACTGCCAGTGGAGCCCAGCAACATATTTGTTCACAAAAAATGCTGAGGTTCCAATCCAAAACCACATAACCTCGACCTCCCCTCATGAGCAAAGGGGAGGCCCCCAAAGCCTCCCTCACTTTGCTCCTCAGATGTCCCTTCACACCACCTCCTCCACAGAAATGTTCCTCCAGAGCACCTGCCACCCAGAACACTTCTTTCCTCCCAAACTGCAGCACAAAGCCTCTCCAGTGCTCCACACATCCCAGCTACTGCTTGGGAAGAGAGGTGCAAGTCATACCACCAAGAAACCAACCAATAACGAACAATAGGTGATTAAAATTTTGCTGCCCTGGAAATCAAACATCAAATACCTAAGTGCCAAAACAATCAGATCCACCCAGTTCTTCTCCAAGTCCACCCACTTTTCATTTCATTGAGCCTCTTATCAGGCATCTAGGTCAGCCCACTTCTTGTGTGCTTCAAGCGGTGTCCTGCCAAAAATCTACAGTCATCCTACCTCACCCTTCCCAAAATGTGAGTTCATTCTCCTTTCTGACTACCAATCCTGCTTCGAATGATTTACAGCTCTATGATTTAGCCACGCTGTGTGAAATGTGTCCTTTTTCCTGTCTCTTCCCAAAGTCAAAATTTTCACCATCATCTTTTCACATCTTTTAGGGTCGCTTACTTTAATCCCAGCTCGCACAGAAAATGAAAAGGCTCTTCCTTGCACTTATAGCAGAGCTATTAAATCTCAGTACCATTTAGAAGATTACATGCTAAAAAGTCCTTTTGACAAATGGGAGGACACAGAACACAATATTTAAAGAACTTCATACCAGTGAGGTACAGCAGCACAGAGACAAGAAAGTCTGGCTCCTGCCTGCCTCAAACCTGAAGAACTTTATAGTTTCCTTTCTGAACAAATTTTAATTGCCACAAACACAAAGCATAAAACAGGTTGAAAGGAGTTGTTTAATAAACACCCTTACACTGGGAAAGCAAAATTGTATGCATCTAAAACATTCCAAACTCCTCAAGGTGTCTAAAACAGCAGACAAATTTCACCACGAACAATCTTCAATGTGAAACAAGGATGTGGGTGCATTTTATCTCAGCCACACGGAGCGGGAACACTCAGCCGTTCCCACTATCCCAAAAAATGCTTGTGTGGGTCACTTGGAATTGTATTATCAAATTGTATTATCAAATGGAGACACAAGGGGAGCAAGCACAATCCCAAGCACATACTGGGAAACAAAAATACCACCATACATGCAGGCAGCTCCACATTTGCACTAATAACTGCACAAATAATTAGCCCCAAAGTTTTTCCCTTATCTGATAGTACATTCATATATTCTTGTAACTGTACCTGCAGGTTTGCATGCCAAGGGGGAGTGGGGGGGGAGTAAAAGCAGAATTTTTTTCTGCTCAATTAAGTAATCCAGCTATAAATCCTGAATGTCATTTTGTTATTCAATTGTATTGTGTTATATCCAGTCATGCTTTTAGCTTGCAAAAGCTTCTGTTCAGTAGAACTTGTTTATCCCTTTTTATCACTATATTTACATTTAAAACATTGCACAATTTCAATTAAATTCTAAGAACAGAGCTAAAATAAATTATTACAATGGGATAAAATGTTATTTGGAGGTTACAGAGGAAAGGAGAAAGCATGGTTCTTAGATTTTAGTCTCAGTTTTGCAATTTTCTTGGCCTGCATAATAGGTAAGCCATTAATGCACCAAGAAAATGGTACAGAGCTTTGTTTGGACATACTAATTTTTGTTAAGTAAATGAACATTAGCACAGTATTTCAAGATCCTCACATAAATACAACATACATCAAGTCATTTCAGTGGTGCCAAGCACACCTATTTTCTGCTGTCAGAAGAGGACTGGGAATTGGTCACAGTCCCAAGGCTGACAGAGCTCAAGAAATGTTTTGACAATGCCCTCAGGCACAGGGTGTGATTCTTGGGGCTGTTCTGTGCAAGGCCAGGAGTTGGACTCAGTGATCCTTGTGGGCCTTACAGCTCAGGATATTCAGTGATTCCATGGGGAATTGGCAGTGGGAGGAGGTGTGCCAGCCTATCCCACCCAGCTCCCTCCCCAGGCACACCCAGTCCTGCTGTACTTCTCTACAACACCAGGCAGGTTTTGGCTTCAGTCTGTCTCAGTGCCTTTGATAAACAAATTACATTCTCATAAACCCAAGGAAATGGTTGATTTCTTCCTTTGTTTCTTTTCTATTTTTTTTAATATGAAAAGTAAGAGTCTGTCATACAAGGATGTTGCGACAGCCTAAAAGCATTTAATTGGAAAACACTTCCACAGGCAAACCCTCTTTTGGATGAAATTTGTATTAAAGCTAAAAAAACCTGGAATTATAAAATGAGTATTAGGAAAGCTTTCTGAAGGCTTTCTTTAGTGGCTTGCAGACCCACTAATAATGCGTATCACCTGGAGGACTGAGCATTTTTTCCATTACTAACATTTTCCTTTTAGGTGAAATCTTGGCTGTCTTTGAACAGACAAAATTTCCACCAATGTCTCTGAGGCCAGGATTTCACCCCCATCATCCCAGCTTCCCACAAGTGCACTGAGGGATGAAGTTCAAAGAAGCAGCAGTGTCAGCACCTCACACTGAGGGTCACTCATCAAAGATTTAATTACAGTCTAACCTCTGCAGCATTTCCACCTAATCCAGCTAACTACATATGGAATGCAAACACCGTAACAAGTCCAGGATTTGGTCCAAACTTAGAAGTAAATGAGAAAATCAAGATTACACACATGACTTTAACTCTGCTTGCTCACATCTTTAAACCACCCATAACAGGTCTGCAACTCAGCTCTCTCAATATAAGAAAGCACAGATAAAATAGAATTATTAGGTATATCAACCTAACACACAGAAACACTGACACTGGGACCACTGTGAACTAAAAATGAGGGTGTTAGAAGCAACCTTGCATCTTTATGTGAATTTTAGGCATGTAGCCCACTAACCAGTCCCTGTCACACTGAGCAGTTTAAATTTCCATGGTACACAGTGACTTCAGAAAAGAGACACTAGTAACAGTGTCACTGCTCCTAAAACCAAGCAGAACTCATTGCAGAGTTACCTATTCAGCCAGACACAGCAAAGCTAAGCCAGCAGCATAGGGAAAATAATCCAAATCAAAAGAAATTCTACGTTTAGTTTACAGCAGAAGAATCTGAGGTTCTTTCCTCAGCTTTGCGCATATTTGTGAATGGCCACTTGAAAGGACTGCTTTGAAGAACTATGTGCTATTAAAAGGAGTCAGAAAGGCTGGATCCTTCACTGTTAACAGCATTTAATGAAAATGGAGAGATATACCCAGGAAAACACCGCTGAGAAATGCCAATATCTGTCCAGTGATCACAAAGTGACTTCATCCCCATAATGAAAGCAGTCACACCTACTCATCAAAGTGGCAACACTTACTGTAGAAAGGAAGCATAAGCAAAGGAAAAAAATTAGGAGACTTTGCTGAAATAGCACAATATAAAAATATTGTTGTTTAAGCAGACAAACCAGCCTCAGATGCTACTGTAAGGCCTATAATGAACTTCAGCATCTGGAATGACAACATATACATAGGCAAACACATGCCTAGAAAAACATATACATACACAAATACACATGAAAATATTATCAGTCCTGCAAACACAGGTTGGAATGTAAATCCTGGAAAATGATCCAAGTTCTTTCTCCATTTTGTAACACAAACAGCAATAATCCAGTACACGTCATACTATGTAAAAATGTGAGTGGAAAATATTGCTCAACCAAAATGCTGACACTTTACACATTCTGCAGTGCACTTCACACAGGAGAGGTAAATTTTATGTGCCTAATTTTTGATTAAGTTAAAAAAACCCCAATTTTTCAGACAATACAGGTAACAAGACCTTCCATGTTACAAAATCTGTTATATGTCAGGATACCGAACAAAGAAAGGACTCACCTCATTCCAGAGGCCAACAATGGGGACAATGTGTGTGAACACATGCAATTCCACTGAAACAAGTCAAACAGCCCTTTTCTGCAGCAGCTCAGCACCTGACCCAGCAGTTTTGATATCCTTCCTTTAGTGTACCTTCCTTCAGCAGCCCCAGAAGATGTCTGCAGCACCAAGCACACTCACACAACAACATCCTGAGCTCCCCCACTCACAGCCCCTCTCCATGACATGTGCAATATCCTGGCACTGGGTGCACACCTGGGCTTTACAGGGGGAACATGAACCTTTCCTGATCACCCCCTTGCTGAGACATCTCTCTGGAATTACGGTGCTGCCTGGTTTTGCCTTCACATAAAAGGAGACAGGTTGAACAGCATAACCACCAAGCTTGTAGCCAGCATGCAATCCAGCTCCCAAAACCCTGCTGCTGGTTTCAGCCTTGACTTCTGTTCCTGGGGACAATGACTTTGGCTGGCAAGAATACCCTGAAGGTCTGCTCACCCTTTGATGTGTTCAGCTCCCACTGGTGGCAATGAGAATGGTGCACAGGAGACACTTCCACATTAACACGTGCTCCAATTCTCTCCACAAAGGATTCTATGATTTTTATTTTCACTTTGCAACAATAAATGTTTACAAATTTTTGCAGCTGGGATAGGTATTTTTGCATGTTCTCTTTGCTCTTCTCTTTCTTCAGCAGCAAGTGAAAAAAAAACCCTTCCTAACAGAAACCAGCTGAGAAGTCACAGTGGTTTTATTTATTTACTTGTTTTAAAACTGAGAAGAGTCAGTTTCCTACGGGGAGAGATCATTTTGGGAGCTGTTCCAGACTGTCTCAGAGCTGCTTTCCCAGTCGCTGAGAGCAGCTCTGGGAGCCCTTTGCCACACCTACCTCCGACCTGTTCACACTCTCTTGAGAGCCCCACGTAGCAGCACAGAGCAGAAACCTGAAGAGGAAATGCTTGGGAATGCTGTGGCCACAGCGGAAGGAGCTGGGAAGTAAGAAAGTCACGAAACAGCAGCCACAAGCAGGCTGGCAAAACAGTCACTTCTGTGCAAGTGGACAGGTGTGAAGTTAAGGGTGGAAAAGGAGCCTGTTGTACTTGTGGGAACGTCTCATAAAGTTCAGGAAAACTACATAACAAGCGTGTTCCCACCTCAAAACTGTTTCAGATCTTTCTCAAACTGACCACCAGGCAGGCTGGCATCTCCCACAAGGAGGCTACACTCACAACAGGAGTCTCACATGCCCAAGGACTCTCCCAGGCTCTGAGGCACAGAAAACCCCACATCTGCTCAGCAGAGCTCAGCATTCGAACCAGGGTGGCTGCACACTCCAGGAGGAGCTTCCAGAACCCCTCCAGCCCCATCCCTGCAGAGTGTCTGGGGACAGCATTAGTGGAAAAATCACTCCAGGAAACACTTACACCAGTACAGGCTATTGCATCCAGCACCCCAGAGCACACAAGAGCAGGTGTGATATTTATTTTTGAAAGTTTATTTATTAATACAGATTTTTTTGGTCCACCTGAGCTCTCAGCAATGACACTGCTGAGCACCAAGGAGCTCTCAGACTCTCCAGCTGTGCTGTCAGCTGTCAGTCAGATCACCTTCTAAGGTGTGTCCTAACAACAAGCTCTGTTACAAAGAAATGAGTTTGGCCTTTTACCTTCAGGCCCTCCAGTTCGGCAGCATTCTTTTCAGCTGAAGGAAATGCTTCCAGGTCTCCTCGCACAGCTTTATCCTGACACCTTAACGGAGGAAAAACAACTGCAAATAATCAAACTTTCTACTGGGAAACTGGAGTCTTTTATCACTTACATACCTTTACTGGGAATTAACTGGCAGAGAAACAAAGAAATCAAGTTTTCTAGAAAAGCCTGCACTTGGTGATATGATAAGCGGAACAATGATATCCACTTCATTTTTCCTTTTTAACTGCAATCCTGCTGTACACACATACACTTATCAACACTCATGCTACAAATCCCACAGAATCCATGGCTTTTAAAGATGCATACTGTGTTTGACCTGGGAAAAAGGAGCATAGTTCCTACTTCTGGATCAGTATCAAACACAATCCGGGCACACACAGCGCACCTTCTCCCTCCTGTGCCAAAGTATACCTCAGAAAGCAAAGGCAAACCAGCTCCAGGGTTACACCTAACCCTGTTGCAAAAGCTCTTCAAGCCAAAGCAATCAACTGTAGAAGAAGTGTGATGCTGTCACAAATTTTATTCCAAACCATGCCATCTTTGGTATCTTTTCTATTGGTCTCCTTCCTCATGCTGCATTGAGAGATATTAAAAACCCCTCTACTTTCACTGGAAAGGAAAAGAGTGTGTGTTCCTTGCTGTCACCACTGCCCTGAAAAAAGTGAAAAATGGCCTCCAGTTCTGAGAACTCAAAAACCAGAAGACCAAGAGAACAGATGCACACACAACTACTTTTTTAAAATCTCACCATTTTTCAAACCCCTCTCTTTTGTTTCTGGGGGATCTGAGTCATAATTTTCAGAAGCAAACAGGAAGCCCTGCAGACATCTCCAAGTATTTCCTCTCTCCACCCTTCCACCCACCCCTCTTGTCTTTTACATAATTTCTGGAGACTTTATTAATCCTTTTGCTCTGTTAGCAATGAAATAGCACTTCCCTACACCAGCTCCAGTGCGCCAAGGTGCAAGAGACCCTCCTTTGCCCAGTTCCAAGGGAGAGATGTCCTCATCCCCCTGACAGGACAAAGCAGGGCTTTCCCTGCCTGAGGAAGCCTGGCCTTGGGGGCTGGCAGGAGCCAGCTGTGGGGAATTCACTCCCACTCCCCACAGCAGAGTGGGACCTGGAGCACAGAAACAGGATGAAGAAGTGTTAGAAGGTAATGTGCCGGGAAAGCCTTTTTACCTCACTCCATTTATTACGGCGCTTCCTTTCATTGTATACATGGGAAAAAAATAACATTTCCCCTTCTGCACTCACCGGCAGGACCTGTCAGAGCGCCGGGCAAGCAGCTGCTCGGCGGGCTGGGCAGGAGGCGTGGCAGAGGGACAGCCTTGGGATGAGCTCCTCTGCACGCAGAGAGAGCCCTGGCTGCAGCACACAGGGGTTTTAGCTTGTCCTGAGAGAAGTTCTTGATGCCCTCAAGCAACAGGGGGTGAGGAAGGGCAGAATCCAAGGTATGGGAAAAGCTGGCGATGGGATGGCACAGGGCTCCAAGGCACGAGTGAGGGGGACAGAAACAATATGAGGGATGACAGGAGAAAAGAAATGACCTGGTTTGAAGAAGACCATGGAGCTCCCACAGTGAACTGGAGCAAGGTCAGAATGTGATGGGTGGTGGACTAAGTAGCCACCAGTCCTTATTCCTGCATGACCAACTCTCAACCAGGATGGTGGGGACCACACAGAAATGCAATGGAAAGCCCCCTGTTTCCCTTTTTAGAGATGTCAGCTCTCTCTGTCCAGAGCAGACAAAGTAAATAGGATACATTTTAGCAGCTCTTCTCAGGAAGAAGGTATTCTGTTTTTCAGGGTGCTTTGTGTATTCCATCTCTTTGTGTCAGTGTAAGGTCTTAAATGCAATTACAGGCACGCCTGAGATCCTGAGGTTTATTTTCATGACACCCCCAGTTCCCATAGAGACTTTGTAGCAGCAACTGCTTCTGCACACTCTCCCTGCGAAGGGAACTTGGACACAAAAACAAGCATACCAAAGCTCACATCTAGTTTCAAGTTAAACTAATTGGTACAAACAACCCCCATTTTAAAAGTTCTAATCTAACATGGTGCAATAATATTTACCACAGTAAAACTATTCTAGCCTTTTCCTTATCACTCCACAAAGCTCTCAGACACATTATCACAAGAGCTTAACCTGCTGCCTGGCACATTAAGATTAAAAACCTGCCCACTGCCTCAGCTACTATTCCCTATTCACTTGTGCATAGTAAATAATACTCCACAGCTATAAGCTGATCTGAAAAGATAGCAGAGCACCCAGCCCAAAAATCGCTCCATTTTTATCACCTCCCAGATTTTATGACCTAATCAAAAAGCCAATCGTCTGTCGCTGTGGTGTAGCTTTGCATATGGTTACACAGTTCCTTTTCCAAGTCAAACAGCACCACATTGTCTGGGATAATCTCATCCACTCACATAAGCAATTAGTCTGCTATATTTTGATTAACACTTCCGTTTAAAAGGACATTGAGACGCTTCAGCCTGAGTGGCAGAAGGTCTGGCCTCCCGCTAAAACAGACACATTCTTCCCAAGCTTCCTCCCTGACTGGAAATCCCAGCTACCAGCCTTGCCCCAAGCACCTCTTTGGAGCAGAATTCTCCACTATTTTCTGATTTGATAGATGGAAATAAAACAGCATACCTGACACTCCTTTGAGTTACAAGATCCATATATCACAACATTCAAAAAAAGAACTAAGCTGACCCAAACGCAGGCAAGGGCAAAAGTAAACATTAATCTGGGTCATTCATTTCACATTAGTACCTTTCAGAGCCTGAGGGTCTCTAAGCAACAGTCAACCCCGTTAGCACAAATCATCTACTAAATTGCTTAAGTATATGAGCTCATATTGCTTAGAGAGGGCTGAGAAACACTCACATAAACTGTTTTGATGGGAGCAGTAATGTGAAGCCACTGATAAAAAACAGCTTGCAGAGTAAGTGTATATCCACAGCCTTGGTGGTTTGAAGAACGTCTCACCAAGGCAAAAGACACAACCATGGCTGATACCATGGTTTACTCACATATAAATTCTTCCATCAATACAGTGCCCTAAATAAGACATCAGAAGTTAACTGCTCTCTTGTGATCCATTAAGATAGAAACAGATACTGGTTAAACCTAAATATTATCATATTTCTTAGAAAAATTGAAGCAGAGACAAGTATTTATTCCACTGCATGTATATGCTGCTTCCTACTCTGGTTACTTAAAAGGACTACAAATTATTCCTGTACCTCACAATGTGCTGTTCATCTGGCTGGACTGCAGCTTTGTGTCAGCAATTATGTGAGTTGGAAGTGAGCTCAAGCCTTTGTTCTTTCTTTTTTCTAACCTTTAATCTGAAAAAGTTTTAGAACATGTTTTTGTTTATTTTTACCTTTCAAGTTTAATTTTTGTCATAGGAAAAGAGCACCAAAAATAACTATTTGTTTGTGTTTAAAGATCTGTGTTTACACAACAGAAAAGCTTGTCTCTAACTTGTCATCCTGAAATTTGAAAAAAGTATCACAGCACTTCACTCACCAAAGTTCTGCTAAGTTCCTGCCAACTAACTTTGAAGTGATCCTGTCATAGCTGTAGAGCAGACTTTCAATGGCATTTAAATCAGATACTCTGCTGACTTACTCTGGCAACACAGGGCCCAGAAAACAACTGACCAGCAAGTGCTCAGTTCTCTACCTGCAAGGGATGGCACAAATATCCACTTTCCCTCCTCTCCACACACTGTAGTCAAGGTGGAAGAAGTAAAATGAGACTTCACAGCATCCCCTGTAATTCCCTCTAGGCAAGACCCATTTGAAAGCATCTCCTGCCACATTAGGGCTAATATGAATCAAAAATCCAGACATACAGATTTTCATCTGGACACCCAGCTGCCAGTTTAAGGTGGGAATAGCATCCTCCAAAGAGAAAGTTCCTCATTCCCAGAGTAGGACCAAACCATGTGGAAAGAGCCACCAATATTTACAATGCACAAGAAAATCCTCCTCCCTCTCCTCTTCAACTAGATTAAATAACCCACACCTCATTGCATTCACAATAGTTCAGTCCCATTTTATATGGAAAAGGACTGAAAACTCGCAGAAGGTATTTAAGGTATTTAAGGTATTTAACATACCATACATATCCATATTTCTTCTGGCTGCAAAAGTCAGGGAGAAAAAACCTGCACCAGTTTATTAACAGAAATGAGTGCCCTCAACAATCTATAGAAAAAAAACACTCAGATTTGATCCCTCAAGCTACAAGTACATAAAAACAACAAAAACCCAGCCAAAACACAGAATTCCAAAGCTCATTCAATGGGTAACATCATCCACCAACACAGATACCCACAGCCAAGGTGCAGAGACCACTCTGACAGCATTTGAAGATACCTGAAGACATTTCATCACTCAGGCAAACCTGTGAATACAATATCTTTGCTATCCTCAGAGGACTGAAGTGATTGAAAAGAAGAGCTGACAAGATATTTTCAGTCCTTTCAGGCTAAAGGGATAAAATTCCTTTAATTCTTCTATGACCTCTGCTAAACTGAAATAATAGATGAAAAGCAGCTACTGAAAAAAAAAATGCTTTCTTTCACCTCAGCTTGTTGGAAATCTTTATTCTTGATCTGGACATGAACTTGGTCTTCTCAGTCTATGTACTTGTCACTACAAGGGTAGACTATTTTAAGAGATATTTCAGCCACATAGGAAAAGGTGGCACAAAGGGCAATTGGGACTGAATTCTCCATGATTCATTACGTGTCACTCACATCCAGTCAATCCCTGGACTTCATAGGCTCTCCTGTAAAATTCCAACTAAGAGATTTCCATGTTACCAAACAGGCTGGAACAAGTTTTCCAGCCTAGTGTTTGGTCCTCTACACAGTCCACATCACCCCCAAAGTTGTTCATAATGTAGAGATTTGCTTTATATTGAAACAAAATAACTTCTGGAGTATAATTCATATTCTCATCCACTCCTGTTTTAAATTCCTCAAAAGCAATGAGACACAGTGCCCTCATTTCCTTCAATCTATATAATAAGAATTGAAGGTAGAAGTCCATAATGATCCTTTCTACCCACACCCATCAGCCTGTGGGCACACTGAGGTACGGTGTCTTTTCTGGACGCCTGCAGTTGCAAAGACTTAGCAAAATACTTGGAATTCCTAATTCTCCTTTGATCCACAGATGATTTACTCTTGTTTACACATCTACAAGAGTCATTCAGTCAAGTTTCTCCTATTTGCAGTGCCCTTTGGTGCCTGCCTTCACAAGCACCGGGTGATTTTGTGAAATAAATCACGACTGTGTCAGTGGGCAGTCATAACTACCAACCCTCTGGCAGAAAAAAAAACCCTCAGCTCCTCAGCCACACGCTCCA
This sequence comes from Prinia subflava, assembly GCF_021018805.1. Classification (NCBI taxonomy): domain Eukaryota; kingdom Metazoa; phylum Chordata; class Aves; order Passeriformes; family Cisticolidae; genus Prinia; species Prinia subflava. The sequence goes on along the minus strand of NC_086250.1, from coordinate 12,053,204 downwards.
GTGATGCCTTCGTAAGACACTGTTGAGCTGGGCTCTCTCTTTTATCTGTCTTGCCAACGTCACATTTCCTGCACCATTTTCCACTTTGTGCTTACATGCCACCAAGTCATACAATTTTCAAATCAGCCATGACTCTTCCAGCACCCCCAGTTTCAGCAGTTTCAAAGCCACGATACAATTTCTGAATGAATGTAACCGCCTGTGTACAACCTCATTTCTAAATTCCAAACCTGCCTGATGAGATCAGAAAATCTTGATCTTGCCACTTTGGGGGAATGCTATGCTTTCAATATGATTGCAAGAGTCCAAATGGTCTCCTGTGAAAGCTTTTGGCTGGTCTGAAATCTGTTCCAGGAGCAATACATTCATCAGGTGAATGATTCAGGAGGCTTTGCACTTTATTCAGAAGGTTTTGCAAGTTATGAGAAGGAAAGAAAAAGCAATGCCTTTTTCAGCACTCATTCCTTGAAATAGTTCCTTGATCTTCTGCCTAAGACAATATCTGCAAAGAGTTCATTTGGGTGAGGCATCAAAGTGACCCTGTTGCTCCCAGATCAGGGTGAGCACCCTCAAAAGTACAGCCCTATTAATTCCTACAGCGAAATGTGTCACCTGCTCTCAGGATGCCTCAGCATAACACTGACCACTTACTCCTTCCTCAGATAAATTAAAAGGAAAACATTTGAAATGTTAAGCACCAAGAGGAGTTCTCCCCAAAGAGCTCAAAAATTTCTGTCCTACTTTGCCACCTTCTAAGCTGCCCCTTGCCTTCTCACCCCTGCGCTTCCACAGCTGAGTAACTGCTCTGCAAGGTCATTTCTAAAGTCAAGATTCTGCTGAGGCTCGAACACAAAGCTGTCCAAAGCTCTCCTCACCTATATTTTGTGGAAAAGTAGATCAGAACCACAGCAAATACATTTTAGACCAATTCAGTGACCCCATCCTGCTGTTTGAAAGTGGCTTTATTTGCTGCTCATTTCCCTTTTTCCCTAACAGTTTTTAATTGCTGCCCATAAAAGGTTTCACTTTTTCCTGCAAATCATCACCCGAAGTGTCACTAGGAAACCTCTTTGCTTTGACTCCTACTGATGCACACAGCTTTTTTTCCAGATGGCATTTTTATTATTGCTTAAATTCTACCCCCAAGGCTTCCAGTTCTTCTATTAGAAATCAAATCAATTCTCTTTCATCTCTTTCCTTTTCTGTGATTGCTTCTTGCGCCATGGATCCAAATGAATACCAGTCACAAATTCGGAAGTTGGATCCATCCCACGATACCAGATTACTCTTAGTCTGAAGCAATTATGTCAGTTCTGGAGACTTAAGGGCTGTTTCTGCCATAAAGAAAATTCTGAAATGGTGTCAGGTAATTTTTTTTCATCAGTCATTTCGGAATAGTTTTATATAATCATAGAATCATTTAGGTTGGAAAATACCGCTAAGATCATTGAGTCCAATGAGTCTGAGGACTAGTGAATTCTTGTTTTCCTGAACCCAGGCCATATCAAACAGCAGGAATTTCTTTGATAGCAGTTTTCAGAGAGGAGTGCTCAGCGGCACACTCATTTTATTGCTCTTGCAAAAAATAGCAGATTTTCTGGTCTATGACTGATGTTTTTCTCCTGTGTTCCCTGCACTCCTTCAGGCGTGTTTTTCTCTTGTGTTCTCTGCACTCATTTAGACCTGTACACCTTACTCTGATGATGCTGAATTTCTTTCTAAGAAGTTTCTTGGGTAACACAGCCCAGTTTTTATGCAGCTTTACCAAGTGTAAGTGCTTTGGATGGTGACTTCTATTGCTCCAGTTATCAGGTTGCAGGAAAGGAAGCAGAATTTTCTCCCTCACCTCCATTACAAATGAAGAACATTAATTATACTCATCAGTCAGTAAGGTTCCCCCCAATGGGTGAGCGTAACAATAATGCCAGCAAATGTAAGACTATCTTCAGCACACAATTTTCTCAAAATTATAAATTCTGTGTCTTTAGATGCATACTTAAAATACAACAACACAACTTTTGACACATGGGAACCTTAATGAACTAACTAGCTTTGTCACTACTGGCGTAAGCCCAGTTACTGTGAGATAAACCAACATGAAACAATTTGAACAGCTCTCCAGATCAATGCTTATGAAAGAGCACTGGCCCAGAACTCAGAGTCTTTGGTTGTATTCCACAATCTGTCAACAACCTTGTGCTAGTGGCTCCTCTGCTCATGTCCCACCCTTTAATCCACTGTTTCCCTTCAAATATACTTTAGATCCATGCTTGAAAACTCAAACCAGCACTTGTCCCACTTCCAGCTCTGCTGAAGGAAAACAGTTCCATTAAGAGCAGCCTAATCACAGGGACAGTTTAATCTGGCAGAGAAAGGAAATGGATCAGATGAAATGGAGAGTTTGACTCCACCAGCCCCGTGCACAGCCTCAAACGAGCCGTAGTAACCAAACTTTGCATACCGTGGTTTTAGTGTATCCTAGATATTACAGGGGGAGGGGGTGTGGGATATTCATTGGTCCTTGCCTTCAGTGACAGAAAAACCTGTTCAACTACAAAAGTTAATACAGACAAGACTTAATTGCCTGCCAGGTCCTGACCTTGTTTTGTTTCTGCAAGGGAAGTCACTGCTAACACAAACTGAGCAAACCTCTAACCCAGACCCTGCAGCTGGCCAGCAGCCACAGCAGTGCCCTATCTGAACAGCCAGGTGCCTGCCTCTGAGGGGTTTCTTGATCAAATCCTAATTTAGCTTTTAATACTCCTGAAGATCTAGCCAGGGTAGTAAAAACTCAGAATTTGTATCCTATTCAACAGGTTCTTTTGAAAATTTGTCTCATGACATATTTGCAGTTAAAGTCCACAAATTTGCAGGTGTAAGACTTACATCTTAAAGCACTTAGATACAGGGAATAATGTCATGAAGCTTTGCAATGATTTTGTGCCTTACTTTTTCCGAGGAAAAAATATATAATATCATAGAATGGCCTGGACTGGAAGGGTCCTTAAAAATCATCTTGTTCCAATGCCCTGCCATGGACAGGGACACCTTCCACTGTCCCAGCTTGCTCAGAGCCCCATCCAACCTGGCCTTGGACACTGCCAGGGATGGGGCAGCCACAGCTTCCCTGGGCACCCTGTGCCAGGGCCTCACCGCCCTCACAGGGAACAGTTTCTTCCTGATACCCAAATTAAACCTCCTCTCTGTCAGTGTGAAGCCATTGCCCCTTGTCCTGTCACTCCAGGCCCTTGTCAAGAGTTCATTTTTCCTGTGGCCTCCTTCAGGCTGAGCAATCCCAGTTCTCTCAGCCTTTCCTCACAGTGGAGATGTTCCAACCCTTTAATCAGCTTGGCCAGCCTGACACAAATAAATTGTTACCTCCTCACCACAAAAATAAAAAAATCATTAATTTTTCTGTATGTTATTTTGTACTTTTATGATTTAAAGGCAAGGTTATTCTTTATAAATAGAATGCTACAATGATAAGTAAGGATATCTACAGAGATACCTGAAAATCTTATTTGAAACCTGGACTTCCTGTATTTAGTAAAGTGATCAGCTTTACAGTCCTCACAGCAACACTAAAATCCAAAATACTTATACATCAGTTCAGGACTTATGAAACCTGTCTGACAGGAAAGTTTGACCTCCTAAGTTCTATCTTCAACCTGGGAAGCATTATAGAGGTTGTCCTACCTGATTTTTATTCCAGCAAGTCTGATGGAAAACCTCATTCTATCCCTTGGAAATTCCACAAAACTCTCCACTAAACCCTGACTTTTCTGTCCTCTGTAAAGAGCCAAGCTCACTGAGCCCTGTCACATTTGGAACAGGAATTTATGGACTGGCACCCTCAGAGCCAGACAGCAAAGCAAGGACAGTACATTCAGCTGAAACAGAGACCACCTTAGCAAAAACTGATAACCTAAAATAATTATCCAAAACATCAAAGAAAACTAACCACTAACCACTAACACTAACCTTTTTCACTCCACACAGTTTGTTGATTTGTTTTTGTTTTCTTTTTTTTAAAAAGGATTTTTTAAAACCCCAACTTTCTATGAAGGCTTTAAACTTTTATTCTTTGATCATAAGAATGAAACTTGCTTAGTGATGCATTTGAACATTTTTCAGCATTCACAACTGAACAAAGATCTGCTCTCAGTGTTTTCAAAAGTGATATCCAGTCTTTCCTAATACATCGGTTTTGCTTCCTCTCTTTATTTATTGTTTCTGAACAGCAAACAAATATTAGCCAGACTGAAAAGATGACTGAGAACATTTTAGCAAAGCACACGAGGGAGAAGCTGAGGATATCAAAAAGTAAGAGAGCTGTAAGAGTTGGGATTTTACAAATCAAGTCAGATATTGCAAGATTCAGGACAAAACTATCCTGCTTACATCCAACTTTGCTGCCCTCTAAAGCTGCCAAGTTAAATTTTCCACATTGCAGTGCTCAAAGTGACACAGCTACCCAAAATTTACTCTTAAGAACTGGATTACTGTCTTTTAACTGTGGGAAGCAGGTATAAAAAATCTGGGGCTTACTAAGAGTTTAAGCAGTTGTTTCCCTAATTCTGCATGCTTTCAACTGCCCCTGCAGCACTGATTAACTTGTGTGTGTCAAGTGCAGGGAATAAAAAAGCTGTTTGAAATTCAAACAAGCCTCTAAATGAAAATCAAGATAAGAAGCCCAAGCATTGAATCACAAGAAGTTTCTGTATTTTGAGTTTCAAATAAAGAGCCTCGTTTCAGGGTTTGTTTGTTGATTTTCCTTTTAAATGACATTGATTTTTATCTGTCAGAGGTCAAAGAACAAAAACTTGACTACTGTTTTAATATCATACAGAAAAGAGCTGGAGGAAGCTTAACTTGGTGTCAAATCACAGAATCACAGAGCAAGCTGAGCTGGAAGGCACCCACAGTGATAACCACCACATTTGGATATGCTCTTCCAGCCTCCTCTGCCAACTATTTTCATATAAATTTCAACCAAATACCTTCACTCTGGCAGCAGCAATGACCTAAAGGGACATTTCAAATGAATTGCCCAAACTATTGTATAAGATTACCAAGTACCACAATTCATTATATCTAACTTTTGTTGTTACAAAAGGCATCACAGGCAATCTTAAAGCTACAATTTCTTTGTGAGGAACTGACATTTTACCTCAGACATTCTCTTGGAGAAGGTGATATAAAACATTCATCAGAACAAAAACAAACAACTATTCGAGTATTTGAAATTTCACCAGCCTTAATGGAGGCCTCAAACATTTGAAATAGCAAAGTAAACAACACAATGGCTGACTTCTTCCCTTTGAAAAGAACAAAGTTTGTCAGTAGCTTTCAGAGCTATTCTCTCTCAACAGGGGCTGCAGATGTCTTGATAACTGCAGCTCCTGCTCCTCTTCAGCCCCACTTCCCTTCTAACACTTGCTCTGCTCATTTCTCATCCTAAATTCATCAACACACCACTCTTCCTCCTTTTCATCATCCAGCAAGAAAGTACTGGAAGGACAGGGGAGGCTGTTTTCCTCACATTCTTCTCTGCAGCCTATAGCCCACTCTTCAGGGTCCTCTTCCCTCTGTTACTAAGCAATAAATAAGAATTGTTTTTAAATCACATACTTTGGACAACGCTTTATTTCTACTCAACAGCAATCAAAACATGCAAACGAGTAAGAGGTAGACAGAGACTGAGGCACAGAAAGAGTCACAAAACCAACAAGAGCAACAAGACCATTCCTGACACAACCTTTTGGCTGCCACAGCCAAAACAGCCCCTCAAAACCTCACACAGTACTTAATATCAGACATGAATGAGTACACTTTAACCCTGTGTTTTTCTTGTTTAACTCTGTTTCCAAAGCCTTACCTTGCAAGAATGTAATTTCTCTGTTTGTTTCATATTTGAAGTGAACTAAAGAAGGGGCACTAAAACCAGATTTTTTTTTTCTCCAGAGACAGGGAACACAAAGCATCTGGACAACTGAAGCTCTCCTGTGACCTCCCCCAGGAAAGGAATCTGGAAATACTGGGAATTGGGATTCACCCCCCACACGGATGCAGGTCAGGTTGAGGGCTCTTGGTGCTCAGTGTCAGCAGAGAGAAGCTGCCCCTGCCAGGTAAAACTGCTGCCCCCAGCAAGGGGCAGGTATCACGACAGCCCATGAAGCCTTAGGATGAAATCTTTCCTCAACTTACACCTGCTAAACCAGGGCAGAACTCCTCAGGAGCAGAGAAAGACAAGCCCCCCATGCTGGAGAAGTGGCGCTGGACAGAGCCCTGCAGCTCAAGAAGACTCTTGGCACACATCCTCAATACTCTTGGGGTTTTTTAAAAAAAATGGGGATAACATGCTTTTTTGTTTGGTTTGGTGGTTGTTTGGGGTTTTTTGGCTAATCCTGTTCTCAGAAAGGCAATTTTACTTGAAACTTTCCACAGCAAAACATTCAGCTCCAGGCATCTACCCTGGGTCTCAAATATGAAGGTTTAGCACCATAAACAGCTGAAACCAGGATGTGTCAGGAAGTGCCTACACATCTATATAGTGGTGGAACTGCTGGTTCAAGTAATTAGATGGAATCAGATTTACAAATAACAAATGAAGATTTAAAGGAATCAGTCATCAGGGGATTATCTCCTTAGTGGAATTAAAATATGCATCTCTGATCAAGTGGAGAACAGTAAGTAAAGAGTAAAGTTTGAAATATTGCTGGTTTTCTTTTCTCCATTTTGATAGCTAGTGTATCAAAGTGATGGAGCTTCACTCTCACCCCTTTTCTGCTACAATAAGTAGCAGACCTTTAAAGCAAGCAGAAACCAGACTTTCAAGTGCAGAGGAGATGGCTTTGTGCTACTGCCCAACAAACAGGCTCAGGCTTCAGCTGAGCAGCACCGGCAGTGGAGGGGTCCAAAGACCTCGCTGTGCTGTGGAACACTTGGCTGAGCCAAGGTCCATGTGCCCCTTGGCAAACAAGCTGCCAGGCTGGGAAGTCACAGATTGACTGACTTCCTCCTCTGCAGTACTTTTAAAATACAGGGTAACTGTTTTTGCTAGTAAGAACCATACAAAGGTGGTTCAGGTCACGAAGGTCAAAAAATCTCCCCTCTCTTTCCTGACTACTCCCCACATCACCCACAGCCCAGCTCAGAACTACAGACGCTGTATGTCCTGTCTCAGTCCAAAATCCAAGTCCTCTCTTATTTCTAGTTACCACCACAGAGCTTATGGCTAAACTCACTTCCACATCAATCTATCTGTTCTTTCCTCAACCCCCTTTTTCTCTCCAATTCTGTTTGAGAATGAGCCCTTTGAACCAAGGATATTACATTTAATCATACAGCCTCATAAATCATACTGTTGTAATTAAGTCTAATGTTATGTTCCCTCACACCAAGGCTGCGCTCTGTGAACAAGTAAAACTTCTGAAACAAACCAACTTCCCCTGGGGCTCATGGCCTGCTGCATTCCCCAGGGGCTGCTTTGTGGAAAGCTTTGTCTCATTGTTTATTTAAAGATGGCACTGCTGTTTGAGTATTTGAAACAAGCATCAAAATAAGGTTGTTATAAAAGCTGGAGCTGTGCCTAATTGCTGGTGAGAGTGGATAATTACAGAGGATATGAGCTTTGATATATGGATTGAATAGCAAGGTATGTGAGATACAGAGGTGTATTTATATGCCTACATCTCCACTTACATGGCATTTATTGTAAGATCAATGAAAGTAGTTAATAATGCATCTAATAGAGCTTATTAGTTATCACAGAAAAGAAATACACTGTGCAGCTGAAAAGTGTACATCACCATATATTCAAAGCAGCTGCAGAATTCAGATCAGGGCTGCTGCATTAGAGAGACAACCAAGAGAACATATTCCTGAAAATACCAATCCTACAGAGTATTTAAAAAACCAATCAGAATTACACAATCAAAACTGTCAAATTTCAAATTTGGTTCTATCAGTCTAGAGGATAAAGTACCTAGGAAACAAAACATACAAGTACTTTTTCCCACAGAAAAGCTGAAATTCAGACTCCATTTTAGGGAGCCTCTCTTTTAGGTATTATTTGATTCTCCATGTGTCAGAATCAAATTATGATTAATTCTAGTTATGCCACTCTCACTTTCTTCAGGCTTTTTATTCTTTCCTGACTAATTACCTTTTTTCCAGCTGGCACATGAAAGAAAAAATTGCTATTAATTAAAGGACAGATACCCTGTTCCTTAACCATAGGATGAAAACACTAACTTGGTGTCCTGGAAGCATCTTCAGTCACTACATCTTTTCTCTTAGCACCATTCCTGAAGCCACCAAGGTGACATACTTTAACCTTTGTTATACTTGCAACATTTTGATTTATGCTGCTTCTTAAGCACTTCCTACTTAATCTTGTCTCTTCACAGAGTACGATTGACTCAACCACTCTGTGAAGCCCAAGTTCAATAAGACAACTAATTCACAAAAACCCAGTGAAGAAGCCTGAATAAACTTGGGATATTTTGAGTAAGAAAGTTCCAGCAAGCACTTCCACAAATAAGGAGAAGTTGCTCAAGACAAATCAACATTACATGCAAGGAAATGAGTCCAAAATATTTTACAATTTTTTTTTGCTGCTAATTAGAAGCAAATCTCAGCACCCCTCGTCATCCAGGGCCATCTATCAGGGAGCAGGCAGGTCCTGCCGCATGCTCCATTAATTGTGTCCCAGGAGATCTCTCACTGCACATTTATGGAGGTGAGACAGGCATGCAGCTCCCCATGGTGACGAACAGGCCCATCATCAAACTTTCCTACAGCTGATCCTGGCCATTGGCATTACTTACTTTTTTTTTTTTCCACCTCTCCAGGCAAGAATATTTTCTTGCCCCCATTGTACTGATAGGTGATTAATGCAGTTTTAATTGCCACCATGCATCACTGAGAGCATTCACAGCCAAAATACTGGGAAAGGTGGTCTCAACACCAGCCTAGGACAATGTGAGATCACTGGATTCATTGTCTGGCCCTGCCACACATCTCCTGCGGAACATAAGGCCTCCAACTGGGCAGAAGCCAAAACACATCACAAGCTAAAGAAACAAGGGAAAGCCCTACTGGATGAGCACAGTTCAATAATCCAGTATCAAACCTACCTTGCAATGACAGAATGCTACCAATAGATGTAAATTGCTTTTCCCAAACATTTCCTCGACTGTCAGCTCATACATCCAAAAGCATTCTCATTTTGTAAAAGGAAGGAGGGCAGGTGAGGAAACCCAGAGAGCCTTGAGATTGGAAAAGCCAGACTACACATCATCATCACCCCAAAGCAGCATCCAAACCCAGAAGAAACCCAAAGTCAAGCAGAAAAAAAGAGCAGGGAATTTCTTGGGCTCTCAGTACCTCAAAAATCCAAAGGTCTGCAGTAGCCAACAGAGAATGCTGAGGCCTGAAACCCTCTCCTTTACCATGATCCAGAGGTGCCCCTCTCCTTGTGGGATCCACAGCCTGGAACATTCTCCTGGAGACAGATGGTTACACCTCATCTTCCAAAACTGCTCTCTTTTAATATATAGAGCAAGAATTGGAGCAGCCGTGCCCAACTTCTGTGTTCCCATCCCAGCGTACAGCACTAACCCCAGATGCAGAAGAGAGGTTCAGCTTCCTCTTCTGACTAAGAGGGATCAAAGCTGAAAGCAGAGCCTTCATGCTCACATCCAGCAGCTGTCATAGCACTGAAACCATTCAGAGACAAGGAGGGCGAGGGCAAGGACACAGGCTTCTTCCAGCTCCAAGAAGTATTCCAAGCCTTTGGGACCCACTTACAGAATATAGTTCCAGCAATTCTCAAACCCCCTTTGTAGAAGGAGGTGTGGAAAGGCACTCCTGCCCTCACCTAGCACCTCTCAGCATGCTCACCTGGACACAGATCCTCTGTCTCCTAAAAAGAGATGCTTTATACCTCCCAAACTACAGCAGAGCAAGATTTCCACACTCAGGTTACAGTAGATATTAACCTGGCCCAACACATGATCAGCTACATCTTCCTCTCAGCTTTTAGTTTTCTGGGAACACTGAGCATGTGAAAATTCCTGCAGTGGCAAGTGAGGAAAAAATACTCCAAAATTCAAGAAACATCCTATGCTTTGAAATCTCCCTCAAAACTCATGTTCATGAGTTGGATCAACCCTTCAAGGAGTGATGTCCACTGATGTGACAGACTTACCCTGTTTGGAGAGGTGCTGTGCACTTTTTTACCTTATTTATAGAATGGCCTTGCTCGCACTTTGATTAAGAAACAATTAGCCTTTGACAGCTTAATATAAACAGGACTTGCTCTCTGCTGAACAGAGCCCTGAGCTGGATTTCAAGTTTTTGAAACAGCATGGGACTCCCCAGTGGACTCAGCAGTGTAAGAGAGGTGCTGGCACCTTTCCGAACAGCACCCTGAGCAATCCCAGCAAGAGTAATCAAACAAGGATTCACATCAGCCAAAGGAAGCAAGTGATCATTTCCAATCCTACCCCACTCCTCACCATCTAAAGGCACCTTTGGAAGGTGAGGCCTGCTCTTTCCAGAGATTTGCAGAGAACCTGCAGGAATGCAGAAGGTGCAGGAGTTCAGCAACAGTTGCACACCAAAAGTGCAGCTGGCCAAGCTTTTTTCCTGAACATAGGAGTTTTTTCTGGCTCCTGTGTTGCTGCAGCCATTCCAAAGCAATTGCAATAGCTGGCACAGATAATGTCGCCTGGCATCACAATTTTAAATTTCAGTCCAAGCTCCTGTACTACCAGCAGAGGGGCCAGCATTCCCATTGAGTAGCCATGGGAGTTTTCCACTGGTGACTTCAACCTTCCCGGAGCTCCTCCACTCCAACCTCCTGGTTCTGCCTTTACCGTGCCAGGGAGCAGGGCACAAAAAAGCTGTGCTGAAAAGCCAACATCAGCATTCTTGAACTCCTATCTCATCCCAGGTAGTTTTCTTGTGCTGGGTTTTCTGGCTAAAAGAGAGCCTGGATAGAAAATGTTGGCTCGAGCTCACTTGTCTCTTCTAGTGAAGAGCTCCCATGTGCCCTAGGCAAGCCTGGATCTTGGCTGCTCCTCTATAAAACTAGGAGTAAATGTCCTGCCTGAACTCCGAGGGATCGGGGGAGGATCAGCAGTGCGAACCCTGTGACAGGCGATGCCAACTCGTATTTAAGTGAGAGTTGTACAAGCACCAGTCCCAGCTGAAACATCCATGACACGAGCAGGTGTTCTCAGAAAGGAGGAACACAATGAAAAGCAAAAGCACGGCACACTCAGCTTCCTCCGGATAACAGAACCCAGCGATGAGACAAAACAACACCACCAACCAACAACAGACCATGCCAGCAAAAAGGAAGTGCTGGGGAGAACACGAATAAGAAACAATATCCAGCAATTAACAGCTGCAGAAAGCAAAATTTTTCAGACAGAATTTAAAGTTGTAGGAGTCAGCAAAACAAAAGATGTGAGACAACATGGGGAGTCATGGAGAGACAAGGCGCCAAATTAACAGATAGATGAACACACCATGGATAAACACTTGTCAACAGATCAAAAGAGTGAACAGCAAGGATTGGATGCAATAATAAGATTTAAAAATATATAAAAGACCTTGAACACTAGCTCTTTTCCAGTAACAACAGCACACCAAGTTAAGCTAGACATTCATTGTTTGTATTTTCACACCAACAGTCCCCCAGTCGCAGGGATCTCAGAACACAGGGAGCCTAACACAAACACAGGAGCGATCCCCAGGGACACATTAACTTGCCTTAGCAAGTTTCACTGCTACTCCGAGGGTACCACTAACGTTTAAGCAGACATTTACTAGAGTTTGACCTGCCTTGCCAACCACGTCACTTACAGCCATGCAGCACAGGAGCTCTTTCCAGTGGCAAAGGTTTCAGGACATGCCACAAAGTCACTGAAGCTCCTGCAGCTCTCCTACAAACATCAGAGCAACCTCGGGACAGGTCACTGCAACCGAAATACAGGATGGTTTTTAAAAATGTATCAACGCAAAGAAATATGTTGGTGCATCTCTGTCACTCTGGGCTGAGGCTTTCCCTCCTGGATTCCAAAAGGGGAATTTAAAGCAGTCACGGTCAATGAAAACTTGAAACGAGCAGCGGCTCAGTGAAGTAACCACAGCTAAAATACATCTTTTTCACCTCGCAAAGAGAAAGAGCTCACAGGAAAAGCATCCCCATGAAGCTAAACATCTGATTATAAAGCTCTCATCACTGACAATCAGATTGTGCTGGACACAAACCTGAAATAAAGGGATGCACATTCAACGAGCTGGATACGACGATGAGCAAGAAAGCAAAGGTTTTGCCTTTTACATTTTTGTCAAAAATTCTCGGACGGGCAATTAAACTTAATTAATTAATCAATTAAAAGGTCAGCTATACGTGAAGACCGTAGGAAGGCGTTTGGGCAAGGCAGAGAGCGGGCTCTGGTGCTGCGCTCGGGGCCGGCGCGGGGGCGCAGCCCCGGCAGGAGCCCAGCGGGGATCCCGGCACCGCCGCCGGCACCGCGGCCGCCCGGGCCCGGCTCGGGAACTTCTCTCATCCCCCGCCGCTCCCCATCACTTCCTACTTTCCCCGCTCCGCCGAGCAGCGCTGCCGCCCCTTCCTGTGCCGCTGCCGCCGGCGCTGCCCGCGGGCCGGCTCCGCGCAGCGCGCCCGGCTCCGCCGCCCGGCCCGCACTCACCCCAGCGTGCTGATGAACCCATTGACGGAGCCCTCCGCGTACAGGGACACGATGTCCCCGATGTACAGAAAGCTGGACATTTTCTCAGACATTCTGGTTCATTTTCCAGCTGGGTTCCGCGCTCCTCCCCTTCGAGGTTGAAAAAAAAATAAAATTAAAATAAAACCAAAGCAAATGACAGCGATCCGTGGGGAGGCCGGGGGCTGGGGCGGGCGGGCGGGGGGCTGAGCGCGGCCCCTGAGGCGCCGTGAGGGCTGACAGGAGCGCGAGCGCGGTGCGCGACTCGGCACGGCCCGGCCCCCGCCCGCCCCCCGCGCTCCGCCCTCGCCCCGCCCCGGGCAGGGAACCGAGCCCCGGGCAGGCAGCCCGGCCCTCCGCCGGCCGGGAGAGGGGCTGCCGAGACCCCCGGTCAGTGATTACCTGCGAGCGGCTGCCCGGGGCTGGAACCCTTGGGGGCAGCGGCTGAGGGGTGCAGAGCCGAAGCCGAGGGGCGTGAGGGGACGGCGACCCCTCCCCACAGCCGCCCGCTCCGCTGAGGGAGTGTGCCTGGCGTGGTCGCCAGAAGTGTCACCCTCTATTTTATGGCTTGCAAACTTCAGGAACCACAACTCCTTTCGTTAGTGTTTTAGTAAAAAAGCAGACCGTGCCGCAGTGCTGTGCAAGAGTTCACCGAATCCCAGGTTGGGTCAGGCTGAAGGGGCCACAGCGGGTCAGCTGCTGCCACCTCCCTGCTCCAACAGGGCCGTCCCAGAGCGCGGGGCTGGGATTGTGTCCAGTTGGTTCTGGAATATCCTCAGTGATGAAGACTCCACACTCTCTCTGGACAATCTGTTCAGTCCTCGGTCACTCTACAGGACAGAAGTTCTGCCTTCTGCCCAGGTGGAACTTGCTGGGATCAGTCCCTGTCCGTTCCTCTGGTGCCATTGCTGGGCCCCCGGAGCAGAGCCTGGGCCTTGCTCGGAGCCCTCCCTGCACACAGGGACACCCAGGGCTGAGGGCCCCTCTCAGCTGGGGCTGCTCTCACCCCCAATAGCACACATTTCCATAAGAAAATGACCACCAATTTAACAATAAAAAACCCACCCTCAGCATGGAGGAGGAAGCCCTTTCTGCCCAGGCCATTGCGGGCTCCCCACGCTCACCAGAGTGGGGCTGCCAGGGATCCCCCAACACGCCCAGCTGGAAGAGGGCATGGTTGCCAGAGGCTTCAGCCCACACCTCGGTGGCTAAAGGGTCTCAGGGGGGTTTGGGCTGCACAAACCTGCTCTGCTTCAGTTCCCTGCCCAAAACCAAGGACCAGCCCACCAAACCACGCACCCAGGATTGGATGGAGGTGTTCAGTTCAAAGGTAAGGCTATCCCCAGCAGGGGACTCTTGTTCATAAAAATACTGTGCATTCTTTAAACAAAAAATGTGATTTTCACAAACAGTTCTAAGAATCAAACCATTTCTACCTTTTTATGATTTTTCAGGTGTAATTTACCTGAGAGAGCTCTCCTAGTTACAAGCAAACTCAGTAACAGTATTTGTTAACCACTGTATTTAAAAAATATTGTTTGGAATAAAAAGAAAAACAAAAAAGCCTGATCATGTACTAACTCTAAAATTGTAAGAATATTTATCCAGTCACAGGAGCGTGCAGACTGCTGGTAGTGAGTAACAAGCTGAGGGTTTCACACTTAGATTTAATCTTTCAAATCTGCAACTTCCAACCTTATTGCGCTTCTGAGCATAAATTGTTGAGATCAGAAACGATGAGTCCCCAAATTAAAAAAAAAGTCTTACCATCTAGAATTATGTTATGCCATTCTAGAGGTTCCTTTTTTGCTCTTTCATGGTGAATATGTTGGATTTTCTTCTTTCTTTTGTACCTGCTGGGATACAAAGACACCAGCAAAGACCCCTCCTGTGGAGACAGGCTGAGAGAGTGGAATTTGTTCAGCCTGTGGAAGAGAAGGCTACAAGAGAAACCTTGTAGCACCTTCCAGTACCTAAAAGCGCCTTACAAGAAAGCTGGAGAGTGACTTTTTACATGGGCATGGAGCAATAGGAGAAGGGAGAATGGCTTTAAACTGAAAAAGGGTTGGTTTAGATTGGATATTAGGAATCATTTCTTCCCTGTGAGGGTGGCCCTGGCACAGGTTGCCCAGAGCAGCTGTGGCTGCTCCATCCCTGGCAGTCTCCAAGGCTGTGTTGGACAGGGCTCTGAGCAAGCTGGGATAGTGGAAGGTGTCCCTGCCCAGGGCAGGGAGTGGGACTGGATGGGCTTTGATGTCCCTTCCAACCCAATCCATCCTGTGATTCTGTGTACACACATATACAGGCCCTAGATCTGACACATCCCCAAATTCTTCCAGCTCAGTCTCCTGGAGTCATCACAGTTGTTAAATCCTGCCTGGAAAAGCCATAGGAAGAGAACAGGTGCCAGAGCCCTCATTTGGGAACCAGCCCTTGCACAGGAAAACCAAAGATGAGGCCCTTCAAACTGCCCCAAACACTCACAGTAAACCCCCAAACGGGACTTATTTAAAACACACCAGAATTAGAAACTGAAAGTCCAAGCAGCACAAGGCACCAGAGGACAGAGAAGCTCTGGCTCCCTGCCCACGTGCTGACTACGTGAAAAGCATTCACCCAGGGCCCTCCAGGAGCCACCACACAGGGGGCTCAGGTGTTTTATTTCATGGAAATGTGGTTCTGAACAGTTTGAGCTGAGCAGCAAAAGCTTTACAATGCACTGACAATATCCTTTGCCCTCCTGACCCTGTTTATCTCAGCCATTTTATACCAGGCTCTAATGGCCTAATTAAGATACTTTAGCCAGGGTGGTTTCACGTTTCCAAACAGTAAATGAAATCCTGGCATGCCTTAGATCAGTGGGAGTATTCCTGAGAATGAACTTCAGAACTTGGCCAAGCAGCAGGGCTGTCTGTCCTTGGTGTGCCTGGGAGCAAAGCCCCATTTGGGACCATTCTGCCAGGAGGGGCCAGCTCTGTTGCCTAAACAGAAGTTATTGGGGCTGTTTGAAATGTCCTTTGGCACCTGAGACATCCCCGAGGGCTGTCAGCAGCGAGGCAGGACTGCTGTGTCCTTGACAGCTCTGCCTGCATGGGCAGAAAGGAGTCCACAGGTTTTGGCACTGCAAGAAGGTTCATTCAGGTCACTTCAGATAATATTTGGCATATGCTTGCCGTGGCAAAGCTGGAAACTGATAGGAGTGCTACACTTTTTGTGGGACTTTGATAGGAGTCATCTTTGCTTCTTTCCCCCCCAAAGGAAACCAAGGCACAGGCTGCATTCTCCCTCACTTCTAGGCTGGTTCATCTTGGCTCAGGCTGGATGGTGCCAGCAGCTGAACACGGCTGCCACCTCATAACTCTCCAGTGATACACATGGAATGAACTGGAAATCTCAATCCAAGCAGAGAAAGCTGTTAACTAAAAGTGAGTCCAGTGAAATCAGCAGTTTTGCAGAAAAAGTCATATCCCAAAGGCAGTCAAGTATTTAGGCTTCATTTTAAACTGTGCCAATGAAACACCCTGATAATCCCATTGAAGTTACCAGGTGATGATTTGTGTGCTCAAAATAAGCCAGCACTTACTCACTTTTGTAGGCCAGGTCTTAAACTGGTAGAAAAGCAGATCTGAGCACCCTCGAAAAGCAGATCTGAGAAACCTTTTCCCTTCTTCCTTGCATTCAGGAAACATAAGTAGGGACAGTCCTCCAGCATTTTTAACAAGCATTAACTCCCTTCTATTAAAAATAATGATTATGCCTGAGTGCTAGTTTTATGAAGATGGTATCTGGACAATTTTAATTAAAATGAAAGAGATTTTGTCACAACAAGTCTACATAGAAAAAGATAAATCAGGGCCAGAAATTATAATGGAATATTTCTTCATTTATCTGGAGCAGAAATACACCAAATGGGTTATTTGGATAAATATGGATATTTTTACTACAGTTTTAACTTTGTAATTATCTGCAGGGTGAAGGTGAGGCTGCTTAGTCAATAACTGCGATATGTTTTCCATCAGTTATCTCTGGTAATGTTTGGTTCCAAAGCTGGGAATACAGGCTTTGCTGTGAAACAGGACCCAGATGCAGGAACCATCAGCTGGTGCTGACAGACTGCCCTGGTGCAGGGATATTCCTCTGTGCATTCTAAAAGTGAAGAAGTCTTCCTTTGTCAACTCTCATTTCTAATCTATTACTCATTTTCAGAGAAGAAAATATTCAAGCCATTTCTGCAGTGGTACTCTGACATTAAATCTCTTTATGGGAGTATTTGACTGTATTTTAATGCAGGGAAATTTTACCTTGATGTCTAGGTCCTAGATTTTGATGTTCATTCCAGTGCTGAGGCAGAGGAGAAGCAGCTTATCCACAGAGAGGTCAACACAAACACCCCATTGCAGCACTGAGCATCCACCTTAGATGTGAAAATACACAATATTAGAAAGTCCTCAGACTCCAAAAACTCACTGAGTTAAATAGGCCAATGCCATCCTATTCCTGCTCTTTTTCCACCCCTCGTATCTTAGGAAGATGTTTGAATTTCCTGCTCACCTTGTCTAAACAGGGGAGGCTCCTGACAGAAGCTGAGATTTTTATGCATTTGAAAAATGTCTGATTGGAAAGGTTTTAATCTCCCACCTACAGAGCCTCCCTGCTGGATGCAGTTACAGATATATGGGCCACTCCAGGGAAGCAAACTGAACCAACCAGAGCTTATACAACAGGCAGCATTGATGTTTGTTTTCTGGAGAGCAGAGGAGAGTGCTTTCCAGCTGCAGGGGAAAAGGGGGAAGAGAAGAATGCCTTTAACTGTTTTAATACAATAGATGTAGATGGGAGCAGGCCAAAATCCAGGCAGGCTCCCCAAAGCTTTAGCATGAAGCTATATGAAAGTTTGGACTCAAAGCTTTGGGTTTGTTTCTTATCTTTCTAATAGACAAGAAAAAAGAATCCAGACATTTTGTTATTTAAAATCCAATTCTGATTTTAAAACCTATCAGTAGCTGGAGTATTTTTAATAAGCTCATCTCAAGCATTGCACAATTAACAGCTTACTTAAGGAAGGCCTGGGTTTTCAAGGCACCCAACGAAGTTTCCCACAGCAGCTGAAGACACCCGTTACCTTGTGGATATTCATATTTGAGCCAGACAAGTTCTTCCCTGAGCACAATGGCATTTCAAAACACTGGGGTGTATAAAATCAGTGTGACTTGGCCCACAGGCTGGATCAGAGAGCTCCAGAACAGCTCATTTTGACAGTACCCGCACACAGGAATTGATTTACTGCTGCAAGAGCTTTGTTTTACTTTGCCTATAGCAAACGTCAGAGCAGGAGCTGATTTCTTGAGAGATAGCCAGCTGTGGGGACTCATTTTGCCTTTTTTCTCCTTGTGGGAGTTAACTCTTTCTGATGTTGTTTCAAACAGTATGTTGGTATTGGAGCCATACAAAATATCAAACATCTGGTTAAAAAAAATTACTGCAACAGAGTACCCCGGGCAAAAAGAGGCCTGACAGACACAAGTGTGATTTAGTAATGTAATAAAGCAGTGAATCATGCAAAATAAGCATCATTACGTGGTTGAGAATAATGAGAAAACCAGAATATGGAGCATTCAGTCCTAGTTTACTTACTTCATTCAACCTGGCTTAGGTAGGAACAGGAAATTCCAGCTCAATTCCTAACACCTTGTCTTGTAAAGGACTTTCCCTTGGAGGGAAACACATTTTTTAACATTAGAAAATGAACACCTCTTGCAGGCGAGCTCTTGGGGGTTTCACTAGGAAATGGGTGTGAGCTTTGCATCCTCACTGTCCAGGCACACCGGGTCACATCATGGTGAGAATGAACAGACAGAGGCTGTCTGACTTGCTCTTTGCTACATCTGAATTTACAAGAGCTAATAGACATATTAATTCAAGTATTTAAATTATCACTGCCTTGCCATAATAATCTCTTGAAAGAAACAAACCTAGAAATAAAGAAAACTGAAGCTATTTGTGAATTAATACCTTAAGTAAAAGGAGTTTAGATTAAAGAGGAAGTTTGGCCACCCTTGTAGCTGTGGCACAACACAGCAGCTATGTAAATAAACTCCTGAGAGCAGCTCCAAGCCATTCCAGTGAAGATATTTCCCCTTGCCAGACATTTGAGCCTCTCTGAAATCAGTTTCCAACTGTTCCACCACCAAAGCTCTCCATTCAAAGGGCCAAACATGAAAATCTAACCAAAGCAGAAAGCACAATGTGCCTTTCTCTGAAAAAAAACCCCCAAACCGAGCCCTACAGAAAGGATGCTTTATTTAGAGGGTTCAGGAAGTTGAAGCGTTGCCTTCTATCAGCTCCCGACCGCAGAGCGAGCATCAGGAAGCGCACAAAAATGAACTCACTATTCCTGCAGGGAGCAAGTGCCAGCGGCTACACCGGGTTTGCTTCCAACCTTGCAGCCCTCACTGCCAGCCCCCACAGGCTTGTTAATCAGCCACTGTCTCCTGGGGCTGCTGTGCTGCTTGGCTGCTTCAAAACGAAGCCTTTCCCCACCAAACAGAGAAAAGGGCACATACCTTGTTTGAATTTTCTCTTTTGCCAGCTGTCCTGAGGCTTCAGAAACCTGAAAACACAGGCAAAAAAAGTGAATCATGGTCATAAAAGGGGAAAGAAAAAGCCCCCTGTAGAGGACAGTGACTGTAATTAAAAAGCAATTGTGTTTTGAGTGCTATCATTAATACTGGCTGACCCAATGGCACCAGTTACAGTGCGGATACAGCACCAGAAATATACAGCAGATATTTAAAATAAATGTATTTTAAACCATGCAAGCAAATATCCCACATAAACTCAATGTTGCAAATTTTTTTCAACTCCAAAATTAAGAAAGTTTTGCAAAAATTTCCACAGTAAAGTCTAAGAAAAACGACAGTTCTGATAAGAGGTCTAAAATATGCAGCTGTATTTCCAAGCTGGGTAAGGTGGCAATTGTTAGCAGCTAACTAAAAAAGTGAAAAATATCTGTAATTGCTGTATGGCTGCAGTTTAATTGCAGCCATGGACCTTGGAAAGCATACCTGAGGAGTACCTCCCTACCTTTCCTAATTTTATCATGCAGAGCCTCAGGAAAGATGCTTCAAACCTCTGGAAGCTTTACACTTCAGCACTGCTTAAAAAGCTTTGTGCTTTTAATGTTTTTTCTGATCGACAATTTTTTTTCCTTTCTGAAAAGCTTTTGCAAAATAAACACAGCTCTATTTTTTTTCCCAGAATTGTCTCCTTTCACCAGCATACTGGCCATATTGAGAGTGAAAAAAAAAGAGGGCTGTGGACAGCTTTTTGCTTTTGGGGGCACATTAAAAATTACCAGAGGGGGGGAAAAATTGTGATTAGTTTTAGTCAATCAGCTGCCACCAGGCTCATCCCTCCTGGGCCACGCCAGCATTTCTAACCTTGGGATGAAGTGCATTGTTCTATCTGGTCCAGGTTCAGGCAAGGAAACATTAGGAAAACCAGCTTTTTTCAGAACCAGCCTTCCCTCATGAGAGCAGGGGCCACAGATCTTCACCTTAGGCCCATTCTAGCTTTCAGATGGGTAAAATAAACTGAAAATACCATTTTAGGGAGGGGAACACAAGGCAATACAAGGCTTTGGGTAGTTGGCACTGCATTTCCAGAGGAGTCATTTAGGGAGGTCTGGAGTCATTAAAGTCCATTTAAAGCCATCACTCCTCTCCCTCACCTCAAAAATTAGTGTTTCTCAGAAATGTGTTTGGAAGGGAAAATCAGAGATCAGGAATTGTATTGGTCAGTGTGTCTAGCGATTTTTTGGATGGGGAGGTCCAAGAAATCCTCTTTGACAATCTCAGCCTCCCACGCCCTCACCTCTGATCTGTGCTGGCTCTTTCCAAGGTCAGTTCTACTTTTACCTCTCCCAAATGCACATTACTTTCCAGGACACTGTGGAATTATTTAATTAGCACAGCCAAATGACTGGGCTGTGATTCCAAGTAGACAGAAAATGTCTTTGATGGCAAATATGGACCAAGATTTGAGGTTCACACCACCATTATTTAAACTGATTTTATGCTTAGATGAAGGAGGTGCCCTATGTGGGAGATGCTCTCAAAGGATTTCTGTCACCTCAGCCCAGCTGTGCCCAGGAAATGAGAGCTTGAGTAAGAATAAGAAAGGAGAAACAATTTTGGTGGGTTTTTATAAATTAATATGGAATTATGGGCATCATCAAAACATACAGCATATTTGGGTTGCCCACACTGGAGTCTCTCTCTTCCTACCAGTCCAGAATGCAGTGGGTTGAAATAAAAATCTTACCTAAAAGTATGTTGAATGCTGAACTGCTAAATTTATCTGGAACTTTAAAAAAAAAAACAACTATAAACAAAAACCTGCATACTAATCACATGGAAATATCTGATTTGCTTCTTCATTTAGGAATGCCATGTGCATTTGCCTCTGTCCCCTACCAGTATTTAACACTGTATTAAAGGTGTAAGACATAAGTCAGAAAAAACTGTTTTATGTTCATGCCTTGTCCGTGAGAACTCACAGGGTTTTGTTTGCATTTACTTTGTGGGTAGTTTTTAAATATGTTCCTCATTTGAGTGTCTTCCTCAGCCACGGCAAAAGTTAGCAGAACAGCTAAATCCTGAAAAGCTGAGACATGCAATTTCATATCCTCCGGCATCATAAGATTTAAATAGATCCGTGATGTGGATGCTTGATGTAATAAATCCATGTTTCAGTGGATTTCACCTAAATTGGTGAAATAACCTCCTGTTCCTCAGCATCTCTTGCAAGATGTTTTGCTTTTCTCCAGCAGTGGAAGTTAGAAATAGGAATGTGTTTAGGAAATTAGATTTTAACTAATCTGTAGGCAACCACAAACGAATGCACAAATGAAAGCAGAACCATCACCCACTATTTCTATTTTGCCAACCTAAGAAAGGAAAAGATAGCAGCAGATGAATTATTTTACCAATGAAACTGGATTTTGCTTAAAAAGCTCAGCAGAAATGCATGTCACAGGCAAAGAAACTGCTGGAGATAGCTAATAAACCCCAACATTTATAATGCACATGGATACATTTAGCACTGCCCTTGACATTATCTCCTCAGCGATCTGCAGAGATATAAAGTGCTGGTTGAAAGGGGATGGGTAACACAGAAGTGCAGCCTGCCCTCTGACATCAGCACCATCAGCACCTCTGTTTCACAACCAGGCTGGGAAGTGCCACCTCTCCAGTGGCAGGGACATAAAAACACCAACAGGACATGTCCTGCCTGGTGCACACTCATTATTCTGCAAGCACCAAGAACAGTCTCACGAGGTATAGGACTGGATCACATCAGGGCAGACTGGATGGGCATTCACCCACAAATTTATTAGAGAGATTATTAATGTGAAAATGAGGATGTAAAGGCAAAAAGGAGGAAAATGCAGATTTCTATCAGTTTCCCCCTCACAGTACAATTTGTTATCTGACATCTAGGAGAAGAACATACTTCACGTAGCGACCAGAGCCTGTAGAAATCCCCTGATCTTCCTCCCTGGCAGCTGGCTGGTAAAGCAAAAGAGGAACAGGCAAATGCTTCCACGAGGACACTGCTGAACCCCTTTCCAGGACAGGGAAGGGGGCAGAGGATGTGCTTGGTCCTTGGTGCCATTTCTGTGACAGTGAAAAGCACCAGTAAGGCACCATTTCTGCAGCATTCCCATGCTGGGATGAGCCCACTCCTGCTCCCAGAACATGCTGCCAAGCTCTCATTTAATCCTCACTCAGCTCTTCCTCCCCATCACCCCTGTACCTCCTATTTTCAATCTCTGCAACAGCCCCAAGGCCACTCCATCCTTCCCTGGCAGGGACAGGTCATGTCTGGCTGCTGCTGCTTCCTGGTGTCTTCATTCGTCCTTTCCAGCCCCTGGATCACGCACATGAGCCGTGAACAGTGAGCACGGGGGATCTTGAAAGCCATGGAGAAAAGCAGCCCTCCCCAGCACCAAGAATCTTTCCGTGTATTTTGAGAGATAAAAGTTTCCTCTTGGCCATCTCATCTGAAAAACTGATTTATCCCCCATTTCCACCGTACATAATTAATGAAACCACATTAATGAACATATCTTGACAATCCCCATGTGAGAAAGCAAAGTATTAATCACCTGAGTAGGGTACAGTCAGGGGAGGAATGGAAGAACTGAGAGATCTGGGAAGATATTTATGAATTAAGTCACCGAGAAGCAGACATGTAGGAAGATTTATTTATTTTGTGACCCAGCTGAAGCACTTGCAGAGATCAGTGAGACACTGGCTCTTAACTTGTCTATCTGCCTTTGAAAAATCTGAGAGACTGCTATCTGACTTAAATCTGAGAGGCTCCTCTCTGAATCTCAAGTGGTTTTGGAAAGAGACTTACATGATGAATCCAAAGGCACAGTGGAGATGTCTCCAAGTCCCAAGTTAGTGCTCAAACCACCGGGAAATCCTGGCACTAGCAAATCCACTGGATCCCATACTTTAAATCCCAAGGATACATCAAGGCATGGAGAGGATGTCTGGTTTAAACCCATCCTGTAGAAAAAGAGGACGCAGGCTTGACTGGTGTAGTCCTCTACAGTCAAATTTGAATTAAGAGAGCTCTTACCACAGATCATCCCCATCCAGCTGCAGTATCTGTTCATCAAAACAACTGCACAGAAACTCCACAGACCTGGAGGCACAGAGCCCAGAGGGAGCAGGCTATGACAGGTCAGGCACAGGATATTCCTCCATGGTGAATACTTCTCCAGCCAGTTTCTACACATGGTGCAGAACCCCAGGAGGGACTGCTGTGTTTTATTTTGTGTTACAAGTTGAATTTCTATTTTCACAGCTAGCACAGAGGCATGATTCCTTTATTGATGCTTGAGTTGAGAGGGTTTATATTGCAAGGGGACAACCCCTACTGAAAGGCTGTCATACACATGGCAGAGAGTGATCTCCATGTGGGAGGTGCAGGACTTTGGGAAGGGCAGTGTCTGCTGCTTATTGGCAGGTACCCCTCCCTTATCTCCCCCTAAAAGGAAACCAGACATTACTCTGCAGAGAAAGGAGGCTTGTTGCTTTCCTTCAGATGCCAAACTAATAACTGGCATTTGTTCTTCACAGTGAATATTTATTCTTCTCCCTCAGAGCCCTTGCCAGTCATTAGGACCTCAGCATGATGACATCCTGCACACACCAGGCAGCAACTTCACCTTTATATGTGACCTCAGGTGAGGGCTGTGAAAGAATAAGGAAAAATCAGCGCACATATTGTTCAGCCCCTGAAGTGCAGAAAAACCTTTACCTTTTTCAGTGGGATTTTTTCCAAGTTTCTCACCTGGATGTGGTGCCCACTCTTCTATCCCAGACTCCCGTGTGTGTGCCTCAGCTGCTGAGGAACTCCTCAGCCTCAGCTGCTGATGAACTCCACAGCATCACGTATCAGTTCAGTGTTGCAGCAAGGATGATTTGTATTCCCTGAACAAAATCTATGAACTTGCTGCAAAATTCTTACAACCCATTTCCAAAAAAGTACCAGTGTACCACACAACACACAACAATGTTAACAGCAAAGAGATATCCACAAAAAATGAAAAGTAGGATTCAAATGAAAGGGAACACCCAGCAAATAAAGGAGGCAGCTTCTGTGTTTCTAACAAAGTTAAAGATAAATGGGCATAAACAGAGAACACAAGGAGCCATGCATGGCTTGTTTGTGTGTGGAATTAGCTGTGTATTGCATAAATCTCAGAGTAAATGAGATACACCAGGAAGCTCTTGGATGCTCTTTACTAGTAGTAAATCAGCTACTTTTCATTATTTCCCACTGATGCTGTTACTGGAAGTGTATTCAACTAATTTTTAAACAAAGTACTTTCTGTACCCAAATGGCAAACAAATAACTGATTAAATGGAGAGATAGCATACCCAGAAAATTTGCATCTATCTAACAGCACCTCAAGTCATATAATTATGCTTTGTAACACCACTGTGAAGGGCTTGAATGAAAATTTCCCAAAGACAAGGATAGTAATTTCTCCAACATGAGGTTGTTAATTTATTTTTTAGTATCACACACAATCCCCCCTAGGGGTGTTGTGATGCCTGAAGGTCTCCCCCAGTCTCCAAAACAGGAGTAAGTTTAACTTTAGCCTTTTGCACAGTATTTTGTGTTTATTGATATGAAAGTGTTTTGTGCAGGGTATTTTTTTCTCTTCCCTCCCAAATCTACGTGTATGAAACCAATGGCAGAACCAGAGTCATGTCCCACAGGTCATCATTGCTTCACCTTCACAGTGAGGTACAACAAACTCACAAACAGACAATTACACTTTTGGCGTCCACTTTTCCATTCCAGCCCACCAGCTCCACAGCACAGGTCCTTGTTTCTGGACCTGCAGAACCGTGAAAAATCCACATCCACAAAGGACCCACTTCTGTGCTTCCTCCCAGGAGCACTGGGGGTGAGACAACAGCTCCAAACCTGCAGGAAGACAATGGCAGGCAGGATAGGCAAGCTGTGACTGCTCTGCAACAAGCTCAAACATTATACTGATGGGACAGCTGCTTAGGAGAGGTAAGCATTACTAATCATGGCTTGGATTAGAGACAGGAAAAAAGGGAAGCAAATTCGACTTGGAGTGGAAAATAATTTGGCTTGTGGCACTTATTTTACAGCACTTACTGATGATGGTTCAAAACCATTTTTTCTAACAGCTGTATATCCTCTAAAATGTGTCAAGCTAAGATGGCAAATAAGCTCTGTAGTAATTAAGTCTCCTCTGCTCCACAAAACACCTTGAGCACTGCATTTGAAGAGTCAGCTTCCAGACTCTGCCTCAAGTTTGCTGCCTCATCCATCCAAAACCACCTGGCCTCAAGCACGGGAGAAGAGGGAGAGAAAGAAATCTTGAACTCCCAGCTGGAGAATATTCCTAATGTAGACAAAGTCCAAATAATTGCATTCCTCATGCTCAATTACATTTGCTTGCTACATGCTCAACAGATGAGAATCCTACATACACAGACATACATAGAAACCTCTTGCAAAACAGACCCAAGGACTGCCTAAAAATGAAGTTCCCATAAACTGTTCTGTTTCTGGCCAGCCCAAAATTAGATGTAGATGTAGATGTAGATGTAGATGTAGATGTAGATGTAGATGTAGATGTAGATGCAGATGCAGATGCAGATGTAGATGTAGATGCAGATGCAGATGCAGATGTAGATGTAGATATTGACACACATGGAGGGAGAGTCTTGTTGCTACTAGTGGACAGAATTCTCCTTGGGATTTGTCCTCAGTTGCAGCTGAAGCCTGGGGGGAAGCAGTCAGGCTCTGCAGTATTGCTGAACATTTTCATGCAGTGGGATTCAGACTGGTTTGTAATCTGCACACCAAATTTCACTCTTCTTAATATCATGTCATCCTCTTGGTTTTCAGCTGGATTATCTCTTTGCTTAAAATTAAAATTGAGAAAATAAAATAGTAGAGCCTTCTCTGGGGCTTAGTAAAGGTGGTGTCCTATTCCAGGGGTTGGACCTGAGCAAACACTGGAGCATCTCGTCATTTTTTCTAACACCAAAAGTGAAAACCGAGGCGATGCCAAGGGCTGGGGCCTGCCAGCTCCTGAAGCAAAGCTGCAGCCTGGGGAGAGCCACCTCATGAATTTAGGATGCATATACCAAATGGATGGCTGAAAGCACAGCAATCTCCACCATCACTCCCAGCAAACCTGTCAGACAAAACTTCCCTTCGTATATGAGTTGGAATTTAGTGGGAGCAAAGAGTGAATGAATCTCATTTCTTGTTGTTTGAGTAGAGAGAGATACTCGTGATACCTGGCAGGCCAAGTGTGCCTGCCCTGCCTGCTCCTGTGTCCCTGGGACAGGAACCAGCTGTAGAGACAAGATGTTTCGCTCAGATTGTTCTCGGTAATTACCGAGACTCTCGTGTTTACACCGGTGGAAACACCAGTACATGGAGCGTGCACCTCTGTTTTACCTGCACTGCCAAAGACACACAGTGGAGATCAAGAGATTAAAGAGAAAGCTTTTTCAGCATTCTGGCTAGCTACTCTGGAAACCCAAGGAATTCAGGAGCGAGGATGTGCATAGACAGGCCTGGAGCGCTTCAAGCAGCTGTTGGCTTTGCCAGATCACCTCCTTCTTTTGGCTTCCTTCTTCCACCAAGCCAAGAGCGAGGACAAGACATTTTCAGCCTCCTCTGAAAAAGAGGTGATAAAATTAAAACAGTGCGGTTATCCCACCACAGAGCAGCCTCTTGACAAGCACAGCTCTTAAAAGCCAATGCTGCAAATGGGGAATTGAGGGAATTGGGGTTTCTGACTTGAGTAGGGAGGGACCCTTCTCTCACCCACCAGCAGGTTCTCTTCAAAGCTGTGAGCTGACACATTATTTTCAGCATCATTTCATCCTGTGAGCAGTGCCTGGATCAGCCTTGCCACACACAGTTGTTTGCAGATCTGCCCTACCTCCAGTTATCCCCAGGGGATCACAGAGCCCTTGGTTTTGGGGTAGCACAGGTTTACAAACCCCAATACCTTCCCAGCAGCAGTTGGGTCTAGTGGAAGTATTTAGGGTTCACATAGAATCATAGAATAATTTAGGTTGGGAGGGATCTTAAAGATCATCCAGTTCCAATCCCCTGCCATGGGCAGGGATGTCTTCCATTATCCCAGGTTGCTGAGAGGCCTGTCCACTGCCAGGGATGGGACAGCCACAGCTTCTCTGGGCAACCTGTGCCAGGGCCTCACCATCCTCACAGGGAACAATTCCTTTCATGCCTGGATTCAAGGTGAAGATTTCCTCTTGATTTTTCACATGCCTGTTGTCTGTAGGTGAGGCAGAGCTGCTGTGCTCACCCTGCCTGTTGTGGGGCCAGCACTAATGCATGTCAAGGAGACACAGATAGATTTATACAGATTTTATGTATAGATTTCTTTCATTCAAAAACAAAAATGCAGTCAACCAAACAAGCAGGACTCCAGTCCTTCTTCACCTGCACAGGTGGGGGAAGGAAAGGGGAGCACTTTTGTAAAAGCACAAAGGGAATTCTTACAGGATGATTTCTGAAGCTGAAAAACTAGCTTACTCTTACAAGATGTTTTGCTCCCCAGTATTACTGAAATCTCTGTATACAAAGAAAACACTTTTTTCTAGCTGAAGCCCAAGCTGCCTCTGGGTAGAAGTCACAGAAGTACAGATGAGGATGTGGCCTCTCCTGTACCACTGCAATATTTGACTCTTCCAGACTGTCCATTTTTCCTACATTTTCTTACTGTATTTTCCATGGTCTCATCACTTGCCTGTTTTCCATCCTCTGTGACCACTGCAGTTTTCCTTCTCCACTCTGTGCTCCTGGGCTTGCTCCTGCACAGACAAAACCAGCAGCCAGGCTATGGCAGATCAAAAGGTCCGAGCTGTCAGTATTCAAACCAGCTGCACCACAGATAAAAGCAGTTTGCCTGTGCTCTGCTCACTGCTCAGGCAAGGAAAGGCCACTTTCCCCTGTAGCACTTCATTGCAAGAGCCCCTGACAACATGAACAAGCCAGCAGAAAAACTTGACCCCTCTTATGACACCAGCTTCACTCTCTTTTGCCCTTCTCTAGTAAACCCCATTTTGGACACTCCAGGGCAATAAAAATTGCTGGAGAAAAGAAGTCTTCAAGCATAAATCCAGCACAAAGCC
The DNA here is from genome assembly GCF_021018805.1 of Prinia subflava. Taxonomy (NCBI): domain Eukaryota; kingdom Metazoa; phylum Chordata; class Aves; order Passeriformes; family Cisticolidae; genus Prinia; species Prinia subflava. The sequence goes on along the minus strand of NC_086250.1, from coordinate 12,024,715 downwards.
TACAGCAGCACCTTAAGCTCTCAAAACAAAGAGGTTTTTGCTTACAGGTGTCAAATTCCCAAGGACAAATATTCATCTTACTTTAAATTTAATTTTCTGAGCTGTAATTTGTCTACTGAAAACAGAGCTGCTTAATCCCCATGTGTATCAGCCCTTCAAAAAAATTGTTTTCCTCCTCCTTTTCTATGAGAATAACCAATACCAAAGATTTCAGATCTGAGGACCATGAAGTTTTAAGGAAAGGTACTTGGTTTCAAACATTGCACCTAAAGCAACTCTTAAAAGTTTTTTGAGGGAGAACAGCCAATACCAGTATTTTCCCTCCTTTGCCACAGATGATCCCATGCAATCACAAATAAATATTTATTTTCCCCCTTTTCAAGAGAGATGCCTCACACAGGAATGCATTAGAGAAACTGGGAGAAGGAGGGGTTTAAGCATATTCTCCCAATTTGACACTACTTTGATGACCCCAGGACTCAAGCCCCTTGCTTTTCCTGGCAAAACGAGCAGTTTACAATAACTCTTCCTTGCTTGAGGCCAGACTGGGCTGGGTTTTAGGGCTTTACCATCTTGGAAGAAAAATAAATTTTAATGTTGCTCTGGTCATCAAGTAAAATACTAAGGAGGTGTGGATTTAAAAAAATAATTATACTTTCAACAGAAATAAACCTTATCCATGACACATTCATCAAATATTTGTAACCACCCATCTCCAATGCCTTTCCACAGCCATTTAGAGCTTGCTGTAAAAACGTTCTGAGGGAGAGGACAAAAAAAAAAGTTATCAGCAGGAATTCTGTTAATTGTCACCAAAAGGCTTTCTCTAGATCATTTCCTGTGCCCTGGATCCAGCTGGAAGCGCTCCCCTTTGGGAAGGCCGGCACACAATCGCCCGGCCCTGCCGCTTGCTGCCAGACAAACGGAGGAAACTGCAGCCTATCATAAATCTGTCAGTCACGGACCAAATGGGCATCGTAAGGGCTGGGCTCCTCTTCCCCCCAATTATCACTTGGCAGACACACAGAAACGGAGCTGGGAGATAAATGGCTTTTTTCAGTGCTCCAGTCCCACAAACTCAGCTTAGAACCACAGAATGGCCTGGCTAGGAAGGGACCTTAAAAATCATCTTGTTCTACCCCCCTGCCATGGGCAGGGACACCTTCCACTGTCCCACGTTGCTCAGAGCCCCATCCAGCCTGGCCTTGGACACTGCCAGGGATCCAGGGACAGCCACAGCTTCTCTGGACAACCTGTGCCAGGGCCTCACTGCCCTCAGGGAAGAATTTCTTCCATACATCTGGCCCAAATTCCCCCTCTTTCCATCTGTACCTATTACTCCTTTTCCTGTCATTCCAGGTCCTGATGCAGAGTCCCTCTGCATCTTCTTCCCTTCAGATCCTGGAAGGTGCTGTGAGGTCTCCACACAACCTTCTCTTTTCCAGCTCCATATCTCTCAGACCCAAAAAAAAAAAAAAACCAAAAAAAAAAAAAAAAAAAACCAACAAACAAAACCAAATCCAATAAAAACCAAGACCAACCTTTCTCTTTAGGTGCTTTCAGTGGATGAGCTAAAGATAATGATGTCAAGCAGTATTAAGCTAATTTATTTAATGCAAGCTGATCATCACCGTTTTGACATGTCCAGGCATATTTGAGAAATAGGAAAGCGGTAGAAACATACAAAGAAAACGTTTGCAAGTTTCAGTAACAGAAGAACCGTCCTGAGATGCCTTTCTCCAAGCAGCTGGTCCTGAAAAATGTCAACATTTGCCCAACGGCTTGGTGGCAATTACAGATCAACAGAGGGAAAGCCAGAGTGACAACCAGGCCTGAAGTCAGCAGGGCAAACCTGGGCCAGAAGGGAAATAGAGACACCAAGAGGCAAATGGCAGGAGCTACAGAGAATTAGGGGGAAGCAGGGAGGCCTGGAGTCCCACTGGGGTGTGGGCAAGGGGAAGCGGGGTCAGGGGTGGACAGCGAGACGTGAGGAAAGCCCTTGGATGTGGGAAGGGTCCTTTAAGTAAATGTTGTGGATGCCAGAGGTTGCTAGGCAGGGACTGGGTGGCTGCCCAACAACGGGCACACAAACAAATAAATAATACATAAATACCTAACACCTCTGAAATGCTTTGCTGGTTCTGCCAAGGGCACCTGGGGCGAAGGCAGATGCCAGCATCCAGGATGGAGCCCAGCTCTGCTGGCTCCCGGTCCAGCACCCAGCCAGGAGGTCGGGGTGCCACTCTCACCCTGCTTTCAGAAGGAAACAACAGACAAAGCTGTTACCCTGGCAACTTCCAGAGCAGGGGCTGTTGCAAGAACAGACATTATGTATGCAAATAAAAGCATCCAGGCACAACAGCCTGGGAGGAAAAGAAAATAAAAATAGCCAGACTAATATTTGCAGAAATAAGTGCCTCAAGTAAGGCTTCTAGATCTATAGTTAGAACTTTAAATGGATAATTTAGTTTGCAGAAGTTCTGAAGGACTGTAAGAAAAGAGCTTGAACTTTTCCTAAAAACTTAGCTAGTTTATAAAAAGCCTTATTACAGCACCAAAACCTGCTGTTGAGACCCGGCTGTGAAAACATAACCCCACAAAAACCTCTGCTGTCTTTTATAAGAGCTGCTACAAAGCTCAGCTCAAGGCTTTTTACATTATTTCATGCATAATTTTATTTCAGGCACATGGCATCTATACAAACGAAATGGGTTTGGTTTTCTCTGTCCCCTAAGTTCAACACAGTTTATAGCTCCCTCACTTTCCCTCTGTTAAACTTATTCAAACCCTCAAGAGCTGCTTTTCCACTCCTCTTTTTTTCTCCCTATTATACAGATAAGCTTCCATGAAAACCCTGGAGCACCTCAACATGAGTCATGCACATACTTACCAGGGCCTTGGAGCAAGTCTCAACCCACTCTAAAATCTGACAAATTGGTTGCTTTTAATGCTCACATATTAAATATTAAGGGATTACTTTCAATCCCCTATCAAAGATCTGGCTTCATCACTGATAAGTCATATAATTCCTGAAAGACATGTCCTATAATTCATGAAAGCAGAGTCACAGCTGCCTCTCTGTAGAGGCCTCAATCATTGCTTTCACAACACTTTCCCTGCACTGTGGTTTTCTGGGCAACACTTAACTTCACCTACAGAAAGACAATTGGCATAAACTGAAAAAAATTGAGGCAGAAATTGAATCGCACTCATAATTCTGGGCAACCCTTGGAAAGGAAGCTGTAAACATTACCAAGTCAAGAGTGAACATAAACACTACTTTTACTGTAACTATCATAGAAACTCCTTTATTTTAAAGTGATACTATGCTTTCTTCACGTCTTTTTGTTGCTCGGTTGCAACTGAAGCAGCCCAGCCTCAAGTGCTTTGCTGAGGATACAGATTTTTATTCTGCTCAAGTGCTTTTAGCAATAGCAGGAGCAGCTTGCCCAGACAGCTCCAAGTGGTGCAGAAAACAAGGGGCCTTTTTACAAAGCAGGCTCCAGGGACTGACTTCCACCTCGGGACAGTGAGGAAACAAAGCTTGTGCAATTGCAGCCTGTCCCCTCCAAGAACCCCGTCCTCTGCCCAGCCAGAAATGCCTGATCCCATTATTAGCCAGTTTATAGCATTTGGAGGGGGGAAGATCTTATGGAGACCTTGAAAATTATGTTATTTCAAGATTTTTTGAGAACTAGAAGCTGGCTAAAGGATGGAAATTCAAAACCACATCCCCACTTAGGGAGGAAAAAGCCAAAAGCAGCCCTGCTCAGCTCCTGGCTGCCCTTCCCTCTGGAAAATACAGCAGAGGATGAAACTGAGATCATTAAGTCAGAAGAAAGGGAACTGCAGAAAAACCTGAGGGAAACCAGACTCCATCAGCTGCACCACTCAGACAGCAATTTGTTTAGTCATTTGCCAAAGTAAAACAAACATCGAAAGAAAAACATCTGGGAGGAGAAATTGGTGAGAGGGTTCTGGCTGTTAATTTCCTTCCTTTCCTCCATCAGTCAACAGCCTCTCGGCTTCTGCCACACAGACAGGCACGGGGGCTCAGCTGGTATTTGCTTTTTGGAGAGAGCTTTATGAGCGGCTTTACAAAACAAGCAGAGGTGAAGGAGGGAGAACAGCTCAGTTGTGTGCTTTTCAGCACTTCTGGAAGCGCCTCAGGGGGAAGGAGGTGCTCAGCACACCTGGACCCAGCCAGCCTCTCACCTGCTGGGCAACGCTGCCATCTCCTCTGCAGCTTCCCCATCACTCCCAGGCACGGCTGTGTTCGATCTCCTTATGAGAAGATCCACAGCTGATCACTTGGAAATGGGATTTTTTTTCCTTCTTTCCAGCAGAGAAGACAGAAACAAAGACAGAGCAATGGCAGCAGCATCTGTGTTAGTGGAGTACCAGCACTGGGTTTAGCAGAGAGCTGTGAGACACATTTGGGGCTGGTGCCAGGGGAAGGGAGCTGTGTCCAAACTGTCACATCAGCTGAGAGCCAGGTGAAACTGAGCCCACTGAGTGAAACACAAACCATTTTAGGGTTATTACAGCACTTGGTTTGAGAGCCTGCAGTGGGCAGGCAGCAACACTGGCTGAACGCAAAGGCTGGGCCCGGGAGTAGCAGCAGGCACCATAAATAAGGTCCTGTCAGCCTGGCCATTATAAGCCTTGTGCTCCTTGCTTGGTACAAATCCCACCCCCTTTTGAAAAATCACACGAGGCTGGAACTTGGCACACCAGCCTCTATCCTGCCCTGGGGTTTGTGCAAACCTCAGCTCTGCTCAGACACCTCCATTTGACCAAAAACAGGGCAGAGGGAAAAAGAAAAATGAAACAACAACGAAGACTTTGCTGGAAGACTTCAGCCAATAGCTCCTTTTGCCATGCAGGACAGCTCAGAGTGGTATCAGCTGACAGGATTTCTAAAATCCCTTTTGAAGTGACAGCCCATTTTGGTATTAACAGCTGGAGAGATGCAGTTTTAATGAGGTTTTAAAGGTTTGCAGGTCTCACAATGAATTTAATGGATGTACAGGCAAAAGTCCTGCTTTATGAGCAGCTCTAGCATCTTCTCCCACCTCCCTTCCCAAAGAGCACACTGTTACAAACAGAACCTTCCTACAACAGCTTTAAGCAGGCCAACCTGGCGATCTTTCCCTTAAAGGAATTATTAAATAATTAATAACTTTGAAAAGACACAAATTTAATATTACTTCAGAGTTTATGAAAATATGATCTTTCATTAGAAAAAAAAAAGGACATTTTGAATTCAACCCATTTTCCTCACTTTCAAAGAAACTGAAGTGGAAGACAAAAAGATGGCACTTTAGAAAGCGAAATCATTGAAGTAAATTCTTTCTTCTCACTTTTTAGCTCTCCCTTGGGAAAAAACCCAACAAACAGCTAAGATGAAATAGTGAGGGCTTGTCTGAGCAGGAAAGCTTTATCTGCTAGATATGTAGCTGTAACTCTGTAAGTGCCTGAATCCTTTTAGTACAACCTTTTTCAGATCAGTTTAATCAGTTTGCAGTGTCATAAACTGAGCTTTAAAGAGGAAAAAACCCACATAATTTGGGAGGAAAAAAAGCTTGTAGCAAAACAACAGTGTTCACATGGGCAGTTAAAACAAAATTTAACCTTAGTATAAAATCATCCCTTGACTTTCATGTTTAAAACTTTCCCATGTAGACAATTTCTCAGAGGAAACATAAGGGTTTGGGATGGAAGTGGGGTGGGAAGTGAAAATACTTTCCCACTGCTAAGCAGAATGAGAAATAGAAGCAAGTAAAGACAAGGTTTAAGCAGCGTCTTTCCCTCAGGTGTTGTTCCTTTGTCCTTTGCACTCTTTCTCCCATTTGCTTTAAAATAAGAGAAAAAGAAATAAAACCTGAGGCAGCCACTTAATGATAAAACACCGGCATGATTAAAATTAATAAAATTGGGGGTGGGAAGGGGGTGCATTATTGTTTTGAACAAAGGGCATGAAAAGAAACCCAACCCTTTTTCTGACACTTATCCCGGATACCAGAACCTTGACTTCCTAATTAATTCACATTTGGCAACACAGGAGTGCCATGGTTGTGACATACAGGTTGTAACATACAGGCTCCTTTCTCCCACCACATTAATTTCTGTCTTTCTCAACATGCAGTGTCCAGGATTCTGCCTTCCAGAAACAGGCAATATTATAATCGCAACAGTCCAAGCAAAAACATCTCCCACATTTTGCATGAGACTCAATGCACCAATAGCCAATTTGCAGGCATATCTCCACAGGTTTCTAGGCAACTCCAACACAGGAGGCTTTTCCTGGAATTTAATGGGTGTCAAAGGTGGAAAACTCATACTGAACAATTCAGCAGAAAGTGTGCTACTACCAGGCTCCCTGTTATGTCCACACAAACCATTCTGAAACTGCCTGGCAAGTTATCAATGTATGGATTCCAGGGCTGCCAGCACTGCCAGCTTCAGACATGGCAAAAATAATGAATCAGGCCACCAAAATACTGTTCTGAGGTCACCTTCTGCTTGATGAGTTTTCTAGGGCTACTGGGAAAAGATCTTGGTTTCCTTTGCAGCAGAGAAGGGGGCTGGAATATCAAAAGAGCCTTGAAAGGAGGTTAATATTGCCAAGCAATTATTTGATTCCAGGTGCTGGGGATTTAATAGATACAAAAAACAACCTCATCAAAAAAACATTACCTTTGTGTTATATGCTGTAAAGCTGAACCATTCTAGGCTATTTGGGATGTTGCAGGAGACCCTGAACCCTGCCAAACAGGCTTGCTAAGCACGGACAGAGAAGTATTGGACATTTGTTCCCCATTTCCTCTAAGAAGGAGTGACAAGAGAGTGCCTTAGGCAGGGGCAGTACAGGGAAACAAGACAGTCACAATTTCCATTTTGCAAGATCACCCAAAAAGAAAACAGAAGATAGGGTGTCCTTCAGCTGTGAACTTTGGTGTTTCAGATAAGGATTAAGGGGTGCTTTTCCTCCCAGTTTCAGAATCACATTTGTATAAATGTAGCACACACTTGTAGAAAAAGGTGTCTAAAACTATAAGTGAAGCAAAATAAGCAAGTTATTTTTGTCTTTACAAGTATTTACAGGTTCCCAAAAAAGATCCCGTTTGATTCATTTGCCCACCATTATCTGTAAACCCTGGTCATGAAATCACATGAGAATGAAGTTATTCCATAAAACTTTTGATATTTCTTGGTTCTGTGTGGGAAAGATTAGCTATATTTGTTCTCAAGTTTCCTTGCATTTAGACAGAGAGTGACATTTGAGATAGTTTCAGAGAATCATAAAGTGGCCTGGGCTGGAAGGGACCTTAAAGAGCATCCAGTTCCAGCCCTTTGCCATGGGCAGGGTCACCTTCCACTATCCCAGGTTCCTTAGAGCCCATCCAGCCTGGCCTTGGACACTGCCAGGGATGGGGCAGCCACAGCTGCTCTGGGCAACCTGAGCCAGGGCCTCACCACCCTTACAGGGAAGAATTTCTTCCTCATATCCAATGTAAACCCACCCTCTCACAGCTTGAAGCCATTCCCCCAGTCCTGTTACTACGTGCTCCTGTATGAAGTCTCTCTCCCACTCTCATTTTTGTTTTTATCAAAAGGCATTTACCCAACAGACTGTCACATGCCTCTGTTGCAATTTAACAAGAACAATTCATTACAAGCTCAGTAACTATACAACAGTGAGGATTACAGGGAGGCTCGAGAGAAATTTTAAAAATCTAATTATTTTAAGCCCTTGCACATTCATGTGAGGTTTCTGTAAGTTTATACCCAGAACATCACAGAAGCAAGCAGTGTGAAAATATTCTGCCTCACCTGACACTACAGGGTAAATACGTGATGTCTGCTGCTGTCAAAGCCAGGAGGACAAACGTTACCAAGGAGGGACAGGACCCAAACGGGTGAAACAGTCACTGACATTCCTCCACCTGAAGCAAAGGTGTGTCCATAGGCTTTGGATCCCTGAATTGGGCAAATGTTGCTCTTCCAGGGGTGGTTTGGACTACTGTCAGCTCACAGCAACCAAGAGATCTCAGAGTATTCCCATCCTTTCAGAGCATGTTGGTGATTCATGCATGGTTACATGGCAATATTTACTCAGCTCTCAGGAGGCAAATTCATTAGGAGGGATTAGTCAGCTGTCAAGCACCCATTCCCTTGCATAAGAATTATATTCCCTAAATAAAGTCCTCATCTCCAACTTTAACTTCTGCCGCACCACCTATTCCCTGTTTTCGTAAGGGGTGAATGAGGACTTGTCATTGTTTTCATGGATTGCAGGAGAAAAGAACATGGGAGACTGACAGTGAAAAATGCAGAGGTCAGTTTAGCAACTTGTTTCTCAGCATGGCTGAGCATAATCAAAGAACCACAAACTTTTGATTTATTCACAGCTACTCATGGTTGCAAGGGAAACAGACTTTGCTGGATAAAGATTCATCTCTGGCCAAAAGCAGACAATGACATCAAGCACTGCACACCTATCAGCAGGGCAACTGTGTTTCTGTTTTTCCAGAGTATACGAACACACTACAAGTTCTAGCAAACCATTGTCTTTTGGCAGATATCACACAATTTTTGTCTTTATGTTAAATTTGCATCATCACTTCTTGCTCTTTCCAAAGCATGCTCCACTTGTGGCTAAAATGGAAGGGATCTGCACAACGGAGCATGACAGAGAGCTTGGCGACTACTGCAAACACACCCACAAACAGAAGGAAGAAAACACTTGTTAAAAACCAGCAGAGCAAAACCTGATTGCTTGATAAATGGCCCCTGAGTCCGTAGGGCCAAAGCAAAGCAGACTGTGGTTTTCAAGCCATCCTGCTGTCAGAGCTGTACCAAGAAAGGGGCACTCCCTGCCCTGCTGCTGCAATCATCTGGCTCCAAAACATCATCCATGCTTTCTCAGTTGTATCATTTGGGCTAGTAGATGCTATTTTCTTCTTGTACACTTTTAAATAAAGCTGCCTTAAGCAGGACAGACCAAGCATATTGTATGCACTGTCCCTCTAAAAGCTGGAAGCTGCTCACAGGTTTATGAGAGCCTTATTTCTGCTTTTCTGCTCTCTTGAAGAAGCAGCATCAAATGTGATGCAGATCAAACCAGCCCTTGATGCTACACAGGAAAGGACAGTGAGTCTCAGCCTGCCTTTGTCCCCATGATCAATGCCATTTGCCATACTCAGCTTTCCCTTTGCTTCCACCACACCACAAAATCCTGGCAGGTCAGGTTACTGTGTTTCTCTCCTGGCTCTGCCCTCTGCCTTATGTTGGAGACCGCCCTAATGAGGCCCTGGTGTAGCATTTCACCTCTGAGTGGGCTTTTATCACAGCAGAAACAGAGATGGGAGCAGAAGCGAGGCTGAAGGCAGCTGGGTTAAAAAGCACCATGAACCAGCCTTGTGCTACGTGTTGTTTGCCTGTGGAAATCCTTCAGCTGAACAGAGCAGCGATGGTGAGTACCGAGGCTTCTTAAAGCCCGGAGCCCTTCCCAAATGTCACTGTGACCCAAAGAGACCAGCAGGGCTTTAACCAGTGCAATGAGAAGCCTCAGAGAGTTGGCCTGCAGTGTTCTGGGAGATGGAGCTGGCTGGTCTGAGGAGCACGTGCCCAAGATTTGGGTTTTCTCTTTCCCCTACAGCTTCTGTAGCAGCACCCAGCTGCCAGTGGCACTGGAGGAAGATGGAAGATGCCTGCAGGGACCCAGGGCACACCCAGCACAGCTCTCCTGCCTCGGGGTCCCCTCTGCTCCCAGGGCTGAGGGCCTTGCTCCCTCTTCTCTTTGTGCTGCTGTCTGTCTGTGAGAGCTCCCCTGCTGATCTTGCCAAGGGATCGAATAACACATGGGAAGAAACAAAGAGCCTACAAGGAATAATCCCAAATGCAACTGTCTTCATGGGAAAAATATTCTATTATCCAATGCCAGTGTTGGTCTTTCAGGGAACGATAACTCAGTACAAGGTAATGCTATTCAATACATTTCCTGATACAATCCTGCAGAAACACATTCACTTTACATTTAAAATGAACTCACTAAAAATCTCCTTCTAGAAAGTGCCTCAGATGTAGCAGAAACAGGTAGAACTGATAGCAAAAATCTCACTATTATTCACTGCCAGTGCAGCAGTCCCTACTGAGCAAATAAACAACCTACATACACCTGTGTTTTATATACCAGCAGTCTAAAGAATGCAGGGTCTTGGAAATGAACAATAAGGGTTGCCACTGTGCTAAAAAACACCCCAAACATGTAAGCACTACATGAAAAGCCAAGGTACTGTGGTTTCTAGGATTTTTAAGTGGATCAGTTGTGGCTGTTTCTGAACTTTTGTCCAGCTAGAACTTACACTATGTAAAACTGGAGTAGTAACATCATTTCCTATCACTGTTTCTCTGCCATCCTCTTACGCAACAGGTTACTTTAGCCAGTGGTGCAGATTTGCCAAAATGGTTGGAATTCAACCCTGGAACAAACATGCTGCAAGGGCTGCCGATGGCAGGGGAGGGAGGAGTGTACCTGCTCAACCTTGCTGCCTCTGGAGGGGTGCCTGCCCAGGAAACACCTAGGGCTGCTGGAAATTTCACCATCCATGTGCAGGACAGCAGCTTATCCTTGGAAATGCAGAACTTGAAGCACATGCCGAACAGCTTCCAGTGAGTACTGCTGGCCTCCATGGCTTCTGCTCTAATCACTGCGGGGAGGGAAAAACAATTTTTAAGAAAAAGAGATGGGTGTTCCCTAATTGACATAGGGTGAGTTTTTTCCTGCTGTGGAAATGTGATATCAGGGAACCCAAACCAAAACAAACCCCCACAAAATATTGTTCAAGCATATGTTGAATATAAAAGCAGGAGGCTTTGTTGTCCCAGTGCACAGCAAACATGGGCATGAGCCCATGCAAGCCCAGCAGCACAGGGACACTGATTCTCCATTGGACAGGTGGCATCTAACCTCCCTGCTCCAATTCCTAACCCTTCTGTGAGCAGGGAGACAGGCAGGCTCCCAGGGAGGCTCCAAATTGCCTTCACAAGACACTCTTTGTTACGTCTGATGGTACTTTCTCAGTGTAAGTTCCTACATTTGGTGTCTAATGGACTGGGAATAGATCTGAAGTGAATTACTTCCATAGTGAGGACAGTGTTTGGGAAATTCAGCCCATGCTGCTATGCTCTGCACAAGCAGTGGGACCAAACTTAGCAATTAGTGAAGTTATTGGAATGGGAAACATACTTATATTCAAGGAGAAGGAAGTTTTGGATTAAGGTGTAAAATATTGAGCAACGATTGACTAAATTCAAACAGGGGTCTTCCCAAAAACAGGGAGGGGTAAAAAGAATTGCTCTTAACCACTCTAATTCTGGATTTGCAATGTCAGGTGTGGGAAGGAGGCTCCCATCACTCGTGCTGAAATCATTCTCTGTGCTGGAGCAGCGGCCCTGGGAGCTGGGGAGCGCCTGTGGGTGGTGTGCAGGATGGCCGAGTACCTGCACCTGCACAGCTCCCTGCTGACCCTGCTGCAGCACACGGGCCCGGCAGCCGCGGGCTCGCACGTCCTGGCCGAGGACACCGCGCACATCGACCTCGCCGCCAGACACTACCTGGGGCTCTCCTGGCCCGTCACCTGCGGAGGCTTCGCCCTGCTCCACGAATTCATCCAGGTCCTGCAGCACAACGTGAACTCACATCACCTCTCACGGCTGCTAGGGTATGAAATTGCAGGCTGGAGAATACTCAGGAGAGGGGAGTATGAAAGAAAGTCTCCAAGACAACACCGCAGGCAGTTAATGATCACACCAACACCTGCATTAAAGCCAACTAGAATTACCCAGAGACCAGCTGCAGGAGAGGCTTCCAGGCCTTTTTTCTTTCCTGTGCCAAGCCAGCTACTCACACCACTCGTGCTATCACTCAGAGCTACTCAGAGCTTACCAACTTTCTGTGCAGAAAGTACAGCCATGGCAAGTTACAATATGCAGAATAATATCCACCTTGCAAGTCAAGAAAGCCTGGTCACCCTAGAAATGGACTCAGCATGGGACATGCCAACTACCCCTGCAGTACCCATTGTGTTTGCAGACTCTCATTTCCCAGATCTTTCACCTTCACTGGTTACTGAAACAATGCTTCTCTTCTCTGAACTGGAAATGCTGCCTTCTAGAGCTTTTGGGACATCCTTGCTGTTAGAGCAGCCAGAGCCTCATGTGCCTGAGACAGACTCCTATTTCCTTTCCAGTAAGTCAGAGATGCCCACATACCATCTCATACAGGACATCACTTCAGGCACAGAGCAGCTTTCCAGGCCATGGGTGATAAACGTTCTTCAGGAGTGGCCTCACAGCTCAGCAGAGGCATTTTCTCCCACAGCAGAATTACACCCCTTTTTGCTGGGAGCAATGTCAGTATCAGAAGTGCCAGATTACAGCAATGAGGCAAAAAGTAATTTTCCAGAACTTGAAAAGCTTTCTGCTGCATCCCTCTGTCCAGATGCACTCCCTTCACTATTCCAAGCAGCTTCAGTAAGGGCCACAGCTTTGTCTGGCTTCACATCTCCCATCAAGGACACATTCCCAGCTGTCCTAGCAAGCAGCAGTCTGAGCCAAGTGTTCACTAATGGCTGTGAACCTCAGTCTAAACTTTCTGTGACTATCCCACAGCCCAGTGGCTTTTCATTTGCTGGAGGGAAAAGCACAGCTTCTTCTGTAGCCCAGAGAGAAGGACAGTCCCTCTACTCCAAATTGATTTTCAGTGCTGAAGCCTCAGCCAGCTTCCCTCACAGCACTGTCCCTGGTGAAGCTGAAGCACTTCATAAACCAAGTCTGATCACTCTGTCTCACCCTGACACCACTCCAGTCCTTACTGTGCCAGGAGACTTTTCTGCCTTTCACATGTCCAGATTATCCAGACCAACAAATACATTCCCTCCTTCTTACAGGAGCAGCAGGCTCAGAACAGAGCCACAACCCACAAGGATTCTATCGGGTGGAACAGAGGAATTGCTTGCAGACAAAGATCTGGGAACAAGTGGGATTGTGCCAAATGTCACCGAGCCTGCCTTGGAGTCATACAACATCTCAGGCATCAAGCCAGATGCTGTAGAAGCACCTCTGGTGACTTCATTTAATGCCACTTCTCACCTGCCCAGCAGCATAGCGGGTATGTTTAGGATTTGACTTTCCTTTTGTTCTCTTTCCTGCCCTGAGTCCTGCCAGAATAGTCCAATACAGTTTCTTGTGCAAAAGCACAACTTCCCTGCACTAGGCATGTGCCAGCAGCAGTCTCCCCAATAAGGGAATGCATTTGTTTTGCTTAGATGGGAGCAGATAACAGCTCAGCTGAATGATTGGGCCCAGCTTTGACCATCCTATCTAAGGAAAGATGGGACCCTTAAAAAGCTCCAAAGGAACACAAGGATGGTCAGTGTTCTAGAAAACATGTCAAATTGAAATAATTAGTCTAGAAGACTGAAAAAATACATGGATTTGTATAATATTTTTGCTTAAAAGATGAAAGATGCATTCTCAGAATCCCCTGAGAACTAACACAGCACTAATGACCTTCAAGTGCAGTTAAGATGATTTAAGTTAGACATTAGATAAACTTTCTCACAGTAAGGATAATACACCATTAGAAAAGATGCTTAAAGAACATTCTGAAGGGTTTTAAAGGATTGAACTATAAATATTCATCAAACATGACACAGAAGTAATTGAGTATCCTTTGGAGTAAAGCATTAGGCCAGACACACCTTTTAGTCTGCCTCCTCCTCCAAATGCATGAATCTGTGATAGGCTTCAGTGTATAATAGGCAATAGAGATGGATTGTTTGTAGTGCCAGTTCAGTAAATTTGTGGGATAATGCCTGAGTCACCTTACATTAAATCTGTAAAAATGTACACATGGTAGATTTTAAACAGTTACGAAGTGCAGAATTCAGAGCCTTGTTAATGCCCTTCAGAGCCATCTTATTTGTAAAACTTTGTTAAACCTACATTAAATCTGTACACAAAGCCTGTACTCAGACTGTAGTCTGAGGTATTTAGGTTTGCAATTAGGCATCCAAGCAAGCATCATTTGGAGAAAGACTATTTTACAAAAGCATGTGGGGTGTGACAGGACAAGAAGTAATGGCTTCAAAGTGACAAAGCAGGTTTAGATTAGAAATGTGGAAGAAATTCTGCCCTGTGAGGATGGTGAGGCCCTGGCACAGGGTGCCCAGAGAAGCTGTGGCTGCCCCTGGATCCCTGGAAGTGTCCAAGGCCAGGTTGGATGGGGCTCTGAGCAAGCTGGGATAGTGGAAAGTGTCCCTGCCCATGGCAGGGGGTTGGACTTGGATGGTCTTTAAGGTCCCTTTCAATCCAGGCCATTCTGTGATCTGCCAAAGCCCACAGATGGACAAAACCCTAACCCTAATAGCCCTAACACGTTACTGCTATTAGCACTCTTGCAAGCACAGGCCATGTAGAAATATTTTAAAAAACCCAAACAAACAAACAAAAAAAACCAACCAAACAAACAAACAAACAAACACCCCAAAACTTCCTTCTCCAGAGGTAGAAGCCATTTCCATTCCCTCATTTTTTAAAGGGGAATTGAACTCCAGCCTTCTTCCCATGGTCCTTCCTATGCTGGCAGAAACTGGCAAAGGTTTTCAATCACATGCCATAAATAGATAATACAGTTTGGAAGCTGTGTTCCCATTATTGACATTATTGACATAAGATTCCTTTTACATAGATCCAAATGATCTTTCACCTTAAACTGTAATGATCTCACTTTCACAGGGTTGGGTGAGACACTGCTGCCATCACGCCTGGGTCCAAGTGCCTGGCTGTTTCCCTCATCTGAAGGACTACAGTTTGTAGAAAGTGCATGGATTCTTCTTCCATTTTCTGCTTCACAAGAGCTGCAGACTGTAACCCAAGGTAAAACAAGTTTACTTTTCTGTTCTTGCTTCTGAACACAGCTGCCATCAACCCTTTCATCCACCCTGCAAGGTGTCTCTAGTTTCCTGTACTAGAACCCATGCAGTCTTCAGACTATCAGGACTGAAATATTCGTGTCCTGAATTCATCCCTCCCTAATATTCACATTAGGTAATGCACAGGAAGAGAATAACATGGCATGGTTTTACTAGTCCTTACCATAAAGTGCAGAGAGCACAAGTACACAAGATGTAACAATGGCAGGAAGAGAAGACCATTTTTGTCACAAGCTGCAGGAACTCTGTATTGTGATCCTTCGCTCCTTGAGCCTGGCAGCAAACGTCACCTGACAGTCACAGAGAGGAGATTTCCTTTCAAATTTGTCCCCACACTTTATCATCCTCCAGCTTACCTGGTGTCTGCTCCCAAATTCTCTGCAACTCTTCAAACCAGGCAGATGTGAAGCACTCACAGCAATCTCATCCCAGGCATCCACACTTTCTCCCAAAATTCCCCCCTCCCCCCACAAAAAAATCCATGAATAATGATGGAAATGGAAGACAAAACAATACCATGTTGTGGTATTTCTGAGTAAAAGTTACTAGAATTAGATTCTATTGTTTGGAAAGGGGCTATACATGACCTGACTAATACTTTGGACTAGACAAAACAGTGTTGAGGATATTTACAGCTCTTTAAATAAACAGATATCTAAATATGCTTAACAAATGAGGTTAAGATGTGATCAAGGACAAGACTGTTAAGTTTAAGTTTCAGCACACTCCACAATCCTGAGGCTGACAAGATTTCTCTGCCATTACTTACCAAGAGACAGCAATTTTTCCCTCCTAACTCTTTCCCTCCCTTTTCTCCTTCCTCTCTAAAGGGCAAGCAAACACTTCCCCAAAGGTTGTTCATTCCATTAAGTTCCTAACAGCAACCACTGGATGCCTGTTCTTTTTCCCTGTACCTGCCAACACATTTTATGACAAGGAAGATGGCAACTCCACGCAGTTATCCCTACAAATCCTCCCAGCCGATGGCTCTCCGTCGGGACCCGAGAGCTGGCTGCAGTTCAACACCTCCCAGCAGGCCATGCACGGCTATCCCCTAGAGATCGACTTCCAGCATTCCCCTCAGGAGTTTGTGCTGTGTGCCACGGATTCCGGAGGCCTGGCAGCCTGGCAGTCCTTCACCATCGAGCTCCTGAAGCCCCCTGAGCTACCGTGCCACCTTTTCACCGTGCAGACCAAGAACAGCTACTCCTCCTTCCTGAGGGACAGGAAAAGGGTGGCTTTGTTCCTGGAGAAGCTCTCCCTCTTCCTGAACTCCAGCAGTCCCAAAGACATCGTGCTGACAGCTCTGCAGCCCGGCTCCACGCTCATCTCCTGGTACAACAGCTCTGTGTGTGCAAGCGCCAACAGATCTTCCAGCTGGTGCGGGAGAGAAGAAATCCAGCAGGCACTGGAGAAACTGAGAGTGCCAGCTGGGTCTGTGAGCCCACACTTCGTCCAAGCAATGCTGCCAGAGTACAGAATCCATGGGGCTTTGAGCATTTCCTACAGCCAGGACTGCCCAGCCAGCACAAAGCCGCTCCCCGGGCCGTGCAGCAGCACCGGGCCGACACTGCAAGCCAAGAACAACTCGATGACGAGGAGGAGCCCTTGTGCCTTACTGAGCACTGTTTGTGCCACTGCTGGCCTGCTGCTGGCAATAGGGGCCTGCTGGCTTCGCAGGTGTCCCAGGAGGATTCCTGGAGCACAGCTTGTGATGGTTCAGACAGACTCCCAGCTAAGCCATGCTGATGTGGAACTGGACGCCCTGAGACCTCGCAAAGCCCCTGTACACGAGTGCAGAGCTTCACTCTCACCTCCAGTATGGATCCCACCTCCAGGAGCACTTCCCTCCCTCAGGCAGTATCCCAGGCCGATCCCTCACATCACACCACCCTTCCAGCCACCAAAATACCAACTCCCTCCCCACTATCCAGAGGCTCTGACCACCCACCCGGGCCAAGGCAACATCCAGAGGCTTCAGTTATAAAAACTGCTAAATGGTATTGAGAGCAAATCTGCAAAAAGAGAAATTGCATTAGCTGTCCATAACACTCAAAAAACTCCAACACAGATAGCCAGTTAGTGATTTTTACCAAGTTTCAAATTAGAACAGAACATATTTGACCCACACCTCACAAAGAGGCAGTGGCAAAAGCAGAATCCAAGTGAAGCAGGCAAAGAGAGCTCCTGATGAAGGCGTAGAATTACAACCCTGTAGAAGTCAGAACAAGAAAATACACATCAAGTTAATGCTGCTGGGAACGAGGGGTCACAGGCAGTGCTGAGCCAATCTCACTCCATTATGTCTCCCAGTCTCATAAATACACATTTTAAACAGAACAGGCAGAACTCTCACAGAAGGATCACCACAAAACATGATGGTTCCATTGAAATTCAGAGGTGCTAAAACCCTGGAGTCTGTAGGCCACCTGGAAATTTTAGAATTAAAAAATAAAAAATAAAAAGCCTGATGTTGTCTCTGTCCTTTTCAATCTCTCAAAACTTTTTAAAGTGTTTCTATAAATACATCATATGTAGCATTTCTAAAGGAATAGTGGCTATTGAACTCTTCCTGTTAGGTAATTTGGTGCAATGTACCTTTAAAGATAGATTTTAGAGTTCCAGGCTTGCCTTCTTTACAGTAGAACTCTCTCTTGTCTGCTTCCACCTCAGACAGTTCTAGGACCACAGAAAATTCCTAAAGTTCTGCAGAAGAATTTCTAAGGACTTTTTAAACATTTTTAAATCCTTCCAGTTTAATAATTATCATATACAAAATGCAATCCATAATTATGAACCACAGTTTCCAATCACAATTACAGATTAAGCTACTTAATCTGTACCTTCCCAATTTAATCTATAAACTCTTTTTAGAGCCGACAAAACCTTTGCTAAACCTGAAGGCAGAGTGTGAAATAGGAGCAAAGCAGCACCAGTGCCACTATGCAGGGCAGGAGGAGTATGGAATGTCTTTTCCAGAGCTGCAGAGATCAGCCCTTGCCCTCTCTTGTGTCCCCGTGAGACTCTTCAAGCACAGACTCAGTCCCCAGGCCCTGCTCATTTCATCACCAACCAGTCTGACCTGGCAGATGCTCCAGATGTGGAGAATGGAATTAGTAAACAAGCTAAACAAATACATATTTTAATAGCAGGTGCTATTAAATTTCTCTTCTGCTAATGAAGTATTTAATTCCTGTGTATGTTTTCAAGGAGTGCAGCTGAATATTAATGGCACATGAGATGTAACACACAATTCCCATGGCACAGGATGAGCTTTGCAGCTCTAACTCTCCAGCCCAGCAAATTGCAGAGCTGACATTTACACGCTCCCCATCTTCCAGACTTAAACCTCCAGTAAATAAGAGAAACCTCCAGAGTGATATGCAGTAAAATCTCATTAAAACCCAGAAAAAGTTATCACAAGCAGTTTTTTTGTGTCAGTTTTCTCCATCAGAACATTTCAGATAGGATATCAAGAGATGTCGTGATGCAAGACATTCTGTTTTCAAAGAAGTAGTAAAAATAAAAGCAGTAAAAGTCTTCAGACTAGGATCTCCAAGAGTTACACATTGCTTCTGTAAAAGCTACAAATATTTTAAAATACGGTAGAAAATACTACCATGCAAATACTATTTAATCACTCTGTAAAAATGCTTCTAAAATGATTTAACTGAAAACACACCTTTATGAGAGTGGCTGAATAATCACCTTGAAATTATTCATGGTACTTTAGCAAAGCTGAAAAAAGAATTGTTACAAATGTTAAGTGAAGAATATTTGTGTTCAGATCTACACATCACAAACTATGGTATTTAGAGTTGAAGGTGAATACATTGATTTAGTTTTAGAAAATCTCAAAGATGTGTCTCAAAACAACTGTAAGATATCCAATCTGTGAGCCCTTCAGTTGCTTACGGAAGCCAGATGCAAATCAGAGGAAGGCTGACACTCCTGGAGAGCTTCAGGACTTCATCTTTCCTTAGCCCATGTGGAAGACAACCCAAAATCTGACAGGGGATCAGATCACAGACACTGCCTGGGTTCTCCCAGTTGAGCATTCTACTCCCCAGTGAGAGGCTCTACCCAAAGGACTGAAGGCAGACCACCCACCCACCTTCCCCTTCACAGCATTCCTGCTCAGTCTCTCACACACGTCACCACAGGTATCCCACAGAACACACTCCATCAAAAAAGTAATTATTTGCAAAACGTTTTATTGTACTTTTGCTTACAAAGCCTTAACTCCAACACAAGAACCTGAAAGGCTTTGCTTTCTAAAGACCATTTCTATTCCACTTTTTAAAAGTTTTTAAACCAACAATTTTTACCTGGAAAACCCCTCACCCTCCCACCCCTCAAGATGAAAACCGAGACTGGCACTCTCTCAGCTCAGTGTCTGGTACTCAGTGTGTGGTCTTTTCCATAATTCTGAACTCCTGAGAAATCCTCATAAATAAAAGGTATTCATGAACCAAAATTAATGATGTTATCAGATGATAAATTCCTTGAATTTTATTTTTTTTAAAAGACAGTCATCATTGATTTAGAAATAGTATCCAATACTTCTGGGCAAAGACTTTAAGCTGGCTAACATTTTTGATTACTTGATTTACTCCATGGCAGCAGAGGTTTTCTTCATCCTAAAGCACAACTGGAAAAGGCTTCAGGACAGCTCCTATTTGCACATAGCTGGTTTAACGTGATATGCAGATTTCATACTCCATAGCAAAAATAGGACTAGAAAATGTAAAAACCAATCAAACCAGAGCTATACAATTGTACTGAAACAGTACCAAGAACAATTCCAGCATTAAGTATTTTTGCAATTTGGCCAAGTTTTGTCCCAAGAAACAGAATTGATCCTCACTGCCGGCCTGCTTTTCCATTTTCTGTTGTTTCCATTCTGAAAGGCAAGACAACAATTGGTAAGGCTTGTTACTGGAAAAACAGTCAACAGTTTTTAAAAAAAATCAGATTTAAATGCTTTCATAAATGTTTTTTACTTCACTAACTGTCCTGTCTCTCCCTACCCCAACATATTCAACCGTATCTCCTCTTCATATTTCTTTAAGCAGCAGTCAGTACATAAAAGAAAGATTTCTGCAGAGATACATTTCAGCTGTGAAAAACCATCAACCTCACCAAAATCCAAAATATTCATGTGACTGGAGAACATTCATGTGACTAGAGAATCCATTATGAAAATTTGAGTTATAGCCATTTGTTCCAAGGACTTCATTTTCACCCTTCTTACACTCATCACTGTCTGCCATCATCTGATTTCCTGCAGAAGAGGCTGGTCTGATTTTCCAGTATTTTTCATAGACCATGGACTACTGACAACTTCATTACACCACAGCCAAAGATTCAACCACTTTATTACCAATAGTATTTATAGGTCACTATTACCAACAATATTTCTGTATCAGCCATTCCTTTGGAAGGTAAAGCAAGCAGAAAATCTCAGTTACTGTTTAACCCCCTGATAGTAAGAGTTTTGCTGCAGGGGCAATCCCTGAGGCCCAGGGAAGCCCAGCTCTCAGCAGTCAGTCTTGCTCAGCACAGATGCAAACAGAAAATCAAACACTGCTGTGCTTCTCTATCAATGCTGAGAAGCAAAGGAATGTGTTTAAATATTTTAATCATCAAAAGTGTAGCATCTAATGCTGTAAACTCCACGCTGACTACTGCCAAGATATGGGTAGTGATGCATTTCCTGATACAAACCCATTTTCTTCTTTCAGATGTTGATACAGCTCAGCTTTGTTGTTGACAGAGTTCAACCGACCAATAAATTCCTGGTGTTTCCTAGAGTTAGCAGTATTAATTCTGTTGCTCCATAAAGACAGCAAGGACATTGGCCCTAAAATTGTAAATAAAAAGTCTAAGTGATGAAATTTTTGAATTAACATTACATCATTACAACATCTTAAAGGAATTACAGATTATGGTAATACAACACGTTAAAACCACTAATATTAAACAAACTTGCAATAAGGGCTGAATAAATAGAATATATGCAAAGTGATAATGGCTGAGGAGCTGCTGCACATGAGATGGACTCTGCTTTAAATGCAGGACCTCAGCCTCAGCTCAGCCACTGTGATAGAAAATAATTCACACTAAGGAAGAGAAGTCAGTGAGAACTGCCCATCCTGACAACTGCACTGCTTAGGCAAGTTGATTATTTATCAGCAAGAGACAGTGATTTCTGATACCAGCCCTCAAACTGCATTTCTCACATACAGTAGCTCTAACAGCACCAACCCCCAGTCAACCCAAGAGTGGATCAGCAAACCCACACAGTGTCTTGGGATCTCCCTTTCTGCATTGACCTGGTGAGGTTAACAGGTTTTCCAAGAATTTCTCAACATTTAGCATTTAATTAAACATAATCATCACTGACTTAGCTTTAACTCCAAAATGATTCACCTCATTACTTTGGAAAACATAGACTAATGTAACAACATCTACCTTTAAAAGAAATAATCTGTTGCAATTGTTCTGGTTTACCTTTTGCCTTTTCAACTGTGGGCATTTCATCCATTGTAATGAGAGGCTTTTTGTTGGGGGGCTCAGGAGAATCAGGGGAGTCTTTGATAACTTCAGCTTCTGCCAGATCTTCTTTCTCCCGATCCAAAAGACCTTTTAACCTTTTTCAGAGGGAATGAAAAGATGAGGCAAAATATGCTTGAGCAGGAAATAATTCCTGATAGCTTTCTGTACTCCTCAAAATTATACAGGACCCATACCATAAGAATTTCTTTTGACCCCTTGGAGTGGGTGACAACCAATAGGGAATTCTAGCCAAGTAATTCTCTGTATAAAGCATTACATAAAGAAAAGGTTCTTAATACATGGTTTCACTTCAATTGTTGAGAGAACTGATGTCTGAATTTTGAAGGAAAGACTAAATAAAAAGAAATATATATAGAAAGACAATTTCCTATTATCTTTTCTAGGTGAATTCAGACCTGTTTGCACCAAATCCCTTTTATCTCAGTCCCCATTTCTGTTCACATATGAAAGCAAAGTTGAAGGAATGACCATTCACAGGAAGGCATGGAATGTCATCAGCATGGAGACAGCAGTGTCGATGAAAAGGCCCTCCTATCCTAAATGATCCCAGCATGCACAAAACACGTGGAAATTAAGCTTATTACCATGAGTTTTTTGGATTTCTGTAGAAAGTAGTTTGAAAGAAGGAATACAGAACAGACTGACAGGTGCTTGCCACTCAAACAAGCTACAATAACAACATGAATTACAGACAGGAGGTAAATGGGCATTAATCCTGATGCACTGCTGAAGAGCCAAATCAAGCTGGGTTGTTTGTTCAACCTCAACACTGAACTATCTACAGCTTAGAAGAAAACTTGTCCCACATTTTCCACCACGCTTCAGATTTCCATAAAGCAGTTTAATTTCTGATAGTGTGGTTAATAGCTAACAGTGTGGTTGTGGAGGAATCCAACAGCAGGAACTCCTCAAGCTAAAACACCCAGCTAAGTGGCCAACAACTAAGAACAAAAGCTATGCTACAGTTAGATTTCACTTCAGGACAATGTACCTCTCTGATTCCTGCCATGGCTTATCCGATTCATAGTCTTTGCCCAGCTTCTCTGCCTTGTCCTCTTTGTCTTCTCTCTTTCTGCCTCGTTTCTTGCGCTCCTCCTCCTCGGGGGGTTTGCTCCTGCATGCCATGAGGCACTCGAGCACGCGCTGGTGTTTGTCAGAGTTGTTTATGTGTGCTCGCACAAGGGTCTCCAGCTCGTTCCACATAATGCGGTACTGCTCGTCCCTGGAGGGCCAGGACAGATCATGGCAAGGATTATCAAACCATTCAACCACTGACTGAATGAATGCAGACTTAACAGAACAGAACCCCAAACCAAAAACAACTCCCAAGAGATTATCTGTCCTCCTGTACTTGAGGTTCCTCCACCTGGGATTACTCCGTGCTTGAAACCACATTGACACTCCTCAGTTAACACCAAGAGTAAAGTCTGAATTGAAATGGATTATGTCCATTGAAATCATATTGTTCCACAAGATCTCACCACCAAAAGGCACTGCTGAAATCTCTCAGGTGCTTGCTAACAATGCAGCGTCAGAGGGACACTCATGTACTGACATGCAGATTAATTATTACATTATTTCGGTTAAAAACAAGAAAGAATTGCACCACACTGCTGTCAACAACTCCCAGTCATGTAGGCCAATCAGGAGCTGAGTTTCTTTTCAATCAATTCTTGGAAACACAAGGAACACATCCCAATGACTGAG
The DNA here is from genome assembly GCF_021018805.1 of Prinia subflava. Lineage (NCBI taxonomy): Eukaryota > Metazoa > Chordata > Aves > Passeriformes > Cisticolidae > Prinia > Prinia subflava. The sequence continues at coordinate 12,001,427 of NC_086250.1, read as the reverse complement.
GGATCAGAATATTCTATGCTTATTTTAAACAAGCATCCTGTATTTTAAATAACTGTTCCAAAACAATTCAAATATATCCCAATTTTAATGTACCATTCGTTTATAATATACTTGAGGTTTCATTTTCATTAATTTGAAATTATTCCACTTTAGTGGTCCTATTTGTATCAATTTCTCACCTTTGCTGATAACTATCTTTCATTTCTTATTTTTTTAAATATTTAAATTCTTAGGTAATAAAATTATATAAGTTTTTTCCTTAACATACAGCAGTATCAGTACTGTTATAGCCCCTAAATTACACATGTCAAGCACTCACAGCATTTGGGTTGTGCACATACAGCATTTAGTTTACTATGTATTACTTTCAGCTACATTTTAAAAATTTGGTAGGAAAACATGGTCAACAGAGTATTTCTGAAAATAGTCTAGCAGCAACAAAGAGAGATATGCATGTAACCTTTTTGGCCCCTTTCCTCTGGTACCAACTGTTGAAATTGGCAGTGGATCATTCTTCCTCTCCATGTCTACCAAATTATATATTGTTTTTTGACAATTCAGCACATCCTCATCAGTCATTGCTTCCTTTACAATCACACTGGCTAATGGCACTACCTGCAAGACAAAACGGAAACGAACAAGAAAACTTGTGTGTGTCACAGGAGAGCAACAGGGAAAGAAAATTAAAGGCAATGAGGTAACGCACAACAAACCCCCACCCTCTTATCCTCAGTTTAGCACTAACTCTAAGTATGACCAGATGCTTCCTTTACCCAGCAGAACTGCAACTGTCAGGTCAAATCACTTTATTTAAATAGCATTCCGATAGCCTACTGCATTAAATACAGAGGTACTTCAGGAAAAATAAAGCTGAAAATTGATTTTATCCTGATAAAAAGGGATTTATCACCCCAGAGAGTTGGTATTTCATCAAGTGACAAGGGGAAACTTAAACTAGGAGCAGAACAAAAATGTACACAGCCCAGGTTACTTACAGCTTGCATGTTGAAGATGGTGGTCTGAGAAATAATCATAGGCCAGTAACGAGTATGTTTCTCTAACTGATCTTTTGCACGTTCCAATGGAATTTCAAGACTTCCATCGATCTTATATCTGGGCTCTAGAAAAGGAGTTAATCGGTTTTCCCTCATAAATTCACCAAAATCCTAATGATAACCAAACAAGATACAATTAGGCATTTCTCTAACAAAGTAACTTTCAGTGAAGGGGCTAAAGAGCTTAGCCTTGCTTATCCCTTTGTACCACCCCACTGCCACATGGGACCCTACCAACCACAGCCCTGACTCTAGCTCTCGTGCATCAACCAGGGGAACACAAAAACAGAAATACGGGGTAAAAATCAGTGTGTGGGTTTTTACAAGGAGGACTTGCACATCTGCAAGGTATTGCATGCATGGGAAGAGCTGCATTTTTCCAGAAGGAATTTCTGCTTGTTTACAAAAGATATCAAAAATGTGTTAAAAAAAAAAAGGATAAACAAAATGCATGTGCGCTGATTGTCTGATATCAGGGTTCAAAGCTGCCAACTTCATCCTTTCTATTTATTGTACAAACCACTCCTGTGCAATCTGTGCTTTGACAATGAGCACAATATAGTCCTATGTGTATCCAACCCACAGAAGAAACTTGCCAAGAAAAATGCTTTTCTAGAACCAGAACTTCAAACACTCCTAGTGCATTAAGGAGGCATTCCTTGACACACTTAAGTCTTTTATGAAACAGGTATAACAATCAACAAATGCAGTATTTTCTACTAAATACCTATTAAGGTATTTATTAAAGTTTGCCCATGCTGTCCACTCCAGCATTTCCCTCCCACATCTACTGCCCTGCATGTGTGGTCATGTGGAGAAGCAGCGGGGAGGACAGAAAGGCCCTTACTGTGATCCTGTAGTCCGTGACCCTCCCGCCGCAGCCCTCGCTGATGGAGGGGGGATCCTCCAGGATTGAGCGCGAGCTGCTCAACACGTGCAGGAAGATCTCTCCCCCGTGGCTGCTCAGCATGTGGCTGATGACCTTAGAGCCAGACTTGCGTGGCTGTTCCAACAACACCGAACGACCTGGTGCAAGGGAGAGCAGTTTCACTCATTGGTTCCTGTGTGCTGCAATTTTCAATTTCCAGCTGCATAAATACAGGTTTGTGCTCAGCCAAGAGAATCTGAACCCACCAAGGTGGTGTCTTCCCCCAGCTGAACAAGCAACTGCCATCTCCTCATTTCTTGACACAGGACAGGGTATATGCTCCTTAAAATTTTACAAAGCAACACCAAAAGGCCTCTCCTAGACCAACCAATCATGTTTCCTATAGGATATTTTTCTTAGGAAAAAATACATATTCCTAAGGCAGTCAAATGGCCCTGCTGCAGAAATAATCTCATTAAAAGCAACTTTCAAAAAGAAATAACATAACCTCTTGAGTATACAGGTATCAGCTGATATCACTCACTAATGCTTAGAATGGATACTGTTCTTCAGCCAGAGAAATAAAGCTGCCTTTGTCTTATTTTCAGTAAAATACACCAAGCATAAAAGGGTGCATTCTCCAAATAAGTTTCTTTTTATCAGGAAGCCAAAATAGCAAAAATCAGAAGTGTGAGCTTATCTGAAATCCGCTAATTATTTTGGTTCTAACCATTCTTATCAATCAAAGGACATTTTCACTACACATTCTCTAGAGAAAAATACACTAAGATAGAGTGTTTAATAAAACCACTGCATGTTTAGACAATCAAATTACTTGATTCAAGCACAAATTCCATTAAAAGGACGTTTGTAATGCTATTTTGTTTGCAAACACACAAACCACCATTTCAATACTTGTTCCTTCTTTTCATCTTTACTCCCATCTTTAAGTTTCAAAACACATTTGCCTTTGAGGACATTTAACAACTTTCTTCTCTTATTTATAGGACATGTTAAAATAAACTTTGTATTTTTACAGTATATAGACATTACTGCTATACAAATCAAAATGTGCCAAGTGCTCTATTTACAGAATTAAAGTTATAACATGGAATAATTAGCCAAGGACACAAATTTACCATTAAGGAGAAAGTTTGTAAGGCATGAAGAAGGTCTGCTATTTACATCTACTGGTGAAATTCTGTATGCTCCAGTGCAATAGTGCAGTTCTGAAAAATAAAGCAGTAGAAAAGTTGAGTGTCATTCCAGAGACAGAAAAAAAGGTCCACAAAATAAAAGAATGGAAGAGGAGGAGGCAAGTCCACAATGAGCAGAACTAAAAAGTCTAGATGCCTCTCAATCTAAAAATCCTTTCACCATCTCCTCACTGGGAGGATTCCCAAGAATCCACAGCTCTGAGAATCTCATACATTCCCAACCCTGTTTCCAGCAGAAACCCCCATTCTTTACCTCCTGAATTAAGTCACTGACCAGTCAGTCTGCTCTTATTTCTCTTATCTGTATTTTTGGCCTGCTAGCTCAATGAGTCAACATAAACTGCTCATAGCTGACAGGTGCATGAGCTGAACAGCCGCACGATTCCTCTGTTACCTCAGACCTTCCCTGTCTTTCTCTCCTGTTCTCAGATTTGTACAGGTTACCAAGCAGTTCTGGAGGATTCCATGTCACCTACCCACACTGTTGGTGCGAGGAGTACACCACTTGAGTGTCACCGTCTCCTTAAATGTGCCTTCTCTGCTATTGCCACCCATGTGGTTATCACCTGCACAGAAAGGCAGAAAGGGGTGATCAACCAGAGTTCCTTTACTACAGTAACACAATTCTAAACATTTAAGGTACAAAATGTATGTAACACGAACATATACACAATGGAATCTAAATTAAAACTTAGATACTTTTTGACTTGACAATTGGAAAGTTCCACATATGTTTAGTTCTGTCAGCAACAGGCAATTTTTCCCTGCTAAAATGCTCAGGACTTTAGGACAGTATCTTTTTTATGATTTTCCACACAGAAATCAGAATTCTTAAATGCTAAAGCTGACTGTTTCTCATACATACTATATTCCCAAAGTCAATTAAACCCATCTAAAGGCACATTTGACAAGTTTAGTTTTCTGGGGAAACAAGTATTAGGTCTTATCATCCAGTCTTTTTGCTATGTCAGATTCAGCCTGCATTCTCTCAATGTGTTCTATTGACCACAGATGCTTTATTATTAAAATATTATTAAAATAGTGTTAGTAATATTAATAAAATATTTAGGTGCTGGAAATACTTTATTATTAAAATTAATTGTAACAATTTCAGAAATTATCTCTCAGAATACCTAAAGGCCAAACTTATTTAACCTGAAAATTCCTTAGCAACATTTCAGAGAAATAAGACAAATGTAACTGAATTCCTGCTTTCCTGGCACCAGAGCTCAAGTATGTATTTAGGAACAAATGAAAGAACCCAAAAAATCACAGGATTTAAGAAGAGACTTTTTCCTCTCAAAGTTCTGATGGGAAAAATGTGAAGAGGATATGCAGTCAGGGTTTGCTTTTGTGTTTTCCTAGCACACCTAATTCCTTGAGCCAACAGGTTTTACAAAGCTGCTTCTGAGCCCTGGCAATAAAGCTTTAAGGTTTCGACATCAAAACACCAGGTGAGGCCGAGGTCATTACTGCGACACCCTGTGCTGCTCATCCATCTTCAGTCGTCCCTCCCCTAAAATTGGGAGCACAGCACTTGGAGATGACAAAGGAGTTACCTCCTCTTTCTGAGAGTAATGGGAAAAAAGCACAGACTCCCCAAAATTGCTACTTATGGATCATATGACATTTAATTCTACTAACACAGAAGTTATAAGCTGATTTTTAACACAGCTTTTCATCAGGCAGTTTCATCGACAAAATAGTTCTGCAAAAGGCTAAGTGTTGTGCTTTTCTAACTTTGGTTGAGCTATTCAAAATTCACTTCAGAGAAATACTAGGTAGGAATTCCAAATTTAGGAAAGAAGATCGTAGGTATTTGAAATACAACAAAACAATCTCAATAGCCAAACAAGTCTTGTTTTTTCCAAAGCAATTCTTGTCATAAACAGGTCTGGGGGATGTAAGTGATGCCAATTATTATTACTTAATAAAATTCAATTGTGTAAGGCATAATTTTACACAAATATCCACAAGAGTGACTTCATTTTGTAAAATCTCCCTGCACATCTGGTCTCTCACCTACTTTTTATATCTAAGTAAGCAGCTAACATGCCCTTCAAAATTCACAGCAATCACAGAATCACTAGGTTGGAAGAGACCTCCAAGATCACTGAGTCCAACCCAAAATATTCTGAATATATGTGAATTTGACCTGTTTTCTCACTGCTCTATTTCTATTGCTGTACAAAAATATATGAATAATGAGTAAAACTCCAGTGCCAACATTACAAACAAAGTTTCTTGGGTTGCAAGGAATAACTGAAATATTTGCTACTTGAGCCTGACATTTACATGGATTTGAAGCTCACAATCTTTCTTTGTGAATACTCCCGAAGAGGCTGATCCAAGGCCACCTGCAGAGGCCATTGCTACTTACCACTCTTTAAAAAATCCACGTGTGCCTCTTTGTGATGGAGCAGCTCCACATCATAGTTGGCTGATGTGTTAGCATGTTGTTCTTCCTTCAAAAGAGAAAGGCAGACAGAAACAGAATTACTTGAGCTAGAGGTCACCATTTTCATAAACGAATGATTCTACATTTGCCTTTCAGTCCAGAAGAAAACAAAAAGTCTCCAAGTGCCTCAGACAACAACGGGATTGCAATGTTGAGGAAACTTTGCTCCCTGAGCAGTTTAAAGATGCAGCCAGCTGCTTTTCCTCTTACTTCCTTTTTTGAAAACCTATTCCTCTTTATACAAGTGTCAGGACAAGGTGCAGAGCATCAAATACAGGTAAAAACTAGGCTTAACTGCTTGGTTTAAATTAGTGAAGTTAAGGAAGCCTACAAAATGTTACATAAACCCCAGCAGTTACAACTTCCTGAGCACCAACACAGGGTCACTGCAGGGTAGAGTGACAATTACTTTTCATAACTAAAATCAAGAACCCAACGAAACCCCGCATTTTGAACTTATTATTTAAGATAATAAGTGCACTTGTAGCTGCAAGTTTGTAACTAAAACAATGGATTTTTGTAAAGAGGACATTGCATCTTTAAACAGCTGCAGAGGATCAGCAAAAACAGAACAGTAACTCTGATAATTTACTCTAAGTTTAAAAAGAAAAACAATTTTAAAAAAGAAAAAAACACAGAGAACCCAACATAGTCTATTACTATAAGGACAAAGGCAGAAGGAGAGGCACACCAGCAGCACACAGGTCAGAAATTTACAGACAAGGTATTTGCAAACTGAAGTCACATTTATGCCATGACCCATGTCAAACTCTCATAAAAGTTGTGAAAACTACTTTGATATCATGTTTTAACTTATAAAATCCACACAATACTGCTAGTTTTCAAAGATGCAATTAATGATTGACTGTGTTACAACTTAATGAAGTTTTTAAATCATGAAGGTTACCTGCCTATGGCTCTTTTGTTTGAATACTGACACTTTTGTCTCATTTGTCTCCTGCTGCCTGATCAGAAAATTACTGTCAACTTAACACCTGACATTCTAAACTGCACTAATTTCCCTCCAAGCAGCAAAAAAATTTAAAATATGGACATCGCTTCTGGCACGAGATGCTTAATTGAATATCACCATAACTAGGTATATCCTGTCCCCATTTCACGTTTATGGATCTTCCGAGTAGAAAACCCACTGGAAAACCCTTGGTGAAAAAGCAGCTTTTAGTTACAAACACCTTTTTGTTGGGTGGGCATGGTAATGGAACAGAGGAAAAAGAGACTCACTATGCCACTATAATGCACAAGGGTCAAGAAGATCTAAACACAACTGGAAAAAGACAAAAGAATCACAGACAAATTGATCTGAGGTAAATAAGACTGTATTTATATAAAGTAACACAAACAGAACTGAAATAACACTTGTATTGCTACATCAAAAATTGAGATTCAGCAATACAACATTTTGTTCTGTGATCCTTCTTTACTTTTTTTTCCCTTTCTTTATTTTTACTAACCTGATCACAGACATTGAATGTGGGCTAAGAAAAGAAAACAAAACAGAAAGTATGATATGGAGAGAAAAAACAATGTAAAAATTCAATTAAAAAAAACATCAAAAATTTTCAAACAAATTTAGAAGTGATGCAGCTGGTTAACACAGAGCTGTAGACACAGTATTACCTTCATAGGGATGTTAGTTATTGTGGTTGAAGCCAGATCAAAGTGTTGCTGTACTAAAAGATTCAGTTTTGTAGCCAGGTGCCTCCCTGCACGGACACTGTGCACTTCACTGGTTAGCACAGGAGACAGCTGAAATAAATTGGTATATACAATTCATGGTTTAGGCTGTGGTATCATCCAACACTACAGTTTGTTTAACTCTCAAATAAGCATTTATACTCCTAAAAGTACCACTCAAAAACCCACACAAGGGAAAACTACCAAGCAAGAAGCAAAACACTATTTTCATTCTGAATTTTGAGCTTATGCCAAGTGCTACAGATGCAATTCTTTACAAATGGTAAAAAAAAATCAGAAGTGTGCTAAAAATTTTGAGTCACTAATTGTTAATAGGAAGAATTAGTATCATAGCCTAGGGAATAAATCTTAGCAGCAGCTCTGGGCCTAGTTTTTCATTCTTGTAGCTGCTGAATAACCAGCAGCAAAGTAATTTTTAGATGTGTACCTGTAAGTGCATCATACACACACAAGCCAAATAAACACAAGCTAGAAGATGCATTTGATTTTTTTTCCCTAGCCAACAGGAACATTGAGTTGGGGCTCAAAAACAAAACAAACCAAAAACTACAACAACAATTCTCAAAACCCCAAACAAGAATCCCAGCCAATCAAAAAGAAAAAAACCCATCCCAAGACCCAAACCCAGTGGCTGCCTTACAGAGGGAAGTAGACAATTTGTTTTTCTCCATTCACAATTTTTTACTGTAGAAATGAATCACAGGAAGGTAGCCCTTTTTACTCCTTTTCACACATTAAATAATAGGCAGCAATACATGCTTTTCATGTTAAGACATTTTTCTGCTGTCTTTTCTAACAGAGAGCACATTAAAATGCAGAGCAGACTGCTGAATAGCAGAATGCATTACAGATATTTTGTATGTACTTGGTTTCAAACAACCACCACATCTGCTTTTGCTACTGAACAACCCAGAATAATTTGCACTATTTTCAGTCTGACATGGTTCCTAATCCTGGGATAACTTTTCTCATTTTAAGCTCCTCACCTCTTTTTTAGGACGATCTGAAACAAGGCTGTCTTCACCAACAGGGTACGTGTGGATTAACACCAGTTCACATTTCTGAATCTGCATTAGACTTAAAAATAAAAACATTCTGCTTAGCCTACAGTGTGGCAGACTATCTCCTAAAATTAAATTAATTCTGGTATGTAGAACACAGAGTCATAACATATGTTAACAACAATGTTGTTTCTGAAAGTGTGCTGCAGAAACTAGGTTACAGATACGATATTCAACAGCACAGACTTCAAAATAAGTTCTTACGAGAATAAAAATAAAAGCTTAACATTTCTTGCTTTTCAGATGCTACAGCACTGTGCTTCTTTTTGGACACATCAATGGAGCAAGTCCTTAACTGGTGCAATCTGTTCAGCTTTATTCAGCTGAATATTGACACTACAGAGGATTTAGGTCTGAGTGTAGGTATGAATGAGGGGATTCCAGGGAACACGAGAACAACTGCCCAAACAGGACAGAGAGATGGGACATGTAATGGGATATATACTGATATCCTGATTGGCTGGAAGTTTGGAGAGATACAGACATTGTACCACATCTGTACCTACAGGAATGACACATCCCTGTCTTTACAATGGATTTAACACCTAATCCCTTGGGCAGGATCCTTTATACATTCACAAACCTGCAACTGCAGCAGGAAATAACAGGAGATTGCTGCTTCTGCTATTTAAGTGCCTGAGGAGCAACCAGGAATAGGATCTCAACCTATTACAACTTTACAAGGCAACACAGTGCTGTGGCCAAACACTTCAGAGTTTAACTAGACAAAGACTTATCAGAGGAGAGGAGATGCACCCTGTATTTCAAGATTCCTTTATCCCAAGGGAAGTTCCAGGCAATACAGTCATTTAGAAGCTAAAACTAGTTTCAAAGAAGTTAGCTGTTTCAGTCAAAGAAAGATGAACATAAACTAACACAGTATTATCAAGAAAAACTTCTTCAGATGAATTAGTGATTAAAAACAGAACGTGTAACAAGGTAAAGTTGTGTGTCTCATTTTGAAGCAGATATAGAAGGTAATAAGCTAAAGAAATCCTGCCCTATGAAGGATGATACTGGAAAGACAACGATCATACACCAGCTCTCAGACAACAGTATCATGATTTACCACCTTTACTTCACACAATCTTTCATATAGTTCATTAGAGTGAGTTTTGTGACAGAAATACATCCATATTTCCTAGAAGACAGAAACTCAAGAAACTCTGTAAAAAGCATACTCACTGGTCAGAGTTAGCTGCAAGCTTGTTGTGCTCATGAATGGTCTCCTGAACACAATCCTCCAGCATCCGAACGTGGCTGTCACTGCAAAGAAACGGTGGATTTCTTTTAAGGCTGCACCACCAATCCTCCTGTTCAAAGCCACTGAATGTTCTATTTAAAGCAGGAAATCTTTGAAACTTTTGGCTTTTTACTGTCAGAACCCCATAAACAAAACCTTTGATAAGGTGAGAGTGCTCCAAGAAGGGCCTGAGCAAAGAGGCTGCCTGCAGCCCCAGTGGGAATGTGCGGACTGGCTGTGTGCAGGGCAGGGGCCCGTGTCCGCACCTCTTGGCGTTGGTGATGCAGATGATCCTGCCGCGGTTGCCCACGCGCTCGGCGTTCTCCATCAGCGTGGTGCGCGCCTCGTGCTGGTACTCGGTGATCTTGCAGAGCGCCTCCACGGCCGCCACCAGCCCGTGCAGGATGCTGCAGCACTCGGGGTCTGCCCGCGGGTTGGGCGGCCCCACGGCCGCCAGCGCCGCCATCAGCTGGGCAAACAAACAAACAAAGCAACAGCCGTCACCCCGAGGGACCTGCCACACACCGAGGGACCTGCCACACCCCGAGGGGACCTGCCACACCCCGCCCCCTCAGTCAGCATCTGAACACTTGACATGCACATTAATGTGGGAGAAGAGCGCATGCAACAACTAAAGAACATTATTGGCAGCCTTCTGGAAAATATTTGCCCCTAAATTATCCATTGCAATTCAGTTTATTCATTGTGACTAGATATTCTCATTTGTTACAGAAAAATACCTGACCACACTAACAAGTTATATCCAACACCCAAAAGACATTCTAACATTGTTGGTTGCCTTCTGCTCTCTGAGAATTTGGAAATTTATTTCTTCCTCAAAAGTAAATTTTTCAGAGAATGAGCCCTTTCAGTATGAAACAACATGACCATAAAGAGGACATTAACAATTAATGTATTTAACACAAATTATTTTCCTGTCATGCATATATTTTTAAAAATAATTTAAGTTCAAGAAGTAGCACCAAATTACAAAAGGTGTACGTAACTAATTTCTTCATAATGTTTAAAAATTTAAGTCTCTACTTAAAGATACCAGATTCTTTTCAAATTTTGTCTATAGAGTAATCCAGGCTCACAGGCAGCTATTTGAAATTACTACACAACAATTTCAGACTAGATCCACCAACATTGTAATTAATCAGTTATTTCATATTGAACACAGTGTTTACTTCACAATGAAGTCTGACCTACAAAATGAAAGAACAGCTATAACTCATACCTCCTGCAAGTTCTGATCTTCCTGAGTCCAAGAATTCAACACATGAGCCCCAGAATCACTCACAATGAAATTCACCTACAAGGATAAAAAAGCACATTAAGACAGCAGCCATTATATTGTTACTTCCCCAAATTTAAACAAACATGAATTGCTCTTTTTTCTGTTAGTCTGGAGATAACGTGCAATGACAAGCCCAATTCAAAATAACAAACCCACAAAAATCACACACTTCTGCTATGTTCAGTTTTCCCCTCAGTAATAGGATTAACAACTTCTACTTATATTTGTACACCACAAAATCATTTGTACATCAAATCAGATTTTCAAAGTATTAATATTTTAAGAATTAATCATGTTTTCAGTCGAATAGCTACAAAATAAAGTAAACTATAACATGTAAACTGTACATCATTCTCCAAAATCTGTCACAGTACATCATAGATAATTATCTACCAAGATTTAATTAACAGCACTAAGAAAAGAAGTTTTTCTAAACAAGGAGTTGTGTGTGCCAGGAAGCTCTCCCACTTTTCAAAACTGTTACTCCAGAGCAATCCCACCTCTTCCTAAAGCCCAGAACTCCTTCAAAGCTGACACCAAACCTCTTATGAACAGCTACCACGCGTGTTTAGCAACAAAATTCAACTTGAGACAATACCACATTTAAGCTTTTGTAAAGTCATAGCTCAGGAGAGCACAATAATGAATCTCTAAGCTGCCCTAAAGCACCTCTCCATGTTTTGCACCAACTTGAAAAGTGACATTAAGACAGTGAAAGACTCCAAAACTAAATATGTAATAAGATTCATATGCTACTAAAACCAATTAAAAGACTCTATCTATAAACAGCAGAAACAAATCTTTAAGTGATCAACTATATTTGATATTTTACTTTAAACAACACAGACATATTATAAGACTTAAATAAAACATGCAAACATCCCTTATTGTATCGAGCATGACGTGCAGCATGACTGGCAGAACTTACCAGCTTCTTGAAAGGGAAAATATCATACATTATTCTACAGTACTCCATGGATGACTCCACGGAGCAGGTCCACAGGGACTTGGAGATGGGTGCCAGAGGAATGATGCCCTGGGTGCGGTTCTTCACTAACATATCGAATTCCACGTGCTGCCTGCATGATTCTGCCATGTAAGGGCAGTGATCCACAACGAAGACAGTTTTGTGAGACTCAGAAAATATTTTCATTTTCTTCCTGAAAGAAGCAGACATCGAAAGCAGAAAGAAATTGCATACAGTGAAAAAAAAACCAAACAAAATACACCATAAGATGATGGCACAATTTACACATAACATCCTAGAACTACCCAAGTTTTAGAGTTCATATTTAGTAGATTACATTTTTTCTATCAGAAGAACTATTTTTTCTCAGGAGGAAAAATATAGAAAAAAGTGGAACTATATTGCTGAAAAGGCAACAAAAAAGCACATTATTACTCTGTCCACTTTTCTATTTAAAATCAACTTTAAAGAAGTACAGAGACTGCTTCTATTTAAAGTTCATTTCCTAAAATAAGTAACATGCAAAAAAATTATGATGAAGTTTTCAAGACCTTTAAGTAGCATAGTAAGAATTTTAGGCTGATTTTCAGTCTTGTCTTTGCTAAATACGTCTTATTTTTAAACGAATAGTTGCACGTGGACTGCAACATCTCACTGACAAATACACCAAGCGTGAAATTATAAAAATCACAGAGCACTTAGGGCTGGAATGAACCTCCGGAGATCATCGGCTCCATCCCCCTGTTACTGCAGGGTGACCTAGAGCGGGCAACGCCTTCACGTGGGTTTGGAACATCTCCAGAAGGACACTCCACTCCCTCCAGGCAGCTGCTCCAGGGCTCTGCCACCTTCCATGTACAGAAGCGCTTCCTTATGTCGAGGTGGAACTTCCTGTGTTTTAGTTTATGGCCACTGCTCCTGTCCTGTCGCTGGGCACCAGCGAAAACGGCAATTTCTAGCTTAAGAATTTATTTTTCTACGTACTCCTGCTGAATTACAGCATGCACAAAACAAAAAATACATATAAGCTCGTTCAAAAAACCTAAAATAGTAAAGCAACGAGGATCGCGGAAGTCAGGCGGCGGCTTCCTCGGGGGGAGGGAGCGGTGCAGGCCTGGGCCCCGGGCTCGGCTGCAGCTGCCAGAGCGCACCCGGCCCCTCCGGCGGGAGCGCCGGCCGCTGCCTGCCCGGCCCGAGCACTCGCAGCCGGCCCTCGGCGTGCCGGGGAGCCCGAGGGGCCGGGGCAGCGCCGCTGGAAAGCGTTAAGGGGACGGCAAATGTTTCTCACCTGGGCCGGCTCCTCCTGTGGTGAAGCAGACCCGCTCCCGCTCCTCGCCTCGTCCGGGCGCGGCCGCGGCCCCGCTCCGAGGAGGAGGAGGGACGAGGCCCGCGGGGCGCCCTAGACGGGGCCAGGCGCGGGCGCCTCCGGCCGGGCGCCCTCCATGTCCCCGCGGCGCTCTGCTCCCCCTCCTCGGGCGGCTCGGCGGGGAGCGCGGGGCCCGGGTCCGGCCTGCGCGCCCGGCGCCCGCGGGGGTGGGAGAGGCGGCCGGAGGCCCCCCCGCTCCGCCCACCCCTGAGCCCGCGGGGGCCCCGCGCGGCCACGGGCGCCGCCGGCACCGCGGCTCCCCCGGGGGGAGCGCCCGGCCCCTGTCCGCACCTCCCCGGGCCACAGCGCCCGGCCGGGATCACTCGCCCGACATGCCGAGGCCGGTACCGGCCCCGCTCCTGTTCCCGATCCCGCCTGGGCGCGGACGCCCCGCCCGTCCCTGCGCTCCCCACACGGCTCGGGGGCAGGAGCCCGCGATCTCGCGAGAGCACGTGGACGCCCCGTGGGCGGGCCCCACCGAGGCCGCCGTATTCTCGCGAGATCTCCGGGCACGATGCCCACATCGAAGGGCGGGAGCTGCGCGTGTGATTCCAGTTGGCGGAGGAATACTGTGTTCAAGTAGGCAAAGAGCAGGAGCATCCCCGCACGAGGCTGCCCGAGCACCGAAACTTCACACAATTTATACATTTTAAGAAACAGAAGCATCAGCTGCCTGTTCACGGGCTGCAGGTTACGGAAGTAGTACTCAATCCCGTTTGCTGGGTGTATCTCTGGCTTCTGACACTCATTACTGCGCAGCCGGAGTTCTCTCCATTTGAGTCTGGGGTCTTTTAGGAGAGGGTCGGTGGTTGCGATCGCCGGCATTAATTTTCCCCTAGTGACTGCCCACTTCACTCTTGATGACTCTCAGCCACACGGCCCAGTCATTTTGGGAGACAAGTCCCCAAAAGACGTTTTTTCTTTTTCTTAAAGGTGAGACAAGCATACGCTCATAGAATCACACAGAAGCCCTGACCTGGGAGGGACCCTATTAGCCCATGCCGTTCCATCTCCCCTGCTATGGGCAGGGACACCTTCCAGTCACTGTGGGCCAGCCACAGCTTCTCTGGGCAACCAGTGCCAGGGCCTCACCATCCTCACAGGGAACAATTTCTTCCTTATATCCAATCTAAACCTATTCATAGTGCAATTGCTTAATCCTAAGTGTCCCGCTAGAGCTGCTAATGTACAACTTAACACAAACCTCGAGGTTTGGCTCAACGCCCTGCTCACACCTGCAGGACTCGGGATCAGTAGGAGGGCGGGGCGTCCTCTCGCGAGATCTCGGGCCGGCGGCCGCGGGGGGGCGTTCTCTCGCGAGAGCGGCTCGCGGCCGGTGACGCCCCCGCCCCACGGCGCCCCCTGGCGGGCACGGGAGGCGCCGCCCGCCCCTCACGCCGCCATTTGACATCGGTCGGGGCCGGTCCGGGCTCACCCCCGGCGCGGCCGGAGCTCCGGGCATGAGTAAGTTCCGTGGAGGGCTCGGGGACAAGGCGGGGGGTTGCCGTTGTGGGCGCCGCCGGGCGATCGGGAAGGCGGTCAGTCTTGCATTGGGGCGCCGTGAAGGAGGAGGACAGCCCTTGCCCCCGCCTCAGACCCGCGGGCCGGGGCGGGCCGGGGACCCCTCACGTGTATCGGCTCGCGCCGGGTCACGACAGGCGCCGGTGTCGCTCCTCAGCGTTGCGGCGGCGCCGCGTTTTGGGGACAGGAGGAGACAGACGCTCCCCGCGGTGACACCCCCGGGACGCCCCTGTCACACCGGGAGTGCGGAGGGCACACCTCGGGATGTGTCACGCCGGGAGTGCGGCGGTGGCATCCGCAGGATGCTCCTGTCACACCGGGAGCGCGGCGGTGACACCCCCGGCATGCTCCTGTCACGCTGGGACCTTTGCACAGCCCTAAATTCCTTGGAATTCCTTGGAATTTGCGTTCTGGCTCAGCGCTGCGAAGCTGGTCTCCGTGGTTACAAAACCCACAGGCCGTGGGAAAAAGTGGCTTCCAGTAAGAATATAAAAAAAGGAAAGAGGCAGAAAGTTAAGAGAAGGCGGTGGTCGCACAGAGATCTTTATTCTTTGGTGTTTAATTTGGTAATGAAAGGCATTAGCAAACAGCAGGAAGTGACAGCGTGTAGTGGGAGTGTTGCTGGGGTGAGTTGGTGCTCTGCTACCTGTTGACAAGGTTGCACTAACGAGCATCTGTGCAGCTGGGCATCGCTGCTAGGGCAGGGCTCAGGAATCATTAACTTCAGCTCCCATCATCATGCTCATTAAAAAATAATACATGATAAGCATTTGCTTAAATCAATTATATTTGATTAACTGGGTCTTTTCTCATCCCCTAAATATCCAGGCTAACTCATAGGTTTAGCTCAGTTTCAGGATCAGGCAATGGTTTTGTTTTTCACAGGCAGGCAGAGAGTATTTGAGGTTTCAAGGATGAGGACCAGTGTCTTGCCCAAAAGGTACCATAGTCAGGATTTGGGGCCACTGTGAATTTCCATGATAAACACGATGATTCTGCTTTTTGAGGTACAAAGTGCTGCCTGAAAACTGGAGCTGGGCCCTGGCCTGACAGGGGACAGTGACTGCAGAATTTGTGGGGCATTCCACACGTCTTTCCCAGCACATTCCCTGTGAAAAGAAACATCAGTGGCTTTGCCACAAACAAACTTCCTTTCTCTGGCATGCCCGGGTGGGGCAAAACCGAGAAAGTACATATGTTAAACATACACTGTTTAAAAATTTATATGGATGCAGACAAATTACCAGAGGTGTTAAGTGCATTGTAGTCTGAATGCCAAATGTATTCCCAGCTCATGGAAAGGCCTCTGAAGCTTTGTTTATTCTGGCCAGAGAATTCCTGGTGTGAGCTAAGTTAAAAGCTGCTCTTCAGCAGCAACATGGATTCCACCAAATCAATTTGTGCTGCAGTTCAGCCAGTTAATGTGGAAGGTCATCTTTTGTCTGGGATGTTTCTGTAGGAGATCTGACTGGAGGGAGGAGCAAGAAAAGCAGATCCCTAAAAACAGTGCAGTCTGATTCCTTTCCATGTCGTATTTGAAAGAGCTCCAAGTGCTGAGTCAGGGTGAATAATTTACCTACCTGTGATAGCACAGCAGTCTGCTGGAGACCTGGATATCTCAAATACATCATATGGAAAGTTAAATGCAAACTCTGACAAACAGGAAACGTGCACATGCCAAAATGCTATTGCTTTTGGTAGCACATGAGTCCCGGAAAACACAGGTGAAATGTCTAATGTTTGAAATATCCTTCCTTCTACTGCTTACCTGGGACAGGGACAAAAGGTCAATTGAGGCAAATTTGAGGATTTCTTTAAGCTTGGCTTAAAGATCCTGGGCTATGATTCGTAAAGGTGCCCGAGAAAGTTAGAAAATCAGCCTGAAGTGATTTTTTTTCATGTAGCTGAGGAAAGACTCAATAATCTTTAATGCTTACAAAAATCTTGACTTTTGCAAACAGCCTGGCTAAGAAATGGATTTAACCCATTCTTTCTGTATCTTAGAACATTTCCTAAACCAAATATTTAGCCTGATATCAACAAGTCCCATAAATCTTATAAACTTCTATCCCTGTTGATTGCTGAGGACTGTTCAAGGGGTTTAAACAGATTTCCTTTTCAGTCGAGTAAGTCTGAGGTTCCTTAAAAGAAAATAAAAACACGGGCTGAAAATCTTGGTCTTGAAACTTAACCTACCAAGCACGAATATGAAAAAATGCAGTGTAAAGGCCAGTATTGTTGGCAATAGGCACAAGCATTTTGCAAGTTTGGCAGTTCTGAAAATCTGTAATTCCTGTAAACAAGTGCTGCTGTTAGCAGGCTGATGTTTTAGGGGTGTAGTTGGTTCTTTTCATTAGCTGAGTTGCTATTTTTCTCCGTGCTGTTGAAAATGTCACAGTTCCATTCCATGCAGTGATGTTCATGTTCATTTATAGACATGAACAAAACCCAAGCCTTTTGTCGTCTGAACTTTCCCTGAGCAATTTTCTCTACTCAGTTTGAGCTGCTCCTTCTCTGCTGATTTAAGTCATCAGAATCATCCAGGCCACTGTAATCCTTCAGCATTCTCTTTGTGCTGGATTTATACCTCAGTTGTCCTGCAGTATACCTGTTAGGAGGGCACATTAAAAAAAAAAAGTCGCATTAAAAATGAATGAGTTGCTATACCATTGTTTTACTGTGTGTATCACTCTGCCAGAAGCACGTGCAGTGCGCAGCGTTCTGTGCTCAGCACCGTGCCTGTGGCAGCTGCTGCGTGCCCTGGGCAGCGGTGCTGCGGCAGAGGGGCCGCGGTGCCAACGCCGCCCTTGTCGTGTCCAGGAATGAGCTGCACCATTGAGAAGGCGCTGGCGGACGCGAAGGCGCTGGTGGAGCGGCTGCGGGAGCACGACAGCGCGGCCGAGGCGCTCATCGAACAGACCACGGCGCTCAACAAGCGGGTGGAAGCCATGAAACAGGTCTGCCCCGGCCCTGCCTGCCCGGGAGGGACAGCCTTTACAGCCCCTGGGGCTCCTGGGCAGCACAGAACCAGCGGCGTGTTGGGTTAATGGGCCTTTCTAGCAGAGGGTGGCTCTCATCCAGAAATAGCTTGTTTATATAGTGTGAGACTGTGAAAACATCTCCACAGTTATTCCAGTTTAAATATTGAAAACAAGCATATATTTGAAGAAGACTGGTAGAAATGGGCTTGGTATCTTACAAACCACCCTATAGTGTCTCTTGCTTTGCTCTCCAGTGCAATACTACCTATTTTTATTAATTTCAGCGTGCCCCTTTAATCATACAGAAGCTCTGCCATGTTTTCTTCTGTACAGAATGCTTTGTCTTTGCACTGTTTCCTTTTGTTTCCAAATTGCTTTTTGGACTTTTTTGTGCTCATCGGTATTCTTATGTTAAGCTGCTCTAGGCATGTTGTTAGATTGTGTGTGACTTTCACAAGACAACTCCTGGGAAAACGTAAAGATGTCTTGTGACTCTCCATATGGGAGTTCATTCTGTCATTTTAATGAACCCAAGTTATGTTAATGGGCCTATAAAATAATAAAACTCTGCATGCAATTGAGCCCTGTAAAATGAGTCATGCAGAGGCTCCATGGCTTCAGATCAAGAGTATTACATTTCCCCCTCTGTTGGGAGTCAGGGTCCATTGACTCGGGCCTGAGTGACTTGTACCCACACAGCCTTGTGGTTTAGGGTTTTGGGAAGCCACAGTAAATGTCAAGAGGTTAATACCTCATGGTTTGTCTTTACCACATCTCTATGAGTTTTAAATTACTTGATGGTGAACTTGGCCTGCACTAACTAAAGGTTAAATAATATCTGCTACACAGAGCTAAGGTGTGAAACTTGTTTAAAAACAAATGTGATTCTTTTGCATCTCTAAAGGACAGGATGTCTGCAACACCTTCGGGTGTGTGCTTGATATTCTTATTAAAAAGCAAGCATTGTCTTCCTGGTTACAGACTGTGAGTGACAGTAGAACTGGTGCTTTGTGACCTGCTGAGTAATACCTGTCTTTGGTTAATCAAATATGCTGTGCCTTGTTGGTTTGTTTTTGTAATAACCAGTACCAGGAAGAAATCCAAGAGCTCAATGAAGTAGCAAGACATCGCCCTCGGTCTACTCTAGTAATGGGTATCCAGCAGGAAAACAGACAGATTAGGGAATTGCAACAGGAAAACAAAGGTAAAATATGAATGTTCTGTCCTTTTCAAGCTCCAGCCTGTACCACTGGAAATAGTGAGACTTTTCCCACTGATCTTTTTTCAAAACATAGCTATAGAAGAACTTTTTCTTCTAATTTCAGTTTGTCAGTTTAACTGATCATGATGCAATTCAAGAGTCCTAAAGTTCAACTCTGGGACTGATGAAGAAAAAGAGAGATTTGGGAAAATGACTTTTTTTGGTCCTTACCTAATGTCCAGCACAAGTGAGGAGATAAATAGAACTTAATTCTGCAAGATAGGGATCTTTTTGGAGAAGTGTTTAACCGCTGCTGAAAATAACAGGAGCAGTCAGGACAAGTTGTGGTGTAAGTACAGAAATATAATTCCTTCTGGAATTCGGTACACTAGGTATGCACTGTTCCTCCAGGAAAGCCTTAGGTACTCTAACAATTCCATTCAGCAAAGTATTCAGTGATCTCAATTCAGATGAGTCTTGCCTTATCTCGGGTCATTTATCCTTTGATTCAGTATATTTTAAACAGAAGCATTTTCCCACTCTGGTTTTACCAAGCTGTGGATTAAAACAGATCTGTGAGCTCCTTCCTGCCTTTAGTACAGTGTGGCGGGGGTAAAGCTGCTCAGCCACACTCCAGATGGCTTTTGTCAGCCACAGGGACTGAACAAGAAGTCACACGAACAAAAGACTGCTTGTTACTGCCCAGGAATTGTCCCAGGCTGATCACCATTAAAGCCATCTGCAGAGCCTGTGCAGATTTCGTGGTGCAGGCAGTGGGGACTCTCAGTTACAGGCTCATTTCGGTGTTCTCAAGCTGAAACACTCGTGCATTTTGATTTGGTTCTCTGCGTTTTGGTTAAAACTGCATTTTAACCTCTGTTGGCAGAGCTGCGCACGTCTCTCGAAGAGCACCAGTCTGCTCTGGAACTCATCATGAGCAAGTACAGAGAACAGATGTTCAGGTTGCTTATGGCAAGCAAGAAGGATGATCCAAGTATAATAATGAAGTTAAAAGAGCAACATTCCAAGGTAATAACTTCATTGAGGTGTCTTGCTTTGTTTTTTAGTTAACACCCTCGTTTGTAGTGGATCAATTCAAAGCTCACTCGGTGTCAATTTTTGTCCCACTGTACTACTAATGAGTCCTGATTTTTGTATTCCACTCCATGCAACACAAACAGGAAACTATCAGTTGAGTAAGTCAACCTTACCAGCTTCTCATTTATTAAAGCTTTCAACAGGTAGCATTTCATTACTGCATTTGTTTAATTTACTTTTGTTTCACATCAGTCTTTAAGGCAACTGCCCTGTTACACTGCCAGAGGTTAGTAATAGTCAGGCTTTTAGACTAGCTTTAACTTATGCTTGTGACACCAAGAAATAATTAATAAACCTGTGCTTAGGGAGAGTAGGAGGAAAAAGCTTTTAAAATTCAATTATTCAAATATTTTCCCCTAAATATTATAAATAAATTTTAAAAATTAAAAGTCCATTTGACTCTTGAATAACTGGACAAAGCAGGAAACACAAGTTCAGTTATTCAAGAGTCAAAAGGACTTCTAAATTTTCGGGGAATTCATTATTCTGGATCAGTAAGAGATCTAAACAGGAGCTTTTTAGCAAAATATTACATTTCATTGAAAATGTAACAATCATTACAGCAATGCAGCTGTGTAGACAAACAAGTTTAAGTGTTTAATAATCTTTGCCCTCAGCTAACTTAAGTTTGCAAAGCAAAGTTAGGGTCTGCTTACTGGGAAAACAATTTAAGAATTTGATTTTTTCTTGCCAGCTTACAACATCTTATGTGTGTAATTGGTGCCATTGGTATGAAAAATATTACTGGACTCGAACTGTATCTTTAACATGAAATCTTGGAAAATGACAGGTATAGATAATTTTCAACAGAAGTTACCTCAGAACGTGGTATAGCATCTGCTCCAGCTTCAGGAGAACCAACACAAGAGGGTAAAATGAAATTTTATCTATCCTGGAATGGACTGTGATAGTTCATTTGGGAGCACTTCAATGGCAAAACAGGGCAAAGGAAAAATAATATCTCACAATGTAATTGGAACAGGAGATTTAGGTTTCAATATTTTCATTAAACCTCTTCCTTCATGAATGCCTGATGAAAGAGATTTATCACCCTTATTCTGACACAAAGGATTTCTGGAGTTTCATTATTTATTCTCTAGCTCAAGCTTCATATTCAGGAAGATTGAACAGTGTTGAAGCACTTTTTAAATAATTCTCTCTTATTAAGAAACAATCCATTATTCCCAAGGAGTTAAGCTCCCTGTTCCCAGCAATGCTGTTTTCCCAAGTGCAGCTGTTATTTTAGTGCCTGTTTACAGATTATTACAAGAGCATTGGTTGCTGCAGATGAAGAAGCACCTCCCTTAAACAGAACAACAATGTCTTTTGATAGTGTTGTTTGCAGGAGAAAAGGGTGTGTTGGTGGTAGTGACCCTGATCTAAGTGTGCTGTTTGAATTTGCTCAGCTGAAACAAGGCCCTAAAATGGGTGCGGCTCCTTTTTGGTTTTTATCTCTCTGGAGAGGAAAACCCCAATGTGTACAAAAGAGAGAGATACACAGAGGCTTTCACCATCACTGCACTCTCTGGCTTTACCCCATCTAAGTTTTCCACATGTGCCTTCCAGAGCAGAGCCTTCCAGTTTTGTGTTAGGATCTGACCTAATATCAGTGACCAAAGCTGTGTATTGATCCAGAGCCCACATGCGCTGTGAAAGCAGGAAGCAGAGAGGACAGCAATATATCTGAAACCCACAGCTCCTACCCAGGCCCTCGAGGGCGCATCCTTGCCTGACCACAGCTTCCTGTCAGGCTAAATTTGAGAGTTCTTAAAAAAAAAAAAAGTTCCATGTCATCACCTGCACTGGAAACTGAGAAGAAAATAAAGATTTACAGCAAGTTCTTCTCCACCCCCTCACACTGAGAGTGGGGATTTAGCAACTGCTAAACTACAGCTTGGGCAATTGGAATGGCAGAGAGGAAAGGGCTGGTGTTTATTTCAGTAAAGGGGATGTGTTTTAGTCAGATGAGTTTATGATTCCAGGCAGTTCTTTGTGGTAGTTTAAAGCCAAGGTGATCATCTGCCAGCTGTATCCATCTTCTGTCAAATTTATAATTTAGAAGTGGGATTTAGCTTTAGTCTCCTTCATTCCAGCCCCCTGTCCTGCTTTGCCTGATACTAGCCAATAAATACTGTGGATTTTGTCCAAAGGCCAGGTCAGGCACAACTAGACTGGGAGCATGGCAGAGCTGGAATAAGAGACAAGTTGAAAAATGAAGCTGTGGGAAATACCTTTAAACTGCCTGGCTTAACTGAGCAGCAGTGAATGGCAGAGGGGCACAGGCTGCTCATGCAGCATTGCAGGGAAAGGCAGCACTGACCCTTCTTCCTGAACCTCTGAAGTCCAGAGCCCAGATAAGCTGGAATTGGAGGTGGATTCAAGCAAAAGTATCTAAACTAGAGAGCAGAGGATGGGTGTGAGTTGTGTAATATGTGACATAGT
The DNA here is from genome assembly GCF_021018805.1 of Prinia subflava. Taxonomy (NCBI): domain Eukaryota; kingdom Metazoa; phylum Chordata; class Aves; order Passeriformes; family Cisticolidae; genus Prinia; species Prinia subflava. The sequence continues at coordinate 11,978,933 of NC_086250.1, read as the reverse complement.
GAGGATGACCTCTGCACCTGCTCCTTTTTGGAGAGAAATGCCTGTCCATGGGCTGGTACTGGAGATCAGGTTTCAAACACCTGGAAAGAATGTGGCTTTCCCTGCTGCTCTCACAGGAGTGGAGCAGTTTTGCATATCCAAAATAACACACAGTTCCTATTGCACAGGAAGGCCTGGTCAGGGCAAGCACAGCACCAGCTTGTAGCCATTTAGAGCCAGGGATCACAGTTGGTTAAGCTTCTATCAAATTCCTGTGAGAGGGATCACTGTGGGGCAAACCAGGTTTATTTAAATAAACAGGACCACTGTGGCTACCCACACCGTAAAGTTAGAGAGAATTTGTTTTCCAAAATTGAGGTCTGTGATAAAAAAGTGTCGCAGTAGCTGAACAATATTTTTATTTTTTTAATAATGCAGAAAATAGATCACTAAGATAATACTAAATGTTGTATCTCAGGAGCTGCAAGTGCACGTGGACCAAATCACAGAGATGGCAGCAGTAATGAGAAAAGCCATTGAGGTGGATGAAAGGCACGGCTGCAAAGAGCAGGAGCGCATCACCCAGCTCGAGGTGAGGAGAGAGCTGCACAGGCACAGATACTGAAGGGAGTAAAGATCCTCCCAGGTGTTTTATGAAGTTACACTGCATAAAACTCACACTCACTGCTGCTGTGTCACCCTTGCCTTGCTGGAGCAGGGGAAGTACCACTACAGCTTAATCTCAAGGAGGGGATGCTTAAAGCCCATCCAAGAGAGCAGGAGGATCAGAAACCTCTGTGCTCCCTTGGAGAAGATGACACAGCACTGATTTCAAATCAGTGTTCTACTCCTTATGCTTTCATTTGGAGTAGAGGGGGAGGTTTTAACAGTTACCCTGATTTCTTCCTGGAGTTCTATTAATGTGTTTTTCTCTCCCTGGTTTTAGCAAGAAAACAAAGGCTTGAGAGAAATTCTACAAATCACTAGAGAATCGTTTCTGAACCTCAAGAAAGAGGATGCATCAGAGAGCACGTCCCTGTCAGGATTAGTGACAAGCAGTGATCTGAGCCTGAGGAAAAGCTAAGGACTCTGGGAATCAGCAAGCTTCAGTTGCACACTCAAACCAATGGAGCATCAGGGGGCACTGGTCAAGCACTTGTTACTGAATAGGGCACCAGCAAGAGAATGCATCCAGCTCCAGCTCAGTGGCTTTTACACTGTGTTACATAAATTCAGCTGGTATTCTGCAATACCCTCAGTGACAGATTGATTGCCATAGATCTAACCTCAGTAAGAAATGGATTAATGCACTTGCTGAATTGCAAATTCTTTTTATATGAACTCATTTTACAGATAAAAGGTGAGATTTCAAGTAATTTATATAAATTATTGTTCATACGAACTTCAGTGCAACTCTTAGATAATACAGGTAAGATTTCAAGTCTGATCTCCGCCTTAGAAAATAGTTACTTATGAATATGCTTTGCATGATCCACATAGCATTTTTTACTTTTGTTTTGGCTTTAATAAATTCTCATTTTGCAACAAACCTCTGATGGGAGGGGCACATAGGCAGCATAAAATTTAAGGATTTCTGTCATTTAGCTTTGGGGTATCGCTTTCAAATACAAGGCCAATTTTTAAACATAAGGAATGCTGTCCATGAATAGTTTGGAGTTTTTAAATGAAACAAAATACTTTCAATTATGTGCACTGAATTGTATTATGAGAACATGGAAAGAGCTGTTCCCACTTTGTTGTTCTCAGGAACACAGGTAGCAATACAACTCTGCCTCAGCTTTTACCTTTGGGAGAGGAAATCCATCTCAGTTCTTTGTCAGTAAGAAGCCACACGAGTCCCATGTCTTTCTTCTCCAGTTGCCTGCCCAAACTTCCTAAGTGAGGAATGGCAACTCCACAGGACAAAAGCAGTGGCAGCAGAAAGGAGGGGTAGAGGAAGGAGGAAGCAGCTTCATGGCAGAGTTGGCAGCCTGCAATTAATACTCTTTAATTTTCCTTTCTCCAAAGGAAAATTTCTTTCTTTATTCTATCAGGAAAGTTTTAAAGTGAGTTCAGCAGAGTGAAAGCTGTCAGCTACAGAAAACTGTGGAACTACAGCTGCCACCCACAGTTTAACATTCTGGCTGCTCAATAACCCACCAAGCAACATGAGCTGAGCAATCCTGAAATCAACCATCATTTAGTCAAGTTTGATTTTCAGTGACAACAACACAGAAGGAACTAAGCATCCAACAGTTCCAAGCATGCCAGCTTCAGTACAGCTTCCTGTGGCCCAGCACAGCTTCCCTGAGCTCTAGGTAAATGTTCCAGAGGCCTAAAGGGGGACTTTCAGTGGCACTGAACTGACATAGCAGCAGCTCAGCACATTTGTTCTGTTCTCTCTGTTGCTGCTCCTTCCCGTAGTGCTTTTAAGAGGAAATAAGTGTGAAAAGAGCATTAGCAGGCAGTAAATGCTTGTTTTCCACGAACACATGCTGAAAGGACAGGTAAATCAGGTCTCCACTCTCACAGCCTGCTTTAGACTGGAGAAGCTGCGGCTTCTCTGCAGAGCACCTTGGCTTCTTGCTGGGCTTAGGTGCACACTGAGGACATTCACACACATGGAAAAAAGTTATGGCCATTTCCAGACTTGTGAAGCAGCCGAGGGGAAATTCTGGGGAACATTTTAGCTCAAGCACAGAATATTTTTGTCTGCTTTTATATTAACTGTAAAGCCTCGCCAGTGCTTCTCTCATTTAGATTTTGCATTTCTGCCATGGCTTGCAAGCTGCTGACTTACCAGAAGCAACATCTTTTTTCACTGGAGTGTTCTGTTGTTGCAAACTTACAAGGAATTTTGGGTTCAGTTGTTCTTGTTTCTAGAAGCATCTTTTCACCCATGCACTGATGTCAAGAAGCATTTCTATCCATTTGATGCTGAATTCAGCTTCACGGCTGACTTCTGGTTTGGCTTCCAAATACAGAAGAGGGTTCTTGGTCTGTGGCAGTACTTTGAGGTTGCTCTATTATGAAATAATGCTTGATTAGTGATTATTTTTGTAAATTAAAGAAAAAATGTGACTTAATTTATCTATTCCTAGTCTTCACATTTGATACGTCTCCCCTTTCATTCCCCTGCCCTGATCACTTTAGGATTTTAAAGAGCCTTCACAGTGTGTGGAGTGACTATTTTTCATTGCATACCTGTTATTTTTGTAATGCAAATGGCTTGAAAAGGATTTATGGCTAGAATTGTGTACTGTACAGTAAACTTATTTTATCAATAAAGTTGACTGAAAACATGGATGGCTCCATGACTAAAGCAAGGTACTGGCTCTGAGATGAGCCTTGTTGGTAACACAAGATAAAAAAGAAAGTAACCAAAATTGTTGTTTGTGGCAGCTGTTCAGCTGAGGGCAAACTGAAACTAAATTGGGCTGGTTTGTACAACTAAGATCATTGAACAGCCTTGACTTTTTAAAGCACATGGGATTAGAAGATTGATAAAAGACAGAACTAATGGCACTCTTTTCATGCAGAACTGCATGTACTGGGATCCCTGTGTGTAAATGCCCAAATGAAACTTTTATTGGCTTAGGGAATTTCCTTAAGCACTTCTTCTGGTTGAAAGAGGAATTTCCAAGTCTGCTGGTGGAGTGTAAAACTTGAACTTGTTCTTTTTGGAGAGCCTGGAGCCTGAGTGTCCAGGGCACGGTGGGCGGTCACACCACCAGAGGAGAGCACTGTGCTGCTCCCAGCAGGAGGGCAGAGGGAAGGTGAGACCTTAAAGCTCATCCCGTGCCACCTCCTGTCCTGGGCAGGGACACCTTCCACTATCCCAGGTTGCTCCAAGCCCTGTCAAGCCTGGCCTTGGACACTGCCTGGGGCAGCCACAGCTTCTCTGGACAAGTGTTTTGTAATTTTTATCAGTTCTTCTGTGATAAATCAACTGCAGACATCTGTTATTCAGCCAAGCTGGTAAGACAGCAGAAGTCAGCTAAATGCAGGTTTTAGTGGATGCTGTGGGCAAAACTGCACCAAGCCAATCCTTAGTTTACAGACCATTTAGCGCAGGTTGGGCTGGACAGGAACTGCATAGGAGGAAGGACTGAGTTCCTGGTGCCTGCAACCACCTTCCTGTCCCCAGACACAGCAAGCCAGTGTGGCCCTTGTATCAGGGAATGTCTTTATTTGCCACGTTCAGAAAAAAACTCACCTGACATCTGCCTTAACCAACTGCCCAGCGAGGAGGGAAACGCTTCATTGCAGTCTTGGAAGCAGCACGTGCTGGCAGCACTCCTCAAGCACCAGCCAGAAAACAGGCACAGGGGAAACCACCAATTCCAGCTGCACTCTCTTTACATTTCCCAAGGTGAAGGATTACTTTTTTAAAGAATGGCAGACAGTGATTTCCCTGCAGTGTTCTCAGCACCAAAAATCCTCCAATCCGTCCACTTGAGGCTGGCTCTTCCAGCAGTGAGCAGCAGCAGAGCTGTTCTCGAGAAGTCAGTTCTGGGAAGCTCGAGCAACACAGCACACCAACGGATGCAGGGTGATCAGCGTCTTCCTTTTTCTAATACTACGTTCAGGAACACCATAAACAAATATTGAAATGACTCATCATCTGCAACTCATTACATTCCTGGCTAAGCAAACAGCAGCTGCCTCCTACAATTCTCTGTGTTTGCTTCTTGCATATGGCTTTCCCTCTCACCCTCAGCATTCAGGATAAAAAAAAATTGAATCCAGCTCATTTTGAGCATATTAGATAATCTATTGTTACACCAGATAAGATGGAAAATTTGGAACTGGTGCTTTTTCTCATGAGGCAGCCTTGTGAAGATCTAGTTCTGAAGCAGGCGGGGAAATTTTACACACCCCTCTTCTCCTGCCACTCCCTCTCACCCCTAAAATGAGCTCGCTTATTGCTCTGGTTTGAAGTTGACTTCTCCCAGCGTGCAAGGAAGCACAAAGCCCTTCATGCTCAGCAGGAGTCAGCTGGCTGCCTGGAGCTGGGGGCGAGAGCAGACAGGCTCTGAGAGCAATAAACTAAATATTATAAACAATAAGCATCTGTTGAACACACAGAAGTGTTACGGGAGCTGTTGTTTCCAGAGAAAACTCAGACACCAGAGTCTACCAATCCAGGATGTGGGAAGGGACGACAACCAGATGGACATTAGCAAAATTCAAATAAATCTGGATATATCAATATATCAATGCAGTCCAGCCCCAGCGTCAGGACACAGTAACCTAACACAATCCTCACGTTGCATATCCAAAGGCTCCGTGTTTCTTATGCTGACTCCTTGCTGGATAAACCAACCAGGAACCAAAGTTCCACTAAAGCTCACCCCAAAAAAACACTACTAAGATCACTGCAGACCTACAGCTGCTGACAGGTTAGAAGGCAGAGAGAGGAAAAGCTCAAAAGCTCAGTGAAAATGCACATTTTGAGATGGAGCCTACTGATTTCACTGGAGGGGCTCCCTCTTTTTTGGAAGCCGTTTCAGATCAAGGACAGCTCTAGGCAAGGACAGAAGGGAATCAGAATCACAGAAGGGTTTGTGCTAGAAGGGACCTTCAAGAGACCTTAACCAGATCTCACCCTAGACCTCAAGGGGTACACAAAAAAAGCCTTCAACACTGCAGTGGATCAGTTCATGTATTCTGATCATCACCACTGTTACTCACTGTGCCTTAGGGATTATGGAAGAAAATTCCTGAACCGTCTCTTGGCAGAACTAAAAAAAGGAAACAATCTCTGGATCAAAGGATCCAGAAAATCAAAGGATCTCTGAAAAACAGTTCAAAGCCCACTTCTGCTATAAGATTGCTATGTGGTCTTGCAGACCAGTTTTCAGGCAAGAAGGGGATGACAACCATTCCTTTGTTCTCCAGAGCCTCATCTGATGAAGCTCTCAAAAAAAGCCTCTCTGGACCACGCGCTTCCCTCAGTGTCTGCACAGAGCACACGCCTCGCTCTCAGCCTCTGGGTGTCACTGCAATGCCAGCCAGGCTCCCCCGCCTCAGCCCTTGGCCAGAAGAATTTTTCAAAGCAAACTCTCCCTACGAGATCAAAGGCAGAGGCTAAACTATAAAAGCATCATTGAAAAGACATCTTTATTATAAAAGATATAGAAAATTAGAGTTAAACTTGTTTCTTGCACAATGTTAATTGCAGCAGTTATAAAAACCCACCAAGGTAAACATGTTTAAGAGCATTTCTATACCACAGAAGTGTTTGCTGCTTGCCATTACACACGGCAGAGACAAGCTCAGGATCAGTGCGGGGAGGACGGGCAGGGACCCAGGGAAGAGCTCCTTGTTTACTTCATGTGCCACACAACAGCACAGGGCAACAAGACCCAACTGCAGGATTTCAGCCTTGCTTTGCTCTTGAGGCAGATGGTCCAACTCCAAGCAATGATGGGATTTGTCTCTAAACATCAGAAGGGTTCAGTCACTTCAGACACTGTCTTTGAGCTCTCATTCCTTAAAGAAGAGCCATTTAAAAATCATGCATGCTTGTCTATGCCAGTGTGTTCTGACTTTCAGTGAAGTTCCCAGAAAAGGTTCTTTTGCCAGTTTCCTCAGAAAGAGCTGTTTCTTACAGATTTTGTACCAAAAATCTGAAGTGGTGGCTGAGAGCTTAAGCTTCTACTCCTGAGGAATCCCCTCATGGAGGTTCCATGCAGGCACCTGAGCAGCCACTCACCTCACACAGGCAGGACTGGGCACTTGGCTGGCCTCACTGAAGGCTCAGACACAGGGTGAAGGAGGAAGAGTCGCCATACCCTGTGTCAAGGTACAGGATGGGAGACTTGAGCCATCCTTCAGTGCATGACAGACCCCAGCAGAGACCAGGACAGGGCACAAAGGACAAACAAGTAAAATACCCCCAGGTCTCCTTGGGATGAACCAAAAACATTGCTCCAGTCGACATTTTGAAAATGGCTCTCGAGATTTTTTTTTAAGGAAGAGCATAAAGCCACCACATGAGATTGGTCCCTCATCTGTTTTTATATTACATGCTGTTTTGAGCAGATACAATTCAAATAGGTAAGAAAAACAGTCAGCAAGGTTCCTGGTCAGTATCTTGCTAGCTGAATGCTGTTTTCATCCCTTAAAGCAAAATTAAAAGATGATTAAAAATAAATAATTAGTGTTTCAGCCAACTCCAGGGGGAAAAAATTGCCATTGGCTACAAAGAGCTTATTTACTTTTTTCTTTTATAACAGCACCATCAAAAAAGATACTATACCAGAGCAGAAACAAGACACAGGCTATTCAGAAAGCAAACGGAGACAAACCTCTTGTGTTCTCTCAGCAGCCATCTCTGCACAGAGACCAGATGACCAGCCTGCTACAAAAACACCCAAAAGCAAAGGAAAAAGTCTTCTTGTCTCAGATCAGTCCCTGTTCCCGAGCCCCACAGTGCACACGTACAACAGTTAACTCAGTGCAGTTTCAATTCAAGTCACTCGTTCAGCTTGCAAGGTTCAGTAACACTCCTTGGAAACCAGTGTGTCTGCAGCCACATGTTTTGTACCTGTATTAGAAAGAGATGCTCAGTTCTTGCTGGAAGAACTCCTTGTATGTCCAGTCCTTCTTCCTCCCCTCACAGCTGGACAGACTGCCCACCCTTGGGAGTGAATTGGGCACCACCTCAGCAGACATTTCCACATGCAAGGGAACAATCAGCAGGTTGCTTTCCAAAGCCTGTTTGATGTTTCACGTACCCAAACAGCAAAGCAGAACCCCCAGGATGAATGCCTGTCCTTGGCCACGAGTACAGGAATCTGCAGCTAGACACAAGCAGGTTGCATCAGGCAGAGTGCACCACAGAGGAGTCACAAACAGCGTGTAGTGTACTGGACAGGTAACTGCTCTGCCAAGCTGGGCAAGCAGCCATCTCTTATTCAGCAGGACAAATTAGCAGTGGTAAATCCTGCACCACTGGCTGGTAGCTGGTAATCATCTCACCATTCCCAGATCCTCCCTCTCCATTCCCATCAGTTATTTGGCAAGTTACAGAAGCAATGGAGTTCTCTCCCCGGCTGGCTGGTCTTTCTGGAAGAACTCTTTGATATGCAGCAGCTTATTGTGGATCCTCTCTCTCAGGGGAGGCATATGATGGCTGGGGTCTAAGACATTGGTGCTTCTACGTTCCCTTTCCCTCTTCCAGGTGAGATAGGGATGTGGTGGGAAGGGCACCTCGCTCCTCTCCCGGCGGAGCTGCACAGTGACCCCGCTGAGGGCCAGCATTGCCCACACCGACAGGATTATGAAGTCTAGAAAAAGAGAAACAGATGCCTGTAGCAAAGCAGAACATCCTTTGCTTTCCCAAGCACAAACACTGAACTAGTTTAGTGATAGAAAGGAATGGAGTATCATCCCCACATCCTCAGATGCCCAGAGTGACTCCATGCAGAGGCCAGGATACACAGGGAGTTGGGAAGAGTCTCTTCCCTGTATTAGGCCTTTGACTGCCCACTCTGCACACTCCTCAGCAAGCTGCCAGCCCAAGTCTGAGCAGCACCTTTCACAGGGGCCTTTGTCACAACACCTGCAGGAAGGTTCCTGCCTTTAAGTCTACTCAGTATCGCTTTTGAAGGACTAGAATTTCTCATGTGGATGTTAAATCTCACACTGTACTGTGTTCTCCTTCCACCCCCTTCCTGCCCTCACTCACTGTTTACCACAGAACCAAAGAGGCAGTGATTCTTCCTTAAAAGGAGAATAAAGTCTCAGGAGGACTCACCATTCCTTTGAAAAGGCACATTGGTGTAAGCTCTGTTGAAGTAATTGTTGAGGACTCTTCTGAGCAGGTCTAAGGTGATGTAAGCAAGGCTTGTGTAGACGTAACAACCAATGGCCAGGATCACCGTGTAAGAGCCCACTATGCCAGAAGCCAGGATGTTCAGCTAGACAGGGAGAAAAAACACAGCTTTAGGAGACTGATGAATACTCTTTATTTCCCAACACCCTAAGACAGGAGAATCATGGAATGTCCTGGATTGAAATGGCCCTAAAATGGCCCATCCAGTTCCAACCCTCTGTCATGGGCAGGGACACCTTCCACTATCCCAGGTTGCTCCAAGCCCTGTCCAACCTGGCCTTGAGCACTGCCTGGGATGGGGCAGCCACAGCTGCTCTGGGCAAGTATTTTGTAATTTTTATCAGTTCTTCTGTGATAAATCAGCTGCACACATCTGTTATCTAGCCAAGCTGATAAGACACCAGAAGCCAACTAAATGCAGGTTTTAGTGGATGCTGTGGGCAAAACTACACCAAGCAATCCGTAGCTTACAGACCATTTAGCACAAGTGGGGCTGAACATTAACTGCCTGCAACTGGCCCTGTGCTGAGCTTCACAAAGCTGTGCTTAGTTTTCTGTACATATCCTACTGGGCAAAGTTTTGCATTAACAAGTCTGACACCCCTCCCACACACCCCCGCCATTCTCCCTCCTTCTGAGGTGACAGCACAATTACTTACAATTCTTGGGCAGCCAACAAAAAGCACTGGAATCATCAAGGCCACACATGTAAAGGTCACCCAGAACACCACATCGTCACGAAAGACCCTGTAGTCTCCTGCCAAGACACCACATTTACCAGTGAGGGAAACATTTCCTTTTTCACCAGTGTTTGGGGGTCAGCCTTTCCCCCAAAAAATTCTGTACATTCAGAAATACCTGGAGTACATTGCTGAAAAGCCCAGCTTTTGAACTCAAATCCTGACTGTTTAAGATGTATTGGAACAGTTACTCAAGAACAGAAAAACTGTCCCAGTTGAGCACAGGTCCTGTACTCTGTGTTGGAACATAAGATCTTGTCCATGAAACAAAGATATTTGACAAGGTACATGTTCCTCACCTGGTAAGAATGAAAAGTACCAGAGTATTGCTGCCCAATAAAAAGCTGTTTTGGTGCCTCTATGGGTTTCTAAGCTAAAAATCTGCATCTGACTCCAGAGTATGGTGCAAATGTAGCCATCACAACACTACCAGGCAATAAGTTCTTCTAGGTTTAGGAAAATTCAATCAGTCAAACCCTTCTTTGCTCCCCCTGCTTTCCAAGGCCTTTGGATTCACCAGAGGGGACAAGCTGACCTCCAGCTGAGTCACTGTTCCACTTTAATGAAGAGCACCCAGGGACTGCATGGATTATCACAGAATCATGGCTTGAGTCAAACACAGATGACTGGAGAACGAAAAACTGTCCCACCAAGGGACCTTAAAAAGAGAAGTTTTGAGAGTGAGAATTACAACAAAGTATAGCTGATGCTCTGGTGTCCCTGAGGGACTCCAGCTCAGCAGGCTTACTGGCTTTTAAGCAATTTGTCTTAGGCCTTTGTGCCTGAAGCCTTCAAATTAGACTGTAGATTTTCTACTGGGATTTGTCCTGGACAAGAGAACAAGAGAGCAAGTGCATGCCTGGAGCAGAGCTGGTGTTCCAGAGATAGCGCACAGCTTAAGTAGGAAGAGTCACCAAGTTCTCTGCAAAACAATCAGTTTCCTTTCCCCCAAGTGGCTTTAATTACAGCACAGCTGAAAGAAGCTTTCAGGTACATCTCTACTCCTCCCAGCACTGGAAAGGGAAAGTTAAACATCCCACTAGGATAAACCAGAAAGTGCCATTCACTCTTGAGCCTTGCAGCGTGCCTGCAGCACAGCAGGAACACAGCACTCACCCAGCAGAGGATTCCAGTGCTTACCTAGGGGAGTAAAGAAGACCGTCGATGAGAAGAGAAATCCCAACACAAGTCCAATAACAAACATGCTGAGCAGGACAGAGCCAAACCTCCACCAGCTCACAACCAAGAGCAGGCCTCCAATAATTCCAGCCACTGCTGTCAAAATGAGACGCACTGAAAGAGAGAAGAGAAAATTCCAGCATTCTGGAAACTTCAGTTCTTGCAGTAACATGTTCAGCAGCTTTATTTATATGCTTGTTTGGCTCTTTTCAGTGAGTTTGCATGAGGTAACAACTAAAAGTATCAGAACGTGCTTCATGCACTTCACTTAGATGCCAGCCTGCAGCTGGGGATGTGCTGCTGCAAGAGTAGCAGGGGTCTTGCATGGGGGCCTTGGTACCATGTACGTCAGCACCCTGAGTTCCCAGGGAGTTCAGGTGGCTACAGCTACTGCACATGTACCAACAAAGGAATTCTGTGAGGTGGGACAGACAAAGAACTAATTCTGTCTAGTCTAACAGAGTGGGCACAGACCATCTACTTCCATTTTACAGGCAACACCTGCATTTGATCTGAAACAGAGGCCCACGCATTGTGAAAATAGGAAGAAAGTATGTTGCAAATTTCCAGAGTTTCCAAACACCTCTTATCTTCCTTGGGTTAGATACTGAAATTAAATCCAGCTATTAATTCTGCATCACCGTGATGCCAGAAGGAACACTCACTCTGTTGCATTTTCAGCTCTATGGCCATCAGAGCTCAGGCACCCAGGCATCACCCTGCTATCCTTCCTGTGGCTGGCCAACAGCACAACTGAGATTGTACCTGAGGGGTTCTTACAGGAGTTTGGGAAGAGCACAGGATATCCTGACACATCTACTCACCATCATAGCTAAGGCCAGTTACCCTCGTAAGGAATACAAAGAAGATGAATGCTGCGACAATGAAGCCCATGAAGAATAAATCTGGAGAAGAAGGAAAATGTATTTAGCAAGCTTCATACCAAGCCCACTTTGGTGGCTCTTCAGATATCTTCATATTACAACAGGGAAGGAACACAGCAGCTCACAAAAAGAGAGCCAGACAACATTTTGTTCTCAGTAGGGCTGACCTCAAGCACTACAGATAGTAGTGCAAATTTACATATTTCTATGTCCAAAATTCCATATTTATAGCTATCTTGCCCAGCACTCTAGTTCTAGGTTTCTATTCTTTGCATCTCAGAAACTTCCTGCTCTGAGCTTAAAGACTCAGAGCCTGTAAAAGCAAAGGAGTGGACCTAACTGGCACAGCATAACTATCAAGGTAATAACACCACCATTCTAAGTTACACAGAGTAACATCTATGAAGTTCCAACCAGATTTTGAGATGAAATTAAATATTCATTACCTGTTTTCCAGAATCTGTGTCCAAAAAAGCAGGTGAAAAGACCAAGAACAGCAAAAGCAGTGAAGAATACTTTGGTAGAGAGTTTACCTACAAGAACAAAGGTGGGTTTAGTAGAGCATTCCATCTAGAAGTCCCAACAAAGAGATTAAGGTAAGGTCAGGTTGCTGTCACAAACTTTACTGACAACTTGAGAGCTGCCACTCTGTCAGATCTGCAATGCCTGAACTAACAATTGGCTTGGTAGGATCTTCAACAGAACAGTGAAATAGTCCAGACTGATTAAGAAATCAAAAGCATCCTGCTTATACAAGAGAAGTTTTTGTAAGTAGATGTAACTTTTTTATAATACAGATATAAATTTGCCTGAAAATTCTCTGCTCAGGTTTAAAAAAAGGGATATCCAGTCATCTATAAAAATCAATGCTATGGAGATTATTGACCCAGGCAGCAACTATTGGCTAAATCACCACAGCCTTCACCATTTGTCTCCCTCTCATACATTTGCCATGCAACAAAAATGATCACCAGCATCCCATTATGGCTCACCTCTGTCTTCTATGCAAATTTCTTACCTATATTAAAGCTACTTGCAGAAGTAAACCCTATTTTCAATGTGCTCTGAATTAGAGAGGATTAGCCTAGATAATTTGTCTCACAGTCATAGGACAACACCGAGTTTGAGAACAATCACTTGTGTTACAGTATATAAGAAAATAACGAGAACAAATCTTACTCTATGAACCAAATTGTACCAATTGCTCATGTCCCTTCTGGGTTCATAAGGGGAGTGGCAGCTCTGCTCTGTTTCTGCTCAAATTCCATCGTTATATAGCTTTGTACAAAGCAGCATGACTTGGTAGTCACTCCACTACTGCTGGCATTATCTTCATTCTTATTTTAGATGACTGCCTCCTTTCAAAATACCTGTGGGTTACTGATTCCTGCTAGCACCAGCACAGTTAGAAAATTCTGGCTGAAGCCTAATCTAGTCTGTGTTTTATAAGCTCAGCTTCACATCCAGCATCTGCAGTCCTACAAATAATTGAAATTATGTATCCATTTGAAATGGACAAAGCTGGGGTGGCACTACAGAGTTCAGATTTGGAAGCCACATATTAAACCTCCATTAAGTTAAACCTTTAATTGCTAATGGTTCTCCCTAGTCTTACTTCATCATTCTAGACTTTCTCCTCAAACAAGACATAGACTTCACCATAAAGTAACAAAATATACACAGTGTAAAACAAAGATCTCCCACATACATTGGAAAAACAATCTTAAAGCACATTCAGCATGTTGGAGCACAACAAGCTGCAGAGGTATTGGCAAGGACCGACAATTCCCAACTTACTGAGGGAAGAGCAGTTATCTACCAGGTCAGCAAAGCTGCAGGCATAGGTATGCACAGGTATGTATGCAGCAGAACTGTTCCAAAGAGGATCCCACACGATGACATTGTAGATCACGCCTTGTCCAGGAAGTGACGAGAAGTAGACACTGGTCTTGTCATCAGCTGTCAGTGTAAGCATCTGGAAAAGTATGTATCTGTGTTAAAGGCTCACAGGATGGAACCCTTCCCTCCAGCACTACTGCCTTTTCTGTCAGAGGAGAGGATTGTCCCACTCCTGTTTTGCTACTCCCTGCCTGAGGGCAGAGTTCAGGCTCCCTACCAGACTATTGACCCAGGTCTGGCCTCCAAGGCAGGCAAGGCTGCCATTCCACCCACAGCAGGGCCAGGGAGCCTGCTTATGTCTCCCATCCAGGAAGATAAGCACAGGGGAGGAGAAAACAAGAGCACCACATGGCTGGTTCCCAGTGCTTCGGGCTCACCTTCACGCCATTGGCTCTGATGCTCTGCACCCCAGACATTTTCCGTATGTGGCTCATGAGCACCATCTCAGACAGGTCGTTCTCGGGCAGGAAGTACTGGTACACATCATAGCGCAGCCGCCACCGTGAGCTCTGACCAGTCCCTGAATCACAGGAGGGGGGGCTTGCACCTCTGCAATGAAAAACACATCAGCCACGTGCCCAGCACAAGGCCCAGACCCTAACATTAGTTTCCAGCAGTTACCCTGCCCACAGGGATTGCCTCTACTCTTTCGAGGTGCACACCAGCAGCTAACTCAAAGCTGGACTGTATTTGTGAGCACAGGGCACAGCAGCATCACACAGAACCACCCTGGCACAGGTGGTGTCTGTGCAGGTACCTGCCTTCACACTTACAGAGGCCTCCTATGAATTGCCATAACAAGAATTCCAGGAGGCACAAGAGCCAAAGACTACAACATTACCGTTTTTCTTTCCATGCAGTTTGAACACAGTCTTCCCCATTCCCTGCCTATCACTTGTGACACCAGGCATCATTCAGGATATAATGCCTTCTAACTTGAAATCTCAAGTTAAACAAAATTCTGGGTCATTATCATGCTTTAGTACTAGTAAAGAAATAAAACTGGCTGTAACACACAATTGCTCCTCAAGCAAATTAAGCTGTTACAAGGAGTGGAAAGATCCAGTATTTACTGACTGCTTACATTTCTGAAGTTGCATAACCTCCCCCACAAGATGTAACTCTCAACTTTTATCTCTCTCATGCAGTACCTCTTCCCCTCCTCCTTTTCCCCATTTACATTTGTTGCAGCAAACAAGATTCCTGCCAGCAGCTGGATGGTTCAGCTGTTACAGCAGGGTCTTATTTCAGCCTTTTGGCCAAACACAGGACAAAAGGTTTTGCTCAGTGCACTGATGTTTTCCACATACCTGGTATATCCCAAGTTTGCAGGGGCAAACTTGATGTGTATATCAACTAATGTGTAGTCCAGGTAAATATTTGGATCCACTTCCAAGTCAAATTCTAGATTGCAGCCCCCAGGAATAGGATCTAGAACACGGAGAAGATAACTGCAGTTATGCACTTGCAGGCACAATGCACTTGCTGAGCACAGAAAGGTGCTGGCCCTGCAGACAGCAAAAGGGTTTCACTGCAGCCTGTGACAGGTCCCACACATGAGTGACTCCAGTGACTGGAGTGTTGGAGTGAAAGCTCTTGTAAGGGACTGCACATGGGTCAGGGCAATCCCAAGCACAAACACAGGCTGGGTGGAGAATGGATTGAGGGCAGCCCTGAGGAAAAGCACTTGGGGGTGTTGGCTGATGAGAAGCTTGAAATAACCCAGCCATGTGTGCTCACAGCCCAGCCAGCCACCAGCATCCTGCATGCAAAGAGGAGTGGGCAGCAGGCCCAGGGAGGGGGGTTCTGCCCTCCAGTCTGCTCTGGCAAAACTCTACCCCAGCACAAGAAGGATGTAGACCTGCTGGAGTTAGTCCAAAGGAGGACCATGGAGACGACCAGAGGGATGGACTGCCTCTCCTATGAGCAAAGGCTCAGAGTAGGGGTTGTTCAGCCTGGAGAAGGCTCTAGGGAGACCCTTCCAGCAGCCTCCCCATACCTGAAGGGAGCCCACAAGAAAGCTGGAGAGGGAATTTTTACAAGGGCCTGGAGTGACCAGACGAGGGGCAATGGCTTTATGCTGAAGGAGGGTAGATTTAGATTGGCTATGAGGAAGAAATTGTTCCCTGTGAGGGTGGTGAGGCCCTGGCACAGATTGCCCAGAGAAGATGTGTGCCCCATCCCTGGCAGTGTCCAAGGCCAGGCTGGATGGGGCTGTGAGCAACCCAGAGTAGTGGAAGGTGTTCCTGCCATGGCAGAGTGTTGGAACTGGATGGGCTTTATGGTCTCCTTCCAATCCAAACATATTTGTGATTCCATGATCACATGCACAGCAGTGTTCTATTCAAAAGCTTCTATTCAAAGGCAAGACCATGGAGTACATCCTATACACAATCCAGCAGTGACAATAAAAACCTGTTCAGCCCATCACAAAAGAATTTCTGGTATCACCATCAGATTTCCACCATGTAAGACTGAAAGGTCAACACTTCACTCCACAGATGACTTGTCTGAGCAGAGCTGCATGCCCTGAGCACGTACCTTTCTCCATGTAGGGAATGGAGATAGCAGTGCTGAGCACCTGGCCGGCATCCAGGGCTCGCACGTACCACGTACACACGGTCTGCTCAGGCCGAAGGATGGACACCAGCCCTCTGTCCACCCCAATTCCTGAGCTGTTCACCGACGGAGTCTGCACAGAAACACATCATAGCAACAAGTAGTTCTCCTTGAGAAGATTTATATCACAGTTTCTGCATTTTGATAATATCAAAAGAGCCCCTTCCTGCCACAAAACTGCCAGGCACACACATCAATGCCAGTTACCACAGATCAGGCTCTGCCCAAAATGTATTTGTGCTTGAAATTGTCCAGCTCCACATGCAGGACCTTGGACTTGGCCTTGCTGAAGTTCATGGGGTCTGCATAGGCCCACCTCTCAACCCTTCAAGATCCCTCTGGATGGCATCCCCACCTGGTGAAAAAAGGGAGCTCTGACACCACACACTGCCTGGCTCAGGCTCAAAAACCCCAGTAACAAGTGTGGGACTCCTAAAGAGCTGAAAATTGCAAGCAAGTAGCAGAGAAATCTAGCTAGTAGACCTGGCAATGGATTGATCAGTAAAAATGTGAAAGGACTGGAATATCCTTCACAAAATGTTGTGGGATGGCAACAAGGAAATGTTCTGTGAACCAGCATACAGAAGCACCTTCCCATCTCCACCAGAACAGAGATGACTGTATGACAGCTGCCTTAACCCTAGCAATGCCAGATGTTTTTGGGGCCAGGCCAGTTACTGACCCAATCCCCAGCACCACCATCCCTTCCAGAACCAGGGCTCTTGAGGAAACATTAGGCAGCAATGACAGTATCACAGCTGGAACAACCACTTGACCTGCAGCCACATTTTCAGCATGGAGAGTGCCTTTGGCCAAGGCAGCCACAGTTACCCCAGGCAATGCTGTAAGGAAGCACATTGGACCTGGCAGACTTCAAGGTCTGGCTCAACTTCGTATTTCTAGAGGCAAGCCATCCCTAAAAGCAGTAGGGCTGCATTTATGCATCACTGCCCTTGGCCTGGTAAGGCCCATGAATGCAAAGAGGATCTGAACTGGCAGCAGAGGATTCTACCAACGGCAAGCAAAGACTGAACAGGTCTAACAGTAATGCCTCAGCCCTGTAATCCTGGCTGTTTCAGCAGTACAAGGATGGCTGAGCTGGGTGACTTGTGTTACAGGTCATCCATCTTCTGAGCTTCCCAGGATACGTCTTGGCACTCAGTATATTCTGATTTCAAACATGCTGGTGGAGAGAGAGGAACTGGATTGCAGCTGTCAGACCTCGATCTACCACGTTCAGCTTAGTCAATGTTCTGTTCAAATACCAGTGAGAGCCTCCCAGCACCACCACAACAAAAATCAGTATTTTAGATTAGGCTTATTTTGTCCCACCATTACTAGGATGCAGGGTATAACAGCAGGAATGCTTTTATTGCATAACCTAGAAGCAGCAGCTTTCACTGGAGTACATGGAAGAATTTCTCCCCGAGTTACCAAAGGCAAATTAGATTCAGGACAAGGAGCAGGGATAACAACACATCATATCTGCAGTGGTTAGATCCAAGCCATGGGAACAGCAGACAACTAAACATCCCAAAGTGATCCTGTGTGAGGCATCTGGCAAACACTTACACAGATCTGGTTTTAATAGGACAAGCTGATGGACAACAGTCAATAGAGCCACGTGAGAAAAGCACCATTTTCCATCAAATAAAGAGCCTTGAAACATTTTCAAGTCAGCTCTCACATGCCTTTAGCATTCAGTCTTTCAAAATAGCAGCTGTGGCATATAAGTACAAGAAATGATTTCTGAAGCTACAGTAACACTGTCTAAAAGCCAAGCAGGTAAAAGACACTCATTATTTATTTATTAGTCTTACATGTACCAGAGCCAAGTCCTTTGTTGAAAGAGAGGCAGCACTTAACAGAAGTGACACTCTTACCTTATCAAAGGATATCACCACATCACTCTGCTGAGCATGCACTTGAAAAATAACCACAGTCACATTGCTGGCGATGTTCCTGATTACAGCCTCCACTGGACTGGTCTGGTTAAGTAGCACATTTCTGAATTTTCCCAGGGAGAGCTCAAGAAGACCTGCGTTACAAAAAAAGGAAGATACAGGGTTGTTTTTGGTCCAGAGGGAAGCAATTAAGGGAAGCCTGGAAGTTTCCAGTAGCCCAATATTAGTCAGCTGGGAACAGAGCAGGATGTTGCTCTGTGCTGCTCTTATCCTGTGAGCTGTAGCAAGCTTTCAGAGACTGCTGCACACACAGCTGTACCTGCAGACACAGGCACAGCCAGGGTAGCTGCCCTGCAGCACCTGAGCACAGGGACAGGGCTTCCTGCCAGGAGTCAGGATTTGATCCAGCTGAGCTCACCAGCTCAGCCAACCAGCCAGCTACACTCCAAACAGTCAGTAAGAGAAGATACTGAGCACTGTCGGGTTTTTGGCAGATACAGGTGGGTATGTTTGTACCAGCCAGCCAACTTGCACAATATCCACCAGACTTTCCAGGTGAATTCTTACAGACCATGGGAACTGGAGTCAAGTTCCGGAAGACAGAGTCAAATCTGTAGTTTTCACACATGTATTTACCCACTTTCAGCTATTCCACATTTTTTGCTGCCAGACAGTTTTTAATCATTAGGACTGCTGCATCCCCATCTCTAAACCTAAAAATCTGACTGATTTTTCCCAGACACAACTTAGACCATTTCTTTTTACAATGAGCATAACCCCATGATGCACAGTCATTTTAATTTAAAGAGAACCACATGACCTAGGATATAAGATCTTTAAGAATCAGCTTTGGCTTGCCATTCAAGTCCTGCAAGCAAGCCTGACTTGTCCCTGCACTGAGTTCTGCAGGGATAGGGGATGCCAAGGGAGGAAAGCGAAGCAGCCACAGAAGCCACAAGATGCTCTTTGGTTGGTAGCTGCAGCCAGACTGCACAATGCCTTCCAGGCTTTTCCCTGAATTCCTCTGCCAGCCTCTGTACCCAAACAGACCTAAAACTTATCAAGCCTGAACACACACACACACTTCCTCAATGCAGTTGCCTCTGGTGGAAAGGGCTGGTACTGCCAAGTTCCCTAACAGTCACCAGCAGCACATCCGAGGGACGCTTGCTGATGACACAGGGGGGCTCCCATTCACAAGGAACGGGACAGTTTTCTTACCTGTACTCTCTAACCACTTTCCTGTTACTTTTCTCTCCCTCCTGCCATGAACTTGCATCACTCACCAGTTTCTTTGCCCTTTGATATGTACAAAGAGAGGAGCTCCCACCCTCATGCCTCCTCCACTCGCTACACAGTGAGGGAAGGAACTTCAACCCTTACATGCTCACTCCCAAAATTCAGTTAATATCAGTACTGCATTACCAATACAACTTCAGCTAAAATATTTGGGGGTCATAAACCACTTGTGAGGAAAGAAAGATTCTCCATTTTTCTGCTCCCATCATCGGCAGTTTGTGTTAACATAGAAGTTTCTACACCAAATTTTCACACAGTAATTAATGTAAAATTAAAGCTGCAAAAGAAACTTGGTGTATCCTTCAGTTTCTGATTCTTCAGAGTCCCTTGAGCAGCATTCAGATAGCCTCAGATCTTTCCTTATTAGCTCATGTTCTACCAGAAATGCAAGTAGTGGTATGAATGCTGAAGAAAAGCATTCAGAAGGCACAGACTATACGTCCATACACTCAGAAATTTACAATGAAAGCTTACAATGCAGGAAAAGTATTTTTCTTTGATCTTTAAAACCTTCAGCAGAGCTTCCTGAACCACAAGTCATTCACACTTAGATGTTCTTGTAAGAAAAAAAAGCTGAAACCATACACATTCTCTGTGTGATCTACATCAAGGGGAAAAAACTGCATTGCTCCACCTCGTTTCTCACCTCCACTCTGTACCCATACCCAGGGGCCTCTGCATAAATAAGGACAGATTCGTCAGCAGGACACACAGCCACTACTTCAGCGTGATCATGAGATTCCAAATGTCAGAGGCACTCTCTCAAGTTTAATTAGCATGGTGAATTAAGGACTGGTGTTCTATATTGCTTTAGTGTTTGCATAACTGCTCTGAGAACAGCACATGTGACACACATTACCCCAAAATCCAGGCACAAGAGCAGAGGCTCAGGGTGAACAAGAACATCTACACCCATCACGCAAGTATTGCTCAGCTTGCTGTTCACAGGCTCCTGGAACCACACTTCCAACCAGGTCTAAAAGATGATGAGCACTGCAGAGCAACAGAACCTTCTAAGAAGTGTTTGGAAGAGCAATTGCTCCAAGGCCACAGACCACAGCACTCTTCCAGCCTTTTCCATGTCTGTCATTTGACAAGTTACTCCTGGTGCACTGAGACAGAAAGGGAAGATGGTGAGCAAGTGATTTGGTGATTAAATTAACCAGCTCACAATTCACCAGGCCTGTTGCTATCACCACTTCTCTGGTTCTAATACCAGACAGGTATTGGACTCCCTGAGCCACAGAGAGCTCAGTCTTGTCAAACACCCATTGAAAGCAGACACAGAGACCTCGGTGACCAGGTACTGCTGGCCACAGCATGCGACCTTCTCCTTTGGGCAAGCTTGATTCACCAGGAGGTGGCCCACCAGAAAGGGCTGCAGGACCAGCAGCACAGTTAACATCACCTCACAAGTGAGAGAGTTTATCCAGCAAGTCAGCAACAGAGACAGGAGCAAAATCCAGGCATCCCAACTTGTTCTATTGCTTCCAACAGTGAAGGTCTGGAAACACTCTGAGGTGTCAGGCTATGCTCTCTCCCTTGCCCTGTAGGAAGAACTGTAACCGTCACTGCACATCAGAGTAATTTTGGGTTAGATACATGAGAGGAACTCAAACTATTACAGAGCTTATCAACTGAACAGATGCTCAAAGGAAGTCAGCATTGCTGAAACCAAGCAGCAGAGCAGAGATGGAGCACTGAGCATGTATTACTGCATATACAGCACCAGCATGGAGCACAGATAGTCCTGCATACAGAACTGGTGAGCAGAGCAAACAGCCCACTCTGTCACCCCACACTACCTTTTCTCTCACACGAAGAGCAGAACTGGTAAAGACAGCAAAGAAATAGAACGTCCTGGAGCTCTTCTGAGGTGAAAAGTCCTTATTCCTAACTAAACAAGAAGACAATCAATTCCAGAGCCTCTGCATTTGTTATCCCTTCCCTGTGACACACAGTTTCCCCAAAAGGCAACACCCAGCTTGAACCGTTTCCATTGTGCTGATTCAGTGCCAAGCTCTTGGCTCCTCTGATGCTTTGAGTAAACCACATTTCCAGCTCCAATGGCCAAGAGTCACTGCCCACCACCAGGAGCAGTTAGCCACACGGGGCTCTTGATTACACCTAGCACAACTGAAGAAATGCCACTGCTGCCCATACAGAACAGTCCTCACCTACAGAGCCATGTTCAAACACAATGCTTCCCTCCGAGAGGCTCTGTGCAGTAAGAGAAAACACGTTTCTACTGGATGCCAAGCACCTTGCCGGGGATATGCAGAACACCCTGATGTAAGCAAGCCCCAGGAGCTAAGGAGAACTTTCCAGAGCAGAGAGTACAACAACAAGTAGTCACATGAAGACATTTAATGAAGGTGAAGTGCAAGCTCAGACTGACAACCAGTTTGAGTAAGACAAACATTAGCATACAGTTACTTAACAGAATAAAGCCTGCAGCCATATCCTATCAGACCTGTAAGGCCATGCAGACATGGATGATGGGAGAGTCCAGCTACAAGGTCTCTGTCTTCCCACACTCCTGAACCCCCTCCCAAAAATACAGCACCTACCCCTTTCCCAAAAGAAGCAGGAACATTTCTGAAAGCTTCTGAACTTTGACTGTGTGTGTACTGAGATTCATGCCCAGAACAGCTTCATGCATAACGCAGATGACACGACAGAATGTGGCTTGTCACCATCTGCACCATTCCCATCCCACAGGACTACTCTATTCACCAGGCTAGAGGTCTCTACAGCCTGATCAGTCAGGGAAGAGTTATGTGTGAACTTATTATAAAGTATCATCTCTGCATAGACTAAACAGCTGGCACAGAAACATCTCACCCAGATAAGCTCCCTTTACAAAAGCACTGCTCAGTCCTGATTACACTATAAATTCACTTTACTTTTTCCAAAACTAACCAGCCCGGTTTGGATATAGCAAACACAGCCAGTTGAACTCCTCAGGAAGATAGAGCTCACTACAAGACAACAAACACAATGTATAAAACACTTCTGCACAAAGACCAAGTTTGAGGAGTCCATCAGAAGCCCAGAGAGGTAACACAAGCCATCATGCAAAAACTTTATTAATCAGCACTTTTAGAATGAAGCAGAATCTTCAAGGATTAGGAGTTAGCAGAGCCCATCCCTGCAAAATGGGTGTCCACAACTGAATAACCCCAAGACAATTTCAAATCAGTGAACCATTAAGCAAGTGGCCTCGTTTAAAGGCCCTAATGATCAGCTAGACTCTGGTACACAAATTACACAGCTTATTAGCTTTTCACAAGTGAAATACTTTCCCCCTCCATCCTCGATCATGCACGGAAAAACAACAAGAAGTTCCTTCAAGGCAAAGCAGTTTGCTTAGTCTCATAATTGCTTTGCCTTTTACATATTGTAAAAAAATTACTCAACACATGACCCATTTTCATCAAGTCCAGGAGACAGACTGCTTGTTAGCATCCGTCAAGATAAACATTAAGGTCTAAGAACCCTGAGCCTTGATTCTCACCTGCTTGCCACCATCAGGTACCCAGCCAAAGCTTTTAGGTCCTGCAAGAAATAGGGAATACTTGGCTCTCCCTTAGGATCTTGGGCATGAGACTGGGGCAGAGAGAAACCTTCCACACCTGGGACTGGTTCCAAATGCTGTCCTGCAGGCTTGCAAAGCATTCCAAGAGTCTCCTTCGGGACAGCTAAGCTTCATTCAGTCCAGGACAGGTTGGGTGGGGCATTGAGGAACCTGGTCTAGTGGAAGATGTCCCTGCCCATGGCAGGGGGATTGAAATGAGATGAGCTTTAATGTTCCAAACCATTCTATGATTGTATGGTTAGAAGCAAGCATAAAAATAAAGCAATATTAAGAAGAGGAAGCTTATATCAGCCCTAATATGAAGGACTGCTTGCTTATCTCTGAATTATCTCTGAGAGGAAACTTTATTTTTTCCTTTATTTAAACAGATAAGAGTTTAACCAGAAAAAAAAAAGTGACTGTAAATCTTCCCAAACTATACTTATTATAGCACACTTAACTCTGAACTCCTATTTTAGTCACATGCAGGAACACAGGGAAATTACCAAAAAAGCCTATGCCAAATAAAGTCAGATTACATCAGTACGGGCAACAAGTAAGTTTACGAGTCAAGCTGCAAACTGCAGGTTTTGCTCCTTTCCCTAGTTTTATAGCGACAGTGGTTTGCAACCCGCCATCCCCTAGGGTGGGGGGAACCCAGGACCACCTGTACGTGGTCGGGGGAAAAAAACCAAGCAAACAAACACAAACCTACTTTTAACCACGTTCCTTTTGCCATGTCAATTCATGCTCACAGGTAGCAAATACCACCTTGTTTCTGTACGGAGAATACAGCCACACACACCAGCCGCATCCGCTGCATCGCATCCCCGCAACGGCGCGGTTAAAATTATTCCGAGTTACCCATGAAATAGTTAAAATTATGGCGTTCACAGCAATTTAGGTGGAAAAAAAAAAGAAAAAAGAAAAAAAGGGTAAGGAGGGAAAGGGGAAAAAAAAAGAGGGTGGTTCTCGTTGTCCGCATGAAAGATGAAGATAACCATGAATACACAGAGCGCTTCTGCAGCGCCGCAGGCAGCTTTGCTCCGCACTCCTGCTCCTCCGCCCGGACAGCGCCAGCACCGGGGACACCCCACAGGGCTCTGCAGCCGCAGCAAGCCCCGAGCCGCGCTGCCGCTGGACATTACCCGGCACAGCCCCGCGGGTCCCGCTACGAGCCGGGCTCCTCCGGCCGCCTAATGGCGGCCACAGCGCCCCGCGCCCCCCCGCCCTGGCTCACACCGCCCTCACCTGAGGCTCCGCCATGGCGCAGGACCCCCACGAGCAGCAGGAGCAGCGCGGGGCGAGCACAGACCCACATGGCGCTGCGGAGGGAACGGGGAAGGGGGCCGAGGCCGGGAAGCGCCGGGCCGCCGGGGCGGGGCGGGGCGGGCGCTGGGGCGGGGCCCGCCCGGCAGGGGTCGCTCCCGCCCCCCTCAGGCACCTGCGGGAGGGCCCGGCCGGGAAGGGCGGCGGAGGGGAACGGAGGGGAGCGCCTGGGCGCGGTAACAGCTACGAGCTCCGGAAAATGCACCGTGGGGTTTGCAGCAGCAGGCTGCGACTTGGGGTTTAACTACGGAGTGGCAGTCTGGGGCTTGGGGTTTAACTTCGGAGCGTGAAGAGACCCCCACATCCCAGCTTACGTGCGCAGGCAAACAAAAGCCTCACCCAACCGTGCCGTCGGGAAAACAATTTGAGGGGATTAGTTTGTATCATTGCTGCTCCCACAGCGTCTGGGATAAGGCTACAGAGTGGTTATTTACAAAGGCATGTAGTGACAGGATAAGAGAAATGGCTTCAAACTGACAGAAATAAAGCTTGGATATGAGGAAGAAATTATTCCCTGAGAGAGTGCTGAGGCCCTGGCACAGGGGAGCTGTGGCTGCCCCATCCCTGGAAGTGTCCAAGGCCAGGCTGGATGGGCTCGGAGCAACCTGGGACAGCGGAAGGTGGGGGGTTGGAAAGAGACGATCTCTAAGGTCCACCTGGGAGAAGGCTGGCATTGTACCCAGCTGTCAGAGATAAGAAAGATGGACACAAACCGACTGGCACAAAGGGCATTTATTCTCCAACCCCTGGGCTCGGTGGCCAGATGCTGGCTCTGATTTGGCTTGCTGGGGACACTACGCTCTGGCTTTTCCCTGCTCAGATCAGGACTGGAGTGGAGCACCCGAGAGCTGCTGCGGCTTTCAGCTGGGATCAGAGCAACTGCTGCACCGCAAAAGCTGCCCAGGCCGTGGCAGTAACAGAATCACTTAGGTCGGAGAAGAGCTCTGAGATCATCACGTTCACCCTGTGACTGAACATCACCGTGGCGGTGATGCCAAGTCCAGCCTTTCCTTAAACGCGCAGGGACGGTGCCTCCAGCGCCTCCCCGTTCCGAGGCCTGCCCGCCATCGCTGCGGGCGGATCCCCCCTGGCGTTCACCCGCTCCTCCCGGCCGGCAGGCGGCGCCCGCGCCCCGCGCCTCAGGCTGGGCAGCGGCGGCGCGGCCATGGCGGACCGGCTGACACAGCTGCAGGACGCCGTCAATTCGGTGAGGGGCCGCTGCCTCCGCTCCCCCGGGACCGCGGGGCACGGCACGGGCTGTGCCGGGGGTGCGGCCCCCGCCCGCAGCCCCCCAGCCGGGGGAGCGGCCGCGGGTGTGGGGTGTGCGCCCTCCACACGGCGGGGATGCGCCGTGAGCCGGGGGTGGCCGCAGCGGTGGGGCAGGGTGATTAACGCGGTGTTAATTGGTGCCGGCAGCTCGCGGACCAGTTCTGTAACGCCATCGGAGTGCTGCAGCAGTGCGGGCCCCCGGCCTCCTTCAGCAACATCCAGACCGCCATAAACAAGGATCAGCCCGTGAACCCCACGGAAGGTGAGGCCGGCTTCCTGCGCTGCTACTCGCGAACGTGCTGCGCTCGGGAATGCAAACCCGGCCTCGGCAAATAATTCCCGCCGTAGCTGGCGGAGCGAGGGAGGTTAAGCCGCGAATGGATGTCGGCTGCACTTTCTGCATAACATTGTGGCAGCAAAGTTGTGCTTGTTTGTGATAACTCCCTGAGTGATTGCCTGAGTTGTGCTGTGTTTTGTGCAGAGTATGCCCAGCTCTTCGCGGCTCTGATCGCTCGCACTGCCAAGGACATCGATGTTCTCATAGATTCCCTGCCCAGTGAAGAATCCACAGCAGCTTTGCAGGTAGGAGTTTTCCTAATTCCAGTATCAGAACACTCCTGAAGGCAAACTTCCTCTTTTTTTTTTTTAAACATTTTTTCATCTCTAAGCCATGTCATCATTGAAAAATGATTTTAGTACTAACCTGAATTTTTCATGAGGCTAGCCTGTGAGTGTTTTGTAGGCTTAGTGGAAATACTGAACTTGCATCTAGTTCTAAATATTACAATCAGTGACAATAATTCAGACATAGTTTTTTGTTAAAATGTAAAAAAAGAAAGGTGCTTTTATCACACCACCACTGTACTGGAAATGGATCACCCTTTTTTTCAGATATTAACAGAACAGATGAAACAGCACTGATGCTTAGTACATTGTTTTATTAATTTTTTTTTCCACTTGGGTAATATTTCATATTTTCTCACATTTCATTTTGTAGCCACTAAACCAACACTACAGAACTCTTTTGTTCTTTCACATTGTTTCTGGTTAAAGAGTTTGCAGGGTGTCCTTTAAGTTCTTCAGCTCTGACACAAAATAATTCCATCACTTTTCAATAACAAGGAGTCTTCTTTTGAACCAGTCAGACTTGGTTTTTATTTGTGGGGTTTTTTCTGTTATTTCACAGGTTTTACCTATTAAAACCTTTTTTTTTTCCTTTTTGACTTTTAACGGCTAGATTTACATCAAGTATTTTCTTTTTGGAGTGCATAAAGGATGCAGAGTGCTGGTTCCCTGACCAACCTGATGATCACCTTTAAGATCTCCTGAAAGTTTTAAACCTATATTGAATACTCTGTAACCATTCAAAAGTGTTTAACAGAAGATTGACACCAAATGGGCCAAAGAGAAATTACTTGGCAGTGGCATCACGTTTGGTTTTAAACAGAGGAGGTTAAATTTGGGAATTTTGCTAGTCACAGTAATTGCTGAACATCCTAATTGGGCTCATTAACACTAGCATAATTTCCTGTCAGTGCATTTTTAATAGCTGAAGATAGAATGCCTGCTGCAGACAAATTCCATTTCTTCCATGACTGGGCAGGATCTGATCAAAGTGGCAGGAGGTGTGGGCAAAGCAGGGTGCTCCAGAAGCAGGAGCTGTTTATCCCGTAGGGATACGCTGTCCTTAGAGGTGATACTTCAACAGTGTCTTGCTGTCTTAATGAAGAACTTCATGTCACAAAAATTTCTGATACTTTCTGTCTGGGGTGGTTTTAAGATTTATTAGCTTGTATTCCATCTCTTGGATTCCAGATTTTATTTTTATTTTTTGTTGCTTAATTTGGTGCAGTATCAAATATTCTGATAGTCTTCAAAGAAATGGTGTTGAAGATGCTTGAAACACTCTCAAATATGCACTATATTTTTGAGAAGTGGTAGACAATACTTGGTTAATAGAATTGTACTTAGGCTGATCTGCTTTTTTATACTAAAGTTGTCTTGGTGTAAGTTTCAGATCTGAGTCTTGTCTTAAATGATAAAAGGGAGCTGCTACAACACAAATGCTCAACACAATTTACCCTTTTGAGTTCCCTTTTGGTGAAGCTGACAGTACAAATTCTGCTCTAATCTGTCAATTAGTTGCAGTCAATTATTCAACAACAGGACCTTTCTCCTTTTAGGGAGCACCAGCTGTTCCCTCAGCATCCTTGAGCAGCAAAGTCAGTTTAGGGTTCTGCTGAAGATCCCTGATTTTCCCTGTTGCCTAATGTCAAGGGGAAACTCTTGCAACAGTGTTCAAACAGTAAAATAAAAAGCAGGCCTTGATTGGAAGCTTCCAGGTGTCCCAATGGTCATGGGCACACCCAGCATCAGATTTTTACGATGTTATGAGTTTAACAAATTAGCACATCTAATAAATATTGTCCAATTAGAAGAGTAGCTGGCTAGGTAGTTTTCCCTGGGTTGTACCCCACTGGAGTTCTTTCAGGGGCTTCTTTGCTCCCTTTCTGTGTGTTCTCAGATTCTGGTTGGAAAACAAAATGTCCTGGTCAGGCTTCTTTGTAAGAATAAGACTAAACAGAAATCCAAGTGTGCATTAGAAGGGTTAGCTTATTGCTCCTAAGGGAAAGGGTAGGAAAAATAGTAGGACTGTGTGACAGTAGCTTCCAGAGGTAGGAGTGTGTGCAAAATACATAGAAAGCCAAATCCCTTTGGGCATCATGCGGGTTTTGCTTTGAAGGCCGAGAGCCTGTACCGGCTGGAGGAGGAGAACCACGAGGCGGCGGCGCGGCTGGAGGAGGTGGTGTACCGCGGGGACATGCTGCTCGAGAAGATCCAGAGCGCCCTGGCCGACATCGCCCAGTCGCAGCTGAAGACGCGCAGCGGCACCCACAGCCAGCCCCTGCCCGACTCGTAGCGCCAGGGGGCAGCGCGGCCCTGCCGAGAGCCTCGGGAACGCCTCTGGATGCGGCGGGAATGGACGGGCCGGGCCGGCCCTCCCGCGGGCTGCTCTGCGCGGCGGGAGCGGGGCTCGGCTGCGGGTTTGTGTGAGAAACGCTTCCACAGGGGCTCTGCTCCGGATCTGCGTGGATTGATGTGTGTTTCCTTGACTTAAAACGAGCTTTCTGTTCGCAAATATGACTTCAATCGAATTTGTTACATATTAGAAGTATTTGTATAAGTTAATCCCACTATGGCTGTGGTATGTTTTTTCTGTAAGCCTCAGACACATGTGAGTTGGCCAGAGTTTCCTGGAGACAGTGCTGTGAATGCAGTGATGGTCATTGTTTTAATTAACAGCACTGGTAATGTTGATTGGCTAGCTTACCACCCTTTACAGAGCATGTGAAAGGATAAGTAAACTCTGATGTTTACAGAGCGATTGTTCTTGTCATTGGCATCTCATTTACAGGGGAATAAACCTGCAGGTGTCTGATCTTGCCATTTATTATTGTTTGTAATTCACAAATGAACCTTTCAGTCCATTGTTGCCACTGACACACTTGCTGCTCCTGCCATTTCTCTGCTTTGCTGATACTCTGTATTCTGTTGGCAACTGGTGAGTGCCTCTAAAGCAGGCAGTGATGGGGAGGCACTGGAGAACTGGATAAAAATCAGCAGTGAGAAAACTGAAAATAGCTTATTACATAAAGTTGCTTTTCAGTGTAAGCAGTGGCTGCCATATGAATGCTGTGATCATAAGCAGCAAGATTCCTGTTGTCCCCAAGGGCCTCAACAGAGGTGTTTTTATCTTCACACACTCAATCACAGAATGAATTTTTGCTCTTTGTTGTAGGACTACAGAAATACTAGTATCTCTTTTGGTATTTAAAATAAAACCCCACACCAAACCGGCAGCTAATGTAGGGTTCAGAGCATGAACTTAGGGTTAAACCAGGTCATTTTCGGTTGTTTTGAGTCACCAGCCTTGTTATTGCCACATAACATCTGCTCATTTCCTGATCAAAATCACCTCTTCGTGTATATTGGATACACTGTCATTGACTTGAAAGGTACACATGTTGCTAATGCACCCAGACAAATCAGAGCAATTCAAAAACGCCTTTAGCATGCTGATCCTTAAGGAATTAGATGCAGCCTCTCACTTGACTGCCCCAGCAAAAGAACTGGTGTAGCACAGCACAGTGTTTTGAGGATTAAAAAAGACAAAGGTGTTCTACCTCTTAACAAATACTAAAACTGGAAGTACTTAAAGAGACTGGTATTTCATAACTTAATAATATTTTATGAAATGTGCATCTCTGTAGTCATAAATTTATTCTGCTGTTGTGAAACTCCTGTACTATTGGATTCTGCAGAAGGAAAAAAAGATTGGAGGGTGAACAGGCTACAGTACAGCCCCAGGCCTATGGCAGTTTATCAAGCCATGTGTCCTTTATTTATTTTACCTGGGGAGGCTTTAGAGGCCAGATTTTCATTTGAAATCAGTCCTGGGGCCTGTTTTTTGATTTTTCCTGGGAAAACTACATCCAGTCCATCTCAAGATGGTTTGGATTAGGGTGGGGTGAATTTTTGTTGTTTGCTTGCTTTTTGAATTAGTGGACTTTGAAAGGAAAAAGTTTGGGCTCTGTGGATTTTTTTTTGAGATGCCTTAAATTGAGATTTATATGTTGCTGGAAAAGGGATTTGATCTTTGTAGTAGATTCCCTATTACAGCTTAACATGTGCATCACTTCACACTCGTTAACTTGGGAACTGTGGGAGACCATGTACAACATCTTCAGGAACCACAGTTCTTTTCATTTCATAGCCTTCTATTTTTTTATACTTGAAAACTGCTCTATTTCTGCAGCTTGATACTGCCTAAATGTGGAAGCTCTTTCTTCTCGTTGCTGGTTAAGCATCCAACAGGTAGTCACACTTGGAAGTAAACCTTAGCCAGAGGTATAAATGAGTTCCCTCATATGTATGTTCACTATTTCAACACTTCAGCTGTTGCAGATTTTCACCTGCTCTTTCACAGTGTGCAGTGTGGTCAGCAAAGTGTGTATCTTCTGTTGGGTCTGACACCACAAAGGGGGGAAAACATTGATTTGCTGCAACTGTTTAAAGCATTAGATGGGGGCCTAGAGGTGTGGATTCCTTTGCCCTTGATCATGTGCTGATTTGTCCAGCTGCTACTGCTGGGGTTTGAACATCCCTGTTCAGAACACACTGTGTAGTGATCTCCTTGTACTCAGGCAAGAACTGTAGGGGATGCAGGATTACATGGTCTGGGTCATTTATACCACTCCTACTTTCAGTGCATTAGAAAAAGTGGGGGAGTCACAGAATCATAGAATAGAATGGGACCTTAAAGCTCATCTCAATCCAACCCCCTGCCATGGGCAGGGACACCTTCCACTATCCCAGCTTGCTCAGAGCCCCATCCAGCCTGGCCTTGGACACTTCCAGGGATGGGGCAACCTGTGCCAGGGCCTCACCACCCTCACAGGGAAACATTTCTGCCTCATATCCAACCTAAACCTTCTCTCTGTCACTGTGAAGCCATTCTCCTTGTCCTGTCACTCCAGGCCCTTGTCAAGAGTCTCTCTCCATCTTTCCTGTGGGCTCCCTTCAGGCTCTGCAAGGCCACAGTGAGGTCACCCCAAAGCCTTCTCCTCTCCAGGCTGAACAATCCCAGTTCCCTCAGCCTTTCCTCCCAGCAGAGCTGCTCCATCCCTCTGATGCCCTTGGTGTCCCTGCTCTGGCCTGGCTGCAGCAGCTCCCTGTCCCTCCTGTGCTGGGCCCAGGGCTGGCTGCAGAGGGGCAGAATTCTCCTCCCCTGCTGCCCTGGGGCTCTGGGGGCAGCCCAGCACAGGGGGGTTCAGGCTCCCAGCACACACGGCTGGGGCAGGGCCAGCTCTCACCACAGCACCCCCGAGTCCTCCTGCCAGGGCTGCTCCCTCTGCTCATCCCAGCCTGTGGACATTGTGTCTTCCCTGAGAAGCCTTGAGTGCTTCCCAGATGTTAATACCTGAGAGAGGGAGGCGAGGTGGGTGGGGGACAAAGTGGACACAGCAGCTGGTTACAAACATGTCAGGTTACCTGCGAGAGAGTTGAGAAAGGAAACTTAGGTTGAGACCAGAAGAGATGGAGGTAGGGCACATGGGAAGAAAAGAGAAGTGTTGAGCAATGGTTCTGCATGTTATATTGGACAAGGAGTACTGCCCAGTGAACAAATTGTGCTTTGAAGAAAGATAGTACAGAGCATAATGGAAAATTCCATTGAAAAACAATCTCAGGCACTTCAAATGAGCAGGAGCATCTCACGCTGGGAATCCATACAGCCCACTGGCAAAGATGTTGGAATCAATTTAGTAAATATAAGCAAATGATCAAAGCCTAGTCTTCTTTATTATAAACAACCATGCTTGGAGGAAAGGAACACCTCGCAGCAGCTGTTCTCTTTTTCAGAGACAAGAATACAGAGAAATTTGTACACTTGCTTTTAAGGGTACTGGGAAAAGTGCATTAACATTATTTTAGCTTAATGTCTATATAGTTAATCTTGGCTTCTATTGCCGATGATCTTGGAAGATCTGGGAGCTTCTGCTCTGTGTGCCATGGGGAAAGTGTCTTGGGCATCCCCACATTTGATAGCAAAAGATTTTGGGAGTTTTCAACAATACAGGCCAGAGACTGGCAGGCTGGAGGGCAGCTCTGCTCAGATGGAGCTCTGGCCTTGGCTCACGGCAGGCTGAGCATGAGCCAGCAGCTGGCCCTGGG
This sequence comes from Prinia subflava, assembly GCF_021018805.1. Taxonomy (NCBI): domain Eukaryota; kingdom Metazoa; phylum Chordata; class Aves; order Passeriformes; family Cisticolidae; genus Prinia; species Prinia subflava. The sequence continues at coordinate 11,946,681 of NC_086250.1, read as the reverse complement.
AGTACAATGGGCCAGCAGCATCCCGGGCTGTGTTAGTGGGAGCACAGCCAGGAGATGAAGGAAAGTGAGCACTTCCCTGTGTTCAGCACGTGGTGGAATGCACCTGGAACACTCCCGACAGCTGTGGGCCCCCAGGCTCTGCATGGGCTGCAGCACATCCCCTGTGAGGAGAGGCTGAGGGAGCTAGGCTGGGAACAGGAACGGCTTTGGGACACCTAACAGCAGCCTGGCCATGGGATGGCTCTGGGACACCTAACAGCAGCCTGGCCGTGGGATGGCTTTGGGACACCTAACAGCAGCCTGCCCATGGGATGGCTTTGGGACACCTAACAGCAGCCTGCCCACACCTGTGGGGGCTTATGAAAAGACAGGACCAGGCTGTTCACAGTGGTGCTTGGCAGAAGGAGATTGGAACAACAGAGGTTCAGACTGTTCACAAGGAAAAGCTTTTTCAACATCGGGACAAGTAAATTTTGCAGCATGGTCCCCAGAGAAGCTGAAAATCCTGGGGGTGGTTTTTCAAGACTTGTCTGCTTAAAGCTCTGGCCAACCTGATCTGACCTCACAGCTGAGTGACCTCTGCTCAGCAGGTGGAATTAGACCCCTCCTGAGGTCCCTCCTCTTGATCCTGTGGATACAAGACATGCTCAGCTTCAAAAAGAACCAACAAAGTGTTAAGGAATGTTGTGTCCCCATTATAGAAAGGCAGATCTGGAGGGCAGAAAACTTGAGGTATCTCATATCAGCCTCATTCCTATTGATGAGACTTTGCAATGTGCTGGGAGACCACTGAGTTGACCTTATGTGTGGTGTGAAATTCCACGCTGTAGCGACCCAAGTTTCCAACAGGTGCCCTTGGAGAGTGTGATATGCAAAATCCACATCCTACACTTAGAGAAAATTGATATGTCAGATGATGCTGACTCACTGTTAGACAAAGGCAGACTCCTCTACAGAAAGAAATTGTATTTGTGTTTTACATAGCTTGTTATATAGTCTTACATAAGAAATAACAAAAGCCCAATTTTCAGGCATCAAACCTGAGGCTAGAGAAAAAACTTTATTCTAACTTTTTCTTTAAGATCTATGGAAGAAAGCTTGAATGACTTCTATTGACTTAAAACCAAATTATTGATTGACTGACAGCAACATTTTACTGTAACCCATGTTCTAGCAACAAAAAGCACAGAATACCAAGTTTGCCAGCTTTTTTTTTTTCACATTTCAGGTATGTCAGGCACTGCTTTAGGTGCTTGCATTAAGTGATATCCACAGTGGAAATGATTTTCAGGAAGTTTCTTTCTGTTTCAGTGTTCTTAGTGTAACTTGCTTTGAAGGAGTGCAGCTTGACAACGACTGCATGCTGTTTGTGTACACTTAGATGCAGGTTTTATGTTTATTTTTGTTTCTTGGAAAGCCTTGTAGGCTTATTCACTGTAGCTAGATCAGGAATTATATATTCTTGCTGCTGCTGCACTCAACCGGCATGGACAAGTAGCTGAACACATTCACCTCATGCTCTGAGCACAAAGGATTGTCTATTTTACAGCTGTTTACACCAGAACCATGTTTCTTCTGAATTTCTGTTTGTACCTAACACTCAAAAAGCATAACACAACAGTGCAAACAGTTTTCCACTGACCATTTAACTTGATATTTGCTTACTGTAAGTATTACTTGGGTCCTGGATTTAGCCTCTTACATGCTTCACTGAAGGCCTAAATGAATTCATTTTGTGAAGTGGAAATTTGTAGCTGAGTATGGACTGTGTAATTTGGCTCTGAGACATCCTTCCTCCACCCTGCCCACTTAAAAAGAGAAGACTGGAATAAAAGCCCTCTTTCAGGAAAAAATGTACTCCATTCTATGGCTGTGTGGGAAAGCAATTAAACGCACATTAAGTTTCCACAAGTGCTAGAGAAAAATCCCAATTGTTTTGTCAAGCCATGATCCAAGAGAGAGAAGCCACGTTCATTAAAAGAAAGCATAACACCTTTGAAGCTAAGAGCTCAAAAAAAAAAGAGAGCTCTTACATTTGACGTTGTGGAGGTGGGGCTTCTGCAGGAGTTTCTCTGGTGCTTTCTCCAGGTATTGCAGAATGATGAATAGGAAAAAGTAACAATTTATGTGCTTGGTGCCTTCCACTGGAAAAAACAGGGGAAGGCAGATTTTATTTCAGCACTGAAGAAGGTGGATGTAGAAGGAAAAAATGTCAGGGCAGTCAGAATACAATTGTTCCCTAACAAATCTTGCTGAAAAGAAAAACAATCTGGTTCTCTGTTTTCTTTCCAGAGGTATCAGAAAAAGTGTGGGTTATCCTAACAGTCAGCCTGCCATTTTATTTTGAATGTTCATGTCAGCAAACAATATAAGCAAGGATTAATTCTGAAAACTGGGCAGTGTTCGGATAAACCTCTCTGCATGTGCCTGTGAGCACACTGGGTGTTTACTGCACTTGGGATTGAAGGCACAGCTTTGGCAATGGAGGTTTCTCTTGGTGGTGTTTTGAATAAGGCAATGAGCTGCTGCCAGGAAGCTTTCCCTGAATGGCAGGGCAGTGAGACTGCAGTAATATGTCCAACTTCTGCTATAGAAAAGCCACCAGAACCATCCAGCTGTTGTCAAATGGTGATTGAAGGAGTGGAAGCAGATCCTGTATTTCACTGGTACCAGGTACGTGTGTGTAAAGCTAAGGAGGCATCCTGACTGTCCTCAGCACCATAAAGTGTGTCACGTGCCTCTCTGTGCTGCTCCTGTGTGATTTACAGAGGCACAGTGTAAAATGATGGAAGGGAAACACTGCAGAGAAGGAGAAAGAGCATCTTGGATTAATTCAAGGGCAGTGAGTGAGTGTCTAATGTCCACTCACAAAAAGATCTCCTGGTGTCCCTCCTCCTCACTCCCTGCAACATCAGTTAGGGCTCAGGCCACAGCATGGACAGGCATTCACCCTCAGCAATGGAGAAGCCAAGTCACACCTAAATTTGATTGCTAAAGGATGCACGATGTCGTTCTTCCCCAAAAGACACTGAGTTTGAACATAAAATGATGGAACTGGTTCAAATTACATGGTTTTAATTTGTGCTGTGGGAGCTATGGAAAGGTGCCTACAGTGGATTTGGGTGGAATGTTCCAGCTTGCTTCAGGCCCAAGAGCCCAAACCTGAGTGCTTTATCAAAGGAGAGCTGACATTCCCAGGCACTCTACAGGCCCTGAGGCTTTCAGTGTGCCAGACAGATTCACGGGGAGCACGGGGTGGGATCTGCCCTTGCTGGTGTTGGTCAACAGCAAGAGAAATCCTCCTGTGGTTCTAACAGGCCTGTGTGCTGAGAGGGAGTGAAATCCTCCAGTGAGGCAGAAAGAGCAGCTCTGTGTTTGTTTGTTCTGGTGTGCTCAAGTGTGCAAAGAGCAATTCTGCTGTGGCATTAGTATTTCTCAGCAGAGAACGATTGTGTTTGGCTGCTTCTTCTGCAGATATTTTGAAGCAGCTTCAGGTGTGTGAGTAGGGATCCACTTGCACCTGTGTGGTTCCTTCCACCTGGTCCTTAATTGACCAATTAAAAGTAATTGAGTAATAAATCCCTGCCAAACTCTAACAGAAGGAATTCAGGAGGTGAGGCATGATAAAAGGTAGTGTTTTTAATCTCAGGTGTAGCTGGGTAGTGAGGGATCAATTTTCTTTTCCCAAAAGTTGTGTCATGCACTTGTATGATTTAACAAAATGGCTCAGCATCTGTAGATGCCAGTGGTCTTGAACTGTGTGACTTGTTCTTTATGACTAGGTCATATTTAATTGTCTGTTGTGTAACAGTGGATATTAACCTCATCTAAAGGCCTGACTTTGACAGGTTGTGGAATACACAGTAAATTGTGGGGTGAAATGCAAAACAACATTCCTTTCAGAGAAAATCTATCAGGCAGAATCCTGTGGAGCAGAGTCAGAAATGAATCTGATCATTAGAGTAATGAAATTATAACATTTCCACAAAATGCAAGATTGTGCCTATATCCTGCACAGCTCTTTATGATTGGTGGCTGCCAGAATAAAGCTGCAATAATGCAACTTCTGAAATAATGAAGTTAAACTGCAAATGAGTTGTTGTTCCCCTCATAAAGGGAACTTGTGGTTCCTTTCTGTCCATCCCATCTGACACTAAGGGACATCAGAATTTTGGCAGTTAACTGTACGTTTTCCAGACTCATCTATGTTCAGACCACATGTGTTGTGACTTACGGCTTTTCAAAAAGACATTGGCCCTAGTCTTAGTGACAGGGATTGTTAGAATTCTTTGTTACCTCTTTGTGGCATAGAACTGCATTATTTCTTAGATTATCCAGGCTCTTCATCTAACAAGTTTCTTACTCCTGCAGGGAATGGGCACCTTAACTGTGCCCTTGATCACCTGTGCTCACTTCCTGTGGTTCTCCACTGCTGGTGGCTCCTGAGCCATGGTGGTGTGGTTTGGGTTGTGTCACTGGATTCTTTGGAACTAAACACTGTGTGGTGCTGTGCAGTTTGTTTTGCCAACTCTGGCAGCCCCTTCCCCTTTCATCCCGTGTTTAGCCCTTGTTACGTTAATTCTGACCAGCATACGCACAAAACCTGATCTCTGGTGTTAGCAGAGATTTATTGCTCTCCCCCACTGAGGTCAAAGAGGATGGGATTTCCCAGAAACGGGACTGCAGGGTTGCACTGGAATTCTTGTGAGGAGACATTGCACTGCACAACTCTTTTTTTTCCTTATGATTCACAGTCCTGACGTACTCAGGAACTCTGGACCAGACACAATAGAGGCAGCTGCTGCACTTGCCAGAAATGCATTGTTCTGGTGTGTTAACCCTCCTTAACCCTGTGCTGAGGACAGCTGTGGGCTAAAATTGGTTACAAGGAGGCAATCCTCCTTGGGACCACCTGGATGGATTCCTTTTTTACAAAATCCTCTGCTCAGTCCTTTGAGAGCACATCTTCAGGTCAGTCTCTTAGTCTAGAAGAACACAATTACAGAGAATGAAGAGTCTCTGTTTAAACTGTTTGTGGTCATGTTTGCTCACAGTTTTCAAGGGATACCCATGCACCACTGTCAAACCCTAGGTTCCATGCCAGACTTTTCTTTCAAAAATGTTTCACCTCACCTGGAATCACTGACATTGTCACTCATCCAGACAGACAGATTGAGAATGCAGGAATGTGGTTCATGTCCTAGTGTGAGTCAATATATCCAAGGCGAGGGTGAAGTCACAGCCTCCAGTCTTTGCACTGAGACACAGAGTAAAATTGGATGCAAAGATTCACCATTCCAGAACAGTCTGTAACCCCAGGTCGAATAGCTTCAGGTGCTGAGCAGGGAGAAGAATAAAATCCCATTTGAGAGACTTCAGGGAGTTCTCAGATTCACTCCACAGGCACAGTTTTCAGAGGGATACAATTCATGCCTCTCTTAAGGGTAGGCTGGCTTGACCTACATACTCCTGGAACAGACACTCGAGACAGGAAGCCCCTAGAACAGCTAGATTGGTGGCTAATTAAACTAAATAAACAAAGAAGAGTTATTAGAAAACAGAAGGTGAACATTGGCACAAGGTTTTATTATTGCAATAATAAATTGCACCGATACCCCATCTGGAGGGACAGGTGTGACTTTGTCCATCCAAACCCAGCATTTTGCCTTGGAGCAGTGGGAAGGGATTTCCTTTACATCCCTCATTGCAGCAGCTTTAAGCAGACCTACCCAAAGAACCACAGAACTGCTCCATTTCACACTGGCCATGAGATAAGGGGGCATCAGCTGAAGACAGAGTTGGCCTTTGTTACCTGGGGGGGTGGCAAATGTGTGTGTGAGGGGCAGGGATGGGACAAGTTACTCAAAAGGCAAATCAGCCAGGTTGCCCAGTGCAGACAGGGTCTGTGTGTCCACCACACTCCGGCTGTGCCTGCAGTCTGACAGGATAAAAGGACCAGGGAAGGGCTGGGGCCTGCTGTCATTCAACAGCAGCTTAAAGGGGAGGTGTGTCCCTTTGTCACCAGGGCCACATGCACAATGGTGACCAAAGCTACAGTGTCCTCTGGACACGAGACTAAAATATGAAAGCTGTACTTTTAGAGTTTCCTGTCTGAGGCTGATTTTTTTCCCTCATGTAGCCAGTGAGCTACCACCAGTTCACAGACAGCACAATAATGCTCCAAAACCCAGGAAACCATTTAATCAGGTTTTTAAAGTTTGCATGCCTTCATATTGCAAAGGATGGAGATATACAATAAAAATAAACTTTATGAAATGGGTATAAGCTGGGGGGAAAATAGCCTGAATGCCTGAAAGGTTGAGAGAGCCAGAATATATCAACAATGTGCTTTAATTACTCTTTGTATTAATGCCTCTGTCACTGCTATGGCTTTCAGAAAACTACCTTTTATAACTGTCTCTGTTTGGAGGTAGAAAAAGCAGTCTAGGATGACTCACAGGTGTCTGGAAAGGCCAGAATACTTTTCTCCTTGCATATTTCATCACACTATTTTCAAGAAATTACTGTAGGGTGATGTCACCCAAGGAAAATATCATCCCACAAGAGCTGCCCACAAGTTTGCCTTTATAAAGAAGGTTGAATAGTTCAGTGTTAATGGTTAAGCTGACCAGACATTTCTCTCTGATCACACTTTCTTTGATGTCTTTTCGGAGAGGCCGTGGGACAGGGGTTTTGCAGACATACCTCATTCCCAAGTCTGCTGTGTTTACTTATCACATATGTTTGGAGATACCTACTTTGGCATATCAGTGTTAGAAACAGCTTCAGGTGCTGAGCAGGGAGAAGAATAAAATCCCATTTGAGAGACTTCAGGGAGTTCTCAGACTCACTACGAAGGCACAGCTTTCAGAGGAATACAATTCATGCCTCTCTTAAGGATAGGCTGGCTTGACCTACATACTCCTGGAACAGACTTTAACCAGGAAGCCCCCAGACACAGCTAGCCAGATTGGGTGGCTAATTAAAATAAATATAGGACAGATAATAGAAAACAAAAGGTGAACATTGTGCACAATGTTTTGTTCTTGAGTACTGAGGTCACCAGGGTGGGTGTCTGTATGGAGGAGGCTTTGGTATCTCTGCTTCTGGTCAGTGAATTTTGTGCTTCTCCCACAGTCCCTGGGGTCAGACTCTATTTCCAGACTCATGAGAAATACAGATGATTATTCTAAACTGAGGTATGTCAGTGCACTAAAATTATTCCAAGTGTCAGAAGATGGGAGATAGAAAGAGGGAGGAGAGTAATTCACTAATAGATGATAAACATAACATACTGCAGGCATCACACAATTGTTAACCTTCTATTTTTACATCTGGTCTCCTTGACCCATCACCCCTTCTACCTTTACACTGAGTTGAAGCTAAGGCAGCTGGATTCACCAGTTTGATCATCCCATTGATGCTCTCCCTCAACCCAGCATTTCCTACATCCACTCAGCAAAGCTTTTCACATCCCATTTTTGCCTGGCAGGTGCTGTCTGTGTCTGCCAAATTCCTGTGGCACCTCACTCCAGTCACGTCCCTGTGCTCCCTCAAAGGCTCTCTGCCCTCAAGGGCCTGGCTCAACTGTACTCCAAAAACCCGTCAGCCTTGCAGCTGGCTCTGCTGCCCAAAAACCCTTCATTTCCTCCAGAAAAACCGAGCTGCTCCCTGGGCAGAGAGAAGCTGTGATCAGGAACAGGGGAGATCAGAAAGTTCCTAGCCATGGGCTCTGTCATGTCTCCTCCTATGGAGAGGAGATTCGAGGAGAGGAGATTCGAGGAGAGGAGAGGAGATTCGAGGAGAGGAGAGGAGATTCGAGGAGAGGAGATTCGAGGAGAGGAGATTCAAGGAGAGGAGAGGAGAGGAGATTCAAGGAGAGGAGAGGAGAGGAGATTCAAGGAGAGGAGATTCAAGGAGAGGAGATTCAAGGAGAGGAGAGGAGAGGAGATTCAAGGAGAGGAGAGGAGATTCAAGGAGAGGAGATTCAAGGAGAGGAGAGGAGATTCAAGGAGAGGAGAGGAGATTCAAGGAGAGGAGAGGAGATTCAAGGAGAGGAGAGGAGATTCAAGGAGAGGAGAGGAGATTCAAGGAGAGGAGAGGAGATTCAAGGAGAGGAGAGGAGAGGAGAGGAGAGGAGAGGAGAGGAGAGGAGAGGAGAGGAGAGGAGAGGAGAGGAGAGGAGAGGAGAGGAGAGGAGAGGAGAGGAGAGGAGAGGAGAGGAGAGGAGAGGAGAGGAGAGGAGAGGAGAGGAGAGGAGAGGAGAGGAGAGGAGAGGAGAGGAGAGGAGAGGAGAGGAGAGGAGAGGAGAGGAGAGGAGAGGAGAGGAGAGGAGAGGAGAGGAGAGGAGAGGAGAGGAGAGGAGAGGAGATTCAAGGAGAGGAGAGGAGAGGAGATTCAAGGAGAGGAGAGGAGAGGAGATTCAAGGAGAGGAGAGGAGAGGAGATTCAAGGAGAGGAGAGGAGAGGAGATTCAAGGAGAGGAGAGGAGAGGAGATTCAAGGAGAGGAGAGGAGAGGAGATTCAAGGAGAGGAGATTCAAGGAGAGGAGATTCAAGGAGAGGAGATTCAAGGAGAGGAGATTCAAGGAGAGGAGAGGAGAGGAGAGGAGAGGAGAGGAGAGGAGAGGAGAGGAGAGGAGAGGAGAGGAGAGGAGAGGAGAGGAGAGGAGAGGAGAGGAGAGGAGAGGAGAGGAGAGGAGAGGAGAGGAGAGGAGAGGAGAGGAGAGGAGAGGAGAGGAGAGGAGAGGAGAGGAGAGGAGAGGAGAGGAGAGGAGAGGAGAGGAGAGGAGAGGAGAGGAGAGGAGAGGAGAGGAGAGGAGAGGAGAGGAGAGGAGAGGAGAGGACCCTCCTAATTTTTTTTCTCCCTTATGAATACTTTTACTTGTGACAGTAGAGGTTTGTGTTGATGCCTTGCATCACTATGAGCTCACAGTTCCAGCCAGGATGGATACTGTGTGCGCAGTGGGCTATGCAGTCACAGTGATTTAAATCAGCTCTAAAATATGGAAGCACTGTTCCCCTTGGGAATCTCTGTCTCCCTGTGGTTTTAGGCACAGCATTTCCCAGGTGGCACTGCTGGTCTCCTTAATGGCAGACAAGAGTTTGCTAAACTTTTTAAAGTGCCTCAGGCTTTTTCACAATATAAAAATAAACCTGTCCTGACCTCTTTTGAACCCATTTCTTAGGAACATGATCTGCACTGATGTTGGAGGTTTCCAAAGCCTTTCAGGAAGCATTTTAAGTACAGTGCATTAGACTTGGCCTTCTTTCTGAGCCTGATTCAGCACTTATGTGTGCCCAGCCTGGCCTGTTGGTACAATACCATTTGCTCCAAACTGTGCACATCCTGAACTGCCTCTGCTGGGAAGCAATGGATCAGCTTCTCATCATGCTCCTTGTCTGCCTCCAGACTTATGCAGAAATTAATGGTCCAAGCAAGGGATTAAATCAATCCAATCCCAGCTATATGTACTGGAGAATGCCAGTGTCAGCTGGGGCTGCTGTAGCCAGCTCTGTTTATTGGCCCATGCACACTATGCAGTAAATCACCAGTTTGAACCCAAATGCCAGACCTAGCATCCCCAGTTGACAGGGAAAAATGCATCCAAGCATGCCTTTAGTGCAGCCACTTTTCCCTCAGCTTTGGCTGAACCCCTTCATGCCTCTGCTAGAGGGGCAGAGTGAATATTATAGAAACACAGATGGTTCCTTCCCCCTCGAAGGCAGCTGCTGTGTTCCTGTCACCACTGGCCCAAGGCCGGTGGCCATTTCTATAATCCAGCATTTCTGTACCTGAACTGGGCACTGGGCAAGCCTGAATCCAGCTGTCAAGTGCTCTCTAGATTCCCAAGTGACACGTTGCTGCACACAGTAAGGGCTCTTCTTGTCAAGTATTACACAGTTATTCCTGGATCTGATCCATAAAGCAAAGACAAGTCAGGGGTGGTAATTGAAGTAGTGTGTGCAGTAAGGCTGTAACTCCTAAGCCTGTTTTCCAGCTTTACCCTGAAATATCCAAAGCCAATACTATATCTTGGGCATATAAATACGTGCACAGCCACCTCACACACATAAAGTGTTTGTCTCTGAACACAAACTTGCCGCTGCATTTTCATTTTCTTCTATGTGCGACTGAAAGAGAAATTATAAAAAGAAACCCGAGGAAATAATCATGATTAGGGATCATCTTACTGTCCTACCACTTGTGTTCCCCCCATGATGAGAAATTTCTCTAGGTTGTGCCACACAGTGAGGACCACTAATGGCTGAGGTTTCACTGTTGGTCAGTGCATCTCCCTCCCACCTCAGTCTCCCTCTTTTCTTGGATCCTCCTCTCCTTGTGTGTTTCCCCCCTTCCCACTCATCTTCACACAGGATATGAGTAACCAGCACTGAAGTCAAAGAGAGTTACTCACTTCCTGCAGCAGGGAACTCAGATCCCTGCAGTGCACACTCTGCAGGATCACACCAACAGTAAGTGCCTGCTCTGCAGTGGGAACAAGCTCTGAGAGAACCACCTTGCAAGGTTTCTAGCATTTCATGGCTTGAATCTGCTGGGGAAAAACCTCTGAAATGCTGTGTCATGTAGTCATACAGAATGAACAGTCATAATTTAAAAATTGTATATAAGTATGATAAATATTGGTATATAAATGATGCTTCATGGAAAAGGACTATGATCTTGTGTTTACTTTGAGGTTTTTTACCACTACTTGTTTTTTTCAAGTGCTTGTTTTATTTTTTTTTTCAGTTCTATATTGCTTTGTCCAAGTAATTTTTCAACCACTTTCTAAAATGAAGCTGGAGCCCAATAGGCATAATGTCTTGTATTTACAAAAAAAATGTCTTATCAGAGCTAGAAGTATGATCAAACAATTGTTAGATCTGAATTGTTCCAGTCATCCATGGCTGGAGCTTGTTAGAAACCTTCTCAAGTGCTTGAATCTCTTTCTTTTGCTCTTGGAGCCCATCTAGAGTGAACTCTGCCCTTCACGCAGACTGACTGCATCTTTAGATATTTACTCACACTTCCTCTTGAGGCACAGACCTCTCAGAACCATGGCCTCACAAGCCCTTCTGAAATATGCTGTGGAGCTGATACCAAACAACAGCAAGGGCTTCCTGATGGTCCTGCTGCACCCCCAGGGAGCAGCCTGGAAATCTGGCTGATGATGATGAAGACAGAAGCTGTTTGGAGAAAAAGCTGCCTCATGCTTACACGTGCTTGTGGTGGGACTTCAAAAAACTCTTTTAACTCTAGGGCTTGGATGACAAACTAGAGTTGGGAAAGACAACCTCTCAAGAGGGTTTCCTTACATGGAAAACTCCTGTTTGGCTGACCCTGCAGGTGATAAAACTCTGAAATCTGTGGTAGCACCTGTGGTTGTGTTTTCAAAAGTAATCTAGACAGCACCATGAAGCAATGGTGGCACAACAATTCTGGGAAATATCCACTCTTAGTGTCACTGAGAAGAGGCAGCACTACACAAGCTATTTTACAGAAGTAGATGTGATTAACCATGCACAGAAGACCTATATCCGTAAGAGCTGAAGGCAGAGGTAAACACCAATACCTGCAATTTTCAGAATAAGAGCATAGAAAAGAAACTGAAATTTTCTGAGAATCTGAGTGGCTTAAAGAGCAGTGTAGCAAAGCAATACATACAGCACAAAAGATTTCTCTTTTATTCCTGGCTTCACAAAGAAGGTGAGATAATGATACAGCTGTCAGAAGCTCCAGGTGTTTGTCAGAGCTTTTGTGCTCCAAGAGGTTGTGCTCCTAGAGAAAATACTCAGGATTCCTGCAAATCCAGCTGGAGTTAATGAAGCCTTCTGGAAATAAAGTACAGAAAGGCCCTGCCCACAGGTCACATCTGAGTTGCAGCAGGGATGCCAAGGAGCTGGCAGGGGGTTCACTGACATCTCAGAGCAATCCTGAAAATGCTGCTCCCCTCAGGAGTGATTTCTGTCAAAGGAGCAAAGGCTCCTTATGGAGCCCCCTATGCCAATGCTCCTTTTTCTGCTCTGTTCACTTGCTCAATGGTGCAGCTCAGTGTTCTTTGCCTTCAGGACAGCATCTGCTTTTTGGGAGTGCTGTCAGGCTCCCAAAATCTCTGCTAAAGCTGGCTGTACCCTTTGGCTGCTCCTGCCCTAAGGAGGAACTGAGAAGCACTTGCAGTGCAGCACGGGAGAAGGTTTTCACATCTTTTCCCTTCCCTTTGGGGTTAAATCCCAGCCTCGAGGAAGTCAAAGGCTAAATTGCCCTCCCCATCAGCCTCCCCAAGAATATCTTGCAGGGACCTACAGTGATGACCACTGTTTACCTTGAAGGCTCCTTAACCAATCTCTTTATCTTCCTTTTTTAGAGATTAATCATACTAGTCCTTTCCTGGTGTGAAATCATATTGAAACCAAAAATCTTGGAAAAGCTATTGCAGGCTTTTTTTTTCCCCCTGTGGGAGGAAGGAGAGCCACCCCATTGTCAAACTCTGATTGTTTTTTTCTCGCCTAAAAGCATTTTTGCTTTGCCTTAGCTTTTGCTGTGTTTCAAATCTTTGAAATAAAAATCTCTTCAATATTATTCATAGCCAAAACACTAAAGAATTTTTTTTCCTTCATGACACATGCATTGATTTTTATCCTGAAATAGTTTTAAGATACCAGAGAAGGAGGCTGGAAAGGACAAAGAAGGGGCAGGAAAGAGAATTAAAAGGGCCAGAGAGAGATGGGCACTTTGAGGATCAAAAAATTCCTGAATTCTATTAATTCTGTCTCTGCCTCAGTTTCATGAGGTAAACAATAGGAATAAAGAAAAGACTGTCTAATTCAGGCTGTATACTATGCTTAACATTGGGGAAAAAAAGGCAATAACTGAGAATAAACAATGTAACAACTTGGGGAAACAGGATTAAAGATGTGTTTACTAAAGATGTCATTCCCTAACTCCTTCAGGGAGAAGTGAGGAAAACTGTATTTCTGACACTTCCCATAAATGTCTCGGGAAAGCAAAAAAATGTGATACTTTATTCCTATTATTTCTGAGCAAGAAAGCCTATGGGGGAAATGGGTTTTTACCTCTGCTGTCAGAAAGCAGAGTGCCTTTGTGTATGTGTGTGTTTATATAGCCACAAAGCCAATTTGTTTTTAAGCTTGAAGGTCACCATTAAGCAAAGATCATGGCCACAATATTGAGTTATATTTAGGGACAAAAACACAGCGAAGGAACAGGATAGTCTGTATTTTGTCAATGTCTGTGACATTTTTATTACCTATTTGTTATTGCAGTGTTATATGAAAGTCACTGAAGCATACATTATTATTCACTGCTCCATCTTCATCCCATATGCTCCGAACCAGTTAAATGTAAAGTTTCAGACTAGCCATGGAAAAGTCTGCACATGTCACAAGCTATTTTCCACCCAGCTCTCCATTTGTCACTGTCCTGGAGATAAAGTGGGGTTGAGCCACCGCTTGACCTCGTGCTTTTCCTCCTAGGAATCCTTGACTAAGAGCAGCCATGTGGGTAAAACCCAGCCAGGTTTTTAAACCCTTTCTCTGCTTGCCAGTTATAAATTCATTTTCATTCTTTGTTTTTAAGGTCAGTGTCAAGCTGTCACAAGAGTTATTGATATTCCCTGAACAAGCATCCATTAGCCAATCATTTCCACCCCAACCTGAGTCTTCCCAAGCTGGTTCACTTGGTGCTCTGCATATTCCAACCTTGGACAGAATTATTTAACAATACTGCTATTAATGAGGTAGCTTTCTTAAAGTCAGGAGACCATCACCAGAAGGGTAAATGTAACTTTGTGTAGGTTTTGTAGGACTGTGGGAGAGCACTCAGCAGATGGAATTTCCCTGTGCTTATCCCCTGTGCTTGCCCCCTTTGCCAGTAACTTCCTCATGAAGCTGCCTGGATCTTGTCATTAAACAGCTTCTTTCTTCACGTGAGGAGGAAGACAGTGCATAGGAATAAGTTAAATGGCAGCAGTTACCTCAGCCAGATGTTGTCACAACAAATTCTTGCTGCAGTTCAGGTTGTTTCTCTTTTAACTTACTCTTTGTTTGCTAAATTTGTTTATCCAAAGTTGGAGCCAAGAAACCTGGAGAATCTTTTTCCGTCACAGCAGTGCCACAAGGGATCCTTCTGAGTTTCACATGGAAACTTGTGAGATTTCCAAGAATGCTTAGAAATCAAGGGGAACATTCAGCTTGACTTGGATGGTTTTTCCTTCTGTCTGAAGCTATGAAATTGAGATTTCAGATTTACTGAGTGAAAGAACCCCTGTGCACCCACCCCTACGGAGAGAGCACCTGACAGTTCCTGTCGCAGTGGCATGGGGGACCATGGCACTGGCAGTTTCCATGGGGCCAGGTAAGAACCCTGAAGCTGACATTCCCTCACACAGACCTGGAAATGTTAGTAAATGGGACAGTTTTGCTGCTGCAACACATCCTTAAGCAAGTACTATCTGTACTTTCAGTTTACATTTTTGTATCATTTCCCCACGTGATCCATTGCCCTCAAAACTTTCCTGTCCAAGTTAACACTACACTGGGCTTCACTGTTAAGGCTTGCTCCCTTCCCTGGGTATATGCAAATACACCCAAGGCCATCCCTACACAAAATCCCTTCTGGATTAGACAGGAATTTTATGTAAAGAAGGTCCAGACTTGTTTTATGCAAGGTCTCCTGGCCTGTTTCCAGACAAACTGGACACATTCATGACAGGCACTCCGAGAGCTTGAGTTTGGGTTTTTGATCTTGAAGCTTCAGGATGTGAATTTTTAGAAAGAATACTGAAAATGGATGTGACAGTTTCCTGTGATCTCAACATGGGTCTGCAGGTAAGACTGCATCCTCAGCCTTCCTTCTAGCCTTAGGTGAAGGAGGCAGGAACAGAAGTGGGTCTGGGCATGGCCACAATGTTTATTATACTGATAAATGCACAGTCACTCTTTCTGATAAGAGCTGCCCTTTCCCATCACTCCAGAAGCTGCTCCCATGTTTCAGGGAAATTACGAGGATACAACAAAAGTCATTTATTTCCTTTTGCTTTCTCTGGCTGATAACACACTGAGCTGACTTCCTTACATGTGCGTTATTCCTGCCACCCTGTGAATTGCAGCTTGAGAGAAGGGTTTGTGGCTTATTTGCTGGAAAATATCAGCCACTTAACCAACTTGTCCCCTCAAGGAAGCTTTTCCAGCCCAGAACATCTCAGTGTGATTACAAGATAAGCTGCCGTGCACAAATGGTGACCTCACACATGCCAGGACAAACAGACTGGTTTGTCATCTGCAATTTCACAGGCAATGGCTCAATACTTTTCACTCAATGCACACTGGTTACATTCTCTTCCTAGGACTTAGTTTTTAAATATTTCCATTTCAAGGAGTTCGTAAGAGAAGACCCAGCCCTTGGCTTGGACCTGAGCAGTGCACTGTATTATAGAGGCCACATATCCATTACAGATGTGCTCAGCTCCAGAAAGAGGAATCATATAAAAAGGAAAAACCATTTTAAAAGGATTTAAAAGGAGCAACTCTGAGAATTAAATTCCTGCAAGCTGGATGGAAGTTGCTGAGCGGTGCCAGGACAATAGTTCAGTGCCTTTGCAGAAAGGCTTGAGGAAAGGGCAGAAGGCAGCTTTGTTCTGCAGCAGAGCAAGGAAGGGCAGGAGAAAGAAGTTCAAAAGCTGAAGGCATGTGCAAAGGGACAAAATAGAAAGGATTGTAACCTCTGGCAGATTAAATGTAGAAGTATAATAAGAGTGGCCAAAAAGAAGGACTTTGAAGAACAAAGCACAGAAATTATCCAAACTAATAATGATTTTTTTAACAGAATCATTCAGGTTGGAGAAGAGCTCCAAGATCACAGAGTCCAACCTCTGACCCATCCCCACCTTGCCAACTAAACCAGAGCACTGAGTGCCACATCCAGTCATTTCTTGAACTCCTCCAGGGATGAGGACTCCACCACCTCCCTGGACAGCTCCTTCCAATGCCTGACCACCTTTCCAAGGAAAAAACTCTTCCTGATATCCAACCTGAACCTTTTATAGTCCTGGTCAGAGCACAGCCACAGGGACAGTGAGGAGTGTGAAGCTGTGTTGTGTTCACCCCTTCCTCATGCAGCAGTCAGGGCCCTGCAGCACTTTTCATGCTGAGTGCTGTAACACTTCAATGCCCCTCTTGGAGCCTGCCCACCCCCAAACCAGCAGGGCTAATATTAAATACCTTCTCAGGTTGCTTCAGAGGTGTAGTTGGAAATATGAAATGACCCCCTGAGTTGTGTTACAGCTCTGTGATGGTGTCATCCATCCTTCACAGACTTTTAAATGTTCACTTCTTCACTATGAGATTAATATTATGCTGCTTATCTCATCTCCCATAGCAATGGGCAAACATTCAAAATGTCAGTGACACACTTCCAGAGAAATGACTATCTGCCCTCAAATTCTCTTGTCAGAAAATAATGCCTACTTAGCAAAAATGGGATATTTCTAAAAATTCCTTGAGAGGTTCTAATCATTTTTGGGCCAGAAATAAACAGAAAAAAGGATCCTTTTGAGTGGTGCATTATTCATTTTAGAGAGACTGCGGAAAGCTGACATGCTTCCCTATTTATTTTTGGGAAGGAAAAAATTTGTCAGGTAATGCAGGAGAGAATATAGTGCCACATTATGCAAGGGAGGTTTAATTTAAAATAATAATCTACTTAAAATTCACTCTCTTGCTCATTCAATGAAGTACTCAGCAATTCTAAAGCTGGAAAAGGCCATTAGTATCATCTTATCTGACCCTTTCCATAACAGAAGCAACTAAACTTCATCCAATTTCCTTCAGTAATGCATTTTTTGGTTAAAGCCTGGTTTGAGAAAAGGATCTGGTTTTGATTTTTAAACTTCTGGAAGGGAATTTGTTGTGTTCCGTATTAGTCTGCTCCAATGTCTAATGGTACTCAAAAGACATGCATTTTATTTTTCCTGCCCTGTCTACCAGCCTGGTTTGGGTTTTGCCTTCCTCTGTGAAAGGGAAGGATGAGCTCATCCCTCAGTTATATATAGTTGTGTCTAAAGAGATTTGAGTAGAAAAGTGGGGAGATCCAAAGTTTCAAAACTACAGAATAAGCTTCAGAAAAAAGTGAAGAAGGAAAAAAACAACCTCTTGTAAAACTGTTCTAGAAGTGTCTAGAGTAAAGGCACAGTGACTGTAGATCAGACCATGCTGTCAGGAGGGAGGAGTTCTGTAGTCTACAATAAGGCAAAATGTTCTTCAGCATTTAATGGGAATTTCAGGTTTGTAGTTATTGATTCAGGTTTATGGCATTGCTTTCCATATTTAAATGTTTTTAAAATTTTTCTAGCAAGTACCAAGTATTTTTAATTTCACTTCTGAGAGCATTCTTTTCTTATTCCATTGTTCTACCTGCACAAGATATCTAGTGCAGTTAAAGACACTGAGAAATCTGCCTTTCTTGACAGAGATTTTACAGTATCAAAGAAAAGGGGTTATTACAGATTCAACACAGCCCTTGAAGTGTTCTTCTGTTAAAGATACGACTTCTTGTTGAAATGTTTTCCTGAATCAAAGCCTTAATCCCCTATACATTTAAGTCTGAGTGATGGGCAAATCTAGTGTTGTGATCCCAGGCTCTGAGATAAAACCATGCACCAACTAACCCTGCAAGTCCCTCTATGGCTCTTCTTGCAGGGCAAACCCATGTTGGGGCTGGGAGCACACAGTTTTATTCCCAAAGAGTGGGAGTTCCCTAATATTTCTGTCCCATCCAACCATCACACTGCTGTTCTCCTCCCCAGCAGCTTCAGCTCCTCTGCCTGGATGGGAAATTCAGTGTGTGAGCCCCAAGCAGGCAGGAGGCAGCAGGACATGGCTCAGGATGGAGCTGTTTGTGTGGCTGAGGCAGCTGTTCCACCTTGCTGGATCAGGAGAGCTCAGGACAGCCTTGCCCAGGGCCATGGAGGGGCGTGCCAGGGGTAAATGTGTGGCACAGGAACCATTTCAGTGTCTTCAGGGGGGCAGGCTGATCTAGCAGCTGCTGGATGCCCACTTTGAGATGTATGGTCCTAATGCCAGTTAATGGAAGAGTTCCTGCCTCTAAGCTCTCTTCTTTACCTCACAAAAAGCAGATATCCTGGTTAAAGTGTTTGTTACTATGTTTTTCATCTTTTTGCTGCTCAACTCCCCAGGTAACTGCACCAGTAATCCACATCCCAGAGTTCACATCAATGCAACTGCAGAGCGGTGAGGGCTGTTTCCTCAACAAATTCTCTGCTAAAGAATGGCAAAGTGAGGCTCATTATTTCTTCCTGCTGACAGGCCCAGTAATACATCATGAAACTGTTTTTCCTGCAGAAAAATTATTATGGTAAAAGGAAAAGTCACTGAAAGACTCGCCTCTCAAAAATGAACAGCAATCCAGCTAACTGGAAAAGCAGAGAATTTCTTTGGCTTTTGAAAGAGCACAGCGTGTGTCGCCTGCACTTGGGTTTCTATGTAGAAACACATGAAACAGTGTCATTTTTTGGGTTCACATTCACTGGATGATTTTCTGTCTAACAGTCAAATATTTCAACTTTTTCCAGCTTGTCAAATGCAAAGGCAGTTTCTTTTCACCACTGAACAGAGGGAAGGCAGCAGATGCTTTTTTCTACAGCCTCAATTAAGCAGATGCTGATGGAGGATGAGAAGACTTTTGATGTTAAGGCATGTTCTGGCAGCAGTCCTAGTCCTCACCAGTTGATTTTAGCAAATTGGAAATAAATGAGATGAGAATTTCCAGAAATGTATTTAACTGTCAATAGAATGAGCTTTCAGTGGAATTTTTACCATATTGGCAGACCAAAAGCAACTCTTGTGGGCATCATGTTCTGTTTCTGAAAGTACATTTTGACCCATGAAGAGCTTTACAAGGGATGTCCTCCAAAATTCAGGAGACTTATCAGAGCATAAATGAGAATAGGACACAAACACTACAAGGTACAGCCTGGCCTGGCCCCTGGAAGAAATTCAGGGCCTTAACAGGAGTCTGGAAGGCTCTGAGTTGCAAAAACAATATAAAGATAATGATGTTTATAAAGCATCCTGGCAGTGGCATGTTGCAGCAGAGTTGTTTTCTTCCCTTCAGACAAGGTTCACACTCATTACCAGAGACAGTGATTTTCCCAGATACATTCATTTGGCTCCATTTCCCTATGCTTTCCCACCATGCCAAAAGAAATGCTTGCCAGAGATAAATTCACAGATCCAGCAGGCTGGGAGGAGTCTCAGGAGATCATCTTGCCCAACATCCTGCACTGAAGCAGGCTAAAAGGATCTGGACACCACCCTGACGTTTTTATCTTCACCTTAAGAAATCGATATCCCTGGGTAGTAACGCTTTGCCACACTTTCAGACAGATATCCTGATACCCTGCTGAAATCCTTTGGGTGAAAAGGAAACCCATTCTTTTTTGCTCATCCCTAAATGGACATGCAAAGTTGTTGCCCCACCTGCATCGATGCCTTCCAAGCTGCTCCAGCATTTCTCAACCTTTCCTTTTCTAACCCTCTTATGCTGGTTACTTTCCTGTGATTTTCCCTTGCCTGTTTCTACTTACTGCTTCCAGCCAAGACAAAGGACTCCAGCTGGCAGTTCACTGCTACTTCAGAAAGTGGAACAATTGCTACTGCTACCTACAGAAAGAGAGTTTTATTGTCAGAACAAAGCTCTTCTCTTCCTCAGCAGTATCTGATTATTGACATGTACCTGACTGGAGCTCTGTAGTGTGGATCACAGAACATCAGGAATGTGAGGGGATAAAAAGAGACTCTCTAGTGAATGATACCTAGAAATCTTCAAAAGATGTTTGTCTCCCTTGTTCTTAAAAAACATTCAACAAGAGATTTCATTGTCATTATAGGAAATCCATTCTAGTGCTTTGTTGTCCTCATATTTAGGTATTAGGGTACAAAATGCTACCTTAAATCAGTAGGGTGCAATCAGAAAAATCTGCTGTGATGCTTCCTGGCTGATAACTTCCATTTTTGTGCTTGTTTACTGAATTTCTCCCCTGAAAGGAGAAAAACTTTGTCTTTGCTGAATTTTAGCTGCTTTCATTTCAGATTCTGTCTAAATTTTCAAGCATGTGTTGAATTCTGATGCTTGTTCCATAGTACTTTCAGCCTTGATTTATTTTCCCAGTTCCTAACACTGTGACCATATTCTCTCACTGTCCTCCAAACTGAGCAGTGCAGAACAGAGCCAGGGCCAGAGCAGAGCATCATAAAAGAGCTGTGAGCACTCTTTGGGAGCAAGTTTCCAACCACTGCACACCTTTCTTCTCACAGTCACATCAACACTCTGTTTCCTTAGTTTGCTCTTGGGAATGTCATGAAGAAGAGCCAGAAATATCACTGGGACTGAGATTATACCACATGAGTTGTATCCTCCTTTTTTCCCCCACTAGGCCACTTAAGCAGCCAAAGGCAGAAACTCCACAGGCTTGACATCATCCATTCTCAACAATCCTTGTTGGCTATTTCCTTTATCAGTTTACATCATTGAGCTACCTACAAAGTTATTTTTTAACAGCTGTTTCAGAACCTTCTCAGGAATCAAAGTCACACTGACAGATCTAAAGAAGTAATACTTTCTGTTGTATAAAAATACAGACAGTGCACCTGTCCACAGGGTTTCCAAAATCCTCCTTTCAGAATACAGGTCTCCTTTCCTACCTAAAATACTGTTACTGTTTGTTCAGAACATTTCCACCATCTCAAATACAGCCTCATCAGAGGCTCAAGGGTGGCAGAAATGGCATTTCCAGGGTTTTCCATTGTGAGCACTTCCTTGCCAGATGTTTTGTGACAGAAGGCCCAAAAGGGATTTTACCCCAAATCAGTAGTCACTGCCTCTAATTAGACAGTGATGCCAGAATCTCTCTGAGCAAAATCACCAAATTTTTGTAAGAGGACAAAAATGTATGTTTTTTTCTTTCCAAGCTCAAATCTTAGAACTGAAGAGTTGTTTTGATTGACTTTTTCACAAAAAAAGAAAAAAAGAAAAAAAAAAAAAAAAAAGAAAAAAAGCAATTATAGAGGGGTAAAAAAGGTAATATCCTGGGTGGGACAACACAACCTGAATGGAAGTTTGCGATGCTGTGGATATTGTGGTTATAAGTTTTCCTGCAAGTGCCACATGGAAAAACAATTTTCTGTCCCCCCATGTGCCTTCCATATGAGCACCTTAGAAATGTTGAACTATATTCACATCCTTTTCCAGGAAGCAGAAAATATTAATACTCCTTTCTTATGCTCAGACAAACATAAAGAGCCTTGTTCAAGGTCAAAGTGAGTCAGCAGAGAGCAGAGGATGAAATTAAGCTATTCTCATGTTTTAATAACTCAGACTTAGTTGCTCTCCTTTTTCCCTTTCAGACAGTGTTCACCTGGGTAATCTTATCTCCAAACCAAAAATGCTCCCCACAGGTCTGTAGATGAAACACGGGTGAAGGGCAAAGGAAATCAGCCTTCTCACTGGACAACCACCCTGGTTTATGCTCCATCCATTTACAGTGCCCGACATAAATTTTAGGGGATATGTACTGAAGTTAGCTCTCATGCTGCATGTACTTTCTCCAAAAAATAGATGTGTCCCTTACAGATGCATTTATGAGGTGAAGACGCCCCTACATTCCCTGCTTTCGTTTTTAAATTTGAACTAAAATGGAAAGGATAAAAATCAGAACTGTTGATGGTGACACTGCTTTACAAAATTCCCACTCTGGAACCTGAGCAGGGATTCAGGTCTCCCTCAGCCAAGTACCCATTGCTCAAACAGACATTAGGCCCTTGAGCTGACCGGTGTCCTCACCTCAAAGCACTGCAGCTGGATGCTCCAGAATAAAACAAGCAAAAAGCTTGTGATGAACTGGACTGTGGGGACTGAAGGAATACTTCAAGACATGCTCTGAAATGTGCTTTAAGAGCAAATAAGTAACTGCATTTCTCTGCCTGCAAACCAGTCATGGTCTGATCAGCCAAAGCATATGTTTGGCAGATATTAAATGCATATATTCAATGGTCTTAAGCTGAAAGAGGATAATTTTAATTGGAAATTAGGAAGAAATTCTGCCCTGTGAGGGTGGGGAGGCCCTGGCACAGGTTGCCCAGAGCAGCTGTGGCTGCTCCATCCCTGGCAGTGTCCAAGGCCAGGCTGGATGGGGCTCTGAGCAACCTGAGATAGTGGAAGGTGTCCCTGCCCATGGCATAGGGTTGAAACTGGAAGATCTTTAAAGTTCCTTCCAACCCAAACCACTCTGTGATTCTATGATTTTCTTTGCTCATTCAAAAGAGAGAAGATTCCTTTTTATCTGAGGGATCTGTGTAGGTGCATTCCAGTTGTTGGAATATCTAATCCTGCCAAAGACTGTTGTGCAGATAAATATTCATTGGCAAAAATACACTGGAAGCACCATTCTACTTACCCCCAAGCTTCTGAGGGTGCACAAGTTGGAAATGATGCTGCATTCATACAGGAAACAGAATGAAAAAAGGTGTTTAGGTGGCTGCATGAGAGACACATTGTAGTTTCCACTTTCATTCACAGGTTTGCATGCACAAGGTGCTTGAAAAGTCGGGTGTATGGAAAAAGTGTTATCTAAAATGCTTTAGCTGACAGATAAGAAGCTCAAAGGAGAGCTACTACTGGAGCATTAGGCAAGAAAATTCACAAAGGCTCTTCACAGGGTTGGGGAATATAAAAGCCACAGCAAATTATCTGTGAAGCAGCAAAGCTTTTCCCTTTTTTTCACTTCTATAGAATTATATGTTGTAATAGTCTTTCTGTGTAAAGGTCATGCTGTGTTTATAATCGTAATCATAAAACCAGGGAAAACCCTGCTCTTTGAACCTCCATGGGCAGGGACATCTTTGACCAGATCATGTTACTCAGAACCCCAGCCAGCCTGGTCTTGGATGTTTCCAGGAACAGGGCACCCACCACATCTCTGGGCAATCTGTGCAAGTGTTCCATCACCCTCATTGTAAAGCCATTTCTTCCTTACAGGTACTCTGAATCAACCCTCTTACAACTGAAAACAAATTACTCCTTGTCCTATCACACCAGGCCCTGACAAAATGTTTGTCCCCATCATTCTTCTAAACTCCTTTTAGGTGCTGGAGGGCTACAGTGGTGTCTGCCTGGAGCCTTCTCTTCTCCAGGTTGAAAAAGCTCAGCTGTCTCAGCCTTTCCTCACAGGAGAGCTGCTCCATCCCTCTGATTCATGGCCCTCCTCTGGACTCACTCCAACAGCTCCATGCCTCTCCTATGCTGAGGACTCAGACCTGGAGGCAGCACACCAGGCACAGAGGGGCAGAATCTCTTCCTCGTGCTGGCCACACTGTTTTTGATGCATCCCAGAATCTGGGAATTAAGGCTCCTATGTCTTAGTTACTTATCTGTAAATTCTGGATAATGGTCCTTCCCTATTTTAGTGTGCTACTGGGAAGATAAATACATTAAAAGTATTTAAATACTGCAGTGTAAAGGGCTGTGCAACTAGTAAAGATAGAAACAAATGAGCCACAGTTTTTAATGCCTTCCCAGAGCTGGGAGTGTGGAAAGACTGCAGGGGCTGGAATCAAGGAAGAAGGAAATGGGATGTCAGAGACCTGCCCCTCCTCATGGCACACTTTCCTGTAGGGCAATAAGGAATTCTCAGTTTGAAAGATGACAGCAAAGCCAGTGCCTTTCACAAAGGAGAAGGCTGGGTCTGTGCTGGGAGCAAGACAAAATCCTCCCAGAAGCCTCAGCAGAAGCCAAATGCTTTTCCCTGTGGAAGAGGAGGGGTTTGTGGGTTTATCCATCACCTCTGGCTGGAGCTGAGCACTCTGGGGTCACTGCCTGGACATGCCAGTAATGCCTCTGGTGCTCAACCCCAGGAGCAGGGGTTAGAAAAAGACAGTTTGGTTTCCACTGCACCAATTACTTCACTTTTCTCTGCCTTTCCTTCCCTATTCCCTGCAGTGTTCTGGAAGGCTGCAGTCTCCAGAGAGGAGAGATGTCATAGTTTGACATCACTCGGTGTTTTGGTTTTATTTCCCTGAAGAACTGAAAGTGGCTGTTGCTGTCTGATGACTGAAAAAGGACCTGCCTAAAATATCAAGGCTCTTAGGTCTCCAGAACCACGCAGCAACTCTGACAGAACTTTTTATGGTCTAAAATGAAATATTTTGGATGGAGGATTGGCACTGGTCCTACAATCAATGTGGTTCACACCCATACTTTCCATAATTTTCCTCCTGAGAAGAGCTGGTAGGACAAAAAGCATAATGTCCCCATGGTCAACAGCATCATGCCTATGAAAATCCAGGAAACCACGGAGTGTTCCAGCACACCAACAGCCCCTGGCACTGCACAAAGGAGGATGCAGAGATCCAGCCCACACAGGGTTGGTCTGACACAGCACCACCCGCTTCCCTCCTGACTAGAACTTTTTATGTCCTTTTATTTGATATTCTAATTACTGTACAAATATTTATTGTCTTTTAACCTGTGCAGCTCAGATGGCTGATTGTTTCTGAATTGCTGCTTTTCTAGTCACTTAGAAGTCCCACTTCCTTGTGGGATACAGTGTGAACCATGGACAAGATCCTCCTTCTAGAAGGATCCTACAGCATCCACTGGACAGAGGTTGAGTTTGTGCCTTATGCCCCTTAGAAGAAAAGAATTCTCTCCTCCTGCTACACAGCCCATCTCCTAAAAAAGAGAAGACAGAAGTAAATGTTTAAACACACCAGCTGGTATCACCATTAGAAAAAACAAACAGAAAAAAATGGGCATATTCAACTGGCTTAAATGCCACCAAGTGTCATCTTTGTCTCCTGTTTCCTGCTGTCTGATTCAAAACACTCACTCTTGCACTTCCCTCAGGCTTTCAGAATTGCTCCCCAGAGGCACTAAGCCCACTACAGGCACAGACATTTAGCTGGAATTTAGGCTGGCTGGAAATGGCCCAAAGCAATTTGAAAACAAGTTAGAGCCACAGAAAAAGAAATGTCCTCCTCCTTCATTGATGGTCTCTGCCCCTTGAAGACCTGATGTGGACTAATTGAAGGTCTCAAATTTCATAGGACAATTTTCCTGTAATTTTCATAAAGAGTTCTTTTGCTCTGGTGTTTTTCATTTTGGGATCAGATCTTGGCAAAAGGAGAAATAACTGAAAAAACACATTATATTTTCATTTTAGTGATAACTAAAACTTGTCAGCAGGATTTTCATCTGCAGATCTCTCAATAACTCCCCAAGAAAGGATCCTTGCTGCCTTTCCATGCAATGAAGCAGGCTTTATAAATCCAGTATTTCAAATATGTCCTCTGGTGGAAGAGGAAATATTTCTGCCAGTCTCTCTGGTGAAACTCCCCCAGGCAGCTGCTGTCAACTGCTTGATTATGCCAAACTAATAATGCCATGGGACGGGTGAAGAAATGGAGCTGAGGGCATGTGCTGCTTGTGAGTGACATTAAAAACTGGCAGGAAAGAGCATCCTGGCACAGTACATGGCTGGAATACAATTCATCTGCCTCAATACCAAACCATACCAAAATTATTCCAGCTCTACAGCCACATTAGTACATTGAGAAGAAGAATAATGCTTTAGAAGATGGCTTTGTATGGAAAATGGTCTGGCTGCAGATCTTGTTATGTTGCTCTGCTCCTAGGTGGGAACTGTGGTCTTCTATCTCCTAGAGGATGCACACAAAAGACACAACAAAATGAGCAGTGCCTTCCTCCAGAGTGCTGTACCAGGAGGGAAGAATCCATCCTTAAAAAGTCCTGAGGCGGGAGAAAGGCCACAGTCTCAGTGGTTTACCAGAGGAAAACATGGTGCAGGAGGTGCAGCTGTGTTTAGGAGACACTTGCAAGACAAAAACGCTCTGTGCTCTGCAAAGCAGCTGGATGAGGCAGCAGCCAGCTCCAGCCCCTTCCAGGTGTCCATCTGCTGGAGCAAATACCCAAGAAAGGTGTCCAGCAGCTCTGTGCCACTGCAAGACTCCTTCCTTGGATGAAGTTAGGTGCTGAAAGGTTGTCACCCACTCCAGGAACACTACTAGTGATGGGAACGGGTCATGAAAGATCCTACAGCAGCTTCATCTGTATAGGCAATGGCATCACTAGCAAATCCCAGCTAGTGATGCCATTGCCTATACAAGCTCCCTTCTCACCACTGTCCAGCTTAAAGAGCACTCAGCAGTCTTCATTTTCTGCATTTATACTCTCCAGATTACTGATTTTCAGCCATTCCCCACACCAAAGAGAAAGGCTTTGCAGCAATTGCCAATTTCTACGGTGGAGAGGTGTCACACAGATACATAATTGACTGGGGAGACCTTTGAGACTGGCAAGCAAAATATCTAACCAAAGTTTAGAGGACTCCACCAATTGCTGTTCCCAGATGTGTTTCCTTAGTTTGTCTGTGGTTATAGTAAGGACTAATGCTAAGCAATCTTCACACACAGAAACCCTGTGTGAGTTAGGCCAGGGTGAAGCAGCACACGAGGGCATTCTGCTACCCCTCACTGGTGTGTTCTCTGCCCCTTCTCCCCCAGTCCCCACACCTGAGCCTGCTGGTAAAAGCCTTTGGACTGACAGAGCTCCAGACTCCTCTGCTTTCCCCGGCTGGCTCTGAAGTCCTTGGTCTGCAGGGTGAAACATGGCCTTGGAAGACTACGGTTTTAATGGGTAAGTCTAGGATTTTAACCCCAGCTGCTGCAATTCACCATACATTTTATTTGGTCTATAATCCACAGAAAAGCCACTTCCTATGAAGCCAAGTTGTGCAGGAATGGCTGCTTTTTCACTGGGAAGTAAAAACACAACAACCCTCACAAATTACAAGAGGCTCTGAGCCATCAGATGTGCTCTCCAGCATTTATTATCTGATTTGATGTGTTAATGGCTGGTTATTCTCATTAGTTGTTCTCTGGATTGACACAAGCTGTTTTCCTGCACTTAGGCTGTGCAGCCTAGTGTGTAAAGGCAATTAGCATGGGGCCTATGGATTCACTGGGGAATCAGATGTCAGCTGTGTTCCCCTTCTCCAGCAATGGCCTCAGGAGATGCTGCTTCTGCAGCTCACAGTGTCAAGAGTGTCAGGAGCCCCTGGCTGAGGTGAAGGCACTGATGTACAAACAGGAAGGCAGGTGCTGCCCTTCTGAACTTGCACCAAGGAAAGACAAGACAAACAAGGCAGAGCTGAAGCAGAGCCACAGAGATTGAGATATTTGTTAAACAAGAATGTGCCAAGGGGGACGTAGGGCTCTGCAAACATGCTGCTGTGCAGGAGAGCACTGGTGTTAAAGCAGTTTTACCTGTCTGCTCCACTTGCTGTGACTGATCCCTCCCTTGTGTTAAATAAAAACTGTCCACTGTGTTAAGGAAACCTGTGCAAAGCTGTGTACAAGAACCAATAAAATATCAACCGGGAGGGAGAACTGGAAAGCTACATCACTTACAAAGAGAAATCCATGTCTCATGAGGCCTGACATTTCAGCACACAGACGTTCTCTTGTTGTGTGTGAGGTAATGCTGTCCTCAAGGGCAAAATCACTTGAAGTGATATGACTGCAAGAAATATAGCACTTCACCTTATTCTGAAGCTATCTGAGAACAGAAGCCCTTTTGTTTTGTCCTTTTGTTGTTAGAAGCTGGAAACCAGAGCACGAGACACACCTACATTTGATGCTGAAAAGAAATTGTCTCCACAGCTGGAACAAAGAGCTGACAGATTTCAGCTCTCGGGCATAAAATCCTTGCATGAAACCTTTCTGTTGGCAAAAAGTGTTCCAAAAGGTGGGGCCAGAGCCTAGTAGGGGTCTGGAAACAGATCTTGCTGCCCAGCATGGAAGGATTGCTTGAGTGCTGCTGATGGATGAAGCAAGGCCAGCATTAAGAGCCTGCCTGCATAGCATGCTTGAGACCCAAGTAAAGAAAGATAAAAAATAGCACAAACAGAAAGCAAAATGTGAATTTTCAGATTAGAGGAGGAAAACATGAGGAAAAGCATAAATGATATGTTAGAAAGGCTGAATCTCAGTTTGGGACCTTATAGGATCTGTGAATACAAGACTGAAAATCGAGGGATTCAGGCTCACCTAGATCCCTTTGAAAAGCCTGACTGGACCCAGCCTAGGTTTGTGTCTGAACTGATCTTGGAAAGCCAAAAGAGCCAAGGCAGCCATAGGGCTGCCTGTGTTGAACGTGAGGGACACAGGCAAAAGGAGGATGTCACTGTTGTGCAGGGCTGCATCTGCTGGGTCCCCAGAGGGGCTGTGCAGCTCAGCACGGAGGTGCAGCCACCACCTGGCAAGGAGGAGACAAGCTCCTCGCCCACACCCCGGCGTGCCCCCTGCCCCACGTGGGCCTGGTGGGAACAGGACATCCTTGGAGGACCCTGCTCTGGGACACCCACCATGGGGTCATCTCACTGGGAGGGGATGTTGCTGGTACCAGTTCACAAATGCAGCTCCTTGTCTGCTACAAGTGTATCTACAACACTGTTCTGGTCCCAAAATCAGCTCCAGAGCCCAGCAGAGTAGGCATGGTGTGGATGTGCTCTGCCTGCTTTGAACCTGCGTGAGGCTAAATCCAGGCTGAATGACTCATGCCCATGCAGCATGGCAGCCAGTTAAACCCACTACAGCTGCCCTGAGCAAACCATCACCTCGTGGATCTGAGGAATTGGCTGCCTGTCAGTCAACAGATCCTTGTGTTCTCCTGATATACCCAGCAACTCACCAAAACATTCACTGGCTCCTTTTAGAACTACCTAAAGACACAATGCACTGTACTCTGCTGGGAGGAAAAGCTGAGGGAATTGGGATTGTTCAGCCTGGAGAGGAGAAGGCTTTGGGGTGACCTCACTGTGGCCTTGCAGTGCCTGAAGGGAAGGGTGGAGAAAGACTCTTGACAAGGGGCTGGAGTGACAGCACAAGGGGCAATGGCTTCACACTGACAGAGAGGAGGTTTAGATTGCATATGAGGAATAAATTGTTCCCTGTGAGGGTGCTGAGGCCCTGGCACAGGGTGCCCAGAGAAGCTGTGGCTTCTCCTGGATCCCTGGCAGTGTCCAAGGCCAGGCTGGATGAGGTTCTGAGCAAGCTGGGATAGTGGAGGGTGTCTCTGCTCTGTCAGTGGCCTTGGAACAAGATGATCTTTAGGGCCCCTTCCAACCCAGGCCATTCTGAGATCCTAAGAGTCCTTTATTTAATCTATAAAGTTCTGATCAGCAGAAGCATCTCTGAGTCTGCCCTCCCAAGGGAATCTTCATTATGGCCAGGCTAGAGGACCCTGAAGATTTGACCTGTACTGATGGTTTGGAAGGTGTGTGCAGTGTATCAGCTGCTACTCCTGAACTTGGTTTGGCCATACGTGGGACCAGTATGGGTCCATAATGTGGGTCCATCCTGACAACAGCTGGTTACACATTCCCTTGGAACAGATCACTCTGAAAAATCACTGTGTGAGCAGAATCCAGGAGAAGGAAGTCGTGGGGATGAATCCGGCTCTTGTGCTGCAGCTGTCCTACAACAGCAGCCTCATGAGCTGCAGGAAATTCAGAGAGAAACCACTTGACAGTGCACTGGGTATGCTGACACTGATGAAGAAGGGCAAATCCTCTTCCACCTGAAACAGCATCAGATGTTGAAGCAGGGGGGTGACTGTCATGATTAGGGGGAAATGCTGAACAACACAGGTGCACAGGCATCCAAATGCAGCCCCACGGCTCCAGGGTAACCACTTGTCCTGTGGGAGGACACTCAGGGAGCACACACACGGGTGGCCTGCAGAGCCATCTCTTACATCCTTATAAACTCAGAAAAGCAGCCCCAGCCTTTTGAGGAATAGCCACAATGGGCACAATGAGAGAAAAAAGCAATCTTATCTGCTCATTCCCATGAAACCTCCCAGAGGCAGACACGGAACTCAGTGGTGGGCCCTCGGAGAGTGTTTCACGTCGGTAACTGAAAGATGTCAGCCACAAGCAGCTGTGACAGCTTTTTAGGCAAGCCAAGGGGTGAATTGATGGCATGTAGCAACACAGATCCAGTTCAGCCTCAAAACATCTCGAGTGGGGGCAAGAGGAGCGTGAGCCACATGCTGCTGTCAGCTGTGCCACGGCGTGTGACAGCTGGAGAGCCCGGGCTTTGCCGAGCTGCCAGCCATATGGCAAATGAGGTACAGAACCATCAATCTGCATTCCCACCATCAGCCTCTCTGCACAGTGCAAGCATGGGGCCATGTCAGCGCTCCAGACTTTGCTACACTTCTCTCTAGCAAAAGCAAAACCTGTGCCCACATCCCATGGGCACCTGCAGTTCAGGTAAGTAAGGAAACAGTTCAGGGTGCCATTGACCCAGCCAGGCAGGTGAGTCACCAGCAGGGTGCACTTGGCATGGCAGGGTCCTGCCGACTCGGCTGGTCTGAGCTGCCTTGCCAGAGCTGGATACAGCCCGGGCTCTTGCCTTCTGCACAGAGTATTTTCTCTGAAGTCTTGGGAGGGTTATCAGTGATAAAACCAGGGCTAAACTTCCAGGGATTTAGTTCTGAGGTTAAAGGAGGATTTGAATTTGGCACTGAAGACATTGAGAGGAGAGCCCCCTCCACCCTGGTTGTAAGAAGTTGATGCAATTGCCATTTTTGATTTTTGCTTTCAAGAGTTAACAGAACCAGCAAACCCTGATCATCCCCCAGGGCATAGCTACAGAAACTGGATGGGATGAAGCACTTCAAATTCCAGACAGACACTGTAATAAAATGTGGAAAATGGATGCAAATTATTTACCGCATTTGTAATACCACATTATTTACTGGTACTGCAGTTTGATAATGACAGCAATAATTTTCAAATTACCTTTGCTCAGCATTCACTTTTATGAGTACTGAAATGCTTCTTAATGTTCTTAAGCAGAGAATTCTTAAGCAGAGAGGATTTCTAACTCTTATCCCATGCTCCTAAACTGAAACAACTTGCAAATGGCTACAGAGGCCCAGTGAACTGAAGGCTGACTTTCAAGGGCATAAATGGCAGTGAAACATTATTTCTTTACAGACAACAGCAAATTCAACTAATGACTTGTTTCAGACCACACAGGAAGTTTTACAGCTCTCAATTCTCATTAGTGGGGGAAAATAAACAAAAAGCCACTGACCCAACTTTCTTGTGCTACAGTGACTGGCTGTGTGTTTCTGAAGAGCTCACAAGTCCCTGAACCTGGTAGAATTGAAATGATAATCTGCACCTGATAAGCTGCACCCTGGGACACCTGTTCAGTATTGACTTGCTCAGGCATAATTGTTGGCTGGGACACATGGTAAACCAGGACATCAGATACCGACTGGGAGGAGGTGGAAGATCAGAAATAGGATCTGGCAGCCAGTATCTTGCTATCCTACATATCCAGGCAGGCAGGATTGTAAAGTTGACTATGAACAGGAAACGTTCCTCTCTTGAAATCAATTATCCATTAACAAATTAACCAGAACAACAGGAAAAGATAGGTCTGAGTACTTCAGAATAAACACAGCAAGGCAAGACATGCTGAGTCTCACAGCTTCTAAGAGGTGCTCAGGGAGAACAATCTCCCAGAAGCTGTCCTCCATCAAAATGATCTGACTCAATATGAGGAGACACTGAAACATAATTATTACATGATGGTCATCTTTCAGTTGTGCTTTCCTGACGTCTGCACCCTTGGATAAAGGCAGACATGGATTACCTAACTGATGATGCACACAGTGTGCATTTTTGTCCCAGAGCCATCTATAAACAAAAACATATTTATATGCTTATTATGTATAATGCAAGAAAAAAAATTAAAACAGCAAACCCAAAGCAATGAGTCATTTCCCTGAAAGCAATTTGTTTAATCACGTGCATGGTTATCCTGAGTGATGCTGTTGTGAGTATGCTGACACATCTTCAGTTTAGTTTTCCCACT
Organism: Prinia subflava; assembly: GCF_021018805.1. Classification (NCBI taxonomy): domain Eukaryota; kingdom Metazoa; phylum Chordata; class Aves; order Passeriformes; family Cisticolidae; genus Prinia; species Prinia subflava. The sequence goes on along the minus strand of NC_086250.1, from coordinate 11,914,676 downwards.
GACTAAAAGAGAAATACTGTGAAATACTCATCCACATCAGCAATTTAATGTGGTCTCATTCTCATGTTTTTGCTTATTAAGGATGTTGTGCATGGTAGGCCAGGGCAGCAGGCAGTGGTGAGGTATGGACAGTGTCTGCTCTGTGCCACACAGCCAGCACAGAGGAGCAGGGCAGGAAAAGCCTGGAGTGAACATAAAGCTCCTCATGAGCTTTCTGAGGCACCTCCTGAACTCCCAGTCCCTGGAAATGATCAGCCCTTTCACACACCCCTGCATTGCAACTTTGGCTGCTGCCATACCAAGATGGAACATCTCTCACCTGAGCACCAGGTGTCTGGACTAGTTGTGTGAGCTGCCTTTCAGGGTGATGGGGGAGTGTCCTCAGCTCAGATCTACTCACAACCACCTGCAGGAGCCACAGGAGCTTGCAGGCGCTAGGTTCTCCTAAGGATTAAGCAGTCAGCAGTGTGTCATCATAAAATGTGAATTAGCATAATCATTACATATAAGCAAGCACAATTTTATGGTATTGCCTTACTCTTACTCCAGGATTACCATCCTTCTCCTCACTGCAATAAGCCATATTTGCTTCCTGTGGTCCCTATCCCATGAAACCTCTTGGTCTGCAGCATCCTCTGAGGGCTGTGCACCCAACACCTCATCACACAAATGCTGGGTGATCTGTCCTTCCTTCCTACTCTGGGAAAGCAAGGATGCTTTCAGCAACACAAACCAGCTGGATGTAGCTAAATCTGAAAGTACTTACAGATTTCAAATTCGCCACCTGTATTTTCTCAACCCTGTGTGTTTCACAGGACATTTATTGCTCAACCAGACAACTCTTTGCAGAATTACAATGCAGGCTTTGGCTCAAAGGACAGAGTAGATATTTGTATTTTGCAATCTGCATTTACTCGACAAACTCACAGTGAGAGATTCTGTTCTACTATAACCACAGATTGTCTTATTTACAGAGTAAAACTAACCATTAGTCTAGTGAGACAACTAGGCAAACACCATTAATTAGCTAGTGTGTAAACAAAATAGGTCTGCATCAGCATTCACAGAGCTGAACATTTCCACCACAGGGAAGCCTTTGCCTTTTGTCTACTTTTCTTGGATTTGCTCTCCAGTGGTGAAGTTCAAATATCCCACAAGGTGCCCCTCTTGCCATCATCTCACTACTGTAAAAACTGCTCCCATTTCCATAAGGGACATAGGGGAAGAGTGTGAATCAAATCTAAACTTAGAGGACCAGTGGAGAGATACTGAGATGTTTGATCACACTCTGCACACACTGAGCTCCCATCTTAGGCTGGGTGTTTTCTTCTGGGCCCTGACAACACAGACTGCCAAGAGATCAAGCTCTCACATATGGATCCAGCTCTCACAAGTCCATCAGACACTAGTGCTTCTTGTGATGCTCAAAGCTATATTTTCTGTTGAGTCAGCTGATTTTTTGAGATCATAGGAATGCCTGATCACATGTGAAGTACTCAGTAACCCAAAAAGTCCTGTCAAGAAGAGTAAAGTGCATGGAGCACCTGTGCTGGTAAACCACAGCACTCCAAAACCCAGAACAAAGCGAAGAGCAAGCTCTGCTGAGAGTTCATATCCTTGCAGAAAAGATATTGGCTTCCCAGTGTCACATCATCTTAGTGAACATGCATCCTCCCTTTAAAGATTTTGTCCCAAACCATGAGCCAGCAATTCACAAGAAGATATAAATTTTTTATAACACTCGTAAGGGTCCATACGATCCATCTAGTCTTTTGGTTTTTCCCTGATACAGACATTTTTTCTGTCAAGAATCAGCTTTCAAGCAGTGGAAGCACCATGTTTTGGAGGGCTCATCAGCCCACTCTGCTCTTGTTACCTCCTGAGGCCTTCCTGCTTCCTGAAGGATCTCCTCTGTCTACTTGAATTTTGTGTTTGATGGAAATGCTCTTCAGCCTCCAAGTTTGAAAAGTGCAGGTTTCAAACACCCCTGGTTTATTCTGGGTAAGATCACAGGCAGTAGGTTTGCATTGCTCCTCATGGGATTTGCTGATCTGCTGGGATCAGAACTGGAGCGAGTGCTCATCCATGGAACACCTCCCACGAAATGCCTGGAACAGAGAACCCAGACAAGAGCAAAGCTTCCTAAGGGAGCTTTCCCCCCTTGCTTGCAGGGGCTATGGGTACTTCCTTCTGCACCCATAAATTCCTGGCTCACCTGTGTTTACCTGTAAAGAAATATAGGAGTGCTCAACCTGCACTTTAGCCCTGAGGCACCTGCAAGACACAACTGGCTCTGGCTCGTTCAGCTCTGATTCCAGGAAAACAATTAAATCAAACCCTGAACCATACACAGGATGACGACGGATGTGCTTCACCTGCCTTTGATAAATATTTGGTCACAAAAAACCTGTCACAGGTGGGAACACAGATTCTAAGTTGCAGCCCTCCGTGCCTTTTGCCCTGCTCTTCTCCCTTTTCTTGGGAAAAGGACAGTTCTTTGGATAGTTCCTTGCTCCAATACTTTTTCATGAGGGATACTAATAGATGCAACCCCCACAATGGAAACCAAGAGAGGCTCAGGCCAAAACACAAACAAGGCTGGCATTAGGAGACTTATATTTACAGCCCCACTGTAAAACAGTAAATCTGTGTTTCTAAAGTCTCTATCTGCCTTAATATGCAGCTGATAGGATGCAATTTATCTTTGGCTTTGGGCTTTTTCCTTTTCCTTAGTGTGTTAGGAGCTCACCTGGATTAGGCACCAGACTCAAAGAGGGAGTTTATGCAGAGGGAGAAGCACACAGAGAGTCACCCACTTAATCTCTGCGCTGACTTTGGGCACTCACCTTGGGCATGCTTCTCTGCATTTCCTTCTGGCTGGTTTGGGGAGTTTCTTGCTTAACTGGCTGCTTTCTCAGAATCTCATTTTCCAATGTCCATGTACTGCAGTGCATAAATCCATTTATGGGTTGCTGTCCCACAGAGTTTGTAAAGTAGACAGAAAAATTTTATAAATCCCATGTCCACAGCTTCACTTTTTCTAATATTTGAAACAGTAATAGAAAAACTGAGGGTCTGTGAATATGAGCAGGCAGCATAAATTCCTTCTTTAGCTTAAAGACTGCAGTCATCATAAGATTGGTTTTACAAATCCTTAGTCATGCAGCTTCCACCCCTCAGCTCTGATGCAGTAAAAAATATGAGGAATTATTAGTTTATTACTGTGACCTCTGCATCGAGACTGCTGCTTAATGATGCAATTCCCAAGGTTCAGTTAAAGCCATTTTCTTGCTGTAAAATCCCCATGTTGCATTTGAAGCATTTCCTCTGATACATTAAGAGCTTTTATAGCTGACAGGTGACAACTGAGGTGAGATCAATAAATACAGGGCCACTCTATCCATTCCAGCCTCGAGCTCCTTTCCAAAGACAACCTGCAAACAGCAAAGATGCTGAGTGTTTTCACTTTAGTTTCTCCTCTAATGTAAAAGCAGATGTGAAATGGCTTGACATTAGAAATAGCAAGGCTCATTTTCAGTTCCTTGCTGGAGATTTATTTTGGAACAAATTCTACTTCTTTTTGAAGGGGTTTTCAACTCTTCTTGGGATGAAACTGAGGGGTATTTGACTGTGGTTGCTAAACATTCAGATGATAAAAAAGATCAGAAATGTAAACGATATTGAAGGGAGTGTGGAATTAAGAGTTCTAGGAATACAATTTAAGGAAAGTTAAATGTAGGTTGTACTTTTTAATGAGCATAATGAAAAGCAGAAGTATCACACAGGGAAAAACAACCTATTGCCTATCCAGTCTTCTTTAAAATTAGATAAAGGAATAAATTTCTGGAGCAAAATCCCCAGTCAGGTAGTAGTGCCTCAGTCCTACAAGCCTCCATCCTATCAACCTTAAAATCACAGTCCTGTTGTTTTACAGAATTACACAGTAACTACCTTGAACACGGTAACAAGTTGCAGAACAGCAAATCATTTAAAATCTCTCCCCATAAAGACAGGCCACATTGTAAACTGCAGTTCCTCAATTGTGCAAAGAGCTCAACACACTTAACCAATAGTATTCAGAATTTATATTGTACTTCCTGTTGCAAAGGCTTCACAAATATCTGGGCATAAATAATCCTCCCAGTCTGGTGCTTTTTGGCACAAGCTGGAGGTTATCAGCCACTTCCACTGGTGTGAGTGAGGAACACTCACCTGTACCCTCATGAGCAATTCTGGCAGTCAGAGGGGTGGAAAAATCCACAGGGAATGACACAAAGCAGAATTCTCAAGTCTTTCTTCTCTTTTTTTGTAATGCAGATCTGCTCCTGACCTTCCCTTTGAGAGACAAATATTGTCACTCCTAAACACTCCAGTCTCAGATCTTCTTTTGGAGTATCACTGCATCCAGAAAAATTTCCAACCTGTTCCCTCTCCTGTTAAAGATATTGACAAGGTAAGCAATGATTTATTGATGCTGTGTTTCTGCAGAACCAAATTTTAACAGCAATAAATCTCTGCTCAGATAGATGATGTAATAATCTGAGCTTTCCACAAATGACTTAATGTTTCTTTACAAATGACTTCATGTTTCTTGGTGGTTCCTAGAATGTTTCATATTTTCTAACTGAATGAGGGAATACATGAAGTAGTTTCAGTAAGAGGTTAGATTTTTAATTTCATTTTACTGTCTTTCCTGTCTGGGATGGTAAATTGGCCCAGTTATCATAAAAAAGATGTGCTATTTCTCAGCCTTTTCCATCTGTGAATTTTTAGGTACTTTGTGACTCATACAATAAAACCAAATGGAGAAATACATAAACTAAAGGGCCAGGTCTGAATCCACACGCTCCACCCTTCTTAAGGAGTCTGAGTCAAACTTCATTCCACCAGCACTGGGATTTTGCTTGATACTTTTTTTGTAAACCTGACTCCTTCAAATACACATGAATACCCACACAGGCACACTCAGGCATTCTAAAAACCTGTCCCTTAGCACAGCTCCTGAGAACACATGCTGATTTCCTTAAAGCTGGTCCTGTTTCTTCCCACACTCAGGTAAAGTTTAAAAAGTTCCTTTTGTTGTGTGTTTCTAGGATTGGCATTGAGCACAAGATAAATCACCTTCTGTTGGCAAGAGAGATATTACGTAAAAATCACCAACAACTTATTGCATTTCTAATTCCCTTTATTTCAAGCACCTTAGCTCAACAAGACCTGCAATTTGGCTTGCTCTTATTTCCTCTAGTCATTCTAGTAATAAACTTTCCTTACAACATAGTCCTTCTCTGTATTTTTAATTAAAATCTCATCATTAGAATGCACACAGAAAAGAGGTGAAATTAAGAGGGTCCTTTCCACTTTGAAGCACAACTGGAAGAAGTGATATTGTGGTGATGAAAGCCATTAATGAGAGAGAAGAGGCAATGTGTGAGTGATGTGGTTGCTGCCCTCAGCTGTCACTAAAGCCATAACCTCACACATGCACAGAGGTCAGGGAGGCTTCATCCCACGAGTGATGCCAGAAAGGAACAACCTCGCTGCAGGAGGTGACAATGGATCAGAAGAGCAGCATCCCTTGGTGTATAGGATCCCTTCAAGAGTGTAGGACTGAAATTCAGCTGTGAACTGGAACTGGGCAAGTGCTGCCATGTTCTGTCATTGACAACGATGTGGACAGTGCCTGCTTCTCTGGACACTTCACCTGAACAGGTCTTACTTTGGCACTAATCAGTCAGGAGCTGAAGAGAGGTTTTTTAAGAGCAATGAAGAAACTGGGCTGAGAGTTTCAGTGCCTGATTTAGGTACTGTAATACTTAAGTATTTAGTATTTAAGTACTGTAATAGCTTGAACTTTTGTCAATCACTCAGATTTGGGAGCTGTCTCTCTAAGGACTCCCTTTCCTGGCAGATCCCCAAACTAGTTCAGAGGTGTCACTTGAAGGAGGGTGTGATGACATTTTCACAAGCAAAGGGTGTAGACTTGGCTGAAATTTTTAATTGAGAGACACTTATTTTTATTCCTGATTGCCTCATTGATGTTATTACACACCTCAGAGCAGCAGAAATATGTCAGCTGCTTCATGCCATTGCAGCCATCCTGGGAACCTCTCCTGCTTACAGCTGATGTAGTTTTACACATAACATGTTAATCTTGCAGATCTCCAGCCTTTTGCCTGTTTTATCAGTGCTTGTATCTATCTGCTCCACCAGGTAGCAGATAGAGAAGATGCCTGGAGATGTGGCAACTCCAGAGTTACCGTACTAGAAGTGACTTGCCACTGCTCCACAAAGAACTGGGACATTTGGCCACTTGCTCTGGCTGGTGCTTTAGACATGAGGGGAAGAAATTGCAGCAATTTAAAACAAAACCAGGAAGTTTTACCATTAGATAAGTCAAAATTGCTGGACCAGATGTGGTAACACTTGAAGCATGAAGCAGCTTTTATCAGTAGGTTACTTATTAGTTATTCCTTGGTGAATGTTCTATTTTTCAAGAGTTCTTAAGTGACTTTTTTTTTCTTTTTTTTCTTTTTTTTTTTTCTTTTTTTCTTTTTTTTTTTCTTTTTTTCTTTTTTTTTTTTTCAATTCTACTTGATTCAAAATAGTTCTTGGACAGGGGAATGGCACAATTGGACAGGGTAATAACACAATGGTATAAGCTCTGCTTTCTTGGGTTTAGTTGTGTCACATCATGATCTTTTTAAAATTCCAGCTACTGAAATGTGATCTTTACTGGCAAGAGAAATGGCTTTTCATCTTTTTACCCAATCAAGAATAGTGAAGAAATCCTAGACCAGGCTGCAGACAATTATTTATAATGCAGTGATAGTTTGTTCTTTGACAGGATTAGCTCTGTTCATGTAGCTGGCAGACTATGAATTACATGCAAAACACAGCATGTGAACTTGAAATCAAATGAAGAATGGATATAAAAGAGCAAGCTCCAAAAAGCACAAATGTAGTGATCACTTGGCCAAAATTAATGGTGTGGCTTAGTATGACAAAGCAGAACAGTAGAAGCATTAAAAAACTGCTTGACATTGATTTTTTTTAATGAGGGGAAAGTAGAGGTGCTTGAAGCATTCAGTTTCACCAATATTTTATAGAGGTCTGTAAGGAATTACTTTAACGTGATTGTAATAAAATCAGTCCTTCCAGAGGGAAGAGGCACAAGCAGAAAGAACACTCTGATCAGCATCTCTTGTGATAGAACTTCTATTGCTACTCCTGCACTTAGTGTGGAGGGGCACAGCTTTGGACTTTGCCCAAAGCACCCCAGACCTCAGGGTACAGGAGTGTCCAGTGAAGTCCATTTCACAAAATGTCTCACCTAAATACCTGCTTACTGCAAAGTATGTTTTGTGCCTGTTTTGGCAGCAACTGATGTTGTCTAACAAAAAACCATCTAAAAAAGCAGAATCAGATGAGATTAAATGAAAGCAAAACCACTCTCAGGGGCAGCCTAAGAAACACATTGACAGCAGTTCAGTGCCAGCATGGCATTGCCAGGAAACCTCTAATGGTCAATAAAATGCCATAAAAGGCCTGACTAAATCTATGGAACATTCGGTGTGCCATCAAGAGCTCTAAACTCAGGCTCCAGTAGAACTTCTAGGGGGGAAAAAGATCTCTCAGGCAGATGGTTTAACAGGAATACATTCCACCAGTCCTAGAGCTCTCCAGAAAGCTTCCAGGTGGTCACAGAAGCTGAGAGCAGTGTGATCCTTACAGTATTCATAGCCATACATGTAGAAAAATGAGTTTTTGGATATGCTCAGGGCTATTAGAGATTAGGGAGTAGTAAAGAAGCAACAGCTCTTGATGGCCACTGCTGACTGAAGATTATCAGCTGCAGAAGCAACTCACAGGCCCAGCTATGAGGCTTAAATGTTTACCAGTTGATTAATAGGTTTGTAATATAGAATACAAATGCCTCAAACTGAAAAGAAGGCATTTCATCCTAAAGAAAAACAAATGTCTCTGGATCTCCTTATTCTACTCTCCTCTCTCTGACTGATGTCCTTGGACCTCACCGGGTGTGCTCCTCCTGCCAACAGCCACAGGATAAGCAAATACTCCTTTGTGATGTGTGGAGACTCATTCCCCACTGCCAGCTACAAAGAGGATCACATAGCAGTTTTGGCATCCTGTGAAGGAGCATAATCATTTAAAAATCATGAATTAGAAAGAAAATAAAACTGCTTGGAGAGGAGCTACAAAAATGTCAAAGAATAGCCAAATTCTAGCACTGTAAGATGGTATATGAAGATGTGGAGGCCACAAACTGTTCTGGGTAGTCCAGACTGGACGTTAGGATATTAGGATATGTTTTTGGTGGAAGGATAGAAAAACACTGCAGTAGATGTCCTTGGAGGTTTTCAGGACCTTGCTAGACAAGACAACCCATTGTAGAGTTGGTGGCAGCCCCAGTTCCAGTGGGTGTTTGGACACAATGATTTGCAGAGTCCCTGCCAGCCAGTGTTGCTGTGCTCCAGATTCACAGGCACAGACAGATCTAGAAGGGAATTTAGAGAGTAGTTCCATGTATGCTGGGAGGTCAATGTGATGTGGTGGTATTTCTGCCATTTTTCACATTATTACCTTGTTGGTGTGCACTTCCAGATCTTATTTGTTGCAACAAACGTTTATGAAAAGTGATTTAAAATATTCTTTTCCCCCTTCAACTATTCCACCAGTTGTTCACATCTGAAATTTTTTTTTCTGATGAGAAATTTCTCTAGCTTCTCTGAAGAATTTGGTTGCTGTTTGCTTTCAACACATTTTTCCTCTCCATATTCACTGTCATGATGTTTTCTCAGTAGTCAATACTGAAGGTGCAGAAGTAAAGGTTTCAGTTGGGATTTTATCATTGCTCTGTGGGTCAGTCCCCCACCTCTGCATGGAAAAGAATCACAGAATGGTTTGGGTTGGAAGGGGCCTTATAAACCATCTTGTTCCAAGCCCCTGCCATGGGCAGGGTCATCTTCCACTATCCCAGGATGCTCAGAGCCCATCCAGCCTGGCCTTGGACACTGCCAGGGATGGGGCAGGCACAGCTTCTCTGGAAGGAGGACAGGAGTCTTATTAAAGAGCAGGTTAGTGCAGCTGATGAAAAATTTCCAGCTAGTGGAAGAACTCTAATATATGCAATCTCTTTGGAAATAGCCTTGGAGCTATGTTTTTTACTAAGCAATGCTGCTGTCCCAGGGAGACACAAGACTAGCTAAACCATAGAAACCTAAGAAAATTTTTGTCCACGCTTAAACCTTTTTGTGTGCACTCCCTATCATCTGACTGTCTGCTTTGACCCTCACCAAACCAGGCACATATTTGACTGCTTCTTGTCCTTCTGTAGCTGCTCTGGTCAGTAATCCTTCTGAGTACACTGATTTTTTCCACAGTTTTGAGTTAACTCAGGTGGTCAAGCTGGGGTCATGCATGGCTAATTACAGTGGAAGGAGAAAAAGGAGTACACTGATTAACATTCTGTTCCTTTGGAGAGCCTGAGAAACGCCTTTGGCAGCTCCAGCTCCACTGACACCCTGCTGGCAGCTTATTGCCCATGCTTCTGCATCCCAGTAATTTCTGAAAAACGTGGCCTATCCTTGACTGGTAACTGGGAGGGTAAGAACAGAGTTCCGGGGATTTGATGTTTGATGCAGTTTTAAAAAGCTTTTCTTCCCTGGGCCCCCTGTGGCCTTTCTCCACAGCAGGCTCGAGCACTGCAGGCTTAATTACCCGCTCTGCTTCCATTGGTGCACAGAGCTCCGTCCTCCTGAGGGCTCTGGAAGGATTCCATCCAACAGGACAGTCAGAGGGATCCAGCATGACACAACTGGTCCAAATGGTCCTGTGTCATGTGCCCGAGCTGACTGCTTTACCTCTCTGTGACATTGGAACCATTCGGGGACAATGCACAGAAGGCTCTGGAATCAGTCCACGGGAAACAGATCTTCTGTTACCTTAAATTAAGACCTTAAACATACTTATTTTCTTCAGGGTACTGCCTCGTTTTTATCAGACCCAACTGTTTTCTTCATGCTGTGACAATTAATTGAATTATTTTCATTTAAAGATCCAAGAACACAAGATAAGTAGAATGGAACAGAATTGTTTTCCTTTCCCTGCTCTCCCTCATTAGTAGTCTAAACAAGTGTGAGGCTGCATTAAGTTTGTAGCTATTTTGTTAGCTTGAAATCACTTTCTTCTCTTCTGCAGATGGAGACTGTGCTTAGATCATTATATTCCAGGGTGCAGTTGTGGTATATTAAAAGTGAAAAGGCTACTTACGGAATTTATGCTTGCAATTACCTTGGTAGTGAAAAAGAACAGCAACAAAAGCAAGATTCACAAAGAAAAGGAGCAAAAAGGAAATTACAGGATGTTTACATAATTTTTTTTTGTACTATGAAAAGTGGCATAAAATGCTGCCTGAACAAATCTCTAGGCTAAATTGGGCGGATGTTGGTATCACTGCAAACTCTGCCTACAATACCTGTGAGCCTCCAAAACGTCATCCCATTTAGTGGGCTGGTCTTCACAGGGTGGTTGTCTCAGTTTCACGTGGGTGTGACCTACAGATGCAATGGTTGACCAGCCCATCTCCCAAGCAACCTTTGAAAACCCTTGCTGGAATGCCAAAGCTGCTGGGAAGCTGTCAGAGCTGTTAGTGCCTCATCTGGAAACCCTCAGAAGGTCACTCTTGGGATGAATGGGAGAAGGTACATGTTCTTTATTGACACTGAAACTTCAGAATGCCAGAGATTTTGCTGGGTTAGGCCAGTACACTCACATCTTCATGTGCCAGGTTCAATTACAGACTGTGTGTGGATGTGTTTGTAATTAGGGCAGATAAATGGACAGGGATCCCATAATATTTCTGTCAACTGAGAATCGATTCTTGATAGCTTATCAAGACTTCACCAGCAAAACAATTAATCTTCTCCTAAAAAATGGGTTAATTTTCTGAATATTTATAGTGATTGTGTGAGACATGGAAAACCTGACTCTTAAATCCCTATTTCAAATGAGAATTACTCTTAAGTTTTGAAATGTTTTGCCTAGAATCTCCTTCTTCACATTAGATGCTAAAGGTAGCTAAGCCAAGTTGCAAAGCCAGCTCATTCAGAACTGACCTTTGTCAAACTGAGAACTATTTTTTTTTAACCCTGAAGATTTTTCCTGAATTTCATTGATGTGTGAGAAATATGCAGACCTCAAGAGCTGACAGCTCTAGTTCTGCAAAGAGTTTTCTCTCTCTCTTTGTGTAGCAGAACCAGTGGTTACTGGTTGCTAGCTAGATTGGAGAAATGTCTTTTCTGCAACTTTGTCACTGAAGATCAGATTAGCATTAAAAATCCAGAATGGATTTCTGCTGTTAACAAACGGCAAACAACAAGGAGAACACCCCGTATCCTGTTCAGTAAGAAGAACCAGTGATGAAAGGCATGGCAAGAACATGCTTCACACCCCCTGGAAAGAGAGGAGAACCTCTGCCAGGCTGTCAGTGGTTGGGGAAATGTTGTAGGAACAGTCAGGTACTGCTAAGGACTTAGGCAGCAGGGAAGGCTCTGAGCAATGGAGCTGGAAGTCAGTGAGTGAAAGGACTGGAAATGTGAATCAGGAATGCAGCAGAGCAGGGGTTGCATCTCTGTGTGAGTATTTAGAATAGAGTTTTTTAGGCTTTCAGTTATTCCATTGAAATGGAGAGTAGAGGGGGAACAGGGCAGAAAAGATTAAATAACCAAAGCACTTGCCTAAACCCTTAGATTTCATCACCATCATATTTTTTTCCCAGACTCATGGTTCTGTGAATTTTGTGAAAGTTTAGGAGAGGAGAGCTGATTTAAGATTTTTGAGCCCCTAAGGATTTGCAGTGCTTCCCTAACCTTGGATTAGCTTAACTTTGGGTTAGAAAAACCTCCCAAGTTCTTTCTAGTGATCCCTTTACACTGTGCTTGCTTCTTCCACCATGGAAACAGCAGCTCTGCTCGAGACTTCTTGATCCATGGACCTGTGGTTTTCTCAGGTTATCTCTGGCCATTGCTCTGATCTCTCCCCTCACCAAACTCTCCTCCCTTCCATGCAGCTCCTCTGAGGTACAGCTGGATCATTCATGTTAGCAATGGAGTGCCTGAACATGACCACAAAGCTTATGGTCTAAGCTTATACCAGTCCTTTTTGCACAAACCTTTCATGGTTCCAGAAGTGCTTCTTCACAGCCCCACTGAGATTTATCCCATTTCCTTGTAATCCATCCTCTTACCTCCCATACTGTCTGCATACACTGAGCTACAGACTCTGGAACCACGGGTTTTGACTCTCCTGCAAGTGACCACCAATCCATGAGATAACAAGAGGGAGAGCTTGTCACCTCAGCCCATTCTGTGGCACCAGAGCCAGGCTGTACCCTGTGATTGAAGTGTGGTGTTCTGGGTTCCATCACAAGACATGGCAGCTCCAATTCAACCCAATTCCTGTGCCTGTTTTGCTGTCCTTGGTTCTCCTGTGTCAGCTGCACCGTGCTGCAATGCTAGCCAGCCCTTCCAAGCAAGAACATCCTCTCCCTAGGCTCTTCCAGAAGCTGTGTTCACTGGGAGAGCTCCTGGGACTTCAGTATCAGGCCTGAAAATAGATGCATTAGGGTTGAAAAACAGGGAACAGAATGTAACAGCAAGTTGCATCATTTTGTTTACATCTTGTTCCAGTTTCTTTTTTCCCTAATTTATTTTGAGAGCTTTATGTCAGACAGAAAAGCTGCACTTGATCACCATATAGGAAGCAAATGTTGAGTAAGAAGACAGACTGTGTGGCTAAGCTTGCGACACACACTGATCTCCCATGTCTCGGGATAATGTGAAAAAAACAATGGATTTAGCAAAGAATCTGCAGAGAATCTTTGCTAAGAAGAAAAAAGCACATGATCACTGCTGAAAGTGTAAGAACAGATAAAATATATTTACTAAGAATAAAATGTCTGGAAAACACCAGTATTTTTGTTTAATATATTATTTTGTATCCTTGGGATTGACTGGGAAAATCGTCACCTTCATTTTTATCTGGAATTTCAAAGAAAAGACAATGCTGACTATGCTAACTGATTAAAAATACTGAGCTTCCTTAACTAAAAATAGTTATTATTAGTTAGTGTGTTTGTTAACTGTTTTGTCCCAGACTTTCCATGTTTCTTTGTTTATGGAAAAAGATAATGTACTAAATATGTCTCTTGCAAGTCCACCAAGGATTTTCTCCAAGGAGAATCCAGGAATAATATTTTAAGAGATGACGTTGTTTAAGCGAACTCAGCTATAAATATTTTAATTGCTTACAAAATGAATCAAATTTGTCACATCCTTAACTCCTGCCTGAGGAATCTGGTATCTCTGTGCCAGGAAGAACTATGCTGTGGGTTCCAAATTGCCTGCAAAAGTCACAGCCAAGCCAGAAATTCATGCTAAAAAACATAATACTACTTACATAGGAAAAAAGCCATTTCAATGGTGTTGAAAATTGGCGAAATCCTGCTTTTGGAAGGGCTGCTGGGAGTTGCTAGGATGTTCAGGATATGAGTTGACAGTCTGTAAGGTGACTATACCAATTTCCTTGATTTTGTAGAGCTGAATGAGTTGCTTTGTTCCTTAGACTACACACATGGAAACAGAAATGGTTTCCCTGTGACATGGGTGCTATTAATATAAAGAAAGTTATCTGGGCTCTCAGGAAAGTATAAACCAGAACTTTCTCAGAAAGGGTGTGGATATAGAACAGTCTGTGCTTGCCTGTAGGGAACAGAGCTGGACTGTTTCAAATACCCTCAAAAGGCACCTCATTTTTAAAATTTAAACTAATATTACTTATTTGTTGATATAATTTAACATTTTCCTATTTTTAAGAGACATAGCAAATGATGTGTTCTGCCTCTAGATTAAGAGGTAAAGCAAAAATTATGTACCCCTGGTTAAATTCATGTTTTGTCCACACTTTGAATGGTGAAATTCTGGTTCCTTTCCTTCCAAAAATGTAACAGAAATTGCAGCATGGCAGCACAACAGATGAGAATATGGAATGGCTTCAAGGCTAGGAATAAAGAAAACTGAGAAGGAACAGGATATTAAAATAAGAGTAGCACTGCCAGGATGGACAGGGATTGACAGTTCATTGTCTGTGCTTAACAAAACCAAAATCCCCACCAAGATGTTCTTGGAACCAGGTTCAGGACAAGCCAAAGGAGGTGAATTTCACACAACACACTGTCTGTGTCCTGGGAATACAGGATGTTTCCATGCTTTTGAGATTAGACTGCAGAAGCATTTGGAAGAGCAAAACCCTTGGAATTATTTAGACAGACATCAGGCTCAGAATAGGTGAAGGGTGAGAGGGTTTTAAAGGAATCCTTTGTGAGTTTTTCCATTCTTCCTTTTCCCTAGATGTCAGGCCATGATCACCAGGAACACAGAAATGTGACCAAGACAAGCCCAGCTCTGAACCAGTGCAGATATTCTGATGTCGTTAGGAATTTTTAAATATTGATGATGATTTCCTAAAGAAGGAGCATGGCAGGAAACAACTGGGTGAGCAAATGTTACTTCCATGAATGGTCTCGCAGAAGTAAACCCAATGAATTTCTGACTTGTCTCGTTCTTCAAGAGTGTGCAGATCCAAGATCTTAACTGTTTAACTCAACTGTGAAACACTGCATATGAAGTATGACCAGAGGACCTCCTTTTAAATTTGCATTTCACGTATTAAGAAATTACATTTTTTGTCTATGCTGCAGCATTTTCTGAACATTTGATTCACTACTGTGCCCCACTGGAATCAAGCAACTCAAGATCTACAGTGCACTCAGCAGGTGTGAAATCTTATCAGAATTGTGTAACAGCACACTGCTGAAGTGTCATAAAACAGATTAAAGCATTTTCTTTTTTTCCTGGCCTTCTACCTGTTGAATATAAAAACCATAGACTTCTGTTATTCAGACAGAACAGGAAGCTACAAGTAAAATTTGGATTACAAGTAGTATCAACAGCAGGTCATCATAAACCAGTAGAAAATTTATGGGAATGTTTCTGAATGGCTTACACCCTACTTACCTAGCTCTGCATTATTTCCAGACCAATCTTAAGTGTTCTGGAATTTTTCTGGCGTATTCTTAAGAAATATACCAGGGCTATATTAGGAAAACTATATTTCTTACTATTTCTTACTATATTAGTAAGAAAGAAAGTCAGAATTGAGTCCTAAATGTTGATTAAGTAGTTAGATGCAAACTACTTGTGAATTAAACATTTCTAGGTTATTTCTGATGCTGACAAGGAACTTTCATGGTTAAAACCCCCTCTGAATCTTTCCAAGAGACGTCTCCAGCATGACTCTCATACAGCAATTTGGATTTGTTACACCAATTGACTGCAAAGAAAGAAATGTCAAACCCTCACATAAATGTCCTTTCTCTGACAAGCTCTCCCTCTTTCGAACTACAATAACGAGGACAACATTGTTTTGCTTTGCCGCAGACGTTCCCCTAAGTTTTTTGAAGGCTTCAGAGGTTCGGTGGAATTTGACAGGCGGTATTTGGGCTTTTGTGTTTGCCTTTAATTGCTGCGCCCCGGGGTGGATCCCTGTGCCGCTGCTGCCGCCGGAGCAGAGGGCGCAGGACCTTGGCTGCTTGTCACAGCTTGCAGCACCGGGACGGCACAAAGCCCGCACAAGTTTGCAAGCTCAGAGCAAAGATTTGGATTCAAAATGTTTGTCTAACTGCTATGCCTGGCAGCTTAAAGAGCTGCCGCCCTTCTACGCGGTGAATAGGTGCTTATATTTCTGTATTACAAGCTAACTCTGGAAATACACAGAAATAAAAGTTTACTGGCTGGTTGGTAATGGTTACATTGTGTCACAGTTTGGGGTAAAACTTTAGGTATTTCTGTCAGCTCTCCCTCACAACACACAAACTGCATCTGCCTGTGCAGACAGCGCAGGTTTGTCTCTGCCACGGTTCATTTCAGGATGAGCATAAGTTTCTTTAGGTGTGCACACCTTCAAAGACTGTGCACAAGCTCAAATATTCACGAGCCACCAGCCCACTAACTTCAACTGCAACAGTGGTGAACCCATTAATCAGATTTTTATAGCAGTGAGATAACCTTCTATGTGTACAGCTGTGTTAAAAACATAAATTTAAAATTAGAAAATTAAAATAAACCATGTGTGTTTTGCGATGGAATGTCTGCTAACATAAATACTTTAACAGCCACATAAAAATAGAAACGTGAAATACTTCATTTTTCCATAGGTCTGTTAAGCAACAGCCAGTGCTTTTATTAATATATTATTTCTCTTTTTAATGACACTTTTATTTAGAAAAACTCACAATCCTGACTTATGAAGAGTTATATGGACTCATACAGAAAACTCGAAATGCAAACAGACATGCCTCACTCCTCTAAAACAAGAGGCTGGTTCTTTATATGCCAGTAATTTTTGTAGGGAGCCATTTGTTTCCCTTTTTCTCTTGAAAATATTTAAATAAATGGAAGTTTGCCCCACTTCCCCCCTCGCAATCCACATACATGCACAGGACCAACAGGACTCAGTAATTTTCCACTGGCACAACAGCCTTTCAGTGCTTGCCATCTGCTGTGCTGGCAGGACCCACCAGAGGAGCACCAGCAGCAAGGCAGGAACTGGAACATCACGTTGTGAATATTCATTCCATTTTCATTGTCACAGCTGGGCCTCGTCATCTCTCCGAGCCTGACCTTGCCTCCCCCGACTTCCCTGTGGCAGCTTTGGGGAGCAGACGGGAGGAAGGTGCTGAAATCAAAGCTTACAACTCACAGACACTCGAAATCCCCAGTCAAAACCAGTCCCCATTCCTGCTGGGGGGTAGGGATGTCTGGCACTCCCACTGACCACCAACACTGATTTTTAAGGACTTTTGCTCTGGGAGGAGAGCTTTAGTGAAATACCACTTTTCTAGATCCATAACCAGTTTATTTTGTATTTATTTATCATAGAGTGTCTTTTCCCCTCTTGCTAATTCTGTTTCTGGGTTATGTGTCTGTGCTTCCAACATGCTGAACGTGAGTGCACAACTTCATTACCTCAGGTTTCAAAAGTGAGATCGGAGTTCAGATGTCCCAAAGGACAGTCAGTCTCTTCAGGAAGCACTCCTGCACCTCATTCAAGTTAAAACATGCTAATTTTAGGCTTCTGTTATTTCAAACCTACCAAATCTAATGCTTTCAAAACCCAGCCTCAGCAGGTAGGTTCACAGGGCTCAGAGAGGCCCATGGTGGATTCTCTGTGTAGATCCTGTAGATTCTCTGTGTAGATCCTTGTGAGGTCTCTAGGCAAGAAATCTGCCTTAGTGCACAGAACTCCTAAGTTCCTTATCTTTACATAAAGACTGACGAGGTAAAATAAATCAAATCTGCCTGTCAGTTAAATCCTCCTCATCAGCAACTCTCCAGTCAAGTGATGACATCAAGACAAACTTTCCCTCACTTCCACACGGCTCCATGTCATGATGGAAGCAGATGATTGTCCTTTGTTATTCCTCCAATCTGAGCTCACAGATTTTCCTCCTGCATAGCTGAAGGCTGTTTAACTCCCGACTGTGAGACCTGTCACAACCACGAGCGCTTCAGTGAGTCCCGACTGGCAGAGCTTGTGGAGTGCCAAGGTTTGTGCTGGTCTGGAGGAGCAGGATCGTGGGAAGAGCACGGATTGCAGGTAGATGGAGGTCATCCTGCCCCTCTGCCTAGCCCTGGGAGGCACATCTGGAGAGCTGTGTCCAGTCCTGGGATCCTCAGCACAGGAGGGACAGGGAGCTCCTGCAGCAGGGCCAGCAGAGGCTGCAGAGATGATTCAGGGCCAGGAAAGGCTGAGGGAGCTGGGGCTGTCCAGCCTGGAGAGCAGCCCCAGCTGAGAGGGGCCCTCATCCCTGGGTGTCCCTGTGTGCAGGGAGGGCTCCGAGCAGGGCCCAGGCTCTGCTCCCTGGGGCCCAGCAATGACACCAGAGGAACGGGCAGGGGCTGATCCCAGGGAGTTCCACTGGCATGAGGCAGAACTTCTGTCCTGTGCAGTGACCGAGTCCGGAGAGGATGGCGCGTCTCCCTCGCTGGGGATATTGCGAACCATCTGGACACAGTCCTGTGCCCTATGCTCTGGGACGGCCCCGCTGGAGCGGGCGGCAGCACCGGCAGCACCGGCAGCGGCGGCAGCACCGGCGGCAGCACCGGCGGCAGCCGCGCTCCCGTCCCGGCGCCCATGCCGGGACGCCGCTGCGGAGGGACGCGCGGCTGCACGGGGCGGGCGGGAAGGGGCGGGGCGAGTGGCGCGCGCCGGCGGGCGCGGCCAATGGCGGCGCGGGGCTCGGCGGCGCGCGGCTCTCGCGAGAGCCGCCGGGTAAACATCGGCCCCCGCCGCGGGCCCGCCCGCTGCCATTAGCGCGGGGGCGGCGCCGCGCTCGGACCGGGCGGGAGGTGAGTCCTGAGGGGAGCCGGGTCCTGAGGGCAGCCGGGCACCCTCCGTCCCGGCGCTGCCCGCGGAAACAGCCCTGGCACGCTGCCGCTGGAGACTGGGAATCTCCCCCTGCCTTCCCTCTGTCCTCCCCCCGCACCGTGAGGCAGCAGGAGCAGCCATCGCCGTGGAGGCTGTGGGAGCGCAGCCTCAGCCTCGGCTGCGGGGGCGATCGGGGGTGGCTCTGGGCTGCGGGGCCGTTCGCCCGCCTGCCCCTCGGGTGTCTCGTCCCCCTGCCCCCGGGGTGACTTGTGACTCGTCCCGCAGCCCCTGGGGTGGCTCGTCTCGCTGCCCCCGGGGTGATTTGTCCCACCGCCGCCGGCTGGGAGGCTGAGGTGCCCCCGCGGGTGTCGGTGCGGGGACAGAGGTGAGCCCGGCCGGGGCTGTGCGGAGACCAAGCCGGCAGGGTCAGGGCTGGGCTGTACTCGTGCTACAGAACGTGGCTCTGGGCTTAAGGGTGTCCTGCCTTCTTTGGAAATAAATAAATAAAGGGACGAAATTGTCTCCGTAATGCGCTTAGAAAAGCAAACAACCTTCATAAGTTTCCACTCGCGGGAGGAGCAAATCTCAAACCTTCTGCCGAGCCGGAGGAGTTTGGGATTGAGGCCCCCGTGGTTTGCCTGTGCGGCTCGTGCTCTGTGTCTTTAGACAATTCTCATTGACTCAGGTAAAAGTTAAATGCCAAGAACTTACAGAGGGCTCGCAGTTGTTTGGTTTTACTTGATCTGGAACGCCTTGGGTTAGAATAGCAGAGTTCACACGCGTGCCTCCGCTGATGCACCTGGCTTCCTCTTGGAAAATCCAGACTGGGAATAAATGAGCCTTGCTGCAGCCTCTGAATCAAAAGCAATGCCGACGTTTGATGGGTTTGTTTGTTTGTTTATTTGTTTGTTTTTTAAGGAGAAGTTTCCTGTAAGATATTTAGTGGGATGTATTGGTCTTGCTTTTACCTTCTTTTCGGAGAACAGTGGGGTTTTTGTTGACTGTAGATCTTGGGGATTGTCAGGTGTGCTGATTCAGTGTTTTGATTACAGTTTTAAAGTCACTTAAAGCAGAGGGATCTTGTTTATGAGTGTTTATAAGGCTAATAAATCTCGCTAAGTTGTTGTGCCTGCTCCATAAAAGACGCCTGAATATACACAGGAATCTGAAAAATTGTTTTCATTCCTTATGCTTCAGGAATGAAAGAATGTCAGCTTTAATTTTACTCTGAAGAGTGAAAAGAAATAGGACCCCACAGGCTGCTGGCCTGAGAGGTGATGATCAGTGGGCACCCTCATTGTGTGTGAGAAATCTTTTACTGTATTCAGTAGAATTGCTGCAGTTTTACCTTCTGTGCCACATGTGGACATGTTTTCCTGGCTTTGTTAAGAAATGTCTTGGATAGGAAAAGTCAAATCTGCACAGCTCTGTGAACTCATTTGTTCTTCATAATTTACATGGCATACTGTATGTTCAAGTTAAATACTTTTGCTTAACAGAGCTTAAGAAATACTAAACATTTATTTCTCAAACATTTCAGGGGAAGACAAATCCCAAGCCTCTAGCTAAGCAGAATTCACAAGCAAATATTTACAGAGGACAGGTGTTATGCTTTATTTCCTTCTGCCCTTTTTTTTTTCCCCAAAAAGGTAGTCTGTCTCAAAAAAACAAACAGCAAACCCACACCCCATGATTAACTTGCAGTGTACTTGGACCAGGCCTATGCTCTTGGTGAGGGAATGTTCCCAGGGGAACAGAAACTTTGGATTTCTGTCAGATGATCTGTTGTGGACCTGTTTGAGCTTTTTGGTTACTGCTGTAGTTTGGGATGGCTCTTGAATCCTGTGGTGACCACAGGGAGCTTAGTCATGTCTGTGTCCACTGGGTTTATCTTGCTTTCAAAGCTGATCTTCTCCCTGCAGATTCAGAGGTTGCTCAGTCAGTGTTTATTCCAATAAAAAGTTGTCCTTCCCACCAAGTTTAAGCTGAGCATTAGTTAAAATGTGAAGCCAGTTGATAAACTTTGATATTTGTATTGTAGGAGATGCAGGTTAGACATGGAAATTGCAATGCAAAGAATTGCTTCTCTGAATGCAGTATTCATCAGCACAAAGCCTGCTAAGCTGATATTATATGGTAAATGGTTTGCTTTTAGTCTCCCAGAAAGAGGCTTTGTGTCTTAGGGTAATGGCAGTTGACATAAATCAAACATACAATTGTCCACAAAATCATTTAATCTTCTCTTGTTGCTCATTTCAACTTATAGCTGCACTTAGAGCAGACCTGCCACTAGTGGTAATTGCATTGCTGTGCCTTGAAAATATGGGTTTGATAAATAACTGGAGTCTAATTTTGGAGATTGGTTGGTGCAGAATTTTTCCAAGTCTGGTGATTAAATAGCAGCTTTTGTTGTGTAAAAAATTGTTACACGGGGGTAAGCCAATTTAATATTGTGGGGTAGGAACTCAGGGAAGAGTTATTTATTTCGTAGTATGAAGTTAAATAGTGATCTGTATTAAAGGTGGCAGAGTCTTGTCTTGAAGACTCAGAAATTAGTTGTCAAATGCAGCAGAGCAGACTTTATAATTTGATTGGTACAGAAAAACCTGTAAATCTGTAGTTTAAAACTACAGAATAACTTCTGGCAGTCCCACTGCTCCTGTATTTGCATAGGGAAGTAGCAGAACATTTTCCTCTTAACAATATAAAACAGAACAGGAACTAGGAAAAGAAATAAATGATCAAGAAAAACTCGGTTTCCTTGTCATAAATAATTTGATCAGCATGGGAAGCATTAAAATGGGCAGCTGTCATGGTTAATACTGCCTTCCTTGTGAAATCAGGTAATCTTGTAAGGCGTGCATTGATATCTCATTAAATACTTTTTACAGATTAAAAAAGAAAAGGAAAACAGTGGATCGGGAATGAATGTTAATTTTTATGCTTCAAATACCTGATTTTCTGATTTCTTGGTAATTTAGGTTTTGGATTTTATATTCTGGTTTGAACTGTAGACTTGAAACTTAGTTTGTGTTGTATGCCTTTAATATCTGTACCTACAAACTGGCAAATTTGTTAGCTGACCCATGGTTTTAAGAAAGTTACAACTGATCAGAATGTGAAGAAAAGAGATACCTAGAATTTGGAAGACTACTTTTATGGGATTTTGATTGTCTAAGGAACTGTTGTCTTTGTTTTTACTAGTAAAAGGAGCAGTGGTTAAAATGGTAGCCTGGGTTTATGGGATTTAACAAGAGAATGTCCTGAAGTAGTAAAAAGGGAGTCAACTATTCACCTTTTAGGAACACGGAACAGCCAAGGTGAGGTAATCGTTTGGTGTGTGCAGGTTGTGCAAACAGATGGAGTTTACCAAAGGTGACAGAGTGAATGGGAGGGAGGAAGGAAAGGGATAACTCGAATCTGAATGGGAGACAAAGAGTGTTCACTGTATTACAACTCATGCTAGCTGTGTCTCTTATGTTCCAGAGCTTGAGCCTGTGATCACTGACATGCTGGAGAGGAGCTCCAGTCTTAGCAAAGACCTCAGCATATTGGAGTGTGTTAAATTTCCCTCCACAGAAGGGGGAACAAAAATCTTATCCTTGACCACATGAAAGGTCGTGAGACCTTTTTCTACTCCATGTAATAAAGAGAGCTGTTTACAATGCTGAGAGCACTGTGTGTAATGTCACATTAAGTACTGCATTTATAAAATGTGCCAAGGTATTTTAGCAATTAAATCTCCTGGTAGGAAAACAAAACCCAGCTGACTATCACCCAGGAAAAACACTTGGAAAACTTGGCCTTCCCAGAAGTTGTACTTGGTTGAAGTACAACTTGGTTGAAGGCCGTTTTTATGAGCCACTGTAGCAGAATAGTGTTTATGAGAAACACAGTTGTGCATCAGTTTGTTGCAGTTAAAATGAAGATCTTGGGTCATGCCAAACCATGGGAGTTGCAAAGACACTCAGCTTCCACGGAAGGGGCAGTAGTCATAACTTCCATTCTCATAACCAAGGGATGAGGAGGGAATGAAAGTCACCACCACTAAGACACCCGACTACCCTGAGTGACTGCTGCAGGCAGAAGCAACAAAGGAAAGCGGTCTGGCAGGAGCAGCTGGAGCTGTGTGTGCTTAGGGGGCTCTGCTGGTGGCACAGGCTCCGTATCCCTGTCCCTGATACAACAGAGAGTGAGACTGCTTTTCTGGCATGCTTGTGCTGTGCCAGGAGCTTCCTCCAGGACCCCTGAGAACCCCCAAAGGACAGAGGGGGCCTCTTGCTGCCAGACCGCTGCCAGACCACTGCCACTTGGGAGACTCCGGAGTCTGTTCTGTGGCTAGAAAGTCGTAGTGTTTTTATGACTTCACCAGTAAAAACCTACTTAGAGCTGCACTGATAGGTAAATTCCAAAGGCTATTTCCTTGCCTGCAGGAGGGCTGTTGTGTACAAACCAGCCAAGATCTGAATGGCCTCACCAGAGAACCTCGTTACCCTTGTCTGAAGCTGAATTTGGAATTGGATGTCTTAGATTTCCATGGATCACACCTGTGCACAGAGGAGGGGACAGGATGCAGGTGTCCCAGTATTGCCCCTTTATTACCCAGGGCAGAGCTGCCTCTTGGGCTGATTAGCTAGATTTGAACCAGACTCTGGAGAAGGCAGGGGCGATTCACAAGCTTCACTGTTCCACTCTGTCCCATAAAAACTGAAGAAAACATTTCCTTTCAGGAGAAATTCACAGATCAACCCAATAGAAATGGCAGACCTTGACTAATGGCATCAGGCTCCTTTTGTCTTTTGTATATTGGAAAAGTGTTTATTACAGACTTTTCTTAAAATTTGTTTTAATTACGTTTTACAATGAACAATTGCATAATGTGTTCCCTGCCCTTCCCTCTTGCTGGTGCCTTATAAGGGAGGTAACCAGAACGGCAGCCAAATATCAGCCTGATGATGAAAGAATTGTTCCACTTAAAATGTCACTAATTTTTAGCCTGCTGAGTCCTGTTTGAAGAGGAAAGCTTATATTAGAAGCTCCCCAGACAAAAGCATTTCACTGCATTGTTTAAAGACAGCTGTTGTTTCTTGAAATCTAAGATTCCTCTGTTCTGCGCTCTGTGGTGTTCGCAGAGCTGGAAAGGAGAACAAATTTAATCACAAGGTAAGGATTTAGTGGGAGTACCTGTTTCTTCAAACAGTAGCAACTGGATATGTAGAATGAAGCCTGTTTAACAGTAATTAAAAGTATAATTTAACAAGCTGTAAAATCTGGAACTGTAAGGGAATTTTGTGTTCTGCATATGAGGTGAGATGCTGTCATTCAGCAATGAGAGCCATGGCTGGTAGAGACAGGTAACAGGCAGCTGTTAAAGCACATTCCTGTTTAGTGGGGTAATGGCTGTTGCTTATCAGACACTGGTGTAGCAAATACTCTTGGTGAGACTTAGCAAGGCAGTTTAAAAGGCTGGGGGAATTGGGATTGTTCAGCCTGCAGAGGAGAAGGCTTTGGGGTGACCTCACTGTGGCCTTGCAGTGCCTGAAGGGAACCCACAGGAAAGATGGAGAGAGGCTCGTGACAGAGTGACAGCACAAGGGGCAATGGCTTCACACTGACAGAGAGGAGGTTTAGGTTGGAGATCAGGAAGAAATTTTTCCCTGTGAGGGTGGTGAGGCCCTGACTCAGGGTGCCCAGAGCAGCTGTAGCTGCCCCATCCCTGGCAGTGAGCAAGGCCAGCCTGGATGGGGCTCTGAGCAAGCTGGGCTAGTGGAAGGTGTCCCTGCCCATGGCAGGGGCTGGAACTGGATGCTCTTTAAGGTCCCTTCCAGCCCCAGTTCTGTGATTCTCTGAGGTAGGGTTGCCTTGTGGTGCAGATCCTATGGTTGCATGTCTCGGAAGGCAGTCAAGTGCATAGCAGCAAATTCTGACTTTCCAGATAAGGTGAAAAAGGAATTTTATCATTTCTGGTGTCATTAACATGCATCTTTCTCACTGGTTTTTATTGGTTTTGTTTGTGCTTGGTTGGTTCCACTAAAGTGAAAAAGAGCTCTGGTTGAACACTTGAGTGGCAGTTCTTTGCCTGACTTGCCATAATTCACTTGTGTAAATCAAAAGTTTTATTGTGCCTAAAGAAAATTTCTCTTGCTAGACTAATCTGTCTGCTGATAGTTTAGTTTATTTCCTTCACTTCATCAAATTAGGTTACAGCATGTATCTCCATTTCCATGAATGCTGTAGGAAAGGAAATATTAATATTCAGGTTTATTGGGGAAGAGAGGGAGGAACAAACCAACCCAACCTGATGATACTGTAAGCACAATTTCTGGTAAAGTCTTACTGTTTAATCATTCCCCAGTCTTCACAGCCATAGGAGTCTTAGGAAGTAGTGACTAAGGGCAGAGAATCGAGGTTTATTAAAACAGGAGCTCATTAATTTGTCTCTCAAATCTCCTGTTACCAAAGCATATAAATGACCACTTCTGTTGAAGTGTATTAGATGGTTCCTCTTATGGTTAATTATTGTATGGACACTCCTGCTCTGTGTTTAATTTAACAGAGAAGGAGAGATCATACAAAATCTGTATCACTTGAGCATCTTAGCCCACTTGGAGTCTGGATGTGGGGACTTCACTGCACAATTGCCTAAGTGGCAATTAGAAACTTTTCTGTGGGTTTTTTTTTTTCCTTCTTAAAAAAAAAAAAGCCAAACAAAACCCCGCAACAATTATGTTAGGAACACCTGGAATAATCACCTGTAAGTTGCTTATTCTTTGTGAAATCAAAGTGAAGTTGAAGTTGGACAAAATGACAGTAACCAACAGAGGCTGAGGCTGTGGTCCCCAAGTCCAGTGACCCCCAGGCTGCTGTCAAGGCACAGCACATTCCCAGGCCATCATCCACCTCCCAGCCCTCTGGGCCACGGGCTGGAGGTCACTAAGTTGTGATGAGCTGTGGTAGTAGGAACAGGCATGGTCAGAAATAGGTTCAGGTAAGAGATTGAATTGCAGGAATTGAATTTTGAGAAGGAGATCTGGAAAATCAATACCAGTTGTTTGGAAGATGAAGGGAATACAAAAGGGGATTCTTCTGACTGTTAAGTCTTTTTCTTCTCTTTTCTTCTTGTCTTTTTCTCCCCCCCATGAGCCAGTGATAAAGGGAAAAGAACAAAGTGGAATGCTTTAAATTGTCAAGCTTTGCTGGCAGATCTTCAAAGAAATCAGAAAATTTTTTACCTTTCTTACATTGCACCAGTTCTTGACTGCTCTAGTTCTCTGATGAACAGGCAACATTCACCCATTCCTTCAACAGGAAGCTATGGTAGTGTTGCAGGAGAACAAATCTGTGGGATGAATCCTTGGATTCCAGCGGTGTGGTAGTGATATATAGAAGGATGGAGGTGTCCAGGTGAGGATTAGAATTTGTTTGCCAGCTAATCAGTTTGAGCAGGTAAATCCTGGCACTTCCAAAGAGTTGGTTGTACCTGGCACGTAATTTAGATGCAAATAAACTTGTATAAAAGTTTCTTGTGACAGGAATGGTGATGTGTCCTCTCGTCCTCCCAGCCTTGCTCTGGGCCCTGTCACAATGAGGAGTGTGAAATGAGTGCCATACTGATATGATCAATGCTGAGAATTTCAGGCCATGCATGTGTCAGTGTGTGGAATTGCATTTTATTGAAATGGTATGCCCATGCAATTCCACATCAGTGGGCTTGACCAATATGTGGATATTTAAGTTAATGTATTTCAGGTCTAGTCCCAGCTTCATCAGTGAGGACTGGTGGTGCTGATGCTGCTGTAGGATGACCTAAAGGAACTTTCCACTTGGTTTTTCAGGAGGCATCTGAGTACAACCTGCCCTGTTCCCCGCTCCCAGGGCAGGCTGAGAGCATTGTGGGCATTGTCTCTGGCAGCTGGACTTCATTCATAACTCCAGAGTCTTAGGCTCACCTTTAAGCCCATTTAATCCCAGAGGGCACCTGATTCATGTGTTTGCTTTTGCTCACAGACACCTAAGCTACTTTTGTAGTGGCACATGAAAAAAGAAAGAACAAATTCCTTTCAGAGTTCAGGAGAAAGAGATGAGCATTGTATCACCAAAACCAGGGGAGAGAATTTCTCCTGTCTGAGTACACACACTGACCTACAGCACTGACTGGAGCTGCTGCTCACAGCTCGTGCTGCAGCCTGGCTGCTGACAGAATAATTTTGCTGAGCACCTCTGCTGCAAGGAGGTTCCTTGGAGCCTGCCAAAAATTCTGCTGCCTTCACCTTTGGTCTTCAGTAAGATGCAAAACTCTGGCCTTTGTGAGGATACAGAGAAGAAATATGCTTGCCCTTTTTATGTTCAAATAAGCAAAATAACATTCTGCTCTCTAAAATAATCTTTACAGTCAAAAGGAACATTATGGGCACACTTTTTAAATGTGTACTTTGGATCACTGCATTTGAAAGGATTGAAATCGTAGTGGAAAGTCAAAAGAGAAAAAGGAAGTAATTATGAAGTAATTGTGGGGGAAATTGTTATACTCTAATAAAGATAAGTAGTTTTAGCTGACTTTCTCTCTGCCTTTTTTGTTAATCAAGCAGCAATATTTAGAAAGACAATTTCAGTTTTGTTTATGGTTCAGTCCAGTTTCAGGTGTTGACCCCCAGGCACAGAATGAGCTTGTGCTGCTTAGGGAGCAAGGGCTGTAAGAGAAGAATTATAATGACAATTTTGCTTATACTGTTTTGCTTCAAGAAAAAAAAATTCCAAAAAACCGAAAGCTGTTGGTGTTATTTGTATTTTTTCCTTGTAGAAACTAATTTTTGAAATTAGTCCTGACAGTGTCTTTCTTATTTCTTTATGCCTGTAATTTTCTCCATCTGAGAACCAGAGCATAAATGTATTTTCTTGGTTCTTTTGCTGAAGTGCTCCTCATTGGTCATGTCATCTTTAAAGATGTACAGAGTGAGAAGATAAAAGCTTCTGTATCCTTACTCAGGACATTAGGGAGAGTGAATCTGCAGCTGGAGAATGCAGTTGCAGGATGAGATTTTCTTATGTCAGTGTGGAATCCAAGTGCTTTCCCTCCCTCACTTGCATGCCAAGGCAAGGCTGGGTTTTGCCACAGAGATTGGTTAATTAAGGGCCACCCAGCCTCCTTCTCCTTGAACCCTAAAGTAAATCCTCCTCAGGTACTGCACACTGGTGAACCCCAGGCAGGAGCAATGCAGCTCAAGCTCTGTATTTGCCTTGGATGGAAGGCCAGACTCCTGTCTGGAACATGTGAGTTGGTGCTTTGGGCGCAGCTGCCTTCTGTGCAGGGGTGGGGATGATCCTGTCAACAAAGCACCTGTTTTACAAGCTGAACTCACTGGCACAAGTGGGCTGCCAGTGTTTATGTTCATCAAGGCAGGGAAACAGGAGCTTTTTGTCCTGTGCCATAGCAAGCACCTGCCTTTGCTTTTCCCTCCAGTTTTCCCTTCCTTGGGCAGATCGGGAATCTGGTTTGTGCTTGACCCTGACTGTAGAGTCTTTAATGAAATAAAGTTTAGCTAAGGAAGCTTTACTGAATGCATTCCAATGGCTTTCCAGATTAATGGCACTGACTAATGTGTGAGTAAAATAAACACCTAAGAACTTCTTGTAATTCTTCCTTTCTTTTGGTACCTCAGTCAATGCTAATTCTAACCAAGAAGCCTCTTTTTTTTTTTTTTTTAAATTTTATTTTACTACCCATATTGAATTTAGTGGTATAATTCTCATCAGCTTTGAGGGAGAGGGGGCTGACAAAGAATAATCTTGCCTCTGTTTTGGATCCTTAGGACATTTTTTGAAGTGCTAGGCAGAGATGAGTATACTGAGGTGTTTTTCACGAGTGCTTTTTCAATATTGAAACGTGGTACTCTTTGAGGTACTGACCACATTTGACCCTGTGTACTTCACAGGCATCGTTCAGTCAGTTTAGCAGCTGTTTACAAAGCCCCAAAATTCAGAAGGCTTTCATCTGTGAATGCTCATCTTTTTGCTCAGCTTGGCATCTCTGAATTTACTGAGCAGCACCGATCCCCTAATATTGCATGATTATATTATTGCCCAGTGCCATCCCAATGCAAAAAGTTCCAGTTATTAATGGAATCAATTGATGCTTTCAGAGCTATTGCTCTGAGTTGTGCATGTGACACACCCAGCTAAAATTACTTTGTTTTCTTAAAGCGGAGTCTAAAATATTGTTACTTAGTTTTCTAAATTTGTATCGCTTGCTTCATGCCCTTTTACTGGCAATATACAAGGCAAATACAACTAATGATTGATTTCTTTGAAATGACATGGTTGGTTCAAGGTGAATCTCTGTTTCTGTGCTAAATTTTCTTAAAGAAAAATGCTTGAGAGCACTGAAACTTCTGTTGGCTCCAGAAAAGAAATGGCTCCAGAACAGAAATGCAGTTAGAATGTGGGATGGGTCTATTCCTGCTCTCCTTTTGCATGGCTCTAGCATGTTGAAAGCCAGCAGGTCATGGGCTTTACTACTGGTAAATTGTTTGGTTTCAGGTATTGCTTAAAGGAATACTTAGATGAGTTCATTTTTAGTAAAAATGCAGTGGCATGCTTTCCCAAAAGATGCTGGATAAAAGCAGTTTGTGTTTTGAAGGGGAGTGCTATTTTGAGGGAGGATAATTCTTTTCCCTACCGTATTCAGTCCTTGGCCTTTAGAATGGTATCAGCAAAGGAAATGACTCCTAAAGATGCTTTTGTGCTGTGGTTCCTAATTTGCTGAGAGCTGGACTGAGATCCCTTGATTCATTTCACGGAAGCCACCGAGGAGCTATTTCCAGTCACTGCCTGGACCAGGTCTTGGAGCTGAAAGATGCCATCTCTGCCTGCCAGCCATGCCTCACAAGAATCATAACAACTTGCATTTCAAATATTTCAACATGATAATTCAGCCTTTGAAGTTTTGGCACCTATTTGGCAAGAGATGTCTCCAAAGAAGTATTTTTAGCGAACACTATATATAGAGCTTCAGATTTTCATCTTTTTTCTTTATGTGGAAAGTATTTTTACTGTCTGTGAGGTGCCCAGAGTTAAAGGCTGTAAAAATGACAAGATGCTCAAGCCACAGTTGGATTCAAATTATCTTATGTTTGGTGGGAGCTGTGCCTATCCACATTCCAGACTTGCCTGGCCCTCTGCTGCAGGGTCCAGTGTCCTGTGGTGCAGGTGGGGATGAGGGGAGGATGCACGCCACCGATTGTGTTTGCTTCACTGGGCTCTTGGAACATAATTTAACTAAAAGAGGAATGTGTTTGCTGTAGGACTGTTTGCTGAGGATGGGTCTCTAAAGGTGCTTGAGAAAGCTACAAGGCATAGTCAAGAGCTGGAGGCTCTGGAGATGATGAGGAGAAGCAAGCTGCTAAATCCAAAGACTCATTCCAGATATCCTCATCTCCGTGAGAGTTGGCATTGTGTCAGACGCCAGGCAGGATTCATCTACCTGTCCTTGGGTGTTTAAAAGTTGCACATCCAAGGCAGTTTGGTATCTTAACTATCCTGGGTAGTCAGTGGACTTGGAAAAGAACTGGGAGGAGATGTTTGCTTCTGCCTCCTGCAAGGGTGACTGTAGATGGAGAGAAATACGCGTGCAGGGAAAGCCTGGGTGGACTTGCAGTTGTGCTGCCTCGAATGAACACCCTGATACTGCTGTGTGACTTCTGAGTAGCTCCCTGTGGCAGATGAAATGTCAACAATAACAGGATCTAGTGGGTTCACTTTTGTCAAATATCCCTGCAGGTGCATGCAAGAACTTGTGAATACCCAGCCTCCTTTTGTTTTGCCAGCAGCGTGGTCAGGATCTGTTTGTTTTTCTCCAGAAGAGCGTGAAGAATGTGCTCCCTCAACAGCAGCTGCAAGAGCCCCGGGGCTCCTGTGATCCTCTGCACCTCTGAAAAATCCCCGGGCTCAGGTCAACTGAGCTTTTTCTTCTGTTTCCCGCTGTCATTCCAGATTTTCCCATGGTTCATTGTGGCATTTAGTGTTAAAAATAGGATTCCATAAAGCATTTTTATGTTCCTGAAGTGCACACATTTTATTTTTCAAATGTATGTCTGTGTGAAGCCTTGCCAGAGGAGCAGCGTCTTTGCCCAGCACTGACCTGATCTGACTGTAATACTAAACTCAAGGTGAGATTCAGGACTAATGCACTCATTGTGGGTCTCAACTCTTCCTTCAGGTTTTTGGCAGCTTCTGCAAGTTACTCTTTGTGCCTCAGACACTGGTGCCGCATAGCTAACTTTTGATTTAATTTATGTTTTGGTGGCTCTGATCAATTTTGTTATGCTTTGCTTTCTGCATTTCTGAAATCAGACTGAAATTGTCTGCATTGTTTGGGAGCTGTTGGAGAGTGCTCTATCACCACGTGTGGCTCAGCATCCCTGGAAGTGTTCAAGAAATGATTTTAGGTGGCACTTAATGCTGTGGTTGAGCTGGTGTGGTGGTGAATCGTCAAGGACTGGACTTGATCTTGCAGGTCTTTTCCAACCATGGTGGCTCTGGGATTCTCTGCTATCTTGGATATATTTCTGCTGCTGAATGAAGGGGCTGTTCCCTACAGGCTGCTGTGGATACTTGTTAGCAGCCAGGGATCTCCCCTTGCTCATGCACATTCAAAATCCTGCCAGGACTGAAGGCTGGGTTCACTTCATTTCCTTCTCAGTGCAGGTGATACAGTTGCTGACTTGCATTATCGTGTGTTTTGTGTTTCAGTTTTGCAAAGTACCTCGAGATCTGTTGGAAAATATTTTAAAGGGGCAGAACATAATTTGCTTGAAGGCTGGGATGAAGGTACATGACACAGGGAAGCAGAATCAAGCCTGCAGCTCCAGTTCATTGCAAGATGGAAATCCTTTGTGGCATTATTAACATGAGGGATAACCCGAGGAGAGGAAAGCAGCTTGAGGCTTGCCAGCAACCCCAAGAGACCTTTGCAGCTTTGGGCATGCTGGGAAGAGGGAGGGCACACCTTCCCTCCTGGAGGCTGCCAGCGGAGCAGCTTCCCTGTGCTTTCGGCATTTGCTGAAATTTCCATAATTTATTTTGCAAAATTTTACTCAAGGGGATGAAAAAAAAAAAGAAAAAGAAAAAAAGGTAGACTAGCCTCCAGATCTTGCTTCCAACCCTGAGTTACCATCTTAGATCTGGGGAGAGTAATGAATTTTTTATTATGGATCTAGGCTAGGGAGGTAGGGCTCAGTATCAATGGAGCATAATCTGTGGAGTAAAAAGTGCTAGTTTTTCCCAGACCTTTTCTAACTGCCAGGGGTAGTTCTAAAATAAGGAATTTCACTTGCTTTTCATTTTGTGAATGAGTGCAAGTTAAAATTTATTTTAAGGCTCAATTGAAGCAATAATTAATTATCTGAGGAATCACAGATGTAAATGTTATTGATTCTGTGCTGATACTGCTTTATTAGACTACTTCCTCTTTTTTTTTTGGTGCTCCTTACATTTTCAGAGGTGAAGAGAATAGAGCAGATGCTTCCTTGTGATTTGTGAAATTGGGACATATTTTTTCTTACCCTGTGCTATATCAGTGTGACAAACCACATTCCTGATACTGCATGTGCCTTCGGTGGGAAACTATAAAACTTTCCAAATGTTGCCTATTTATCAGTACTTTAAAGGGCAGCTGAATAATGTTATTTGCATATGAGCAACAGAATATGTAAACATCAGCTGGG
The DNA here is from genome assembly GCF_021018805.1 of Prinia subflava. Classification (NCBI taxonomy): domain Eukaryota; kingdom Metazoa; phylum Chordata; class Aves; order Passeriformes; family Cisticolidae; genus Prinia; species Prinia subflava. The sequence goes on along the minus strand of NC_086250.1, from coordinate 11,882,451 downwards.
GCGTCATTGGAGGAATGCTCTCAGCTGGACTCACAAGAGCAGCATTTCTCCAAGGCTGTTGTAGCTCAGCTTGGAAATGCTATCACCAAATTTGGCCTCTTGCAGAGCATTGGTATTCAGTGGTCCTTCCTGTTGCTCTTCCCATCTATTTTCCCCCTGTTTCTGAATTCATGGTGAGATTTCAGCCCTGTCTTTGGAACAGTGCAAGCCATCTCAGGAGCTTATCTTACCACACACCCTTCCAAACCCACAGTATACAGATCCGTGCTTGGCTGCAGCCCTCAAATGGGCAGCTCACACAAGCGCACATACAAAGGAGGGCCCACGTGTCTCATGTGTTTTAGGTTAAATAATGAATTTTCAGAATGAATTCTTAACTTCTTAATACTTAAGATCCCAGTCCTTTACGCCTGTGATCTCCTTAAGATTCCTAACATGGCCTGCTGGCTACAGGAATGATGTTTGCTTTTTAGGGTAGCTGAGGCACACCCTAAGTACATGTTTTCTTTTTTCTTTCTGTATGGTTTGTTTTTGCCCATAGGAAATAAAATAGAATCCAGATCATCTGTTACTTAATGCAGTTTCCTGTGTCGTAGCCACAAGAGCATCCTTCCTCTGTGCATACATCATCTGCAATTAGAAACAGAAAATTCCAGATATTCATGACTTCAATGCTTGCATCACTGGCAAATGGCAGCAATTTAATGTGGTTTTATTTTGCAGGATTTGTCCACTTCAAGTCACCATTAGAGGTTTTGTTAGGGATACCTGAGCTGCTAACTCTTCTGGGAAAGTGATTGAGTAGACTGAGAGGAGATGCGTTAAGGAATGAGTGAGAAACTAGGATGATGGGCCTTTAAGTGGATGTTCCTGATGCGTTCCCATAGGTCAGGTGCCGGGCATAGCTTTAAGTCTTGGAGTGGCCATGGGACTATTCAGATTCCAGTACAGGTTGTGTCTGTGTCTGCTGCAGCTCAGCGTTGCTGTTTGAGCTGCCTGTCCATGCTGGGCTTTGCCCAGCGTGCAGGAACCAGGCAGTGCCCCAGGAGGAGAACTTGGAAGAGCTCATGGGACAAACGGGAGCAGCACGTGGTACAAACCCATCCTGCACTGTCTAAATGTCACTGGGGTGATCCATGCAGAGTGCAGCACATGTATGGGTGCTCAGCCATTCATGATTAGCCTCACCTTGACCATTTCCATCAGAATCAAATGGATCGTGTTCTGTACTGCTGCAGCTTTAAGGGAGTGTCAGAAAGTAGTTACAGCCTGTGTTTTGAGAGCTTTGCACAGCTCTCCTCTCCACCAGCCCATTTCCGAATGGAGCCAGCCAAAGTGGGGGCAAGAGGGATGTGACTCATTGGAGAGAGTCAATGTTTGTGTAACAGTTGTCACCGTAGGGCTCTGGGGTTTCTGTTGCACCCAATCTGACATAAATGGCCTCTGTCCAAAGGGACAGCCCTGTCCTCCCACTGCCACAAGTGTATCCAGGCTTTACTGGGATGTAGTCCAAGTCTGGCTGCATGCAAAAGGGACAGTGCTGTTCTCCCCCTTATCCTCTGTGCCTGTCCCTATTTAATTGCGCCTCTTTCACTGAATTTGTGGAGCTGGAAGATGGGACAAACCAATTTTCTGATCTTATGGGAGAGTGGTCTCCTTTTCACAGGAGCATGGGCTGGTTGGTAGCTTAATTTTGTCAGGCTGCTGAGTTGCCCTGACTGGCCTGTGGCTGCATTATTAGGAAAACTGTAGGAGCGTGTGGCTGGGACTTGAGGGATCAGCCCAGTGGAGAGGAAAGGACTTGCCTTTCTAAGAACCAATTGTAGACTTGCACTGACAAGTCCTTGAAGCAGGACTTGGCAGCAATGTCTGTCCTTTCTGTGTAAGGGCCTTGAGCATAGGGCCCATCCCCATAAGGAAATGTTAATGTTAAATAGTATTTCAGAGGTGGAAATGATCTCATTCTTCCTACAGCTTATTTGGGTTTTTCTCTGGTTACTATTTATGGGAAATAGCTGCTTGTATGCAACTTACCAAGCAATTCAGATCACTGCCTGAAAGTCGTCGTTATTTGCCACTCCACCAGTCTCCATCTTGACCCATTGTTTGTACAAAACTGGTATTTCCGTTCCGATTTCCTGCAGGTAACTCCACTTGTATTTATCTGCACTTGACAGATAAAGAAATGGAGGCACAATGACACTTGACCACTTTACAGGGCAGTAGAGACTTTCACCTTGAAAAGGAACCATGAGAGCCATTCTGTAGGAGCATAAGTGTTTCTTCTCCTTTGCTTGAGGTGACCCCTGTTCCATGAAGAGTCCTTCTTTTACTGATGAGTCCTGATCCTTTTCTCAGTCAAGAGAGTGCTCAGCCCTCAGGACATGCTCCAAGGCTTTCTGTTCTGAAGGCTTCCTTGGTGGTAAAGGTTTGCTCCTAGAGAATTGTCTTTTTCTGCTTTTCTTGCCATAATCTATTTCGTCTTGAAAGCATAGGAAACTGGGCTATTTAAATTTTATTTATTTTTAATCTGGAAATTTACCCTTTTGTGCATGTTTAACATACAGTCTTAATATTTTATAGAAACTTAAGCAGATCTCTTCTGTTCCTTTTGCCTCTTCCTCCCTTGCAGCTGGATATAGCCAGAGCTTTTATCCACACCCTGGTTGGCTTCTCTTTAACTTGGAAACCAGATAATATAATCAAATATCTGAGATTAATTTAAAGGAAAACAGCACCCATACTGAGTGAACTTTCCCAGGCCAAGGCTGGGGAATTACTACTCACATGGAGCTCATGCCCATCACAAACCTCATCATCTTTCATCTACATGCAATTCCTTTTTTGCCTTTCTCTTCTCTTCCCAGAAGGGTGAATATGCAGTTATGTAGGAGGGATTGTGTGGACATACAGACTGTCATAACAAAAGCATTCCTGGTGCCCCTCAGCCCTGGAGGAGATGGGAAAGGCTGCAGGAAGGCTCCTGGATTTCACAAGGCAGTCTGCCTCTGCAAGAGCTGTTTCCTCTCTACCTAAACCTCCAAATCTCAGAAGGACAAGCCCCAGCTACCCACTTGCTGTGTGTTTGTGATACATGCATTCTCAGTGTGATAGAAATGTTGAGATAGAAGACCACAGTTGCATTGACTGTTCTCCTCTAAACCAGTCTGATAATAAGGCACAACGGTAAAGCTTTCTCTTCTCAGTCACCCTTATTATCACTGTGGGGATTAGGTGTTGTCATTATGGTTCCTTTATGAGATAATGCTCCATTCCCCACCGCTGGTGCTGGTGATTTGGTGGTAAGAGCATGGCTCAGCTCCATGCCCACCATTCCAAATCTGCTCCCCAGCTGCAGGCACCAGGAGGGTGGTACCATGTGCTCCTCTCTTACATCAAGAAACCACACACATCTCTGTATCTCCAGGCCCTCACCAAGTTAGTCTGCTCTGTGTGCCAACAGCTGTCTGCTGCTCCAGATATCCAGCTAAAGGAATGAAATGCTGCAGTGGGATTTGAATGGGCCAGCATCTGTTGCTCAGTGTTGTGTACACCAACAACACACACTACCTGCATTTACAGTTCTGCAGGGCCAGAGGGATCTGTTGTGCTCATTGACCCTGACTGGAGGCACTGCACAGGCCATGGCCTGGCACTGATGTTCTGCATCTCATTTAGCAGTCAGCTCCTTTGCTGGCACAGACTTATCATGTGTAATTACTTAATTTGATTGATGAGATCTAAAAAGAGCCTGGCAAGAGTCAGGGATTTGAACATACATCAGTGAAAAAGAAAAGGAAACTTTGTGCCTTCATCTCCAGCATTCTTCAGTGCAAGAGTCCCTCCTGATTCCCAAAGGTCCTTCTTCCCTAGGCTCCTTAGGAGGTAGAAAGGCTTTACAAAATACCTAAAATCTAAGAGTAGAGCATCTTGGATGGCATCTGAAAAAGTGATACTGCTTCCTTAAACTTGTACTAGTGCTGTGTTAGAAGCTTCTTTGCTTGTTCTTTGGTTTTGTCCTAACTTGGTCCTCTTGGTCACAAAAGATGTGGAGAAATTCCCTGTGAATGAATGTTACCTTTGGGCAGTTGTAGATGTTTTACAGTGGACCTGAGTAGGACTTTATCTAGAAAACAAATAACTGAGGAGGAAGCAGATTTATGATAGTTGATCTTGCTCTGTTTATAATTACTTCATGATCCAAAACATTGCAGCAAGATATTTAGCACACACCTTTTTTATGCCAGTTAATTTAACAGGTCTTAAAACAATGTTTTCTTACGCCTGGGTGCAAGTACCTGCTAAAAGCTGTGAAAATGCTTAAGTGCACAGGAATGCAATTACTCCAGTAAATAGAAGAGCTTCCTGTTTTTAGACACTTCTGAGAGAACAAAGATGTGCAGCACTGTGAAACGTGGGGAGAGCCAGGAGAAAGGATAGATACAAGCGAGGTGAAGCAAGCTATGAAATGCTACTTCACTGCAGAGCACTGTTGGCTTTTCAGCAAGCTACTGATTTCTCTTGTCCCCAGGAAATTAAAATGCACCCAGTGGTAAGCACTGGAAGAAAGGAGTGGCTGCTTGGGACTGCAGGTCTGGTTCCCTCATCAGGTCTCATGCTTCATTGAGTCATTCAGAGTGCTGTCCTGAGCTGACCTCCCACTTGGAGCACTCCTTGGGAGACAGCAGAGTGTGGAGACACCAGCACCTCTGTCCCCTCCCTGTTCCTGCCCCTAGCCCTCCATCCTCACTGGGGAGCAGAAGTGCAACCCCTGAGTGTCCCTGTCCCCTCTCTGTGAGGTTGGGGCGGGTGGGCAGTGCTGCCCACAGCCACACACACATGCACAGTCAGGCAGCTGGAGTGGCTACTGCTAAACCCCGATGGCTGGATTGTCTTGAGAAGTAAAGAGAACAAAATGAGTTATTTGAAAGAACTGAGCTCAGGAAGGTTTTGGTAAGTCATTGCATGTCTTTCAGTGCTGAGGGAGTTTTTTAAGTACGGAATGTCTCAAAATGTGCTCCTCACTTTGGGACAGAGCTACTGACAGTAGAGCTTAAAGAATGTAATTGTATCACCAAAGGCTGAGGCAAGTGGAGCTGAGATGGAAGTGACCTTATTAGTGGATTTGCTTTTCTAAACTTTAGGTGGCCAGGCTCCCATTGTTTGTGAAAGCTGAGATTGTGATGTTTGATCAAAAGTTGCTTGAATACTTGAAATGAACAAAAGATTAGCTCTCAAGGGAAATAGACATAGTTTATGGATCTTACATAGGTGTGTGGTTAGTTTATGCATATATTCCCCTCTATATTCGATGTATACCCACACATAGTTTCAGCCTGTACCTTTTCCTGTCAGGGAAATGAATTTGCGCTCGCTGCTCGTCGAAAGCAGCAGAGAGCCGAATCTCGGCCGCTGTTCGTGGGAGACTTCTGCTGCTCAGCTGTGTTGAATAGAAGGAAATCCTGGAGTGCAGCACAACTCCAATATTCAGTTTTTATTCCATATTAGGAAATATTTCCTTATCATTACTGCGGGTGTGTTGGAATGATTTCCGAGATTAATTTCTGCGAGCCAAATTAAAAGACGAGGAGGCCTTGCCCGCTTATTTCCCGCTTTCGGACTGACTCCATGGGAAGGACCAAGCAGGCTCAGCCTGGGCCAGGGTGGCCCATGTCAATCCCTGCAGGTGAAACCAGCCTCACCCAAACTATTTTAAAAAGAATATTTTTCAGCCTGGTAATGGTTCTTCAGTGCGGGTCATGTAGCTTCTTGTGCTGGCACAAAGCTCGGAGTGGCAGCAGGAGGGAAACAAACAGATGGTTGGATGGAAAATGGGATGGCTCCTTCCAGAGACAGCCCTGGCTCGTGCCAGCTGACAGCAGCACACAGCCCTGGCCTGGGCTGGGAGGGCTTCCTGCTGCTTGGCAGAGGGATTTTTTTGCCTGCTCTAATCAGAGCCCCACACTGCTATTTTGAGATGTTATGTTTAGGAATCTACCTCACGGCAGGAAAGTACCTTCCTTCATCTTGAAAACATATTTTTGGGGTGCATAAAGGCCTTGGGTTTAGGGAGCGTGTTGGAGCTGGCTGCTGACACCCCAAAATGCTCCGTGAGTCTCGCTGTCCCCAGGTTTCCTTGGTGTCATTGTTGCCATCAATCACCACGGTGGCTGCAGGGCTCGTGCAGTGTTTGCATCCCGAGTCCTGTGTGCCTGGCAGAGTCTCCCCAGCGTTTTCTCACAGCCCTGGGGATCAGGCACTGGGAGTGTCCACTCCTTTTGGTTCACGAGTCATGGAGCACTTTCTGCTTTTAGCTGGGACCATAACAGGCGCCTCACCCAGATGCCCCGTGGGGGAAGAATGACTGAAAATGGCTAAAACATTTGAACATCTTTGCCTTTTAAATAGCAAGCCTGTTCCGATGGGACTAATTTTACTTGCTTTCTTAGTGGTGCTTTAAATAGAACAAATATAATTAATTCTGTAACTTAAAAGTAACAAAACCATAATGCAGGTTAGGGAAGGAAAGCTAAAGGAGATGAAGTAAATAAACAAGATAAATGAAGTGCTGAAGTGTCAGTGGTGCCATGTTGCAGTCTTATTTCGTTTCCCCTTCCCAAAGGGAGACTGCTGTAAAAACTGAAGGTGTCAGAAGGATCTGGTCACAGCAATAATGTTGAAGAAGAATCTGAACGTGAAATGTCTGATTTGTTTTATTTGGCAGGGAATGTTGCTTCCTTTAGGTAGCAGATTAAATAAAACAGGGGCTTGTGAATGGTGATATTATTGAAAACATGAATTATGGAGGAATGAAATATTTATTTTTCTGTCTGAAACATACCCCAGAGCAGTGCTTAGCAAACATGCTGATCTGATAATTATGAACCTCAGTAACAGCAGCTAGCATCATCCCGAGGCTGGAATGGGACTATTAGGTCAAAACCTATTGAGCTGAAGGGGTTTTTTGTTGACATGAGTGAACTTTAGACAAGTTCTCTTCTAAGCACAGAAAGCTGTATTTAGAAATAACACAAAAATTTTAAGATCACACCCCATGAGCTGAAAAATACTGGCCCATGATTGACATAGATGGGACTAGTGGGGTTTTCTTGTCAGCTTGCTGTTCAGAGACTTCAGGATCCTGTCAAGTTTTACGTGTTTCTGGAGGTTAATCAAAAGCTTTGGAACTGGATTTAAAGTGGTTTATAGAAAAAGAAGACAGAAGCCCCCCTCTGTGCTGGGCTGCCCCCAGAGCCCCAGGGCAGCAGGGGAGGGGGATTCTGCCCCTCTACAGCCAGCCCTGGGCCCAGCACAGGAGGGACAGGGAGCTGCTGCAGCCAGGCCAGAGCAGGGACACCAAGGGGTCATCAGAGGGATGGAGCAGCTCTGCTGGGAGGAAAGGCTGAGGGAATTGGGATTGTTCAGCCTGCAGAGGAGAAGGCTTTGGGGTGACCTCACTGTGGCCTTGCAGTGCCTGAAGGGAGCCCACAGACAAGATGGAGAGAGACTCTTGACAAGGGCCTGGAGTGACAGCACAAGGGACAATGGCTTCACACTGATAGAGAGGAGTTTAGATGGGATACCAGGAAGAAATTGTTCCCTGTGAGGGTGGTGAGGCCCTGACTCAGGGTGCCCAGAGCAGCTGTGGCTGCCCCATCCCTGGCAGTGTCCAAGGCCAGGCTGGATGGGGCTCTGAGCAAGCTGGGCTAGTGGAAGGTGTCCCTGCCATGGCAGGGGCTGCTCTTTAAGGTCCCTTCCAGCCCAGGCCATTCTGTGATCCTCAGCAGGAGGAGGTTCAGTATAAACAATTGGATGGTGAAAATATGCATAGTACAGTTGCCAAACCTCTGCTAGCAGAAATTGTAGTACAGAAAGTCATTTTCCCTCTGGGCTGATGGTACTTTCTCCTGTTCCCTCTCTGGAACTATCAGCTGTTGTACAGCATTTTTATCTTTGCTCTCTGTTTGCTCACCCCACATATGGTTGCACGTCTCATAAGCTGCTCAGAGTACGTCCCACCACATCATCCCGCTGAGCCTTGGGCTGTTTTTTTCATTTGTCTGGCCCTGCCCACTGCCCCTTGGTGTGAATCATGCTGTTATTTGTGTATGGTGGGTTGGGTTTTTTTCAGTTTTATATATATCCTGTCTCTCTTTGGGAGAATTCAAACAACTTGGAGACCGCGGGGCTGGCGCTTGTGCTTGAAGCTTTGCTGTGTCTGTGCTGCTTTCCTAGATAGCACCTCATTTTTTAAATATAATCCTTGTCATTTTTTGGATATAATCCTTGTCAGCCGTGGGTTTTAGTGCCCAGCTTGCTAAGTTGCTGGGCTGTATTGTCCGGAAGAAGCCAAGCAGAGTCTGCTCTCACTTCTCACCCAGAAGAGCCCCAGCTCTGGGCACGGTGGTGACAGCTGGAATTTCTGAAGGTACCCACTTTGTTGTACTCTACATGTTAGCTTCATCTCTCCTTTCTCTTTTACTTCCTAATTCTTGAAAAATGCCATTTGTGTACTTCATTTCAGGAGCAAGTTCAGTGTCATGCTGAAACAATGGGAATTTTGAAAGGCAGGTATTTCGGTATCTGCCTTATCCAGAGGCTTTGATTCAAGAGGGAAATTCTCCTGGAATGTTAAATGGAAACTTCATAAACCTGGGAGATTTTATTGTAGTAGGAAACTGCCTTCCTAACTGCTGGGCTTTAGGGGTATGCTTGGGTGGATAAATTAAAGTTATTATCAGTCTTTCTGTGAATTTATGTCATTTTGGAGGCACAATTGCTCTTCCCTGTCCAGCTGAACATGTGTGTAGCTTGACATTGTAAATGCAAATCAGTAGCATCCTTTTGTCATGGGGAAAAAAGGTGTTTTCCTCTCTGACAGAAATGGATGTGGGGTTTGCTCCCTAACTTAAATACGCACTAGTCCTGATTAAATTTATTCTAGGGCTACTGTATAACTGTACACATGGCTTCAAAAAGAAAAATGTTTGCATTGTGTGACTTAGGTGCAGATCAGTTTGTTAGTATAGATCCAGCCTGATTTGATATATCCTGTGGCTTTTTTTACTGACACAGCTGTGCAAGAGTCTTGCCTGTGTAGGAGGCTTGGATTCTATCTTCTTATCCCTTCCTGATTAGAAAGTGATCCCACAAAGTGCTGTGTTTCAGGGCAGAGAAGTTCTCCATTTGCTTTGAGTTCTTCCTTCTCTCCTCTTCGGAGTTGCTGCAGCAGGTGGGATCTCCTCAGTGATGTTTGCACTCATTAACAGAAGACTTGATCCAATAGTTTAATGAAAACACTGATAAGGCTGTGAGGGCTGCCAAGAGGTGTCCCAGAGACGATGTGGGGCTTGGAGTTCCCAGTGGTGCAGCAGAATCTGGGTGTGGGGGTTTAAATGGTGGAAACTCCAGGCAAAGAATGCAGAGTTTGATTTAGAGCTGTTGTGACAAATGGGAGTGCAGATTGAAGTTGTAGTCAACGCTGCTTGGCCTTTCTCGACTTCCTGATCAGGAAAGATCTAGGAACAAAAAGGTCAAATGTATGCTTTGATTAGGCAACATTGTTCTACCAGGAGGGAGAGGAGCCTTCCAACTGACATATTCTATTCAATGATGGATCAGGAGAGACTTGCTTGGAGACCTCTCTTGGAAACTCCACTTCAGTAGGATTTGGCTGCTCTCTCCTTTCTGTAGCTGTTCCCTGCTCTCCCTCATCCTTCAGGAATAGCCCTCCTCTCCTCCCCTCTGTGCTGTTCTCCCTCCTGCCTCCGGTGGGATTTTCCCCGGCTGCTGCACGTGCATAACTCCTTATCCCCGTGCTGCAGGTGCCGAGCTGGCATCAGGAGAGCTCAGGCTGGGATTTCAGCCATCCCTGCGGGAGGCACAGGCTGGTTTCCTGGGCCAGGCAGCACATATAGCATCCCTGCTGCTGGCAGCTCCGGGCCCTGGTCCCGCGGGCTCAGCGGCTCCTGTCGACTCCATCCTTTTGATGTCTTTCTTCCTCACGCTTGGGGATGTTCCAGGCCCTTCAGGAAGATCCCTGTCAGCCGGAGGAGCTCTGGCTAAATGTGGCCAGCTGGTTGAATATGACCTTCTTCATGGTCCAGGGAGCCTAAAGTCATTCTGGTGATGCAGCAGGAGTGGAATGGTTCCACTGTGGAAGTGGCAGGAATTTGGGTGAACTAGTAGGCTTGTGAGGGCATTTCCAAGAATTATGGGTGGCACCTTTTCAAAGCATTCCCGTTAATGTGGTGAGGTCAGTACAAGTAGTGTACTGTCAATAAAAGGTCCTATTCTGGAGCTCCTTCCTTCCCGCCCCCATCCCTCTGCATCATTTGTTTTTAAAGGTCATGCTTAAGGACTGTGCTTGGTGACTCCCAGCTGAATATTTTGTCTGGGATGTAGATTTGTGTTGTGTTTGGGGCATCCTTAGTGGAAGCAGAGACACAGGAGGAAAAAGGCTGAAGAGGTTTTCTTGGCTGTGAGTTGACATAGGATTTTGTGGGATATCTTGTGCCTCCTGCCAGGTCTGTGCCCTTTTTCATTCACTTTGGGGACTCTGGGGAGCTTAAGGCATGTCTTGGTTTTACAAATATTTTCTTTGTGGTGATTTTGGGTTGTTTTTTTTCCCCAGTGGCAGAGCTAACTGGGGACACTCATCTGTATTTGCCTCCTGTGAAGCGTATGAGGGTCAGCCCTGCTGTTCATAGTGTGGGGTGCCAGTGCTGGAGTTGGAATCTCCTTTTTACAAGTTTAATATAGCCCAATGACTTGGATTTGCTGTCTGGCAGTGCCTGCACTTGTGAGTGTAGAGCATGGGGAAAACAAATGAAGAGGAAATCGAGTTGCAGTGTTGTTTTATCCTACCAGGAATACGAGACGTGCAAAGGAGAAACATCCGGTGTGAGGGTGTGCCTGCTATACCTTAAGTAAAGGTTAATCCATTTCAAGCCTGGGTTAATGCTGCTCTATCCTGATGTTCCAAAATTATCAGAAGGCAGGTTTTTACTCTGTTAGGTCATTTCTTGAAATAACTTATCACAGATGCCAGTGTGTGGTCAGCAGTTGCTCTGTTTGATTTGCTCTTATCAACTGTTTTGCATTTATCTTTTCCCACCTATTGAGGGAAAAAGTGTAAAATTATACAATAAGCACAACAGTGAGATCAGTGCTAAGTTCTCCCAGCTTTTGGAGACGTGTCCAGCATGGGGGATGTCTCTGCGTGAAGAACAAAACTGCCTCATTTTTAGTAAACACTTGTAGGAATTCACAGATCTCATCTTTCTTTAGTAAAAAACTGAAGGGGATAAAAGATTGATTAAAAAATAGAAATATTGGCATCACTTTGAAGCAGCTGTAGTGCTATTAAAACCTCTTTGTGCTTTTTTGGAGAGATATATTTTTATTCTCAGAATTCTGCTGTCTTGTGCCCTTCAAAATAAACAGCTAAAATAATATGTCCATGATGCTATAAAACGCCTTTATTTGCAACACAGCAGCTGCGTTTCTGGCAACAAGTATCCTATTGTCATATCAGATCCCATGAAAAATCCACAGGATAAAATCCCACCCTCTCAGAGTGTGGCAGGCACAACCAAAACCAAGAGCTGGACGGAGCAGAGTTCAGCGATCCTCCAGCCCCAGGGTGGACGTGCGAGTTTTCTCCTGTATGAAACCCCTAATCAGTTCACCTGAAAAGCTATTAGGATCTACTTAAATTAAGCCTAATTCGGGATTTGTCTTCTCACTATCCTCTGGGGAAATGGAAGGATTAAGTAAATAATAAAAAGGAAGCCCAGTGCCTGAAGGGAGCCCACAGGAAAGATGGAGAGAGACTCTTGACAAGGGCCTGGAGTGACAGAACAAGGGGCAATGGCTTCACACTGGCAGAGAGGAGGGTTAGATTGGGTATAGGAAGAAATCTTTTACTCTGAGAGTAGGGGTGCCCAGAGAAGCTGTGGCTGCCCCATCCCTGGCAGTGTCCAAGGCCAAAAGGGGCTCTGAGCAAGCTGGGATAGTGGAAGGTGTCCCTGCCTATAGCAGGGGAGTAGAGAACAAGGTATTTGGGGTTCTTTCCAATCCATGCCATTCCATGGTTCTGTGATGTGTACTTCAGTGTAATTTTCCAAAACTAACCTCAAAACAACCTGACCAAATGAGATTGGGGCTGAGATGCTGCTTTTCATGCTTTTCTTTCATGAGGCACTCCTAAAGTGCCTCAACCCACTTCCAGGTAGGGCATGAATCTTAGGACAAACTGTGCTGTGTTTTTGGTTTTTTTATTCTCCCCTGGCTTTTCTGGATCAGCTGCAGGGCACTTGGAGCTGCCCTGAGATGTCTTTTTCCAGCATTAAAAAGTGTTGTTCCAGTACATCCAAGTTCTTTGGGTTCAGGATGAAAGCTCTCAAGGAGAGCAGCCTTTCTTCTTTCTGCCTTCTTTCTTCTTTCTTCCCAGTTTTTAGGTGCCCAGTGACCATGTGCCTTAAGCCATAAGTACCACCTGGCCATGTGTAACTTTGTGGAGCAGCTTTAAAATTCAACTATATTTGATGGTTGTCTTTATCCTTGAAATAACTTGTCCTCTGGACTGGGGTTAGGGGTTTGGTCCATTTGATGTCCCATTTTATCTTTTTTTTTAACATCCAGAATTTTTGGAGTCTGAAATTGTTATGACAAGTCCACCTCTGGGAGTTGCCTGATCCTTCTCTCTCCTTCCCCGTTTCCTTTTCCAGACCAGGCTGGGCCTAGCTCTGCCAGAGGGACATTTTCCTTATTTGTGGACAAGCACAGCTGGGTGAGCTGCCCAGAGCGTGCAGTGCTCTTTGCTATGATTCACTCTTTGTTTTGCCAACATGTTGTTGTATTTTAGAGTGGGTAGCACATCCTCCTGCTATCTTGGGATAATTTTATCAGGCAGCTTTTAATAGGGTTTCTAATATCTAAAGAACAGTGCCTTTACTGTGAATTCTGGAGTGTCTAAGAATTTGGAGATGGAGGGTGGGAAAGAGGATTATAAATATTTTTAATTTTCTTTCTGAAGTGAGTAATGATTTGACCTGCTCTGTTCTAGTACATGTTACCATGGCGATGACTGCAGGGACTACAACATCCTTTCCCATGAGTAACCACACCCGGGAGAGAGTGACGGTGGCCAAACTCACGCTGGAGAACTTCTACAGCAACCTAATTATACAGCACGAGGAGAGGGAAACCAGGTACTGCCTCTGCTTCCTCCCTCCCCTCGGCAGCTTTTCTTGCTGTTTGCTCAAGGGCACTTCGATCCCCAGGGATGGGGCAGCTCTGGCAAGTTTTTCTGTGTGTGGTGGCAGGGAGTGAATTCCTAGAGGGCACGGGTTGTCTTTGGGGGGGAATCTGTGAACATCCCAGTCACTGAGGGATCAAGGAGCTCCACTTGTGATGTTTTCATGCAATTAACTCCTCATCATTTACCTTGGGGAAGCTCTGTGCAGGGTGTTCTTTTGCAGTACATGTGGGGTTTCTCCTTCTGTGTGAGGTTGGTGACCTCTGATTCCTCTGCATGTGCCCCAGGGGATGAACGCTGCAGAGCTGCTGAGGGGTGGGAGCTTGGTTTGGGGTAAGGCAATGGCTTGTGGTGTCTGTTCCTGCTCTGCACCGTGGAGCCCATGCCAAGATCCCTAAACCCTGCAGGAGGGAGTGTATAGGAGGTAGGGAACAGGACTGAGAGGTGTTTGATGGGGTGATAGGGCAAGAGTTGCTGCAGGAAAGGCAGCAAAGAGCCAGTGTGGAAATAAGGGGTTGATGATGGAGAATTTGAGAAGCTCTCAGGTGGGTAGGATGGCTTTTGGGGATAATGTAATCTCTATCTCTAAACTCTGCTTGGGTGGTGCTGCCTGGTACTCCTCGCATAGGAATATTATGGGATGGTCATCACCACTCAGCCTCTCCCAGCAGTGCCCAGTCCTGTCTCTGAGGTGGTGAAGTGCCACTTGAATTAGGTGTCAAAGCACCAAGTGTTTGATTATAATGAGTGTTGTGTTGGATTGTCATTAGTGTGTGAAATTACCATTCCCCTGGTAATATGTTTTTAATTGAAGGGTTTTCAGTCAAGCAGCAGGGTTTCTCTTTTCATCATATTTAGTCATTATTCCATGTAATGGAGTTGCTTCTAGTTAGGAGAATAGACTGTCTGTCAAGGGCCTGTAATTTAGAGGATCCTGCTGTACTTCACAAAGTGCAGAAAGGCACAGCAGCCTGGCTTCAAGCCTTTGAATTCTTGCCTGCTGCAGGGGGTAAGCTGCCTTCAGAAAGCTGCACCCTGGCAGCTGTAAAGGAGCATCCTGTGGGTGGACACAAAGGGGTCCTGCAGCCCCATTGCCATGTGCTGACCCCTGCCACCTGTGGGGTATTCCCAGGCTTTGCTCCCCACTCAGAGCCTCCAGCCTGGCATGGCACTGCTGGAAGATTTGGAGCTGAGCCCTGGCCTGGCAGGACACTGGGAGGGAGAGGATGGTGCATCCAGGGGGAGAGTTCAGCTGGCATGGGAGGAAGGGGGACAGCACCAGGTGTGTCACCAGGGGGAGGGGGTCACACAGAGGGAGTGGAAGCTGGAGCTGACTGGCATGTGAGAGATGGAGCTGAGACAGAAATGGTGAAAAAAATACATTTTTATTCTGGTTTGTAATCCTAATTGATGAAAACAGCCTTAATTCAACAAGTTTTAATCACTCTAATGACATACTTTGTCATATACATTTAATGCCTGATTCTGCAAGTACATAAGCATATGCTTAAATTTGCTTCTACATTTTCCTCAGCTTTGTTCACAAATGAGTAACTGAGTGGAGAGGGGCTCTCTGCCTTCAAATTTCCATTTGAGGCAAATTCTTCAGTACTTGGAGTATGTGAAGCAAAGGTGTTGACTTGCTGTGGTGCTGCGTTTGGTTTTAATAAACAAGAAAAGGTGCAGTGCCCTGTTTCTCTCCTTGGCAGGCAGAAGAAGCTGGAAGTGGCTATGGAAGAGGAAGGCCTTGCAGATGAGGAGGTAAATACTGAAGTAGCCTTACAAACTGCTTTGCTTTTGTCCCACTGCTTCAAATGGGCATTTGAAGAGCTCACAGAAACATCAGCCAGCGCAACAGAAGGTTTTATTTTGTACATGAAGGTTGCCCCTGTTAATAACCCGTTTATTAGGGAAGCTGGGAATATGCTTGACTGATACTGGCAATAGCTATCCAAGGCTTTTCATGCTACCTGTAGTTCTTAAGAGACATGGCCACAGCAAGTATCTAGCAAGCTTTTCAAAGATTAAAATTGTTTGCTGTTGTATTTGGCAAGGAAGAAAAAAGAGTGGCCCGTGAAGTGAGTAGAAAGCAAAATGCTTAACGTTTTTTAAACAACAAACCATCACACTTTTGCTCCTTTTGGCTACAGATGAGGAGGGATCTCGGTCTGGTTGCCACCTCTCAGAATTTTGGTCAATAAGTTGCTTTACTGAGGTGCATTACACCATGTCTGCCTTCGGGATAGGCTGGGAAATAAGTAGGAAGAGTGTCTCAGTCAGTCCTTTTGGAGTTTTTGTGGCTGCTATAACTCCTGAGAAATGGAAAAATGTGGGAGTGTATTGCCATCTTGTGGCTTTAAAGGATGCTGTAATCCCAGCACAGAGTCTGGCAGGTGCCTGATCCAGGGACCTCCATAGCAGTCTCTGAGATCTTTGGGAGCAGCATTTGTCTTCTCTCGGGGTGAATCCCGGTGACATTTTCATCAGGCAAAATAGATGATGGAATTTGGACAGATTTTTCTTTCAGAATTGAGTGCTTTCCTGCCATAAACCAAATGGATTTTGTTGCAGATCTGTAACCAGGGCCTCTGCTGCTTGCTAAGTTCCTTGTTGCCTGTCATCACTCTTTTTGATGGGGTACAAGTTTCAGCTTTTATTTTTATTTTTATATTTTATCCTTCACACTCCCCAAAATGAAGAGTCCTTGCCTCAGGCAGTGATGTTGGCCTTGGCACTGATACACTTTGTCTGAACCAGTATAATAGTTTTTATTCATTATTTTTCTTTTTTTTTAATAACTAAGTAATAAAAATAAAATGCCACCACCCACCAAAAAAAGGTGTAACGGTGCCTGAGGCTTCTATAGAAAAGACCGTACTCAAGGATCATACTTGGAGAAATTCAGAAAGAAATGTAAAAGGAGAAGTCTTTCCCCTGTTGGGATTCCAGAGAACTTCCCAGGCAGGGAGGGTGCAGACCCTGACTCTGCACTGCCCAGTACTGACAGATTGCTGTGCCTGTGTCCCCAGAAAAAGCTGCGCCGCTCACAGCACGCGCGCAAGGAGACGGAGTTCCTGCGGCTCAAGAGGACCAGGCTTGGCCTGGATGACTTCGAGTCTTTGAAAGTCATAGGAAGAGGAGCATTTGGAGAGGTTTGTGGCATTCTTGCTCAAACAGGAGATTCAAATGGAACTGGCCACTGTAATGAAACATTCTAATTACAGTTTAATGAATTGTTTTATTGCAGAACGGCATCTATTTGGGCCATTCTCCAAGTGTGATAAGTCTAGTGATTAATCACATGCATTGATTTCCCAAGGCTTCTGGAAAGACATTTAGTTTCCCATGGCTTCCCACACTGATGTTGCCCACATGGCCCTCTAAAATTTTGAATTTGCAGTGGCACAGCTCCTCTTGATAAACCTCCTTTCTGCCCTGTCTCATCAGTTATTTCTCCTCCTGAATTTTACCGTACACAATCCAAGCTACCTGGAATTTACTTTTCCTGCTGACTTTTCCTAAAACAAAAAACTCTTCCTCTCTAGTTTTAGTGTTGTACATGGTGCAGAATAATTCTTTTTTCGATATTTAACATATTTAAATGTGCTTTTAAATATTTAACAAGAGAACTTTTCCATGCCTGGCAATTGGGAGCCTTCCAGTGGGTCTCTAAGGCAGAGAAGACTGACTGGGTTCTTTCTCTCGGTAAAGGTCCGCCTTGTTCAGAAGAAGGATACAGGTCACATTTATGCAATGAAGATACTGAGGAAAGCAGATATGCTGGAGAAAGAGCAGGTTTGTGATCTACAAGTCCCCTAAGTTTCTAACTTACCCTGTGTAGAAAATATTTCCCACCTTTGAAAGCCCTTGCACTGGTCTGGCAATCCAGAGGGCCTGTGGCACTGCTACCACAGCACAAAAGCAGCAGAAGTTAGGAAATGAGGTCGTGTAACTGCATTTTAAAAATATTTTACTTACAACCAATTTGGAATAGTGACAAAGATTTTATTTTTCTCCCCTTACCAACACGGAGCTTGTAGTATTGAATCTGTAGAACTGCATTTCAAAGAAAATACTTCTGGAAAATAATCCTGTGCCAAAGTATTAATATTTTCTGTTTTCTTTTTAAGAAAACCAGCAGAAATCACATTGTTCATCAGCTTTGTCTTCCTTGGGTTTGCATTATAGTTGGGTCTAATCTTGTTGGGGTTTTTTTTGCTTTGATTTTGTTGTTTGGTTTGGTTTTTGCTTTTACTTTTTAGCTAACAATTCCCTATGAGGATACAGCAAGTACTTTAGCACCACAAAGCAAAGAAATCAAGGGTGGGTGACTCAAGAGATAAAGGAAGACTTTTTTCATACCAGTCCAAACCTTACCCATCATTTGCACAGCATTTCCCTACAGTAGTGGTATTTTTTTTTCCTGGCACAGATTATTATGTCTCCTGCAGCCCATGCCCTGAATTTAGGGAACCAGGGGAGCAGCAGGGTGTGCAGAGCAGCCAGGATTGGGTGGTGCTGCCCCCATTTCAGAACCTGATACGGGAAGGAGTCTGAGCTCACGCTCTGCATTCAGTTTGGGGCAGTGATCTTCCCTGAAGAGTCTTTATCTGCTGGAATTGTCATTGCCTGGCTTGTTTCATGGAAAGCAACAGAGGACACACAGAAAAAAAGAAATCTTCTAGTATTTTTTTTTCTCAAGCCTGGTAGCACCTGGGAGAAATCCTGGCTATTTTTCAGCAAAGTTTTCCTGTTGTATTTTAGAGCTGCATTGGGGATTGGAGGGTGGAAAGAAATACTTTCTAATGAGACTAAATAAAGCCAGATAAAGATAAATCCTAGCTGGAGTGTCTCCTGCAGAGGGAGAACCTTTGCCCCATGTAGCCCTGTGACAAGATTCATGGAAAGATCTTCCTCACCAGTAGAACTGGGGAACAGTTGCAGAAGACTGTTTGCTGCTTCTCTTACAGCTGTCAAGAAATATTTTTACACGCATATGTCTTTAATTTTTCCTCCAGGATGAGGGTACGTTGTAGTGAAAACACACACCCCTCTTCCAATCTCCATTATTCATTTCCAGCAAATTATGAGGTAGCTGCTTTCCATGTATTTTCCAAAGCCTTAGCTGGAACTGGAATATCTGAGCAAGGTCAGATATTCCTGAACTCACGTGCATGTTTCCCACCAGCTTTGTCAGTTCTTTCTAACAAACAGAACCAGCTTAACAAGCTGTGCTTTGTGTTTCTAGAGAAACCCTAGGATCTTGTAAAAAATAATGGAAAATGTGAGTGTGGAAAAAGCTAGAAAAATATTTCCTTTGCTGAAATTCATAAAAATATGCTGTAAGACTAGGATTGTAATGTGATATTCTTTGTTGAAATATTTCAGTATTTGCCCTTTAATAATAATAATAATTTAAAAAACTTTAGGTGGCCCATATCAGAGCAGAAAGAGACATTTTGGTTGAAGCAGATGGAGCCTGGGTAGTGAAAATGTTTTACAGCTTCCAGGATAAAAGGAACCTTTACCTGATCATGGAGTTTTTACCTGGAGGTAAGCTGGGTGCTGTGGCATCAGGTGATACAGGTGCTACTTCTTAGCTTTTGTTGGCAGCTTTATAAAATATTAGAAACAAACATCCTGTATAATTTGTGAAAATAAAAATGTTAACACTCTTAAATGAAGTTTCAGTCATGTGACCATTCCTGATTTTTGGGGGAAGGAAAAAGGTGGAAGGGGTATTAAATAGACTTGACTTAAATAATCATTCTAATAGAAATTTCTGCTTTTTATGACTGAAGCTGTTAATGGTAGAAACAAAACAGAAGAAAAGCCCTTGTTCAAGCAGTTTATGCAATAAATTTAATGTGTGTAAAAATCCACTCTGTTTTCCTGGGCTGTACAATTAGAATTCCTGTTTAGGATTTTCAACTAAAAAAGTAAGTTTGGTTTGTAGGTCCTTGCAGAAATAGTTTTATGATTAGTAACTGTAAGGCCAGTTACAAGGTTAAATTTAGATTCTACTGAGGTTTCTTATAGTTTTGTGATTTAAAATGTTCTGATCCCTAAGCTGTGTTTTCTTCTCTTTGATGAGGTGACATGATGACCTTACTAATGAAGAAGGACACTTTATCAGAGGAGGAGACCCAGTTTTACATTTCTGAGACGGTGCTGGCCATCGATGCCATTCACCAGCTGGGATTTATCCACAGGGACATCAAGCCAGACAATCTCCTGCTGGATGCCAAGGCACGTACTGGGCTCACCCACTGCTGCTGCTTCCAGGATCCCAGGCTGCACATCCTGCTGCTGAGCACAGGAGCCACTGGTGCCACCCCAGAGATTTCAACTGGCTGGAGGGAAGGCAGGGAATGGCCTCTGTATTTTCCTTAAACAAAGCCAGATCTTACTCAAAAGCCTTTTAACCATTTTAAGGCAAGGCTTTGAAGGGAGAAAACCCACTCAGGGTGACCAGATGCTGATATTCATACACATTAAAAGGTGATACCCTTCCTTTTGTGCATCTGGAAGTAGCTATGGACAATTCACACAATGCTAAGTGCTCAATTTGTACAGTTACATTTATTTCATCACCCACTCACCTTTGGAAACTCCCTCAGTTAGACTGACCATTCTGGCCATGAAATGCACCCAGCAAGCATCACCAAATCATGGAATTATCTAGGTTGGAGAGGATCTTCAAGATCATGGAGGCCAGGCATTATCACAGCACACAGGTCTGTCAGGTTTGATGGCTTCTATCTGCACTGATGTCTGGAAACCTGATTAAAACCAAGGTTACTATCAAAACAAAACAGAGGAATTTTGTCCTGCAGGCTTTCTCAATCACAGTGGTATCCAGGCAAAGGAGCTGCCCTCAGCTGTTGGGAAATTGTAGATATAACCATTCCTGGGAGGCCATAGCCTGTTGGAGAGAAAACAGACACTTCTAGTACACCAAGGTTCAGTCTTCGTTTCCCTGCTTGTCTTGTGCCAGTCCATCATGGCCTGAGAGGGCTTGTGCAGTGATTAAAACTCTTTAAACTCTTTTTTTAACCAAGCACTACCAATCTGAATAATGGTTTCATGTTCTCTGACTATTTTTTTTAGGGTCATGTAAAGCTGTCCGATTTTGGGCTCTGCACAGGTTTAAAGAAAGCCCACAGAACAGAGTTCTACAGGAACCTCACACACAACCCACCAAGTGACTTCTGTGAGTCTGAGCTGTCCTAGTTTAACATGGAAATGGTTTGGAGCTGCAGCTGTACGTTGTACCTGTGTTTCTGCTGGGATAAGCAAGATGGGGCAGGCTGATTGCATTTAATTGGAAAACTGGAAATGCTTGTTCCCTGGGTCATGGGAGCATGACAAGAAATGATGATTTCTGCAGTGGTCATGTATTTTTGCACATTCATACACAGATATGAATATACATAATGTATCTGTATTTTAATGTGTTTTTCATAATGTCAGTGAAGCTACAGAACTGCTCTTTCAGGAGAGCATGGGTTCCAAAGGACTGAAGTCAGTGACAGTCTCATTAAACTTTTCAGAAGCTGATCTAAAAATTTTAGCATGTTCTAATTTAGAATTGCTGGTATGTGTCCTACTTACATGAGTTTCAGCTGTGCATTGGACAGTAGTTATTCTCATGTTCCCATTTTCAGTTATAATCAAGTATTTGTTTCTAGACTAAAGGATTCTAAATATACAAAACAGTTATTTAAAACTGGAGCCCTATAAATCTTTTTTCTCTTAATTCTCACAAATACATTTGTTATTTAATAACTACTTTGTAAATTAGCATTTCAGAATATGAACTCAAAGAGGAAAGCAGAAACATGGAAGAAGAACAGGCGACAGCTGGTGAGTTAATTAAATAATGTATAATTCTTGTTTTGCTTTTAAACTATTTACAGAAAGTGTTACATTAAAACTCAGTGCTAATGTTCCTGGTTTGTGAAACCTGCAAGCCCTCATATGTGGGTCTCTACGAGCTCCCAAAATCCCAAATAACTCAAAGGGGGCCCAGGTTGGAACAGCAAGACCCAGCTCTTCTCTGTGCCTTTGTTTGCCTTTGAGCATCTGGCCCAAGCCCTCAGGTGTCCTCAGCCGCGTGGCCAAGGTGTGTCTGGAGCTCTCTGAGCACAGCCCTGGTGTGGATCATGAGGACTCCTGGCTCTGATTCCTGATTCACAAGCAGATGTGTGTCTGCAGCATTCCTTTTCAGAGAACTGTGGGGAGTTCACCACCCATTTGCTGTGGTGGAAAGGCTGTGGGAAGGTGTTGGTGCTGGAGTGCTCCAGCCTGGCTTTGTGATGAGGAGGGGTCACAGAACAGGGGGACTGTGGCACCAACTGGACCAAAGCAAAGTGTCTGTCAGCCATGGGATTTCAGACCTCCATCCTTGCCCATGATTTTCACAAAAAAAACCACCCTCAGCTGTCAAATTTTGCAACCTTTTATTTTTCCACACCTTTTTTTGAAACTGATCTACTACAATTCCACAAAAGCTTTAGGGTGGTCTCTTCTTTCCTTAAGAGACAAAATGAGATTACATTGCAGCCACCATGCTGCCTCATGGGGCTGTATTTTACAGCCTTATTCCAGCCTGGAATTAGATCCCTGAAAAGACTTGATCTCAAGTCCAGTAAAGGCTGATGTGGCAGAAGAACTGTGTGGTGAAGAACAGTCCCACAGTAAAAGGCCAGAATGACAACTTACATCAACACTATTGGAAAAGGAGCCATGTTTTTGGTTTTCTGTTGGTTCAATCCTAAATCTTTTGGGTCTGTTCAATCAAACAAAGTGTTTCTTTATGGTCAGACAAATGAAAGTAAAATACTTGTGTGGCAAAACTGCTTTTGGGGGACTTTTTTGGTCTTTAAGGGTGTGGTGTTTTTTTTTTTTTTTTGGATTTTGGTTTTTTTCTGTCCCTAGAACTTCTTGGGTATTTTTGTAATGCAGCTACCTGAAACTTTAACTAAGATGACCTTCTGATATTGCAGTTACAATATTCTATGATTTTATCACATTAAAGAGGATGATTTCCATTTTCTTTAGGTTCTCTGTGTTTATTAATAAAAAACAATAATAATCTTGAGATTTTAGTTCCTGTCAATTCTCATATTAAGCATTCTTGCTCACCCAAACAACAAGATCCTGTATGTAAATCTCCAGGAAAAGGTATTGCAAAGTGTAAAACCACAGTATTTCTCTTTTAAAGAGATGATTCCTTTTTTCCAGGCGTATTCTACTGTGGGAACCCCAGACTATATTGCTCCAGAAGTGTTTATGCAGACTGGGTACAACAAGCTGTGTGACTGGTGGTCCTTGGGAGTGATTATGTATGAAATGCTAATAGGTATGTTAAAAATCCCAACTTAAGAGTTGTTCAAGGTAATAGGTTCCATTTATTCAGAAGGGAAAACCTCTGGCTAATGTCAAAATTGGGAGCCCCAGTGACACAGGAGAGGCTCAGGTCACTGCATTTCTGGAAAAAGTTATTAATTTGTTATTTTTTATTTGTTTGTGCAGGGTATCCACCTTTCTGCTCAGAAACACCACAAGAGACGTACAGAAAAGTTATGAACTGGAAAGAAACCTTGGTATTTCCTCCAGAGGTGCCCATTTCAGAGAAAGCAAAGGATTTAATTCTAAGGTCAGTAAGAAAAATCCAATTCTGGCCCCTTGCCCAGCCAGGGTCATCTTCCATCAGGGTGAATTCCTCTTCTGGGTGAAGGAAGCTTTATGTTGGAGGGAAGGCTGGTTTCTTCTGTCACCATCCTTGATGGACTTTTTAAGTCTTTTTCCCTTTGCCATTTGTTTAACATGAAGGAATAAGCAGGAATGACCTTGATTTGTACCATGGTAGAAAGAAACAGAGCATACCAAAAATAAAGTGATCAACACTGGTTTTTTTTTCTTCTCAGAGGTGGCAAGAAAATAAATCATTCACCAGCATTTAATGCTCTGAACAGAAATCTTGGGATCTTTTGGATTTACTCATTTCTTTCAAAATACCAATTTTTAGTTTCCATTGAGGTTTTTGTGACAGTTTTGGTGACAAGATCAGGTAGAAATGCTCTCTTGTCCTGGGAGGGTTTGAGAGGCACATTGGTTTGGGGTTTGATACTTTTTCCTTTTTGTTTTGGTTTTTTTTTCTTCCTTTTCAAAGCTAATGTTATATCGTTACACAATTTTGTTACAGGCAGAAGGGGGAATGTACTTCACAAAACTAAAATTTATTATTAGTTCCACCAGTGCTCCAGTAACCTACAAAAATATCACCAACAGTTATCCTGCATCCAGCCAGTGATACTAAGAGCTCAAATAATTGAATTGTTGCTAACCCTCATGAATAAGTTTGTGTAAAACAGTTATATTGCATTTTCAGCATCTGTTTCTCTACTGTTCTGCTCAACCTTCCTTGTCAGCATCCCAAGTTCTCTGCTGAACAGAGTGCAGCATTACTACTGAGGATTTCTGCCTCCTCAACCCTGGCTGTGTTTGGGGAGTTTTTAGAGATTTCAGTGTATTTGTTAACATGTCTTGCTCATGCATCTGCTTACACAATGACTCCTTGGATTTATCAGTTTGCCTCCACAAGGAAAAGGGTTAAAATTGGGGTAAAACATCTTAGTTATCAGTAATCTATTAAAATGAGGTTGAAACAGGTTGGACAACAACCACCTGGGCATTTTTGAGTACCTCATCCATTACAGCTTGGACAAGTTGGGCAACATGTATTTTAGCCTAAAGGGAGATGCAGACAAAGGTAAAGGGTTATGGGTAGAGATAAATCCAAACTAAAATAAGCTCAAGTTCAGACAAAGCCTGACAAAGCCTGTGGCTGAGTGTTGTTGCAGGGTTTGAGGTCTGTTGTTAGTCCTTGGCACCACCCAGCCTGCCAGGCTGCAATACAAATACAGGCAGGTTTTCTTCCCCACTAACACCCAAATACAAGCAACAGAACTTTAATTTGTAACTGGAGACAGTTTATAGCCTAACCTGCTGTGCTACACATGCAGAAGATGGCTGGGATTTAATGAATTCCTAGGCAAATGTTGGTATTCCCATCTCCTGGGTGAGATAATTGAAAGGCTTTTCTAGTCTAGAGGAGAAGGGTCAGCCTCTGCTGCTCCCTGGAACAAATCCCTGAGGTCACTCAGTTGCTGTCAGAGAGTTTCCACCCCCCTGTTCTCCTTCAGGATTTTAGGCTTTTCCTGTCTGACCTACTGGAGCAGGTAACAGTCTCAAATTCACCAATCCTATCTCTGTCTCAAATTTCACCTTTTTCTTCCTGCTGTTTCATGGCTGCTTCTCATAAACTGCCAGTTTCTTATGGGGTCTGAAGTGAGGTTATACAGCAGGGCTGTATCAGAAACTGGCCCTGGGTCTTTGTACCACCTGCACCTCTGAGGAGAGGGAAGGGGAGAATAGAGAAATGGCTTGTTTGGAATGGGCTGGCTCACTGGGATTCCAAAATATGACATCAGAGAGCAGTCATGACTTACTAAGTATATCTGTTCTTCTGGTTTGACTTTGAAACAGGGATGTTTAAATAGTTGAGAACATGCCAGAGGAGTTCTTAGTGGTAGCGATTTAATCCTCCATTCCAAACTGATCTTACAGGACCAAAATATGCAGTAACTTTTCACAAACCTGGAACATGGGCGTGCAGCAATTTGGAAAAGGTGTCAGTTATTGGCATCATAGCTTTTTGTTTGGGGATTTAACAGTGTTCTCCTTCTACCATTTCCCTTCTCTCATAGAGGCAATGGGCTGCTTTGATGTTACTCCAAGTGATGAAACAATTTGACAGAACTTCTTGAAATTCTTGATGCTGGATACTGTTGCATCTGTTTGAATTTATTGTAACACTCCCTTTGTTTTTTCCCCTTTTCCAGGTTTTGTATCGACTCAGAAAATAGAATTGGTAGCAATGGAGTAGAGGAAATAAAAAGTCATCCATTTTTTGAAGGAGTAGACTGGGGACATATCAGGTTTGTATATACACACATGTTTTACAGGAGAATAAAAACAAGAGTTTCATGTAGCATGATGTCAAGGACAATTATTTCCAATTTGTCTTTCATTTTGAAAGGCAGCTACTGGCTGTAGATGGGGGACACTGAAGGTTTCCAGGCCTTGCTGACATTAATGGAAATTATCAGAGTTTAACTGTCTTGACATGCCTTAGATTGCTCCAGACTTCCCAGAATGGAAAGAAATTGTTGTAGGGTGGCTGTGGGTTTAATTTTAAGTGTAGTAATTAGAACTGTGGTGAGTTTACAGGTGTAAATCACTGCCTTTCCCACAGTGCTGTGTCTCAGTGTGAACACACACTGGTGTGGTGGCACAGATTCCTTGGGCAGTTTCAAAAGCCACCTTAAAACCCCTTCAAGGGCTCCCTGACTGTGGAGATGCTAAAGCAGAGCCAGCCTGGTTTAGGAGAGAAATGCTGAGTGTCACAAAGAGGAGCTACAGTGCAGAGGTTTTGGATGAGGTCTGGGCTGATGAGCACAGGAATTGTAAAGCTCTGGGTGCAAGTGCAATCCTGCTGGGCTCGGTTTGTGAAACAGGGTAACCACAGGGGTGGCTGGTGACAAAATCACAGTGATAACTGTGTGGCAGATAAGTGGGAATGCTCTCTCAATGTGAAAATGATGTTTAACCCAAGCCTGCCAGGAATACCCCAGTGGGGACCAAACAATCTCCCTATGGTGTCAGCAACCAAGAGAGTCAGATTCATCTGTGATGCACTCAGTGGAACCCTTGTGCTCTGTATTGAGGGAAGCTGTAAGCATCAAAAGCTAAGTTAAAACTGGAACTTAATGTCTCATTTCCCAGTATTCACTCTGCTGGTGTTTATCTTTATTTGCAGGGAAAGACCAGCTGCAATCCCTATAGAAATCAAAAGTATTGATGATACTTCCAACTTCGATGAATTTCCTGAATCGGACATTTTACAGCCAGGTGAGACTGCCATTGTGAATTCTAAATCTCCATCTGTGACATGCCAGAATACAGCACAGATGCCTCTGTTGTTGTTTATATTAATTTTTCTGAGGCCTCAATCAAGTTAGATCAAGTAGATCAAGTCTCTATTTGTGTTTTTTTTGAGGTATGAGTGTGAACCTGTGATCTCTCATAGCTGCAAAGCCCAGAGATTTTAGGAGTCAAAGCCTTTGGTAAAAATGGTTTGCACACAGGTAGTGTGCACAGAAAGCAGTGGAGTTTTCTGCCAGGCAGTCTGTCTAACCAGATCCTGGTAAAACATCATGCACTGATTTGCTTTTCATCTTCAGTGACTTGTGAGGTTTGTGCCAAACATAATTATTGAGATATTTGTGGGTAAGAATTTTCAGATTCTTGATTACTTAACACAGTAATTCATGAACCTGAGTGGCTCTGTAAATCACTTCAGGGTTTTTTTAGTTGATGATTTCTCTTAGCAAGGTACAGGAAATTTTCATATGTAAAAGGCTTGTTCTGTGACACACAAATATTCCCAGGTCCCTCTGTTTTCAGTTACTTGAAGATTGGCAGATGTTTAACAGTGGTTAATTGCTGCCTGCTAAGTGTAGCTGTGTTAACAGCCATAAGAATTATCCAAAAGCTGTTGGTGGTTTTTTTCCTGAAATGGCTTTTATTTAATGGTGAGGAATTTTGTTCTTTAGATGCAAAGCAACCCATCTCCAGTGCCTAAGCTAGTTAAGTCCATATTTGGATAATGCCAAGAACATTTTAATAATTTTGGCCTTTCAGACCCACTGAAAATGGTGCTGTACATGTAGCTACCTAAAAATCAGAACATCAGAAATGTCATGAGTTTGTAATTGTGTATCCTGTGGGTGTGTCAGAGGTTTCTGTCAAGGTATGGAAACCTGATAGAGTGTGTAGACATAATTTTAAAAAAAGCCAAAACAAAAACCTCCCTTTTTCTGCTTCAGAGTTCTATCCTGAAATTATTACTCAGACCATTGACAAAAGGCAACTGACCTGATTAGAAACAGGAATTCTTCCAGGAGTTTCTGCTGACTAAGGAAATAAGAGTTCAGGGCTGTTTAGCTCTGTGAAAAGTCCTCTCAGAAGCAGCCTGGGTTTAACTCTTTTAATGTGTGTTTGCTTGTGTTTCTGAATTCTAGTGCCAAACACGACAGAACCTGACTACAAATCCAAAGACTGGGTTTTCCTCAATTACACCTACAAGAGGTTTGAAGGGCTCACCCAGCGTGGCTCCATCCCTTCCTACATGAAAGCTGGGAAGTTGTGAAGCAGAACACAACCCCCCAAAGGAAATTGCAAACACAAACCTCAGGTAGCTGCATCACCAGGCCCGCTTGGCGTTAGTTATCAACACATCGACTCTGGTGCGCATCGATTTCACACGGAAATTCTACAGGATTAGGATTTCTAGGACTACTACAGGAATTAGTTGGCAGTGCCAGCTGGCTTTTTTTTCTTTTTTTTTTTTCTTTTTTTTTCTTTCCTTTTTTTTTAATATTTGAATATTTTTGTTAACTTTATTATACAAAGGTACTGGAATAAAAGGAACGTGCATCCCTTTTCCTGCACTGCCTATGTGTGGATAACGGTTAATTCTGCCTCTCTGTACTGTGGCTTTGTTTGTACTGTAAACCATCTAATCCACCCAGGAGGGAAACATATCATTTGATGCAGCATTGTCGTTGTACTGCTCACCTGGTGGGGTTTAGATATGCAGTATAAAGAAAACTGTCCACATTTGCAAACCTCTCTGAGCAGTTGCTCAAGGGTGTTCCATTTGTGGTCTGCAGATCCCCCATGAGTGCAGCACATGGAATTATTTTAAATAGCAGTGTCCTCTGGGCCTCCTTAAGTCCTGTGTGCCCTCTCTTGCCCCCAGTGCAGGACTTTATCAGTCCTTTATCCCTTTTGTCCCTTCTGCCACAGTGTTGTGGCAGTGAGGCAGTCCCTGTGATCTGTTTGGTGATATTTCTGCTTTAAAGGATGGTTGGCAGTATTGCTGTTACAGGTGATGATGCCTACTGGCAATTTCATTAAAAAAAAGGAATCTGAATTAAAAGTATCAATGTTTTTAGCAGAAGGGAAATATTCTGATACGAAGTTTTGAGGAGATGGCAGACTTTCCAAGACTGCATTCCTGCCTCTGCTCTAAATCGGATATCTTTGAGCTGCTCATAATTCAAACATTCTCTTCTCTCTGTGCAAAATGTGTTCTAGAGAAGTGATCAGATTGGTGCTTCTTCTTTTTTTCCCTCCCTGAGCAGCTGCAGGCAGAAAGGATCCTGCTCTAACCTCTCTGGAACCGCAGCCTCTGCTCACACAGAGGAAATGGAGTGTCCCACTACACTCAGACTCTCCAGTGGGCTCCTTTTCTTCCAGGATCTCCATCTGGCTTGGCCATGGGATTAGATGGCATCAGCTGAGCCTGCAGCCCATTTTCCAGGGACCCCTAAATGTTCTTGTGGCCAGTCTGCAGGATGGTGACAGCCTGACAGCTGAGCCAGGTCTCCTTCCCCAGGCAGAGGAAACAGAAGCAGAAATACTTCCATGTGCAGGCTCTGGCTTTGTACATCAGCTCAGCAGCAGTTCAGGACTGAGTTGCATTCCCTGAGTAGTTTGCAATTATCTGGTCACTGGTGGCTTTCTCTGCCTGTACTCACAGCTTATCCTGCAGGGCTTTGAATCTGTCACAGTACAGCAGAGATCTCTGCTGTCATTTTCTGGTCAAAAGAGATTTACAGCAATGAACAATTCCCCAGTGGCTCAACAAGCAGAGTCACTGTTGCTGTCTCTCTCCTCTGCACACCTGTGAAAGGCACCCTAAAACCTCTGCAGCCCCGTCTGAGTGGAGCACGGGATGTTTTGGCATACAACAGGAAAGATTCCACTGGACAGACTTTTGTAGCAATATGGAAACTACTGTTATAAAGCCATTAGAGAAAAATTTGTTGCTGTTAGGCACTGTGGTATCAGCTGTTCTCAATTATTTGTATGCTCTGAAAAACATACTGGGATGTTCATCTGTTGCATCAGAGCCCATTTGCCAGCAAGATTTCTGTGCCTGTGATGGGCAGGTAGTCTTCCCTGATCCAGCCAGGATCCCTGATCCAGCCTTTGCTCCATGGTTTTGTCTCCCTTGAAGCATCTAATATCTGTTATTTATACCAAACAGTTTTAGTCTTCAGCTCCTCAAAGAGGAGTAACCACTGCCTGAGGCCCTTCCAGTGTTAGAGCAGAGCAGAGCTAAGCTGAGCTTCTGCCTCAATGCTGGACTGAGGTGGGAACAGCTCCTTGATCTCCCAGATTTGCTTCCCTTACACTAATTAACATCCCTGTACTGCTGTTGGGGCAAGGTCCTTAAAAATTCCCCAGTGTTCTTATCCTTGTCAGTGCTGAGGCTCAACCTGTGGCCATCCAAAGGCTGTACAAAAACAATGACTCACATCCACCTTTCAGGCATCATTCTGCCAGTGCCCCAACAGCTCCCAAGGCCTCTCAGGAAAGGAATGCCTTTCCTGAGGCCTTGACTCCAAAACAGGGAAGCTCAGGCAGAAAAAAAATCCCGGGATGCAAACTTGGCCTCAAAGGACACTGCTATTCAAAAGAATTTTCATTGGTTTTCATTTCCAGTCTCATCCATGGGGATGGAATTGGAATTCCTGCAAGCACCACCTTTCAGAAGAGCACAGTAACCCCATTAACGTGACCTACAAAGAAGTCTTTGCTCAAACTTGTTGAGACACGCTCAGTTTCATGGAAACTGCTAATGCTCAGTGATACTGGTGATTTTTTTTCTATGGGGCTTAGGGGAGGGCAGAGAAATACACACTTAATTTAAAGCTATCTATTAAACAACTATGTCTGTACATACAGGTTTACAAACTCGGGAAAAAGCTCAACCCTTCTATTTGCAACACTAAAGATAATACTAATTTAAAACTGCAGATGATTAATCATATCAGTGCTCACATAGGAGTTATATCCATAAGGAAACAGCCTGCAGCCTATCTAGCATAAACTCCTGTATTGTGGTAGTTGAATTTTTAAATTTTTTTGTAAACATAGCATTATTTTAATCAGTAAGTCAAGTTAAACAATATTAACTACTGCTTTTAGGATGATAGAAGTTTTTTTTAAAGGTGAAACTGTGACACTGTAATGGATTAAAGAGAACAGCAGGTTAATTTACACTGGCTTTCAAAAAAAAAAGGAAGTGCAACATATCTTTCATTTTGTTATTTCTGTCTGATTCCTTTGGATGGTTGTGTGTTTTCCTTTGGCAATGTTAGTCACTGTGCCATTTATTTTTCTTATTCTTGGAGTACCAAAGATCCTGAAATGGCTTGATGATTGCAACCATGTGAAAATTTATTTTCTGGAAGTATGTTTTGTTAAACTTTTGTTAAAACGTGAAATTGTGTATGCAAATTGTTATCAGAGGTTTGCTGGGACGTTTACCTATTCCAGCAGGGAAAACTTGAGTGCGTCGATGGAAGTGGAGAGCCTGAATCCAAATTCTGGATCGGAATTCCCTGAAAGTGGGGAGGAAGTTTGGATTGGGAACTGCAGCTGAGCTTTTGCACTTCGTTCCATCTCCAATCAGCATGAGTGAGTGGCCTTAGGTACAGGACATCAGCAGAGGTTGTCTCATGTGCAAAAGGAGTTTAAAAAAAAATTGCCAGCATTCAGAAATCAAATCTTGTTGATACTGCATTTGCACTGTTCAATTTGCCTTGCTGGAGAGTTATAGAAGTGTTATTTTTATAGGTCAATCGTTCCCCACCTGAGCCGTTGGAGACAGTCTGGGATAAGGGCACCTGCTGGGGGGAGCTCAGCTGGGGGGCACCAGGAATGGGCACCAGGAACAGCACTCAGCTGTGCTGTCAGCTCCTTCCCAGGGGCCACATTCCTCCTGTGCCCAGCAAGGAGCAAATGCTGCAGTCTAGCCCAGGTAATGCTTAGGAAGTGCTCTCACTTTCTCAATAACACGAGCAAATACAGGCGTTGTAACACACTGCACCTTGTCCTTTTACTGTTGGGATCTCACAGCAGCTCGTTCTTGGAGTCAAAATGGCAACTGCTATATTTTTCCTAGACTGTTTCATTAGTTGTGGTTGGGAAAGTTACATAGAAGCATTATAAAAATTTATATGAGGCTTTTTACAGCATTTGAAAATAAAAGTAGCGTTCTTTTTGTAAAGTTGCAGTTTTTGTTTCTTTTACCCGGGTGTACTGAATTTCTCTTCCAGAATGGGACACATCTAAGGAATTGAGATCCGATTTCGTGGATTCTCATCTTGAATTCCACGGACAATGAAACATCCCAGTGTTGTTACACTCAATCAGAAAGTAGAGAAAGCAAATACTGTTTGATTTGTCCCACCTGCAGTCACATGAAGAAGCTATTTCTCAGATAATTACTGATCTTCTCCAGAGTCTTACCTTCCCCATAGGCTGTAATTTATCCAGGAAAGGCTTCCAGGGGCAGTTGTATCCTTTGATCCACTATAGAAACCTTTCTGTCCTACTGTTCCACTTTCCCTGCCAAGTTCAGAGCAGCAGCAGCAGCAGTGAAAGCTGTGTGAAAAATGATCAGAGTGGAGCAGCTGAAAGCCAAAAGAAGCGAGCAGACACTGCCTGGCCTTGTCTGGAGCCCTCCTGAGAAGGACAGGAGCCCTCCCTCCCTCCACTCCAGAATTGCTGGTCTCAGTAAAGGTAAAAATACAATAGATTTTTGCAAATCCTCTTTAATGGGATCACCCTTTTCTTCCCTTGACTGTACATGATTGCATGGCAGAGCTACACATCATAAGGAAATACAGGATTAGTTCTTTACCTCCTTGCATTACCAAATCAGGTATTCCTCAGAAAAAACACTTGAATGGTAAATATAAAGGCTATGCCTTCAGCATGAGTAAATCTCTTAAACCCTAAACTAAGATAACATTTTAAAAAAGCCATACTGCAAATATCTACATTTTTCATTTCTTTGTTCTTGTACCTAAGTAAAACAATAATGCTTTGGGCAATAAGAGGCTATTTCTGACAGTCTTCCTAAGGAAGGAGAAGGGAGGAGTATCCAAAACAGTCTGTCTTTCTTGGGAATGAGGACAATAGTGGCTCCCAGCTCTGGACTAGGCAAGGATATATTTGCAGTTCAGGAAGTGCTTAATGTATTTTGGAAATGCAGAGGGCTGTCAGGCACTGGAAGGAGCTGCCCAGGGAGGTTTGGAGTCCCCATCCCTGGCGGTTTTTAAGGAAGGAGTGGACGTGGCACTCAGTGTTCTGGCCTGGGTGACAAGGTGGGGATTGGTCACAAGTTGGACACGACAATCTTGGAGGTCTTTTCCAACCTTCCGGGTTCTGTGATTCCATTTCTCTATGGTAATGGGATTCATCACACATGTAAATTTTAAGTATCAGAGAGGTACTAAAATACCTGTCCCACAGCTGAATTCCCCAGGTGAAAGCAGGTTCTAAAGGTGGGTGCAGGCCTTGTTCCTTGTGAGCCACGCTGGGTTCAGCCACGCCAGGCTCTGTAGCAGGGAATGCCACCAGGTTCCAGGTGCATTAATACTGGGACAGCTGAAGGGCAAGTTGGTGTGTCTGTCCCAGTGTTTGGACACTTCATCACTCAGGAACACTGCTGCAGCGGCTGGGAGAGGAAATGAATCTCTCCCACGCAGAGGGAGCTCAACCCTCCGCCTCCTGCTCCTCCCAGCACCATTCTTCAGGTTATCTGAGCCCTTGGAGGGCCCTGTTCCCTCCAGGGAGATGGGGCATGCAGACTTCAATCTGCTCGTCTTTAGGAGGGAATGAGCATGGGTTTCTCATTTCCCAACCAAGCCTGAGCTCTGCTAGGAACAGTTTGTCTCAGCTCTGAACCGACCCTCGGTGCCACATCTTGTCTCCGTACCAGCTGCTTTAATCTGTTTCTAGTGAGCTGCCATCTGCTGCGGCTTCTCCCTCCTCCAGGAATATGTGCTGGCTCTCCGTGCTGTCCCCAGGCAGTTCACTGCCACTGGCAGCAGCTCCTTCCCCTCCAGGTGCCTCTGCCCATCCTCCCTGCTCCAAAGACAAGATCTTTGCCCTTGCCTCTACATCTCCTGCCCTTGGAATTGGATATTGAGAGGGCGGCTCCTCAGCAGAGTGAGCGCAGAGCCCTTGAAGCTGTTGAGTAGAAGTGTAACCACAGCCCCTGCTCCACATCTTGCTAGAGAGACTGCAGCTACAGAAAGTGTTACAGACATGTGGAGGTTACACCTTCCTTCAGGAGCTGTGTGCAGCATCTGCCCCAGCATGGCGATGATGGCCAGCAGATGGAGGTGATGGAGGGCCAACAAGATGCCAAAATATTTCCCCCAACCTCGTCGGGGTACGTGTGGCCATGCACAAAACCAGCTGGAAATGGGAGCAGTGATCTACTGGGAGCACAAAACTGCAACAGTTTTGGACACTCATTTCCCCAGTTCTACTTTGGACTTCACTATGTCTATTTAATACTAGTGAATGATCAGATAAGAACTTCAGTGACTTTTTTGATCAGGACAGGGTGAAATCACTGGCAATCTAGACACACACGTCAAGATCTTCAGCAGGCTTTCTTTGAGGTGTCATCCAACTCCCATTGACGTCAGCAAAAGATCCCTATCTAAAGCCCAAAGAAACCAGGAACAAGGATGGTCTTCAAAGCAAACTGGTTGCTGATGCCATTCTTTGGTGTTCCTTACAGATGAGACAAAAAGATTTCATTGTACAACTCAGCTGGTTGAAAAGCAGTGTGTGGAGAGGAGGACTTCAGGCTTCAAACACAGTGGTGAGAAACTTGCATGGCACTTGTGCTGTTAAACAGGACAATATTACCTGGTTTTTAAAACCAAAATCAAACCATGCCTCGAGTAAACTTTGCAAAATGTACAATTTATTTAAATGCAACTTTTAGGGTCTCATTAGGTATTCAGAAACTACTAGTTCCTGCCAGGAACAAAAAGGCTATTTCAAAACTGAAGATTATTTTGTTTTTAAATCAGAAGTGGCACCATGAAATTGAGAGACTTTGGGGTAAGAGATTTACAAGTAAGTGCATTATTTTGTGTGAATTTGTGTGAATTATTTTTGCCAGCCTGGACTCTAAAATGAAGCAGGCACTTTGGAAAATGTTAATCCTTTTGACTGCCTTTAATTTTGTTAGAAAATCACACACTAAATTATCATCCTGCTGGCTCCAATACTGAGATTAGAGAGGAAGAGCAAGTAGGATTCAGATGCTTTTCTCAAGTTAAATGTGTTTCATCATGCAATGAATTGGTCCATGATTCCTAGATGTCCAAGGCCAGAGTATATCCCTGTCACAATCCAGTTGGATACTGCAGAACATAATCCATGCTCCTGGTATTGGGCCAGCACAGCACAGTTCCTTGCTAGTGAAGCTGGTTTGGTTGTTGTTTTTTTTTTTGTGCTGTTTTTGCTTCTTTGAGGGACTTCCACGGTAATTATTGGCCACAAATAAAGCCTATTGGCCAATGACAGTATGATTATGCTATTTATATAATTTTGGAAGCAAAATACTCTCTGATTTGGGGAAGAACTTTTGCTTTAAAGTGACAGCACATATTACCAATACATAGACACTGAATTTGTAGCAAAGTTAGTAAATTGCTTGTGGTGCCCTTCAAAGTAATCCAGTGACCTTCAAGCAGAATAAAATACAAATAACAGACTGAAAAATATTTTTTTAAAAAAAAGATTAATTCTTATAACTACCTAACTTGTTCACATATCCTGTACAAAACCACACTTGATTCTGTACTTTCAGCCATGTAAGACCACAGTCAGAGGGGAAACCATAAACATCTGTGTTCTGGGAGAGAAGGTTATGAAAAATCTCTGTTTGTACTTACAAAGCTGAGTCACTTCAGTTTCCTGCTATTAAGTTTCAGCAGAAACAAGTTCTCTGGCTCGCCCTGAGCAGTCACCTAGAGGTGTTTTTGTGAAGAGTAACACAAGTCACCCAAATAATGGAGAGCGACTCCCAGTGTTCCCTCTCCCAGGTCTCATCAGTGAGGTGTGTGGAGCCAGCTTGGCCCCAGCAAATACAAAAAGAAATCCACATCTTCAGGACAGCATCTCCCATGTCCTGGGAAACAGCCAAGACATGCTATGCTTTGGATGTGACAGAAGAGAAAAAAAGGAGGAGTAATACAGACACTTTAACTGCTCAGTCTCAGGCTATTACTTAACTGCCCCGAGGTTTGATTGTTATTTTTACCCCTTTTGCACGTTGTTGTATAAGTTGTTTGGAGAAAAGAGGCTATCTGTGGCTTACATAAAGCGTTCTGTTCCCTATTTTATTGCTGAAAGCTACTCAAGAGAAAGTGCTCACCTTAAAATGGTGCAAAAATATCAAGCGTGGCCTACTCAAAATCAGTGCCTTACATAAACTGGGATCCTGCTCTGCCAAGACTGGAGGCAAACTGTGCTATAAACACCAGTTACTGTCATGTATTAAAGGTTCAGCAAAGAGCCCAATCATCACCTTTGAAGAATAAACAAATATAAGAAATGATGTCTCAAATCTATGTTAGTGATCTGGCTGTGCTTTCTGTTTGTAGGAATTATCCAAGTGCTGGGTGACATGACTCTGGCCATGGATGAGGAACATGACAGGCAGAAATAGTGCCAAGAGACTGATCTGATTTTCTGACCTGGTGCCAAAAACTTACGCAGTGAATTGCAACTGCACTAAAAAATATGAAATAAAATGCGAAACAGGTACAGTAGTTCTGTTTCTAGTGAGTCAGTTAAAAAAAAAAAATTTAAATGTCCTCATTAATGTTCCCATGTGGAGAGAGTTTGTATTTAAGAGCTGTTCAGCTATTAAGCTTGTTAAAACAGTTTTGGGAAAATATTTAAATGTTTAATTCATTGAGCTTTATAACAACAGCCATCTTCAGCTTTCTGCGATTCCTGAGTTGCCGAAATATTTTCAGTCAGTGTGGCTGACTCACTTCTGAAATCCCCTTAACATTTGGGTGTCCACTGATGATGCAAACCTGGAGGAGGGAGCTCCCAGCTTCAAAACTGGGGCAAGACAGTATTTTAGCAGGACAAAAGATGACATTTCAGCTTCCTGGGAATAAATCCTTAGAAAATTTTCTCAGTATCAGTTGTGGTATATGAATAAGTGTGCATTAATGCTAGTGGTTTTCTCAAAGATAGCAACAGCATCTTAAATTCTGATTTTTAGCTCTCCCTTCTGTTTTCTATTTCATCTAGGGCAGAAAGGGTTTGTAATTCCTTCTGTTCAATGCAAACTCTGCAAGACCAACTGAACTCAACATGAGGGATATATATATATATATATATATATATACACACACACACACACACATATATATAACTGCAATAGTAACAGTGGGATTACATAGAACATACAACTCTAAAATGAAAAGATTTCCAAGGGAAAAAAGTACTTTATGAATAGGTGTGCTTTGAGACTGCGGGATTTCTTCAGCACCATCCTCAGCTGGAAGCCACGATTCCCTGGCCTATTCCCTGGAATATTCTGCCAGAGCCATGCACCCACTCCTTCCACGTGCTCTAACCCTTGGGCTCTGCCATGGGCAAGACGCTGAGCTGCCCGCTCCCACACACACAAGGAGCTTCCACATCACATGGGAAATGTGTTAGGAGCTTCCAATTATAAAAGATGTCACGGATGGAGTTCAGGATTGCATCTCAGGAACCATCCTCAAGATTATAGTTTGGAGTTTAGACAAGTGAATTGTGCCTACGTGTCTGAGAGCTACGAAGAAAACACATCCTTGTTTTCTGGTTGGGTTTTTTTCCCCCAGCTCTACCTATCTAGGTGAGTTGCTGATTTTCCAGCACATTACATAAAATTCATAGGCATTCAAGGGCATTTGGCTCGCAGTGTTTTGTGAGGGTTTACTTTCTCAAGCCCTTAGAATCACAGAATCATTTCACCTGGAGAAG
The DNA here is from genome assembly GCF_021018805.1 of Prinia subflava. NCBI lineage: Eukaryota > Metazoa > Chordata > Aves > Passeriformes > Cisticolidae > Prinia > Prinia subflava. The sequence continues at coordinate 11,845,184 of NC_086250.1, read as the reverse complement.
AACGTGGAGATCATTGAGTCTAAGTGTTACCTCTGCACTGCCAAATCCACCACTAACCGCATCCCCAAGTGCCACATCCACACCTGCTTTAAACACCTCTGGGGTTGGTGACTCCACCACTTTCCTGACAGACTTTTCCAATGCTTGACAACCCTTCAATGAAGAATTTTTCCTAATTAATCTAAACCTTCCCTTGCACATCTTGAGGCTGTTCCTTCTCATCTTTATTGCTTTATGCTTGGGAGAAGAGACCAATCCCAACCACATTTTCATGTGTATTTAGTCACATTTTCTTATTCCCTTTTAGAAAATGATGTTTTTATCTTAAAATTCTGCCCCCAGATCTGAAAAAGACACAAATTTTAACAAGTTAAATACTGACCACTAGAACTGATGATGGAAGAACATAATATCCTTTGAAAGATATTACATCTACTCTTGCCAGCTCCCCAGGATCCCCATTACTAATAACAGACAGAAGAAAGCCTCCAGAAAGTGGGAGAAGAACACCTGCAGAAGGAGCTTTCTCCACACGTCACCAACTCTGTAGCCCTGTTCTCACTGCTGAGCAACACCAGCTGCACTTTAAGTTCCCTCATGCCTGAAATCGTAGAATCATGGAGTATCCCGAGTTGGAAGGATCCCTGAAGTCCAACTCTTGGCACTGCACAGATACCCCAATAATCCCATTCTGTGCCTAGGAGTACAGTCCAAATGCTCCTGGAGCTCTGGCAGCCTTGGGGCTGTGACCATTCCCTGGGGAGCCTGTTCAGTGCCCCAGCACCCTCTGGGGGAAGAACCTTTTCTCATATCCACCCTAACCCTCCCCTGACAGCTCCAGCCGTTCCCTCAGGTCCTGTCCCTGGTCACAGAGCAGAGCTCAGGGCCTGTCCCTGCTCTTCCCCTCGTGAGGAAGCTGCAGAACTGCAGTGAGCTCTGACCTCAGTTTGCTCTTCCCCAGCTGAACAGACCAAGTGCCCTCAGCCACTCCTCGTGTGGCTTCCCCTTCAGGCCCTTCACCACCATCTCCATAATCCTAATTTGGATATTCTCTGAGAGCTTTAGATTTTTCATATACTGTGGTGCCCCAGCAGAGAAAATCAGCGCCTGTGCAGCCCAAGGAGATGGCACAGGTCAGGATTTGTGTGCTTGAGCAAAAGCCTCTTCTATCACAGCTGCAGGTGGAACGGAGCAGGCACAGGCTGCACTGACACGAGGCAGGACAGCGAGAGAGGCTCTGTCGTGTGGGAGAGGCACTGCTGAGATCCAAACGTGCTTGCAGAGGTTTCATTTCAGACTGGTTCTAGTGGGATCTGCTGGAGGGAAGGCATGCCTGCGAATAGCTGGAACACCTGGAATCTTTTCCAGGTGCACCTTGAGGTCTTTGTGCAAAAGGACCACACCAGCACTCCAGGGTGTGAACCAGAGCAGTGTGATGGGCAGATTCACTTCAGAAGTGTGCTCCTGGTGCTGCCAAAAACCAGCTACAGGTCTGCTAACACAATTAAATACACTTGTGAAAGTTATCCTTATTTTGTGCTACTTTTCCCTGATAGCTGTGACCGCTCTCTGGCCATAGAGGCCTCTGCCAACCAAAACTATTCCAAGATCCTGATGATTCCTCAGGTGAAGTGTCCTTTATACAGCACCCAGAGAAAGGAACACCAGCCCTGCCTAACCTGGGGACATGGACAGGGCGCCAGCCCGAGCATTGCAAAATATTATTATTAGTCAAGATTATCTTAAGTCAGGGTATTCTTTCATGTAAAATCTTTGTGTATTTCCAAGCCTAACCAGCAAGAATGGAGATGTAACCATTGGAAGAGGCAGCTGCCAGCATCCTTTATTCAAGGACAGCCTGGAACTAAGATGTTTTAACGATGTAGTAAATCAGTGTTGATGTATGTCTGTATATACATTGCTAACTTGGCAAAATACTCCAGGTCAATGTGTTCTACAGCTGAATTAAATTCATTATAACACACAAAAATATCATGTCTGTATGTCAAGGAGGCCCTGCCCAGGTGAAGACACGCGTGAAGCCAGTTGCATGGAAAACTTAGATGGCCAACCCTAAACAATCCTAAAAGATGTGCTGTGCTTGGAAACTTCCTCTGAATTTCCGTGTATAAATAATGGCATGAGAAGTCTGGTGGTAGGGCTTGATCTGCGGAGGTTCGGGCAGCTCTGAAATAAGCCACGGGTGCCTCTCTCGAGTACCCAGCTTTCACCGCCCTCGCCACTGGGGCCACTGCGGCGCTGCCCGCCGGGGATCGAACCCAGCCCGCCGGGGATCGAACCGGACCCGCCGGGGACCGAACCCGCCCCGCCGGGGATCGAACCGGACCCGCCGGGGACCGAACCCGCCCCGCCGGGGATCGAACCCGGACCGCCCGGCACCGTGAGGGGCGCGGGGCGGTGCCGCCACCGCCGCACATCTCGCGAGAGGCGCGCGGGGCCGGGCCGGGAGCATGGCGGGGCGGGGGCGCTGAGGGGGCTGGCGGGGCAGCCCGCGGTCCCTCCCCGGCGCCGGCGGCTCCTCCTCGGCTCACCTCAGCTCACCCCCTGCATGCCGGCGGTGCCGGGGGCGCTGTGGAGCGGGGCACGGGGCCGCCCGCCATGGCCGAAGCAGGAGCGGGAAGCGCCGAGGGCGCCGAGGAGGAGCGGCGGGCGGCGGAAGGTGGGAGCGGGTCCGCCCCGGGAGCGGGCGGTGGGTGCCCCGTCTCCGTTTCCCTCCCGCGCGTCGCTCCGTGCGTGGGGGGCGATGGCGGGTGCCGTGTGTGGGGTGTGTCTGCCTGCCTGTTTGTGTCTGTCTGTCGGTCTGTCTGTCGGTCTGTCTGTCCGCCCGCCTCGGTGATGTGGCACGGGCGGGTGTTGTTGCGGGGCCGCTGCCCGTGGGGCTCTGCCGTCTTTCCGTGAGGGCGCTCGGGGCTGCTCCTGTGCCCGGAGCCGCTCCGGGGCCGCCCGGGTTTATGTCTAATTCCCGCTGGGCGCTCCTCGCTCGCTGCTCCCGCTCAGCGGAGTTCAGTGCAGGTACCTGGAGCGCCCACACGGAAACACGGAATCACGGCACGGGCTTGGAAGAGACCTCTGGAGAGGGTCCAGTCCACAGCCCTGCCCAGGCGGGGTCACCTGGAGCAGGTGACACAGGAGCGTGTCCAGGTGGGGTTGGAATGTCCCCGGAGAGGGAGAGAGGCACCAGGCCCTCCCCGGGCAGCTGTTCGGGGCTCTGCCCCCCTCAGTGAACAGAAGTTCTTCTTCCCACTGTGGTGGAACTTACTGTGTTTCGTTTGTCCATTGCTCCTTGTGCTGTCACTGGGTAGCAGTGCAAAGAGCCTGGCCCCGTCCTCTTGGCATCTGCCTGTGTAATGGTCACTGTGTGCTGCATTGCTGTGACAGATGTGTCACCATACTGATGCCGTGTGTATGAAAATTCTGTGTGGGTTTGGGGGTTTTTTAACTTAGTTTGTAGTTCGCTGTTTCTGGTACACATGTAGCCTTGCCTTCCTAAAACTAGTATGATCTGATTTTGGTAGGTAAACATGATTTAGTATTTTAGGTATAGTGATTCTGGCTTTTCTCTGCGTGTGTGCGTGCCCACGCTTGTATGGCGATCAAGGCTTGATCTTTCCGTGGTTTTAATCATAAGTTTGTGGTACTAAATCAAGGCTGGTTGTAAACCACCAGCTGCTGCTCGTGTTCCCACTTGGAAACGAGTCGGGCTCTTCCCCTCTCCGAGGAGAAAGGAGAGTTTTGCACGGGTGTGGGGAGACAGAAATGCTCCAATCCCTCCTGAGCCATCACTGCAGTTCTGTGTAGGTAGCACCAATTCTTCTAGGTTTAAAGGTTGTTTTCCAAATGCCTCTTGGGTTTTGTGTGTTTAGATGTATGTGGGGATCCTGGTTGTCTCAAATCCTTGATTGTTTAAATACTGTTGTAAAATTTTGTGGTGTTTGAAAACAAAGTTGTGGTGGGTTTTTTTGGTAGTGTTTTTGCAGGCTGCTAAATTGTGCTTAAAACTTAAGATTTATTTTTTCTATATCGTGCATATACTGCAAGGAGAGAAAATCAAAATGAAGAAACCTCCAAATACACAGGCATTTCCATTTACAGGTAGATTTGGGAAATCAATGAACCATAGGCTTTCATGTTTTATTGTGAGATGAACCCCCATCCCTGCTTTCTTCTGCTGCCTGTGTTTATAGCTGTTCTCTTAGCGGATTTAAAGAAACAAGTTTTAGGTTTCCTTGTTTTTAAGACAAAAGTATCTTAATTGTTTGTGGGATAGGGTCACACTAAAGTTACCTGCCTAATAGTTTTTAGGTTATTTTTTTTTTTCACTTGAGTGTGCACCTTATTGTTGGTATGTTTGAAAAACAAACTCTAAATTGCACAGTTCACATCCAAAAAACAAATTCATTGCAAGAAAAAATAATTTGGTGAGTGATTTTGGAAGCAAATAATTGTGAACTTTTGAAAATTCCCTGTTTGGACTGCAGGGCCAGCTAAATCCATGGAAGTTCTGCAGCTGACTTGATAGGACTCAGCATTTTGCAATCATATGATTCCAAAACTCACAAGAAAACAACTATCCACTATTCCTCTAGGAGGATATAATTGGAGAGGATTTGTAGGGGTTTTTTTGTTTATTTGTTTGTTTTTTCAGAAATGAACTATCATATATGAGACTCCCAGTTCCTAACAGTGCTTTCCACCTGGTGAGAACATGAAAGTGCCTGGGAAAGCAGAGTACCCTTTCCAGGCCTTGGGGAGGATCTTTTCATTAGCTGGTTCCTGCCTTTTTTTGCTTTTTAATACACCAATAACATTGGCCAAATATTTTGTGTTTGAAATCTGTTAAGCAAATGTGTCATTTTACTGGTAAGTTGTGGTTCTTGACTGCTTCTCTTCCAGGTGATGAAAACAAGTAAAAATAGAAGTAGAGAGTGATCAGTTGCTTGTGTTATTTGATTTAAATGTCTGTAATTCCGAGTGTTTTAATTTTTCCTTTTTTCATTTTGTGAGATTAAAACCAGATCCAATGTTCTTAATGTAGAAGAGTTTATTCTCTGGATAGTGTTGTTCATAAGATGGTTTCATTACTGAATTTTCTGTGTCTTTCTCCTGCATTACACATGCTTATAAAATTTGGGGAAAGAATAAGCTGCTTTAGCCTATACATTTCCACTATTCTCAGAATTTCATTCCAAAGATTGTTATTCCAGCTTTCAATAAGAGGTACTGTAGGCAATGATCTTGATGCCAGACTTGCTGTAAGTAGTTTGAAGATGCTTTTCATGACCTGTTTTAAAGATCTAAAATAAATTAATTCAAAGAAATATTTAATACAACTCTCAGCTGTGTGTAGAAAATATGGTTCTTTGTTTTATAGGTGTTCAGATGTGCAGAACCTTTAACTCATACCACAGCACCTGTAACATTCTTTCTCATGCACTGCTGTACAGTGTAGGCTGTGTCGTTGTCATGCTCTCTAATGAATATCTGCAGCAGGATTTCATTAAAACAAACTAAAATTTTGGAAAGGTAACTCCAGAGTAAAATAAAACAATTTACATGGCGTGGAGTTATTTGCCTCTGTCACTTTGGAGCCATTGTCCTCTTGTCCTGTCACTCCAGGCCCTTGTCACGAGCCTCTCTCCATCTTTCCTGTGGGCTCCCTTCAGGCACTGCAAGGCTACAATGAGGTCACCCCAAAGCCTTCTCCTCTGCAGGCTGAACAATCCCAATTCCCTCAGCCTTTCCTCCCAGCAGAGCTGCTCCACCTCACATCTTAAACAAACAAACAAAAAACCCCACACCCTCCCCCCAAAAAACCCCAAAAAAAACCAACCAACAAAAAAACCCAAAAAACAAAACACAAAACAAACCACCAAAAAACAAAACCCCAAAAAACCCCACACCATGTTGATTGTGACAGAAGTTTCCAATCTAAAAGAAACTGCTCTGGCTGGGCAGCACAACCCCCAGGTGCCACTTCACACTCGCTTCTACCAGAATTTGGAGTACTTTAAATTTGGCAAAGCTCACATTCCTAGCTGAAGGGTTTTGTGCATTCCAGGTACATACCTTTGGAAAATACACATTGTAGTAGTGTGTGGTATCCATGATCTTAGAAATCTGAATTCAAAGCAGCTTCTTTCTTCTCCTTGCCTTTGAAAGTGTTTCAAAATAGGAAGATGGATTAAAAGTTCCTTATTTTTGGAAAGGTTGTGCCAGTGTTAATACATTATTAATTTAGTTAGCTGCAGAGCTGCCACATTTCTCCAAGTCTCACTTATTCCCAGACTATAGAAAGTGTCACCATAAGCTTAATAAATGTACTTCTTCAATGATATTTTATTTCAAGCTCATTTTACTGTAATGTCTTGGTAGCTTAATTTGGATGTTCTTTTTTAAACTGGCTAAATGAGGGCTGACAGACAGCTCTTTTAATTAATTAATTAATTAATTTATACTGCATGACTTGTATCCTCCTGCTGATTTTTGGAGTGCTAATGTGTATCCTGCAAACCTAGACAGAAAAGCTAACCTAGATAGGGGTAAGTGGTCTTGAGGTAGTGCATAATTAGACCAGTAATTTGGAAAGCCTGTCTTGGGCTTGAACTTGTTGCATGGGAGGCAAACAGGTGCTGTCTGTGGCTGTTATGTTTTAAGAATTGTGTGATATTTCTGTACTTGGGGTGTGTTTCATCTCACTTATCTTTAGATGTCCAAGTGTGAGGCAGTTCCTTTGGTCCCTGTGTAATTAGTGACTAGAGATAGGCACTCTTGGGCTGTATCTCATCTAACCAACTGTAGGAATCTATTTTAGATTGAGATGAATCACCCAAGAACTGTTTTATTTCATCCAGGCAAATGTAGGAATCTATTCTGGGGAGAGATGAATCACCCTAGAAATGTCTTCTTCCCTCCAAGGGGGCCCGGAATGGCTACTTCAGACGTGGACATCATTACTGCTTCAGATGGGTCTCCCTTTTTATGGCTGGTACCTTTTCTGAAGGCTTGTGTTTGCTTAGGAATTGAAAACCTTAAAACTGTTGGTAGAGAAAACTGCTCAGGAATGTGGCATGGGATTAGAAAATATTATTGTCAGTAATTGGAAATGTGTGGAGTCTCCCAAGCCTTGTCTCTCATTGCACTGCATGGGATTGACGCAGAAACTTTGCTGACACGGGAATGGGGCTGATTTTGTTTGTCTTTATATCTGCCCCCAAGAAGCAGTTCCATGCAGTTCCTGTGCAGTTGTTCCCTTCTTTGCCAACCCCTTGGGGACTCTTGATTATTATTTCTTTTCCATGTTGAAAAACACAAGAATAGGGGATGCTCTTGTTACGAGAAATATATATTGATAACCATCCCTTAAATATTTAGTTTGCCCAATTATGAAATAGACTAAAATTAGTGTTGAACTGACAGTTTTTTAGTTTCTGATACTGGGAAGGAATTATTTTCCATGTGTATTTGTGCAGTTTGGATGGTCATTGCCTTTTCACAGAGGGAATTATTCCAGTGGGAGAGTTCCTGTATTGTTCTCATTATTTTCATCTGCCCCAATGTGCATAATATGCTTTAAAAATATTTTTGATTTTTAATATTGACAAGCATATGGGCTTAATGCTGAGAGACAGACATAGATTATAATAGACATGTATTTGAGGAACTGTTCACTTGCCATTAAAATCTGGTTATTAGTATTCCAGGGCATTAATAATGGAGTGAACAGTAATAAAAATGTCATTTCTCAGCTGAAATTTTATTTGGCTTGCAAACCAGACTAATCTAAGTAAGAGCCTTTATGGTGGTAAAACAAAACATCTCTAGTTAAATTAAACTGCTGTGAGTAGTTTTAGAATTTACTAATGATTTTTGTTTTAGAGAAATATCAACTTGTAATAAAGATTGGTCTTTCTGGGTATTATTTTTCATGAAGCAAGTGTGCTATGAAATTGGGAATTACTTGATTTTTCTTCATGTATGTTTAGAGGTGTTTGTTTTGATGTCAGTGGTATGATAATATTCATAGAAAATACATGTATAAGAAATGCAGCCAGGTGCTCAAATGACAAGTGAAAATCCAACTTTTTCCTATCACAGAAGCCCACCCTGGGTGTTGGTGTACATTCTAGACCATTCTCTTTGTGAACTCAAAGATTATTAAATCCTTTATCCAGCTCTCCCAAAGTGATGTAGCCAGAGAGGGAAAGAAATCTTTCATCACAGCCTACACAAGGTTGGGACACTCTCCAGGGAGGGAGTGAAATCACCCTGAAATCCCCCAGTATCACAATGATGGCTGTTGTGGAGCCCTCAGAGATTATTTTCCACCACCCTCCCTGACTTCTCAAAGCTACCTTGGCTTTAGGAGCTGTTTCTGCCGACTTCTTGCTCAGTCAGTGATGGGTATTAAAAAAATTTGCTCTCTTCTGTTCAGCTCCTCATAATCACTGTTCTGCTATGCCTCATTGTTCTGAAACTTTAAATTTATTTCTCTATTTGTTTCCTTTTGCATTGTGCATGAGGTTTTGGGTTTGGTTTATGGGTTTTTTAACCCACATGTGTGTATATATATATATAAAGAATATAAGCTGCATGCTGAGCATGTCAGGGATCAGTACAGATTCCTAACCTTGTACTTTTGTCCAAGATCAGCCACCAATCCTACTGGCATTCAGTTTGTCTCAGGGACAGTGCTAAGGATTCCATTTATCACCTAATAATTGTAGTGTAGAATTCTTAATAGGTCACTGTTACTGGTAATCCAAAAATATTTTGTTTTCTCAGTTAAGAGTAACAAAAATGGATGTTGTTAGTAAAGGTAGAAGAGATAAGCGCAGTATTCAGAATTTGTTGCTGTGGTGTGAGGGGAAAAAAACTAGTTAATAATATCGAAGATAAATTGGAAAACTTGTAAAAGAGGCCTTGGATTTTGTTCCTTTAAAGGGAAGTGTTTGGAAAGCAGGCTGGCCATCTGTGTGCAGAGCAGTATTTAGGTCAGTGGGTCTGTGCTGTCCTGCTTTGTTCCAGGACGAAAGGATCAGTTGTGCTGAAGGCATTCTGGTCTTGGAACCATGTAGGTTGCTGTTTAGTAAGTACTCTTTTATGAATATTCATCAAGACTGATTATACTTCAATAGCTTAATCAGGAATTATAGGATGCTGTGACCTGGGCGAATTAAACCTGATTCTTTTAAATAAATAGTTCTTTTGGATCCACCAACATTTTTTGTTTGTCTTGGAATTGTGTTAATAACAGAAATATAAAACGAGACTTCTAGGGAGATTCATCATAAAATTATTTCAGACATCTACCACTGTCTTACATACTTATAGTATTTATAATGTAATTTGTTTTAATATATTTTAACATCCCTAATTTGAATGTGATGTGTATTTGAAATAACTAGATTTTCTTGGATGTCACAGATGTCCAAAGGTTGTCACTTATTTGTCAAGTATTTGTTAATTCTTTGTTTCCACCTCTTTTTTTGAAACTTCCTGTGTGACTTAATGAGTTAAGAGCTTTCTAAAATAAAACAGGGGCTGACTTTGTGTTGTCTGATTTGATAGAGAGAGGATTAGTGGAAGACCAGGCAAGCTGTTGTTGGAGTATTAGCCTATTTTCATTTAACTCTCCAGAGCTGTATTCCAACACTAAATGAAAACCTAGAAGGTCATTTTTCTGGTATGAGATATGTTTACATCTAAGAGGGAAAAAATAACTTCTGTTTTTCTACATTTTTGCAAATAGCACACATGCTAACAAAAGCTCCCATGAAAGTGTCCAGTTCTTCTTGCTGGATTTTCAAAGTACTGCTCTTGGTTTTTGCTCCCTGCTAGAAGCAGGAGATGCTCACTTCCTTAAATGACATCTCTTAATCTCTCATCTGTCCTTACTGGCACACGAAGCCTAAAGGAGTTCCTGCGTTTGCTGGAACAGAGTTAATTCTGGCTCGTTGCCTAAACATCAGCTGCACGATTCTTTGTGATGGCTGTGTTGAGACAGAAAAACAGTGTCATAATAGTGCTTATGTTCCTTGAGACTGTTCTCCTTTCCCAGTGGGTTGCTAGGATTCCTTTGGCTTGTGACTTCTCTTCTGTCCTTCCCAGAAATAACAGTTTTCCTTCAGAGGAGACTTGTGAAGGGAACTTGACAAGTTTTTGAGACTCTTCCAACTTCCATAGCAGATGTTCTGTGCAATTGTGGATTTTATGTCAGCAATACGATTATAGCAAACTTCCATTTCTTGGATATCCCACTTGATTAAAAAGCATAGTTCACAATATATTTTTAATTTTTATTTCGTTTGAGCCACAGTATTTTGATCTGCTGAGAAATGGCACAGCTGGTGATTTTGCAGCAGGATGTCTGAGGTGCTGGGTGATTTAAGAGCAAGGCTTGTGTGAGGGGAGCGCTGTTTTATATTGCCCTGATGTGAGATCCTTGCAGCTCTGTAGGAAGGCGGTGCACTCTTTGCTGGACCTGGCTGGTAGCAGTGCAGTGTCAGGGACAGAAGCCCTGCACACACCGCTTTGTGTTACCGTGAGGGTGCGAATGGGTGCGGAGTGATGCGGCTGCCGGCCGCTGAGCCTTTGTTCCCGCTCACAGATCAGTTCCCGGTGGATGGGAGCCCGTGCGGGGCCTGCGGAGTGCCCGGCCCGATGAACCCGCTCACCAAGGCTGCCACCGCCGCGGCTTTCAGCGCTGCCGGGCCCGACATCCCCAGGAAGCGCAAGGGAAGTGATTCTGACACCCAGTAAGTGAATCAAATCCTGTGTCTCAACCTAAATCCCAGACATTCGTCTGTTATTTATGCAACAGGGTCGCTGTCTTTCCTTTTCCTCTTCCTTCCTCCTTTCTAATCCTCTTTGTTTATTACCATTACATTTACAATGTCTTCCAAATGTATCCTTTGACAGGCTCCAATTATTAAAAATAGAAAAAATAATCCTTAAATCCAAGGGATAGATGTAGGATTCTGCAATGCCATTTCCTGCCCTGAAGTGTCTGGATAATGTGCCTCTAATGCTGAAATTTCAATCCTAATTTTTTAGGGTTTTTTTCCTCCTTCTTTGCCTGCTAGTAAAGGCAAGTTCTTAAGTTGCTTGAAGTCTCCCAGGCACATGCTAGAATTTTACCTGCAAGCATGAAACAAGATTACTGATTAAGTTGTTTGATCTAGAACTTCTGCTTCAGTGACCAGAGCAGCCATTTCCTTAAATGTGGAGACAGACCCATGACCTAAAAATGGGGACTGTCCTCTTGTAGTGCTCAGTCTTTTTAAGTGGGTCATACTTGACTGCTGAGGTGACACTGTCAACTGTTTTATCCTGTTCTGTAACTGCCAAACAGATGCCATTTAGCCAAAAAAGTGATCTGTTCAAAGCTCTGTAAATCAGGCAGAAGTAAGGGACACGAGGCACTACAAATATCTCAAAACTAATGTGGAAAATCCATATTTAAAAAGGTGGGGAATAGGAGATGTACATGTATTTGTGATTATTAAAGCAATTCTCTTTAATCACTGCTTCTTCCATATGTAGTCCATTGATCTACAGAGTGTAGCTGTACTGTGGGTGTTGATGTAAATGTCAACTTGGAGATCATGATCAAGTGTATCACATGGGTAACTAAAAACTCCAGCAATATGTTAATTTCTGGGAAAAGAAAGTGTCTCCATTCTTCTTCAGTAGCACTTGTTGATTTTTACCTATTCAGTATAAGTAGATAGTTCTGCAGTAAAGGTTGGATCTCTCTGATAAAAAAAATTAATGTCCAAGTTGAAAAAATAATTGAAAAAGTACTGGCTTATAAGAAGTAGTAATTAGGTTCTAAGACTAATGATCTTGCTGAAAATAACCAATCAAATGGGGTAACTTTTGTAATTTTTCTGTGACTTTGTTTGTTTGGGTCTATCAAGTCATCTTATTGTGCTTCAAACTCCATTTTGCTTACTGTGTGACCTGTTTCTGCAGGGATGTTTCTGCAGTTGAAGTTGATGGTGATCTTCAGAAAAGGTACTTTTTATGAATTAATCCATTTCTGGTTTGAATTCTGTGAACTTGTCACACTTTGCAGTTTGGCTGGATGAGCTGCGGGGTTCCCTGAGACCTGCCCTGTTCTTTCTAAGATGATGCTCTGCTTCCAGCTTTACCAAACTTGTTAATATCGAAGTTTAGAATGGGAAGGAGTGAAAAGTACCAGTTCAATAGGAAGACTTGGGGAGGCAAAGGAAAGCTCTCATTCTTCTGGGACTGGTGAATGTAAACATTTTTGTTTGGTTGTTTTAACCTTTTAAAGTGCTTTTTAGATTAGAACTATAATAACTGTTAAAATAATGCTGTTACAAGGTGGCTATGCAGGGGAAGCAAACCCTTTGTGGAACAGATGTGCAACATAACATATGGAACATGTTAATTACATGATTACTTTGTTGCATTTTCCTTTTCTGTATCTGGATACCTTACTTGAGTAATATTTGTTTGTAAGTAGCCATGCAGTGTTTTTATAGAACAGACTGTTTCTCTTGGAAGGGACCTACCATGATCATTCAGTCCAACAGCCTGAGCACTTCAGGGCTGATAAAAAGTTAAGGCACGTTGTAAAGGGCATTGTCCAAATACCTCTCAAACACTGGGGCATTGATCTCCTTTCTAGGAAGCCTCTTCCAGTGCTTCCCCACCTTCTTGGTTCAGAAATGCTTCTTAATGTCCAGCTGCACAGCTTTAACCATTCCCTTTTGCCCTGTCCTTGGATACCTGGGAGAAGAGCTCAGCACCTCCCTTGTGCACTTCCCCTCCTCAGGAAGCTGCAGAGAGCAAGGAGGTGGCCTCAGCCTCCTTTTCTCCAAACTAGACAAACCAGGAGTCCTTGGCCACTCCCCACAGGACATTCCTTCTATCCCTTTCACCAGCTTTGTTGTCTTCCTCTGAATTCATTCAGGGACCTTCCCACCTTCACAAACACCTCCTCATGTTCTGGGGCTCAGAAGTGCACCCGATATTCAAGGTGAAGGCACACCAGCACTGAGGACAGCAGATAATCACCTTTTTGCCCGTCTGGTGTTTGATGAGCCCAGGATGTGTTTTGCCCTCTGACTGCCTTAAACTGGGCCTGCTGTCAGCCAGCACCTCCAGGTCTCTGCAGGGAAGTCACTCTTTGGTACATAGCTTAAAGGGTAGTGTAAAAAGCTTTCTTTGGGCTTAAATTGGTTTTTTCTTCATGGATTTTTTCCATGGTGCTCGTGATGGAAAGTGTGACCAAAGCCCCCCCTTTTCTGCCTTTAGAACATTTGCTTCCATTTTAGAAGAAATGGGGAAGTATTTTCAATAAATCAATTGAGAAAGTAGAGAAAATCTGGTATTCTTTATTTTTTTCTGATTAATACCCATTCTGTCCTCTCTAGTACCAATTAAATATACCCACATTATAGCCATAAAGTGGAATTTCACCCTCTGTTCATGTAGTCAAGGTAGTTTTAATTTAGCTATTCATATCAGCAACACCAAAGCTGTTAGGACAGAGGCTATAAAAATCCATTGAAGGCTGGGACTGATTACTTGAGCAGCAAATTTGTGCTAGATTTTTTCCCAAAGTGGAGCTCCTGAGGGAGAAAGAAAGTTAATTAATAGGGCACATGCTGCATTGCAGCTGGTCTGGCTCCTCCTTACCTCTTCTCTTATGGTCAGAGAATGTAAATGCAGTTGGAATTCACAGTATATGGTTATTTCTGGTAAGTTTCTTTTGAAATGGAAGGAAAATATTAGTTATTGCTAACTTGTCCAAATCTGAAACAATGAATGAAAGTCTTGGAGTGTTGTGAGCCAAACCTCCTCCTATGTTTGGGTTTATCAGACTGTCTAGAAGATTGCTGGGTTCCAGTGAAATCTCAGATTCTGCATTGTTAATTTGGCTTCTGGATCCTCACTGGGGTCAGTGTGCTCAGGTACAGGAGGCAGCAGCTTCTGGCACCTTTCCTCAAGCTGCAATCTCCAAGGATCCTCCTGCTTCCACTTCCTCTTGGGAGACAGCTGCTGTGTGCTTGGCCTCTCCTCTTGATCCTCATGGTACCAAGGCCAGGAATTGCTCACAAAGAGTGGTGAACAGTGCAGTGGTCATAGGGAAAGAAAAGCTCATTGCCTTTGTTTGCATCATCCTTTATAGTTTCCTGTTGCAGAGTGTTTATTGTGCTGCAGACACTTATGACTGTGTTTCATGTACAGTTTTATTACTTTATGACTTCCCAGTCATTGCTGTACGGTATGGGAAATAGCTCAGGTTTTTTTATTTTTTAAAAATCTAATTTAGGGGTTCTTATTTTCTAATTTGACAATAAGATATTAGAAATAAAAACATAAATAGATAATCTCTTCTATAAAATTTTAAACAAAAAAAATAAAACCAAGTCTAGTCTTAAATGATTTGAATGTTGCAATAACATTGTTGTCTCCAGAATTAAAAAAGCCCCATAATGATGAGCTATCCCTTTAATATGTTCACACAACTGTGAATATTGCCAGTTGTGCTCTGGCCTCTTTCTCTTATGCATCACTTGCTAGGTCAGCTGTGGTTTGGAGATTTTGTGGGTTTGCTTTTGCTGGAGCCACAGTAAATTTGTAGCATTTTCTGCCTTCTGGAATCTGTGGGAGGAAAGAAGTGCCTAGTATTAAATATGTAATGTAAAACTCTGTATCTTGTTTTTTCTAGGAGTGAAGATGAAGAACATGTTAAAGTGAAAGATTTCAGGTACTAATTTTCAATAGAAAGATGTTTTGTTAGTGAATACTGAGATTAACAATAGTAAAATATGAGTTTGTGGGTAACATTCATTAAAACCATCAAATATTTAACAGTAAGCTTTTCCTTGCTAAATTTACAGTAATTTTTAAAGCTTCCTTGAGGATTTTATTTGCTAATAATTTTGATAAAAGTTGCTGCAGGATATCTCAAGTGGTTTATCAAAAACATGAGGTTGAAGTTTTTAAGCTGAGAATTAAATGCAGTACACCCAAGTCATGTATAAGAGCTGATCCTTCATCTGTATGAATTTGAGAATTGTTTTTTCTAGATTTGTCTGCTTCTGGAGATATTTAGAATTTATTCCACATGGAACTCGATTTGGCTAAAACATGACAAAGTTTTCTTGTTCTAGAACAAGCTTTTGTATAGGGAATTATTCAAGTTTTGCCATTGAACTTGGAATTCACATAAACTGAAATTTACATAGAGCACTTGCAAGATTTGAAATGTGTGACCACAATTCAGCCAAACAATATTTTAAACTACAGACAAACCACCTAGTAAAACCAGAGCGGTGCTGTAAAGTTAATTTAAAAATAAGTCTTTCATTTTTCCTGTGAGCAGAGATGTCAAACCAGAAATACATAATCCACTCAGCATGCTGTCAGGAGTATTATTTATATAGTGTGCTAGCTAGTAATTATGAAGCGTTCCTGTAATTGAAATAAAATTAAAGAAACTAAGATGTTCCAAGATATATTTACAGTTTCACTTCAAAATTATTTTTTTTCACAGAGTATCCCAGATTGCTCTGTAAGATTTTTGTACATTGCTTTAATGGCTCTTATGTGGTATTGTTAACTTTTTTCCCCTTACTTTTTGGTGCATTAGCTGGAGTGAAAAAGAATCAGTACAAAGGTCTCTGGAGGTTTGCTTATCAGTTATCTCCTTCCAGTATTTCTTGTCTCAAGCTTATCGTGGAACCTGCTTTTCTCCCTTTGCCTTTGTGGCTGGGGCAAGCAGCAGAAAGCTTTTTCAATCATCCAGCCATCCCCTGGATTTCTGCACCCACCTGTTCAGCTTTTTATAACTCCTCATTGACCCTCAGAGATGGAGAAGGTTGTTCCCTTTCCTGGAATGCTTGTATCTGTCACCCTCAGGTTCACAGTTCAAGGAGCATACACAGGATATTACTTGATTGTTCCTACCTGACATAAAGGAAGAGTTGGGTGAACCCACAGATCTGAGCATAACTCAAAAAATTAAATCTAAAAAGGCTTTTGAGAGAGAAAAACTGGATGCTTGGCAGAATGACCCAGAATTAGTTGTGTGGTGAATGGATTAATTTTTTTTGAAAAAAAAAATTAAAATAGTAGTCAGGTAGATCTTTAAAGTGTACTTTGTTCTTTCTCAGCAGGCCAGGTGTAGTTAACTTTATTACCTGTAATAGCTTCTGTTGCAGTATGCCTATGAGGAAAATTTTGGAGATCAGTTAACC